>NC_080020.1:37844218-39094218 GCF_030020395.1 Manis pentadactyla
CTCTCTTTATTATTATTTTTAATAAAATGCTGAAGTGGTAGGTAGATACAAGATAAAGGTAGAAAACATAGTTTAGTGTTGTAAGAGAGCAAATGTAGATGATCAGGTGTGTGCCTGTAGACTATGTGTTAATCCAAGCTAGACCAGGGCAATAAAACATCCACATATGCAGAAGATTTCTCTCAGAACGGGGGGGTGAGGTTCTAAGCCTCACCTCTGTTGATCCCCAATTTCTCACCTGATGGCCCCCCTGCGACTGTGCCTGTCTTAGGTTGTTCCTCCCTTGAGGAATCTTACCCGTCTCTGGCTAACCAGTCATCTTCCGGGGCCATACAGGGAAATGTGAAGTTGGTAAGTGAGAGAGAAGCCTTATTGTTTGAAAAAGTTAGCTTTTTACTTCTTTGCATATTTATGCCCTGTGGCTTCTATGCCCAGCATTTGTCTTGAGGTATCTTTACCACTTGGAAGAATTATGATACTCGGTAAATTTGATATGAGGCACGAATTCTATTTAAGGGTTGTAATTAGGAAGGAAGAAGAAAAGCTATAGAAGTAGCAGGTGGAAGAAAACATGGGAAGATTGATTATTTCTTTGATATATCTTCTTGTAGAGTAACTTCAGCATGTATAGGTTTTAAGCTACTACTTAAATTGCACACACACATTAACATAATAGGAGTATAGTTACATAACCAAAGCATATCTGTAATTACCAGCCATCTGCAGTGAAACCAAGAAAACCAGTTAGGCACCTTAGGCATTTGTGAAAACTTATCTATGATATGGTGGATATTGTCCAACTGAACTTGAACAGTCTGAGAGAAATCAGACCAATTAAAACAACCCATTCCTGGGGACTGTTCACATGCCATATGTTCTTTTAACGGTAAATAGTTTGTAGTTGTAAGACTTTGGAGCGCTACAATTTGCACTTCTCCAAATTCTTGGTTGAGTTCCAACAGTATAGATCCAGTCAAATTTTGTTGTTTTACTGTATGCACAGGCCAGCTTAGATATCTCCTTCCTCATTCCCATGGCAAGTCCAGGAACTGGTGGGATGAGTGCATCTACAGCTATAGCAGTGCGTGGATCTTTGTTGGGGTTTTTTGATGATCATCTTCTGGCATGAGTCTTCCAGAGAGTGCAGATGTTGGAAGTTCTTTTTCATATCGTATCTTAGTTCATTTTCGGGGTAGCCCAATTAGGCTTTGATCCTCTGTATAAACACAAACAGACCCTTTGCCTACACTTTTATATGCCCTTTATACCCTTGTGTAGAACTCGTTGGAGGTTACCACACAGGAACTGCCCTTTTTTTTTTTTTTTTTTTTGCTATCACTAATCTACACTTACATGACGAATATTATGTTTACTAGGCTCTCCCCTATACCAGGTCTCCCCTATAAACCCCTTTACAGTCACTGTCCATCAGCATAGCAAAATGTTGTAGAATCACTACTTGCCTTCTCTGTGTTGTACAGCCCTCCCTTTTCTCCTACCCCCCCCATGCATGTTAATCTTAATACCCCCCTACTTCTCCCCCCCTTATCCCTCCCTACCCACCCATCCTTCCCAGTCCCTTTCCCTTTGGTACCTGTTAGTCCATTCTTGAGTTCTGTGATTCTGCTGCTGTTTTGTTCCTTCAGTTTTTCCTTTCTTCTTATATTCCACAGATAAGTGAAATCATTTGGTATTTCTCTTTCTCCGCTTGGCTTGTTTCACTGAGCATAATACCCTCCAGCTCCATCCATGTTGCTGCAAATGATTGGATTTGCCCTTTTCTTATGGCTGAGTAGTATTCCATTGTGTATATGTACCACATCTTCTTTATCCATTCATCTATTGATGGACATTTAGGTTGCTTCCAGTTCTTGGCTATTGTAAATAGTGCTGCAATAAACATAGGGGTGCATCTGTCTTTCTCAAACTTGATTGCTGCGTTCTTAGGGTAAATTCCTAGGAGTGGAATTCCTGGGTCAAATGGTAAGTCTGTTTTGAGCATTTTGATGTACCTCCATACTGCTTTCCACAATGGTTGAACTAACTTACATTCCACCAGCAGTGTAGGAGGGTTCCCCTTTCTCCACAGCCTCGCCAACATTTGTTGTTGTTTGTCTTTTGGATGGCAGCCATCCTTACTGGTGTGAGGTGATACCTCATTGTAGTTTTAATTTGCATTTCTCTGATAATTAGCGATGTGGAGCATCTTTTCATGTGTCTGTTGGCCATCTGTATTTCTTTTTTGAGAACTGTCTGTTCAGTTCCTCTGCCCATTTTTTAATTGGGTTATTTGTTTTTTGTTTGTTGAGGCGTGTGAGCTCCTTATATATTCTGGACGTCAAGCCTTTATCGGATGTGTCATTTTCAAATATATTCTCCCATACTGTAGGGATCCTTCTTGTTCTATTGATGGTGTCTTTTGCTGTACAGAAGCTTTTCAGCTTAATATAGTCCCACTTACTCATTTTTGCTGTTGTTTTCCTTGCCCGGGGAGATATGTTCAAGAAGAGGTCACTCATGTTTATGTCTAAGAGGTTTTTGCCTATGTCTTCTTCCAAGAGTTTAATGGTTTCATGGCTTACATTCAGGTCTTTGATCCATTTTGAGTTTACTTTTGTATATGGGGTTAGACAATGGTCCAGTTTCATTCTCCGACATGTAGCTGTCCAGTTTTGCCAGCACCATCTGTTGAAGAGACTGTCATTTCGCCATTGTATGTCCATGGCTCCTTTATCAAATATTAATTGACCATATATGTCTGGGTTAATGTCTGGATTCTCTAGTCTGTTCCATTGGTCTGTGGCTCTGCTCTTGTGCCAGTACCAAATTGTCTTGATTACTATGGCTTTATAGTAGAACTTGAAGTTGGGGAGTGAGATCCCCCCTGCTTTATTCTTCTTTCTCAGGATTGCTTTGGCTATTCGGGGTCTTTGGTGTTTCCATATGAATTTTTGAATTATTTGTTCCAGTTCATTGAAGAATGTTGCTGGTAGTTTCATAGGGATTGCATCAAATCTGTATATTGCTTTGGGCAGGATGGCCATTTTGACGATATTAATTCTTCCTAGCCACGAGCATGGGATGAGTTTCCATCTGTTAGTGTCCCCTTTAATTTCTCTTAAGAGTGACTTGTAGTTTTCAGAGTATAAGTCTTTCACTTCTTTGGTTAGGTTTATTCCTAGGTATTTTATTTTTTTGATGCAATTGTGAATGGAGTTGTTTTCCTGATTTCTCTTTCTGTTGGTTCATTGTTAGTATATAGGAAAGCCACAGATTTCTGTGTGTTGATTTTGTATCCTGCAACTTTGCTGTATTCCGATATCAGTTCTAGTAGTTTTGGGGTGGAGTCTTTAGTGTTTTTTATGTACAGTATCATGTCATCTGCAAATAGTGACAGTTTAACTTCTTCTTTACCAATCTGGATTCCTTGTATTTCTTTATTTTGTCTGATTGCCATGGCTAGGACCTCCAGTACTATGTTAAATAACAGTGGAGAGAGTGGGCAACCCTGTCTAGTTCCCGATCTCAGAGGAAATGCTTTCAGCTTCTCGCTGTTCAATATAATGTTGGCTGTGGGTTTATCATAGATGGCCTTTATTATGTTGAGGTACTTGCCCTCTATTCCCATTTTGCTGAGAGTTTTTAACATGAATGGATGTTGGACTTTGTCAAATGCTTTTTCAGCATCTATGGAGATGATCATGTGGTTTTTGTCTTTCTTTTTGTTGATGTGGTGGATGATGTTGATGGACTTTCGAATGTTGTACCATCCTTGCATCCCTGGAATGAATCCCACTTGGTCATGGTGTATGATCCTTTTGATGTATTTTTGAATTCGGTTTGCTAATATTTTGTTGAGTATTTTTGCATCTACTTTCATCAGGGATATTGGTCTGTAGTTTTCTTTTTTGGTGGGGGTCTTTGCCTGGTTTTGGTATTAGGGTGATGTTAGCTTCATAGAATGAGTTTGGGAGTATCCCCTCCTCCTCTATTTTTTGGAAAACTTTAAGGAGAATGGGTATTATGTCTTCCCTGTATGTCTGATAAAATTCCGAGGTAAATCCATCAGGCCCGGGGGTTTTGTTCTTTGGTAGTTTTTTGATTACCGCTTCAATTTCGTTGCTGGTAATTGGTCTGTTTAGATTTTCTGTTTCTTCCTGGGTCAATCTTGGAAGGTTATATTTTTCTAAGAAGTTGTCCATTTCTCCTAGGTTTCCCAGCTTGTTAGCATATATGTTTTCATAGTATTCTCCAATAATTCTTTGCACTTCCGTGGGGTCCGTCGTGATTTTTCCTTTCTCGTTTCTGATACTGTTGATTTGTGTTGACTCTCTTTTCTTCTTAATAAGTCTGGCTAGAGGCTTATCTATTTTGTTTATTTTCTCGAAGAACCAGCTCTTGGTTTCATTGATTTTTGCTATTGTTTTATTCTTCTCAATTTTATTTATTTCTTCTCTGATCTTTATTATGTCCCTCCTTCTGCTGACCTTAGGCCTCATCTGTTCTTCTTTTTCCAATTTTGATAATTGTGACATTAGACCATTCATTTGGGATTGCTCTTCCTTTTTTAAATATGCTTGGATTGCTATATACTTTCCTCTTAAGACTGCTTTTGCTGTGTCCCACAGAAGTTGGGGCTTAGTGTTGTTGTTGTCATTTGTTTCCATATATTGCTGGATCTCCATTTTGATTTGGTCATTGATCCATTGATTATTTAGGAGCGTGTTGTTAAGCCTCCATGTGTTTGTGAGCCTCTTTGCTTTCTTTGTACAGTTTATTTCTAGTTTTATGCCTTTGTGGTCTGAAAAGTTGGTTGGTAGGATTTCAATCTTTTGGAATTTTCTGAGTCTCTTTTTGTGGCCTAGTATGTGGTCTATTCTGGAGAATGTTCCATGTGCACTTGAGAAGAATGTATATCCCGCTGCTTTTGGATGTAGAGTTCTATAGATCTCTATTAGGTCCATCTGCTCTACTGTGTTGTTCAGTGCTTCTGTGTCCTTACTTATTTTCTGCCCAGTGGATCTATCCTTTGGGGTTAGTGGTGTGTTGAAGTCTCCTAGAATGAATGCATTGCAGTCTATATCCCCCTTTAGTTCTGTTAGTATTTGTTTCACATATGCTGGTGCTCCTGTGTTGGGTGCATATATATTTAGAATGGTTATATCCTCTTGTTTGACTGAGCCCTTTATCATTATGTAGTGTCCTTCTTTATCTCTTGTTACTTTCTTTGTTTTGAAGTCTATTTTGTCTGATATTAGTACTGCAACCCCTGCTTTCTTCTCACTGTTGTTTGCTTGAAATATGTTTTTCCATCCCTTGACTTTTAGTCTGTACATGTCTTTGGGTTTGAGGTGAGTTTCTTGTAAGCAGCATATAGATGGGTCTTGCTTTTTTATCCATTCTGTTACTCTGTGTCTTTTGATTGGTGCATTCAACCCATTAACATTTAGGGTGACTATTGAAAGATATGTACTTATTGCCATTGCAGGCTTTAAATTCGTGGTTACCAAAGGTTCAAGGTTAGCCTCTTTAGTATCTTACTGCCTAACTTAGCTCGTTTATTGAGCTGTTATATACACTGTCTAGAGATTCTTTTCTTCTCTCCCTTCTTGTTCCTCCTCCTCGATTCTTCATATGTTGGGTGTTTTGTGCTGTGCTCTTTCTAGGAGTGCTTCCACCTAGAGCAGTCCCTGTAAGATGTTCTGTAGAGGTGGTTTGTGGAAAGCAAATTCCCTCAGCTTTTGTTTGTCTGGGAATTGTTTAATCCCACCGTCATATTTGAATGATAGTCGTGCTGGATACAGTATCCTTGGTTCAAGGCCCTTCTGTTTCATTGTATTAAATATATCATGCCATTCTCTTCTGGCCTGTAGGGTTTCTGTTGAGAAATCTGACGTTAGCCTGATGGGTTTCCCTTTATAGGTGACCTTTTTCTCTGTAGCTGCCTTTAACACTCTTTCCTTGTCCTTGATCTTTGCCATTTTAATTATTATGTGTCTTGGTGTTGCCCTTCTTGGATCCTTTCTGTTGGGGGTTCTGTGTATTTCTGTGGTCTGTTTGATTACTTCCTCCCCCAGTGTGGGGAAGTTTTCAGCAATTATTTCTTCTAAGATACTTTCCATCTCTTTTCCTCTCTCTTCTTCTTCTGGGACCCCTATAATACGGATATTGTTCCTTTTAGATTGGTCACACAGTTCTCTTATATTGTTTCATTCCTGGAGATCCTTTTATCTCTCTCTATGTCAGCTTCTATGCGATCCTGTTCTCTGATTTCAATTCCATCAATGGCCTCTTGCATTCTATCCATTCTGCTTATAAACCCTTCCAGAGTTTGTTTCATTTCTGCGATCTCCTTTCTGGCATCTGTGATCTCTTTCCGGACTTCATCCCATTTTTCTTGCGTATTTCTCTGCATCTCTGTCAGCATGTTTATGATTCTTATTTTGAATTCTTTGTCAGGAATACTGGTTAGGTCTGTCTCCTTCTCTGGTGTTGTCTCTGTGATCTTTGTCTGCCTGTAGCTTTGCCTTTTCATGGTGATAGGAATAGTCTGCAGAACTGGGACGAGTGACGGCTGGAAGGACTTCCTTTCTTGTTGGTTTGTGGCCCTCCTCTCCTGGGAGAACAGCGACCTCTAGTGGCTTGTGCTGCGCAGCTGCGCGCAGACAGGGTTTCTGCTTCCTGCCCGGCTGCTATGGAGTTAATCTCCGCTGTTGCTGTGGGCGTGGCCTAGCTCGGGCAGCTACTCCAAAATGGTGGAGTCGCGTTGGAGCAGGAGCTGCTGGGAGGCTATTTATCTCCGTAAGGGGCCTCCCTGCTCCCTGCAGCCCAGTGGTTAGGGTGCCCAGAGATCCCGGATTCCCTACCTCTGGATTAAGTGACCCGCCCTGCCCCTTTAAGACTTCCAAAAAGCACCCGCCAAAACAAAACAACGACCACAAAAAAAAACAAGAAAAAAAATTTTTTTAATTAAAAAAAAAAAATTTTTTTAATTAAAAAAAAAATGGTGATCGTTCGTTTTTCTTTATTCTCCGGTGCCAGCCTCAGGCCTCTGCTCACCGGTCTTTCTGCCCTGTTTCCCTAGTATTGGGGTCTCTGTCCCTTTAAGACTTCCAAAAAGCGCTCGCCAAAACAAAGCAGCAAAAAAGCAAAAAAAAAAATGGTCGCGCGCTTTCCTTATGTCCTCTGTCGCCCAGCCTCCAGTGCCTGCTCACTGTTCTTGCTGCCCTGTTTTCCCAGTATCAAGGGCCCTGCACTCTGGCCCGGATGGCTGGGGCTGGGTGTTCGGCACTCCTGGGCTCCGTCTCCCTCCCGCTCTGCCTGCTCTTCTCCCGCCGGGAGCTGGGGGGAGGGGCGCTCGGTTCCCGCGGGACCGGGGCTTGTATCTTACCCCCTTCGCGAGGCGCTGGGTTTTCTCAGGTGCGGATGTGGTCTGGATATTGTCCTGTGTCCTCTGGTCTTTATTCTAGGAAGGGTTGTCTTTGTTATATTTTCATAGATATATGTTGTTTTGGGAGGAGATTTCCGCTGCTCTACTCACGCCGCCATCTTCCGCCCCTCTCTATCTTCTACTATTCTTTGTACTTATTTACTTTTAGTTATGAACTTTTAGTTGTATTTAGTCATTTTCAGTAATGATTAAAAATTTTAAATAAATGTCACAAATCTCATTACGGGCAACCTTGTTCTAAATGTCATGGGAAACCATGTTTTAAAATTTAGGTTCTTCTCTAGAACTCCTAAAATCATAGTACAAATATTGCCAACTGTTCCTAAATTGGATAATAATACTCTTCTAATTCAGTTACACAACTCTCTTCCTTTACTTATAATAGCTAACATATGAAGTATACAGAATTTTTATGTGCATTATCACCTTCAATCCACGTATCAGCCCCATATTGTAGGCATTATTATCCACAATTAATGGAGTAAACAAACAAATTTAAAATGGTATTTAAAATTATAATATTTTTCCAATCATGAAATGACAAATGTTTGTTGTGGGAAATAAGAAAAGGGTCAAAATTAAATAGATGTGGTTAATAAAGACTGGTCAAATCTAACAGAAAAAAAAAATGAGAAGACACAATACACAAATTACCAATATCAGGTATAAAAAATAGTGGGTATCACTGCAGACCCCATAGAAATGAAAAGGATAATAAAGAAATCATACAAACAATGTACATGAATTCAACTCTAAACAATAGACAAAATGTACTAATTCATTAAAAATACAACTTACAAGTTCACTGACGATGGAATAGGTAACTAGAATAGTCCTATCACTACTAAAAAACTGAATACATAGTTAAAAATCTTCTGTAGTAGAAGAATTCTACAGGCCTAGATGGTTTTACTGGTGAATTTTAGTAAACATTTAAAGAAGAATTAACACAAATTCTTTACAATTTCTTACAGAAAATAGAAGAGGAGAGAATACTGCCCAACTCATTTTATGAAGCCAGCACTATCCTGATATAAAAACCAAACAAAGACATGTTATAAGGGAAGAAAACTACAAAATAATAAAATGATATCCCTCATGAATATCAGTACAAAAATTCTCCATAAAATATTAGCAAATTCAATCCAACTATGTGTAAAAAGAATAACATGCCCAAAAAGTTTTATCCTAGGAAAGTAAAGTTGGATTAGTATTTAAAAACCAACCAAGTAATCTAGTGAACTAACATTTTAAAGAAGAAAAACATATATCAATTGAAGCAAAAAAAAGCATTTGGTAAAATGCAGTGTCTATATTTTTAGAGTAGCTCTCAAAAAACTAGGAATAGAAGAGCACTGCCTTAAACTAATAATAAAGGGTATCTATAGAAAAGTCCACAGCTCAAGCCATTGAATGGTGAGAGACTGAGTAACAAGGAAAGGATATCCGATCTCACCAGTTCAGTTTCACATTGTACTAGAAGGCTGAGCAGTGCAGTAAGTAAGGAAAAAAAAAAAAAACAAATTGAAAAAGAACAAATAAAATGATTCCATGTCCCTCCTTTCTTAGCATAATAGTTATACTTACATTTTTAGTAGTTTCCCTAGACTTTGTAGTATAATGTACAGTTAATCCAAGTCCACTTTTAAGTAATACTATACTACTTCATGGGTAGTGTATTTTATAGTAACTAAATAATCCTAAATCCTCCCTCCTGTTCCTTTTAATCCCTACTGTCATTCATTTCACTTATGCATAAGTACATATAAGCATGTATATACATATGTACGTATGTATATACACACACTTTAAAAAATATAAAAATAATATATAATAAATATACAAAATTGAATAAGATTATATACAATTGGATATATTGTTGCTATTGTTATTTTAAATAAACTGTTATCTATTAAATAAGAATAAGGAAATATTTTAAATTTTATTGTCCCTTATTTCTTATCTGATGTTCTTTTCTTTATACAGATTTGAGTTTCCAAACTATATCATTTGCTTCTTTCTAAAAAAACTTCTTTATAATCTCTTGCAAGACAAGTCTACTTTGAACAGACATCCTTGGTTTTGGGTTATCTGAGAAAGTCTCTATTTCTCCTTCACTTTTAAAGATGATTTCACAAGGTACAGAATTATAGTTGGTTTCAAAAATGAAATAGGAAAAATCTAACAAGATATGCTTTAGGAACTGTATGCTGCTGAAAGAAATCTAAGACTTAAATGAATGGAGAGATATACCATATTAACAGACAGGAATATTCAACATAGTAAAGATTAAAATTATTCCAAAATTTCTCTATAGATTTAACACAATTCCAGTAAATATCTTAGCAGGATTTTTGTAGAGACAAGATTCTGAAATATATATGGAAAAGCAAAGTAATTAGAAGAGCTGAAACTATTTTGAAAAAAAATAAAGTTAGAGAAATTAAACTACCCAGTTTTAAAACTTACTATAAAACTGTAGTATTCAAGACAACATGGTATTGACAAAAGGATAGACATATAGATCAATGGAATGAAGACAGTCCAGAAATAGCCCAACATAAAAATGACCATTTGTTTTTATTTGCATGTGAACAATTTTATTTTAAAAAATAAAGTATTTTTAGAACAATTTTAAATTTACAAAAAAAGGGATAATACAGAGTTCCCATAGACCCTGTGCCCATAGTTTCTCCTGTTACTAACATCTCAAATTAGAATGGCCCATTTATTATAATTAATGAACCAATACTGATGCTATTATTAACTGATGTCCATACTTTCCCCAGATTTCTTTAGCTCTTACCTAAAGTTCTTTTTCTATTCCACGATTCCATATAGGATACACATTATATTTAGTTGTCATGTATTCTTAGGTTTTTCTTGGTTGTGACATTTTTCTCAGACTTTCCTTTTCTTTGTTTACCTTGACAGTTTTGAAAAGTATTGTTCAGGTACTTTATAGATTGCCCCTCATTTGGGATTTTTCTGATGTTTTTATAACAGTTTTGGGGTTTTTTTTTTTTTTTGGGAAGAGGACTGTATAGGTAAAGTGCCTTTTTCATCTCATTACATCAAGAACATATACTACCAATATAACTCAACACTGTAGATACTGACCTTGATCATCTGGCTGAAATAGTGCCTCAACTGTAAAGTTGATCATTTCCCTGTTTTTCCATACTTCTCTATTTGGAGGCAAGTCACTATGCATACCCCACACTTAAGGCATGAAAGAAGACTATAAAAATAAATTATTTAGAATTCTTCTTCAGGGGAGGGTTAGCTTTTCTTTCTATATCTATCTATCTATCTATCTATCTATCTATCTATCTATCTATCTATCTATCTATCTATCTAATCAACATGGGCCCATGGATATTTATTTTCTCCTTGGTTTATAATTCAATACTACTTTTTTGTTGTTGTTGTTAAAATTTTTCCAGATTTGAACATTGGGAGCTCTTTTAGTTGGCTTCTGTTTCACTTTCATATGCCCTCTTTTTTTTTTTTTTTTAAGTGCTTCTTTACTGTCTGGCACTAAAAGATGCTCCTGGTTCATCTTGTATATTTTCTGCTGTAGGCTACTCTTCTCTATTTTCTGCTCTATCCCTAGAATCCCACATTCTTCCAAGAAGAACTGATTCTTTTGTTTGAATTATTAAAATCCAAGTATTAGAAATCAAGGTCTGAGCATTAGGTGTGTTCATTGCTACTAAAACGTCATTGGTTCTAGGCCCTCTCAGTTGATGGATCAAATAAATATATGTGTGTATACTAAACTTGTATCTATACCTATGTCTATAAGTATTTCTACATGTAAACATTTAAATTTATATTAGGCTAAACATGAGTTAATAATGATGTCTCCAACTTTAGTATCATTACCAAATGGATCATTCTGGCCCCTTCTCTTGCTTATCTTTAAACTCCCACTCCAAAAGTGAAAAATCTGGTTTGCATCATTGACCATCTATATACTTAACTTCTTAGTCATAATATACATGTCTGGAAAAATTAGATCTCTTAACCTGTGCTTGCATAAGAAAAACTTTATTAACTAGAGCTTAGTGTGTACACTTGATCTTAGCCAAAAGGATGAGAAACAATTGTCTTTTCAGGACTTGATAGCTCATTTCTCTTTGTCCCTAAATTCCATTGTGTGGTTGCCATTTGATTTTTACTAAAGTGCATAAACAATTCAATGGAGAAAGTATAGCCATTTCAGCAGTGTTGAAACTGTTTGAACCCATTTGCAAAACTTGAGCCTCTATCTCATCCTTACCCTTATATAAAAATCAACTCAAAATAAATTACAAATCTAACTTTAAAATTATAAAACTTTTAGAAGAAAATGTTCATGACGTTGGGTTAAGCAAAGTGTTCTTAGATAGAACTCCAAAAACAGTTTCCATAACAAAAGTTGGTAAGTGGGAATTCATCAAAATTAGATACCTTTGCTCTTCAAAAGACACTATTCAGAGAATAATACAAGCTACCGACTGAGAGAAAATATTTGCAAACCACATGTCCAACGAAGGACTTGTATCCAAAATATATAAATAATTATCAAAACTCACTAGTAAAGAAACAATCTAATTTCAAAATTGGCAAAGACTTGGACAGACATATCACCAAAAAGCGCATACAAATGGCACAGGAAAAGACGTTCAACATCAATAACCAACAGGGAAATGAAAATACATGATTTGGTCTCTTAATAGATTGCTGAATTCCTCTCCTACATCTCTGCCTCACTGTTCCACATTGGCCACACACATCTTTGCTATTCCTAGAATACTCGAGATACAGTTTTGACTTCTACCTGAAGTGTACTTCCCTCAAATATTCACGTAGCTCTCTCACCTTCCTCAAACTCTGCTTAAATGTCACTGGCCTGATGAACCTACTCTCTCCACCTTGTATAGATTACAGTTCCCCATCTCTGCACTCTGAACTCCTGTTTTCTTTTTCATAGTATTTGTCATTGTTCAACAAATTATGTAATGTACTGATTGTATTTATTGCTTATTGATATTACTAATACTAAATTTTCTGGAGACAGAGATCTTAGGTTTTGTTTACTGATGGGTCTCAGTGCCTGGATATAGCAGGTGATCAATAAATACTTGTTGCTTGTATTAAAGAAATAAGGTAATTGCCCACCATTGATAGAATTTTGATATTGTGATGTCTGAATATCAAATATCATTTTTATGTACTTAAAATTATTAATTTAGTGGTTAATTGTAGGAAGTGGTTATGTATAAATACTATTACATTTTCCTGTATCTGTGTTGGAATAACATGATGATTTTGCACAGAATCTCTTGTTCTGAGACTCATGACTAATCATTCCCTTTCTGAATGTTGTTTTATTTTTATCTTTCTGTCTTTCCTTCTCTTCTTTCTTATTATTTTTCATGGGGATTTGTAATAGAGCTAGAATAGTGATATTCTTCTATTATTTTTCCTAAAGTATGAAATAATGCTTTCTTTAAAACTTAGGATTTTAAGGTAGTAATACATTTTAATACATTTATGAAAGTAGTTTATTCTTCAAAGGAAGGGCTGATGTTGCAATAGAGCAAGGCTTTGCCTTTTTGGTTCACTTAAAATATGGATTGGTACCAAGGGACCCAAGCAGGACTATCAGAAGTAAGTATATAGATATTTATTTTCACCGAACAAATTAGATAAGCTTATGGAAGAAGAATATTGGACAGTTCCATTTTTACCTTCTTGCTTATGTCCATAGTTGAGCTCTTTGGATATACCTTCAATGAGAAGAAAAGGGTAGATCAAATTCTTTGATTTTGCAAAATCTTACTCAAACAGCATAGAGGATATAGCTAATGATACTGTAATATCTTCCTATGTTGACAGATAGTAATTGCACTAGTTGGGGTGAGGATTTAATAATATGGTTAACTGTTGAATCACTGTGTTGTATGTTTGAAACCAATATAAGATTTTATATCAATGATATGTCAATTAAAAAAGTGTTACTCAAAACACATTATTGGGTGTCTCAGCTCTTAAATGAGTTCTTAGCTCAAGTCATGTTAGAAAATACTGGAGTTGTTATTCCTCCTATACAAAATGAATCAAATGGCAGAGGTTTAAAATACCTATATAGGCTATCTTTAGGTTTAAGTGGTTATTCTTTAACAAATATATCCAGAAAGCAGTGGAATAAGCACTAGCTTTGGAGCCAGAAAATGCTGGGATTCAAGAGCTGAGACAAACAAAACCCCTGGCTTCCAGGTGAATATAGGCTAGTGGAGGGAGATGAGTTTTTAGTGAAATAATCACGGTTACATGTAATTTACAAACTC
The DNA here is from genome assembly GCF_030020395.1 of Manis pentadactyla. NCBI lineage: Eukaryota > Metazoa > Chordata > Mammalia > Pholidota > Manidae > Manis > Manis pentadactyla. The sequence goes on from NC_080020.1 coordinate 37,858,007, forward strand.
TAAGAGCTTCACAAGCAGGGTAGCAGGAGCTGTAGAGAGGATAGAGGGTGGTGGGCCTATCGGGGGAGTGCAGGGCAGGTATTCCTGAGGAAGTGGTGATTGAGGTGGGATATGAAAGGTGATAGCTTAGTAGGTGAAGTGAGATGAGGTTGGGAAGAATTTCCATTCTGAGGCAACAGTATTAAAAAAATGTCTAAGGCAGAAAGGACTGTAGTATATTAACAGAACAGAAAAAGGCCAGTAGGACTAACGTATGGAAAACAAGTGGGGGAATGCTGTTAGATAAGAGCCAGACAAAGGCTAGGTCATGCATCAGCTCAAGGATGCCAATAGAAATCTTGATCTACCTCTAATAAATAATTTCTAACAGATTAGGAAACCATAGAAAGGTTTTATACAAAACTCAGATGTTCAGAATTTGATTTCAAAAACACCACATGCCCAAATGTGGAAGATCAACGGGTATAACAGGAGCTGAAGTGGAAATAGGCTGTTAGGAGGCTATTTTGTATTAATAATAATCCAGCAAATGATAGTTTGGACCAAATCAGTTAAGATGCTCCTGTAGAAACCTAGGCAGAAGAAGGTGATCTGGACTAGAATAGTGGTAGTGGAGATGAAGAGAGATGAATGTGTTCTCCATAGTTGTCTCTTTTCTTCAGTGTCTCATGGATGAGTGTAGGCCATCCATGTAAATGGTGCCATGAATTAGCTGCCTATTGCCGGTTGATATTTTCAGTTTGTCTGGCATGGGTATGGTTTAACAGACCTCATTTTGGAGATCAAATAGTAGTGCAGTGTTTTAAAGGACTGAGATTTCCGTCAGGATCTTCCTGTAGTTTTAAGAAAGATGGCATGATGCTACTGTCAAAGCTTCCAGAAAACAGTAGAAGAGGAGGGCCCTTAACTAAGAAGGTGCTGCAATGACTGGCTGCTTATGCAGCAGCAGGAGGTAGGGAGGTGGCAGCCATGCAAGAGAGATGTTCTCCTGAGCTCCTCCATCTGGATGGGTCCTTTTGGTTGTACCACTCTTTCCCAGCCATGCAGGAAGCAGTTACTAACAATGCATCTTCATTAGGATGATCAGGACCATGGGCAGAGGAAAAGCAGCTGCCACATACTGAAAGGCAACGGTCAATGGGAACCAAATACTGTGCTGATAGCCCTGTGAGAAAGGGACAGAACATAATCTATTCTGCAAGTTGTTTTTTTTCTTTAAAGAGGATTTGTTGATAGTATTGAGGGAAACCATCTATTTCTGACCTGCATCATCGTTACGGGGAGGAAATGTGTTGGTAGTAGGTACCTTTTGAATACTGTGTCAGTCTCTGCACCATCTGCCTCCACGCCTTTCCCCTTGTTTCTCAGATCTCATTTCCTGCTACTCTCCCCACTGACCACAAGTTCATCATCCAGACCTCCTCACTGTTCCTTGAAGACCCCAAAACATATTATCAGTTCATGGAATTTGCACTTGATACTCTAGGATTTTCTTCCACATATACTCTGTCACTTTAATAGGTCTCCACTCAAATCCATCTCCAAGAGAGGACTTGCTTGACCATTTTTACCCCCAGTAGCACTTTTTGTTACTCTCTAGCCATTTATACTACTTTTGTTTCTCTTTGTAGTTCCCTGTACTGCCTAACTATTTGATGCATGTATTTGTTTATTTCCCTAACTAGAATGAAAACTCAGTGATGTGGAGATTCTGACAGTCCTCTTCACTGCTACCCTGATTGTCTAGAACAGTATCTGTACAGAGGAGGCACTCACCAAATACTATGGTGAGTGCTGAAAAGGATTTCATTTAGTATTCACAGCACCATCTGAGAGGTAGGTATTACTGTTACCCAGCCTAACAGAGGAGGAAACAAGATTAAGCATTTTATACAAAATCCAACAGATATTGATTTTGGAGTCTGATCTTTTTACTTAAGCCATTTTGTCCCATTTTAATCTTGATTTTCTCTCTTTCATATAAGCTGAAGAGAACGATCAGAAAATACTCCTTACCCTAGTTATCAAAGCTGTCATTTTGCCTAGCCAGAGGGTATAATAGAGACAGTGATGGTGTGTACTGTCTAGTATAAGAAAGTCCTTTTGAGATTGGAGGTATGAACAGATAGGAACATTGTTATTGACTAAATGTTTGTATCCCCTCAAAATTTGTTTTAAAAACCATAATCCTATGCCAGTATTAGGAGGTAGGGCCTTTGGGAGGTAGAATTTTCTTTTCTTTAGGATTTTTTAAAGTTTTGATGAAGCCATGAGGTTGGAGCCCTTATATGAGGTTAAGTGCTCTTTTGAGAAGAGACCAGAGAGGGATCTTTCTGTCTACCATGTGAGGACATAGCAAGTGGTAATGATCAGCTCCCTAAAGCCAGATGTGCAATGTAATTTGTTCATGCATGCCCTGGGCTGGCTCATGAATGCTTTTGGTGGGTGGCTGTTACATTACGTTTCCTTACCTACTTCTCAATTCTGGATTAGTTTGTATGGAAAACCAGTTGCTTTCCCCACAAAAAGATCTAAGCTGCTGAACTTTTATGATGAGCATGTCCTTGGGTGGCTTTTTTGTTACCAAGACATATTTATTTGTTAACAAGAGCATTACCAGATTATATGCATTTCAAATCATTTGCCCACATAAAAAATTAAGCTATATACCCAAAGTGAAATCAGAACCTAGTAATAAAATTTGGATTAACTCAAATGCTGGAAGAATGGAGAATTCTGGGAAATTATTTTTTAAAATTTTTGGTTAGCAGAGGGCTAGGCTTCTTCTTTTTTCCCCTCCATCTCTGAAAAATCTTAAATAATGTTTGAGTTCACCTGTCACTAAAAATAGTATATTAAACCTAATGAGATGCACTTTTAATTAAAAATCTTACAGTGCATCAGGTAAATCATTCCAATTTATCAATTTTCATTGATTATAGTAGGTAGAAGATTGGCCTAAATGTGGGTTGATTATAAGCCATACTTAGAATTTTAAAAACTCACCTTTGTAAATACTCTTAAGTTTCAGTCAAATGGGAAAACTCTGGCTAGTGGAAAGTTGTGGTAGTTTGAATTTCAAACCTCCACTGTATTTTTATACTTTCCCTATTGAAGACTGATATTTCTCAGTTACCTTATTTCTTTTTAAATATTAATTTAATATCTCCATAGCCTTATAATTCTTTTATTTTAGTGCTATTCCCAAACATCTAATCATGTACTAGAACTTCAATTTTAATTACTATTATTACATTGGCTCACTTGATTTAAGCAACTTTAATAATTGCAATGGGTTTCCCCCCCAACTTTTGAATGTGATAAAGAAAATAAAAATGATTGCTTGAGAACAATAAAATAAGTGAAACACAAATAAACAAAATACACAGTTTACACAATTTATTATCATGCTCTTAATGTGTGTTACCATACTAATTTTAAGAAACCTTTTATTTAGAGCTCCTTGTATTCCAGGCACTGTTCTAAGGGATGGAAAGAAATTAAATCCCTCATTAATCCCTATAACATCCCACGAGGTAGTTACTGTTATCCCATTGTGCGCATTAGAAAATGAGACACAGAGTGGTTATATAATTTCCCCAAGGTCACCACATTAATAAATAAAGAACTCTGATTTGAAACCTCCAGATTATGTGCTTTTAACTATTGTACTATTCTGTTGGTCTTGGTTGCTCTAAAGACAGAGGTCTACAAAATGTCAACTTCTAGTACCCATCCTGTTTGGGGCTATTAATATTTGGAAGTAGATGAATTTTGTGACCTATCTCTCTTACGTCAGGAGAATGTAATAAATATTTTATAAGTATGTGAACTAATGCATGCTACAGATACAAAATTAATTATAACTACATTTTAGTTCTGACATTTCCTGACAATTTGTCCTCTCCCAGGATTTAGGCATTTCCATATAATCCCAGAAGAGGCTTATGGAAATGTTCCAGTCTGATCAATTTGTGGTTCTTATTCCTTTTTGCCCTGCTTCACCTTTGGGAGCTGATTATCACTGTGTTCCATGCCTTTCCACATTCTATGTGAATTCATGATATATTCATTCGTCCCTTGTATTGTGGTTGACTTATAATAGCCAAAAATATCAGTTGACTTGAAGTTACTCAACTTTCTATTTCTGTGAAATAGAATCAGAAAAGCTAAAATTCTCATTATGACTTACATGTGAATAAGCATACAGCTTTGTTTGTTTGCTAAAACTGATTTCATATTGCTGTCATGTTCTTCTCTTACTTATTCCCTGTAGTGGAAGAAGAAAAACCCATAAGCTTTCGATCCTATTAACTGGAACTCCTCTAGTTTAAAACCATGTCTTGTAGATACAGATTCAGTCAAAACAGGTTGGTGCTGTTTGTTGTGGGCTGATTCCCGTGGTGGTGAATCGTTGGTTTGGTCTTAGGTGTTGTTGGCCTCTGCCATGGGTTGCGTGGATCCTCTCTTTGTCTCTGGTTATGAGGTTCTGTCCTGTGAGGTGTCCTTGTCTTCCTGGTCTTCTCCTATCCCCTACCCCTGTTAGCACCTATGATGGAATGTGACAGTAGGACTTTTCAAAAGCAAGATATTATAGATACTCCTTAACTAAGTAAGGTGCCAGGTTAAAATGCACCCATTTAAAAGGGAGGAATATATCAGTCAAATTAAAATTGTAGAAAGGAGTCAAAATGCTGAGAGGAGGGAATTTGGTGAGATTTTCTTTAGAGAATATTGTGCTAAACCCTGTATTAGGGTTCTCCAGGGAAACAGAGCCAATAGGATGTACATGTGTGTGTTTGTGTGTGTGTATGTATGTGAGTGTGTATATCTGTCTATATATATGAAGATATTTATTTTAGGGAATTGGCCCATGTAATTATGGGGGACAGCTAGGAGTGCCTACAGCTGGGACTGCTGTGGACTGTGGGGGCTCACCCCTGTCAGAGAGAGCTAGAGAAGTCTGAGTAAAAGCCGAGAGTGCCTCTGGAAGCACTATATGGAAGATCATATTTAGGAAGTAACTGCATGTCAATTAATGGCTAAACAGATAATGCATCTTCTCAGTGGACCAAATGTAAGCCACATGAAGATCAGACCTGTCCCCTATTTTAGGTTCTGCCCAAAAAGGAGGGCAAAGAGCCTCTGACAGCCAGTCTGTGTATAGCATGGTCACTAGAGAACCACCATGGAAGAGAAATCTCATCCATGTCATTGGAGCTGTCCCCTAATAGGCCCCGAGGGGAAGGAGACTTCGAATCACCCACAGAAGTACCCAGTTTAAGAATCTGTCAGGCCCAGGGGGCATGATGTCGCTCTGTCACTTACGTGCCATGTGGAATGTGGTGGTATGCTGAGCACTTGGGCTTCTCTGGGATTCTCCGGACCTCCTCAGCTACGTCCACGGAAATGGGGCCCTCGCTCCCGGAGTCCTCAAGTTCCAAGAAAATTCTATGGCCATTTCACTGCCTTTTGCTCCCTTGCAGGTTGCTGGAGCTCCCTGATCCTTCTTTCTTTTATTTCTTCCTTTTTTCTCCAGCATCAGAAAGGTCCTGTATTCATCTTCCTCTCTGTCAGGAATTTTCCCTTTATGTTATGGGCTGTTCTTTTTCTACTCTTTATTAGTGACATAATCTTAGTGCAAGAAAGGTTTCAGGGAACCGGGTGTATTTTAGCAAAACCAAAAAATATTCTGGGGGAGAATCTTATGGCTGTTTGTTAAGAAAAGCTCCTCCTTAGCTCCTCTATCCTGGAGCTGTCAGGCCTGCCTGGCTTGTGTATGTTTGTGTAGAACCCTCATTACACTAGGAACCTGAACTCATGACTGCCTCCTGCATTACACAAAACAATTTCTCTCCCTTTATCTAGCTACAGATCCCCTTTATTTTTCTTTCCCTTTTTTTGTGCTTAATAATCATAAGGTTGCTTTTCAAGCCTGGGTTAGAGAAGAAATATAATAACCTTATTTTAGTGCTTTACTCTCTTTTTTTTAATAAGTTGTTTGTACAAACCAGGATCAATCATTGGATTCAAAGGACTGGATAAATTGAACAATAACTATATGAAACTCTCTTTAAAGGTCTATGCAGGAAATAAAATTCTGGATTTTCTTTAGACAAAAAAAAAGATAAATGAATATTCTATTGGAGTCATTTCCAATAACTTCAGCATCTTGTCTCAATAGATGGCTGAGTGATTTTCTTTTTTTCTGGAAGGCGGGAAGGCATATTTTCAGCAAAGATTTTAATTGTGTAATTTGACTTTTAAAAAATAGGAGGCTAGATGTAATGTCTGTATGTGCCTTTTCATTAATCATTCTTTTCAATCAGATATATTTGAAGATTCTTGTTTGGGTTAAGTCAGATTTGTCAGCTCTTCAATCAGTTTGTAGTACATTGTAAAAGAATATACTCAAAACAGAGCTAAGCTGTCAAGCTCTGACAACTTTGAATGAGGAAGATTTTCAAAAATTATGAGTGAGATATTTTAAATGTCTCCTTGACATCCACAGCACTATTCAAAATACTTCATCAGAGACATGTGCTTTAAAAATGTACTTGAAAATTAATGTGAGGAGTGCAATTTGTCAGTCTTTGTCTTAGGAAATGCATCACTGACAGTCCCAGAGTATTTGCAGTAATACCGCACTGAAGCTCTCCACCGAGGCGCTGCCAGGATGCGGGAGAGATGGAGTGACCTATTCAAGGGGCAGTTATAAGGGCCTCGAGCAAAGCAGAAACATGAGAGGCTTGATTCCGAGTTCTGTTGATACCTGTTTGAGCCAGTGGCGAATGGCAAACTCCATTTATCCTTTGCCATGAGGATTGTGTGATTTAGTGATTCCTCAAAGGAGCCATTTCATCTGTAGCTGTGAGTCAGGGACATGAGCTATTTGTCCTAACCTCAGCTTATAATAGGGAAGGCTATGGCAAAGAGACAAAGCCTTGGCTATTTATTTTAAGGAGGTCTCTTAAGGGGTGAAGAAATATCACAGGCCTGGGGCTGTCCTAAGTTAGCTTCCTCTAAATTCAAGAAAACCTTTCAACACCTGACCTGGAAGAACCCTCCAGGGACACCGCTTAATTGGTGAAGGGCCTTAAGAATGGATCACACTGAGCCGTGGACTTTTCATGTTTCTTTTCACTGCATCTCAGTTCCTGTCAGAGGCCTGTGTTGTATGCTTGTCTGCTGTCAACGTTTAAGAAATCAAGGTGGGGATTTCACATGCCAGGTATTGAAGAGAAACCCATAAAATAGATTTAAGAGTGATCTTGTTTTCCATTTGCATAGTGTCTCTGGATTTTTAAGGTGCCCCAGTAGGAAATTCACAGTTGGGATTCACGACAGTGCTGTGGAATCCAGACTCAGGCAGGCCTGGAACAAGGTTCCGAGAGCCCAAGAAACACGGGTGGCTGCCGTTGCTCGGGCTGTCGTGGCTTCCCTTCTGTGGGCCTGCCTTATTTTCTCTCTCTACAGAGAGAGGGAGGTTTCTCAAGAAGGGGGGAATGGGCGACTGTTAGATGCTGCTGAGGCATCATAGCAAAACAGTGGGGGCGGTGAAAATGGCCACTGGGTGCAGTGACAAGGGTGACATGCAGGAGAGCTATTTTAGTGGGAAGGAGGAGGCGGCCAGCCTCGCTGCAGTGGAAGCCATTTACTACTGTACATATGTTTAAGAGCTAACCAACTAGGGGAAAATGGCTTTAGAAATGTTCAGTACTTTACCGGGAATTATACATTGAGTGAGGGGCAAACTCAGTATTCAAACACATAAAGGCCTGCCCTGTGGGACTGAGCTCTTAACTGTGGTTAATTCTTTCACCATTTTTGTCAAGGCCATGGGTATGCGGTCACCTACAGAACAGGGAGCCTTCTTGGTCCCACGGTAAGCTGAGTACATTTGCAGCCATAGATACTGTACAAAAGAGATCATGTCCATGTTTTGCTTAGTCTTACAAAAGTATGACACAACACATAGAAGGAGTTTTTATTCTTAAGCCAGTTGTTTAGCTGGGTTTGCCATAGACACAATTGTCTCATTTGCCCTAGCCTCCAGTATCTCTTTAAGTACATATACTATTTTGGTGGCCTACTGTCTCTTATCAGGGCACCTATAATAATACAGTATTTTGCTATTTCACTTGCACATTCTATCTGTAGCTTTTAGAATAAAAGAATAATAGAGACAATTAGTTCGGCTGAATGCATCTTGAAGCCATGTGTTAGCTTATCTATGGATTTTCTCCTTAGATGTTTAAATATTCCCCCTGCAATTTAGGTTTCATCAAACAAAAGAGATCTGATTTAAGATAATTCTCTTGGTAAGAAAGCAATTGCTGCCGCAATCTGCCATTCACCCAGAGCCATTGATCCCAGGATAAACATTCATTTATCAGAGAATTCAAAATAAAACACAACATATGTTATCGTTTATAACAAATTGATTGGTAGAATTCTGTATTCTTCCTAGGTTCTCCTATCTGAGGGTTATTTCATTTATTTTGGTGAAAATTTCTGTGAAATATCCAGTTTTATCTCCTTTGGCCATTATTCTTAATTCAAACTATAAGCTGGTTAACTTTTTATAGTCAGTCCATTATCTTAACCTCACTGTACTGCAATGTTTATTTAAAATGATCTTTTCAAAGCGTTATTATTAGGATGTTTAAATAATGGTCTTTTTTATAAGCCACTCCATCCTTTGGAGCCATTCAGTCTGCAGCGTGCTTAGTACGGTGCTTGGGAGGAATTCAGGTGTCTGGACTGTTATTTGGCCTTGTGGTTACCTTGCAGCAACTGTATAAACATCTTCTGAAAGCTGTAGTCTGGTGTAAGAGATTGTGATCACAAAGACATGCTTTTCATTAGAGTTGTTACTGAGTTCTGCAATATACATGTAGCAGTCAAAATGACCATGAGACAATAATTAAGTGGTCTTTTTATTCTTTCAGAAAGGAAAGAAGTTCAGTTCTGGTGATTGCAAAGCCTCCGAATTGGAGATTAAAAGAAACAACACAACATAAAACATTTACATGAGCAGACTCCCTGCTTTCATTTTTAAATGTAGATGATATATATTTTTATAAAATAATGAGTGTCTTGTAGGACAAGAGGCTCTTGACTGAAGTTTAGCATTAAAATACTTGCTATCTAACAGCAGTATAAGCAGATTGTACATAGAAGACCACTGTTTAATCACTGAAGTTCAAAACCAAGGTTTCTCTCCATGAAGGGTGTTTGGAGCCTCTAAAAAATGCAGCAGATGGGTACCTCAAATTTAAATTCTTTTGATAATGATTAAGGATTTTCTGCTTAAAAATGATGAAAATAAAACTTTCATTGACAGTCTTTGAAGATGACAGGGGAAGATCTATCAGGAAATTATAAATTTTTTGTGGGATTCATTTTAAAGTAATAGTTTGGCTTCTCTGTACTCTGATCTGACTTTTTGGCATTTTACTAAAAGTTTTCACTTGAGCTCACATCAAACTCAGAAAGAAGCTACAGTTGTAAATAAGAGTGTGTGTATTATTTCTTGTACTTTTACTAAATTGAAAAACTTAATATTTTAAGCTCTGGTGCAACAAAATGGAAGGGCTCAACTGAACTGTTGAATTATTTAGCTTTCCTTTCTTAGTCATTATAGAGACTATCATCCCCTCAAGCAAACAAAACCCACCAGTGACTTCCATGTCACATGGTGCCATGCATATATTTGTCTGCTAGTTTTCTCATCTGTAATTTGGATGAGATTATATAAAATAGCATAAACATCAATTATAAATGTATTTCATTAATTCCTAATAAATTCTTAAATTGTTTTCCCCATGTCACTAAAGAGTTGTTTTGAAACTTTCTACTGTAGTAGGTCCTTCAGGCATTTCCAAGGAATTGCCATGTCATTGTTTCAATGCCCAGAAGATGTCTGTCTTGAACATCTTCACCTTTGATTATGCTTATTGTATAGCTAACATGATATTTATTACATCTCCATTACTATACCAGTGCTTTGCTAATTCAGTAGCTGCGTATCTAATAACTTAATTCTATATCTTTATGGAATCTCAAGCACATTGTATAACATAGTTGGTTAGTATCTGGAGAAAGACTTAATTTATAACTATTAACAATTATTGATTAGACTAGAGAAGACTGAGGAATTCTGGAGTGGCGAATTTGTACTAAGTATAAGTGAAACATCATACAGAATCAACATTTTTAGGCTCAGGAAGGGACTTTTTATATCATCAGTATATTTTGTAGTTTGGATGGCATACTGAATAAGAATGAAAAAAATCAGTATTAAATGCATTTTATTTAAATTAAAAAATGTGCATCATATTCAAATATAACAGCTCAATGGTTTCACTAGGACAATCTAAAAGTTGTTAATTCCACAGCATGAGGCCCTTATATATGCAAAATAACATGAAATCTACTATGTGCCAGAGCTCCAGATTGCTGGCTGCCTTTGCCTGCTCATATATGCAAGAGCTCAGTAAAATATGCAATGTGAGAAAAGAAATCAGTGGGTTTGTATTATTATTTCTAGTGGAAAAAGCTACATTTCTTTGCTTATGAAAAACTTTAGAATTCCATTGTTTGCTTTCTTGTTTTTTTTTTTTATTTTAAATTATAAATTCCTCTTAGAATTTAGCAGAGTTTTTTTAAAAAACTTTTTTAGATCATTACCTTTAAGGAACTGGTCATAAATCTACATATATTATTAGGCTTCTTAAAGCTGTATTTGCATAACTGATTAGAAAGTAATGTTTATTGTAAGCTGAAGTCTTGATGCTATTATTCCATGGCAATTCCAACCACTGTGAAATGTCAAGAATGATCTGTTTATAGTGTGACCCGTGTTTTCTTCCCTTGCCAAAGTAAAAGGCATTGGATAAGCACTTAGATTTTAGGAAGTTGAGGAACGGGCACTTAATATTCCTGATGAATGATTATTTCTTCTCCATTCCTATGAAATTAAAGGTATTCCCAGATGTTGGGTGCCCCTACTCTTTTCTCCCTTTGGTACTTCCTGTTAGCTGCTACTAGGGTTAAATCCTAAAATGGACATCTGATCATAGACCTTCTTTGCCTTCAAATGCATGTGGTCAGAGAGGCCTTCCCCAAACCACCCTGCTGACAGCTGCAGAGTTCATAATGCAGTTCTCCCCTGGAACACGTTGCTTCAAAGCATTTGTACCTGCCCAATATTATATTAATTTGTTTGTTGTTTTTACACAGCATAGTTTTCACAGTTCCCCTACTAGAAGGTAACATTTATGGAGGCAGGGCCTTGCTTCCTGTCCTGAGTAGGGTCCTGGCACATAGCAGGTGCTCAATAAACACTTCTTGAATAAATGAATGCATTTTTTTAATGGCAAATGGTTTCTCAACATTCCCTCCAGAAATCTTATAGTTCTACTGTTTGACCAGAGCAGTATGTGTCATTCCACATTTATGCTCCCAAATAAAAATACTTCCCTGTTTGAGCATGATGTGTGGTATGTTTATCCTCTGCTTGAAGATGTGTCTGGTGAAAGATGTACCCTGGCTAAAGATGTTTTCATGAGAAATAATCCATACAAATGACAATATTTATGTTAAGCTGTTTTTTTCTATTGAAGTGATTTCTTTAGAAATTTTGCTTCCTCTAATCTTTCCAATCTGCTGTAAGATTATGTGTGAAATTGCTACAAGATTTGCTTGTGGTCTCAGGGTGTAAGGGCTGAAGCATGAAAATCACACTAGAGTATTTTAGAAAAGTACATCAGGATTAATTTGTTGTTGTTTTTCTTCTGATGTATAAGCAGTTTAAATTCATACTGGCCTCTGCTGTATGTGAGAGAGATCCATAGATAATTTGTGCTTTTATGATGAAAGTTCTCACAATTCTTTACATAAATGTCATGAAAGGAAAGACAAAATTGCCTTTTTGGCACTTAGAAATTTGGGACAAAGCAGCTGACAAATGTCATCAGGAATTTTATATCATACAAACATATACTCCCTGTGTCAGCAAGGGTATGATTTTAGCAGTTTTCTTCCATTTTTTTTTCTAGGAATAATGGGTTAGTTCACACAAGACAGTCTTGAGATTATTGATATAATCACAAATTGAAATGGGACCCTGAGCTCTGTTCACAGAAAAGCTTGCCTGGCTCTCTCTCTATTTGAAGTGATTAATGATGCTCAGCATTATGGGAAAATGATGTCTACAATTATATGAAGCCACAGGAGAGAGAAACCCTTTCTGATATTGGTCTTTGAAGCCACCCAAGTTATTTGAGTCTGAGCCATTAGGGGAAAAAACAAGAAAAAAGTAAGACAAATATAAAAAGAGAAAATTAGAATATGTAGTAATGAATCTAGTCTAGGGGGAGCCTATGTGTGTGAGAAAGAAAAAAATGTCAGTTGGGGCCATGAAAAGCTAATGGACAGGGGGAGACATTTGTTCAGTAGTTAAATAAGTGGCTATAAAAAGTCATAAAACACCTGTTCTCTAGCTAATACTCTCACTATTGTTGCTATTGTTCCTAACACTTCACTCTCCTTTCTAATCTGTAATATGGATACAATATTTCTCACCATCTTTGTGGGGCATAATCACACAGACTTTAATAAAAATATAAAATACTACGTAAATAATATATGCAATGATACGGAATAGGTGGTCCTCATGCTACCCCCAGGTGCATTTGGTGTTCATTAAAATATAAGTCTTTTTAAAATTAGGAGAGTTTAGGATTTATGTACGTTTCAGAATAACCTTTAAAGTGCCAGGGGTAATCAGGGCTCTGTTTTCCTCCTGGCCTTGATCGCCTGTTCTAGGAGGTGGGCTGCAACCTCTGGTTGCCTGGGAACAGTGCTGGATTGATAACGCAAGAAGCCCGGGAGGTAAAGAACATAAACTGGCAGCTTAACTCCCTTCCCGACCACTTGGTGCCACTCTAGCTTTAAGAACTGCTCAGCCTCGGCCAAATCCTGGGATACAGCTTCCTCCGAGGTTGGTTTCTGTGGTTTCAAAGACAGTCATTGTTTTGAAGAAGGTCATTCTGAGAGTTCGGGGGCTGATGTGATTAGAATGTGTACAGCAAGTCTTATTCCAGGTGCTTTGTGTGCTAACACTTAGGTGTTATTACCAGCATTAATTATCCAAGGGACATGTAACAAACACAGGTGGGCCCTTGTTGGTTCATTTAAAAGGCAAGGCTCTGCAGAATGCAAAACACCAGAAGCCACTCAGGCCTTTTAACTTGGAGTTTAATTTGGGGATAGACTGGGAGCCCACCAGACCCACCCAGTCTATTCATAGATTAGATGTTATAAAAAGAGAATTAGTTCAATGTTAGTTCCTCTGAATATAGGTAATAGACACAGACATACACATACACTGGATAAAATGAAGGTTCTGTGGCCAGGATTCTCACCTGGCCCCAGTTGGCTAGTTCACTACACACGTATGGGCAATGCGTTGTTATTGACTCTATATAGAGACCCCTGCCCAGTGCTCTGGGTGACACGGTGGCAGGGCTGCAAGGCTGCAGGAGAGCAGAGCAAAGGCTGGAGTGGTGGCAGTGCCGAGGACAGAGGCCCAGAGGATGGCTATGTGGGATGACTGTGCAGAGGCCCAGAGGATGGCTGTGCAGGCAGAGAGGCCCAGAGGTAGAGACTGGCCTGCTGCATGCAGATGTGCTCTGAGTGGACATGATTCTAGTGATTGACCTGCCACCATGGGAATAAAGTTGGATATAACCCTTTCACCCCAAGAATGTTCTACTGTCATTTCTTTGGTCACATTGAATCCATAGTGAACTTGCCTGGGGCTGAAACCCATTGGCAAGACACACACACACACTCACCCCCCACCCCACCCCACTCTCTGTAGTAAAATAGGGAGAACCTGAAAATGCTGTTGTCAAGTGTGCTTCCCCCCATACAGTAGTTAAGGGGATTTTTTTTTCCATCTCCACCCTCTTTACGTGCATAACTGTTATTCATCAACAGAAATGACATTTTGCTTCACAGAAAAAATCATCTTTCAAATGAATAACTACCTCTAGTGTTAATCCAAAATGTTACCCAAATGATAAGTTACTTCAAACGACACATCTGCATCACCCTTCCCATCTTTCGTCTGGGACCGTAAGAGGTTCCAGGGAGGAATCTGTGCATAGGCTTTTATAGCTTTGAGGTGACTTTCTAAATTGGAGGACATTGCTGCATTTAGCTGGAGGTCCTGTGTTCTGTTTTAATGGCAGCCCAGGAGGGGGGCTTGCCCACTTCTAAAGATGCTACTGAGAGCAGTGCTTTTCTGACTCATTAATTTGGAAAGGCAAGGGGAGGCTGCCATTAAGAAATGTCTTTGCAATTAATTGCATTAAAACCTCAATTTTTTTTTTTATCTGACACATTTATAGAAACTGTTTTTGTCTTGTTTGTGCTGGTATACTTCTGTGGGCCTCCACTTGAGTGGAACTGGCCAGCAGCAAACTTGTGTGGCTTGCAAAATCTGAGTCCCCTCTGATTTCAGTGCTTATCTTCCCCTCTCTGAACCTAAACCTTCTGTCAGTTTTTACTGAAACCCTATTAGCTTTGAGTTTAATTGCCTCTGGCATTTGGCTTGCCCACTTTGGGTTGTCCTGGGGGCTAGGGGCCTGGGTGCTCCATTAGGATCCTGATTCTGCCATTTTCTTGCTGTGTAGTTGTAGGCATATTGCTTAACTTTCTTGCATTTCATGTCTCCATCTGCAAATACGTTTTTGAGCAATAAATGTAACATGCCATGTAAAGCTCAGTGTCTGGCATCAGAAGAATCAATCATTTAAGGTGCTTGTTAAAAATGAAATTCTCTGAATCAAGACAACTGACTCAGAATCTTGAAAAAAAGGCCCGAGAACCTGCACTTTTTAAAGAGCTCTAGGAAATTCTTACACTCAACAAAGTCTGGGAATTCTTGGCTTTAAGGAATAAATCTTCTGAGGGCTAACTGTCTTTATAAAAGGATCACGGAAAATGGCATAACCAAAAGGAGGGGTTGAGTAGCCAAGGGACCAGGCATCATAGCTGTTTTGTGGGGGAGATTTTGGGCAGCTAAAGGGCATGATTTAGTCACAGCTGTCCTGAATCCTATATAGAAATGAAAATGTGGACTATTGATTTTGTTGCTGAGGTAAAGTACACAGTGCCTCCTTTCTAAAATGATGATCTAAATCCATCTACTTAAATTTGCCACTTTTCCCCAGCTTGGTTTTATTTTTTTGGGTATCCGTGTGTATGTAAATAGCCAGGGATTGTTCCACTGTGCCTCTACTCACTGGCAGACTCTTGCTCACTAGACTACGAGGGCAGACACCATGATTTTGTGCTCCTTTGGGATTTCAGGGTCCAGCACAGAGCACACCAAACAGGATAGGAATCTGGTCAGTGAGTACATGAGTTGGGTAGGAAAGCGGTTTCTTAACCTCAAATACATACTAATTAATGTCCCCATTTCCTCTGTCTGTTCACATTCATACACATATTTAAGGCTTCAACAGATTCAGGGTTCTGAGTGTCAGAACCATTTTGGAGAGCTGATGATGCTCTGGATGAAGCTAGCTCACATTAATTGAAAATTAGGGAGGACCACATATATAGAATGCAGACTTTAAAGAAGATTAATCAGTACTGGCTTGCTGCTGGGCCATCTTTCTAGTTCAGATCATCTAGGAGATTAAAGAGCCACTGACCCAATAGGAGTTTGATTTGCAGAGCTTATTGAGTATGTAGAAAATTGATGATAGAGGGCTAGTTGCTGCCTTTTGGGTTTTGTTGCTGAACCCAGTACTCAGCACCCGGTCAGAACATTTTAAGAAGAAACAATAGATAGGATTGTTTTGGACATGGCTAATATTTCCCTGAGGCATTAACAACCATCTAATTTTTCTCAGAAGTCAGTGTAATAGGAGAAATGAAGATTTCTGGATCTTACTGCAGAGCAAAATATTGGAAACCATTGGAATAGGTTGGGGTTTAAGAGAATCACCCAAGGGATTCAATTGGAGTTGTTCTGGAAGGGGCTGTTTATGGGGTCCAGGCCATCCCAAGTCTCCCCACTGACCCTCTACTCCACCATCTACTAAGGGGAGTGCTTTCTGATGCCTGTAATGTATTCATTGCTCTAAGTGCAAAATTTTGGTATAGGAGTTAAGAGCATTCTTTGGTTTATGTATCATACAGTCTTTGAGGGGAGGCACAATTGAGGGGAAGGCACAGAGATTGCCCATATATCTCCTGTCCTCACACATGCACACCCTCTTCAATTACCAACATCCCCCACCAGAGTGGGATATTTGTTACAATTGATGAAATCTAAATTGATCATAATCACCCACATCAATAATTTCCATTAGGATCCACATAATATTTTTGAACCTTAATTGTTTCACCTACAAATGGTTTAAGACTGCAAACTTCTCTTATGTACTCTGATTGTTCTTGAACTCTTATTGTTCTTGTTGCCGTGTTTTAAGTAGATAACAAGAAGAGTTCTGTATACTTTTATTCTTAACTTTGAACCCTTTATATTAGATGGGCTAAGAGCCCTACTTGCTCGTTTAGTGATTCTCAAAACGTTTTCCCTAAGCTGGCAATGTCAGCCTCCCTGGGGAACTTGGTAGGCGTGTCAATTCTTGGGCCCCACCCCAGATCTACTGCATTAAATGCTGGGGGGGTGGCGGGGGTGTACAAGCTGCGTTCTAGTGCTGCTGCAGGTGAGAACCCCTGGACTTTAGGGAAATGTTTCTCCTTGGCTTAAAATTTTAATGAACACCCCTTTAGCTGAGTGGAGGAGCCTTCATTCATATCGTGGCATTTAAGGAGAATAGAAAAAGGCCAGCCTGGGACTCTGTGTGGCAAGATGAGGGCAAGACAGCACCATGGGTAAGCTTAGTCACAGTGACTTTTTTGCCTAGGGCTGACCCGCTGAGTATATCAGAAAAATTACTTAACCTCTGGGCTCCACGGTCCTTGTTGTTAAATCTGAGGAATAATGAGAGCCACCTGGCTGTTGTGTGGCCAAATGATGTAGGTGAGTGCCTCGTGCAGTAGGTGCGCCACAGGTGTTCACGCCGGCCTCGCTGAGCCGGTTGACAGCGCTGGACCACAAGGCCTGGGAGGGCGGGGCGCGCGTCCCCTTTGGGAGTCGCTGTAGCCCCGGCACCCAGCACAGCTCCTGGCCCAGCCCGTGTTCAATAAATATTGGTTAAATATTGGTTGTATGAATATATTGAATGAATAAATGTAAAAAATGAATGAAGACAGGTTTATCGGATATGTTGGCTGATCCAGTGTAAGTATGAGGAAAGGTTCACTTTCCCAGGCCCAGGTGAGACCTGGCGTGTGAAGGGCCAGTTGTGAGGTCCGGGTCGCAGTGCTCACACCTGGAGCCAGGCGGGTGGGCAGAAGGCGGAAGGTGCGGACTTGGGCTTCTTTCCCGGGCACAGCCAGGCCCCGGAGCGGCCCGCCGCTACCGCAGCCCGGTCTCCCCGTCTAGCTCCCCGAGCGCCCAGTGCCCGGCTGGCGCCGCCCGCCCGCCATCCCGCCCGCCATCCCGCCCGGGGCCTGGCCCCGGGTGCTCTTGGGAGCGCCGCGCCCCCTGGCGGCCACGCGGTACGCCGTGCGCGGCTTCCCGGCGGCCACCGAGGCCAGAGGCAGGCCGGCGCGCCCTCAGGAGGTGCCGGCACGGCACGGCACGCCGCGGTCCAGCTCTGACCCAACGAACAGCCAGCGCAGCCCCGGGGCACTCCATCACCGAGTGTCCTCGGACACCATTGTCAGGCCTACGGGCTGTTCTGGCTGCTGGCAGTAAGTTCTCCAGATTCTTTCCGTAGTTTCCTCAGAACCTTTGGTGGAGATGCAAGGCGTTAGTCAAACTGCCTTTCATGAAGATGGCGCTGTGGGGTTCCACTGGACGGCAAGGCCTGGGAGGGCAGAGTACGCGTCCCCTGCGGGCATCGCTGTAGCCCCGGCACCCAGCACAGCTCCTGACCTAGACCGCGCTCAACAAATATTGGTTGAGCAAATGGGAATGAATATAAAAAAATGAATGAAGACGGTTTTATTGGATATGTCAGCTGACACAGTATATATATACTATATATATATAGTATATGATAGAGTATATGCAATTGAGTTCATGTATACAGCAAAATTAATGATACAAAAAAAAAGTCGGTGGTGTGTGGAAAGCAGCAAAGTTTATACAAATGCTAAAAGCTACCAAAGCCCTTGAAGTTAGACACAGATGGTGAATAAGGTGCTTTTCTCACATTTGCAGTATGCAAGTGTTTTGGGAATATAGTGTAGACTTTTTAAATGACACTGAAAAAAATACTGGGATCTAATTTTGCTTTGCTGGAATTTGCATCATCATTTATTTAAAACTGCATATGAGAAAGTTCCTATTAGTTGTTAGGAAGCAAGAGTTGCCTTATAAATTTTTTTCCCCAGCCTATTTATATATAGTATAATTCACCAGTTTTAGTGTAGGGTTTGATATCGGTGGTTATACACAGTGGTGTAACTACCGCCAGAGTCAAGGAATGGGAACATTTTCATTGCCTTAAGTGTTTTCATGACTCTGCAGTGAATCTCAGATGCCCAGCCCCAGGCAACCACTGATCTGATTTTTATCAGTATATTTTATCTTATTTAGAATGTCATCATAAATGGACTCCTACAGTGTGTAGTGTGTAGTCTTTTGTGTTTGATTTTTTCAATTGACATTATATGTTTTCCCTTAGCATTGTATTTATCCATGTTGTATGTGTTACTGTTTCAGTCTTTTTTATTGCTGAGTAGTACTCCATTGTTTGAATATAGCACCTCTTAATGGGCATTTAGGTCATTTCCAGTTTTTGCCTATTACAAATAAAGTTGCTATGAGCATTTGTATAATTAAGGGCCATGCAAGCACTTACCATTTTAGTAAGCATTAAGGAGAATAGGGTTCTCTCACTGAAATATAATGGCAAATTAATGTGGGTGTTAATGGATTCTGTATAGGTAATGAGAGGAAATTTTAAAAATTTCAAGTAATGAAACAGAATCTAGAGATCTATGCTGAAAATGCTTAGACGGGCTAGAATCCAGGATGGATCAACTTTGAAGCACTTTTTTTCTCCTTGGTTTCCTAGTGACCTATTTGTTTTTGACTCTCTTCAAATCAGGGGTTGCCAAAAAAAAAAAGTCTGCAATGAAGTTCTGCCTTTATATTCACTTTTTCTCCTTTTCTTCTTTGTTTTCATTTTTAAATCTATCACATCTCTTATTTGAGTTCTAAGTATATTTTATACCGGGTATATTAAGTACCTTATTGACTTTATCAAATGAATGTTCTTTACAACCATGTTGTTACCTCTCCATTTTACATATGGAAAGACTGAGGTTCTGAAATGTAAGTAATATAAGCATATGTATACATGCTTTACTTCCCATACAGCTGACTGTTCTTTGTGAAGTTTTGTGCCCACTGATGTCAAAGACTGTTGTCATGGAGAAATCCTAATCATATGAAATACCACATTTTCCCAGCCTATAAACAAAGCCAGGACTTCTCAGCCTACGCTCTTTCTACTACAGCACCTGGTCTAGAGAAACATTTTCCCACTTCTTTCTGGCTAGAGATGATTACCTATTGCTCCTACACGTAGCAGTACAGGAGCTTAGCAATTCTTAGCAGACTTGCAGAGGAACAGATAGAGCGTTGCCAGTGCATGAACCATAGGAGAAGGGAGGATAACTTTTCTCTAAGAAGAGAATGTGTGAACATCAGGATGGAAAAAACTTAAAGGGAAAACCTTTGGTGTCCTTGAAACTGGCTGAAGGAATCCCCTCAATACTCTTGTTTCTTTACTATGTCCTGGTTGCTTCTATTCCAAGTTCCATAATTTGTGCCTATTTTTTCCCCTGGCATCTGACATTGGCTGCCTGTGCTTTTCTCCTGCTTCCTCTTCACTCAAGGAAATGAAGCTTCTTTCAAGCTATTTCTGACCTGTCTGGCAAGTGACCACTCCTTTGGATTCCTGATTTGACATTCATTAGGTGATTAATTCCATGTTGTTTTGTGGCAGCAATAAATTTGCTAAACAAGAGCTATTTAATGTTAAAGAAATACTGTATTGTTCCTCAGCCACAATTAAATTGTAGAGGTCCTATTAAAAATAGCAAGCATTTAAGTAATAGTAAGAATGAAATAAAAGCTAATATTTATTGAAAACATTTACTATGTATCATTATCTGTTCCTCATATGAACTTTATGAGATGGATACTATTAATATTATTCCTCCTTTATAGATGAAGAAATATAGGCTTAGAGAGATTAGTTTGTCTATGTTGATATAGCTGGGAAATATAGCCCAAAAGGGAAATTAAAAATCAAGATAATCCTACCACCCAATGATAACTATGTACTCTTAAATTTTAAATAGTTTGAGGACAGTAACCCTTCTTTATAAACTTTAAATGCTTAACAAAGTGCTAGTCAAATAATGAATACTCAAGGTACATTTATTGAATAATCAAGTACATTCCGCAAAGGAACATTATTGAATAAATTTACAAGGTAGTTGAATCATATTTTCTTGACCTGTTTAATTGAGCTTCCCCTTTTCTTCTCACACAGCTGACTGTCTAAGATGAAGTTTTCTACCCACTGATGTTATTTGTTATGGAGAAATTCTAGTCATATGAAAAATCACACTTTCCTAGCCCTACCCTTTACTTTTTGAAAAGAAACCAGAAAGGATAAATTTTGTTTCCGTAGGCAAACTTTCCAGGCTCTAAGAAGTTGCAGTTTTAGGAAAAGTTTTTTCAACTTAAATCCCTTTGGTTCTGTAATGAACTCCGTAGAAAAGAAAAACCTTTGAAATGTATTTCAAGAAATATCTTGAAATAGCTATGCCTCTTTGTCTCTGAAAAATTGCCCTCCCTTTGGTCCATGAAGATTTAATTATGTTAATTTTTAAAAAGCACAGCTTTGACCATATTTCTCTCTCCTGTTGCACTCTTCATCTTTTACAACAAGAAAATTTATGCTTTTCTCTGGATCCTACTCTTTCATTTTCTTAGTTGTTCTCTAACATGGTTGTTATGCCAGTAGTCTTGACTAGAAGCACCACGGAAAGTAATGACCAATAACATGAGATTTTAGAGTTTCAAATACTCTATCACTTTTTAAGCCCTGTGATCTCAGACAAGTTACTTAACTGCCTTGGTTTTCTCATTTGGAAAAGGGCAACAAAAATATTGTCTGCCCCATAGGGTTATCCTGAGGATTTTATATAAAAGATATTACATGTAGATTCTTAGCATACTGCCTGATTGACGATTAAACTAAGAAAGGCTTTATTTTCCCTCAACTAGCATCTTCCAGAAGACTGAGTGACATTTAATAAAAAGTTCTTATGAAGCCTTTCATAATAGATGTACTGTAAAATAGTGTCAAAGTTTGAGGAAAATACATAAGCCTTGATGACTTAAGTGAATGCACGTTTTGGATACTTAAAGAGATCATCTGCCACGATAGGTTTAAAAAGACACAAAGTTATAGTTTTAGTAATTGTTCTAAGAGGTTTGACTTCACAACTTTAAGCATTGTATGTTACTGTAAACAAAAAATTTAGAGTCCTTAAGAGAGGAAAATTCTATGTGTTTGGGTTTGTGGCAATTAAGAATGTATTCCTATGAGATGATGAGACGAGTAAGCAACCTAATGTAATGCTAATGAGTACTTCAGGCTTGGGGTAATGTAGCTATTGATTACATTTGCACAAATGCAAATAATTTAGGCAGAAGTGAATTTGATGAACTCTGGAAAACTGTTAGACATCTCAAAACGCGAATCCTGGGTAGATAAAGGCATGATGATAGAGATGCATGTGAAGAATTCAAATAAAATTATTTCAAGAAATGTGAGTGTAGTAAAGAGGAGTAATTCTGAATTGATGTATTTTATATAATGTGATTTTAAATAAGTGTAAAAAATGACTCATTAGAAGTAAATATTTAACTCTTCTATTTTAATATAAAAGTTTATATGCTCAATTTGGCTAGAAACATTTTAGGAACCTTCTTATTGAGAAAATAGCAGTATTGTATTCTAGACCGCCATCTATCTTGGTATACATTGTAATGAGTTCTAAAAATTAAGCTATAATAATATCAGTAATAATACTTTATAAGTAAGACCAGATCCTTTAAAAAATTTACTTTTATTCAGGTATCATTGATATACATTCTCATGAAGGTTTCACATGAGCAACATTGCGGTTACTACATTCACCCATATTATCAAGTTCCTCTACCACACCCCATTACAGTCACTGTGCATTAACAGTAAGATTCTATAGAGTCACTACTTCCCTTCTCTGTGCTATACTGCCTTCTCTGTGACCCCCTATATTATGTGTGCTAATCATAATACCCTTTATGCTCCTCCTCCCTCCCTCCACCCACCCTCCCTACCCCTACCCTTTGGTAACCATAGTCCCTTTTTGGAGTTTGTGAGTCTGCTGCTGTTTTGTTCCTTCAGTTTTGCTTTGTTGTTATACTCCACAAATGAGGGAAATCGTTTGGTACCTGTCTTTCTCCATCTGGCTCATTTCCCTGAGCATAATACCCTCTAGCTCCATCCATGTTGTTGCAAGTGGTAGGATTTGTTTTCTTCTTATGGCTGAATAATATTCCATTGTGTATATGTACCACCTCTTTATCCATTCATCTACTGATGGACACTTAGGTTGTTTCTATTTCTTGGTTATTGTAAATAGTGCTACCATAAATGTAGGGGTGCATATGTCTTTTTGAATCAGGGATCCTGTTTTCTTAAGTAAAAATCCTAGAAGTGGAACTACTGGGTCAAATGATATTTATATTTTTAGTTTTTTGAGGAAACTTCATATTGCTTTCCACAATGGTTGAACTAATTTACATTCCTACCAACAGTGTAGAAGGGTTCCCTTTTCTCCACATCCTTTCCAACATTTGTTGTTGCTTGTCTTTTGGATGGTGGCCATCCTAACTGGTGTGAGGTGATATCTCATTGTGGTTTTAATTTGCATTTCTCTGATGATTAGGGATATGGAGCATCTTTTCTTGTGCCTGTTGGCCATCTGAATTTCTTCTTTGGAGAAGTGTCTGTTCATATCCTCTGCCCACTTTTTAATAGGGTTATTTGCTTTTTGGGTGTTGAGGTGTGTGAGTACTTTATATATTTTGAATCTTAACCTCTTATCAGATAAATCATTTACAAATATATTCTCCCATACTGTAGGATGCCTTTTTGTTCTCCTGATGTTGTCCTTTGCTGTACAGAAGCTTTTTACTTTGATGTAGTCCTATTTGTTCATTTTGCTTTTTTTCCCCTTGCCCAAGGAGATGTGTTCAGGAAAAATTTACTCATGTTTATAGTCAAGAGATTTTTGCCTATGTTTTGTTCTAAGAGTTTTATGGTTTCATGACTTACATTTGGGTCATTGATCCATCTCGAATTTACTTTTGTGTATGGAGTTAGACAATAATCCAGTTTCATTCTCTTACATGTAGCTGTTCAGTTTTGCCAACACCAGTTGTTGAAGAGGCTATCATCTCCCCATTGTATGTCCATGGCTCCTTTATCATTTATTAATTGACCATAAATGTTTGGGTTAATGTCTGGAGTCTCTATTCTGTTCTACTGGTCTGTGACTCTGTTCTTGTGCCAGTACCAATTTGTCTTGATTACTGTGGCTTTGTAGTATAACTTACAGTTGGGGAACATGATTCCCCCAGCTTTATTCTTCCTTCTCAGAATTGGTTTGGTTCTGCAGTGTGTTTTGTGGTTCCATGTGAATTTTAGAACTTTTTGTTCTAGTTCATTGAAGAATGCTGTTGGTATTTTGATAGGGATTGCATTGAATATGTAGATTGCTTTAGGCAGGATGAGCATTTTGATAAAATTAATTCTTCCTATCCATTAGCACAGTATGTATTTCTATTTATTGGTGTCTTCCTTAATTTCTCTGAGTGTCTTGTAGTTTTCTGAGTATAGGTCTTTCACCTCCTTGGTTAGGTTTATTCCTAGGTATTTTTTTCTTTTTGATGCAATTGTGAATGGAATTGTTTTCTTGATTTCTCTTTTTGCTAATTCATCATTTGTATATAGGAATAAATAGATTTCTGTGTATTCATTTTGTATCCTGCAACTTTACTGAGTTCAGATATTTGTTCTAGTAGTTTTGGGTGGATTCCTTAGGGTTTTTATGTGCAATACCAATTCATCTGCAGTGATAGTTTATCATCTTCTTACCATTCTGAATGCCTTCTATTTCTTTGTGTTGTCTGATTGCCATGGGTAGGACCTCCAGTACTCTGTTGAAAAAAGTGGGGAGAGTGGGCATCCTTGTCTTGTTCCCGTTTTTAAAGGGAAAGCTTTCAGCTTCTCGCTGTTAAGTATGATGTTGGCTGTGGGTTTGTCATATGTGGCCTTTATTATGTTGAGGTACTTGCCCTCTATACCCATTTTGTTGAGAGTTTTTATCATGAATGGCTGTTGAATTTTGTTGAATGCCTTTTCAGCATCTATAGAGATGATCATGTGGTTTTATCCTTCTTTTTGTTGATGTGGTGGATGATGATGATGGATTTTCGAATGTTGTACCGTCCTTGTATCCCGGGAATAAATCCTACTTGTTCATGATGGATGAGCTTTTTGATATATCTTTGAATTCAATTTGCTAACATTTTGTTGAGTATTTTTACATCTGTGTTCATCAGGGATATTGGTCTGTAATTTTCTCTTTTTGTGATATTTTTGCCTGGTTTTGGTAGTAGAGTGATGCTGGCCTCATGTAATGAGTTTGGAAGTATTCCCCTCTCTTCTACATTTTGGAAAACTTTAAGGAGAATGGGTATTATGTCTTCTCTAAATGTTTGATAAGTCAGCAGTGGTTTTAACATCTGGTCCAGGGGTTTTGTTCTTAGGTAGTTTTTTGATTACTAATTCAATTTTGTTGCCAGTGATTGGTTCTTCGTGGGTCAGTCTTGGAGGTTGTATTTTTCTAGAAAGTTGTCCATTTCTTCTAAGTTATCTAATTTGTTAGCATATAATTTTTCATAGTATTCTCTAATAATTCTTTGTATTTCTGTGGTGTCTGTAGTGGTTTTTCCTTTCTCATTTCTGATTTTGTTTATGTGTGTAGATTCTCTTTTGTTCTTGATAAGACTGGCTAGGGGTTTATCTATTTTGTTTATTTTCTCGAAGTACCAGCTCCTGCTTTCATTGATTCTTTCTATTGTTTCATTGTTCTTGATTTTATTTATTTCTGCTCTAATCTTTATTATGTCCCTCCTACTGACTTTGGGCCTTATTTTTCTTCTTTTATCTAAGTTCATTAATTTTGAGTTTAGAGTGTTTCTGTTCATATGGGATTGTTCTTCTTTCCTGAGTTTGGCCTCTGTTATAATATACTTCCCTCTTAGCACGGCCTTCCCTTTGTCCCACAGATTTTGCAGTGTTGAGTTATTGTCATTTTTCTCCATATATTTCTTGATCTATGTTTTTATTTGCTCCGTTGATTATTTAGGAGTATGTTGTTAAGCCTCCTTTTTTTGTTTTCTTTGCGTAATTTATTTCTAGTTTCATACCTTTGTGGTCTTAGAAGCTGGTAGTACAATTTTAGTCTTTTTGAATTTACTGAGGTTCTTTCTGTGGCCTAGAATGTGATCTATTCTGGAAAATGTTCCATGTTGCATTTGAGTAGCATGTTTATCCTGTTGCTTTTGGGTGGAGTGTTCTGTAGATGTCTGTTAGGGCCATCTGTTCTAGTGTGTTGTTCAGTGCCTCTGTGTCCTTCTTATTTTCTGTCTGGTTGATCTGTCCATTGGAGTGAGTTGTGTGTTGATGTCTCCTAAAACGAATGTTTTGCATTCTATTTCCTCCTTTAATTCTGTTAGTATTTGTTTCACATATTTGGGTGCTCCTTTATTGGATGCATATATATTTATAATGGTTATATCCTCTTGTTGGACTGAGCCCTTTATCATTATGTAATGTCCTTCTTTGTCTCTTGTGACTTTCTTTATTTTGAAGTCTATTTTGCCTGGTAGAAATACTGCGAGTCCTGCTTTTTTCTCCCTATTATGAAATGCTTTTTTCCATCCCATTGCTTTAGTCTGTGTATGTCTTTGGGTTTGAAGTGAGTCTCTTGTCAGCAGCATATAGATGGGGCTTGTTTTTTTATTTATTATATAACTCTGTGTCTTTGGTACATTCAGTTCATTTATATTTAGGGTGATTATCGATAGATATGTATTTATTCAATTACAGGCTTTAGATTCATGGTTACCAAAGGTTTAAGGGCAGCTTCTTTACTATCTAAGGGTCTAATGCAACTCACTTATTATGCTATTACAAACACAGTCTAAAGGTTCTTTTTTTCCCCACCCTTATTTTTCTTCCTCTTCCACTCATTGTATATTAGGTGTCATATTATGTACTCTTTGTCTATTCCTTGACTGACTTTGGGGGCAATTGATTTAATTTTCCATCTGCTTAGTAATTAATTGTTCTACTTCCTTTACTGTGGTTTCACTTCCTTTGGTGACAGCTATTTTGCCTTAGGAACACTTCCATCTAGAGCAGTCCCTCTAAAGTATACTATAGAGACTGTGGGAAGTGAATTCTCTCAACTTTTGCTTATCTGGATATTGTTTAGTCCCTTCTTCAAATTTAAATGATAATCTTGTTAGGTAGAGTACTCTTGTTTGGAGGCCATTCTGCTTTATTGCATTAAGTATATCATGCCATTCCCTTCTGGCCTGTAATGTTTCTGCTGAGAAGTCCAATGACAGCCTGATGGGTATTCCTTTGTATGTGATCTTTTTTCTCTCTCTGGCTGCTTTTAATACTCTGCCCTTGTCCTTGATCTTTGCCATTTTAGTTATTATATGTCTTCCTTGGGTCCCTTGTGTTGGGAGATCTGTGCATGTCCATGGCCTGAGAGACTATCTCCTTTCCCAGATTGGGGAAGTTTTCAGCAATTACCTCCTCACTGACGCTCTCTGTTCCTTTTTCTCTCTCTCCTTCTTCTGGTACCCCTCTAATGTGAATATTGTTCTGTTTGGATATGTCACACAGTTCTCTCAATATTCTTTCATTCCTAGAGATCCTTTTTTCTCTGTGTGCCTTAGCTTCCTTGTATTCCTCTTGTTTAATTTCTATTTCATTTACCATCTCCTCTTCCTCATCTAATCTGTTTTTAAATCCCTCCATTGTATGTTTCATTTCAGATGCTGTGTTTTCAAAGTTTCTGTATCTTGAATTCCTCCCTGAGGTCTTGAATATTTTCCTGTAGCTCTGTGAGCATGTTTATGATATATATTTTGAAATGTTTATCAAGAAGTTTGGTGATTTAAGTTTCACTTAGTCCTCTTTTTGGTGTTTGAGGGATTTTGGTTTGTGCAAGATTCTTTTGCCATTTCATATTTCTAATGATGCCTATGGAATAATAACTTTATGTAGGTGCCACCGTCTAGTGCCCAGAAACTCCTCTTTCGACCTTCCCATCACCTGGAGAGATGGTGGAGGTTGCAGGCATGCAGTGCTGACACCTGCCTGGGAAGAAAGAGCTCTTTCCTATTTCCTGGCTGCAGTGCCTCTTTCCACCACCAGGGCCAGTGGGCTGAGTGCACAGGGAGGAACCTCTGTGCCATGTCCATGTAGCTGCCCTAGGCAGGTCCATCCTTTGGCTGGCATGGTGTGATGGCAGGGGCAGCAGGTTTGTGACCTGGTGCCAGCTGAGAGGAATGATTGACAGGCTGTGTATCACAGTGGGGGCCCTTGGTGAAGCACTGCCAGCTATGGGGAAGGAGCACCTGAAGCTCCTGAAAGTTCCAAACACTCTGGGCTTAGTGTGCAGGGACAGTTTTGTCCACCTGTCCTTTCTCCTGAACAGCAAGCTCTATGCAATCCTTGTCCCTTCAGCACCCCTCTCGCTGCTGAGAAGTGTTTCAAAGTGCCCACCTTTCTTTTGTCATGCTGCAGCCAGTGTATGTACGTGTTCTCCACAAGCGGCTGAAATCTCACTCTCTCCAGATATTCTGCCTGCCTTTGCTTTCCAACCTCTCTAATCTCCAGAGCACCATGTAATGTGGGTTTGGGCTCCCAGAGCAGATCTCCAGGGGTGGGTGTTTAGCAGTCCTGGGCTTCTACTCCCTCCCTACTCTGTTTCTCTTCCTCCTGCTGGTGAGCTGTGGTCCGGGAGTGATTGAGTCCTGCCTGATTATGGCTTTGCTTATTTACCCTTTTCTGTGAGGTCTTCTCTTTTCCCCAGATGTTGGCAGTCTGTTGCAGTCTTTGGGTCACTCTTTCAGGATTAGTTGCATTTGCTGTATTTTTGTGTTATATGTGGTTTTGGGAGGAGGTTTCTGACTTACTTCTCATGCTGTCATCTTTTTCTGCCAACTCCAAGACCATATCTTCTTGAGGTCAATTAACCTGATAATTTAAAATATTTCATTCAGGTTTTTTATCCATACAAGGACTTTTTTTCTCTCTTAGTTTAGCTTTCTCCCTTCTGCTGATCTCTTAAATTATTAAGTCATACCAGAGTCAACAATGATGTTTTCCTCCTCAAAACACAGGCTGTGACTGAAATTGAAACCCTCAACAATGTTCATTTTCTTCCACTGGACCCACTAACTTTAAATGACATGCACAATTACGCACACATACCCCTTTGAACTGTGAAAAAAACTATAAAGTTTATGATGATTTACCTTATGGTAGAATTTTATTCATAATTCACTTTCGCTTAGCCTGTCCCGTGTGTCAGGCACTGTTAAAGAGCTGTAGAATCATCATCCTTTTAATCCTCACATCCACTTTTTAAAATAGGTACTATTATTACCCCTTTTGAAAGATTAACAACTGAGGGAGAGTGGTTGAGAAATTTTCTCCAAGTCACATAGCTCTAAGATGCAGAGCTAACATTTGAATTTAGAGTCTGACTTCAAAGTATGAGTCTTTAATGACTTTGCTTTGGCCGAACACTGACTAGGTTCTCTTGTTTATGTTAACTTGAAGAAAATCAACTTTTTTGTGATTATAAGAAGTCATATTTGCTAATCATTAATGGTCAATAAAATATATTAAGTTTTTAAAACCTCAAACAGTGGTAAAATTGGGATAAAATTGATAATGAAGTGCCACCTTACCTCCCCATTTCCATGGAGATAGCTACCATTTAGTTTGTTGTATATTATTTCAGATCATGTATATGTGTATTTCAGATCACACACACCCACACATAGTAGCCAATAGTAATCTTTCAAAACTTAATCAGATAAAAATTCCTCTGCTCAAAGGTCTTCAGTGAGCCCCCATCTGACTCACTGAAGTTCAAAGTATTTGCCATGGTCTCTAAGACTCCCCACAAGCCAGAATCCTACTACTTTCCTGACTTTGACCTCTGCCACTCTCCCCCTTATGCACACCAGCCACATTATAATATTTGCTATCACTTGAGTATGGTAAGCACAATTTCTCCCTTGGTCTTTGCATTTGTTGTTCTCACTACCTAGAAACCTTTAAGCCATTCCCCTTCCCCCCATATCTGCCTGACTCACTCCCTCATTTCTCTTTTAGGTCTCTGTTGAAATGTTGCCTTATCGCATATAGTTCATGAGTCTTGATTGAGCATATCTTTATCCATTTGAATATATGCTTCTGTAAAATAAATTTCTAGAAGTGAAATTGCTTGCTTTTTGCACTGAGTGCAATGGTTTTTCTTTTTAAATCCTTTGTTATTACAGTCCCTCTCTCACATCCATGCCCATTTTATTTTAGTAGTCTCACTTCCCTCTTCAGAATGGTTCTGTGAGTCTGCTGTTTCTACTGTGGCTGGCTGGCTTGCTTTTTGCCCCTCCTGGGAGCTCTGGAGGAAAAGTAGGCACTAGGCAGCTGGTCTGATTCCCATGAGCCTCTTCACAAGGCTGTGATTTCAAGAGTGACCTTGGGATGTGACTGAGTTGTCATTAAACAATTTAATAGACAAAAAGAATCTCCTTTTCATACTTAAGTCACATTTATTTCTCCACAAGTATTTGGCACTAAGTTGTAAATCATCAACACCACAAGAAAAACTCACAAAAGATTCAGTTTATTGTATTGGTTTAAAATTTCCAGAACTTATTTTGAGATTAGAATAGATCAGAGAAATAAAGTCCCTGTCCATGTATACCTTTAAAAAATGATAACACTTGTGCTTATCTTTGCCACCATCCTTTAAAAAAAAATAACATGGATATTGTTAATTGCCAGGTGGTTGTGATTTGCATTGTGTCCTGTATCACTAGGATAACAATGATAACAATTAGTCATTGGAATCATTAAGTTATGGAATTTTTGAATTAAGAGAGCTCATTTGCTTAGTTCCCTAATCTTACAAAAAGAGAAATGAAGTCTACAGAGGTTGGGTGACTTACTCAAGGTCACACAGCTAGCTAATGGTACAAGTGGGTTTTGTGACTCCCAAAATAGTGCTCAGAAGCATCCATTGAACAGCTTCTATGAACCAAGCCCTTTGCTAAATGAAGTTCTACTCTCTGGATAATTCCTGTTCTTTTCAATTGTCCTGACACCCTGCAGTTTATTTAGATTATGTGATTTGGTCTCATATTTCTTCTGGAGCTAGCTGGATAAGGATCACCTTATTAGGGTGCTTAATTTTGTGCTAATGATCCTTCTTTCTGTCTGAAGTCTTCAGGTTACAGTTTTTTTTCAAAGGAGCTCTGTGCTGCTTGTCCTTTTCCGCTTGCTGCATGATGTGCACATCAGTGCCTCCTGCAGCCTTCCACTTTTTAATTGCCTCTCCTTTCTAATGAAGCCTGTATCAGCTCCAGTGCTAATTGAACTTCGTCCTTCATTCAGACTGTGTTATTAAACAAATAGTCACAGTGTTTGGTCTCACTTTAATAGGAGCATTGGTGTTTGCTTAACATCAAAAACTTATTAGTAATCCATTGAAAAGGCAATTAATGGAGGACATGTGGGTAAGGAAATTGAACTAGTCTGCAGCACATGGCAAAGAATGGCAGAGACGCTGGCATTCTAAGCTTTAACTGTCTGTATTCTGGAAGTTGCAAACTGATTGTTAGATTCTGAATTTCTAACCCAAATCAGTGAAGTTGTCATTTATAAGAAGTATCATTTATATATTTGATAGATGTTTGAACTGCAGGACAAGCTGTTTTTCTGTCTCCCTTGATCCCAACCACTCTCTCTTTCTTTCTTTAAAATGCTTTCCCCAAGCTGTTTTGCATATAGAGTTATAGTTGTCATTACAGAAAACACTGATAGGTAAAAAGAAGCAAACACCTCATCTGCAGTTTTTCCATGAAGAGCTAACCACTGGTAAGATTTGGGTATAAACTCTTCTGTGCTCCATTTTAACACACATATAGAGAGACAAGACTGGATCACACACCATGTTCACCTTTTGTTTATTTATGTTTTAATTGATAATATATATCTCAGACAATCAGTAGGGACTTATGTATCATATTCAATGGCTTTGACATATCCTCTTGCATTGCTAGGCTACAGTTTATTTCATCATATTGCTTAGAAACAGGTGCCTCTTAATTATTTGCATAGTCCTAAGTGAGCATCATTATTTGGGTAGGTAAGTAATATTAGGAAATAAAATTGACAGAGTGCTGTTATTAACTAATCATCCTCAATTGTATAAGTATATGAAATATTTGGTATTATTAGACTGCAGATATTTACAATATATCTACATTCTATATAACAACTTTTCTGAGTATTAAATTTCCTTTACTTGTAATTATGCCAATAAAATAATTAAGAAACAATAGAAGGCTGATTAAGAAATATTTTTAAGGTAATGGTGTAATGCATAGATTTCCTCCTAATTGTGAACTCATGAGGATAGATGATACCTGGGTTCAAAGGAAAAGCAAATTCTAAAAATATGAACCTAGTAATATTTGGCAATTGCATAAGGCATGGCAGACCAAATTCTTTTTGTAATCTGTGTTAAATAGGTATGAGAGGAGAAGAACCAATGATGGCTTACTCCATTTGTTCCACAGACCTTGGATATGACTGTGAAACTCCCAACTGCATTAATGTGAGTCATGCATGGTTACGTCCCCAGGCAATATTTAGTAAATGAATGGTGATACTTACTGACAGAGACCCTTTTAGAAAGTGCTGTTGTTGGGAAAATCTAAATAGATACACATACTTTGGTTAGCTGGGATTATGATGCATAAAATAATGGTGATAGGTTTAAAAGATTAGCACAGGCTGGCTTTCCATGCCATTGTTCCTTATATATAAAAAATTAAATGTTATTTCTAATCTCATTGTTAAAGTAGGCTGGAGGATTATTGAGTTTTGGTGGCTTTTACTAGATCGCTCGATAATTGACTTTCTCAAGTTTTTAGTGGTTGGCCCTGGTTTTGCTGTTTACCTTGCTCAACCAATTTGGTGTAATTAATTTTAATAGCTATATTTACTTTTGGTGGAAAGAGATCTCTAGTCAAAATATCATACGATTATTTTCTCTCTTTAAATTAAAAAATGCAATAGTTTAAAACAAGAGTCTCCTCTATAAATTTAAAATGAAGAGAGCACAATGCAAAATCTTTTAACATCTTTATAATTCCATGAGATAGAAATGTCTGTAAATGAGGATTGAAAAGAAAAACAAGAGTGAAAGAGATGTGTCTGATGGTAAAATTAATGCACATTTTTAGTAAAGGATAAGTAAAAATCAAGGAAAAGAGAGCTTTAAGTAAGATCTTTTTTTGAATGCTTCCACAAAGCTGGGAGTTATGCTCATCTGTAAAAACATTTGGCTTGAAAAATAGTAATTGATCGTGTTGACTGATAAATTTAATCAATCAGGTATCACACATTGTTCCATAGGCTTCTAAGAAAAAAGGAAATACACAAGGAGTGAAGGTTATAAAATATGTTCCCTTCTCTATAAAATAGAGAAGCCTTCCTCTTCCTTCTCCTCCTACCCCAAACTTGTTGGTAGTTGGTGTGTTTTCACCATATATCAGACTGGACATCCTAAAAGATAGGATAACTAGGCTAACATTTTGTTCCTTCTAATCTGATACTTTTAAGGCAGAGAGAAAACCTAAAGAAAGAAAACAGTTATGATCAGAGGACTTAATTTTTGTTGTTAAAAGGCTTTTTCTTAAACATTTTAAACTCTGAATTTTTAATGCATTACAAGTTGATTGAAAGAAATTAGAAATACAAATGAGGTAAAAAGAAAATAAGAATAATTGATACTTCCTCCATTCAGAGATGTATCATAGTGTTAAATGGCTTTAAGTCATTCCAGTCTTTTTTTTCTTTCTAATATGTGTATGTGTATATTTTTGCTTCTGTTATAGAATAAATGCTGTGATAAACCTTTCTGTATACACATTTTGTGTATAGTTTTGATTGTTTCCTTAGGATGAATTAAAATTACTTAAAATTCCTCTGAAGTTTTAAAGTCAGCATGGGGCTCTGGGCTGGAGAAAGGGATTTTCAATATTGAAGCCACTGATTGGAGGAGGGAAGGAGCTGCAGTTCTTGAAGGATCTTCCTCCTCTGTAGTAATCAGCTCGGTGGGGATAGTGTGGAGTTGTCTCTGGCTAGATGATGATTTTGAGGAGCACTAGTTGATACTTAGGGTATACAGTAAGAAAAGCTAGGGGAAAATTCTCATGCATGTAAGTCACTCCTTAAAAACTCTGTGGAAAGATGAAAGGTTATTTGAGATTGTTATATGCTATAAATATTCTGATCTATAAATTTGATTTTTTTCATTAGGGAAAATATAAATCACAGATTATCCTGGGTATCATTTATTTAAAAGAGAACATCGGTTCAATAACACACTCACAAATGGAGAGTAAGAGAAATATGAAGTTTTGCTTTTGCAAACATACTGAAGTGGAAAATAGAAAAGCTGAAATCAACAATAACAATAGAAAGTCACATCCATTTGGACTAAAATACATGTATACATAATACAACTTTCCAAGCATAAAACGAAAATGCTAGCCAAGGGAATGAAAGAAATACCTTTGAAAAACTGCTGAAATAGGCCCGTTGTTGAAATAGTTTTATTTCCCCTTTAGAAGAACTATTTACTACAATTCTGGGAATGAGAGAGATGATTTTGAATAAAGAATAGAGCCATTTAAGATGTTGTGCACAGTGCCAGCATTTATGAAGACTGGTTCGAATTAAAACCAAATGTCACCAGCAATTAGAAGCCAACAGAAATGTACATATTTCACTTATTGTATTGAGAATTGGGGAGGAGAGCAGAAATGGGCTTGTTCTTACAGGACTTTTTTATATGGCACTAATTTTTATGGGGAGAACTTAGACCTTACAAAAACATGTATTTCTTTCAAATCTTAGCTGGTCAGATTAATTCATTAGTTGGCAGAAGTTGGAATCATACCTTCTGCTTGGACCTTATGCAAGAGGGAAAAATTCAGACTTTTAGTGCAATTATTTATGCAGCAAATTTGTACTAAGTACCTACTCTTTACCAGGTGTCATTGCTGTCACTTTGAGCATGTAAGTCCTTGTCTTTGGGAGCTTCTAGAGTTGAGGGAAGGGTAATAAAAAGCACGCGAGAGATGAGTCCTTTGCCAATAGTTCAAACTAGATGATTGGGAGATGATGGGGGTGGGGGTGGGGGGACACTTCAGGTTGGATGGTCAGTGAAGGCCACTGTGTCACATCTGAGAGGGTCTTCCAAGATAATTCTGCAAGCCTGCTTCTCCTTGTAATTTAGAACATCTATCTTCCCTCCTTCGGTGGCCTTTGTCTTCCTGTAGGACTTACTATTATGATTTGTTTTGGCTGAAGAACTGTAAAACTGAAATCAAGATGAAGCTTTTAAAAAGAGCTAGAAATGCATTTTTTATAAATCAGAGGCTCAGGTGCACCATCATTTTCTCAACTCCAAGAAAATCATAATTTATTTTTTATTAGAGGGAATTACTGCAGCTCTAGATCTTAATGATTGCTGAACAGTCTTTTTTTTTCTTTTCCTTTTTTTTTTTTGCTAAACATAAAGTAGCTGCCAGTTTCAATTTTCTTTTAGAGTTTACACA
Organism: Manis pentadactyla; assembly: GCF_030020395.1. Taxonomy (NCBI): domain Eukaryota; kingdom Metazoa; phylum Chordata; class Mammalia; order Pholidota; family Manidae; genus Manis; species Manis pentadactyla. Next base: position 37,893,195 of record NC_080020.1, read on the forward strand.
TTAAAACATTGTTTTAGCTGTTGAACAAAACTGTCTCTTATATCCAACGGATGGTGCCAGGGTATGAAATGTGCATCTTGATTTGATTTCTTAGCCTCCAGGCCTGATTCACAAGTAAAAGCCAGCCTTGTGTTTTATGATTAGGGGTCTAGTGTTCAATATTAATGACTATGGTAAAAATCAAATTGCAGTTTTACCCTTTAATATCTTCATGCCCAGATGTTGTATATTTGGGAGTGTAAGAGCAAGCTGACCACATTCCTGGTATCCTGATGGTGCCATGCAGTTCTTTAGCATAGATTATTACTGCAATAATTCTGGCACTTGGGATTTCAAGAACCAATAAAATGGCAAAAGAATAAATTAACAAATATTTACTCAGTTTGTTATATGCCACCAGACACTGTTCTAGGGTATGGAGAGATAGTGAACAAGAAAGAAAAAATATTGACTGCCCTCATGTAGAGTACATTCAAATGGGGGGGAGGTGTTAGACAATAAGTTATAAGCACATAAACAAGTAATGGCAAATGGCAATAAATACTGAAAAGAAGAATTGCAGAGATGGGCTAAAGGGACAAAGAATTGCAGGGTGAGGGTGTAGGAGATGAGTGAAGATGAAAGAGCCAGATGATGTAGGTTGTTATAATCCATTATGAAGACTCTTTGGGTTTTTAGTCCCAGTCAAGTGGGGATTGACTGCAGGATTGTGAGCACAGGAATGTTGTGAATTGAGTTTCTAAGAATACCGTAAATGAGCTTAAGGGAGGAAGCCAAGAGACCAGTTAGGAGGCTGTTTCAGTAATCCAGGCAAGAGGAGATGGTGGATTGCACCAGAGCAGTAGCAGTAAGGGTGGTGAGAAGTTGTCTGATTCTGGAGGTTTTTAAATTAGAGCTTTTGCTGATGGATTGAATTAGGCATTTAAGGTAAAGTGTTCCGGATGAGTCCAAGGTGTTTGGCTGGAACAATTGGAAGAATAGATTCACTATTCACAGAGAATAAGAGGACTGGCAATGATGCACGTTTTTGAGAGAGGATTAGGAGCTTGGTTTTGGGTATATTGAGTTTGAGATGCCCATTGGATAAACAAATAGACATGATAAACAAGATATTGGGAATATGTGGCTCAGGTTGGAAGTATAAATTGGGAGTAGTCAGCGCCAGAATGTGTGCTCTTCACTATTGGGAACACTGCCTTCTGTGTTATGCTATTTGTGACTTGCATAAAAATTTTGTTCATGGCACCATGGATTGTAACCCAGGTCTTTAAGATTTTGTCTCTGACTTACTTCTGGAGTGGGAGTGATGTTATGCTTATTTTTTGTTTCTTTTTTTTATTAATATTCTTTTTTCCACCCCTCAGTCATAATCACATAGCTTCTTATCCTTATTCCCCAAAGGATGTGGATGAGGGGCAAAAGATCTGATAATGATTTATCAGTCGCAGGAAAGCAATGCCTTTTTGATATTCCTCTGAAAGGAGGTTCCCTCTGAGTTATTGTTACCTTTCCAATTAACCCATCTTAGAGTTGATGATGATTTTAAGCTTCATGATGGGATAATCTGTAACATTTACATAGTGCCATTATTTCTTTCTAAGTACCTTATGAACATTTGTTAATTGCTTTCCCTACTACCCCAGGAAACAGTAAAGCTGCATTTGCATTCACTGTTGGAGTTTCCCAGACCATGGGGGTTTGGGCAGTGAAGTGACTGCCCATCAAACACCTGGCCAGTCAGGGATAGAGGGATTCATACTGCAAGTAATGATGATGACCTCATCTCCATTGATTATTATTATTTTAGTACATCTAGCACTTTCCTCATAAAAGTCAGAATCCCCAATGAAAGAGATGTTCCCAAGAGATTGCAAGTGAAAGTGTCAACTTGATGAACAGATGGGAAATACTAAGTACTGAGAGGATAAATGAGAATGTGGGCAAAAGTTATCTTAAATGCTTCTAATTATGAAAACAGAGAACTGTTAGCTCAGAGGACTAAATTTAAAGCAGTATTCAGTAATCTGGTAGAGTAAGGGTGGAAGCATTTGAATGGCTAATTCAAATTCACTTTTGCTTATATTGTTGGAGGACTCAGACGAAAATGTTTTCTTTCCTTTTTTATAAATTCACTCACTGAAAAAATTATTGATATGACCTATATGATAGACACTAAATAAGCTCAAGGGGATGCAGCAATGTATAAAAGAGACTAACATCTTTGCCCTTATGGAAACTTCTAGGGGTGGGATAATATAATTAACATTGATTGAGAAATCAATCTGGAAAGAAATCTGGATGCATGCATCCAGAATTATGTCACAGGTCAGAGAAAAATAAAATGGTCTCATATTGTTTTTCTCCAATGCATGGTTAGTACATGGCAGGGCTTAGGCCAAAGAGAACCACTATGCTTTAGTTTTGTTTTCTACATGAAGAATTGGAGATGAAGGGTGGTTGGTTTGAATAATTTAACTACTTACAGTGATAAAATTCAACATTTTGATCTTAAATTCTTGGGAGCCAAAATGCATGCATCCAGAATTATGTCACAGGTCAGAGAAAAATAAAATAGTCTCATATTGTTTTTCTCCAAGTTTTTGCCTTGGGCAAGTAGAACTTGGTTATTCCATTTTCACATATTCTCTTTCCTGCTCATCTATATTTAATGAAGACTGCTGGTTCTTTGAGATAAGTCTTATTTCTAGGATATTTGGAGATGATAATTCAGGCTGGCCTTCGGCAAAATTATAAAGTGTGTTAAGTTAGGAATCTTAGGCACTCTGTCTCTCACTATCTTCTCACTTTCTTTTTACTTGTACAGCCCCTTCTCTTCCTTTTATGAGTAAGATGAATAAAAATAGCTTAAATTTAACTCTTTCCACACAATAACTTAACTTTTATGTGTTTCAAGATGGAATCTACATTTCATGATGAAATTTCATGCAAACATTAATTTGTGGTCAAAGCCTTGGAGGATGTCTCAAAAAATCTTTTAATATCTTCAAAGAATTATTAAATATGTAGTAGAAACAATAGATACTTTCATTTTGGATAGAATAGGGTTTTAATTCTGATCCTGTTATTTCCAATTGTGGATGCTAGGCAAAATATTCAATCGTTGGGGCCTCATTTTCCTCATCTAAGTAAGATTAAATAATTTTTTATATGTGAGGTGGCTTTTTCTGTGTCTAATGTTTGATAGGTACTTAATAAGTTATTGCTGTTTGTTAATTCATTCAACATATGTTTGAATACCTACTATGTATGAGCTAGGTTCTGGGGAAAGAAACTGGTACAATGCAAATATCGTGCATAGAAATGAAAAAGATGAATATAGTATTCACTCTGAATCTCAGTCACTGGAGTAGGTGCCCTCTCTTCACTTTTCTTCCCTTTTCACTGGTGAGCATTCTGGTAACTAAACTACTCTTTTTAGTACCTAGTAGAGTTCTATTCTGGTAAGAATTGCCTCTTCCTATCATTTCACCCTTTATCTATTTTAAGTTTTAAGAGACTGGCCATGAATGTTGCTCCTATTTCTGTGGGTTCCTCATTGCTGCTTATTCCCTGCTGTTTCTCTGTTTAAGATGAGGAATATGGGCTTTTTGATTGCAGTGCCTACACTTTTAACATCTGTGCTGCAATGCCACCCTGAAATAGTGGTGACCTGAATCAGGCTCTAGGGGCTGTAAAGTGGAGGGGTGGATTCCCAAACTGAGTGTAAATAGGAAGCAAAAGAGAGGAAGTTGTTTTGCAAAGTTCAAACCTGCAAGAATGGGTGTACCATTAACCAAACTAATGAGCAATGAAGAAAGGTAATGGGTCTCACCAATAGGAAGATGGTTTCATCTTTAGACATGTCAGTTTGATCAGTATTTACCAAAATGAAGATACTCTGTAGTTAATAGAGATCTTTGAAAGCAGAAACATTACTGTATATATTTCTCAATCTCTGCTACTTTCCAGAGTGTACAGGGACTGAGTGTTTGAAAGCTGAATATCAAGAATGAGACTAGAATTTGGAAGAGGAGTCTGGGCTGGGAAGAAAGAGATGAGATATGGGCCAGACAGTCTTTTGAATAATGATAATTACTAAAGCCACAAGACTGGACTAAAATACCAAGAATGAAAAGTGGGTAGGCAGGAAGTAGAAAGAGAAGAGAGGAGGATCAGAGTACTTCTGCAGGAGAACTAACATGTACTGAAGGAGCAGCAAGATGATTTACATTGAATCAGATACAGGATAAAATGGTCCCATGAGAAAAGAAAGTTATGGAAGGTAAGTTGCCAAGACCATAAATGGCTACATAGGGATCAAGAAGAAGGGGGATTGAGAGATAGATTTAGGAATTTTTTGATAAAGTTGTCATTAGAAAGCTTCAAAGGAGAAGTTTGGGCACAGATTGCTATAGATTAAGAAGTAAGGACAAAAGGGCAAGTATGAGCTACCCTTTTAATATTTTGGACAGTGAAGAGAGGGAAGGAGGCAGACAGGCAGAAAGCAAAAGAAGACTTGAATGATGGAGCCAAGGGTAGGGAGGTTAGGGAACAACTTTAGGTGGAGGGCAAGGCTCAAGTGGAAAGGGAGAGGAAAAAACAAAACAAAACAACAACAGCCATAACAACCTTAAGTCCCTTCTTAGTGCCAAGACTAGCAGGAAGAAGGTAGATTTGATACAGATAAATGCTGAGGAGGATGAAATAATGTTTAGGATTTAAGGGGAAAGTAAAGGCTTGAAATAGGCATCTTGGGGGCTGTTAGTTTTATTATTAAGCAGTTTTCATTCCAAATGAAGAGGACAGAAGACATTTATATTGGAACACATCAGCTCCAATTCACAGTTTTCTCCAATACTTATGGACATATGTGTGCTCCAATATTAAAGTTTTAACAGTTTAATTGCTAACAGGACCATCAGTATAGAACTCTGTGGCTTCTGAATGTATCATTTCCATTACCTTAAATATATAGAATGTTTTTCTATTTTCTATTTTTATTCACACATTTTAATAATTTTATTAAACAACTAACTTTTTAAGAAGTGGAAGTATCTAAATGATCATACTGTTTAACCCATTAGCTTGATTTCAATTTATTAGCAATCAATAGTTTTATGTTCTTTGTATTTTATTGAGGAGATGACCTTAGAATGATGAGATAATCCTATTTCTACAACTCTGTCTCTAGAGAGCTGGTAGAGAGAGAGGTAGAGAGTTGAGATTTAAGAGAGCCCAGTTATTATTCATGTGGCTTCAGTATCTTCTTATGTTACAGGGCATAATAATATCTGTCTTATGTATCTCTCGAGACAAATATGAGAAATTGCAATTTAAAAAAATTCTTTAAATATGTAAAATGCATAATGTTGTATATTTAATATGTTAGTCATAGGAGAAACCCATTGGTTTATTTGGAAGACCAATATTTTATAACTTTTAAACTTTGTTATTGCTAAGATTTGAAATTAATTTAAAAAGAAAGATTTTAAAGAAAGCTATTAATTTAGTATCATATGTTTTTATTTAAGTACAAAACATAAGTTTAACATTTCTGTGTTTGCCACATTACCCATTATCTGGATTGGTGATAAAGAGTGACAGTTTCAAAGACAAATATTTACCAAGAACCTGCTATACATCGAACATTTCATCCTGTATTTGGAAAGAAGATTGGAAAATAAAATTAAACATGGAATGATCAAAATGCTTATGTGTGTAGCTCAGATATATATGTCTAGTTTAAGAGAAGGGAAAAATCAACATGGCTTGTCACAGTTTGAAACAACTCCCTTAAAAAGGAAGTTTAGGATAGATGTGAAGGATGGGAAGAACTTGAGATAAGTAGAAAGGTAAATAGGAGGTTTCCACTAGGAATGGCCCATGGTATTTTATTTTAACTTGAAATTATAAATTGTTTAAAGCAACTTATGTCTGTGTGCTTAGACATGAGTATAAAAATCTGAAATCTGAATCATTAGGTATCATACCCAAATCAGCTTTCAGACCTACCTTAACCGCCCCGCCCCCCATCCCCCCCACTCACATGCAGAGCTCTGCATACATAGTTCATAGCTGGTGAAGTACTGAAAGTTCAGGGGAAGACAGTATGATGGGGAGGCCAGCTTCTGCTGTGGTTTTGAGGAAATGACCCAGAGAAGTTCCTTTTATTTCTTCAAATAATAAAGAAGCTTATTTATATTTGAGGGACTAAGGCGAACTATTTACTTAGAGTAAAAACAACCAACCAGCTAGCTGCATTGAGTATAAAAAAGCTTTGTTTGAGTGGCTAGTTTATACAGAGTAGTGAGGGCTGGGGCGTAGATCCAGTGGAAGAGGAACACATATGCCAAAGCATGTTTTTCCCAGAAGAAGGGAGGTGTACTAGGAAGATACAACAGTAAATATCCACTATGCTCTAGGTGTGTCCATTGTATTATTTAATATTCCCTACTTAACGTTCCCTCTGAGTTCAGTACTTATACAAATACCTTATGCTATAAAAGCCACAGAATACTAAAATCTAACAGCACTGCCTGTTGGATTAACAGATATACAGAAAGAGGTTGCTTGGAAAGCTCATTGATACCAACAGAATGCTGGGCTTTTATGTCTTTTCCCTCCTCTAATTCCCCTGTTCCTTTCTGAGTCATATTACCTCCTAGTCACAAAATGGCTGCCAAATGTCCAGAAATCAAGGACTGACATGACTGTGTTCAAGGTAGGAAGCAATCTGCCATAGTGATGAGTTAGACAGATGATCTCATGTTCTCTTCTCTTTTTGTCAGGCACAAAAATATCTCATGAGAACTCCAGCAGATTTATTTATTTTATTTTTTAAGGTCAGATTTATTGAGGTATAACTTACAGTAAAATTTACCAAATTTAAGGGTGTAAATTAAACTTTCACAATGGGCACAGCCATGTAACCAACACCATAATTCTGACATAGAACCTTTCCATCACTCAAAAAAGTTGAGGTGTTCCCTTTTACTGGATCCAGATACAGTGCAGTTTGTGTAATTGGCAGTCTTAAAATCCTTCTGTCCATGATATTTTCATAATGATCATCAGATCTTAATGATAGCTGACATTACACTAATATCTAGTCTTTAGTAAGTGCTTCCTATGTGCTGGTCACTACACTAACATAAGTAACCTCCTTGAACCTCCATATATGTTTAACATAACATCATCTCCTTGAATTCTCAAAACAACCTGATGGAATAGTGTCTATCGACTGTTGCTACCAGTCTCTATGGTGCCTCTTTGTGCAGTAGAAAAAGGAAACCCCTCTGGTTGAGGGAGGGGACAAGTCTGGTTAAGTACAGCAAAGATGGCTTTTGACTCCTCTCTCCCTAAACCAAACCCTTTGTAGAGTGCATGAAATTGCAACTCCATGAGTCGGGCTTGCCCATTGTTCTCATTTTACAATATGAAAACTTCAATTTTAAAGGAGTGAATCAACCTTCTCATGGTTATGGAGAATGGAGAATATTTTGGCTTTTGACAAAGAGATTTTATTGACTAGCATTTTTGGTAGGTCTATGGAGAAATGCCCTTCACTAAACAATCCTTGAACTTCCTCCTCAAGTTTTGCTCCTTCCTATTATCTATTTACCCACTGTCAGTACTTATTCGGGTTTATCTCTCTCCCCATTGCTTTATTCACATGAAATAATTTTCTCAGTTATTATTATTACTATTACTATTAATTATTACAATTTCAATTTGTTTATGGAATCTTGAAAGAGTATATATATCTTTTTAGTGGAAATTAGTTTTAGGTGATAATTATTACATTAATTTTTAATTGGCTAGTTACTAGCATCCTGTATGAATAAGTTTGTTTGCATTCAGAGACATGAGAATTTCATATGTATGAGGCTTCCTATTTCTGATAATATCATTCTTCATTAGAAAAACCTCAAACCTCTTTGAATAACTATCTTCTTATATTAGTCATATAAGTTTATTATGTTGTATTAAACAGCTCAATGATGCCATAACATAAAATGACAGGTCTGGTCCAACACTGTATGCTTTGCACAATTTTTATATAGTTTTATGATTTTGAAAGTCTCATAGAAAATCCCAGGGTAAATATCTTTGGGAATTTCAAAACAATTGTTTTTAAATAGATTGTTTAGAGGTAGTCATCTGTGCTAGATTTCATTACTATAATCTGTAACTGGAATTTTCTTCTTTTTCCTGATATTGAGAGGAAGTAAATTAAAATCAGATATTCATTTCTTTCTATTTAAGCCCATGGTTTACTTATCTTGTCTTCTGAAAAATAGGTATAATTAGACCTCTTGCATAATTTACTAGATATTCTATAAAAAGCAGTATATAGATTAGTAAGAATCTAGAAATGTTGGCAGAAAAGACTCCCAATTAGAAAATGATTGATTAGTTTGTTGAAGCTGATAAAGTAATAGTGTCATATTTTCAAATTCTAGGCCTATAAAAAGCAAGTAACTTAACCTGGAATATCTATGGTGTGTTAAAATCAAAGAGACTGCCAATTCCTTTGATACACATTCCATTTTGGAGTATACTTGTCTCCACTATTTCCTCTGTTTTGTTTTTGTTTCTCAAAGATAATGCTTCTTGAAATATCACAGGAGATCTCTTAAGCAAAAGAGGAATTTCTTTTATATGCCTATGTCAAGGTGTAAACTGGGAAAGCACATTACTCTAGAGCAGCGGTTTTCAGATCAGTAGCATCAGTATCAACTGAGATCTTTTAAGAATGTGAATTCTAGGCCCCATCCCCTTCCTACTAGATCGGAAACTCTGGAGTGGGTCCAGGGACCTGGCTGTGCTTTAAGAAGTCCCTGGGATCCTGATGCATACAAAGACTTGAGAACTACTGCTCTAAAGGAAATGTAGTATACCCAAGTTACCTAGGTTATTATTAATTATTTAAAATACTTTACTCCTAGGAGTAAAACTGCTAAGTCACAGGGTATGAACGTCTTCAACTTTACCAGGTAATGCTGAATAGTTTTCTAAACACTTGCTCCAATTTAGATTATTACCACCAGTCATACTGAAATTCCTACTGTCTTTGTACTTTGTCAGGCACTTTAATTTCTATGAATCTGGTGGATGTTAAATGGTATCAAGTTGTGGTTTTAATTTGAATATCTCTAATGAGGTTTAACATCTTTTCATATATTTATTGGCCAGTCATGTTTCACTTAAGTAAATTGCTTATTTTTATCTTATGCTCATCATTTAAGTGTTTTCTTTTTTGATTTATCAGAGTTTTAAAATATTCTGGGTACTAGTCCTTTGTCATTTTATATTTCAAATATATCTTTTTTGCTGGATGTAATTTTTCTTATTCTGATGTATCCTAGAAGAAAGGGAGTACATGATTTAGTCTAGTCACCTTCATCTGTCTTCATTTGTGATTTTTTTTGTTTCTTTGGTTAAACAATCCTTTCTGTTAAACAATCCTTAATGTTTTGCTTCTAACCACTTAAGTTTTTGATATGTATTAAGAGTATGTATATACACATATATTTGTATAAATATGTATACATATGTTATTGAGGTATAATTCACATAAAGTAAAATATACCCATTTAAAATGTACAGTCTAGGTTTTGACAAATGTGTACACTCATGTAACCACCACCACAACCGACATGCAAAACACTGTCAATACCTCACAAAGCTCCTTTTGCTTCTCTGCATTTAGTTCCTCTGACTTGCCTTGCCCCAGCCAAGCACTGACCTGCCTTGTAACCAGAGATTAGTTTTCCCTCTTCTGGAATTTTCTATAAATGGAACCATATAGTATGTATTATTTTGCACCTGGCTTCTTTCACTCAGCAAAATGTGTTTGATATTTATTCATGTTGTATTTAGCAGTAGTTGGTTCCTTTTTGCTGAATCCTGTTCCATTCCATTGTGTAGCTATCCTACAAGTTGTGTATCCATTTACCTGTTGATGGACTGTTTCCAGTTGTCTAACTATTTTGAATAAAGCTGCTATAGACATTTGTATTCAAGTCATTTTTTGGACATATGTGTCTTAATCTTAGGAAAATATCTAGGAGTGGTAAGTTTATATTTATAAAAAAACTGCCAAACTCTTTTCAAAAGTAGTTGTGCCATTTTGCATTCCCACCAGCTGTGGATGAGAGTTCCAGTTTCCTCACGTTCTCACCAGAACTTGGGATTGTCAGTCTTATTATTTTAGATATTTGAATGTGTATGTAGTGTTGTGGTTTTAGTTTGCATGAAATTGACTTTCGTGATGTATGGGAGAGATTCACTTTGATTCTTTTTTCCCATGTGAACAACCAATGGTCTCAGAATCATTTATTGAATAAAGCAAAATTTCCTTACTTATTTGCAACGACCCTAAAACTATTTAAACACTGGCAGAAAAATGGGCATCCTACTTTTTAAAGAGCTTACAGTAAAATGTTAAAGTTTAACATGCATATTTAACTTGATAAGTATGAAGAAGAAAATTAAAGGTCTGTCTTCTTATTTTTCAGACATAACCGTAATCAGTATTTTTAATTTATTCATCAAAATTATGCATGTAAATATTTATAAAAATAAAATAATTCAGAATAAATAAGTATTGAAAGTGGTTTGCCCTTTCTTTTTTCAACCCCATTCTCTCCTATATCCCTTAACATGAAGTATATAATCTATTCTAGACCCCTTATAAGACTTCTGTGTTTGACTACTGTTTTTTGCTAGGTTAAAACCTAGTAAAAAGTATTTATATTAGTGACTGTATATTCAAAAAATATTTTTATAAAAATATTTTAAGACATAAGTACAATAATAGAATATATGTAACTATAATCACCATTAAGAAAATATGTTATAAAATATATCAAGGTTGCAATATTATTTGACCTGACAACTGTATTTGCTCTTGTTCTAAGTCGTGGGTGTTAAATTATGCTCATGCAAGTTTTAGCTTTTAAATTTTATAGAAACCCTATAGTGAGACAACTAACGTGAACTAAATTCATCTATTTTTATGTGTTTCCTGACAAAATTTATGTTTTTCTCTCCAAAGCAGAAGCCTCAAGTTTATTTTCTAATATTTAAATTCCCTGGTTAAGGGCAGAGACAAGAAGATTTAAAATGTCTAATCTCTTAGGATTTAAAAATACAAACAATTATGGTATGTTGGATCTATTAATTTTGTAGATTAAAATCAATGGGATTTTAGCAATTAATGACAAAATTGCATATAATAGTCTTTGGTATTAATAGTCTTAGTAAGCCATCTGTAGCAGTTTTCAATTCCCAACATAATTGCATAGAGTAGTTTATGTTTTTCTAAGGAAAAATCTCTAGACAAACTGTGCCTCATTTTATTTCTATTTTAAACTTATCCTCCGAGTGAATCTGAGATCTATGAGTTATTCCTCTTTGGAGATTTGGGAGTTTGAAGAAGTATAGAGATAATAAAATCATGATCTGAAAACTTGTATACTATTTAAAATTGGCTGCTTCTTTCTGTGCCAGTATCAGTGTTTTATTGTTATTTTGCATGTGGTGGGGTGGAGGAGAAGGGTTATTAACATCTCTCATTTGAGTGTGCAAGCTTATCACTTGGACATACGAATATTTCGTCCACCTGGATATCAGTAGGGTAGAATGGAATCTGCAGTGGGTATTTAGTTACATCACACAGATGATCAGTTCTCTTCTCACATGTGGAAGTGTGTCTGAGAATGAAAGCCCATACACCATTTTGTTCCTCGTAGTGTGAACTTCAGGTGCAAGAATTGAGTTATTTTCAGGCAATCTCATCACTGCTTAGTATCTTGTATCTTCTTTTATGGTTTTCCCTTTTATCTTCAATCCTTACAGTCCTTCCACCGTGTCTATAAGCACCCACTTTGTTCAATTTAACATGTGTCTTCCTAATCTTATGTTCAAATGTTTATTCAGACATAAATCCTTAACAAACATACTGGTCTTTTTTTTTGTATGTGTTTGTAGTTTACTTAGATGGTATTATGCTCTACAATGTACTCCTCACTTTTCCTCTCAACATTTAAAAAATATTTTATTTATTATCAAAGCATATTATTCACTATTTCTTGTTTCTGGTATGTACATTTTTTACCTTTTACTTACCCATTCTTCTAGTGATGGAAATCTTAGAGGCCTCCAGCATCTTGGTAAGAAACAGTGCAGTCACAAATTCCTTTGTAGGTGTCTCCTTCGGGACAATTGTTGGGGTCAGGATGTATTTATTCATAGTTAATGTTCTTCCACCAATAACTTTATGAAGCTTTTACTAATTGATTTTATCTGATCTTTTAAAATTTGCTGTTCTAAAGTACATGAAATGGCATCTATTCCTCTTAATTTGCATTATTATGATTGCTAATGAATGAGGTCAAACATCATATACTTATTAGCCATTGGAAGTTTTCCTTTTTGTAAGTTGCCTATATTCATCACCTTACCTATTTTACTTATGGAGTTTCAATTTTTTTTCTGTATGATTTGCAGGGATTCCCTGGATGTTGTTATAATTAATCTCTTGACTGTTAGTTATGGGTCAGTCTGTTACTCATGTTCAGTTTGTGAGAATTCTTCACTGAACAGGAATATTTCATGAAATTTGTATTAAAATTACTTTTTATCTATGATTTTGGCTCTTTTAAAAAATGATCTGCCCCCACAAGTCTCAAAGATCTTTTTGTTAGCTTTATATTTTTGTATATACAATTGAAATTTTTGCATATACAAAAAATTCTAATATATTTTTGGACTTTTTATATATAAATATATATCTTATATATAAAATTTTAAATATGTTTTTGTATATATATATATATAGTTCAAACCTTGACCCACACAGGTTTGAACTGCAAAGGTCTACTTATACAAAGAATTTTTAAAAAAATAAATACTTCACAGTACTGGAAATGTATTTTCTCTTCCTTATGATTTTCTTAATAATGTTTTCTCTAGCTTACTTTATTGTAGAAATAGAGTATCTAATACATATAACATATAAAATATGTGTTAATTTGCTATTTATGTTACTGGTAATGTTTCAGACTGACAGTAGGGTATTAGTAGTTAAGTTTTGGGGGGATTAAAAGTTATACTGCATAGGGATCAGTGCCCTTAGCCCCCTCATTGTTCAAGGGTCAACTGTACTGTTGTTTTCTTCTTATAGTGAGATAAATTCTCAGCACAATGTACTCTATAATGCATACTAAACCTACTAATTTATGATGCTTATTGCAAAGTTCCTCTGTTCTTTTCCACTGTCTTGTCTATTCTTGCACTAATTATTTTATGTCTCTCTGTCTGTCTATCTACCTATGTAATCTCTGCCGTTTACCTTAACCCCTTTGACTTTATAATATCTGCTAACACAATCCTCCATTTTTTTTCTTCTTTTTCTAAATTGTCTTATCTACTTGTGATTCTATGTTCCTCAATATAAATTGTAGCAAGAGTCTATCAAATTGCATTCAGTTTTACTCATAATATCTTCTTGGAATGACATGAAATTTATAGGGTAGTCTGAGAGCAATTGATATCTTTTAATTATTGTCTTATCCATGAACTTAATACGACTTTTTACTAAGTTAAAAAAAAAATTTCATAGAGTTATTGTTTCTTCCTGCAAAGGTGCTTTTGTTTTAGGGTGTTTCCTGGATATTTGATAGGTACTTTGTTGGGGCTGTTACTAGTGTCTTGTTTTCTATTATATCATTTAGTTAGTTGTTATTGTTTAGGACAAATTATGTATTTTCGTGCTAGTATTTTACTGGCAAGCTTTTCTCAACTCTTATTAATAAAAATATTTTGTTAACTTTCTTGGATTGGCTATCTAAGAGATAGTATTATCTACTTAATATAACAATCCACCTTTTCTTTAAAATCCTCATACTTCTAATTTATCTTACGTGGCTTTTGGCATTGGTTTATGGCTTTCCTGTGGTTTATGGCTTCCAGTACTATGTGAGAAGTGGCAGTTTCTGATGTTAAAGAGGTATGTTTAACCTCGTGCCATTGATTACATATTTGCTCTGGAATTTTTGACAGATATTTATCAAGTTAAGAAAGGCCTCTTCTGTTTCTGGTTTTCTAATATTTTTTTAAAAATAATAATCCTGTGAATATTGACATTTGTATAACACCTCCTCTTCTTCTTTTGAAATGACCATGTCTTTTTTTTTGCTTTAGTCCTTAATATTATGGTGCTTAGGTTTTCTGATGTTACAATTGCTACATTCCTGGGATAAACCCTGCTTGATCATGAGGTAGACATTTTAATATAGAATTAGAATAGTTAGCTTATATCTTATTTAGGACTTGGGGATCTATGTTCATGTGTTGAAATGATCCTCTAAAATAATTTTCTTATTATCCAGATTTGATTTTAGGTTAATACTTGGCTTTGCAATGTAATCAGGGAGCTTATTCTTTTTCTACTTCCTAGAATTTCTTGCATAAGATAGAGATCATCATTGCTTTCAAAGCATCTGATAATGGGCCCAGGGTTACTGTTGATTAGCAGGGTACCTATTGACACCTTTGTATCTTTCACAGTGTTGTGCTGAAAATATTTAACAGCAGGCCTGGGTCAGGGGGAGATTCCTGGTTTAAATATTTGCCAATTTCTATGACATAAGTATGACCACCACATCTGATTTCAAGCTATAATTCTCAATGAAGAATTCCTCTATGAAGTCTCTGAATCCAAAGTTGTGAAGAAATACACATAATTAGCTCCTGTGAGCTGGCGTAGGCTGGCTCCAGTGTACAGCTGGTCTGTCACCACATCTGACTGACAGCCTTCAAGAGTAGTGGCAGGTGCTCTAATTCCATCTTCCAAATCTTTTACACATTTCTCTTTTGTCCAGCTCTAACTCAAAACCATTTAGAGAAAAAGACTTGGGACTCTTATTTTTAACTTAACATATCCTTTTTAGCTTAACAGATAGCCAGTCTTAAGTTCTTTGATGGCTTTTGGCCTGTTCAATTTTCCTATTTTGACATTTTCTGTATTTCCAAAAATTTATTCTTTTTGTCTAGGTTTTATATTTGTTACCATATAGTTTTCCATAGCATTTAAAAAATTTTAATACTTGTCATATTGTAATAATTTACCCCCTTTAACTCTGATATCACATTATTAATTTGTCCTCCCAAAAGTTTGCTAACTTACTAACTTTTGGTTTTGTTAGTCATCTCTATTTCATTGATTTCTGCCCTCATCTTTCCTTCCTTCCTCCTTCCTTCCGCACTTCATCACTGTTTTCTTGTTTTGATCTTTTACTCCGTTAGCCTGTTTCTAATATCCCTTTTTGTCCTTTATGATGTTGTGTGGTATCTCCTAAAATTTGTTTTCCTGACTTTACTTAGCTTTATGATTACTCAGTGTATACAAGTTTATTCTTTTTTTCTTTGTGTAAGAGTTGATTTGCATTTATTATGAGTACCAGTCAATTTAGATTTATTTTTTGTAATTTCATTTAACAAATAAAATTTTCTTTATTCAGTCATTCAACACATACTGCCCCCAGCCAACTAATATGTTCTTTATCAAGTAATTTACTTCTGTGTAAATAATTTCTAACTACACAAATTAGATGATATCATCATTACAACATCATTCTACATCCACATAGATCATTTTATTGTTCAATATTCCATTCATTACCATGTATCTTTTTCATTCATGCTTCTGATTTATTATGTTTCCCCAAACCAAATATTATTGTCCTAAAACAATCTTTAATGTTCTCACTGAAATGTTTTCTCTCTTCTGTTTATTTCCCAGTATTTCTGGAACACCAAATTTACGTTGAAATTTATACCTTATCTCCTCTCTTTTTAACTATTTTTCCATATTTTGTCTTTGACCCTATGACATGCTACATTCTGAATTATTTCTTTAGTTCTTTCAGCTTATTAATCATCTCTTCAGAGGTGTCTAATTTTCTGTTTAACTGATCCAATATATTTAAAATTTTGCCCATTGAATTTTCCTTTTCTAAAACTTCTCTTTCTTTTCAAATGTTCCTGATAATTTTAATCTTCTCTTTTTCTGTCTTTGTGCTTTCAATTCCTTTTTTTCAGTTCATTAAACACATTACATATTTTTAATTTGTATTTAAGGTCTTATAATTCTAGTCTTTATGGTCTTTATTGTATGTTTTCATTTAATCCTTACCATAATTATGTCAACTTGTAACTCTTCATACTCCTATTTCTAGATAAGGCAAATTGAGGCTGGGAATACTAAGTAATTCACCTAAGTCATGAATTTAATAAGTGTCTGGGCTGGGATTTTAATGCTGGTCTGTTTGATCTCAGAAATGCCACCGATGTGATCACAGTTGGTTGTTCCATTCACTGTATATTAAGCAGTGCCTGTATATACAATTAGACCTCAGCTAGACTCTAAGTGCATTGAGGATGGAAATAATGTCATATTCAATACTGTATCCCAAAAATCTATTACAAAGCATAAAAAACTGGAGACCCTGAATATTTGCTGTGTTACATAGTCTGTTATTGTTGTAGGATCTCATTGCTGCATCTCCTGTTACTGTAGATTCAGTACGTTTGCAGGATCAGTTAATATTTTCCTCATTTGCCCTAGACTGCCTCTGTGGTAGGATGTGATGGCTAATTCTATATGTAATTATGGGATATCTTTTGTGTCTTCACTTATATTTACTACCCTTCTACCACTGTAGGTGGTGGTGGTGCTTTTGGCTATCTTCCTATAGCTTTGCTTATTGTCTTCATTCACAACTGTTAGTCTCTTTTTTCTCAGTCCATCCTGTACGTCACTGACACATTATTGTTTCTGAAGTATCATTCTCAGCCTAGAACCCGTTGACTCAAAACCTTTCAGTATTATCTCTGTATTGCATTTAATACATTGTCTAAGTTCTTCTCAAAGGCATTCACACCAGTCTTCAGTATGGTCCCAACCTTCTTTCTCAAGCTTATGTCCCTGTACCTTCCTACATAATGACAATAGCTAACACACGCACATTCCTGGCATCATCTTAGGGGATTGATATTTTCATGTTATTTAATGTTTGAAACAAATCTAGGGATGTGTACCATTATCCTTACTTTATACATGAGGATACAGGCTTATATAATTTGCACAACTTCATACACCTAACAAGGTGTGAAGCTTTGAATTTGAATCCAGACATCCTCACTCCAGAGCTGATGCTATAAATCACCCACTCCGCACTGCTTACCTGTATCCTGTTCTGAAGCCAAAACCAATCGTTCACTGTGTCCCAAACCTACATTACACTTTTCTGTTTCTGTTATTTTGTTTATACTTTGTTTTTTTCCTGCAATTCTTTTTGAGTCACATGTCAGAATCTACCACGGGTCCAGTTTAAATTTTATTTCTTGCTAATCTTCCCTCATTTCTCAAGTCCTAACACACTACATCTGCCTTCCTTGTAGCACTGTCACAGACACATTTATTACAGTGATCTTGATCTGTGCCCTTTCTCCCTGGTTCAAGGATCACTCTCTAGAGAGTAGGGGATGTTTTTATTTCTTCTACAGGAACGTGCATGGGAATTTGAGTCAGCAGAAGTAAGTTTAGATGCTGCCTCTGCCATTTTGTAGGTGTGTGATCTTGAGCAAACTGCTCAATGCTCTGCACAGCATCTGTGTCCTCATCTGTGAAATGAGGGTGACAACACTCTTCTGGGTCCATGAAAGCTATACAAGGCAACACAGGCAAAGCCGTTGCCCCATAACTGGTGTTCATCCAATGTCACATCATTCTCCCCTATTCCTCCTTAGTATGTGCATAGGACCTTGCATATATTGCATATATGGTAAAAATTGTTGAAAGAAGGGATGAATGCCTATCATTTCTGTCACTGGCAAACTCTTATCAATGTGTCCTGTGATTGCATTCTTTGCACGGGATTATCCTGATGTGGCCCCTCCTTCTTGCAAATAAAAGCTGCCCACCCTGTCGGGCATTTTTCAGGTCACCTTACTCTTTATAGTTGATAGTGGCTTTAATTGGTTCAAGAGATTAACTAATTCTTTCTATTGAATTTGTTGTCTAACGTTTCTTTGAGGACAAGGAAGTCTTAATCCATTTCCATGTAGAGACACTGTAACTAAGGAATCCTTTGTGGGAGTTTCTTGTCAGGTTGAAAAGGAGTTAGTTTGGATGTATGGGCTTTTTTTTTTTCTTAAGAATTCCTCAATGTTGCTCTTTTCCTTATTCATAGGACTAGAACCTATTTCCATTTTTCCTTTGGCCCTATGAGCAAATAAATAGTATAGAGTTTGTGATTTGAATAACTGGGGAGTTGGAAATAGAATTCCTCATCGTTGAGATCACTTTCAACTTAACTTTTAACTTAAGATGAGAAGTGAAAACCTCTTTGTGGCATTTTTCCATCTCTGTTTTCACTTGAAAGATTGGACACCTTTTTTGGAGTCCATAGCTGGGCTCTAAAAAAAGTGTTTTTAAAAGGTCATTGCAATATATAGTCTCTAAAGACTTAATTTTATATATTAGTTTTCTGATACTCTTTATTTATTTGACAATGTTTTAATAATAAGAACAGCTCTGGAGGGGCGGAAGATGGCGGCGTGAGTAGAGCAGCGGAAATCTCCTCCCAAAACAACATATATCTATGAAAATAAAACAAAGACAACCCTTCCTAGAATAAAGACCAGAGGACACAGGACAATATCCAGACCACATCCGCACCTGAGAGAACCCAGCGCCTCGCGAAGGGGGTAAGATACAAGCCCCGGCCCCGCGGGAGCCGAGCGCCCCTCCCCCCAGCTCCCGGCGGGAGAAGAGCAGGCAGAGCGGGAGGGAGACAGAGCCCAGGACTGCCGAACACCCAGCCCCAGCCATCCGGGCCAGAGTGCAGGGCCCTGGATACTGGGAAAACAGGGCAGCAAAAACAGTGAGCAGGCACTGGAGGCTGGGCGACAGAGGACATAAGAAAAGCGCGCGACCATTTTTTTTTTGCTTTTTTGCTGTTTTGTTTTGGCGAGCGCTTTTTGGAAGTCTTAAAGGGATAGGGACCCCAATACTAGGGAAACAGGGCAGAAAGACCGGTGAGCAGAGGCCTGAGGCTGGCAGCGGAGAATAAAGAAAAACGAACAACCACCTTTTTTTTTTTTTTTTAATTAAAAACTTTTTTTTTTTTTTTTTTAATTAAAAAATTTTTTTTTCTTTTTTTTTTTGGTGGTCGTTGTTTTATTTTGGCGGGTGCTTTTTGGAAGTCTTAAAGGGACAGGGCGGGTCACTTAATCCAGAGGTAGGGAATCCGGGATCTCTGGGCACCCTAACCCCTGGGCTGCAGGGAGCAGGAAGGCCCCTTGCGGAGATAAATAGCCTCCCAGCAGCTCCTGCTCCAACGCGACTTCACCATTTTGGAGTAGCTGCCCGAGCCAGGCCACGCCCACAGCGACAGCGGAGATTAACTCCATAGCAACCGGGCAGGAAGCAGAAACCCTGTCTGCGCGCAGCTGCACAGCACAAGCCACTAGATGTCGCTGTTCTCCCAGAAGAGGAGGGCCACAAAGCAACAAGAAAGGAAGTCCTTCCAGCCGTCACTCTTCCCAGTTCTGCAGACTATTCCTATCACCATGAAAAGGCAAAGCTACAGGCAGACAAAGATCACAGAGACAACACCAGAGAAGGAGACAGACCTAACCAGTCTTCCTGAAAAAGAATTCAAAATAAGAATCATAAACATGCTGACAGAGATGCAGAGAAATACGCAAGAGAAATGGGATGAAGTCCGGAAGGAGATCACAGATGCCAGAAAGGAGATCGCAGAAATGAAACAAACTCTGGAAGGGTTTATAAGCAGAATGGATAGAATGCAAGAGGCCATTGATGGAATTGAAATCAGAGAACAGGAATGCATAGAAGCTGACATAGAGAGAGACAAAAGGATCTCCAGGTATGAAACAATACTAAGAGAACTGTGTGACTAATCCAAAAGGAACAATATCCGTATTATAGGGGTCCCAGAAGAAGAAGAGAGAGGAAAAGAGATGGAAAGTATCTTAGAAGAAATAATTGCTGAAAACTTCCCCACACTGGGGGAGGAAGTAATCAAACAGACCACAGAAATACACAGAACCCCCAACAGAAAGGATCCAAGAAGGGCAACACCAAGACACATAATAATTAAAATGGCAAAGATCAAGGACAAGGAAAGAGTGTTAAAGGCAGCTAGAGAGAAAAAGGTCACCTATAAAGGGAAACCCATCAGGCTAACGTCAGATTTCTCAACAGAAACCCTACAGGCCAGAAGAGAATGGCATGATATATTTAATACAATGAAACAGAAGGGCCTTGAACCAAGGATACTGTATCCAGCACGACTATCATTCAAATATGACGGTGGGATTAAACAATTCCCAGACAAACAAAAGCTGAGGGAATTTGCTTTCCACAAACCACCTCTACAGAACATCTTACAGGGACTGCTCTAGATGGGAGCACTCCTAGAAAGAGCACAGCACAAAACACCCAACATATGAAGAATCGAGGAGGAGGAACAAAAAGGGAGAGAAGAAAAGAATCTCCAGACAGTGTATATAACAGCTCAATAAGCGAGCTAAGTTAGGCAGTAAGATACTAAAGAGGCTAACCTTGAACCTTTGGTAACCACGAATTTAAAGCCTGCAATGGCAATAAGTACATATCTTTCAATAGTCACCCTAAATGTTAATGGGTTGAATGCACCAATCAAAAGACACAGAGTAACAGAATGGATAAAAAAGCAAGACCCATCTATATGCTGCTTACAAGAAACTCACCTCAAACCCAAAGACATGTACAGACTAAAAGTCAAGGGATGGAAAAACATATTTCAAGCAAACAACAGTGAGAAGAAAGCAGGGGTTGCAGTACTAATATCAGACAAAATAGACTTCAAAACAAAGAAAGTAACAAGAGATAAAGAAGGACACTACATAATGATAAAGGGCTCAGTCAAACAAGAGGATATAACCATTCTAAATATATATGCACCCAACACAGGAGCACCAGCATATGTGAAACAAATACTAACAGAACTAAAGTGGGATATAGACTGCAATGCATTCATTCTAGGAGACTTCAACACACCACTCACCCCAAAGGATAGATCCACTGGGCAGAAAATAAGTAAGGACATGGAAGCACTGAACAACACAGTAGAGCAGATGGACCTAATAGACATCTATAGAACTCTACATCCAAAAGCAGCGGGATATACATTCTTCTCAAGTGCACATGGAACATTCTCCAGACTAGACCACATACTAGGCCACAAAGAGAGCCTCAGAAAATTCCAAAAGATTGAAATCCTACCAACCAACTTTTCAGACCACAAAGGCATAAAACTAGAAATAAACTGTACAAAGAAAGCAAAGAGGCTCACAAACACATGGAGGCTTAACAACACGCTCCTAAATAATCAATGGATCAATGACCAAATCAAAATGGAGATCCAGCAATATATGGAAACAAATGACAACAACAACACTAAGCCCCAACTTCTGTGGGACACAGCAAAAGCAGTCTTAAGAGGAAAGTATATAGCAATCCAAGCATATTTAAAAAAGGAAGAGCAATCCCAAATGAATGGTCTAATGTCACAATTATCGAAATTGGAAAAAGAAGAACAGATGAGGCCTAAGGTCAGCAGAAGGAGGGACATAATAAAGATCAGAGAAGAAATAAATAAAATTGAGAAGAATAAAACAATAGCAAAAATCAATGAAACCAAGAGCTGGTTCTTCGAGAAAATAAACAAAATAGATAAGCCTCTAGCCAGACTTATTAAGAAGAAAAGAGAGTCAACACAAATCAACAGTATCAGAAACGAGAAAGGAAAAATCACAACGGACCCCACGGAAATGCAAAGAATTATTGGAGAATACTATGAAAACCTATATGCTAACAAGCTGGGAAACCTAGGAGAAATGGACAACTTCCTAGTAAAATATAACCTTCCAAGATTGACCCAGGAAGAAACAGAAAACCTAAACAGACCAATTACCAGCAACGAAATTGAAGCGGTAATCACAAAACTACCAAAGAACAAAACCCCCGGGCCAGATGGATTTACCTCGGAATTTTATCAGACATACAGGGAAGACATAATACCCATTCTCCTTAAAGTTTTCCAAAAAATAGAGGAGGAGGGGATACTCCCAAACTCATTCTATGAAGCTAACATCACCCTAATACCAAAACCAGGCAAAGACCCCACCAAAAAAGAAAACTACAGACCAATATCCCTGATGAACGTAGATGCAAAAATACTCAACAAAATATTAGCAAACCGAATTCAAAAATACATCAAAAGGATCATACACCATGACCAAGTGGGATTCATCCCAGGGATGCAAGGATGGTACAACATTCGAAAGTCCATCAACATCATCCACCACATCAACAAAAAGAAAGACAAAAACCACATGATCATCTCCATAGATGCTGAAAAAGCATTTGACAAAGTTCCACATCCATTCATGTTAAAAACTCTCAGCAAAATGGGAATAGAGGGCAAGTACCTCAACATAATAAAGGCCATCTATGATAAACCCACAGCCAACATTATATTGAACAGCGAGAAGCTGAAAGCATTTCCTCTGAGATCGGGGACTAGACAGGGATGCCCACTCTCTCCACTGTTATTTAACATAGTACTGGAGGTCCTAGCCACAGCAATCAGACAAAATAAAGAAATACAAGGAATCCAGATTGGTAAAGAAGAAGTTAAACTGTCACTATTTGCAGATGACATGATACTGTACATAAAAAACCCTAAAGACTCCACCCCAAAACTACTAGAACTGATATCGGAATACAGCAAAGTTGCAGGATACAAAATCAACACACAGAAATCTTTGGCTTTCCTATATACTAACAATGAACCAACAGAAAGAGAAATCAGGAAAACAACTCCATTCACAATTGCACCAAAAAAAATAAAATACCTAGGAATAAACCTAACCAAAGAAGTGAAAGACTTATACTCTGAAAACTACAAGTCACTCTTAAGAGAAATTAAAGGGGACACTAACAGATGGAAACTCATCCCATGCTCGTGGCTAGGAAGAATTAATATCGTCAAAATGGCCATCCTGCCTAAAGCAGTATACAGATTTGATGCAATCCCTATGAAACTACCAGCAACATTCTTCAATGAACTGGAACAAATAATTCAAAAATTCATATGGAAACACCAAAGACCCCGAATAGCCAAAGCAATCCTGAGAAAGAAGAATAAAGTAGGGGGGATCTCACTCCCCAACTTCAAGCTCTACTATAAAGCCATAGTAATCAAGACAATTTGGTACTGGCACAAGAGCAGAGCCACAAACCAATGGAACAGAATAGAGAATCCAGACATTAACCCAGACATATATGGTCAATTAATATTTGATAAAGGAGCCATGGACATACAATGGCGAAATGACAGTCTCTTCAACAGGTGGTGCTGGCAAAACTGGACAGCTACATGTAGGAGAATGAAACTGGACCATTGTCTAACCCCATATACAAAAGTAAACTCAAAATGGATCAAAGACCTGAATGTAAGCCATGAAACCATTAAACTCTTGGAAGAAAACATAGGCAAAAACCTCTTAGACATAAACATGAGTGACCTCTTCTTGAACATATCTCCCCGGGCAAGGAAAACAAAAGCAAAAATGAGTAAGTGGGACTATATTAAGCTGAAAAGCTTCTGTACAGCAAAAGACACCATCAATAGAACAAGAAGGATCCCTACAGTATGGGAGAATATATTTGAAAATGACACATCCGATAAAGGCTTGACATCCAGAATATATAAAGAGCTTACACACCTCAAGAAACAAAAAACAAATAATAAAATAAAAAAATTTTAACCCAATTAAAAATGGGCAGAGGAACTGAACAGACAGTTCTCCAAAAAAGAAATACAGATGGCCAACAGACACATGAAAAGATGCTCCACATCGCTAATTATCAGAGAAATGCAAATTAAAACTACAATGAGGTATCACCTCACACCAGTAAGGATGGCTGCCATCCAAAAGACTAGCAACAACAAATGTTGGCGAGGCTGTGGAGAAAGGGGAACCCTCCTACACTGCTGGTGGGAATGTAAGTTAGTTCAACCATTGTGGAAAGCAGTATGGAGGTACATCAAAATGCTCAAAACAGACTTACCATTTGACCCAGGAATTCCACTCCTAGGAATTTACCCTAAGAACGCAGCAATCAAATTTGAGAAAGACAGATGCACCCCTATGTTTATTGCAGCACTATTTACAATAGCCAAGAATTGGAAGCAACCTAAATGTCCATCAATAGATGAATGGATAAAGAAGATGTGGTACATATACACAATGGAATACTACTCAGCCATAAGAAAAGGGCAAATCCAACCATTTGCAGCAACATGGATGGAGCTGGAGGGTATTATGCTCAGTGAAACAAGCCAAGCGGAGAAAGAGAAATACCAAATGATTTCACTTATCTGTGGAATATAAGAACAAAGGAAAAACTGAAGGAACAAAACAGCAGCAGAATCACAGAACTCAAGAATGGACTAACAGGTACCAAAGGGAAAGGGACTGGGAGGGATGGGTGGGTAGGGAGGGATAAGGGGGGGTGAATTAGGGGGATATTAAGATTAACATGCATGGGGGGGTAGGAGAAAAGGGAGGGCTATACAACACAGAGAAGTCAAGTAGTGATTCTACAACATTTTGCTATGCTGATGGACAGTGACTGTAAAGGGGTTTATAGGGGAGACCTGGTATAGGGGAGAGCCTAGTAAACATAATACTCGTCATGTAAGTGTAGATTAGTGATACCAAAAACAAAGCAAAAAAAAAAAAAAAAAAGGGCAGTTCCTGTGTGGTTACCTCCAATGAGTTCTACACAAGGGTATAAAGGGCATATAAAAGTGTAGGCAAAGGGTCTGTTTGTGTTTATACAGAGGATCAAAGCCTAATTGGGCTACCCCGAAAATGAACTAAGATACGATATGAAAAAGAACTTCCAACATCTGCACTCTCTGGAAGACTCATGCCAGAAGATGATCATCAAAAAACCCCAACAAATATCCACGCACTGCTACGGCTGTAGATGCTCTCACCCCACCAGTTCCTGGACTTGCCACGGGAATGAAGAAGGATATATCTAAGCTGGCCTGTGCGTTCAGTAAAACAACAAATTTGACTGGATCTATACTGTTGGAACTCAACCAAGAATTTGGAGAAGTGCAAATTGTAGCGCTCCAAAGTCTTACAACTACAGACTATTTACTGTTAAAAGAACATATGGCATGTGAACAGTCCCCAGGAATGCATTGTTTTAATTTGTCTGATTTCTCTCAGACTGTTCAAGTTCAGTTGGACAATATCCACCATATCATAGATAAGTTTTCACAAATGCCTAAGGTGCCTAACTGGTTTTCTTGGTTTCACTGGAGATGGCTGGTAATTACAGATATGCTTTGGTTATGTAACTATACTCCTATTATGTTAATGTGTGTGCGCAATTTAAGTAGTAGCTTAAAACCTATACATGCTGAAGTACTCTACAAGAAGATATGTCAAAGAAATAATCAATCTTCCCATGTTTTCTTCTGCCTGCTACTTCTATAGCTTTTCTTCTTCCTTCCTAAT
This sequence comes from Manis pentadactyla, assembly GCF_030020395.1. Taxonomy (NCBI): domain Eukaryota; kingdom Metazoa; phylum Chordata; class Mammalia; order Pholidota; family Manidae; genus Manis; species Manis pentadactyla. Next base: position 37,918,875 of record NC_080020.1, read on the forward strand.
TACAACCCTTAAATAGAATTCGTGCCTCATATCAAATTTACCGAGTATCATAATTCTTCCAAGTGGTAAAGATACCTCAAGACAAATGCTGGGCATAGAAGCCACAGGGCATAAATATGCAAAGAAGTAAAAAGCTAACCTTTTCAAACAATAAGGCTTCCCTCTCACTTACCAACTTCACATTTCCCTGTATGGCCCCGGAAGATGACTGGTTAGCCAGAGACGGGTAAGATTCCTCAAGGGAGGAACAACCTAAGACAGGCACAGTCGCAGGGGGGCCATCAGGTGAGAAATTGGGGATCAACAGAGGTGAGGCTTAGAACCTCACCCCCCCTGTTCTGAGAGAAATCTTCTGCATACGTGGATGTTTTATTGCCCTGGTCTAGCTTGGATTAACACATAGGCTACAGGCACACACCTGATCATCTACATTTGCTCTCTTACAACACTAAACTATGTTTTCTACCTTTATCTTGTATCTACCTACCACTTCAGCATTTTATTAAAAATAATAATAATAAAGAGAGAAATGTGGTATCCACATATAAATCAAGTATAAAAACCAAATGAGTATTCATATTCGAACTGACTGTTTATAGTTCATAATGCATGAGCAAAACCGAAAGTTTCTGTGATGACTGCCCTTGTACTGTTCACTATGTAACTTATTCATTATGTAAGAATTTGTTCTACATGTAAGAACTTGTTTGTTATGCCTCAGAAGATTGGAGACTGATGAAAATTAGGCTTGGGGTTGATTAATGATTGTGCATTGAGCATTGACTCCCCTATACAGAATTTTATTGTCGTTAACAACCATTTGATCAATAAATATGAGAGATGCCCTCACAAAAAAAAAAAAAAAAAAAAGGCAGACTTCCAATGGTAAAATAAATAAGTAACCGGGATGTAATGTATAGCATAAGGAATATAGTCAAGATATTGTAACAGCTTGGTAGGGTGATAGCTGGAACCTAGAATTATGTATATAAATGTTTTACCACTGTGTTGTACACTTGAAACTAATGTAATGTAATACTGTGCGTCAACTACCCTTCAATAAAAAATAATTATTTAAAAAAAAAAAAAAAGAACAGCTCTTACGAATATCTGGAAAAAAACACAAAACTGTCCTTTTGGATGTTTGTGATAACTGCACATTGTGGATTCTCTCTGAGATGTAATCAAGTGTAGCAATCTTTTATACAAAGCAAAATAAAGCTGTTGTTGTAATTAGTGTGAACATACCAAACAAAACAAGGGTAATTACTGGAGGGAAAAAAAAGAATGAATTTTGTGAGAAATAGGCCATCTTCCTCAGTAGGCAGGCTTTTTTTTTTGCTGTTCCCCCAACTCTGGAGAATAAGAATTTTGATTAAAAACACAGCTTATTAATGATCATTGTAACTCACTCTATCCACCTAATTCAATCATCAGCAACAATCGATAACAGAAGAGCATGATTTAAATGGAACTTTTCTGGTGAACTGGATGCCACCACACTCCTAAATATTTAATACACCCTGTGGCTGGATTAACTGGAAGGGTTAAGGAGCCATTTAGCCACGTCTTTCAAAGGTGACTGACAGGCATTTTCTATGCCTTTTTAAAAAGAGACAAATTAATTATAAATTTCTGCTTAAAGTCTTTTGTCATTGTGTATAATGTAGACTGAAAAATTATAATTAAAACTGCTTTTCTACTTCATTGATAAAACAACTGAGCCCCTGAAGGAGAATTGATTTATTTTTAAACACTTTGTTAAGGCCAAAAAGGACAGTTAAAAAAATATACATTTAATTGTATTAAAGAGCTCAAAAACTACAGAAGAGGCATAAATATTTTATCACTCAGGAGGTCTGTTTACTGATCACTTACTGTGAAACAACACTAAGGTGTAAGTTTGGGGATTTAACTAACAAAATGGAATGATCCCTGGGTGTATATTATAGCAGGAGACATAAATAATGTTACTACAGGGGGTATTAATGTTATTAATTGCAAGTGAAATGAGGGCTACAGAGAAGAAAAGAGAATTGACAAAATCTTTAATATGACGCTTACCCATTCTAGGTCTCAAAAGAGGGGAAAGCCATGAAAAATTATGCCTACCTCTCCTCTACTTCTCTCCCCAGCTTTTCTAACCAGTCCCTGTTTGCTACGTGGGTACAATTTTAGTACCTTTTTCTTCCCTTCAGACAAGTTTGGATTATGTTTTCTTTAGGGGACTTATGGAAAACAAAAGTATTTGTAGCTACTTCCTGGCACTCAAACAAGAAAAGGGCACACAGATCTGTAGTGCCGGTCAACTGCACCAATCCTTACCTGTAGCTGTTAGGATCAGTTTCATGATTTCTGCAAACTGGAACCTTCTGGCTCAGATGGCCCCTGGCCTCTTAGTTATTGGTTATTTCTGTTGCTTCTCGAATTGCAAGCTGGAGCAAAGGAGCTGGCCGCTTTTAGGCTCTAGGTAGCTGAAAAAGCCTAGTTGCGATCAAAAGCAAAACTGAGGAGAGGATAAGAAGTTAACATTTCCTGACACTAGGCCTCCTGTTTATCTCTTGTTGAGAAAATTTCCTGCTGTCTATTTCCATTATAAATAGGGTCTATTTTTCTGCTGATTCCTACCATGGTCAAAGAAAGATTGGATATGCCACTCTGGTCTTTCAGGATGGCTTTTAGCTGAGAATTTGAAATCAGTCTTGTGGCTTCAGACAGAAAAGAAAGTGTCAGACAAATGATAATTGAGGGGAGTTATTCTGGGGAAATAAGCAAGATAGGCTGTATTTTTCATCCCCTTTGGACAGATGTAGAGATTATTGGTTAGTGTGCCAAAAAACATCCATGCTAGATTTTAAAAAATAAACTTTTACATTCCAAATAGTTTTTAGATTTACAGGAAAGTTGCAAAGACTGTGCAGAGAGTTCTCAACCTCGCACTCACTTTCCCCTATTATTAGTATATTGCATTGGTATGGTGAATTTGCCATAATTAATGAACCAATATTGATACCAATATTAATTTAATCCATTCTTTATTCAACTTTTTTTAGCTTTTACTTAATGTCTTTGTTGTTGTTGTTGTTCTGATATCCTGAGTAGGATATGCTATCATAGTTAGTTGTCTGGTCTCTTCAGGTTCCTTTCTGTTGTGATGGTGGCTTAGGCTTTTTTTGTTTTGATTGACTTTGACAGTCTTGAGGAGTACTGATCAGATATTTTGTAGATGCTCCTTCAACTGGGATTCGTCTGATATTTTTCTCATGATTGGACTAGAGTTATGGATGTTGGGAGGAAGAGTACGGAAGTAAAGTGCCATTCTCATCACATCATATTAAGGGCATATGCTTTGAACATGGCTTAATACTCTTGATGCTTTTATCTTTTGACTGAAATAGTGTTTGTTAGGTTTCTCCTCCCCCTCCCCCTGCTTTCCATACTGTTGTCTTTGAAAAGAAGTCCTTATGAGTAGACTACAGTGAATAAGTGGGAAGTTACGCTTCATTTTCTTGAGGGTAGAGTATCTCTATGAATCATTTGAAATTCTTGTGCATGGACGATTGGTTTCTTCTCCCCCATTTATTCAACTTTATTTTTTGTTTTGATGCTCAACTTGTTCCAGCTTTGACTGTTGCTCTTTCAGCCGGTTTGCCTTCTGTGTCCTTTGACATGCCCTTATTGTGTTCTTTGTTTTTGTTTAACAATTCATTATCTTCTGTCACTATAAGATTTTCTAAGCTCATCTTATATATACCCTGCTCCAGCCCTAGAATCACTTATTTCTCTGAAGAGGCTACATTTCTTTTACTGAAGAATGGTATTAGAAACAAAGATCTGAGATCAGATTCAATTATTGCTCCTGGGGTATCACTGCTTTTACAGGTCATTTCTGTCTCTCCCACCGTTTGAGTTTTGCATAATAAAAGACAGTTGTTTTTACTTCTAAATCTGTTTGACATTTTTCATTTTATTGTAGTTACATAATTTATTTAAGCATTGCACAAATTAATGAAATCAGTAAAATTAAAAGCTACATTGGATATTTTGGAAAATTTTGAAAAAGAGTTATAAAGATGGCTGTTGAATCAGAATGGACAAGATGACTGTAAAATACTGGGAAAATTTATTGAAAACCTGTAAGAGTTCTACCCACCAAAGCTATACAAAGCCCCCTCCTCACTCCTTACCTCTGGAACTCCAGCAACCACTAATCTTTTCTCTGTATCTATGACCTTGTTTTGTTTGGTTTTGGATTTCACATATAAGTGAGATCATATGGTATTTGTCTTTCTCGGTCTGACATTTCATTTAGCATAATGTACTCAGGGGCCACCCATGTTGTCACAAATGGCAAGATTTTATTTTTTTTATGCCTGAGTAATATTCCATGGTGTGTGTATACACACACACACAGATATGTATATATGTATATGTATACACCACATTTTCTTTATCCATTCATCAGTTTGAGGGCAAATAGGTTGTTTCCGTATCTTGGCTATTGTAAATAATGCTACAGTGAACATGGAGGTGCGTTTCTTTTCAAGTATGTATTTTGTTTTCTTTTCCTATTTTCTCATGGACTAAATTTTTATCTCTTCTTGTGTATTCACTATTATAACTGCATTTGACATAGGTTTGACTTGCAATAAGTTATCATTTATCAGGAAAACACCTACTGATGGGTGGGAAAGTACAAAGATTTAGATAGGAATTACTGCAGTGTGTTGGACTGTAATCCTCCCAGGCTGGAATGCTGTTGCTAACACAGCCCAAAGGAATAATTGGACCTACTTAACATTCTTGACTGATATCAACCTTAAATAACATGCATATCCCAATTTTCCTTTTAGATTTATTGCTCTATTTTTCTTTAAAAGGTTTGTGTCTTTTTTTTTTTTTTTTTGGTTGGGAGGAGGTAATGATGATTTTCCCTAATATTATTACATCCCATATGAAGTATGCTTTTATTTATGATGCACTTGACGCATTTACATTTCAATAGTGTTTTTGTTCAGCATTTTGATATTTAAAGACTGTTATCTTGCACATGCCATTTATATAAAAAATTTTGGTAATGTCCTTTTACAGCCTCCCAAAGCAAGTCAAAGTTTTGTAGGCTGTACTTACCTGGCAATCTTTTCATCTGTCTGGATGGATGGTCACAACATGGAGAAGTAAGATGAGGGTCAGAGTGTCTGCTGCTCATGGCAGTTGAAGTGAATAACCTGTAGGATTTGGCTTGCTACTTGTGTAAACACACACACACAATTATTATCTTACTTTTACAGCATGTATGTATATATATATAATACACTACTACAGTATATATAATGTACTACATATGTGTGTGTATATATGTATTTCATCCTGTTATTTTTAAGTCACTTACTGAGAAGTAATTTTATCTTTCTTGTTGTGCAGGTACTGTAGCCAAGGTAAAGAAGTTCCTGATACATTTGAAGGAACTTTGTAGATGCATGTGATAATACAGTGGATCAGCTGTAATGACTACCCCACCCTTCATTCTGAATTTTTTCTGGGCTAAGGACCTGGGAGGTTGACAGTGTTTTGAAACTTCAAACAGATTTTACTGAGTGTTGAGTCTGTAGAGAAGTCCAAACCAAATACCAGGAACATTGACAAATTTCTCTGTTTCAGTTTTGTTGTATTTACATGATGGATTATCAAATAAAAGGGCGTGAATATGACAGTTTAGTTTCACATTAATCAGATTCTGCCTTATTGCCATCGCTAAAACTTTTAGGGTTATGGCCCAGAGGGTCTGTGACTCTAAGTCTCAAAAATATGGTTTTATAATGTCCATGTGAAGTCATTAATATTTATTGCTTGTGCTTTTCCCTTCATGTTAAGTTTTCCATTGCTCTTTGTGGTTTATTCTGAATTCTGTGGTTAAAATACATGTGCACTAATATAGATTTTTGAGTTGCCATCTACCATCTTGAGAGGCATAGTGGCTTTCTGACCCTATGAGTGGTTGTCCAGAAACAGAAATGCTTAGTGTTCTCATTATATAATTTTTCCCCCCTTTTGCCCACAAATTGTCCTCTGTGGTGATTTGTTGGACCACTGTTTTAATCTCTCTAAGGCTGTTTCCTTCTGTAATGCAGAGATCACAGCAGTACTTACTTCATAATGTTGTGAGATTAAATATGCCAGTCTATGTAAGGGGATGAGCCTGGTGTGTGACAGTTAGTAAGTGCTAAATAAATGTTCCCAAAAGCCATTGGTATTCTCAGAAGTACATAAGCTATCACAAAACTCACATTCATTTTAATTTTCCAAAGTAAGCATTTGTATTTCCCTACATTTTTTTTTCTCTCAGTAATGCCTAGCCCTAGCCCTTAGCATCGGGTAATAAGTAGCAACCTCTGAGAGGCCTACTAATATTTAGAGACCATTCACATACCAATGAGTATACTGGCTCATTCGGCTCTCTGAGTGATATCCCAGAAGAGTTAACAGTTTTTCCCCAAAGGGAGAAGTAGTTTATTTCCTTCTCACTACTGTTTTCAGACCCATTACACTCTAAGTAATAATAAGCCTTCCATGACTACTTCTAGGAATGCATTATATTTTTTATTCTCCCTCCAAAGGGCCTTTTTCAGCCCTACCATTGAGCTGTTCTTTGATTTCCATCGGAGTAATTCCAGCAAACATTAACAGAGGACTTTGTCTCTCATATTCCCTTTCTATCATCTGACTTAACATTTATTGATTATATAAGAGTTAAATCACCAAAGAGTTTCATAAAATGGTTAAATTAAATAATTAAATAAAATGAAAAGCATTATGTCCATCTAAGGCCTCAAGAGCATTGTGAGTGTTTCCCCCCACTCAATGTATGCAGTTAAACACTGAGTATGAGGTAACTCCTGGACTGTGACTAGGAAGGAGGAGAACAAGGGAAGGAAACAGTCCTTCCGGTGGGAGGACCTTTCATGGGACCTAGTCTGCTGCTATTGCTGGCAATGAAACATATGGAACTGAAAAGGCAAATTGCTTGCGAATTTTAGTAAGTTTGAAGATTAAATTCTGAACATGGCCTATAGGCTGTTGCTTATTTATTTGAATGGTTAATATTTATTTCTCACTTCATCCCTCACTTAATCTGTGAAGTGTTGGGAGAATCTTTTCACAAATTCACATCCCTTTAGAAGGAGGGCTCTGTTGGCCACAGCCAGTAAGAGCCTAGTATTTAGTAGTTCACCTTGTTTCCATTTGTGTTGGTCACTGATTTTCACCAAAGTTGACAACAGTCTGGTAGGTAATTAGCTTACACTCAGATTTCTAGTCCCAGTTTTACCTGTGACCTTCATTTTCAAGCTCTTTTGTGCAAAAACTTCAGGGTTAATATGATGCTTCCAGTTGACCCTGGGTAGGAAAGGGACTTACTTTGAGTTTACTGATTAAAATCCTAGAACTTGTGAATGATATCAAGGGGGGGGGGCATTCTTCAATGCTGATTATGATTTTAGGTGTAAAAACTTTGATTTACAGTAAAACATGCTAAATCTTGGAGAACCCAACCCCTTGAAGGCTGATGTAAGCCAAGGATATTCTGACAAGTTTGCAGAAGTGTTTGCCCAAGGTCCTCTATTACTCTGAAAAATGCTTATTTTACTTTTTTTTTTGTTGGTCTTTTCTAGTTACACCTGATCTGGGTGAGGTTTCTTTTTCTCTGCTCCTGGCCAGGCTGTCATGCTTTACATCATTAACCCTAAACTCTGGGGAGCTGATCCCCTGCCAGCCTCTTTGATATTAGATTAAATCCCTTCCAGGCTGCATTTAATTGACTGAGTTCCTAGGGGTAATAGCTGGTTCCTGTTTCCTCTTTCTGTTTTCCTTGGCCACTCTGCTTTAGTAGCTGGCTTACAAATGCACTGTGCCTCCATAGAGGAGGAAGTGTGACAGATAAAACAAATGCCTGTGATTCCTTATTCTTTTTACCCCCCTCTAATAACATGTCTACAGTTAGACCTGTCAGTGAGCTCCTTTGTTCTTTTTGAATTCTCTTCTTCCAAGTAGTAAGAAAGTGGCTTCTTTCCTCTATGTCTTTCGTACTGCAATTTATCTGTATTTCTGAAAATGAAAGACAAGAGTACTGATAATTAAAAATACCACTTCTTTTCCCTGAACTCAATGTCTTCACTTCTGTTTTGAAACTTTTAAAATCTCTTACTTTTTAAAAAATGGCTCTAACATTGTAAACATTTTTGCTGACCTTTCATTTTTTGCAATGGTTAAAAAAATTAAAAACCCCTTGTTTTCCCCAAAATATAAACATAATGTATGTTCACTGGCAAAAATCCAACATGACAGAGCTATATAGTGTGGAAAATAAAAGATGCCTCTAGTAATAACCTCCTTCTTCCCCTACCAAAAGCCTAATCTTTATTTTTTGATGTGTAATCCTCTTGATTTTTCTATGTATAGATACAGTGTAATTTTTAATGGTAATAGCACTTCTCAAAAATTAAAAAATAAGTTTTGGGTGGTGGTAGTTAAAATTCATTTCTATTCTTTCTCTAAGACATATCCGGAGGCTCCTAAGCAAACATCCTAAAGTCCATTTTCAAGTGGATATTTATAATTGGTTGAAATATTTAAAATCTGATTGAGTTATAGAAACCTCTCTAAGTCTCTTCCATCCTGCAGTAGAGCTTTGAGATGCTGCACATACGTGTTCTCTGATGTCACAAGCCCCCCATGTCAGCTCTTTTTTCCCCTGCCCTTAAACTTAATTCTCTTTGGTGTGTCTCCCCTAAATATGATAGCTCAGGCTTAAGACAACATAGATGTATTGATTTTGAACTTTGCTATATACTTTCTCTGTATATTTTACTTATTTTATTTTATTTTTGGCCCTGGGAACATGTCCTCATCTTCAAAATGGGAAAAGTGCCAGTTGTTGTGGTTAACTCTTGAATTTCTCTTTGTGTCTGATTAATCACAATTAAGAAATTATGGGGGACCCATCTGCAAAGCACTAGTTGCCATTCTTCTTCAGGAAGAAACAGAATTTTGAGGTGGAGGTAAGTGGGGCAAAGACTGGGTGCACCTCCCGACTCCCCACAAGCTATGCTTCACCCTGAAACCAAACGGTTCAAGCCCATGTTGCCCTCCCCCACCATGCCCAGTGTTATAAGAAATTTCTTTCATAGTTTATTTTTTTCTCTTGATGTAAGAAAATTAATTAGTTAGTCATACTTAGAATACAGAGCTTTTGATGGCAACTTTGCAGATATGCCAATGAATTAAAATTAATTTTGTGACAGTCAACGGAACACTGCCAGAGTAATGCTTTTATTTATTAAGGGTTTTTCCTGAATCTCTAAATAAGACAAGATATCTGAGCCAATAATACCAGCCTCTCTCCTGAGGCTCAGAATGAAATAAGCCCAGGAGGAATTTCCCCTATTCTTTTCTCTGGTGTGTTACCCTTGAAGGAAGGACACACGGAGAAGCTGACTTGCTTTAACCCCTCTAACTCTAGATACAGACCAGAGTGGTTGAAATTTTTATTACATCCACTACATCAAGAAAAAGCCCTGAGACCCCACTCAAGTCCTTTAGGTTCTCTAGAGATGGGAAAGATGTTTCTAGAATAATTATAACAACAAACCCGCTATAAGCTACATCCATCCTAAAGCCTGACATACTCTATTCCTGAAACCAAGTGTGGAAGAAGAGATGAACGGGTCTTGGAGACTGGTGATATTACTCTTTTTTTTTCCCCTTTGTTCTAACACAGCAAATAAATGAGCTTTAAAGGTTTTATTTTTTTCCTTTTTGTGCCTCATTTAAAAACTGCTTTATTTTCTTAAACCATGTGGGTGAGCGAAGGAAAGTTAATAGAGGAGGGAAATGAATGGAGTAAGTCCACACAAGTCTCTCTCTCCTGAGGTTTAGGATGAAATAACCCCAGCTCCTGGTACATGTAAGCACTTAGGAGATGATTACTGTTGTGTTGGTGGACAGTCCCTCTGCTTTCAGGGGCTTCTTGTTACCTTATTCATATCCTTTCTCTGATGCTCAAATGATCCTTGCCATTCCACTTGCTGAAATTCATCACTTTGTTGTCTTTATCTGTGGTGACCTGGTTGTTTCCAAAGCCAATAGTATTGAGTTCCCTTAATGTGGGGATGACAGGAATGCTCTATGCACAAAAATTAACATTTTTAAACTTGACTCTTCAATAGGTACTCCTTAAGTTGCAACTTTTGATTTGCTATTCCAATTTCTAATTGTTCCTAACTTTGAAAAAATCGAGAATACGTCTTCTAGGGCCTCTTTGGAGGATAACAAATAGCATCACCCAATTTCCTATTTAAAACTCTTTCATTCACCCATATTATCAAGTCCCCCCCATGCCCCATTGCAGTCACTGTCCTTCAACACAGTAAGATGCTCCAGAGTCACTACTTGTCTTCTCTGTGCTATACTGGCCAGGCATTCTTTTAACATTGAGAAAATACAATTTCCCTGCCCTAGTAAAGTACTTACATCAGTGGGGGAAATAGAAAATAAACAAGAAAGCAAATATGTAAATATTTTAGGAAGGAGAAGGGCTACATTTGGAGTGGCCTGTGGAAAGGAAAAGCCAACTATAAAAACTGTTATAGGAGAAGGGGATATTTTCCTTAGGATGATTGATGTTTGATCAGAAACATGCATGAAATGTAGAGGCATTCTACCCTGGGTGATGGGAGCTCCCGGTGGAGGAAGTGAGTACAAGACCAAGCCAGAAAGGAGCCTCAAAGGCCAGGGAGGCTGTGGCAGAGCAGGCAGAGGGCGGGAGCCCAGGAGAACTCAGCAACGTTGGCGTGCACCTGACTGGACAAGGCTCTGAGGCCAAGATAGTAAGTAGTTTGGATCATAAACCTACTGGGAACCATTCCTACTTCCTTAAGAATTTCTATCCCAAAGTTGTCAGAAGAACTTGCCTCATTATCGTTTTTCCCTGGAGATCTATCTGAGCTTCTCGTATGGTACCATGTTCTATTCACTGTAAGATTAATTTTTTTCATGCTTTTTACATCTCTGAATGTGGGACATGACCTACAACTGAGAATGTCTTAGCATAGTGTCAGAGTTTATTAGATATCATTTGTCTTTCTTAGTGGTAAATGAAATCATGGGGCATCTTATAAATGATGATATTTTAGATTTGGTGAAATATGGTGTGTCCAGGCTTCCACAATGTTTCACAATTGATAATCTCCCCCATCTCGCTAGTTTCATGGTTACCTGATGGAATAGAGCCACCATTAGAAGCTCTTCAGTATTGAGGTATTTTCTTATAGAGAGAATGAAGGCCTTTCAACCATATGTACTTGAGAATTGGTTCTTCTATTTATGTATTTTCATGATGATGATTGACTGGAAAAAAGGAAAGTAGCTTAGAGCTTTGGGACACATTCTATCATTTGCAGAGCTAACTGGGCTACAATGTTAGTGAATCTAGTACCCTGACTTTATTGTTAATCTTCACTAACTGACTGAGTTAAGCAGATAACACTAAACCATCTGTGAATTTAGCATGTTTTCTGAATTTGTGTAAAACTTCAATGATTCTTGCATTCTCCCTGAAGTTTTTAAACTGTGTATGGGATCCCTTTGTTGTGAATGGACCTATGGAACTCCCCTATTAAACTAATTGCTTTCTTTCTATACTATAGACTCTGAACTCCTTGAAGGCAGGTACTGTACCACTCATTTCTGTATTTTTAATATGCCTTGCTTAGTAGATATTCAATAAAAATTGGTTAAATAGATGAAAGGAGTGAAAGTTCACCACCTCAAGTAGCTTACGGTATAAGAAATGTCTTACTTCGTAACATTGAAAACTGAAGTAGATTCCTTGTTTACTAAGGCGAAATATGTATGTACTACAACTCAGTCATAAAAGTACAGTGGCTTTCTTTATGATTTTTATAACTGATCTCTTGTTCTTAGACTCCCATTTCTACTGACAACAGAAAATATTTAATCTTCATGTTTAAAATTAATTCAGACTGTTTAGGTATAAAATGATCTTCTTTGTGGAAATATTCAGTTGGTTCAAAGTATAAGAATTTATCCAATCTGTATTTTCTTCTTAACCAGGCCTCCCTCTTCCTTCACAAGATAACATCATATGGGGAGAGACCTTGGCTTAAATTACATGCTCTGTTTCTCGGTTGGCCTCCAATGAGGTGTTAGTCCATTGGGGGTTCACTGGGTATCTGAGCAAGTGATATTAAGGCATGGGATGCTTTGGTCTTTTGGGGGTCATAATACTGGTCCCAAACTGCCATGGTGTGAGGAAATCCGAGCCAAACAGGGAGGCCATACGTAGGTATTCCAGCTGTCACCAGCTGCAGCCAAGTTCTCCAGGTGACAGCCACCATTGACAGCTAGACATCTGAGTGAGCCTTCAAATGTGTCTAGACCTCAGCTTCCAAGTATTCCAGCTGAGGCTTCAGACAACAGCGATCAGAGACAAGCCTTCCCTGTTGTACCCTGTCTGATTTCTAACCCACAGAATACATGAACATGACAAATGGTTCTTCTATGCCAGCAAGTTTTGGAGTAATTTGCTATGCAATCCTAGTTATGCAATCCTTTCTCCCTCTCTCTGTCCTCTACCTTCGTCTCTTCCTTCAAAAAATATTCTTTTCTTTTAAAGATTCAAAATATTCAGAGGACAGTCTTTAGAACAGTGACTGTTTGTTCAAGACCATAATTAGTAAGTATTTTAGTCATGGCCTGCTTTGAAAATGTGCATTACAGGAAAATATATTTTTTAAAGGGCTTTTGTTAGAGTCAAATTGTATGAAGACTTTATTTTTTTAAACTCAGGACCAGTCCACCAGCCTCACCTCAGGCCCAAAGCTATTTTCATTAGAGAAAAAAATGTTTTTCATTTTCTCAAATGGTAATATGTGCACCCAAGTAAGTACAAAGTTGAAAGTCAAAAGTTGTGATACAGCTGGCTGCATTACTTGATCTCTATCTGCTTGTTAGTCTCATGATTATTGGAGTTCGTTGTCACAGCAGGGTGGGGAGAGGATGGGGCAGCATCAAAAGGAAATTACATTTACTAAAAAATATGGGTGAAAATGTCTTCAGCAATTACCACAGGTCATCTGTGCTGCATACAGCAAATGGCAGAGAAAAAGAGCTTCCTGTAGGAAGGAGCAGAGAGGAGGGTTAGAACCGGGCTATTCTGCAAAATCAAAAGGGACCACCTGTGATGCAGACTTGGAGCAAATAGCAATATTAGTATAATGGGCTATAATAAATTACTCATGGTTTTAAGATTTTTGTTCTTTCAGGTCAGCAAAAATGCCATCTTTCCTTGCTTTGTGTTGTCTGCACTACCCTTTTAGACCCAGATGATTCCCATTCTATTCTAGCTGGCTGCCTCTAGATTTTTGAATTAGCACTCAATATATTTCAATTCAATTTGGAAACTAATGGATGCATGAACTTATTTAGCCCATCCATTCAAGCATCTTGAAGTGCAATTCTGATTAAAGCAATTTTTCTAATTACGATTTTAATTCTTCATTTTTCTCTATCCCTCAAAAAATTAAACTGTGCTCCATTGATGACAGGAAAACTCGAGGTAAGCAGTATAGGAAAGCAGAGCCTAAGTGGTTCTTCTAAAATTTTTCCTGGTACAGTGGAAAAGAGAAGTATTAAATATTGTTAGATTTTATATCAATTGTAACAGTCTTGTATAACTCAGCTTATTTTTAGCCAGATTTTATGAGTAGTCTGAGAGTCAAATTGTGTTTCTCTACCAGAAAAACAAAAAACAAAAACAAATGAAATAAAGACCTAACTTCACATGGTTAACCTATTAGACAGGGATTTCTCTTGTTTTACCTAGTTTCTAGGTGTTTAAAAAGGGTTCTGATATTTGTATTTTAAAGACAATCTCAGCATTTTCTGCTTCAATAAGCTAAGAATGTATTCTCTGTGACCCTTTGCTTTGGTTTTTAAGAAGCTCTTCCTGCACAGTGGGCTTGAAGCCAAAACAGAAAGCAAGAACCCACTTTGCACACAACACCACCACAATGGTATTTTCCTGTGTTACCAAGGGTAGAATCTGGACCTTTTAGTTAAGCCACGTTTAATTAGCTATAGTAGATGGTGTAGCCCTTTTCTGGTCTGCTCAACAAGCTTTTCCATCTCCCCTTTTGGGGTAATGCACTGAGTCCCTGTCAGGCCTTTGTTCTACTATCTATTTCCTGGCAACAGAAATTAGGTCTGAGCATGGGCTCATGAACCAAAGACCAGTAGAGTCCTTAAGTGATATTGGTATACAGATCCTGGGAGAAAGAGGTTCACACAAGGGGACTTGTTTTGGCTACAGTTCCCATGTTGCCTGCCAATGTAACTTATTTTAGTTGGAGGAAATGACACATATGGTAAGTGCCAAGAAAAACAGCGTTGCAGTTATATAAGATGGATACTCAGAGTTAGTGTGTCCCAGCAGCATGGAGATGCTCATTCTTTTCCCCAGATACTAGATTTTTGCAGTTTCAATTAATTGTGTAACCTACTTCAATATTCAGCTACTTACCAACATATTTCTCTTTTGTAACGGTTAGTCTGAATTGGATTTCTATAACTTGCAACTAAGTCATTTTAAATTGGCCAGCTCAGGTAGGGGGATGTGTGTGGGTGTGTATTTCCTTGTTCTGTCATGATACCTGGGATTGGCCATCCCTATTACCTTTTTTTTTTTTCTTTCCAACCCTTATCCTATTTCTATAAATCAAGAGATATTTATTAAGAAATTACTGGATACTGATCATTGAGTTTGCAAAGACCAATAAGAATAGAGTTCAAATCTTAGTAAGTAGCACAAAAACTCTGTGGGGAGACTGACCTGCAGGTAACCACAAATAAGCCACATTTTAAAAAATGTTTTGCAGAACACTAGCTCTACAAGTTATTTTGTGATGCATGGTATTCCTGCTTCAAGAATTTATGACTATACAACGTTAGAGAGTATATTAAATCGTAATCTCTTTTTAAGTTTCACAGTGCCTATAAGATCTCAGAAGTGCTACAGAAATGCTATATCTTTAGCTAAGTATTTTACAACTTACTGAAAAGGGAAACCTTGGGTTTCTGTATGACCTGTTGACATTCCATGAAACTAGTACTCCTTAGAAAGTATATGAATACAGATAGACAGCAATGGGAGAATAGAGATGGGAGGGGTGGACATAGCTTCACAGAGGAGCTAAGAATTTGAATTGGGCATTAATGAATAAATAACCAGCTCAGAAAAGGGAAAGGATATTCTGGAAAAACTTGCAAGATGTGAAAAGGTAGAGCTATAAAAATAAGACTGTGGTTTACCAGGAATACATAACATCCCTTGGAACAGAAAAGGGTACAGAAAGAAATATTAACCAGGAGATGAGAGGAAAAGAAGATGGGGAATCTTAAGTAAGAGATTAAGATGGTTAGGGTTTATGCTATAGTGTAGAGCCACTGAATGTTGTTTCTTCTGTGGGGCATAGATTTTATTTCAATTGCAATTGCAATATAGTATTTAATAATTTGGACACAAAATATTTTTTATTTCCTAGGGTGTTTTTTCCCAACTGAAGTGTTTAAAATTTTTGCTGATTGGCTGAGGGACCAGACCGAAATGGAGGAATCTAGTTTAGAAACAATAAGTCTTGTTTTCTTCCATCCTTCAAAGGTTTATCCCCTCCAACATTCTATATTATTTACATAGAGCCCAGTTTTAAATTGGAACATGCTTGGTGATAAACAGTACCTTCTGGTATTAACCATTCAGGGTGTTTGCATTTAGCAAGCTCTGTTGAAGATAGAAATTGTTGGAAGGCCCCCTACATTTCATTTTACCTTTTGAAATCCCCCCCAAACAGATTTTGAACTCTTCTTTCT
Source organism: Manis pentadactyla (assembly GCF_030020395.1). NCBI lineage: Eukaryota > Metazoa > Chordata > Mammalia > Pholidota > Manidae > Manis > Manis pentadactyla. Next base: position 37,934,817 of record NC_080020.1, read on the forward strand.
TCCTTAATATCTTTCCCAGTAATTTCAACCCATTCATTCATTTAAAAATTTCTGAGTGCCTAATGTCTGTTAGAATTTTTATTAGGCACAGGAAATTTAACAGGAGCGCTCCCAGTCTCAGTGATCTTTGAGTCTCATGGAGAGACAGAGAAGGAAGCAGAACTTCCAATATGATGTTAGCATAAATACAATATTCTGAGTTTGTGGTAACATCTTGGTTACTAGGTTTGTGGTAATCATCCCTGCCTGTCTGTCTGTGTGACAGGTCAGAGAGGGCTTCATGAATGAGATGACTTCCAAGGCTGGAATCCAAAAGGATGGACAGGAATAATCCAGATATAAGAAAATGAATGAGAGAGCAGAGAATGTTCCAAATACCAGACCGGAGAGCTCAGCATTCATTTTGGCCTTGAATACAGGGAGGATTTGTGGGAGATTAAGACCGAAGAGGCAGGCAGAGAACAAGGGACTCTTAATCTTATATTTAAAGTCATTTTGATTTTATCCTGAAGTCTATGGGACTTCATCAAAGTGGTTTAAGCACTGATCAATTTGCATTTAAAAAACACTAATCAAGTTAAGTGCCGAAAGGGGCAAGACTGGAGGCTGCCAAGGCTGCTGAAATTGATGAGGCTAGATATGTTGGTGCCCCCACCTGAAGGAGGGGCAGAGGTAATAGAAAGAATGAGTTAGGGGAGAAGATGGAAATTGGTGTTTGATTGGATATGATGGAACAGGAGGAGGGGATTTCTAAATGAAATTTTACCCTGTAAACTTTGGTAGACTGTGAATTTATCAAGTGTCAGATAACTAAAAATGTTGGTCTTATGTAGTTATTCCTCTTTCCTTCTTGTTAGTCTTCTATTACCATCTAAGCATAGCCTCATAAGGGGCAGGAAAGAGTTTGTGTTATAGGTAGCACCACAGAAAACATAGTGGATGCTATAAAAGAAAATAGTGAATACTTTTTTTTAATGAAAAAAGAATCACATTTACTTTCATCTCTTTTTGTTGAAGAAGAAGTAATAAGTGCTATTATTCACCACCCTGGGCTTTGGGAAGATTTTCTTCCTACTTAAATACAAACTAATAGCATTTATCCAGATGCTTGAAATTCTCTTTTACTTTATCTGGATTTTTTTTTGTATTGAAGTATCATTAATATACAATCTTGTATTGATTTCAAACATACACACAGTGGTTCAACAGTTACCCATATTTATTAAATCTTCACCCATACTAGTGCATTTACTATCTGTTAACATAGGAAGATGTTACAGAATCATTGGCTATGTTCTCCTTGCAATACTACTATCCCCATGGCCAACTTATATTATGATTGAGAATTTTTGTGCACCTTTATCCCCCTCACCCTCCCCACCCACCCACCCCAATCCCTGCCCCTATGGTAACCACCGGTCCCTTTTCAGTGTCTATGAGCCTACTGCTATTTTGTTCATTTTATTTTGCTTTGTTTGTAGAGTCTACATGTAAGTGAAATAATGTGGTATTTGTCTTTCTCCACATGGCTTATTTCACTGAGCATAATACCCTCTAGGTCCATCCATGTTGCTGCAAATAGCAGGATTTCTTTTTTTATGGCTAAATAGTATTTCATTGTGTATATGTACCACATCTTCCTTATCCATTCATTTATTGATGGACAGTTAAGTTGCTTCCATACCTTGCTATTGTAAATAATGAGGCAGTAAACATAGGGGTGCATATATCTTTTCAAATCAGGGATTTTGTTTTCTTTGGATAAATGCTTAGAAGTACAATTGCTGGGTCAAATAGTAATTCAGTTTTTAGTTTTTTGAGGAACCTCCATACTGCTTTGCAAAATGACTGAACTGATTTACATTCCCACCAACAGTGTAGGAGGGTTCTCCTTTCTCCTTTCTCCACATCCTCACCAACACTCGTTATTTCTTGTCTTTTGTATGTTAGCCATCCTTACTGGTGTGAGGTGATATCTTATTGTGATTTTGATTTGCATTTTCCTGATGATTAGTGATGTGGAACATCTTTTTATGTGTCTGTTGGCCATCTATATTTCTTTGGAGAAATGTCTGTTCAGGTACTCAGTCCATATTTTAATAGGTTATTTGTTTCTTTGGTGTTGAGGTATATGAGTTCTTTATATATTTTGGATGTTATCCCCTCATTGGCTAAATCATCTATGAATATATTCTCTCATACTATAGGTTGCTTTTTTGTTTTGTTGATAATGACCCTGTTGTACAGAAGCTTTTTAGTTTGATGTAGTTCCAGGTGTTCATTTTTTATTTTGTTTCCCTTGCCTGGGGAGATGTCCTTGCCTTGTCCAGAAAAAAAAATGACTCACTTATGTTCAAGATAATTTTTGAGTATGTTTTCTTCTAAGAGTTTTATGGTTTCATGTCTTATATTTATGTCTTTGATCCATTTTGAGTTTAATTTTGTGTATGGAGTTAGGAAGTAAACCAGTTTTGTTCTCTTGCATGTAGCTGTCCAGTTTTCCCAACACCAGTTGTTGAAGATATTGTCTTTTCCCTGTTGTATATTCATGACATCTTTTTCATATATTAATTGACTATATGTGTGCAAGTTTATTTCTGGGCTATTTGTTCTGTTCCATTGATCTGTGGGTCTGCTCTTGTGCCAGTACCATACTGTTTTGATTGCTGTCACTTTTAAGAATGGCTTGAAGTCAAGGAGTATATAATCCCTCCAGCTTTGTTTTTTTTTCTCAGGATTTCTTTGGCTATTCGGGTCTTTTGTGATTCCATATGAATGTTAGAGCTGTTTTAGTTTGTTGAAAAATGGTGTTGGCATTTTGATAGGGATTGCATTAAATATGTAAATTGCTTGAGTAGGATGGTCATTTGGACAATCTTATTTTTTCCCACCCGTGAGCATGCATGGATTTCCATTTATTTTTGTTTTGTCTAATTTCTTTCATGAGTGTCTTACAGTTTTCAGAGTACCAGTCTTTCACCTCCTTGGTTAGGTTTATTCCTAGGTATTTTATTCTTTTTGATACAATTGTAGATGGAACTGCTTTTCTGATTTCTCCTTCTGTTAGTTTGTTGCTTGTATATAGGAACACAACAGGTTTCTATGTATTAATTCGGTATACTGCATCTTCGCTGAATCCAGTAATTTCCAAAAGGATTTTGGTAGAGTCTTTAGGTTTTCTTCTCTTTTCTTTTTTTATATCTTGGTATAATTAATGTACAATTACATGACCAAAATTATGGTTACTAGACTCCCCCTGTTATCAAATCCCCATCACATACCCCATTACAGTCACAGTCCATCAGCATAGTAAGATGCTATAGAATCACTACTTGTCTTCTCTGTGTTGTACAGCCTTCCCCGTGCCTCCCCTCCCCCCACCTACATTATGTGTACTAATTGTAATGCCCCGTTTTCCCCCTTATCCCTCCCTTCCCACCCATTCTCTCCAGTCCTTTTCTCTTTGGTAACTATTAGTCCATTCTTGGGTTCTGTGAGTCTGCTGCTGTTTTGTTCCTTCAGTTTTTGCTTTGTTCTCATACTCCACATATGAGTGAAATCATTTGATACTTGTCTTTCTCCCCGCTGCCTTATTTCACTGAGCATAATACCCTCTAGCTCCACTCACGTTGTTGCAAATGGTAGGATTTGTTTTCTTCTTATGGCTGAATAATATTCCATTGTGTATATGTACCACATCTTCTTTATCCATTCATCTACTGATGAACACTTAGGTTACTTCCATTTCTTGGCTATTGTAAATAGTGGTGCATATGTCTTTTTCAAACTGGGCTCCTGCATTCTTAGGGTAAATTTCTAGGAGTAGAATTACTGGGTTAAATGGTATTTCTATTTTGAGTATTTTGAGGAATCTCCATACTGCTTTCCACAAATGTTGAACCAATTTACATTCCCACCAGCAGTGTAGGAGGGTTCTCCTTTCTCCACATCCTCGCCAACATTTGCTGTTGTTTGTCTTCTGGATGGTGTCCATCCTTGCTGCTGTGAGGTGATATCTCATTGTAGTTTTAATTTGCACTTTTCTGATGATTAGGGATGTGGAGCATCTTTTCATGTGCCTGTTGCCCATCTGAATTTCTTCTTTGGAGAAGTGTCTGTTCAGACCATCTGCCCATGTTTTAATTGGATTATTTGCTTTTTGTTTGTTGAGGTGCATGAGCTCTTTGTGTGTTTTGGATGTTAACCCTTTATCAGATATGTCGTTTATGAATATAGTCTCCCATACTGTAGGATGCATTTTTTGTCCTACTGGTGATGTCCTTTGTTGTACAGAAGTTGTTCATTTTTGCTTTTGTTTCCCTTGCCCAGGGAGATATGTTCATGAAGAAGTTGCTCGTATTTATGTCCAAGAGATTTTTGCCTATGTTGTTTTCTAAGAGTTTTATGGTTTCATGACTTATATTCAGCTCTTTGATCCATTTTGAGTTTGTTTTTGTGTGTGGGATTAGACAATAATCCAGTTTCATTCTCTTACATGTAGCTGTCCAGTTTTGCCAACACCAGCTGTTGAAGAGGCTATCATTTCCCCATTGTATGTCCATGGTTCCTTTATCATATATTAACCATATATGTTTGGGTTAATATTTGGACTCTCTATTCTGTTCCACTGGTCTATGGGTCTGTTCTTGTACCAGTACCAAATTGCCTTGATTACTGTGGCCTTGTAGTAGAGCTTGAAGTTGGGAAGCGAGATTCCCCCACTTTTTTCTTCCTTCTCAGGATTGCTTTGGCTCTTAGGGGTCTTTTGTGGTTCCATATGAATTTTAGAACTATTTGTTCCAGTTCGTTGAAGAATGCTGTTAGTGTTTTGATAGGGATTGCATTGAATCTGTAGACTGCTTTAGGTGGGATGGCCATTTTGACAAAATTAATTCTGCCTACCCAAGAGCATGGGATGAATTTCCATTTGTTAGTGTCCTTTTTAATTTCTCTTGAGTGTCTTATAGTTTTCAGGGTATAGGTCTTTCACTTCCTTGGTTAGGATTATTCCTAGGTATTTTATTCTTTTTTGATGCAATTGTGAATGGAATTGTTTTCCTGATTTCTCTTTCTGCTAATTCATTGTTAGTGTATAGGAATGCAACAGATTTCTGTGTATTAATTTTGTATCCTGCAACTTTGCTGAATTCTGATATTAGTTCTAGTAGTTTTGGAGTGGAGTCTTCGGGGTTTTTTAGGTACAATATCACGTCATCTGCAAACCGTGATGTTTGACTTCTTCGTTATCAATCTGGATGCCTTGTATTTCTTTGTTTTGTCTGATTGCCATGGCTAGGACCTCTAGTACTATGTTGAATGAAAGTGGGGAAAGTGGGCTTCTCTGTTTTGTTCCTGATCTTAGGTGAAAAGCTTTCAGCTTCTTGCTGTTAAGTATGATGTTGGCTGTGGATTTGTCATATATGGCCTTTATTATGTTGAGGTACTTGCCCTCTTTACCCATTTTGTTGAGAGTTTTTATCATGAATGGATGTTGAATGTTGTTGCATAATTTTTTAGCATCTATGGAAATGATCATGTGGTTTTTGTCCTTCTTTTTGTTGATGTGGTGGATGATGTTGATGGATTTTCAAATGTTGTACTGTCCTTCCATCCCTGAGATGATTCCCATTTGATCATGGTGTATGATCCTCTTGATGTGTTTTTGAATTGCGTTTGCTAATATTTTGTTAAGTATTTTGGCATCTATGTTCATCATGGATATTGGTCTGTACTTTTCTTTTTTTGTGGTATCTTGGCCTGGTTTTGGTATTAGAGTGATGCTGGCTTCATAGAATGAGTTTGGAAGTGTTCCCTCCTCTTCTATTTTTTGAGAACTTTAAGGAGGATGGGTATTATGTCTTCTCTAAATGTTTGATAAAATTCAGCAGTGAATCCATCTTGCCTGGGAGTTTTGTTCTTGGGTAGTTTTTTGATTACCAATTCGATTTCATTCCTGGTAATTGGTCTGTTTAGATTTTGTGTTTCTTCCTTGGTCAGTCTTGGAAGGTTGCATTTTTCTAGAAAGTCGTGCATTTCTTCTAGGTTATCCAGTTTGTTAGTATATAGATTTTCATAGTATTCTCTAATAATTCTTTGTATTTCTTTGGTATCCGTCATGATTTTTCCTTTCTCATTTCTGATTCTGCTTATGTGTGTAGATTCTCTTTTTCTCTTAATATGTCTGACTATTTTTATATAGTCTATTTGTTATATCGTCTAGGTGTTTATCTATTTTTTTTATTTTCTCTAAGAACCAGCTCTTGGTTTCATTGATTTTTTTTTTTTTTGTTCCTTTCTTCTCAATTTTATATATTTCTTCTCTGATCTTTATTATGTCCTTCCTTATGCTGATTTTGGGCCTCATTTGTTCTTCTTTTTCCAGTTTCAATAATTTGTATTTAGACTATTCATTTGGGATTGTTCTTCCTTCTTTGAATAGGCCTGGATTGCTATATACTTTCCTCTTGAAACTGCCTTTGCTGTGTCCCACAGAAGCTGGGGCATTGTGCTGTTATTTTAATTTTCTCCATATATTGCTTGATCTCTGTTTTAATTTGGTCATTGATCCATTGATTATTTAGGAGCATGTTGTTAAGTCTCCATGTGTTTGTGAGCCTTTTTGTTTTCATTGTGCAATTTATTTCTAGTTTTATACCCTTGTGGTCCAAGAAGTTAGTTGGTATAATTTCATTATTTTTGAATTTACTGAAGCTCTTTTTGTGGCCTAGTATGTGGTCTATTCTGGAAAATGTTCCATGTGCCCTTGAAAAGAATATATATCCTGTTGCTTTTGGGTGTAGAGTTCTGTTGATGTCTGTTAGGTCCATCTGTTCTAGTGTGTTGTTCAGTGCCCCTGTGTCCTTACTTATTTTCTGTTTGGATGATCTGTCTTTTGGTGTGAGTGTTGTTTTGAGTCTCCTAAAATGAATGCATTGCATTCTGTTTCCCCCTTTAATTCTGTTAGTATTAGTTTCACATATGTAGGTGCTCCTGTGTTGGCTACATAGATATTTATAATGGTTGTATCCTCTTGTTGGACTGACCCCTTTATCATTATGTAATGTCCTTCTTTATCTCTTGTGACTTTCTTTGTTTTGATGTCTATTTTGTCTGATACAAGTACTGCAACTCTTGTGTTTTTCTCCCTGTTGTTTTCATGAAATATCTATTTCCATCCCTTCACTTTTATTCTGTGTATGTCTTTGTGTTTGAGGTGAATCTCTTGTAAGCCGTATGTAAATGGGTCTTGCTTTTATATCCATTCTATTACTCTGTGTCTTTTGATTGGTTCATTTACTACATTTACATTTAGGGTGATTATTGTTAGATACGTACTTATTGCCATTGCTGGCTTTGGATCTGTTGTTACCAAAGGTTCAAGGGCAGCTTCTTTACTATTTAACCGTCTAATTTTAACTCACTTATTACACTATTATAAATGCAGTCTGATGATTCTTTATTTCTCTCCCTTGTTTTTTTCCTCCTCTAGTCTTTATATATTAGGTGTTTTTTTCTGTACTCTTTTGTTTTTCCTTTGACTGACTTTGTGGATAGCTGATTTTATTTTGCCTTTAGTTAGTCTTTTTGGTCTACTTTCTTTGCTGTGATTTTATTTTCTCTGGGGACATCTATTTTGCCTTAGGAGTACTTCCATCTAGAGCAGTCCCTTTAAAATACACTGTAGAGGTGGTTTGTGGGAGGTAAATTACCACAACTTTTGCTTATTTGGGAATTGTTTAATCCCTCCTTCAAATTTAAATTGTAATCTTGCTGGATACAGTATTCTTGGTTTGAGTCCCTTCTGTTTCATTGCATTAACTATATCATGCCACTCTCCTGTGTCCTGTAAGGTTTCTGTTGAGAAATCTGATGATATCCTGATGGGTTTTCCTTTGTAGGTGACCTTTTTTCTCTCCCTGGCTACATTTAATACCCTGTCCTTGTCTTTGATCTTTGCCATTTTAATTATTATATGTCTTGGTGTTGTCCTCCTTGGGTCCTTTGTGTTGGGAGATCTGTGGACTTCCATGGTCTGAGAGACTATTTCCTTGTCCAGACTGGGGAAGTTTTCAGCAATTATTTATTCAAATACACTTTCTATCCTTTTTCTCTCTCTTCTTCTGGTACCCATATAATGCACATATTGTTCCATTTGGATTTGCCACATATTGCTCTTAATATTCTTTCCTTTCTAGAGATCATTTTATCTCTCTCTGCCTCAGCTTCTCTGTATTCCTGTTCTCTGATTTCTATTCCATTAACATTCTCTTCTACTTCATCCAGTCTGTTCCTAAATCCTTCCATTCTTAGTTTCATTTCTTTTATCTCCCTCTGGAATTCATCCCTTAGCTCTTGCATATTTCTCTGCACCTCCATCAGCGTGATTATGAGTTTTATTTTGAATTCTTTTTCAGGAAGATTGGTTATTTCAGTCTCACCAGGCCCTCTCTCTGGCATTTGAGTGATTTTGGACTGAACCATATTCTTCTGCCTTTCCATGGTAATAGAAGTGATTGCTTGTGAGTGGCATGTGTGTGACCTGGGAGAATAAAATCCCTTCCTGCTTGCTGGTCATCTTGCCCATCTCCGCTGCCTGTGCCGGTCAACCGCACAGAGGGAGTAGACTCTGGGTTAATTCCCTGAGCTGCTGTGGCCGGGCTGCCTTCAGAATGGCCTAGGGCACTGGCAGTTGTTGCAGGTGAGCACTGCATGTTTGCCATTAGAGCAGAGCTCCTACGTGCCTTCCAGACTCTGTGCTAGCTTCCTCTGCCTGTGCCAGTCAACCAGGTATAGAGTGCAGCCTCTGGGTTGATCCCCTGAGCTGTTTTGTGCGTTGTGGCCCTCTGGATGGCCTAGGGCCCTGGCAGTAGTTGCAGCTGAGCAGTGCGTGTTTGCCATCAGAGTAAAGCCTCTTTGTGCCTTCTAGGCTCTGTGCTGTCTGTGTCAGGCAGCTGCATGCAGGGGGCATACTCTGGGTCTGGCCCAGTTAGTTGTGTGCTGGGAGAAGACTCTGTGTGGTTACTGTGGGTGGGGCTGCTCCCCAGCTGCTCTGCAGCAATGGTGGGTCAGCCAGTTTGCTTCCAGTGCCAGCCCAGGGTAATGAACACTAGGCTGCTTATCATCTCAGGGGCATTGGAGCTGCATTGCCATCCAGGGAGTTAGGGCACCTAAAGTTCCTTAAAGTTCCAAGCCTGCTGGGCTGAGTGTGCTAGGATGATTTTGTCCACCTGTTAAACCCTTTTCCCGTTAAGACTTTTAAAGTGCCTGCTTTTCTTTTGTCCCAGGGCAGCCATCTGTGGGAACCTGTTTGCAGTCTTAGTCTTGGATTTTACTTTTCTGTTTCTCTAATATCCAGTACACCATACAACGTGTGTCTGTGCTCCCAGTGCAGATTACTAGGGCTGGTTATTTAGTAGTCCTGTGCTAACATTCCCTCGCCACTCTGATTCTTTTCCTCCTGCTGATGAGCTGGGGTGGGAGGAGTGCTCGGGTCCTGCTATGTCACACCTTTGTATCTTACCCTTTTTGTGAGATGCTGAGTTTTTGCAGATGTAGATGTAGCCTGGCTGTTGTACTGTATCTTCTGGTCTCCCATTTAGGTATCGTTGTATTTGCTGTATTTTCAAAATATATATGGTTTTGGGAGGAGATTTCTGCCACACTACTCACGCCACCATCTTGAGAATCTCCTTTTGGTTTTCTATGTATAATATTATACCATCTGCAAATAGTGATACCTTAGCTTCTTCTTCACCAATTTTGATGCCTTTTTTATCTTTGTGTAGTCTGATTGGTGTGGCTAGGACCTCCAGAACTTTGTTGAATAAAAGAGGTGAGAGTGGACATCCTTCTCTTTTTCCTGATCTTAGAGGAAAAGCTTTCAGCTTTTCAACATTGAGCATGACGTGAGGTGTGCGTTTGTTGTATTTGACGTTTATTATGTTGAGGTATGTGCCCTCTGTACCCTTTTCTTGAGAATTTTTATCATGAATGGATGTTGAATTTTGTCAAATGCTTTTTCAGCATCTATTGAGATGATCATGTGGTCTTTCTCCTTTTTGTTATGTGGTGGATGATATTGATTGATTTTCAAATATTATACCACCCTTGCATCCCTGGAATAAATTCCACTTAGTTGTGATGGATGATCCCTTGGATGTATTTTTGAATCAGTTTGCTAATATTTTGTTGAGCATTTTTCAGTTGTCTTCATCAGGGATATTGGTCTATAATTTTATTTTATTGTAGTGTCTTAATCTGGTTTTGGTATTAGAGTGAAACTGGCCTTATAGAAGGAGTTTGGAAGTGTTCCCTCTTCTATTTTTGGAATACTTTAAGAAGGATAGGTATTAGCTCTTCTTTAAATGTGTGGTAGAATTCATCTGTGAAACTATCTGGCCTTGGGATTTTGTTTTATGGGTGTTTTTTGACTACCAGTTCAGTTTTGTTACTGGTAATTTTTCTGTTCAGATCATTTGTTTCTGCCTGGGTCAGTCTTGGAAGGTTGCACTTTTCTAGGAATTTGTCCATTTATTGGAGGTTGTCCAATTTATTGGCATATAATTTTTCATTGAATTCTCTAATAATTCTGTGTATTTCTGTTGTGTCAGTTGTAACTATTTCTTTTCATTTCTGATTTTGTTTATTTGTGTCCTCATTTTTTCTTGGTAATGGTTAGGGCTTTGTCTATTTTGTTTATCTTCTCAAATAATTGCTTTTGGTTTCATTGATTTTTTTCTATTGTTTTATTCTTATTTTATTTATTTCTGCTTTGCTCTTTAGTATGTCTCTCCTTATACAAACTTTGGGTTTCATTTGTTCTTTTTCTAGTTTCTTTAATTGTAAGTTTAGACTGTTCATTTGGGATTGTTATTGTCTCTTGAGGTAGGCCTGTATTGCTTTATACTTCCCTCTTAGGACCACTTTTGTGGTTTCCCACAAATTTTGGACTGTTTTATTTTTGTTTTCATTTGTCTCCTTGTATTTTATTGCTTGATCTCTGTTTTAATTTGGTCATTGATCCATTGATTATTTAGAAGCATGTTGTTCAGTCTCCCTGTGTTTGTAGGTTTTTTTGGCTTCTTTGTGTAGTTTACTTCTAGTTTCAGTCCATTGTGGTCTGAGAAGTTGCTTAATACAATTTCAATCTTTTTGAATTGATTGAGGCTCTCTTTGTGGCCTAGTATGTGATCTATTCTGGAGAATGTTCCATGTACACTTGAGAAAAATGTGTATCCCACTGCTTTTGGCTGGAATGTTCTATATGTATCTGTTATGTCCATCTGATCTAATGTGCTGTTCAGTGCCTCTGTTTCCTTATTTACTTTCTGTTGGGTTGATCTGTCTGTTGATGTGAGTGATGTGTTAAAGTCTACTAAAATGAATGAGTTGCAATATATTTCCCCCTTTAATTCTGTTAATATTTGTTTTCCATATTTAGGTGCTCCTATATTGGATACATAGTTATTTATAGTGTTTATATCCTCTTGTTGGACTCATCCCTTTATTAGTATGCAATCTTTTTCTTTGTCTCATTATTTTCTTTGTTTTGAAATCTGTTTTGTCTGATATAAATACTGCTACTCTTGCTTTTTTTCCTCTCTATTATTTGCATGAAATATTTTTTTCCTTCCCTTCCCTCTCAGTCTGTGTATGTCTTTGGGTCTGAAATGAGTCTACTGTAAGCAGCATACAGATGTGTCCTGTTTCTTTAGCCATTCTGCCACTCTATGTCTTTTGATTGGTGTATCAGTCCATTTATATTTAAGGTAATTATTAATAGGTATGTACTTATTACCATTTTATGAATCATTTTCTGGTTGTTTTTATAGTTCCCCTCCCTTCCTTTCTTCCTCTCCTATACTTTTCTCTTGTTATTTGATGGTTCTCTTTAATGTTGTGATTGGATTTCTCTTTTTTAATATTTTGTGTATCTATTATAGGCTTTAAGTTGGTGTTTCCTATAACATTTGAGGATAACTTCCTAATTATATAAGAGTGTATTTCAAGTTGATGATCACTCTATTTTAAATACAGTCTAAAAGTACATCCTTTTTACTCTTCTTCCTCCTCCACACTTTAGGAATTAGATATCATAATCTGAATTTTTTATGTAACCCTTGACTGATTTTGCATAACATTGCTTTTACTGCTTTTGTTTTAATTTCACACTTGCTTTGTAAGTAATTAGTCTACTACATTATTGTGGGTTTATTTTCATTGGTGAAAATTATTTCAGCTTAAGAACATTTTCATTTACAAAAAGTCCTTTAACATATCCCATAATACTGGTTTAGTGGTTATAAATTCTTTCAGCCTTTATTTATCTGGGAAATGTTTAATCTCTCCTTTGAATCTGAATGATAATCTTATTGTGTAGATGATTCTTGTTTGAAGATTCTTCTGTTTCAGTACATTAGATATTTCATGCTGCTCCTTTCTGGCCTGTAAAGTTTCTGCTGAGAAGTCTGCTGATAGCCTGATGGGGTTTCCCTTATAAAAGTAATATTTTTTCTCTCTGGCTGTTTACAGTACTCTTTCCTTATCCTTAATCTTTTCATTTTATTTATTATATGTCTTGGCGTTGTCTTCCTAGGGTTCCTTGTGTTAGGGGCTCTCTTTGCTTCCATGACCTGAGTCTGTATTTTCTTTCCCAGATGGATGAAGTTTTCAACAATAATTTCCTCAAAGAGACTTTCTATCCCTTTGTCTCTCTCTTTTCCTGGTACCCCTATTATGTGAGTATTGTTTTGTTTAGAGTGGTCTCACAGCTATCTTATTATTATTTCATTCCTAGAGATTGTTTTCTTTCTCTCTGTTCCTCAGCTTCATTCCATTCCTGTTTTCTAATTTCCAACTCATTGATTGTTTCCTCTACTTACAGCAATGTATTATTCATCCCCTGTATTGTGTATTCCATTGCAGTTACTGTATTATTCAGCGCTGAGTGGCTGTTTTTCAGCTCTTCTATATCTTTGTTGAAGTCCTCCCTGAGATTGTCAGTATTTTCCTACAGTTTGCCTCAGCTGGCCCATTGTGATCAGAACAGTGACATCTGCTGGAATCATTATGGGCAGGGCTACCCTTTCCCTGCCCTGTAGCAATAGCAGAGTGTTTGGGTTAATGGGATGGGCGGGATAGTCACAAGGTTCTGGGGCAGGCATGCTGTGGTGGGTAGTTGTGCAGCAGCAGTGAGCTGGGTGTGCCTGAGAGGATGAAGGAATTCTCAGAGCTGGCTCCTGCATATCCTCTCTAATGGACTGAGAATTGATTCAGAAAGCTGTGAGTGCGTCCCTCTGCCTGCCAGGCACCAAAGTCTGAACACTGTCAGTGTTCAGGGAATTGCCTTGGGGCTGAGCTGCCAGCAACTGGGATGGAGTGTCTGGGCCTCCTGAGAGTGCCTGACCTATTGGGCCAAGGGAGGGCTGGAAAATTGTCATCCACCTGCCATTTTTCCTGCAGAAGGAACCCCATCTAACCCTCATCCATCTGGCACTCCTCCTGCTGCTGTCCAGTCTTTCAAACTGCTGCCTCTGTTTTGGGTCTCAGAGGAAATGGTGCAGCAGCAGGAATGTCTGTCCTCCACAAGTGGCAAGACTCTTAGTCTCCTGGAGTGCTCTGACTCTCCCTGGTATCCGGTCCCACTAATCACTGGAACCCTGTGCAATGTGGGCTCGTGTTCCCAGAGCAGATCTCCAGGCCTGGGTGTGCAGAGTTTCTGAATGCCTATCCCCTTCTGCTATGCTTTTCTTCTTCCAGCTTGTAGGCTGGGATAGGGGAAGGGCTTAGATCCTGATCAATCACAGCTCTCTCATTTTACCCTTCTCTGGGTGGACTTCTCTTCAGCAGGTATAGGTGGTCTCTTCTGCAGTTTGCAGTTCATTTTCAGGTTTAGTTGTCTTTGCTGTAGTTGTTTTCTTGGTGTGTGTGTGTGTGTGTGTGTGTGTGTGTGTGTGTGTGTGTGAGGTTTCTGCCTTGCCTTCCTATTCTGCCATCTTTTTCCCCCCTCCCTTTATCTGGATATTTAAAAAGTATTTTTGGTTATTCCATTTTCTATTCCAGTTTCCCTCTACTGTCTGCTGAGAAGTACATTTTCTCTTCTCTCACTCATCATTGCTAACATCTTTGTCAATGTTATCACTGGTATTCTCACTTTATACTTCTATGTCAATTCTGACCTGTGGAAACAAACTAGGTGTGGAATGTCTCATCTGGACCTTCTGAAATATAGATGAAGAATGAAAGGAATGCCTTTGGTGTATCCAAACAGCATAGTTACAGTTCTACTGAGCTTTGCATGCTCCTCACTAAATAGAACGGGGAGCCTTTGAACCCTCACTGCAGGCTGATTCCTAAGTATGTGTCTTGTTCTGAAGTCTAGATAAGCAGAGATCCTGGGGTATGGGCCCCAGTGGGAAAGGAAAACTTGCCAATTGTTTGGCACTTGCTATGTGGCAGTCACTCTGCCAACAATCTGGTGGATTAAATATTGATTCCCACTTTACAGATGAGCAGACTGGTGATTGAAAATATAACCAATTTGCTGAAAGTCACACAAGTAGCAAAAGAAACAGGTAGGACTCCATTTTCTAGGAGGAAATTTAAGCTACAGAGATTAAATCAGTTGGCCAGAGCTGCACAGCAAATAAATGATGAAGCAAAGACTCAGTCATATCATTCAAAGGGCAAGGTTCCCCCCTTTTGCCTCTGGAAATCTAAATAGCTGAATTCAGCAATCTTCTCAGTACACTCAGTATTATGTGTTGATCACCCCTACATAAATGATTATTTTTTAGGTGACTTCTCTATCATTTTATTTGCCATACTTAAAATAGGGCTTAAAAACAAACAAACAAAAAGAAACAGGTAGGATTAAAACCTTGGTCTGTCCTTCACTACTTGCTGCCTTTTTCATGCAACTGTAAGGCCACCAGATGAGGCCCAGGATAGTGTCCCTTATTCTAAGCCCCATGCCAGCAGTCAAAACTTAACTAAATTTCCATGCCATGCTCTCCCAGAAAAGAAGGCCTAGGTCCATCAGCACTTACCTACTCAGCACAAGTTTCTTCACCTGGCTCCAAGACTTCCCTTTGTTCTGTGTAAGAAATGTTCTGCTTTAATCAATCAGCAAATGCCTGGTAGAGCTTCCTTATTCTTTCTCATTTTGGTCTATAGAAATTTCTTGCCTTGTAGAGCTTTTCAAGCTCCTTCCTTCCTGATAGATTGGATGCTATCCCATTTGAACTACCTTGAGCTTTACTCAGGGCTGCTGTATCTGGGTGTAGTCGGCATCCTGCACAAAGTGCTTGTCTAGAGGGTGACTGTGATTATCAGCCCCGAGACAAAGCTCCACTTGCCCAGAGGCATGTAAAGGCAAGCAATGGCCCCAGCTCTAGTTTTCTTCAGAGTAGCTAAAGTCTTAGTGAGGAAGAGTATTTTCTTTTAATAGTGGAACAATAGGATGTATTTTGTGCAACTTCTTATAGGCAGTTTCTTGGACTGATGTCTTTTGTGAAGAAATATCTCCCAAGATATTACGATAGCAAGAATGAGTTCTACACCTTGGACTTTTAACATAAATTTGAATATTAATCATCATCATCAAATAATGAAGATTTGATTTCTAGCTCTACCACTTCCTAATTTTATGATCTTGGGCAGGTTACCTCTATAAACCTTGAATTCTTTGTTAAATGGAAGTTTAGCATTTCCCTACCTCACAGGCTTGTGAAATTTAAGTGAGTTAATGGATAAAAATGTTTTTGGGGCAGAGCTCACATTTATTGAGTACTTAGCACTATTATTGTTATATATTTTTTGTATCTTTGTGTCTGCCTTCTAAAAGGATTTTTCCTCACAAACAGTAAATAAATGGTCAATTTTGACTTTTCACCATTGGGTACATCTGACTTCTCTGTAATACTCATAATTCTGTTACTATACTATGTTACAATAATATTCCTTTAGACTATGTGGAATAGTGACTGACATTGTAGCTTGGACAATATATAAAGTAGCAAAGAAAACAATGGCATGGGATTTTTCTAATTGTACATCTGCCTCAAGTAAGTGTAACCATTGACAAACATTTTTCTTTAAATTGAGTCTGGAATAAATCTTTAGGTATGCTTCCAGCTCTATTCTATGTTGAAAGAAAGTGAAGAATGGTCTATGTAAGCCTTGATGAACTTTTAAATATCATAAAATCTTTGATCTGTCATTTCTAAACAACAGAAAGAATACTGACATAGGATATCAGCTTTCCTCTAAATTCTCCTAGAATAAGACTCCAGATCTGTAATGAAATATGTTAGGAGAAAGTCAGTTTCTACCTTTCCTGCCTCCCCACTTCCTCAGTTTACTCCCATTATAATTGATCAGGAATTGCAACGGACTATTGTGTGAGTATGAAATAATCTTCTGTTGTATTGAGCCACTAGGTATTTGGTTTAATTTCTTACTGTGGCCTCATACAACCTAATATAAACTCCTGTAGATTTGGGAGGGGATGGTGCTGATTGGACATCACATACTGCAGCTGCATGTGTTGGCCCACCCAGTATTTATTTTTATCAAATTTGTTGCCAATTAATTTTACATAAAATCCACATTTCCAGATTTTCTTGAAGAATTAGGAAAGCTTGGCAATTCTCTGGCAAAACCAGAGGAACTGGCAATGCTGAGCCTTCATTCCTCATGGAGGCAGTTTCCTGGAGCTCAGTAGCACTTGCCCCTGGGGTGGTGCCTGTGCGCTCAAGTTTTCTACAGTCCCCACCACTGCTTTATTCTTCCAACCTAGCTGGCTTCACTCATTGGTTTATTTTTCCTTACCTCGTACGTATTTGAGTTCACATTCCTCATCTAAAGGATGAGCTACCACATGCTCAGAAGCTGGCCCTAAAACTGTAGTGACCGTAAGTACAAAAACTTGGGAACCATCCCTCTTGGGATTAAATTCGACTGTGGTATTTTAAAATATATGTACAACCTGTGGTCGGTTTGGAAAAAACACCAGCCTAATGCTCAGAATTACGTACATTAAAGAATTTGGTATGGTGCCTTTTCCAGAACTTTCTATGTCAGAATTTGGAGTGCAATATATGAGTGGCTGATGAGACTTTGTAGTCTCAAACAAGCTAAGTCCGAGCAATCTGCCTCATGCTGCAGGCAGGACACGTCAGGGTGTGTGGTGGTCTTCACTGAGAGGGAATTTCCATTGCTTGATTACAGGGACGAGTGCTAAGCAGCATGTGTTAACTTCTGTACTTTTCCTGTGTGAAGGAAAATAACTCTGTCCTGCTGCTCCTGGCATACTGAGCTTCAGTACTTCTTAATTTAAATCTTCTTACATGTTTGGAAAAAACACTGCAAAAACTTTCAGTCATTTGCTATCAAGGATACCAAGATGAGAGGGAAGCAGTAGGAGAAGGGTCCCCTGGGTGTACCACCTTTCTGCCCTGCTTCCTGCAAGAAGCACTTCTCCTCACACTGGGGAGCCATCTGAATGGTAGTGGAGGACTGGTGGGGAGGGATCATTCAGAAGAGACAGCAAGGAGACAATAACCTCAGGCATGTTTCTTGTATTTTTCAAAAATCATATTTAAGAGAGGTCTTCTGATCAGAAAGCTTCTGAGGACAGAAAGCCCTCAGAATTCTGCCTTCACTGTGTCTTACCTGTCCCCTTGTCACCTAGACCACTCATCAGCACAACTCCAAGTCTCGGTCCCTGGCTTGGCTATGGGGTTGCTCCCCTGTGTTGTGCCACCGAATCTCCTGCCAAGCCTGTGGTGTTGCTGTTCACACTGCAGGCTGTTTGTGTGAATTTTCTCACTTATTACTCTCTTAAATTCAATTAGTGCCCTCCTGCCGTGGGAGGCTAGCATACACCCTGAGAGCAAGAAAGCGGCCACTCCAGAGCTTGTCTGTCGCTCTGTCTTGGCATTTTTGTGGAGTTCTTACCTCTTCCCCAATTGAAATTCAGTCCACAGGGAGGGTCACAAATCAGCAGTTGTTAGAATGTATTATGGAGAAATAAACATTTATCAAATTGCTTTTTGAGAAGGTGAATAATTTAGCAAAAAAAAAAAAAGAAAAAATACCACCACCATCACAACAGAATTGTGCTGCTGACTGACAATTTGTTTTATTCCTCTGAGATGCTAGGAGCTGAAGCATGCTGAGTGAATATTGATCAGCTAGATGCAGATAAATAAATTCTTTAAATTCTTGGATTACTAACTTGTTGCCAATTAAGAGCCAAAAGAAAAAAAACAACCCACATTTAAATGCCCTCACAGGAGTAGTACAGACCCGAGGATTTGCTAATGACTAAGGTTGCTGGCTTACTGTTGCCAACTTACTGTTTAATCACCACAGAACAATGAGTTATTGCAGGAGTACTTGAGAGAGTCCTTACTCTTCAGTCTATCTGTGTAAGGCCGTATTCTTTCTTGGAGAATATTTTTCTGAACATTTATTGTTGCCATCTTTCCTAAGATTTATTGAGTACTTGAACTATGTTAAGCACCCTGCTGTCTTTTATATAACTTATTAATTTAGTCCTCTTAGCAACTTTTGTGGTAGGTTCCATTATTTTTATTTTATTCCCAGGGAAACTAATGCTGAGAGAGGGAAATTCTCATGAGCAGTTTCACACAGCTTGGGACTGGCAAAAGCAAGGATCTGTGTTTAATTCAACCTAATTTCAAAACACTTGCTCATTAAATACAGCTATATCACATATTATTTAAGACATGAGCCACTTAGAACTGGCTTTAAAACTATCTTCCATGAAAGTTCATGATTTTTGGAAGTACATAATAACTTTTGTCTTTCCAACAAATGGAAAATAAATAGGACTTTTCCTAAACCTAAACAGAATCAGTAGACCCTAGAAACTCATGTTAGGAGTGTTAGGAAGGAAGGAACTCCACTCGTTGTCAAAGAGAAGTCAGAGATAGTGAGGCAAGAAACCAAAGTCAAGAAAGCAAAGTAAGTTTTAATGCACGCTGCAGAGAGTAACAGAGCAGGCCTGCCTAAGGTGAGACAGGCCCAGATGCTTATTCTGAGGCTTTTTTAATGTGGTTTTAACAGGGCAGAGAGGTCCTTGATTGATAGCTCTCAGCTCTGTAGGCAGGTTCTGACTGGGGAAATGACAACAGGAGCTCTGTTGTGCCTGTGCTTCTGATGTTTCTTATCCAGGGAGACCCTGGACATTCCCTGAGTCACTCCTGGATCCTGTGGCTTCATCTGATTAACTCTTTGAGTCATTTCTGGCTCTCTGGCTTTATCTGATCTACTCCCTGAGTCATTTTTGAGGGGCCCTCTCTCCTTTTCATCCCACTCATTTCTGTCTTTCTGCCTAATGGGGGCCTTCACATGTGAACAGAACCAGGCTGCTTCCTTGGCATTACATCCGACTCACTGGTTACACATTAAGCACCTACCATGTGTTCATATGTGAGGAGGAAGGCAGGGCAGTGAGAAGTTATGGGCATTGGAATCAATTCCACAGTGTTGAAGTTGGAATGTTGAATTTGTCACTTAGTAGATATCTGACTTTGGGTAGGTATCTCAAACTGTCAGCCTAAGTTTCCTGAATTGGTAAGTGGGGTTGATGGTACTTACTGTGCCAGATATTTACCTACTTGCCATTTTTTTGCTTTTCCTCTGCTCTCCTCTGGATCACCAGTGGGAACTGACAGTTGCAGGTCCCCATCAGCTGGTCTGTTCTCGGCTTGGCGAGTGGGAAGCACTGGTGGGGGAGCAGAGCTGGAGGAAAGGACAAGTTGGAGTACTTCTCCCTCTGCTTCTACAGCTTCTCTGGCAGCAGCTACAGCCCTTGCCGGGCCTCAGCTCTCCCTGGCAAGTTGGTCCTGGTTTCGTCTTCCAGCACTGGTGTGGCCTATGGACTCCAGTGGCGTGCTTTCTCCCTTGTCCTTCCAGCTCTGACCTAACAGTTTCCCATTCTGGTTAAGCCTTGCCCATCCCTGTTTGGCTTCTCAGCTCTCCTGTTACCATTATAACTGATTTCCTACATTAAATCCCTTGGTTTGAAACAACAAGAGTGGTTTGTTTTGTTAACTGGACTATGATCCATAAAGACTCACCAATCAGGATACTAATAATCCATCTTTTAGCATTCCTAGATTAAGTGAAGAACACATTATATACATAGCATGAAACAGATGTTAAACAAGTTTTAACATGCTTAGAGATACAAGGATAGTGAGGAAGGTAAAAATTAAAAGAATTATGATAAAATAGATTGTAACTGAGCAGAAAGTGCTTCAGGTGGGAGTCTGGACACTGGGTTTAACTTCTGTCTCTGGGTTTAGCCATCTATGAGAAAGTATGTATCATAAGTGCTAAGGGCCTCAGCTTGCCTGCCTGTTCACTGAGACATTTGGGAAATAAGGTATTTCTCAGCTACAAAAAGACAGGTTTTCAGTTGAGGACAAATGGTGGGGATCAGGGAGAACTTCATGAAGGAGGGGAAATTTGCCTGAGTCCTGAAGGATAACTAACCCAGAGGCTATAGATGTCACAGTCAGGTCGGAAAGCTGGTCAGGGTATAAACATTCTAGATAAGGTCATTGGAAAAGTCTATTAGAAAGCCAGACAGCTCTTAACAGGTTCTAGTGGTGAGCAAGTCCACAGCAGATTATAAAGACTCACCAATCAGGAGAGAATGAATATTACTGGATGACATTCCCCAATTCCACCCATCCCCTTTCTTTACCCTTCATGTGTCGCAAGCCCTAATCTTAGGAGTCCTGCCAAGAAAATGACCATGAATATTTTTAATAAGTTGAGGTTGTTGATTTCTTTGTAAAGAAATTTGTCCTATACTTCTGCTACTTATTGGATAATTTGGGGTTCCAAATAAATTTTCAAGAGAGATTATTCTTTGTATCCTGAATCAAATAGTAGTACTGGTGGATCATTGGATATTCAAATTTTTACATTGTGTTTATAACCTGAAGGGGCCCCATGATAATAGCCTCTACAGACCCCCCACAGAACCTTTCCTTGTTAGGAAACTGTAAGCAGACATGTCAGGATTCCTGGGATAGGGAGGTTGCTTCAGTGTTGTTACTTATTTTAATGTCCCAATATATGTTTGAGTAAAAACCTCCAAACAACTCATGAGTTGGAGAGTGGCTTAGGACAGTTGTTTGGAAAGCTCCTTCATTAGTATTTTGGATGCATTAAACACTTTGGTATTTGCAGGGGCCGTAGGCTAAGAAAATATTTATTGGGCACAGAACATCTTTGCATCTGTAAGTGAAACCTGTCTGGTGTCTGAAGCTGGTGTTTTCCCCTGCAGGCTCTCTCACATGGTATTAATGAGGAAGGAGTTAAGCTGGAATGGGTGGGACTGAAGGAATGAGAGTGTACTTTTCCAAAGAGCTGTTGCACTTTTCGATTTGAGCTTCCACTGCCAGATAACTTGGCAGGTGCCAGAAGCAGCTACTACAGGACTAAAAAGTTACATGAATACCAGAGGGAAAAAACTGATTTGCTCACTAGGAGGCTCTATTAAGTGAACATCTGTTAACTGTAAAAATCCCATGTACCAAATGGGAAAATATAATGAAATTCAGAGCTTTTGAGCAAATTAAAATCATAAAATACCAGTAGGTAGGAATCACTGTGTTTCAGAATTCTGAAATTTACATAGAAGCTTGGATCAAGGCAAAACAAAGTAGAAACACTTAAGATTGTTTACTGTGGGTATGGAGTAGAGCTATCCTTTGCTGGCAGTAGGGGAGAAATGTGCTCAGTGAGGAGGTTCATGTGAAAAGCTCCCTGGTTGATAATTATTGACACAATAAAAGATTGTGATTGTGCAGTAAGAGGGCTGTAGTCAGAAAGTCTAAGACTTGGCTCTGTCCTTTGCAGAGTTGAGGACTATTACAGATTCGTGCTGCCCAGATGCTACTGAAATCCTGAAGGAGGGAACGGAAGGATCAGGGAATGTGTGGTTTTTCTGTATGTTATGCCCAACAAAAAACACATGTGGGTGTATGGAGGGAATCGTGTTTAAAATGCTTCTCCCATTTGGTGCACTGAATGGAAAGGATAGTGCCAGGACAACCTTTACACTGGGATTTTGTGCACACTCACAACTCTGGAAATTCCGTTAGCTGTTTCCTTGGTTGCTTCAAATTGTAACCATCCTAGACTAGGTAACAAGAGAAAAACAGGTTAACTAGCAAGAAGATATATGTAGAAGATAGGGTGAGGTCAGCTTATTTTCAATCCTACATAAATCCCTGTGGCTACTTGGGCATTTGTTGTATTAATGGCTTTGAACGTTTTAGCAGTGGCATTGATGTTATTTAATCTTGTGATTATCTTTGCTGATTTCCTATGGGAGCAAAGGAGGGGTGGGAAGTTAACAAGGGGATGTGAAGCATAACAATGGGGTCAAAGGTATATAGCACATGAGAAAAATTTTGATTATTGTCAGGTGCATATAAATGGAATGGGCTTCAGGAGAGATGTGTTTTGCTCCATGTTTTGCTGAGCTCTAATTGGAGACCTAGCTTCCCTAATTGTGTGGTGAGGTCTAGTTACTGTAGTTAAGAGGGAAGCTGTATATCAGAGGGCAGAGGGTAAAGCTTTTAAATAAGGCTTCTTTCCCAAATGCCTAAGCAAGAAATTGGAATAGAAATATACTGTAGTGCTAAAAAGTCTTAAAGTGCCTCTTAAATCTTTACTACAATTACCATAATATAGAATAATAGAGCTGATACTATTTTTAAAAGCTTTTGAAGGTTGCAAGTAGCAGCCATAAATTGTGGGTTGCAGAAAATCTGTAACTGTAGTTTTCAGAGGCTTTTTATTTTAATGAAAGAGAAAAGATTTTAATAAAACCAGAGAGAACTAATAGGGGACATTGTGAGGTAATGGAAA
The DNA here is from genome assembly GCF_030020395.1 of Manis pentadactyla. NCBI lineage: Eukaryota > Metazoa > Chordata > Mammalia > Pholidota > Manidae > Manis > Manis pentadactyla. Next base: position 37,957,737 of record NC_080020.1, read on the forward strand.
TGTCTCCTTAGTTCTACAAGTGCAAAGGAGTCTAAATGATTGGCAAGTGTGTGCTTATTTAAAAGAAAAGTCAGATTATCCTTCTGGTCCACATTTGAGGACAGTTGGGCAAGTTTGATTTTTTAAGTCAACAACATGGAGGTACTCAAGCATGAGAGCAAGAAATAACCTGACACTAGCTGAGATGTAAATAGTTTGGAGACAATGATGCAGATATCTGGCTTCCTTGGAGAAGGAAATAACTAAATGCCACCTTGCTGTAAAGAGAAGCTCAGTGCCAAGGACCTGATTGGCTTGGAGAAAATTGTTTCCATGTCTGTCGAGATTTGTTATGGGTGGGAGCTCTGAGAAACAAAACAAAATAAAACATACAGAACACTTTTAGTCATGATAGGATGCTTACAGATGCCTTCCCTCTCCTACCCATTTCTACAAATAGAAGAAAGGAGGAAATAAAGAAAGAGACCTCACACAATAGTTGTTCTGCTTCTGCCTTTTTTGCCCAGTCTTCATCGCAGCACACTGAGCTAAGTGTTTTGTAGTTTAAACCATTTGGAACTTCATTTACCAAACTTTCTTAACAAACCCACTTCCCATTAATAACATTTTTTTCTCAACTAGCAAATTATCATCGACTTCTGGTTGATGTATTATTGATATGTAAACGTTAATCACTGATTTCAAATGGCAATAGTATTTTTGCTTAGTATCTAGTTGTGATATATGTATATCACATACATATATCACAGTGGTGGGGGTGGGGGTGGGGGGCACTCACCTAGAACATCTGAAGTGACAGGAGGCATTTATTTACCTAAAAAAGTTACTTCTAAGAGGAGCTTTGTTGGTTGAATTGGATAGGGATGAACAGGAGAAGGGGTGGGGGACTTCCTCTACCAAACTTTTACCAAACCAAAGGAAGGACTAAGATAGAAGCTAAGACATTGCATACATGGTTTGGGGAAGAAACTGTTGAGGTGAGAGATTAGTAGAGGTCAGACCATAAGGTCAGACCACAGGGCACCTGGACATGGTGTCTAATGCCTAAGTTTTAATAAAAACTTAGTGGAAGAATTGGTGACTATTTGGCCAGTATTTTACTTTTAATTACTAAATATAGTAATCAGAAGCCTCTCACTTCCATCCAGCCAATTTCTGCCTTTCTCTTTTGGACTGATGGTGTGGGTATGCATATGTTTACATGTTTTACTTATGCTGTTCTTTATCCACATATGTTTTCCAGCCATTTTACAAGACAATGCCAGGACTATATTCTCCACAGAGCTCTTCATTGTATTCCTTGTAGGATGTAAATATTCTCTACCCTCCCATGAGGAGCTCGTTGTACCATTCATGACTCTTTTCTCTGTTGATCTTGTTAGTGCAGTTATTTATGATTCTCTCTTTTCCCTCCTGATTGTAATCTCTTTGAAGGAAGATAATATGATTAAAAAAAAAATTTCTGCACCTACCTAGCAAAGATTGAATCTTAATATATATTTAAATGAATAAACAATTGATTGGTGGATATCACCAAAAGATTTTGTGAAGGAAGGAGACTAACTTCCTTTTTTCCTGGTTTCTCTAGCTTCTTTTAATTTCATGCTATTATATTTAAAAAAACACATCAATAACTCATTCATCTAACAGGTTTAGTGGACACCTTCTATGTGTTGTGATGTGAAACAAAGATGAATAGATGTGCTCATTGGTCTGTAAGGTCCCATATTTAAGCAAGAGAAAAAGAGAGGTGATTAAAAAGTGATAATATAATGAGATAAAGGTACACTAAAAAATATAAGATATGTGCAATGTGCTTTCAGAAAACAGTGAAAGGGCTAACAGTGCCTGGAGAAAGTAGAGCAGATGCACAGATACTGTGACTCACTATTTATGGATTATCCCTTTATTCATAAACTCTGAAGTAAAGGGCAAATTTAATACTCTTAAACTCTTGTATGAATTTAATTTTGGGTACTTTTGGTCTCTATTTCAAATAATTCATACTTTTTCTAATTATAGTAATAAATCATATAGAAAGATTGGAAAACAAAATTTTAATGAAATAAATCCATCATAATACTGCTACCCAGAAATAATTACAAATAAATTTTGACATTTTTCCCCTTCTCTCCCTCTTCTCTCTCTCTCATTTACATGCATATGTAAATAGCCTTATGTATTTAAAAATTAAATTAGAATTATACTCTATATACATATATTTTTTTCTCCTTTTTTTAAATTAAGGTATTATTGATATACACTCTTATGCAGGTTTCAGATGAAAAACAATGTGGTTACTACATTCACCCGTATTATCGAGTGACCCCCATACCGCAATGCAGTCACTGTCCATCAGTGCAGTAAGATTCCAGAGTCACTACTTGTCTTCTCTGTGCTACACTGTCTTCTCCATGATCTCCTCCACACCATGTGTACTAATCATAACACCCTTCAATTCCCTTCTCCCTCCCTCTCTACCCACCCTTCCCTACCCCTCCACTTTGGTAACCACTAGTCTCTTCTTGCAGTCTGTGGGTCTGTTACTGTTTTGTTCCTTCAGTTTTGCTTCGTTGTTATACTCCACAAATGAAGGAAATCATTTGGTACTTGTCCTTCTCCACCTGGCTTATTTCACTGAGCATAATATCCTCCAGCTCCATCCACGTTGTTGCAAATAGCAGGATTTGTTTCTTTCTAATGGCTGAATAGTATTCCATTGTGTATATGTACCACATCTTCTTTATTCATTCATCTACCGATGGACACTTAGGTTGCTTCCATATGTTGCTATTGTGTATAAATAGTGCTGCAATAAACATAGGGGTGCGTATGTCTTTTTGAATCTGAGAACTTGTGTTCTTTGGGTAAATTCCTAGGAGTGGAATTCCCTGGTCAAATGATATTTCTATTTTCTGTTTTTTTTTTAAGAGCTTCCATATTGCTTTCCACAATGGTTGAACTAGCTTACATTCCCACCAGCAGTGTAGGAGTGTTCTCCTTTCTCCACATCCTCACCAGCATTCGTTGTTCTTAGTCTTTTGGAGGCTGGCCGTCCTAACTGGTGTGAGGTGATATTTCATTGTGGTTTTAATTTGCATTTCCCTGATAATTAGTGATGTGGAGCATCTTTTCTTGTGCCTGTTGGCCATCTGAATTTCTTCTTTAGAGAATTGTCTGTTCATATCCTCCACCCATTTTTTAATAGGGTTATTTGCTTTTTGGGTGTTGAGGTGTGTGAGTTCTTTATATATTTTGGATGTTAACCCCTTGTCAGATATGTCATTTACAAATATATTCTCCCATACTGTAGGAAGCCTTTTTGTTCTGCTGATGGTGTCCTTTGCTGTACAGAAACTTTTTAGCTTGATGTAGTCCCATGGGTTCACTTTTGCTTTTGTTCCCCTTGCCCAAGGAGACAGGTTCAGGAAAAAGGTGGTCATGTTTATATTCAGGAGATTTTTGCCTATGTTGTCTTCTAAGAGTTTTATGGTTTCATGACTTACATTCAGGTCTTTGATCCATTTTGAGTTTACTTTTGTGTATGGGGTTAGAAAATATACAACTTCATTCTCTTGCATGTAGCTGTTCAGTTTTACCAACACCAGTTGTTGAAGAGGCTGTCATTCCCCATTGTATGTACATGGCTCCTTTATTGTATATTAATTGACTGAATGACCTTGGGTTTATATCTGGGCTCTATAGTCTTTTTCATTGGTCTGTGGTTCTGTTCTTGTGCCAGTACCAAATTGTCTTGATTAGTGTGGCTTTGTAGTAGAGCTTGAAGTCAGGGAGCATAATCCCCCCAGCTTTATTCTTCCTTCTCAGAATTGCTTTGGCAATTCAGGGTCTTTTGTGGTTCCGTATGACTTTTAGAACTATTTGCTCTAGTTTGTTGCAGAATGATGTTGATAGTTTGATAGGAATTGCATTGAATTTGTAGATTGCTTTAGGCAGGATGGTCATTTTGACAATATTAATTCTTCCTATCCATGAGCATGGGATGTATTTCCATTTATTGGTATCTTCTTTAATTTCTCTCATGAGTGTCTTAATAGTTTTTAGAATATAAGTCTTTCACTTCCTTTATTAGGTTTATTCCTAGGTATTTTATTCTTTTGGATGCAATTATGAATGGAATTGTTTTCTTGATTTCTCTTTCTGCTAGTTCATTGTTAGTATATAGGAATGCAACAGATTTCTGTGTATTAATTTTATATCCTGCAACTTTGGTGAATTCAGATAGTAGTTCTAGTAGTTTTGGTCTGGATTCTTTAGAGTTTTTTATATACATAACATGTCATCTGCAAACAGTGACGTTTGACTTCTTGCTTACCAATTTGATGCCTTTTATTTCTTTGTGATGTCTGATTGCCATGGCTAGGACCTCCAGAATTATGTTGAATAGAAGAGGGGAGAGTGGGCATCCTTGTCTTGTTCCTGATCTTTAAGGAAAGGCTTTCAGCTGCTTGCTGTTAAGTATGATGTTGGCTGTGGGTTTGTCATATATGGCCTTTATTATGTTGAGGTACTTGCCCTCTATACCTATTTTGTTGAGAGTTTTTATCATGAGTGGATGTTGAATTTTGTCTAATGCTTTTTCAGCATCTATGGAGATGATCATGTGTTTTTTGTTCTTCCTTTTGTTGATGTGGTGGATGATGTTGATGGATCTTTGAATATTGTACCTTCCTTACATCCCTGGAATAAATCCTACTTAATCATGATGCATGATCTTTTTGATGTATTTTAAATTGGGTTTGCTAAAATTTTTTGAGTATTTTTACATCTATGTTCATCATGGATATTGGTCTGTAATTTTCTTTTTTTGTATTGTCTTTGCCTGGTTTTGGTATTAGAGTGATGTCAGCCTTGTAAAATGAGTTTGGGAGTATTCCCTCTTCTTCTACTTTTTGGAAAACTTTAGGGATGATGGGTATTAAGTCTTCACTAAATGTTTGATAAAATTCAGTGGTAAAGCCATCTTGTTCAGGAATTTTGTTCTTAGGTAGTTATTTGATTATCAATTTAATTTTGTTGCTGTTACTTGGTCTGTTCAGATTTTCTGTTTCTTTCTGCGTCAGCCTTGGAAGGTTGTATTTTTTTAAAAAGCCTATTTCTTCTAGGTTATCCAGTTGGTTAGCATATACTTTTTCATAATATTCTCTAATAATTCTTTGTATTTCTGTGGTGTCTGTAGTGATTTTTCCTTTCTCATTTCTGATTCTGTTTATGTGTTGTGGACTGTCTTTTTTTCTTGATAGGTCTGGCTAGGGCTTTATCTATTTTATTTATTTTCTCAAAGAACCAGCTCCTGCTTTCATTGATTCTTTCTATTGTTTTATTTATTTCTGCTTTAATTTTTATTATGTTCCTCCTACTGACTTTGGGCCTTATTTGTTCTTCTTTTTCTAGTTTAATTAATTGTGAGTTTAAACTGTTCATATGGGATTGTTGTTCCCGAGGTAGGCCTGTATTGCAGTATACTTCCCTCTTATCACAGCCTTCACTGTGTCCCGCAGATTTTGCAGTGTTGAATTATTGTTGTCATTTGTCTCCATATATTGTTTGATCTCTGTTTTTATTTGATCATTGATCCATTGGTTATTCAGGAGCATGTTGTGAAGCCTCCCTGTGTTTGTGGGATTTTTCATTTTCTTTGCATAATATTTTCTAGTTTCATACCCTTGTCATCTGAAGAGCTGGTTGGTACAATTTCAATCTTTTTGATTTTACTAAGGCTCTTTTTGTGACCTAGTCTGGGGTCTATTCTGGAAAATGTTCCATGTGCACTTGAGAAGAATGTGTATCCTGCTGCTTTTGGGTGAAGAGTTCTGTAGATGTCTGTTAGGTTCATCTGTTCTAATATGTTGTTCAGTGCCTCTGTGTCCTCACTTAACTAGCAGTCTGGTTGAGTTGTCTTTTGGAGTGAGTGAAGTATTGAAGTCTCCTAGAATGAATGCACTGCATTTTATTTCCCCTTCTAATTCTGTTAGTATTTGTTTCACATATGTAGGTGCTCCTGTGTTGGGTGCATAGATATTTATAATGGTTATATCCTCTTTTTGGACTGACCCCTTTGTCATATGTAATGTTCTTCTTTATCTTTTGGGAGTTTCTTAGTTTTGAAGTCTATTTTGTCTGATACAAGTACTGCAACTCCTGCTTTTTTCCCCCTATTTGTTGCATGAAATATCTTTTTCCATCCCTTCACTTTCAGTCTGTGTATGTCTTTAGGCTTAAAGTGAGTCTCTTGTAGGCAGCATATAGATGGGTATTGTTTTTTTATCCATTCAGTGACTCTATGTCTTTTGATTGGTGCATTCAGACCATTTATATTGAGGGTGATTATCGATAGGTATGTACTTATTGCCATTCCAGGCTTTAGATTTTTGCTTACCAAAGGTTCAAGTGTAACTTCCTTAATATCTAAGAGTCTAACTTTACTCACTTAGTATGCTGTTACAAACACAATCTAAAGGTTCTTTTTTTTTCCTCCTCCATTCTTTATATATTAGGTATCATATTCTGTACTCTTTGTCTATCCCTTGACTGACTTTGGGGGTGGTTGATTTAATTTTGCATTTGTTTAGTAATTCTACTTTCTTTACTGTGGTTTTATTACTTCTGACGACAGCTATTTAGCCTTAGGAGCACTTCCATCTAGAGCAGTCCCTCCAAAGAACACTGTAGAGACAGTTTGTGGGAGGCAAATTATGTCAGCTTTTGCTTATCTGGAAATTGTTTAATCCCTCCTTCAAATTTAAATGATAACCTTGCCGGGTAGAGTATTCTTGGTTCGAGGCCCTTCTGCCTCATTGCGTTAAATATATTATGCCACTCCCTTCTGGCCTGTAAGGTTTCTGCTGAGAAGTCTGATGATAGCCTGATGGGCTTTCCTTTGCATGTGATCTTATTTCTCTCTGGCTGCTTTTAATAGTCTTTCGTTATCCCTGATCTTTGCCATTTTAGTTATTATATGTCCTGGTGTTGTCTTCCTTGGGTCCCTTGTGTTGGGAGATCTGTGCACCTGCATGGCCTGAGAGACTATCTGTTCCCCAGATTGGAGAAGTTTTCAGCAATTACCTCCTCAAAGACACTTTCTATTCCTTTTTCTCTCTTCTTCTTCTTCTGGTACCCTATAATACAAATATTGTTCTGTTTGGATTGGTCACACAGTTCTCTCAATATTCTTCCATTCCTAGAGATCCTTTTTTCTCTCTGTGCCTCAGCTTCTTTGTATTCCTTTTCTCTAGTTTCTATTTCATTTATTGTTTCCTCCACCATATGTAATCTTCTTTTAAAACCCTCCATTGTATTCCATAATTATTGGATCTCCATTTTAAATTCATTCCTGCATTCTTGAATATTTTTCTGTACCTCCATGAGCATGTTTATGATTTTTATTTTTAAATCTCTTTCAGGAAGATTGATGAGTTCAATTTCATTTGACCCTTTTTCTGGAGTTTGTGGGATTTTCTTTTGAACCAGGTTCCCTTGATGTTTCATGTTTGTATGTGGCACCCTCTAGTGCCCAAAAGCTCTAGTCTCTGTAGCTGGTCAGCCCCTGGAGTGATGTCGGGGAATCCAGGGAAGTGGTGCTGGTGCCTGGGGGGAGGAAAGAGCTGTTTCTTGCTGTCTTGGTGCTATACTTGTCCCCATTGCCAGAACCAGTGGGCCAAACACACTGGTGTAAGCCTCTGTATGCTTTATGTTTGTAGCTGCCATAGACAGGGCTTTCCTCTGGCTGGCCTGATGCCAGGGTAGGGGCTGCTGGTTTGTTAGCCAGGTGTGCACTGGGCAGGAGGAAGGTGCAGCAGGCTGTGTATCACGGTTGGGTGGCCTTTGAGCTGCGTAGTCAGTCAGTGGGATGGACTGCCTGAAGTTCCTTAAAGTTCCTAATCTGCTGGGCAGAGTGAGCCTGTACAATTTTGTCTACCTGTCCTTTCTCCTGATCATTAAGCTCTGTGCATTCCTTGCCCCTTTAGCAGCCCTCTCTCTGTTAGGAAGTCTGTCAGACTGCCCACCTTTCTTTTGTCCCAGAGCAGCTGGAATCTCGGTCTCTCCAGGTATTCTGCCTCTCTTAGTTTTCCAATCCCACTAATCATTAGCGCACCATGCAATGTAGGTTCATGCTCCCAGAGCACATCTCCAGGGCTAGGTGTCCAGCAGTCCTAGGTCTCCACTCCCTGCCCACTTTGTTTTATCTTCCTCCCGCTGGTGAGTTGGCATGGGGGAAGGGCTTGGGTCCTGCTGGATCATGGCTTTGGTATGCTATACTTTTCCATGAGGTCTGTTCTCTTCTCCAGGTGTACGCAGTCTGGCTCAATCTTCTTTCCTGTTGCTCTTTCAGGATTAGTTGTATTATATTTTTGTATTATATGTGGTTTTGGGAGGAGACCTCTCTCTTACCTCTCACGCTACCATCTTTAATCCCCTATATATTTATATCCTCATCCCATTTCATTCTACAGTGCTACAGATAACATGTCTGTACATACACAGAATATGAATTTTATTCCATAAGCTTATATATTTGAAAAACATTGCCTTTCTTTCATTTGCTTAAAAAATTTTTTGTTCTGTAAATTTATAAATAAAATTAGAGCAATAATAAACCCCTATGTACTATTTACCCAACTTCAGTAAACATCAACTAAGGGCCTCTGTGGTTTCATTTATATCTCTACAAACTCTATAGCTCTTCCACAAACAAGGATCTCTGATTCCTTATATTTTTCAATATTCAGTTAGTGCAGTTTTTTTTTTGGTTATAGTCAGTCTGTTAGAATGCAAATAAAATCCGTACATTGAATTTGGTTAATGTTTCTTTTAGGTCTATTTATTTTCTTGAAGTTTATTTTGCAAAGGAAATATTTGTTTTGTGGTATTTTCCTCATTCCAGATTTTGCTGATTACAACCATTCAGTGTCATTAATATGCTCCTCTGTCCCCTATATTTCTTATAAACTTATCATACCTAGAGGTTTGATCTGATTCATTCTTATTTTATTTTATTTTTTGGCAGAAATACATATTATGTGGTCTGTATACTTCCAAACAAATAATATAAGTTGTTTAAGTTTTTCTTATTTGTTTGCTAGCAGGCTAGAAAATCATTACCTAGAACTAGTATTAGGGATTGGCCAAATGGTGATATTCTTACTTTTCTTTAAAGATTTTATTCCATTGTCTTTCTTCCTACCTGGTTTTTATAAAAAGTCTTTTATATTTCTTATTTTCTACTCTGTATATGTCTTTATTTTTATTCTGATTTAAAAATTTTCTGTTTATCACTGCTTTTTAAAAAGGAGTTTGATTACTATAGGTATTTATGTGGTGGTCTTTGCATTTATTGTGTTTGAACTTCATTGATCTTTTTGGATCTGTAGGTTGAAAGTTTTCATCAACAATTGTAGCCATTGTTTCTTCAAATGCTTTTCCTGTACTTGCTGACATTCTTCCATTTGATATTTTCTTATAGTTTACTATGACTCTATTTTCTTATTTTTGTTTTTTTCTCTCAGTGGTTCATTTTGATAAAATTTATTTCTGTTTTCAGGTTCCCTAATCTTTTATTTTGCAGAGTACAATCTGCTATTAAGTCTTCCCAGTGAATTTTTCATTTGAGATGTATTTTTTTTTATGTCTAGAAGTTCCATTTGGATTTTATGTCACCTATGTCTCTCCTCATGTTTGTGGTTTCCTTTAAATACTCGAACATTAGTTAGTTGACTTAATGTATGTGCTCGCTAATTCATCATCTGGGTCATTGCTGAGTGATTCTTTTTGACTGATTTTTCTCTAGGTTTTGTATAACATCATTTGCATGGCAGAGTGAGTTATTTATTTTATTTTGTTTTCCTTGAGCATGTAAGTTCCATGAGGATGGGGCTTGTCTGTCTTGTTCACTGCTATATCCCCAGCACCTAGAAGAGGGTTTAGCTAAAGTTATCCATCCTGTCAGTGGCAGAACAGGAGCTGAAAATACAGCCTGAGTTCTTTGAGTGGGTAAAAAACTAAGATGTATGTATAGTGACTCACTGTACTCACTTGTCACTCTGGTATGAGGAAACTTCTCTCATTGCTTTGCTATTTAATTTTGTTCTCTCCCTTCTTTCCTATATCTAGCATTTTCCCTTTTATGAATCTGACATCTATAGGAAGAACTCTAGACTTGGGCTACTCTTGCTTTTTGCCCTGAAAGATACCCAAGTTGAGGAAGTAAACAGCCTGGCCATTGTTTAAAACTGGGCGAGGGCAAGGGAAATAAAGACCAAATTGAATGAGCATTTGCAGGAATTATATTAATACATGCATACACACACCCTGGTCTTTAGTATAGAGTATAAGAAATAGATTTACAGGGTCAGAGGGTATACACTTTTAAATACTTTTGTAGCATCTTGCAAAACCACTAGCATATGGAGAATTTTTGAGTTGAAAGTTACTCAAATTTTCTAGCCAAGAAATAAAATGGTGAGCTTTACAACAGAATTATCTGTTCTCTTTAGTTCTCCCCTTACATCTATATTCACTGAACAGCAAGTTCTCTGTCAGCATCTAAAAACACTGTGTGTTGCTCCATTACCTAATCCAAAGTTTCACTTGTTGTTTGGGTTCCTGTAGCATCCAGTCTTCACTGATCGTCTAATTAATCAAGCGGCTCAATGAGTAGCTCTGATGACATGACATGAAAGCAGAAGAGTCACCTGTTGTACATTTACTAGACTAACCCATTTCAACCCTCTTAATAATTGTTTCTAGTCTAAGGCAATATTGTGATAGGAGTGCATTAAATTTAGGTGCAGGAGCACCTTGTTATTTATAAGACTGCGACACATTAAAGGCAGGAGAAAAAATTACTCAAACACAAGAACAATGAGAAGATGTTAGTGTGTTCTTTTTCTTGATAATGAAATCATATTTTGGACAGGTTTGTATATAGGATAGCATTTGATCACTGGTCAGGCAGATGCTTTCTTTTGCATCTTCTACAATTTTAACAATTAAATACTTAATCATAAAAGTTTTAGTATGACATTCGTTGTTGAAAATTTCACTGGAGTAATGGACAGTTTCTTTATTATAACTAATTATGTCTTATGTATTAAGGGTATAATATAGAACTAGAACCCTAGATGATTTTACAATATTATTTTGACATACTCCTTACATCTGTTTCTTCTTTCTTCTTTGTTTCTGTAATTATAAACCTCATTCTTGGAGTTTTCTTTTCTGAGCTTTAAACATTCAAGTTATCTTCAGCTTTTTAGTGTTTCCTCTCTTATGTATCATGTTTCTTCTATAATACTATATTTGTTTCCTATTGTTGCTTTAACAGATGACCATGTACATGGTGCTTTAAAGGACAGATTTATTACAGGCATACCTTATTTTATTGTGCTTTGCCATACTGTAATTTTTACAAATTGAGGTTTGTGGCAGCCCTGTATTGAGCAAATTTTTTGGTGCCATTTTTCCAATAGCATTTGCTCACTTTGTGTCTCTATTACATTTTGGTAATTCTCACAATATTTCAAAATTTTTCATTATTATTATATTTGTTATGGTGATCAGTGATTATGACTTGCTGAAAGCTCAGATGATGATTAGCAGTTTTTGGCAATAAAGTGTTTTTAAATTAATGCATGTACAGCATTTTTTAAAGACAACACTCTTGATGGACTACTTACTACATAGTATAAACATAACTTTTACATGCATCAGGAAACCAAAAAATTTATTTGACTTGCCTTATTGTGATACTTGCTTTACTGTTGTGGTCTGGAACCAAACCCACATTATCTCCCACATTATCATGCCTGTTTTTTTATAGTACTGGAAGTCAGTAATCTAAAATTGGTCTCCTTTGGATAAAATCAAGGTGTTGGCAGTGCTGCATTTCTTTCTGAGGCCCTAAGGGAAAATCCATTTTCTTGCCTTTTCCATCTCCTAGAGGCTGCCCACATTCCCTGACTCATGGCCCCTTCCATCTTCAATCTCAGCAATGTATGATCAAGTCTTTTTCACATTGCATTGCTCTGCTGCGAACTCTTCTGCCTCTTTTTTCTGCATTTAAGTAACCTGGTGATTACATTGGGTCCACCAAGATAATCCATGTTAAGCTGTTTATTTTAAGGTCATCTGATTAGAAACCTTAATTCTTTCTGTTATGTTAATTCTCTCTGGTCATTAAATATATTCACAGGTTCTGGGAATTAGGATGTGGATTCTTTGGAGGACCTGTCTGTCTATCACAGTATCATCTGCATTCCTCCCTTTGTGATAACCACTCTTATTTCAGGCCCACTTACTAGGATCATTGCAATAACATCTGACTTTCTTCTCTGCTGTTATTTTCTCATTAAGCCAGACATCCTAATCTTTGCTGACAGCCTAATCTTTATAAAATCTAGTGCTGAGTATCATACATCTCCTCAGAAAGCTTCCCTGGCAGCTTTTCCATAAGGCCTTGCTCATCAAGCTCTTTTGATTATACAGCCTATCCATACAAACTTGTGTGTACATTGTTTTACTTAATTATAATTTTCATTCATGTGCTGTTGTACTAATATTTTATAAACTCTTAAGCATACATAAACAAAAGTGTGTGCCAAAGGTGAAATAAACAAAATTTTAAGGAGTTTTAAAATTTTGTTTATGGTATAAAATCCCTATTTATCAGTAAAAATTATTGATAATATTATCAATGATAAAAATGTGATGGAATGGACCGTTTTATTAAAATCTTGGTTTAACACTATTTTGAGTATCTTGGACTACATCCAGATTATTCTGATACTTGTTATAGATGTTAACTAGTAAAAGTTGCCTCATGTTATACATATGAGAGAATATATGTTTACTGCACTGTCATGATACTCATTTTTCAATCTGTTTTGCTAATTGTGTGAAAATGTGGTTTCATTTTGCTGAAATTTGACACATAAATTTCTACCTTTTTTATTATTAACACTTCCTTGCAGATTAATCTTAAAAATGAATCAAACATTTTCATATTAACAAATGGCTTTAAGCCATCTGAAACTCATTTAGGACATTCAGATACAAACTAGAAAATTCCATTTCCAAATTTAAATGTGTTGATATATATTTGTTTAAATATGTGACATGTTTAAGTCATTTTGGTATCAAAAATTTTGAAATGGTAAAATTTCTAAACATTGGTATTCTAAATATTCTCTCCATAGCTTTTTTTCACTCTCCAAATAAGGTACTTTCTTAGTTATTTTAAATATTTACATTTTACTTGAAAGGATAGGTAGGGTATGTATGATATTTTAAATCTATTATCATCATAGAAAAGGACTGCGAATTTGGAATTTATTTATCTGAAATAAAAAAATTTATAATTCATCTTCAGTTTGACAACTTAACAACTCTTTTAAATACTCTTCCTTGAAATGACTGACAAACATCTGAGTGGTAGATAAGATATTCCCAATGAGTCCTCATCTTATTATAAAGTACTATAAGAAATCTACTAATTAAAGTTATCCACATCAGTAACATCTCAGGGCATCTATAGAAGCTACTGCAAGTGAGGGCAAGACTGAGGGAAGGGACTGACTCTGTCGAGATTCCTTTAAAAATTCAATTCCATCCAACATACTGGTCAAATAAAGAAGCTGCATTGATCTTTGCGTTAAAAATTTTAGGTAGGAAATGTAAGTAGATATTTTAACTTGTTCTTCCTACCCTGAATGGTTTAATTAATTTATAAACCCCCTTGTGTAGACCTCAGTACTAGAGAATAAAGCCCATACTCTCTGTATGGAATTCAAAGCCTTCTAAGATCTCACTTCTATTTGATGACCTGTGTCTTCTATCCCTTATATTTTCTCATGTTACTAATTTTACACAGACCATTTCCCTTCCTTCCTCAATATTTCCTTACCCCATTCTCAAAATTCTACCTGTCCTTCAAGCTACTGGACCTGACTTTACTGCACAGCAAATGTTGGTTGAATGGAGGGCCTTCTGTTTATTTCTTCTAGTGTAAGTCTTTTAAACTTATAATTAACACACCCATTTTTTGACATATCTATTTATTTACTGACATGTTCGTCTCTATTACTAGACCAAAATCCTACAGAGGCATATGGGGACTGTGACCATCAAATAAATATTTATAGGGAACCTAGATCAGTGACTAGCATAAAGTATGTGTTTTATAATAGTTTACTGGATGAAAAAAGGTTGTATTATCCTGAAGTCTTTACTGATTCCTCATCCCACCCAGTGAAATTTAATATTTTCCCTTTCTGTTCTCAAAATCCATGCTTTGTACAGAAAAGGCACTCAATAACCATTGAATCAGAATAAGATTCAATAAATGCCTCAGGATTTTTGATTGTTTATTTTTTGCTTTGTAATTAGAACTGACTTCTGGTAAAGGCACAATTGGAATTCTGATTTCTAGAGTTTCATATAGTTGAGATGGAAAGTTATTTGGAAGGGTGCCTGACGCTAAACATCAAATCTTTAGTTGTTCACTTACCAAAATCATGTCTTTATATGTTATATTATAGCCATGTGCAAATTGCTTATGACTGTACCTGATAGAATGGTACTCTGGGCTCATTTGCAGCAGTTGAAAAACAAACTCCAGAGCCCAATATCACAACTATTTTCTTCCTTTTTGATCTTACCTCATTAGGGAGATGGGATAAGGGTTGTATAATGTGCTGGAATCTGTCAATACTTTGTGTTTCTGACTCATTAAAACCTTCAGATGCCATTCTTGTGGTGGTTCCATTTACTAGGGAGGGTGAAGAGAAAAACACTAAACAGGTGTTCTTGGACTTGAAAAACAGCAATTTCAAGCAACTCACAAGGGGAGAAGTTGGAAAATTTCAGATTCTGAAGTTGTCTCTGGGAGATAAATTTGGGTAACACATTTGCCTCTCATAACAGACTTTCTTTAACATAAATTTCTGCAGTACATGAGGCACCTGATTTCTCTGGGGGCAGACATGCTTCACAGAGCAATTGTGCTGCAAAGAGATAGTGTATATTTTCCTAGCTGTCTTCCAAATGCACAAATATGAGCTGGAGGAGTCGTATGCTGAACTGCTAATATGGATTCTAGCTTCCCTTGGCAGGGAGAAAAATACTTATGGTAAATATTTGTCTCGATTGATGGGAAAGTGTCAATTTTGAGTAATCTAAACTCAAGCTTAAATGTTTCTATAATACCATAAGAAGATTATTTGTCAAATAAACAGTGAGATACATTAAGTATCTTATATGAAAGGTCCCCACAATACTGTATTTCTGAAGCAGCAGCTATTTGAAACAAGGGGAAAGTTCAAAGAGACATTTCCTACAGTAGTGCTTCTTAAATGTGGTCCTCAGGCCAGTAACATTAGCATTATAGGATAGTTTATTAGTAATGCACTCTTGGGCTACACTACAGAAATACTGAATCAGAAATTCTGGAAGTGAGGTCCAGCAATCTGTGTTTTAGGAGTGTTTCAGGTGATTCTTAGTTAAAGTTGGAGAACCATTGTTCTAACAGAATTCAAGTCATTAATTCATTCCACAAATATTTATGGAGTATCTAATAAGTTCTAGGCCCTCTTTCTAGGCACTGATAATACGACAGTGTGAACAAATAGTCAAACATGTTCCCACTTGCAGCTTTTATTCTAGTATGCAATCTGGGAAAGTAAAAGGAAATGAGGAATTCGTTAGTTTGCCATTTTGGGCCCTGCAAAATGCCCTTTTCAGTGACCCATAGTGTTTGAGGTAGGCTTGGCAAAAAGGGGAATGTAAGCATTTGGGAAATGAACCGGACTTGCTTTATTTTACAATATTAGCTACTTTCCTTTACATGGCCAGTTCTCCTGGGAATGGTTTCAAGATCTCTATCTAGATGCTCAAGATCCATGACTTTCCTAAATGGGTAGTTGATCTACATGTATTTGTCCCAAATAATTTATGAATCTTTTTTTTCCTTTGGTACTGTAGTATGAGCATTAGAAATGAATTAATTGGTATGAACCCTGACCCTGGGCTCTTATTATATAAAGGATTATTATTGAACTAAATGTTATAAAGCACATATGACTAATGCTCAACAGAGAGATGCCTTAGATTATTAAATAAGTATAAATAAACATTCTCATTATGAAAAATTGGAGGAATAGTGGATCCTGAGCATTAGGTATTAGGAAGGCCAGAATCAATAGGAATTCACTACCTTTCATCTAACCATTTATTCAAGTGTTGTTTTTCCAAACTTTGAAAATGTTCATAATAAAACATGCAAATACATCAAGACAAGTACAGTAAATACTTATGTAATATCCTATAAGATTCATCATCTGTTCTTCTAACACACACGCACACACCCGTTTTTTGCCATTCCATTTGAAAGGTTAAGTTGCAGATATTAAAAAATTTCACCCATTAATAATTCACCATGCATTGCTTAAGAATAGGACATTTACTTAAGTTATAATAATGTACTTATAATCATTCCCATTTTCTTGGTAATGATGTACTATAATCATTCCCAAGAAAATAACAGTTCCTTAAGTTGAATATTAAATCGTCCTCAAATGATCCCTCTACTTTTTCTCTGACATTGACCTATTCAAGAGTTCAAGTCAGTTATTATGTATTAGCTCCCGCATTTTTGATTTGCTTGTTTCCTCTTGGTGTCATTTATTGTGTACCTTTATTCCCCAAATTTACTGTGCACTGAATTTAGGTCTAGAGGCTCATTAGGATTTCATTTAATGGATTTTTTTACTGTATATAATGCGCCAGTCACAGTGGGTAGTAAGCAAAGCAAAGTCTTGCTCTCATGAAACTCAAATTCTACTTAGGGAAGACATACATTAAACAAACATATTATAAACCTACACAAAGATAATGTCTCCTAATCATAAGTACTACGGTGAAACTAACTATGATGATATGGCAGTGAGTTAGTGATGGTTGGTGGCACGGGATGTCCAAGCAAGATTTCATTGTGGAGATAATATTTGAATTGAGATCTGAATGGAAATGGTAGAAAGTGGGGGATAGGTGTGAAGAAAATCAATTTGCTAAACCCACTGACTGAATCAAAGACTTCTTGGAGGATGCTGAATTTCATGTTTCTTGGATGAAGGGAAGGGAGATCTTGGGAAGTACTTAAGAATTTTAGGATAATTACGTGAGTCATTGGACAGGTGTTGGTGAGAATAGTCTGGATCAGTCAGATAATAATTCCAGGGAATTGTAAAGCTTGTTCCCTTTTCTTATTAGCTGCAGCTCATTTTATCTGGCTGGGTGCAGTAATGCCAACACAATGGACAGAAAGGAGAAAGTATAAAAAAATTATCAGGAAACATAATTCAAATTTATCAAGTACTATTGATCATCTTTATGCTCACAAATTCCTAAAATGCCATACAGAAATTTACTCAGAGTCATATGTCAGAAAAATTTAATCTTCAACTGTGGAAGGTTGGGAATGTGGAATTATTCTTACTTCTACTCTGTTTACCATCCTTCCTATCCCTTTAAAATGTATGCCCTCCTATTCTTCAGGTCTGTTTTGATGATTTGCTGGAGTCCACTCTGTACTCTTTATGAATACAACTATATTAAACACATGCAAGAAAATGTGAGTAATGGCATTTGTGGTGAATAGATAGGGGACTGAAGGAAGATGCTTTTTTGAAGAGTTTTCATTTGGCTTCTTGGCAGAAAAGCAATATAAAGTGGTTATTCAAGTGTACTTGTATGCCATATCAGTGCAGTGGATAATTGTATCAGATGAAATAACCACCTACATACATAGTACACATCTAGTAGGAGATATCTGTCCATGGTTGATTTCTTAGCCAGCAGTTGACATAACCTGTGGGTGAGGTTTTTGACACCTGTCAGAGAAATCAAAGGAAATGCCATCTCTGGAAGTACATGGGGAGAGAGCCTACTGAACTCTGGCTGTTGAGGAGAGAATCCTCAGAAAAACACTGGGGTAACTGACACTTCCCATAACTGTTCCTGATGATTATTCTCCCATTAGGCCTTAGTCTGCCCATCTGTGAAACCCATCTGTGAAATGTGTTTATTGAAAATGCTTGACGTATTGATGTGTCTGGGAAAACAACTAAAAAAGAAGACATTCACCAGTTATATAGTATTTCTAGGGATTTGTAATCAATGCCTACAGTTCTCTGCAAGTTGGATTCTGTTCTGGATTTATGTCTTTCATAGTAAAAGGCTTCTGTGTGTGCATGTGCACCTGCTTGTGCTTACTCTGGAGAAGGACTAAAGAGGCTAATACATTATTCCATTATAATATAAACACATTTCAGGAAAATTAGTAGTTAATTTATATACTTTCAAAAGGCCATATTTTAGAGCAATGCAGTCCAATAGAAATTAATGAAATTAGGGAAATTCTCTAAATATGCATAGTTTGATTTGGTAGCCATTGGCCATGTGTGAATATGCACTTGAAATAGCTGGTGTGATTGAGGAATTGTATTTTTAATCTTGATTTAAGTCAGTTAATTTAAATAGCCACATGTGGTTGGTAGCTACCTTAGGACTCAGCGGATTTAAAGAGATGTTGAAATACCTTTAAAAGTCAACCTCTGGTTATGCAGTCTGTCAATTAGATTATTTTACTCTGATTATTAGTATGTTTTCTTGTGTTTAAAATGTGCACCAGTTTCCACTCCTTTGCTACTTCTTTCCCCCTCCTGGTCTTACACACAAACACAAAATTCTCTGTTTTAGTCTACTATTACCACTGACTACTATTTTCTTTTATATTCACACTTCCTGAGGCAGCACTATCTACATATTATGCTGTGTCAAATTCCTCACATTTGTTCTCCTTTAAAATTAGGAATCAGATGTTCACCCCTGACTTACAGTCCATGTTGATCAAGTCCTCCTTGACCTTCGATAGTATTTCCACTATTACCGTCTCTGTCATACAACTGTTCCTTAGCCTCCTTAGTCATGCTCCATCTGAGTGTTTCCTCCTTTTCCCATTGGCCTTTTTCTCTTCTTTCCGGTTTTCTTCAATATTATGGATATTTACTACAGCTCAGATGGGCTTTTGTGGATTTAGTCAAAAGCTCTGATTTATGTTTTTTGTAAGAAAAATACATTTAATTCTGATCTTTTCAATGGTCTGTGTTAAAAACTCAATTTCTCCTTGAAATTTCTTATTTGATGTTCAAAAATCTAAGTTTAATATTAAAAGGTAACTCATAATTTTCCTATCAAAATTAAACCCCATCCTCTGTTGAAAATGGACCAGTCTATTTTCTGTTACCCAAAGTTGAAGGACTGGTCATCCTTGACTATCCACACCTTATTATGCTCCCTCTCAACTCAGCCAACACACGGTGGCAGTTCTTTTTTTATAAAACGTGGAATGCTTCGTGAATTTTCATGTTGTTCCTTGTTGAGGGGCTATTCTAATCTTCTCTTTATAACTGTAATTTTAATATGTACTGCTGAAGTAAGCACAATTCTTCTTTTCTAGTGGATGTTAGGTTATAACCAGTTTGTTTTTGTACTGTCTGTACCCTGTTAGGTATTCTTTGAATCATATGTGCATTATTTAGCCCCCTAATTGGTATTATTACTTCTGATCTCAACTGGGGGTTTACTAAGCAGTACAGTTCTGTCTCATTTGACTGTTACACTTGTATCTTACCCTTCAGGTACATTACTCTGCATTCTTGTTAAGTCATGCCTCCTTTTTCAACCATGTGCTTGTGCTTAACACTACTAGTTCTGCCAAAATTTGAATGTTCTTATTTGTGTAGTCAAATCCTACATGCCTAAATCCTTTAAAGTTTATTCTGTTTTTTATACATTATCCATCAACTGTTTATTGAGTGAATGTTATGTGCAGGCATCTGTGTCTTTAGTGCTCAGCTCATAACAAGATCTCTGCTTTCAAGGACCTTATTTAATAATGGGAAATCTAACAAGTAAATAGGCAGTTATGCTATGATGTGGTAAGCTTCTGTCTCATCATCAGCTGGAAACCTTTCCAAATCACTTTGGTTTCTCAGAACTCATAGAGATTACTTTTAATTGCATTACTCATTTTCATCTGTTCTCTTATTGGTTTTGTTACTATATGTTAACCTTATTTCCTCTATTAGATTATAAACCCCTTGAGGACAGAAAATACATTTTATACCACTGAATATACCCTATAGACTCTAGCTTTCAATATTTCATATAAAGAGTACGTATTAAGTACCTGGCATTTATGAGAGCTAAATTTTACCTTTGGGAATATTTCCTATGCATTGGATTCCCACTTCTCTGTACATATAAAATACAGAAATGTAATGAGAAATGAGATTTGTTTGTGTTTAGTTTACAGTGAATGACTGTTTTAAACATGTAAATTGAATTACTTATGCTACCTAAAGTATAATACATATTACAAAATTGCAGTGCTTATACTTCAGATTTCCCCATATACAAAATACTCAATAAATCTCAAAAGTGAGGAACATAAATTAGAAATGTATTTCCAAAGTACTATGAAATGTATGCTAGTGAGCAGAAGCCAAGAGTAGTATAATTGTTAGGTTGTAAAACCAGATGCTCATTAAAAAAAAATGAGTTTTTTATTAATACAATTGGACTTCTGAAGCCCTAACTGGATTAAGCACATTTTTCTAATAGAGTAATCTTTAAAAGTAAACATAAGTGAACTATAACCTTTCAACATTCTTAACTATTGAAAAAAATTATTATTGCATTTTAATCTAATTCTGGATAATTCTCAGAAGTTGCTTATAATACTTTCTGTAAAATTAACTTTCCCTAGGAACTTCTTTCTATTTGCTTTTGGCTTAAATCTTTAAAACAGCTTTATTAAGGTATAATTGACATAAATTAGCTACACATATTTAAAGTGCAAAGTTTGATACATTTGGGCATATGTATATACCAACGAGGTCTTCACCAAAATCCAGATAATGAAAATGTTCATCACCTTCAAAAGCTTCCTCATTCCCCTTTATAGTTCTTCTGGCCCCTTTCTATCTCCCCCACCAAAGGAAGCCACTAATCTGTTTTCTGTCAGTATAGATTTGCATTCTTTACCATTTTGTGTAAATGAAATCGTATAGTATGTGTTCTTTCTCATTTCTTTAACTTAGTGTAATTGTTTTAAGATTCATCCATGTAATAGTGTTTACCTGTAGTTCACTATTTTTTATTGCTAAGTAAAAGCACAACTGATTTTTGAATATTAATTGTATGTCTTGCAACTTTACTGTACTTATTAGTTCTAACAGTTTTTTTGGTGGACTCTTAAGTTTTCTATATATAATATCAGGTTCTCTGCAAATACAGTTTTACTTCTTCTTTTCCCATTTGGATTCCTTTTGTTTCTTTTTCTTCCCTAATTGCTCTGGCTAAGGCTTCCAGTACTGTGCTGAAATTGTGTAGTTTTAAAGATATGAGCAGATCTTTTACATTTTTGGTCAGATTTACCCTTAAATATTTCATTCTTTTTGTGCTCTTGTAAAATTTTTAAGCTTTTTCTGTATTTTTTATAATTTCAATTTCTAATTATTTGTTGATAGAATATAGAAATATAGTTGTGTTTTAATAGTCTTTTATCCTGCACCTTAATGAACTCATTTATTAGTTCTGGTAACTTTTTGTGGATTCTTTTGGATTTTTTATATAGACAATCATGTTAACTGTGAATAAAGAATTTTACTTTTTCCTTTCTAATCTTAATGCTTTTATTTATTTTCCTTCCCTGATTGCATTGCTAGAACCTCTAATACAATATTGAATAGAAATAGTGACAGTGGACATCTTTGTCTTATTCTTCTTTGAGGAGGACAGCAGTTGGTCTTTCACCATTAAGCATAATGTTTGCTGCAGGTTATTTGTAGTTGCCCTTCCATATGTGGAAGAAGGGCCCATTATTCCTAGTTCTGAGAATTTTTATTAGGAGTGGATATTGGATTTTGTCAAATCATGTTTCTGTATCATTTGATAAGATCCTGTGGTTTTTCCTTCTTTATACTCTTAATATGGAAGATTACATTGATTGAAATATGAACATTGGAGCAGTATTGCATTTGGTCACCTGATTATTTTTATATATTGTGAGATCGGATATCTAATATTATATTGAATATTTTTGCATTTATTATCAGAGCTATTGGTTTGTAATTTCCTTTTCTTGTTAATGTCTGCCAGTTTTTAGTATCAGGAGAATAGGGGCCTCATAATGTGTGTTGGGAAGTAGTCCTTCTTGTTTAATGTTTAGGAGATTTTGTGTAGAATTTTTATTCATTGTTCCTTAATTGCTTGGTACAATTTACCAGAGAAGCTATCTGTGACTGATATTTAGCTTTGGGTAGGTTTTTAATTATAGATGTATTTCTTTAACAGATATAGGGTTATTGAAATCATCTATTTTTTCTTGAGTGAGCTTTGCTAGTTTTTGTTAGTTTGTGTCTTTCAAAGAATTTGCCCATTTCATTTAAATTGTTGGATTTATTGACGTAAAGTTCATAATATTCCTTTATTATTTTTTAACAGCTTCAATGAGATGTAATTTACATACCATGGAATCCATTCACTTAAAAGGGACTAAGTGATTTTTAGTATATTCACAGGGTTTTAAAACCATCACCATCACCTAATTTTAGAGCAGTTTTTGTTTGCCCTAAAAGAAACTTAATACCTATTAGCTGTTACTCCTTATTCTCTTCTCTCTGACAGGTCTAGGCAACCACTAATTTACTTTCTGTCTCTAGACTTGCCTATTCTAGACATTTTATATAAATGGAGTAATAAAATATGTGATATTTGGAGACTGTGTTAATTAACTTAGAATACTATTTTCGTGTTGTAGCATTAAATAATTTAAGTACTTAATTTCCCTTTATAGCCATTAATATTCCATTGTATGGATATACCATAGTTAATCCATTCACCATTTAATGGCTATTTGGATTATTTTGACTTTTTGACTATTATGAATAATGCTGCTATGGACTTTAATGTATACATTTTTATGTGGACATATATTTTTCATTTCTTGTAAGTATATATCTAGAAGTGGAGTTAGTAGATCCTATTTTAATTCTATGTTTAACTTTTTAAGAAACTGCCAAACTATATTCTATTGTAGCCTTACCATTTTACATTCCCACAATCAATGGATGGTAGTTTAACTTTTCCACATCCTCACCAACATGGGTTATTTGTTGTCTATTATGGGTGGATATGAAGCAGTATCCCATTGTAGTTTTATTTGCATTTCCCTAGTGAATAGTGTTGTTGAGCGTCTTTTTCATGTGCCTAATAATTATTTGCATATGTTCTTTGGAGAAATGGCTATTTAAATTGTTTCTCCATTTTTAATTGGGTTTTTGTCTTTCTATTGTTTAGTTGTAAGAGTTCTTTGCATATGCTAGATGAGTTTATTTGCATATGCTAGAGTTTATAGTAATACTGCCATCTCATTTCTGATACTGTTAATTTGTGTATTCTTTTTACCATATCTGCCTGATAAACATAGATGTTTGTCAATGTTATTGATCCCAAGAGCTAAGTTTAATTTCATGGAATTTTTTCTATTAAAAAAAATTACTGCACTGATTTTTACTATTTCCTTTATTTTTCTTACTTCAGGTTTCTTTTGCTCTTCTTTTTCTTGTATTTGAAGGTGATATCTGAAGTATTTGACTTGGTGCCATTTTTTTAGTGCTTTAGATTTTCCCATAAGTAATGTTTTAGAGGTATCATGGAAATTTTGATATGCGGTGGTTTCATTTTCATTCACTTCAAAATACTTTCAAATTTCAATTTTGAATGTTTTTCTTTGACTCATGGGATGTTTTGAAGTATGCTATTTTGTTTCAAAATATTTGAAGTTTTTCCAGAGACCTTTCTCTTATTGGTTTCTAGTTAACACAATTATAGTCATGAAACATATTTTGTATGACTTGGATAATTGTAAATTTGTGTTTTATGATGTAGAAGGTGATATATAGGTAAATGTTTTGTGTGCACTTGAAAAAATATGTATTCTAATGTAGTTGGGTGGAGTGCTCTCTAAGTACCAATTATGTTCAGTTGACTATAGTATTTTTTAAGTCTTCTATATCCTGTCTGATTTTCTACATATTTGTTCTATTAATTATTTAAAGAGAGTATTGAAATCTCCAACTGTGACTGTGGATTTGCCTATTTCTCCTTACAATGTAGTTTTAAAAAAAATATGTTTTGAAGCTCTCTTATTAAGTGCAAAATTATTTAGCACATAGGTCTCCTGATGAATTCACCTCTTTATCTTTTTGAAGTAAATTTATTTATCCTAGGTAATAGTCTTTCCTATGGTCTTAATTTTGTCCAGTATTGCAGAGTCACTCCATCTTTCTTTTGATCAGTGTTACCATGACATATCTTTTTTTTATCATTGCTTTTAACCTATTAGCATCTTTATTTTTGAAGTGCATTTCCAAAAGAAGCATGTAATTGAATTTAGCTTTTGTATCCAACGTGATAAAATTTGCATTTTAATTGGGATATTTAGAACATATATATATTTTATATGATTGTTGATAAAGCTTAAATCTATCATATTGTTATTGTCCCACCTGGTCCTTGTTTCCTCCCCCCTTTTTTCCTGCCTTCTTTTGTAATAATTGGGTGGTATTTATGATTCCTTCTTGTCTCCTTTGTTGACTTATTAGCTGTGATTCTTTGCTTTGTTATTTTAATGGTTGCTTTAGGATTTATGGTATCTGTCTTTATTTAACTCATCACAGTTACACCTAAAAGTGATATTATGCTTCACATATAATAGAGGAAACTTGCAATAGCATAATTCCATTTTTGACTCCCAGGCTTTGTGATATATTTTGTTATATTTTTACTCCTAAGTATATAATGAACCCCACACTACATTGGTAGTTATTATTTTTACTTAGGCCTTCAATTATTATTTATATATAAATAATAATAAGAGGTTGCATATTTACCCAGTTAGCTACCATATTTGATGTTTTCATTCATTTGTATAGATTAATATTTCCATCTGGTTTCATTTACCAGTATTTATGCCTAAAGGATTTCCTTTAACATTTCTTTTAGTGATGATTCACTGGTGATGAATTCTTTCAACTGTTGTATGCCTGAAAGAGTCCTTATTTTGCTTTCTTTTTTTTATTAAATAGATTTCATTTATTAGAACAGTTTTAGGTTCACAACAAAATTGAGAAGAACGTATGGAGATTTCCTATATGCTCTCTGCCCCCACAAATGCATGACCTCTTCTCCCCATTATTAACATCCCCCACCAGAGAGGTACATGTGTTACAATTGATGAACTTATAGTGACACATTATTACCCTGAGTAGGAAGTTTACATTAGGGTTTACTCCTAGAATTGCAAATTCTATGGATTTAGACAAATTTATGATGACATGAATCCAGCACTGTAATATTATACAGAGCAGTTGCACCGCACTAAAAATCCTCTGTGTGTCTTGCCTACTACAGTCTTTGGTCACGATGGTCGTTTTAGTCATAAGTCTTTGGTTATTTAAAGTGTATAATGCAAAATCCAAAATTTCACCAGCTGTTATCTCTGATGGTTGAGATTGATTACTATTATTGTTATTTTTATCATTCTTTTGCTCCTGTATATAATGCACCTGTAGTTTTTATGTAGTTAAAAAAAGTAATTAAAAAAAACCCTTGGCATACTAGAATCTTTTTTCTAAATTTGTTGTTGATATAGCAGGACAATCCAACTAACTTCATAGATTTTTGCTTTAGAAGATTTGAATACAACCACTTCATTAATCAAAGGATTATTTGGTAAGTTTAGCATTGTGTTAGAATGGGGAAATAGAAAAGATATGTAAACACGACATACTTCGGGAATTACTGGCAATGGCACCCTTGTTTTCTTATCACTGATCGTTAATGTATAGGGCACTTTGGATTGCCATATTTTGAAAGAGAATTAGCTTCTACAGGGCCTAAATATCAAGGGCTTGGTGACAGTAGCTTATTTTGCTGTTAGCTAGATAAGTAAGTATCTCTGTATTCCAGACCCCATAGAATTCCTATAGTCATTGCAGAGAGCTGACCATATTGACATCTGGTCACTTGGCAATTACAGCCTTTGCATGGGAAGTTGCAGTCCAAGGTGATTGGTATTTCTTTCTCATGCATTCTGAATACTAGGACTAGCAGGGCTGACTCAGAGGCCCTGTGAGATTCGCCAGACTCCTGATGTATGACCATTGGTCAGCAGTTTTAAGTTAGCATTTTCAGTGTACCTCCAAACTTCAAGCTTTTTAATAGGGATCCAGGAGCTAGAAAGGTAGTCGGAGGGTAACAGAGTTGGGGGAAAGCTTATATCTTATTGCTAAATACAAATGTTAAGACTGGTTTAAAAATTATTTTTCTAAGAAGGAAAATTGCCCACGAATCTGATTCTATGACATGTGGACCCAAGAAAAGTAGAGAAAGAGAGCCTTTGTTAGATTTGTACAAGGGTATGTTTCTATCCTTTTTCCTATAAACATTGGGAGTGACTAATTGGGGTTTTCCCATCATATCTCACAAAGTCAAAAAACTAAAGGAGAACTAATTATTTATAAACTTGGAATATAATATCATGGAATTAAAATTTCTTTGGGCAGTTTTTTGATAGCAGTGAGAGGAATGATTTAATGATGTATACTTATTGTAATTTACAATTATGCCTTTGAATGTTGTCATAGAAATGATCTCATATTCTGGGGAGTCAAAACAGATGTATTCATGTAAATGAATGACAGGTGACTAGATGCAGGGTTAGATTTGTTTACTGTTGTTTCGGTGTAAAAGCTAAGGTCAGTGAATAAAACTTACAGAGATAGAAGGAAGAATTTACCACAAAATGGAGTTACTTTACAAAATGGAATTAGCTCTCTCTCTAGGTAGTAAGTTCCCTGTTGCTGAATTGCATGATCTATATTTTGGCAGGTAGCATCTGATATAATTTTGAATAATAAAATATATTGCTATGTATCTACATTGTGGTAACAAACTCAAAGGCTTCAGGACAGATAAATCCAGTTTGAGGCAGTGGAGAGTGGTAAATTGGCAAACTGGAGAGTGCTTTCTCTGATTAAGGTCATTTAAATTCAAACAAGATAAAGCCCATTGTACTGGCCAAACCAAACTTGTCATCTGGCTAACCACTGGATCTACTGTGGTAGGCAGACTTGTATGCAGAGTTTTTATTTTATCATTAAAATCAACACTACATTATTCTGGTTTTACAAACAGAAGATCTGAAATTAAGGAAAGTTGGGTAATTTGTGTAAGGTCTGTTTAGTGCGAGGGCTAGGATCAAACTCCAAGTATGTTATATCATGGCTAATTCATTTTATCTTCTTGATAACACAGACACTAAGAAGTTAAATTACTTATGTAACATTCCTAGAAAGTTTTTGAAAAAGCCCAAGCTGGTACACTGACCCCTTTATTTCAAGTCATTTTGGATTCTTTCATTGACATCTGTTAATGCCAATGTCATTTTATAGATGAGACAATGTGTTCTTGGAAAGGGTTATCTATATATAATTTTAGATGTGGTGCCATAAGGAAAATGAGAGAGGGAGACACAGAGTCAGACCTTTATTTAAACAAAATAGTTGGCCATAAATAAGAATGGTGAGTGTGGTGGGTTGACTGTGTCCACTCAGGAGCCTCAGAATGTGACCTTATTTGTGAATAGGGTTGCAGCTATAAATAGTTAAGGATGTAGAGATGAAGTCATTCTGGAATTACAACAGGCCCTAAGTCCAATGGACATTGCCCATATAAAAGCAGAAAACACACAGGGAGCCACACAAGCACAGCGGAGGTAGAGATATAAGGAAGGCCATGTAAAGGTGGAGACAGATACTGGAGTTAAATACTGCTACAAGCCAAGGATTGCTGACAGCCACCAAAAGCTAGTCCAGAGGCATGGGACAGATTACTCCTGAAGAAGGAACAAGCCTTACTGATGCCTTGATTTCAGATTTCTAGCCTCCATAAATATGAAAGAATAAATTTCTGTTTTTTAAGCCACATAGTTTGTGGAACTTGGTTATAGCAGCCTTAGGAAACCATTATAGGGAAATACTCTAAAGAGCTTATCCGTCAGCTTCCCCTCCCCCACTGCACATATATGTATTTGCTTTCCAGCCTTGGGTCCTTGAAAATATCACTACTGGTACTGAAGTATGTTCTTAATGGAGTCTTATCAAAATAAAAATCTTTTACTTAGAGTAACACATCAAACATGACATAATAGCAGAATTCTTTAAAAAAATGATGATTGTTTCTAATATCTCACTGTAGAAGGAAGCTCTTGTGCTAATTTGGACAGTATTTTAACTGAATTTGACGAGGATGTTTGAAGGTAAAAGTCAAATGTTTCTGGCTATTAGTTTCTGATAGTTGCAATTATTTTAAATCATGAGTATATCTTTAAAGCACATTTTACCTCATACTAAAGTAGTAAACCTCATGGTGATGTAGAATACTTGATTATAGTTTGCAGCCCAAAGGAAGGTATTTTTAAAGCAGCAGATGTAAATTTGGTATTAAATGGGTTCTCTCTTTTTCAGGTACAGTAGGACTGTAAATTCATGTACAAGCTGAAAATCTGATAATTAAGCCTATATTTCTTACTACTTTAGGTTACTTGGAAGGGTAAATATTTTAATGTTTATGTTTTCTATCTATTTTCTTTTCAGAAGCTTGTGTGCAGGCTTTGTTAAGCATAAAGAAATGAACTGGTCTAAATTTATGACAAGTCTTTTTATTCATAATAGAATAAAGAATAATTTTTACTTTCTCTGTATAAAATGCATATACGCCTCCCATATAAATTTGAATTGTATTTCCCATTTTCTTAGAGATGATGATTTCTTAAGCAGAAATCTAGCAAAACTTCTGAAGTGATATTGAGAGAGGAGAGCCAGCTCTGAATGATGAATCTTATTTCATTTTTTAAAGCCTAAACTTATATGAGCTATTTTGTGCTATCAGTGCACCACTTTGAAATTCTTGGTATTTTCTTGCCCCACCCTCTTTGGCTTCTGTAAATAGAATTTCTGTATTATTCTAGATCAAGGTTTCTTAACACTGTGCTGTTGCCATTTTGCACCAGGGGGTTTGGAGTGCTATGTTGGGCATGGTTGCGTGTGTAGCAGCCTCTTTGGTTTTACCCACTTGATGCCAGTGATACTCCCCAGAAGTGACAACCCCAAATATCCTTAGACATTGCCAAACATCCCCTGGGAGCAAAATCATCCCTGATTGTGAAGCGCTGAAGTTTACATTTCCTCCTTGATGTTAAACCTGTCAGAGGACTTCCTGAGGGTTTGGGAATAGTTGGTTGCATCCTTTGATTTTCCCCTATATTGCTGGTATTAAGACTGCTGAAATTTTAGAATTAATTCCAAAGCTTCATTATACAATTCAAAATTTGAGATTTAAAAAGCTATTACTCTCCTCACCCAGTCACAGAATGGTAGAAATTGTCCTAGACCCTATCTGTTACTTTTCACATCTCACATTCCTTGTTTACCTTCCCCCATTTAGGATTCACTAATGCTATTATGCATTTAAAATTTTGTTACTCTTATGTCTAAATATCTCTCCATCTTTATCCACTTTTTGTCAGTAGTTCCTTCTTCATTGTTTAGAGTTCCAATCTCCCCACTCTGTTCCATGGGTATTTCTACTTTAGTGCAGTAGAAAAATTAATATACTTTTTGTTTTTTTGTGTGTTTTTTTGCATTTGAATTGTGCTTTAGTCAGATTAGTCTTTTTTTCTATTTAGTCGTTTCATTCATTCTTTCATTTAGCAAGTATTTATTGTTTTTCAGAATCAGGTCCTGTGCAAGACTCTGGGCACCTAATAATAAATGAGACTGCCTCTAAGTATTGAACCAAAGATAATTTTGACACAAATTTAAAATGTCTTTGTAGGACAGGAGTCTAACTTTTCTGGGCTCACTCAGACTTCTCATTAGGTGAAATCTGGTTATGTAGCCATTAGCAGGTCTGGCATTTCTCTCCTTTCTCCCTCCCCTTTCGTTTGCCAAGTACTTTAAATACTAATATTTACCTTTTGACGCATGGGACCTCCCTTCCCACCCATGAACATCCAACCATTGTCTTCTCCCCACCTCCTCAGAGGACCCACATATTGTTCTTTTTTAAGAAGTGGAGTCTTATTTTGTCATTCTCTTACTTAACTATCTTGTTGTCTGAGAATTTGCTGGTTCATTGTTGGCTGACTGTGATATAATTTTTCAGTCACCTGAGCCACTTTATTCTGTAGAACAGTGCTGTATGATAGAAATAATATGTGATCCATGTATGTACTTTAAAATTTTCTAGTAGTCATATAAAAAAGATAAAGTTTAAATTAATTTTAATAATATATTTCACTTAATATATAACCAAATTATTGGCATTTCAACTTACAGTCAATATAAATTATTAGTGATAATTTTTTTTTGTTTTGTGTTGAAATCTGATGTGTATTTTACACATTTATCACATCTCAATTTGGACTAGCCATGTCATAAGAACTCAAAAACCCAATATGACTGGTGAATAACCTATTGAATGGCAAAGATTTAGAATATTAGCTTTCAGGTCTACCACACCCAAAGTGCAGAAAGTCCCAGTAAAGGGGTATGGTGTCCTCAAGATGGACATGCCTCCCACTCCATGATGTGTTATCTTTTTATCATCTTTTAAGTTTTTCATTTTGTCATTGGAAAACCCAGTTGAGTGTGTGTTCCATGGAAGGGAAAGGGTTATGCCTGTTGGATTCCTCACTGTAGTAAATGTAATAGTCTGGGGTACACACTATTATGTCCTTATAAAACATGCTGTACATCTCCTAACAAGGCTGCCATTCATTTTTTCAATAAATCCTGCACAGGGGTATTAGGGCCTGTGAGCTGACAATTGATTTACTGCCTGGAAAATTATTCTTTATTGATTATATTACATGGAGGTGACTGCAAATCTATAATGTCTCTAATCAGGGAGAAAATGCTAAAGTTAGTGTCATTCTTATTTAGACAGGCAATTCCAAGTAGGAGAATTGGTTTAGCATCTCTAGGTGACATCTACATATTATTCAATTATGAATTACAGTAATCCATGAATTATAATACATAAAGCAAGTGAGAACAGGATAATTAATTTAAAAAAGAAAAAACAAAGTGTCTTTTGTGCAAACAAATATTTTAAGCGTCAACCTAGTATGCACTTTCTACATGGAATTAAATACTTTGCCTTGATTTTCCTTAAAGATTCTGCATCATATCTGGCTTGTTATCTACATATTGAAAATGCAAAAATTACATTTAATGAGTAAAACCTTTGAAATAAAAAAGTGCTCTTAGTTGATTAATCAAGTTAGGGAGGGTTTCTAGAAACTATGTTAAAATGATTTACTTAATTTCATATGAACTACTTCAGAAAGCTCTCTAAGATTAGAAAGGAGTTAAGATCACTTGCCGTCTTGCCCTACCTTTGCAAGCCTCCGTTTGTAACCTGTTCCAATCAAGAGGTTTGGAACATAACCTGAATTTAATTTAAATGCAAAAAAGGCAAAATACAGCAGCATGTTAGATTACTGCTTGGCCAGAGGATAATGGAATCAGTAGGATTACTATATATATATGTATAGCCAGGGTATGTGATTTGGCTTTGGAGGACCTACGACATCCCTGAAATTGCATGTAAAGCATTACATGTTTGAATGTGCTTCTTTTTATTTTCTCCTGGGGAGAGTGTCTATATATCAGATTAATAAGTTTGTCCAGGACCCTAAGAGAAACTCAGATGTGCATTGCATCTCCTTGTTGAATCCACAGCACCTGGCACAGTGCTTAGCAAATAGCAGGCCTCTAAATATTTTTGGGCAGCTTAATGCTCTCAATTTGTGTCAGCATGTTAAGTGGGTTTCCCGGAATGCTCTAGTTTGTCCAAAGGAAAATTTTTTGCATTGCCTAGTTTCTTGCAGTGCCCATCAAGTATAGTCACAGTTTAATAAATGGTATTTGTATTTATAAGTAAGGAAATATTGCTATTTGAGATTTGGAACTCAAAGTTTTGATCTGATTGTGCCAAGTGACATTTTTCTACTTCCTGTAGCTTTTTTTTTCTACTACTCCCACATTTCTGTTCAGGCCCCCAAATCTCTTTCTCTTCCTTTGATGCACCCTAAAACCTGAGATCAAGTAAGATCCTGGGAAGATTTTCACCCTGCAAGTTAAAGGCGAAAAATACTATTTTGACATTCATTCAGTGACATTTTTTATTTGATTTAGTGAGAAATTAAAACTCATTTATTTATTCAAAAGGCATTTATTAATTTTGAGCCACATTATAAACCTGGCCATAGGGACACAGCCGTGCACATCCCCATAGACTTTGTCCTTAGGGTGCTTACAATTTAATATGGAAATGACTACATGCAGATTTTCAGCCAAAGGTTCAGTGATTTGGTTTTATATCAAGTAATTTCACCAATAGGACACTTGGATTCAGTTCATTACCTTGATCTCTTTTGAACCAAGTGTATTTTAACTGATAAAAGCTTTTGTTGGGGCTCATTGCAAGGCTTCTAGTGACATACAGAGTCCCCCGAGGAGCCGAATCTGAGCAGCTGGATTTGTTCTTTGCCTGCTGGGCCCTCCTTTGAGGGTCAGGGGAGTGGATTAAGTCTTATTTTAATATAAACAAAGTCAGGCTCCTCTTTTCTCACTTTATTTTTCTGTCTTCCAACCTAAGACAACAAAAACAAAAGCGCTGTCTTTCCTATAGTCTCTCATTTGATGCTTTTCTGCAGTGAAGGATATGTCTAGGTCTTTTATTTACCAGCCAGTGCTCCATTTGGTTTACTGTTTCTCCTTATTCTATTACTATTTTTTTTTAAATCCAAATAACAAAGATACTGGGACTTTAAAAACTGAAAACTAGATATTTTTTGGTTGTTGTAGACAAGCAATTTAATGAAAATGCTACTGAAATGCTTTTTCCTCTATGAAAACTAGTAAATCAATTACAAAGGCAATTTCCTTACACAGTATGATTTTATTGTGTTTGACCAGGGCATTTGATAAGTATTAGTTCTTGCTGAGAGCAAAGTGTGAATTTCATTTCAAGCTTTTCTTTCATGCAAACAGTGAGAAGAGTATCAGAAGGGCAGCTGGACATACCTTGCCTGGTTGCTGTGCACAGAGGATGCAGGAATCTGCAGGCTGTCCTCACTGCCTCAGTATCTACACTGAGAAATGCAAGAGGGAAATTCTTTTTCTAACAAAATTGGGAAAATGATGACTAATTCTCAGATCTGGGTCTATTTCCTTTAGGAGCAGATTCTGTGGTATTCCTTCTTCCTTCTTTCCCAGAGACTTTCCTCCGTTAAGTAAACAAATGCCCGACCTCAATTCAAACAAAACAAATAAATGTACAACAAGAGAGAAAAAAATCTAGGTCTGATGTGTGTGAACATATTGGAGTCTGGAGAGTTAGCAGCTATGGATTTTATTTCTGCCCCTGAGCCTGATACTACAGATTTCTCTTGGCCCAAATACATAAGAGAAAAAAAGTGCTTGCAAACAATTTACTGTGTGCCTGGTTCTGTCCTAGGAATCATGTGACACATACACCCCTGCCCCTGTTGCGAGTATATTTTGTATTACTCACTGATGACTGAGGCTTTGCAGCATAGTGGTTACAAGTTTTGGTAC
Organism: Manis pentadactyla; assembly: GCF_030020395.1. Classification (NCBI taxonomy): domain Eukaryota; kingdom Metazoa; phylum Chordata; class Mammalia; order Pholidota; family Manidae; genus Manis; species Manis pentadactyla. The sequence goes on from NC_080020.1 coordinate 37,991,564, forward strand.
TGACCCAGCGTCTGTAAGTCTGTTTTCTCAGCTAAAAAATCCTTACCATAATAGTATTTATGTCATTCTAACTCAGATAGTTGTAATGAGAGTTAAATGACATAATGGGTGTGCTCAATTTAAGTTAGTCACAGAAAGTGCTGGAATGAATGTGACATGGTATCTCATTATAGGAATCCAGAGAAAAGAGATACAATAATTTTTCTTAAAAACTTCTCCCATTCTTCTACATCCCATGCTCAGTTCAGAAGGTGTTCCCTTCTATATGCTGCTTCAGCACTCTCTAAAGTACATTATCATATTATATTGAAACTATGTACTTAAATACCAGCCACCCACATCCGCAGCATGCAGGCTCTTTTATGGTATAGTCTGTTACTTAATTTTGTTTTTTCAGCACCTGGTGCTGTTCATGGAACAGAGAAGAGTTGAAATATGTTCTTAAATCAAGGGATGGAAAATTGAAGTGGTCCTTTGAAGATAGGATGAGATTTCAAGGGACAGTCAAGATTGTGGCAACAGAGTAAGCAGAGTCCAGAGGTGGGGAGAGGAGAGGACAGAAAGGAAGGGGTGAGCTAGGGGTAAGTGAGGGGAAATACTCGAAAATATGCTAAAAAAACACAAAAATATGTGTTTTAGAAAGGATGTTCAAAACATGGTACATGGTTTGTTGCTAAGGTCTTCAATGTCAGCTTGCGAATTTAGTAGAATTTGAGTTTTGGAAATGATAGGAACCAGTGTAACTCACCAGGAGTTCAGTGAAATATGATTAGTGCTGTCTGAACCTTATGTGGGTTTTCAAATACATTTAAAGCAGAACCCTAAACCCATCAAGGAACTTACAGTATCACTGGAAACAGTAAGTCTTGAAATCTGAGGTGTGTGAGATAAGGAGAAGGGTTAGCAGTACTTGACAGCAACCTTTCAGTGTTCATTATTAGTAAGATTTATTCAACGAATATTCAGTGATGAGGTGCTGTCTTCCAGGCACCTTGATAGGAGCTAGTGTTTCAACAGCAATCACAATAAAAATGATCTCTGATTTAAAGGAACATTTGGTCTGGCATGGGAGAAAGAAAATTACATGGGCAATATTATGGTATAATATGAGCTACAGGATTAAACAGGTAGAACATCTAATCTAGTGGAAGGGGTCAGGGACAACTTCTCCAAAGATGTGATGTAAAAGTTGACGTCTGAAGAATGGGTAAGAAATAGCTACAGAAAAGGAGAAGGACTGTTCTTTATGGAGGAAGTGTAAAAACATCAGTGAGTTTGGAAAGTAAATCTCAAGGAACAGTGTGGGAAATGTAATCAGGCCCAATCATGTAGGTACTTCTAAGCTATACAACAAGATCAGAATTGCATATATAAGTAACCCTTTCTACATAGTTTGCAAATGTGATTTGAGGTGCCAAGAGTAAATACTGAGAGGTCATTAGGAGGCTTTTGGGGTAGTTCAGGTGAAAGAGCGTTGTGATCAGAGTTAGAGTAATGAGAGCAGGGACTTACAGATAGATGAACGTAAGAGATATTTATTAGTAGAATTGACAGGTGTTAATTGATTAGAGGTGTGGAGTTAGGGACGGGGGAGACTAAAGTTTCATAAGGATTTTTGGTTTGTGCAACTCAGTGGGTGGAAGTGCTGTTTTCTGAAATGAACCAGGAGGGAGAACAGTTGAGTAACAGTAGATGTTGAATAAAGTTTTAGATATAATAAATTTGGAAAGTCTTTGTGACATCTCAGTGGAGGTTGATAGTATGAAAGTAGCAGTCAGGAGAAAGAAAGAGAGAAACACCAGGAACCATCAAGATATGGACATTGACTGAAACAATGGGAGGAGATAAGCTGGCCTAGGGAGTGCAGCAGAGTTCTCACACAGAACTCCAAAGGATATGAATTTTCTTTTAAGTCAACTCTTGAAGTTTAATTTATATACAACAAAATGAACCCATTTTAAGTAAACATTTCAGTGATTTTGACAAATATACACAGCTGTAACCAACACACTAATAAAGATACAGAAAATATCTAGTGTTACACTGGTTATAGCTTGTGAGTTTTTATTATTTAATTTTTAGGAATTTTTGAGCGCCAGTTATTAAATACAGCCATTTGTGTAAAATGATATGATCTTACAATTAAGCATATTATACTAAAAACAAAACATACTAAAAATGTAACACTTTCTATTTACTATTATTTGCTTGTATCTCTGATCTTGTGGTTATTTACAAGTGTCTCATTTGAATGAAGGAAATACTATATATTAGTATGTCTGGAGTGATGAATTGGCCATGGTGAGAGTATTTACACCAGGGAATTTGGCAAGCCCTACAAATCAGGGCTTGAATTATTTTTTTAGTTGGTTGTCTATGATGTAAGTAAGTGAAGAGTGAAATGTTATTCATGTAGATTAAATTTAAAAGTTCCATGTCTGTAACTGTTACTTTACGACTAACACAAAAAATTGAGGATATTTGAGGATATATTCTTCCTGTATTTAAAAACTATTATTTGGGGGCGGAGCCAACATGGCAGCGTGAGTAGGACAGTGGGACTCTCCTCCCAAAAACATATATACTTTTGAAAATACAACAAACACAACTAGCCCTAAAAGAGAGACCAGAAGACGCAGGACAGTGGCCAGACTGCAGCTACACCAGCGAGAACCCAGCGACTGGTGAAAGGGGTAAGATACAAGCCCCGGCCCGGCGGGACCCGAGCGCCCCTCCCCCCAGCTCCCGGCGGGAGAAGAGCAGGCAGAGGGGGAGGGAGATGGAGCCCAGGACTGCTGAACACCCAGCCCCAGCCACCCCCACCAGAGCACAGACATAGTGTGTGGGCGGGGGGCCCTGGATACTGGGGAAACAAGGCAACAAGACCTCTGAGTGGGTGCCGAAGCTGATGCCCCTGTGACAAAGAAAAGCGGGGGCTTTTTGAAAGTCTTAAAGGGACAGGGACTTAACAGCTTGACGGAAACAACACAGGTCATAGTCCAGCAGCTGGAAATTACAGGGAAAACCGGGCGCACTAACCCCCTGGGCAACAGCTCTGAGACCCCTCACGGAGGTAAACAGCCAAACAGCACCCCAATCAATCACCCTTCCGGGCGCTGCGAAAGCAGAGAAGCAGCCTGAGACAAACTCCACCCACAGAAAGGTAAATTCCTCCCTTCCAGCCAGGCAAGACACAAAGACCCAGTCTACACGCAATTACCCAACACAAGCCACTAGGGGTCGCAGTTGTCCCAGTAAAGAAAGGCCAGTAGCAAGTGAAAATTTTGGCCCTCCCAGCTGACAGTCAATAGCACCTGTCAACATGAAAAGGCAAAAAAATATGATCCAGACAAGACTAACCCAGACAGCTTCGGCATCTGCTACATCTTCCCCTGAGAAGGAACCTGGGGAGATAGATTTCGCCAGTCTTCCTGAAAAAGAATTCAAAACAAAAGTCATAACCATGCTGATGGACTTGCAGAGAAATATGCAAGAACTAAGGAAGGAGAATACAGAAATAAAACAAGCTCTGGAAGGACTTCAAAACAGAATGGACGGGATGCAAGAGACCATTAATGGACTAGAAAACAGAGAACAGGAACGCAGAGAAGCTGATGCAGAGAGAGATAAAAGGATCTCCAGGAATGAAAGAATTCTAAGAGAGCTGAGTGACCAATCAAAAAGGAACAACATAAGAATTATAGGTATACCAGAAGAAGTAGAGAGAGAAGAAGGGATAGAAAATGTCTTTGAAGAAATAATTGCCGAAAGCTTCCCCAAATTAGGGGAAGAAATGGCCTCTCAGACCACAGAGGTACACAGAACTCCCATGACCAGGGATCCAAGGAGGGCTACACCAAGACACATAATAATTAAAATGGCAAAGATCAAAGACAAGGACAAAGTATTACAGGCAGCCAGAGAGAAAAAAAGGTTACCTACAAAGGAAAACCCATCAGGCTATCATCAGACTTCTCAACAGAAACCCTACAGGCCAGAAGAGAATGGCATGATATACTTAATGCAATGAAACAGAAGGGCCTCGAACCAAGACTACTGTATCCAGCACGAATATCATTTAAATATGAAGGAGGGATTAAACAATTCCCAGACAAGCAAAAGTTGAGGGAATTTGCTCCCCACAAACCACTTCTACAGGGCATCCTACAGGGACTGCTCTAGATGGGAGCACTCCTAAAAAGAGCACAGAACAAAACACCCAACATATGAAGAAGGGACGAGGAGGAATAAGAAGGGAGAGAAATAAAGAATCATCAGATCGTGTTTATAATAGCTCAACAAACGAGTTAAGTTAGACAGTAAGATAGTAAAGAAGCTAACCCTAAACCTTTGGTAACCACAAACTTAAAGCCTGCAATGGCAATAAATTCATACCTTTCAATAATCACCCTAAATGTAAATGGACTGAATGCACCAATCAAAAGACACAGAGTAATAGAATGGATGAAAAAGGAAGATCCATCCATATGCTGCTTACAAGAGACTCACCTCAAACCCAAAGACACACACAGACTTAAAGTCAAGGGATGGAAAAAGATATTTCAAGCAAACAACAGAGAGAAGAAAGCAGGTGTTGCAATTCTGGTATCAGACAAAACAGACTTCAAAATAAAGAAAGTAACAAAAGACAAAGAAGGCCATTACATAATGATAAAGGGCTCAGTCTATCAAGAGGATATAACCATTATAAATATATATGCACCCAATACAGGAGCACCAATATACCTGAAACAAATATTAACAGAACTAAAGGAGGAAATAGAATGCAATGCATTCATTCTAGGAGACTTCAACGCACCACTCACACCAAAGGACAGATCCACCAGACAGAAAATAAGTAAGGACACAGAGGCACTGAACAACACACTAGAACAGATGGACCTAATAGACCTATAGAACTCTACACCTAAAAGCAACAGGATACACATTCTTCTCAAGTGCACATGGAACATTCTCCAGAATAGACCACATACTAGGACACAAAAAAAGCCTCAGTAAATTCCAAAATATTGAAATCCTACCAACCAACTTTTCAGACCACAAAGGCATTAAACTAGAAATAAACTGTTCAAAGAAAGCAAAAAGGCTCACAAACACATGGAGGCTAAACAACACGCTCCTAAATAATCAATGGATCAATGACCAAATCAAAATGGAGATCCAGCAATATATGGAAACAAATGACAACAACAACACTAAGCCCCAACTTCTGTGGGACACAGCAAAAGCAGTCTTAAGAGGAAAGTATATAGCAATCCAAGCATATTTAAAAAAGGAAGAGCAATCCCAAATGAACGGTCTAATGTCACAATTATCGAAATTGGAAAAAGAAGAACAAATGAGGCCTAAGGTCGGCAGAAGGAGGGACATAATAAAGATCAGAGAAGAAATAAATAAAATTGAGAAGAATAAAACAATAGCAAAAATCAATGAAACCAAGAGCTGGTTCTTCGAGGAAATAAACAAAATAGATAAGCCTCTAGCCAGACTTATTAAGAGGAAAAGAGAGTCAACACAAATCAACAGTATCAGAAACGAGAAAGGAAAAATCACGACGGACACCGCAGAAATACAAAGAATTATTAGAGACTACTATGAAAACCTATATGCTAACAAGCTGGGAAACCTAGGAGAAATGGACAACTTCCTAGAAAAATGCAACCTTCCAAGACTGACCCAAAAAGAAACAGAAAATCTAAACAGTCCAATTACCAGCAACGAAATTGAAGTGGTAATCAAAAAACTACCAAAGAACAAAACCCCCGGGCCAGATGGATTTACCTCGGAATTTTATCAGACATACAGGGAAGACATAATACCCATTCTCCTTAAAGTTTTCCAAAAAATAGAAGAGGAGGGGATACTCCCAAACTCATTCTATGAAGCTAACATCACCCTAATACCAAAACCAGGCAAAGACCCCACCAAAAAAGAAAACTACAGACCAATATCCCTGATGAACGTAGACGCAAAAATACTCAACAAAATTTTAGCAAACCGAATTCAAAAATACATCAAAAGGATCATACACCATGACCAAGTGGGATTCATCCCAGGGATGCAAGGATGGCACAACATTCGAAAGTCCATCAACATCATCCACCACATCAACAAAAAGAAAGACAAAAACCACATGATCATCTCCATAGATGCTGAAAAAGCATTTGACAAAGTTCAACATCCATTCATGATAAAAACTCTCAGCAAAATGGGAATAGAGGGCAAGTACCTCAACATAATAAAGGCCATCTATGAAAAACCCACAGCCAACATTATATTGAACAGCGAGAAGCTGAAAGCATTTCCTCTCAGATCGGGAACTAGACAGGGATGCCCACTCTCCCCACTGTTATTTAACATAGTACTGGAGGTCCTAGCCATGGTAATCAGACAAAACAAAAAATACAAGGAATCCAGATTGGTAAAGAAGAAGTTAAACTGTCACTATTTGCAGATGACATGATACTGTACATAAAAAAACCCTAAAGACTCCACCCCAGAACTACTAGAGCTGATTTCGGAATACAGCGAAGTTGCAGGATACAAAATCAACACACAGAAATCTGTGGCTTTCCTATACACCAACAATGAACCAACAGAAAGAGAAATCAGGAAAACAACTCCATTCACAATTGCATCAAAAAAAATAAAATACCTAGGAATAAACCTAACCAAAGAAGTGAAAGACTTATACTCTGAAAACTACAAGTCACTCTTAAAATAAATTAAAGGGGACACTAACAGATGGAAACGCATCCCATGCTCATGGCTAGGAAGAATTAACATCGTCAAAATGGCCATCCTGCCCAAAGCAATATACAGATTTGATGCAATCCCTATGAAACTACCAGCAACATTCTTCAATGAACTGGAACAAATAATTCAAAAATTCATATGGAACCACCAAAGACCCCGAATAGCCAAAGCAATCCTGAGAAAGAAGAATAAAGTAGGGGGAATCTCACTCCCCAACTTCAAGCTCTACTATAAAGCCATAATAATCAAGACAATTTGGTACTGGCACAAGAGCAGAGCCACAGACCAATGGAACAGACTAGACAATCCGGACATTAACCCAGACATATATGGTCAATTAATATTTGATAAAGGAGCCATGGACATACAATGGCAAAATGACAGTCTCTTCAACAGATGGTGCTGGCAAAACTGGACAGCTACATGTAGGAGAATGAAACTGGACCGTTGTCTAACCCCATATACAAAAGTAAACTCAAAATGGATCAAAGACTTGAATGTAAGTCACGAAACCATTAAACTCTTGGAAGAAAACATAGGCAAAAACCTCTTAGACATAAACATGAGTGACCTCTTCTTGAACATATCTCCCTGGGCAAGGAAAACAACAGCAAAAATGAACAAGTGGGACTATATTAAGCTGAAAAGCTTCTGTACAGCAAAAGACACCATCAATAGAACAAAAAGGAACCCTACAGTATGGGAGAATATATTTGAAAATGACACATCCGATAAAGGCTTGACGTCCAGAATATATAAAGAGCTCACATACCTCAACAAACAAAAAACAAATAACCCAATTAAAAAATGGGCAGAGGAACTGAACAGTTCTCTAAAACAGAAATACAGATGGCCAACAGACACATGAAAAGATGCTCCACATCGCTATTTATCAGAGAAATGCAAATTAAAACTACAATGAGGTATCACCTCACACCAGTAAGGATGGCTGCCATCCAAAAGACAAACAACAACAAATGTTGGTGAGGCTGTGGAGAAAGGGGAACCCTCCTACACTGCTGGTGGGAATGTAAGTTAGTTCAACCATTGTGGAAAGCAGTATGGAGGTACATCAAAATGCTCAAAACAGACATACCATTTGACCCAGGAATTGCACTCCTAGGAATTTACCCTAAGAATGCAGCAATCAAGTATGAGAAAGACCAATGTACCCCTATGTTTATCGCAGCACTATTTACAATAGCCAAGAATGGGAAGCAACCTAAATATCCATCTATAGATGAATGGATAAAGAAGATGTGGTACATATACACAATGGAATACTACTCAGCCATAAGAAAAGGGCAAATCCAATCATTTGCAGCAACATGGATGGAGCTGGGTGGTATTATGCTCAGTGAAACAAGCCAAGCGGAGAAAGAGAAATACCAAATGATTTCACTCATCTGTGGAGTATAAGAACAAAGGAAAAACTGAAGGAACAAAACAGCAGCAGAATCACAGAACTCAAGAATGGACTAACAGGTACCAAAGGGAAAGGGACTGGGGAGGATGGATGGGTAGGGAGGGATAAGGGGGGGGAGAAAAAGGGGGGTATTAAGATTAGCATCCATAGGGGGGTGGGAGAAAGGGAAGGGCTGTACAGCACTGAGAAGACAAGTAGTGATTCTACAACATTTTGCTAAGCTGATGGACAGTGACTGTAAAGGAGTATATAGGGGGTCCTGGTATAGGGGAGAGCCTAGGAAACATAATATTCGTCATGTAAGTGTAGATTAGTGATACCAAAAAAAAAAAAGGGCAGTTGCTGTGTGGTAACCTCCAATGAGTTCTACAGAAGAGTATAAAGGGCATATAAAAGTGCAGGCAAAGGGTCTGTTTGTGTTTATACAGAGGATCAAAGCCTAATTGGGCTACCCCGAAAATGAACTAAGATACGATATGAAAAAGAACTTCCAACATCAGCACTCTCTGGAAGACTCATGCCAGAAGACGATCATCAAAAAACCCCAACAAAGATCCACGCACTGCTACAGCTGTAGATGCACTCATCCCACCAGTTCCTGGACTTGCCATGGGAATGAGGAAGGAGATATCTAAGCTCGCCTGTGCATACAGTAAAACAACAAATTTGACTGGATCTATACTGTTGGAACTCAATCAAGAATTAGGAAAAGTGCATATTGTAGCGCTCCAAAATCTTACAACTACAGACTATTTACTGTTAAAAGAACATAAGGGATGTGAACATTCCCCAGGAATGGGTTGTTTTAATTTGTCTGATTTCTCTCAGACTGTTTAAGTTCAGTTGGACAATATCCACCATATCATAGATAAGTTTTCACAAATGCCTAAGGTGCCTAACTGGTTTTCTTGGTTTCACTGGAGATGGCAGGTAATTACAGGTATGCTTTGGTTACATAACTGTACTCCTATTTTGTTAATGTGTGCACATAATTTAATTAGTAGTTTAAAACCTATCCATGCTGAAGTTACTCTACAAGAAGAAATGTCAAAGAAATAATCAATCTTCCCAGGTTTTCTTCTGCCTGCTACTTCTATAGCTTTTCTTCTTCCTACCTAATTACAACCCTTAAATAGAATTCATGCCACATGTCGAATTTACCGAGTATCATAATTCTTCCAAGTGGTAAAGACACCTCAAGACAAATGCTGGGCATAGAAGCCACAGGGCATAAATATGCAAAGAAGTAAAAAGCTAACCTTTTCAAACAATAAGGCTTCTCTCTCACTTACCAACTTAACATTTCCCTGTATGGCCCCGTAAGATGACTGGTTAGCCAGAGACGGGTAAGATTCCTCAAGGGAGGAACAACCTAAGACAGGCACAGTCGCAGGGGGCCATCAGGTTAGAAAATGGGGATCAGCAGAGGTGAGGCTTAGAACCTCCCCCCTCATGTTCTGAGAGAAATCTTCTGCATACATGGGTGTTTTATTGCCCTTGTCTAGCTCGGATTAACACATAGTCTACAGGTACACACCTGATCATCTACATTTGCTCTCTTACAACACTAAACTCTGTTTTCTACCTTTGTCTCGTATCTACCTACCACTTCAGCATTTTATTAAAAATAATAATAAGAGAGAAATGTGGTATCCACATATAAATCAAGTTTAAAAATCAAATGAATATTCATATTTGAACTGACTGTTTATAGTTCATAATGCATGAGCAAAACCGAATGTTTCTGTGATGACTGCCCTTGTAATGTTCACCATGTAACTTATTCACTATGTAAGAATTTGTACTCCATGTAAGAACTTGTTTGTTATGCATCAGAAGATTGGAGACTGATGAAAATTAGGCTTGGGGTGGATTAATGATTGTGCATTGAGCATTGACCCCCCTATACAGAATTTTATTGTTGTTAACAACCATTTGATCAATAAATATGAGAGATGCCCTCACAAAAAAAAAATAAATAAATAAAAAAGTAAATAAAAATAAAATAAAAATAAAAATAAAAATAAATAAAACACACACACACACACAAAAAGAAACAAAAACTTGAAAGAATCACAGGCTTCATCCTGCCCCAGCTGCCCTTTCACTGATGTGATGGGAATGCAGATACTAGGGTTCTCCTTTTGCCTTTCGTCCTTTCCAACATTTTAATGTCAAAATGGATGAGGACATAGCAACTTCAGCAAACAAATCTTCCTCTAACTTGTCCAAACTTGAGGAAACAGAATATATGACTTCACGCTTTGTTTCTCTTTGCTTTTGGAGGTTTGAAGGGAAGGCTCTGATGGTTGTGGTGACTGAATGGCAGCAAAGAGCTTTTCGGCCAAGTGTTCAAATCATAAAACTGTGTTAATTTTTTTCTGCAACTAGGAGCAGTAAGAGAAATATGTAAAACTGAAAATCAACACAGTTTTCAGCTCAGAAAGACGTTCCTAGCAATCAGAGCTATTTTAAAATGGAAGAAGCTGCCTTGGGAGCAATGAGCTCCCCATCACTAGAAGGGTTTCATGCAGAAACTGGATAAGCTTGTTGCCAGGAAATGTTTTCTTCAAACAGTTATTAAACATCTGTTATGTGTACATGCCTAAGAATTAATGGGAATGCCTCCACTGAGTGGAATGCTGGGTTTGATGATCCCATGGGAGCCATGACATTTTAAGATTCTGTAATTGTACTATTTTATAACTTGGATCAAACTGTTTTCCACACAGATGACAAGAACAGAGTTTCACCACTTTGTAATGTTTGATGGTTAACAATACAGATCACAGGGGTTATGTCCTGATACACCAATCATAAGTTGAAAATATCATTTAAATAGAAAATGCATTTAATACATCTAATCTACTGAACATTACAGCTGATGCTAGCCTACCTTAAACATGCTTTTAACACTCACATTAGCCTACAGTTGGACAAAATCATCAAACACAAAGCCTATCTTATAATAAAGTGTTGAACAGAAAAAACAAAAAACAAAAAAAAAACTATTATTTGGTTCAGCAAAGAAGTCACTCATGTCTTAGATGAACAAGTTAGGTTCCAAGATACATAGTGCTGAAACTTAATAAATGTAAATTTCAAGAGAGTGAGAAAGAGTTTAATAATATGTCATACATCAGATGTAATGGATATAAATTTATTGGGAAAAGAATTAGAGAATTGCATGCAACTCCATTTGTGAAAACTTGGTTGAACTGGAGTCATAGGTAGCTTAGGCATGGAAGAGATGGGTGAAAATCAATGAAAGCATTCTGTGAGAATTAATTAGCTATACAGAATTTACAAAATAGTCTATTATATATTTTATTATTTGTAAATTGTGTCCTATATACATTTTTATATCAGTAAAAGTTATAAAAACATGTCATATATATATATATATATATACACATGTATGCATACACATATATGTTTTTTTCATAGGGTTGATTGTTAGGCATTTCCCAGCAGAACTGACTATACATCCTCCCTCAAGGTTCCCTCATGCCCTTGGCTGCATACCTCTATTCTTGGCCACAAGCAACCAATGATTTGCTTTTTGTAACAGCAGGTTAGTTTTATCTTTTCTAGAATTTCATATAAATGGAATACCCTTTTGCTTCTTTTGTTCAACATGTTTCTGAGATTAGTATTGTTGCATAAATTAGAAGTTGGTGATTTATTTCTTTTGATTTCTGTGTAGTATTGCATTATATGGATGTACCATTATTGTTTTTTTTTATGCATGTGTTGCCGACTTTTTTTCCCTCTTTAGTGTTTGGCTATATTAAATAAAGCTGCTACAAGCTTTTGTGTACATGTCATTTTATGGACCAATGGTTTCATTTCTTTTTGGGCAAATACCTGTAAGTAGAATTGCTAAGCCATATGTATGTTTTACGTCTAAGAAGCTACTAAACTTTTCCAAGTAGCGGTATTTTACATCTCGCCCATTAGTATCTGAGTGTGAGTTGCTCCACATTTTTACTGACACTGCATTATGTTAATCCTTATAATTTTGGCTATGCTAGTATGTGTGTATCAGTGTCCTATTGTAAATATACTGTACTTCAAATGGAAAAGTACAGTAATATATGTAGCAGACTGAAATGTCAGGGAAGAGAATTTTGCAAAATGGAGCAGTCTACATGTGATGTGGTGCAAAGAGGTTAAAAAAGACAAAAAGAGCAAAGTGTCCATTGGATTTAAGAACAGAAAGGTTATTTATTACATTGTTATAGTGATTACACAAAGAAAATTGACATCATCCAGTGGAGATTCCCACCACCTTCTACCCATAAACCTAGAATCCTCTACTGTTCATGTCATGAAGGGTCCAAATATCATTATGTGGCTGAAACCCCAACATTGGACAAGAGAAAAGTCCCTCCCTGTATGGAACTTTAGGCTGGTCTTGAACCATCTCTTGCAAGGACACTTTAGGTCCAGAGTGATCTAGGAATAAAATAGTTTTATTAATCTACTTCCAGACTGGTACTTTCTGTTCCCTTTGCACTGAATTATTTGAGAATAGGTGAAACTTCTCCCTGCCCCCAGGGCCTTCCCACTTGGTGATATTTTTCCCGAAAGGGCATGAAGTCATCTGAATTGTCTCCTGACTTGTTCTCATCAGGCAGTAAGCAGACCTTGTTTAGTGCCTACTACATAGGTTTTAAATAAAATTTATATTGCATATTTATAGTGAACATTTACATTGCATAAATGAGTGAAAGAACAAATTAAATAAAGGAGTGAATGAGTTACCATATAAAGTAGGATTCTTGGTGAAAGACCTCTGTGTTCAGTTTCCATTCTGTCTTTTTTTTGAAAATGCTTAAACCTGCATGAAGGGGCTGGGTGGATGGGTAGTTGCTGATGAGTAGACTTGAAAGGAAAGCTGGAGGAATAGGATCTCTGAATTCCTGCTTGAATTAGGCAAGACTTAGAATACAAGAATGAGGAAAGTCATTGTTTACAAGCTGATTTAGAAAATGACCAAGAAATTAAATAAGAGTCAATAGGAACTCTGATTATCAATTTTAAAATAGTTCTGGAATCTGGAAACAACACTGTGTTTGGTACATCCTTCTGTTGTTCCATATTCCACGAAGTGCTATGTTACTTGTTTGCATGCTTGCTTCTCACCCAGGGCTCTGGCTGAGCTTCTTCAGGGCACAGATTGCATTTTATTCATCTTTGTATTTCCTGTTGCACGTAACACATAATAAGTGCTTGATAAACTTTGTTGAAAGAATGAAACAATTCAGGGAGGTGATAAATTGAGGACAAGGTCTACAGGACAGAAATAAATGGAAAGTTTGGTTGAGAATTGACTGAATACTGATAAAGGAAAGGCAGAAGGCCTAAGTTGCAGCTTCGCATTTTGTCTGAATTCTCTTTTCCTCAGGGCAAAATAAAGGTTTATAGTAAGATGCACTTGTTTGATAATGCATATTGGGGGCTCTGGACAAAAGTGGTATGTAATTCAGGCTTCTGTTGAAGAAACCTAGTATTTGATTCCACAGATGGACCAGGTCTCTTATGCAAAGATTTTTCTTAAAGTAGGGGTGGTTACTAAGGACTATATGGAGACTCTTGACAAACTCTCAGCATAAAATTATTTTTCCAAGGTTAATGCGGAAAGCTAAAAGACAAGAGCCAAAAGGCATCATAAGGGAACTGCAGGGCTAACTGTGCTCCTGACAAGAGATCTACTCTCTCCTCCTCTGTACTCATGGTCTCTCCTTCTCAGTCTGACTTGGAGTCTAGCAGGAATAATGACGTGTGCCCTTCATTTCTATATGTTTCACTTGCTCAAGAAGCCTAGGATCTCCCAGATCATCTTTCATGACCTGGACTCTCATTTCCATTTCATTCTGGGCATCCTCTAATTTGACTTCATCTTCTCTCTCTGTGGCTCATTCTCTTCTTCCTAACGGTATGTCTTTATCACTGTTAATTAGAAATCATTGTCTCTCTCTCTTCCCCAAAAGTCTCCAGTCTTAAAGCCCAAATGGTCAGACTATACTTCTTATCACCCCTCCTTTGTTGCAGTCTTTATAGACATGTCACTTCCTCATTTTGTGACAGTTTAAGCTCCTGGCTTGCTGTCATTTTCTCTAACACTCTCTCATCATCACTGAGACTGGTTTTAGTTTCTATGTTAATAATTCTTTCACTACCCTGACTTTCAACTTTTTATCTTCTGCCTTAATACAGCCACATACTCTCTTAGTTAAACCGCAGACTTTGACGTTCTGTAAAATTACATTCTTTCCAGAATTTTAATTATAAACATTTCACTTTCCAACCACCATCTCTTATCTTTCTAGCTCACTCTGTCTAATATACTGGCCAGCAATTCTTTCACTCCATCAGCTTTACAGTAGCATTACATTTTCACTGTTACTCTCTCCTCATATCTTAGCTTGGATTCTCTGGTTTAATTATGAAATAACTGCTTATATCTTGTACTGGCACTTCAGTATATTTGACCATTGCTTGACCCAAAGTCTAATCCAATCTTGCACCTGCTCATAAAACTTGATCACTCCTAACCCTAAGCCAGTTTGACACTAAGTTACTTTATCTCATTCTGTTGGGAATTAGGCCCTGTTTTATTCCTATATGAATGACTGGTCATGCTGGGATAATGACCAGTTCTAAGAAAGAATTTCACTACCTTTCTCTATAATCAAAAAGTGATTTTCAGAATCCTATCTTCTCTGGATATAAATTTCTCCTTCTTTCCCTATAACTAGCCTCAGACTCCACACCATCCATTCCACAGTGACTTTCCTTTCCTAGCAAACTAACAGGTTCAGCTTTGATATTTCTGACCTTTGGTAACTCTTTAACAGGTCTGCCGTTTTAGCCACCTCCCTGCACACCCTGTAACTACAGTGCCCTTTCTTCCTCTATCCTTTCATTGTATTTACCTGGTAACACTTAAACCTGGTTGAATCTGATTCTCTACTTACTCTGTTCTGGGCCTATCTAGTTGAACATGACTGAAGAAAAACAAAGCTGTGCTGCTGAATAGTCTTCACTGAAATCCACAGCCACCTCCCTCAAGTGGGCCTGTCTTCTGTTCAGCTATCGTACCTTATTTTCCTAGTCCATTCTGTCTTTCCCTCTCCAAGATGGCTACTTCCCTTTCATCTCATTTTCATTAAACTTTCAACATGTACTTTTCTCATCTTCATTCTCATTTGATAACCTTGCTTCCTATTTCATTGAGGAAGTAGAAGCAAACTTAAGAAAACTTCTACATGGCCTCACTGTAACATCTGCCAGTCTGCTTGAAACCATACCCGCATAATCTCCCTTTCCTTCATTTTTAAGAATGAAATATCTGTGTTCTTTCTAATCAAACCTAACATTTCTACTCCAGCAATTTGTTCTTCCTTTTTACTGATTTGTATTAGCATGCAGATATGCTGTAATTTCTAACATCTGCAAAACCATTTCCTGACTTCACACTTCCCTCCATCTTCTGCCCTATTTTTCTGGCCCTCTTCTAACAAAGCTCCTTGAAAAGGGTGTCTATTTGCTTGCTCCCATATTTTCTTGGACATACTCAAAGTGGTTCTTACTCCCACCACTCCAATGAAAACACTTGTGAAAAATCCCCAACAACCTCCACTTGGCTGAATCATGGTCTTCATTTTTCCTGACCTCGCATAGAACGCTTCTATTCTGGGTTGCTGTTATCCTCTTAGAAACTATATACTTCTTCTCTATCTCCATTGCTAGTGTTTTCTCATCTCCCCACCTTAGTCCTTGGATCTCTTCCTTTCTCTAATTGCTCTAAATTCAGAGTGATCTCAGACAGACTCTTGCTTTTAAAACTATTTAAAAACTGAAGACTCCAAAATTTGTATCCCCAGCCTGGATCAATATGAACTCAACTATCTGACTGCTTCTCAACAGTTCCAGTTGGATGACAAATTGGCATCTCAAGCTTAATATGTCCACAATTGAACTGCCAGTTCTTCTCTCCATCCTAACCTGTTCCTTCTTTTTCTTTTGCATCTCAGTAAAGAAAAACACCATCTTTCTCCACCGTTTGTACAAAAATCTTGGATTTTTCCATGACTCTTATCTTTTTCTCCTATTCTACCTTCAATGAAATAATCCAGTTGGCTTTACCTTTAACATATATACAAAATTCTGATAATTTCTAACTTATTCTACTTCTGTTTTCCTGATTCAGCAATCCTAATTTAATACCTAGATGATACAACATAATTTATTACCTAGATTATTGCAATAGCCTCCTAAATGTTCTCTCTTCTAACACATAAACATCCATTTGTAATCCAGTAGTCAAAATGACTCTTAAAGTATCAGATCACAGCATCTTCCAGTGGCTCCCAGGGACATGGGAATAACACTAAAGCACAAGAAAATTTTGTTGCAGTGGTCTCTGGCCCTTTGTGATCTCTCAGATACCATGTCCTGCAACTGATGCTGGGGTTCTTGTTCGCAGAATAGAGGAATGAACTTTGTGAACGAGCAAGGTAGAAGATTTACAGAGTAAATTTTATTCAGGGTAAGAGAAAGTATGGAACTCCCCACAGGTCCAGGGAGGGGCAAGGCTGCCCCTTGGGGTCTCGGTGTCTAGGTTTTATGCCTGTTGCAGTGGGAGCTGTTAGTTTCCTATAGGTTCAGCCAGAATGCTAGTTATGTTTTAATCTATCTGTGTTGTAAACTAATGGGCCTGCCTGCCTGTGGTCAGCAAGCTGTTCTGTATGGCTGGGTCCTGGTGGTGGTGGTGGGGGATACACTGTTACATTGTTTCAACCTCAAGCAACCTGTTATTCCTATACATTCCTGAAGCCCCAGTAAGATTGTGTTCTTTTCCAGGGCCCATACTGTACTCTAACTGGGCAGGGGTTTCTCTCTGCTGCTTCCCTGTCTTACACCTTTCTCCTATGCTTCCTAAACTTCAGCCATACTGGCCCCCTTCCCCTTCCTCATACATGCTGAGCATACCTCCATGTCATGACCAACCTCACATATTCTTCCTTCTGCCTAAGATTCTCCTTCTCCAGTAGTCACATGGTTTTCTTTCTCTTATGTGCGGTCAGTTCTTTCTTATTGGATAAGCCTTCTTTTATCACCATAAAGAAAAACTTCCCCACCCCTTAACTGCTCTCCCTTTCTTCCTTATCTTGCCTATTTTTCTCCCCATTTATCATTTATATTTTACATTTGCTCTTGTTTTTTGTTTACTGTTTAACTTCCAAGCTTAGAGTTGTGGACTCCAGGCCATTAGTGGCTTTGTGTTCTAGTGGCCAGCACAAAGCAAGTGCTTGTTACATATTCGTTAAATTAATTAATGTAGGACCATTCCCTACCTTGGTTTCCTGATTTTGGCTTACCAAATGCTGTTGTTTCCACTATTACTGAGCTCTCTCTCTACCTTGCTAGTGCAGGGGGAATCATGTGGAGGCAGCACTCTTCTGCTGCCTTGCTAAGGCTGCTGGGGGAAGTGACTGTGGCATTCTCCTGCTGCTCTGCTGAAGTTGGCAGGTGTGTGTCATTGCATCACACTCCCGCTGCCTTGCTGGGACCAGAAGATGTGAGCATGACATTCTCCCTCTTGCCCTGCTGGAGTGGAGTAGGCATGTGCTGCCTCCAAGATTCTGTAGCATCATTAGCATCATTGCTAAAGCCAGCAGGCAAAAGCAGTCCATACAGGGGATGCCCCTTGATTACTTGGCCTTGGTGGCTGAGGGGGTTGCATTTCTGGGTCCCATAGGACTTTAACAATAAGCAAGACAGTTCTACCACCCCCAGAGCACTGCACAGATAATAAACTGAAACATCCCTAGTCTTCTCATGAAAAAGGGAAAAGGCCTATTTACTTGTCCTGATGCTCTAGCCTAAGGGACAGGCTTCATGTCGGCCGCACATCTAGAGACTACAGAGGAGGTCTCAGAAATGCAGGTGGGGAGACACCATCCTTTTACTCTCTCCTGGACTTGTCACAGCTCTCTGGTAACCCCCAGAGGCAAACTTATACACCTATCTGGAGCCCTGATATTTGCAGCCAAAGGATACCTGCAGACTGCCTGTTCTCAAGGTCTGCAGGGTTTATGGTTGTGGCCCCACAGAACTCTATGTATTTAAATACATTAAAAGCTGCTGCCTGAGAGTCTACCTGCCAATCAGCCTGAAACTAGATATTAACTGTGATTCCTTCCCATGAAACACTGACAGGTTTTAGCACACCCTAAACAATTAGGAACTATCAAGAATAAATTAGGCGGCTTAGACAACCACAAAGCTTTGAGACATAACCAGGAGCTAGGGCAAGGTTGAATGATGAGGTTTACCACCTATACAAGACATCTCCTTCAAGTCTGTAAGAGGTAGCTATTTCTTTAATATAAAGAAAGAGTCTTGCAAAATAAGGAAAGAGCAGTATGTTCCAAATGAAAGAAAACTTTAAGATAAAACCATAGAAAAATACTTAAATGAAATGGAGATGAGTAGTTTACCTGATAAAGAATTCAAAGTAATGGTCACACAGATGCTCACTGAACTCAGGAGAAGATTGGATGAATGCAGTGAAAACTTGCAAGAGATACAATATATAAGAAAGTACCAATCAGAAGCCACAGAGCTGAAGAATACAATAACTACACATGAGGGCTTCAACATCAGACTAGATGAAACAGAAGAATATATCAGTGAACCAGAAGACAGGGCAGTGGAACTTACCCATACAGGTAAGAAAAAGAAAAAAATAATTTAAAAATGTGCAGATAGCTTAAGGGACCTATGGGAAAACATTAAGAGGAATGATATTTACATCTTACAGGTCCTAGAAAGAGAAGAGAGAGAAAAGGGCAGAAAAATATTTGAAGTAATGACTGAAAAGTCCCCAAACCTGGGGCAGGAAACAGATACTTAGGTCCAGAAAGCCACGAGCATTCCAAAAAAGATGACTGTCCATAAGATTATCCGCAATTTTTCAGCAGAAACATAGGCTAGAAGGGAATGACATGATACATTCAAAGTGCTGAAAGGAAAAAAATCTTCCAACCAAAAATACTCTACCCAGTAAGCTTATCATTCAGAATTAAAGGAGGAGAGAGAGACTTTTTCAGATTAGCAAAAGCTAAAGAAATTTATCACCATGAAACTGGCCTTACAAGAAATATTAAAGGGACTTCTTTAAACTGAGAAGAAAAACTGCTAATTAGTAACAACAGAACATATGAATGTCAGAATCTCAATGTTAGAGGTAAGTATATATGAGGTAGTAGATTAGTCACTTATAAAGGTAATATGAATATTGAAAGAAAAAAGTAAATTTAACTATAATTAAAATAATTAAGGGCTATACAAAATAAAAAGATGTAAAATGAGACATTGAAAATATGTTGGGTCGGGGAAGTAAAATGTAGCTCTGACTACTGGCGGTCTTTTGTGGTTCCATATAAATTTTAGAACTATTTGTTCCTGTTTGTTGAAGAATGCTGTCAGTATGTTGATAGGGATTGCATTGAATCTGTAGATTGCTTTAGGCAGGATGGCCATTTTGACAGTATTACTTCTTCCTACCCTTGAGCATGGGATGAATTTCCATTTATTAGTGTCCTCTTTAATTTCTCTTGAGCGTCTTGTAGTTTTCAGGGTATATGTCTTTCACTTCCTTGGTTTTTCCTTAGGTTTATTCTTGATGCAATTGTGAATGGAATTGTTTTCCTGATTTCTCTTTCTGCTAATTCATTGTTAGTGTATAGGAATGTAACAGATTTCTGCAAATTTATTTTGTATCCTGCAACTTTGCTGAATTCAGATATTAGTTCTAGTAGTTTTGGAGTGGATTCTTTGGGGTTTTCTATGTGCAATATCATGTCACCTGCAAACACAAACATTTGGCTTCTTCCTTACCAACTTGAATGCCTTTTATTTCTTTGTGTTGTCTGATTGCCATGGCTAAGACCTCCGGTACTATGTTAAATAAAAGCAAGGAGAGTCGGCATCCTTGTCTTGTTCTTGATCTTAGAGGAAAAGCTTTCAGTTTCTCGCAGTTAAGTATGATGTTGGCTGTGGGTTTATCATATATGACCTTTATTTTGTTGAGATATTTGCCCTCTATACTCATTTTGTTGAGAGTTTTTATCATGAATGGATATTGAATTTTGTCGAATGATTTTTTCAGCATCTATGGAGATGATCTTGTGGTTTTTGTTCTTGTTTTTGTTGATGTGATGGATGATGTTGATGGATTTTCCAATATTCTACCATCCTTGCATCCCTGGGATGAATGCCAGTTGATCATGCCATATGATCATCTTGATGTATTTTTGAATTCAGTTTGCTAACATTTTGTTGAGTGTTTCTACATCTATGTTCATCAGGGATGTTGGTCTGTAATTTTCTTTTTTGGTGGGGTCTTTGGCTGGTTTTGGTATTAGGGTGATGCTGGCTTCATAGAAGGAGTTTGGAAGTATTCCATCCTCTTCTATTTTTTGGAAAGCTTTAAGAAGAATGGGTATTATGTTCTGTATATGTCTGATAAAATTCAGAAGTGAATCCATCTGGTCTGGGGGTTTTGTTCTTGGGTAGTATTTTGATTACTGACTCAATTTTGTTGCTGGTAATTGGTCTGTTTAGATTTTCTGTTTCTTCCTTGGTTAGCCTTGGATGGTTGTATTTTTCTAGGAAGTTGTCCATTTCTTCTAGGTTTTCCAGCCTGCTCACATATAGATTCTCATAGTATTCTCTAATAATTATTTGTATTTCTGTGGGGTCCATCATGATTTTTCCTTTCTTATTTCTGATATGTGTAGATTTTCTTTTTTCTTAATAAGTATGGCTAGGGTTTTATCTATTTTGTTTATTTTCTCAAAGAACCAGCTCTTGGTTTCGATGATTTTTTCTATTGGTTTATTCTTCTTAATTTTATTTATTTATTCTCTGATCTTTATTATGTCCCTCCTTCTGCTGACTTTGGGCCTCATTTGTTCTTCTTTTTCCAGTTTCAATAATTGTGACTTCAGATTATTCATTTGGGATTGTTATTCCTTTTTTAAATAGGCCTGAATTGCTGTATACTTTCCTCTTAGAACTGCCTTCACTGTGTCCCAGAGAAGTTGGGGGCATTGTGCTGTTGTTTTCACTTATCTCCACATATTGCTTGATCTCTGTATTAAGTTGGTCATCGATCCATTGATTATTTAAGAGCATGTTGTTAAGCCTCCATGTGTTTGTGAGCCTTTCTGTTTCCTTTGTACAATTTATTTCTAGTTTCCTACCTTTGTGGTCTGAGAAGCTTGTTAGTACAATTTCAATCTTTTTGAATTTACTGCAGCTCTTTTTATGGCCTAATATGTGGTCTATTCTGGAAAATGCTCAATGTGCACTTGAGAACAATGTGTATCCTGCTGCTTTTGGGTGCAATGTTCTATAGATGTCTGTTAGGTCCATCTGTTCTAATGTGTTATTCAGTGCCTCTGTGTCCTTCCTTATTTTCTGTCTGGTTGATCTGTCCTTTGGAGTGAGGGGTGTGTTGAAGTCTCTTAGAATGAATGCATTGCATTCTATTTCATCCTTCAATTCTGTTAGTATTTGTTTCACATATGTAGATGCTCCTGTTTTGGGTGCATAGATATTTATAATGGTTATATTCTCTTGTTGAACTTCCCCCTTTATCATTATGTAATATCCTTCTTTATCTCTTGTGACTTTCTTCGTTTTGAAGTCTATTTTGTCTGATACAAGTACTGCTACACCTGCTTTTTTCTCCCTATTGTTTTCATGAAATATCTCTTTCCATCCCTTCACTTTTAGTCTGTGTATGTCTTTGGGTTTGAAGTGAGTCTCTTGTAGGCAGTGTATAGATGGGTCTTGCTTTTTTATCTATTCTATAACTGTGTCTTTTGATTGGAGCATTCAGTCCATTTACATTTGGTGTGATTATCGATAGATATGTACTGATTGCCATTGCAGGCTTTAGATTCATGGTTAGCAAAGGTTCAAGGGAACCTTCTTTACTTTTTAACTGTCTAACTTATCTAACTTATTATGCTATTTAAAACACTGTCTGATGATTCTTTATTTCTCTCACTTCTTTTTCGTCTTCCTGCATTCTTTATATGTTATGTGTTTTATTCTGTTCTCTTTGTGTTTCCCTTGACTGATTTTGTGGATAGCTGATTTTATTTTGGATTTAGTTAGTATTTAGTTTGTCTACTTCTTTTGCTGTGGTTTTATTTTCTCTTGTGAGAGCTATTTAGCCTTAGGCATACTTTCATCTAGAGGAGTCCCTTTAAAATACACTGTAGAGATGGTTTGTGAGAGGTAAATTCCCTCAACTTTTGCTTATCTGGGAATTGTTTATCCCCTCCTCCAAATTTAAATGATAATCTTGCTGGAAACAGTATTCTTGGTTCAAGGCCCTTCTGTTTCATTGCACTGAATATATAATGCCATTCCCCTCTGGCCTGTAAGGTTTCTTCTGAGAAGTCTAATGATAGCCTGATGGGTTTTCCTTTGTAGGTGATCTTTTTTCTCTTTCTGTCTGCTCTTAATACTCTGTCATTTTCTTTGATCTTTGCCATTTTAATTATTATGTGCCTTGGTGTTGTCCTCCTTGGATCCCTTGTGTTGGGAGATCTGTGGACTTCCATTTCCTGAGAGACTATTTCCTTCCCCAGATTGGGGAAGTTTTCAGCAATTATTTCTTCGAAGACTCTTTCTATCCCTTTTTATCTCTCTTCTTCTTCTTCTGGTACCCCTATAATGTGAATGTTGTTTCATTTGTATTGGTTACACAGTTCTCTTACTCTTTCAGTCTATAGATCCTTTTATCTCTCTCTTCCTCAGTTTCTCTGTATTTATGTTCTCTGCTTTCTGTTCCATTAACAGTCTCTTCCACCTCATCCATTCTTCTCTTAAATCCTTCCATTGTTTGTTTAATTTCTGTTATCTCCCTCCTCAATTCATCC
Organism: Manis pentadactyla; assembly: GCF_030020395.1. Lineage (NCBI taxonomy): Eukaryota > Metazoa > Chordata > Mammalia > Pholidota > Manidae > Manis > Manis pentadactyla. Next base: position 38,014,739 of record NC_080020.1, read on the forward strand.
CTTAGCTCTTGCATATTTCTCTGTAGTTGCATCAGCATGCTATGACTTTTATTTTGAATTCTTTTTCAGGAAGATTGGTGATTTCAGTCTCAGCAAGCCCTCTCTCTGGTGTTTGAGAGATTTTGGACTGAACAAGGTTCTTCTGCCTATTCATGGTGATGGGCGTGGTCACTGGCAACTGGCTCATGTATCAGCTGGAAGAACCAAGTCCCTTCCTGCTTGCTGGTTGCCTTTCCTTTCTCCACTGTCTGTGCTCATTAATTGCACACAGGGAGCAGCCTCTGGGTTAATCTCCTGAGGTTTTGTGGGTGGGGAGGCCCTCTGGATGGCTAGGGTGCTGGCAGGGGTTGCAGGCGAGCAGCTTGTTTTCTACTGTGAGAAGAAAGTCCCTTTGTGCCTCCTGGTCTTCATGCCCATCTTTGCTTTCTCTGCTGGTCATCTGCACACAGCAAGCAGCTTCTGAGTTAATGCCCTAAGCTTCTATGAGTGGGGTGGCCTAGGGCTTTGGCAGGGGTTGCAGACAGTGGCTTGTGTTCTGCCATGAGAACAAAGCCTCTTTGTGCCTCCTGGTCTCTGCACCCATGTCCACTGTCTGTGCTGGTCCACCGTGTGCAGGGAGCAGCCTCTGGCTCTAGGCTTGTTAGTCACATGCAGGGAGAAGCATTTCTGTTAAGCTGTGTGGTGGTGGTAAGCAGGGCTGCTCTCTGACTGATCTGCAGCAATGACAGGGACAGCCATTTTGCTTGCAGGTGCCAGCGGGGAGGAAGGAACATCAGGCTGCTTATCACTGTGAGAGTTCTGGGAGCTGCATTGCCAACCAGGGGGTTAGGGCACCTGAAGTTCCTTAAAGTTCCTGCTGGGCTGAGTGTGCCAGGATGATTTTGTCCACCTGTTAAACCCTTGTCCCTTTAAGACTTTTAAAGTGCCTGCTTTTCTTTTTGTCCCAGGACAGCCAGTTGTGGGAACCTGTTCTCAGTCTTAGTCTGAGATTTTGATTCTCCACTCCTCTATTATCCAGAGCACTATGCAATGTGTGTCTGTGCTCCCAGGGCAGATTACTAGGGCTGGTTATTTAGCAGTCCTGTGCTTCCACTCTCTCCCCACTCTGATTTCTTTCCTCCCATTGGGGAGCTGGGGTTGGGGGAGTGCTCAGATCATGGCTTTGTGTCTTACCCTTTTCCATGAAATGTTGGGTTCTTGCAGATGTAGCCTGGCTGGTGTACTGTATCTTCTGGTCACTCTTTAAGAAATAGTTGTATTTGCTGTATTTTCAAACTATATATGGTTTTGGGAGGAGATTTCAACCACCCTATTCCCACCATCATCTTTTCCTCTCTCTCCCTAGGAAGAAATTTAATCAAGGAGATAAAAACTTGTACACTGAATCTATAAAATGTTGATGAAATAAATTGAAGAAGACATAAATGGAAAGTATTTCATGTACATGGGTTGGAAGAATTAATGTTGTTAAAATGTCCATATTACCAAAAGGAATTTGTGTACCCAAAGATTCAATGTATTTCATATCATAATTCCAATAGCATTTTTCACAGAACTAGAACAAATAATCCAAAACTCTTAATGGAAGCACAAAAGGCCCCAATTCACCAAAGTAATGTTGAGGAAAAAAATATCTGGAGGCATCACACTCCCTGATTTCAAATTATTTGCAAAGCTATCATAATCAGGACAGTATGGTATTAGACTAAAATCAGACACAAATCTGGACATGAACTCACCCATATATAGACAATTTATGGCAAAGTAGGCAAGAATATAGAATTGGTAAAGAACAGTCTCTTAACTAAATGGTGTTGGGAAAGCTGAACAGCCACATACAAAAGAATAAAATAGATCACTATCATACATCATACACAAAAATTAACTCCAAATGGATTAAAGGCCTAAGTATAATACCTGAAACCATAAAACTAGCAAAAAACAGTCAGTAAGCTCCTTGACATCAGTCAGGGTGGTGACCCCAAAAGGAAAGGTAATAAAACCAAAAAGAAACAAGTGGGACTATATCAAACTGAAAACTTTTGCACAGTAAACATAACTGTTAACAAAATGAAATGGCAGCCTGCTGAATGGGAGAAAATATCTGAAAATTGTGTATATATAATCGGTTAATATCCAAAAAATATGAAGAACCTACACAACTCAAAAACAAGAAAATATGATTAGAAATGAATAGAGGACCTGAATAGAGATTTTTCCAAAGAAGTTGTACAGATGGCCAATAAGTACACAAAAAGATGCTAAACATCACTAATTGTCAGTGAAATGCAAATCAGAACTACAATGAGGTATTACCTCACATTTACTAAAATGATTATTATAAAAAAGAGAAAAATTGTGTGTTGGAAAGAATGTGGTGAAAAGAGGAACTTTGCACTGTTGGTGGGAATGTAAATTGGTGCAGCCACTGTGGCATACAATATAGAGGTTCCTCAAAGAATTAAAAAGAGAACTACCATATGCTCCAGCAATTCTACTTCTGGGTCTATATCTGAAGAAAATGAAAGCACTACTTAAAAAACATTTATGCTTCCCTGTGTTCATTACCATTCTATTTACAATAGTCAAGGTATGGAAAAACCTGTGTCCATTGATGCATGAATGGATAAAGAAAATGTGAGACACACACACACACACACACACACACACAGTTGAATACTACTCATCAATAAAAAGGAATGAAATTTTGCCATTTCTGATAACATGGATGGACCTTGACAGAATTATGCATAGCAAAATAAGTCAAATAACATGATTTCACTTATATGTGGAATCTAAACAACAAAGCAAATAAGCACATGGGACAACAAAACAAAACTCATAGATAAAGAGAACAGATTGTTGATTGCCATTGAGGAGGAGGGTGTTGGGAGGGTGGGTGAAAAGGTGAAGGGGGTCAAGGATTATAAACTTCCAGTTATAAAAAAAATAAATCATGGAGATATAATGTACAGCATGGTGACTAAAATCAATAATATTGTTGAAATATTATTGAAATATACTTGAAAGTTGTCAAGAGAGTTAATTCTAAAAGTTAACTTTGTATGAGGATGGATGTTTACTAGATTTATTGGATCATTTCACAATGTATAGAAGTATTGAATCATTATGTTGTATACCTGAAATCTTTATAATGTTGTATGTTAATTATACCTCAATTTTAAAAAGTGTGACTTGGAAAAGACAAAAATAATGACAACAAAATACTATTGTTTTATTAAAATTCTATACACAGTACTTATCAAGAAATTCTAGATTGTCTTTTCCCCTTACAATCAGGTACTCCCAGTTCATCGAGTTCAGTGATCTACTTTGCATGTCATTTCCCACATGCTTTTCCACATTAAAAACAAACAAGAAAACAAGCAAAAAGAAATAAAAACTCATAATTAATTTTATTAAGGTAAAGTAAAAATTGTGAAATAGTGGATTAATAATGGCTTCCAGTGGTTTTTAAAATTACTGGAGATTCGGCTCTGTCGGGTAGATATGGTGAGGATGCCACAGGTTCCTACAGCACTAGAACAGAAGGCTTAAGGAACAAGCCATATCTGCAGAAGTAAGTTGGAATTCAGACTGGGATGGGTTGTCAAAATTCTTTGCAGATATACCAATTGATTTAAAATGTTGCAGTTAGTACTAAAACTCATTATTTTTTTTTTTCAACATTTTCATCAGAATGCTGTATACTCATTAAAAGGCACACTTTATATAGAGCTCATGCTCATTCTGCCCCTTGGCCTCTATGATTTGGTCTTATGACTCCTGTGCTGGGGAGGGGGGTCCCTTCCTCCTGTGGTAGTTGGGGGAATAACAGCCTCAGCCCAGATCACAGACGGTGATTGAAAACAATGAGATTCAACTTCCTTAGGTGACCTTGACTAGGCTGCTCATAGGTCTCTCTGTGCACCATAAATTACAAGTAATTACATAGAAATAGGAGATCAGCTCATTCCCTTGAGTTATCTGTGAAGTGCAACTGATTTCACTTAAGGCTGAGCAGCAGTAAAGTATATTAATATCAGCTTAATTTGTGGTAATTGAGGTAGCAATAAAGAATTATCTCTGGAATATTTTATTCCCATGATTATCTGAGTGTTTAAACTATGCAAGTGATTTTTTGGTCATAGTATAAAATGTCCCATTCTCTCCCATCAGGAACTTAGTGTAATTAGCATCTGGCAGACAACACTGTGTTCAGTCATTTCGCCTGTCCCTTGGATGCATTTTTATTAGCCAAACCATCAAGTAACCTTATTTATTATTCTAGATAGAAGCATTTTGATCTCATTAACATGGATAATTTTCTCCAAACTTATGTAGTCATATTGCAGCCAAAGCTCCCTTTATGACAATTAAGATATACTGTTTTTTTCTTCTGGTGCCCTCCTATACAATTAAGATACCATTCAAATCAGTAAATGTATTAGTATATTAACTCACTAATTGGATTACAAACACATCCTCTTATTTCTGAAATGTTTATGATTTAATTGACTTGTTTAAACTAATTTTCATCTCCCTGTGCAATTATAACTCGTTGTTAATTGAACTTATTTACACATGGAATACTGATACTGTATTCCCTGTGCCAAGGAAATATGTCTAAAGGACTCATCAAAAGGTTAGGTTTTTGGCTTTATTTTTTGGGCACCTGAAACTTCTACTAGAAATAATAAAGATCATGTAATATTCATTTGTTCAACTGTCTAAGAATCAGTTTCAGTAACTTTTAGGACAATTAAGTATGATCCTATTAGTCTATAATTATTCATGCACATTCTATGTGGATTAGCTATTGCTTAAAAAATATATTCTTTTCCCCTCCAATTTAGGTAGGGGTCCATAACTGCAGTGGCCAGGTCCAGTATCACAGAGACAATGGACACAATGATCTGTTTTAGACTGCTGTTATTCTGTGCTGTTGTTTTCCAGTCTGGAATTCTCTCTGAATTAAAGATTTTAAAAGGAGACAAAGAGACATGCATGCACATTTCTGCAAAGTAATTTCAAATGCATTGCAATGCTCAAAGGCAATGATTTATATCCATGAGGTAAAAGTCATGAGTTGGGCTCATAACCATATTGTCTTAGATAAATATGATTGGGATAATTTTGAGGACCTTAGTACCAAAGTAGTTTTCATAATTTTCACTTCCTTTTTGCCATTACTGTAGTAGTGTAATATAATCCACATGCAGGAAAGTACACAAAACAAAGATGAGTACTTGTGTGACCACTCCCCAGGTCAAAGCATTGATCATCACTATCATGACTGAACCCTCTTTCCTGTCCCTCCCAGTGTCTCTCAAAGGTTACCGCCATCCTGACTTTTGTGGGAATTACTGCCCTGCTTTCCCTTTTAAATTTACACCTAAGCATGCATTCCTGAACTCAATAGGATAGATTGTTTTTCTGTTTTTCAACTTTATATGGAATGTTACATACCATGTATTCTTTTGTGTCAGGATTCTTTAGCTTGGTAATATGTTTGTGTGCATATGTTCAATATCTAAGTTGTGTTTAGCTGTAGTTCACTCATTTTTATTGCTGTGTAGTATTGCACTGTATGAACATAACAAATGACATGTCTATTTATTCCATTTTTGGTTAACATTCTGGTTACTTCCAAGTTAGAACTTATGACACACTGCAATACTGCATTTGATTTATACTTTGGAATGAAATTGCTAGGTCAGAATTGATAACAATATACTCATTTTTTAATTAAATTTAATTTTTTACTGATATATTGTTGATACACAATATTATATTGGCTTCAAGTATACAACACATTGTTTCAATAGTTACACACATTATTAAATCCTCACCCCAACTAGTGCAGTTACTATCTGCCAACAGAAAGATATTACAGAACTATTGACTAAATATGCCATGCAGCACCTTTATCCCCATGACCATGATTATATTTTGATTGAGATTTTTGTGCCCCTTTATCTCCTTCAGTCACCCCACCCAGCCATCCTAAACCCTCCCCCCAGTAACCACCAGTCACTTCTCTGTGACTCTGAGTCTACTGCTATTTTGTTCATTATGTTTGTTTTGTTTTTAGATAACACAAATAAGTGAAATCATAAGTGTCTTTCTCCATCTGAATTATTTCACTTAGCATAATACCCTGTAGCTCCATCCATCCATGTTGCTGCAAATGGCAGGATTTCTTTCTTTTTTATGGCTGAATAATTCATTGTGTATCATGTCATCTGCAAATAGTGACAGTTTAACTTCTTCCTTACCAGTTTAGATGCCTTTTATCTTTTTATCTTGTCTGAATGCTATGGCTAGGATGTCTAGTACTCTGATGAATAGAAGTAGTAAGAGCGGACATCCTTGTCTTGTTCCTGATCTTAGAAGAAAAGCTTTCAGCTTTTCACCATTGAGCATGATGTTAGCAGTGTGTTTGTTGTATATGATCTTTACGATGTTGAGGTATGTTCCTTCTGTACCTTTTTTGTTGACAGTTTTTATCATGAATGGATGTTGAATTTTGCCAGATGCTTCTTTAGCATCTATTGTGATGATCATGTGGTTTTTATCCTTTTCATTAATGTGGTGTATGATATTGATTGATTTATGAATATTCTACCATCCTTGCATCCCTGGAATAAATCCCACTTGGTTGTGATGGATGATCCTTTTGATGTATTTTTGAATTAAGTTTGCTAATATTTTGTCAAGCATTTTTGCAATTGTGTTTATCAGAGATTTTAGTCTATAATTTTATTTTATTGTAGTGTCTTTATCTGGCTTGGTATTAGAGTAAAACTGGCTTTATACAAGGAGTTTGGAAGTGTTCCCTCTTCTACTTTTTGGAATACTTTAAGAAGGATGAGTATTATCTCTTCTTTAAATGTGTGGTAGAATTAATCTGTGAAACCATCTGCCCCTGGACTTTTGTTTGTTGGGAGTTTTTTGACTACCAATTCAATTTCATTACAGGTAATTAGTCTGTTCAGATATTCTGTTTCTTCCTGTGTTAGTCTTAGAAGGTTGCACTTTTCTATGAATCTTTCCATTTCCTCTAGGTTGCCCAATTTATTGGCATATAATTTTTCATTGAATTCTCAATAATTATTTGTATTTCTGTGATATAATTTGTAACTATTTCATTTTCATATCTGATTTTGTTTATTTGCTCTCTCATTTTTTTGCAAAGTCTGGTTAAGGGTTTATCTATTTTTGTTTGTCTATTTTATTTCTCAAAGAATCAGCTCTTGGTTTAATTGATTTTTTTTCTATTGCTTTATTCTTCTCTTTTTTTAAAAATTTCTGCTCTGATCTTTATTATGCCCCTTTTTGTACTAACCTTGGGTTTCACTTGTTCTTCTAGATTCTTTAACTGTGGGTTTAGACTATTTATTTGGGATTGTTCTTTTTTCTTGAGGTAGGCCTGTATTGCTACATACTTCCCTCTTAGAACCACTTTTGTGGCATCCCATATATTTTGAACTGCTGTATTTTTGTTTTCATTTGTCTCCATGTATTGCTTGATTTCTTCTTTGTTCATTGATCTATTAATTATTTGGAAGCATGTAGTTTAGCCTCTGTGTGTGGTTTTTTGTTTGTTTTCTTTGTGTATTATTTTTCTAGTTTCATACTATTGTGATCTGAAAAGATGCTTGATACAATTTCCATCTTCTTGAATTGATTGAGGCTCTTTTTGTGGCTTAGTATGTGATCTATTCTGGAGAATGTTCCATGTACACTTGAGAAAAATGTGTATCCTGCTGCTCTTAGATGGAATGTTTTGTATGTATCTCTTAAGTCCATCTGATCTAATGTGTTATTCAGTGCCTCTGTTTCCTTATTTGTATTCTGACTGGATGATCTGTCCATTAATATAAGTGGGGTGTTCAAATCTCCTAATATGATTGTATGGCTGTCTATTTCTTCCTTTAGTTCTGTTAGTATTTGTTTTACAAATTTAGGTGCCCCTATGTTGGGTGCATAGATACTTATAATGGTTATATCCTCTTGTTGGACTGACCCCTTTATCATTATGCAATGTCCTTCTTTGTCTCTTGTTACTTTCTTTGCATTAAATTCTATTTTGTCTGATACAAGTCCTGCAACTGCTGCTTTTTTCTCCCTATTATTTGCATGAAATATTTTTTCTATCCTTTTACTTTTAGTCTATGTATGTCTTTGGGTTTGAAGTAAGTCTCTTGTAGGCATATAGATGGGTCTTGTTCTTTTTTTTTTTTCCATTCTGTAACTCTTTGCCATTTCATATTTCTAATGATTCCTGTGGAATAATTACTTTGTGTAGGTGCTGCCCTCTAGTGCCCAGAAGCTCTACTCTCTGGAGCTGCCCAACACCTGGAGCAATGGCGGGGGTCGCAGGCATGGCACTGATACTTGCTGGGAGGGAAGAGTTCTTTCCTGCTTCCTAGCTGCAGTGCCTGCCTCCACTTCCAGGGTCAGTGGGCCAAGCACTCACTGCATTATGCCTCTGTAGCTGCCGTAGGTGGAGCCACCCTCTGGCTGCCCTGGTGCGATGGCGGGGGTAGCAGGTGCTTTGACCAGTGCCTGCAGGGAGGAAGGGGTCGCAGGTTGTGTATTGCAGTGGGGAGCCCTGACACTGCATTGCAAGCCAGGGGGATGGAACATCTGAAGCTCCTGAAAGTTCCCAACCTGCTGGGCTGAGTGTGCTGGGACGATTTTGTCCAACTGTCCTTTCTCCTGAGCGGCAAGCTCTGTGTAATCCTTTCCCCTTTAGTACCCCACTCACTATTGGGAAGTCTTTGAAAGTGCCTGCCTTTCTTTTGTCCTGAGCAGCCCATTGTGGGTACCTGTTCTCCACAAGTGGCTGGAATCTCAAGTCTCTCTAAGTATTCTGCCTGTCTTTGCTTTCCAACCCCACTAATCTCCAGAGCGCCATTTAATGTGGGTTTATGCTCGTGGAGCACATCTCCAGGGCTGGGTGGTTAGCTGTCCTGGGCTTCTACTCCCTCCCCTCTTGGTTTTTCTTCCTCCTGCCTATTAACTGGGGTGGGGGAAGGTGTGTTTCTCACCAGATCGCCACTTTGCTACTTTACCCTTTTCTGTAAGGTCTTCTCTTTTCCCCAGATGTAGGCAGTCTGTTGTAGTCTTTGGGTCACTCTTTCAGGATTAGTTGTATTTGCTGTATTTTGTGTTGTATGTGGTTTTGGGAGGAGGTTTCTGCTTACTTTTCATGCCTCCATCTTTCCACCCCTCCCACCTTTTCATATTTATATTGTTTGTTTAGATCTAGGTTTTCAATTTTACACATTTTTATTTTCTAAAGTCTTTTTTGGTTGCTCTGACCAAGGCCTTGCAAATCTCCCCTCTATGCTCATTCAGTGCTCCACCTTGCTGGCCTGTGTTCTGAGGTCTTTGCACTCCCAACATATTTTCACTTATAACTGTATAGAGTAGTTCTACTCTCCCAAGTATTTATACCTGTTACAACCTGCACAGTTAAGCCTATCTGTATTTGGGTACTGGGGGAAGCCTTCTCTGTAAGAGCAGTTGGGATTCTATAATGCAACATATCTTTTAAAAAAAAATTATAACTGTGATTATATATCCTATGAATATTTTTTCCTCTATGTCCTAAGTTTTCACCAAAATTCCTATTGGTCCCTCAATCATTCTTAAGAAGAATTACTGAAGTAATAGATCTAAAGTGTATATCAGAGTTATATCCTATTTTTGGCAGGCATATAATGATGTAATATTCACAGCTTCATTACCGACCTTTTGTTCATGATGATTTAGGTATTCCCTGAGATACAAAATTGTTTTCTCTACCATTATCTTCATTTCCTTCTTATTCCTCACTTGCAGAGTCATAATCATCCATGTTTCTATTAACACTAAGTTTGTGGCAGTCCTGGTTTTTTTCTGTCATGCTTTGCAAGTTTGTTCCATCCCGTTTGCATTTCCCAATTACAAAACCACTTTTACAGTTTTAGATGTTATAATAGCATCATCCCACCTCTAGGTACCAACATCTGTATTAAGTTGTCTTTTGCTATTCTAACAAATTGCCACAAACTTAATGGCTTAAAAGAGTCACAAATATTATTTTATGGTTCTGAAAGTCAGAAATTTTGAAAGGATTGCACTTGGTAAAACTAAGGTGTTGGCAGTTCAAGGGGAGAACCTGTTTTCTTGTCTTTTCCCATTTCTATAGTCTGCCCACCCTCCTGGTTCAGGGCCCATTTCTTTCTCATATCACATCCCACTGACACACAATTTCCTGTCTCTCTCTCTTTCACTTATAAGGACCCTTGGTGTTATATTGAGCCCATTCAGATAATCTGTCCATTTCAAGGTCACCTGATTGGTTGGCAATCTTAATTCCATCTGCATCCTTAATACCTTCTCCATGTAACATAACATTTTCCCAGGTCTTAGGGATTAGAACGTGAACATCTTTGGGGGTAAATTATTCTATCACAATTGTCACATGGGGAAAAGTTAGAAAAACATCATGAATCAAAAATGCATTCTAGTTTATGAAATTTTTGTCCTATTGAAACTCACGTCCTTGTACTTATATATATATCTCTGCTTTCAAAAGAGGGAATTGACCTCAATTTCAGAAAACATTGTCCATAAAAACTTACATAGAAAAAAAATTCATGGGTGAAAAACTGAAGTAAAATCATGATCAAAATAGATCATTTCAAATCTGAAGTTGGCATAGTTTGTTGGGAAGTTTCTTTGCCCTCAGACAGATCATATAGCTTGAGACAAATCTGTTACACTGCAGTTATATTTATCATTATCACCACGTCATTCAGTTTGCATTATAAGGAATTCATTTGGGGATGCTACCGACTACTTTTCAAATGTTTGCTGTTGATTAAACAGAGCAGAGTAGCTATGGACCAGAATTGGGAAAGAGTTATATAGAGAGAAAGCAATGGGAATTGATGTGAGTAATGGTGTCTATCCATGCCTTGAAAAATCCTCTTTGAATTACACTTCTGAGTGGATGGGAGAGCACGTTCTCTTGACGCCACCATCAATCCTCTGTGCACGTAGCAGTTCTCTTTAAAACATCAGTGAGCCTCCCTTCTAGCACACTTACTCTTCTGCTGTCTAGAGATGAGAAGCTGTAGTTTTTGTGGTGACAGAAGGATGTGAGAGCCATTGATTCAAGAGTGAAATCAAAGGACACACTATTTAACCTCAAATCCCCTGGACAATTAAGTCAACCTCCTAGGATGAAGATTTTCTCAATAGTAGGTATTTGCAATTCAGTCAAATAGCAATTTTGGCTGATTCTTTTTTAAAGGAAGGGTAAAAGTCCATTGATGATCAAGTCAATCAGCTGCCTTTGCTAGTTCTTAAAGTATATTCTGAAGTATATTCTGATGCTTTTAGTTATTGTTTGGGAGTTGTTTTTAATAGAAACATTTACAACATAGTCTTTTAGAGGAAGTGATGCAACTGGTAGTTTGAGCACACAATTTCAGTAATACTGATTTGGATTCAAATCCCAGATCTACCATGAGACAGTTGCATAGCCTTAGGCAAATTAATAAATTTCCTTACCTTTAAAATGGGAATAACCATTTTCAACATTTTGAGTGGTTATTATAATTAAATGTGGGATAATACATGTAGAACAATAATGGTGTGCTCTGTACAATATCTTGATATCCTCATCATCCTCTCCTACCTGGCTCCTTAAATTCTTTCAGGAGCCATGACATTGATGTAACTGTGTTGGAAACTGCGAGATGATGTGTGGGGGAACAAATTGGTGAGGAAAAGAACTTAAGTTAAAGATTACTTAAAACGCTTGGTGCACCAAATAAAATATGACTCTGGAACAGCCTTGACCTTCAGGCTGACAGTATACTCCTCCACTCAGAGATCTTTTATTACCAGTGACCACACCATAGGGAAGACTTTGCATCTGGACATGCCAGGAATACAGAGGCTGATTCTAATTTTAGAACCATATGAAGCACTTTCAGTTTCTATTGATCCTCAAGTATAAAAGAAGAATATGTATGTCTACCTCACAAGGCTGCTGTGAGTATTAGAGGTAACATCTTTAAAATACGTAGCAAGGGCTTAGGCACTATAGGTACATAATGTGTGATAGGAATGTATTCTCAAAAACAAACTTGGAACATATTCTCATTGTCTACTATACCCATTAGAGTTATTTTAGTCTTTCTAGCATTATCTACCTCTGTTCCCTGAATGGTGAAATTGATTCTTATTTCATTTTTTTATATCACCAAATACCACGTTATCAGCTGTATTCAGATTTAATAGGGAACAGGGAAAAAAGGGGAGAGATTCTGTTGTTCAGTTACATAAATACAAAAACCTATTCTTGCTTTGCCAAGAGTAAAAATCTTAGAATGCATTGTCTCACAGAAGCAACTTTAAGCATTATGGTCAGATTCTGTATAACAGTATTCATACTTTTATATGGATAAAGTATGCTTTTGGGGGTATTCAAAAGACTCTAAACAATATAACATATGGTTTCTAGGAGAAAATGCTCCAACCAAGCAACTTATACTTGTGATTGAACACAGTGGAGTGATTAAAAATATAAGTTCAGTAGTCAACCCTGCATTTAAATTCCAGGTTTACTATTTACCAGCTGAGTTACTATGTAAGTTCCTTAATCTCTCCCTGTTTCTCCATCTGCAAATGGATTGCATAAATACATACCTTATGTTGTGTTTGGAAGAATAAATGAAATAATGTATGTCAGACACTTCATAAATACATAGTTTGATCTTAAGTATTAGCTGTATAATATTACTATTGTTACTCTAGGTTATGTTTCAAAACTCGTTTTTGAGGTAGCCAATATTTATATTTTTGGAAATGAGAGGGCAATTGAGAGAACCATTTGAAGCACAAAACACAGTTTCCTAAATGAATATGTTATTTTGTGCATTTATCCAGCAGTTGAGAATCTTATGATGAACGCATTGGATGGTCTTATATTTAATTATTGTTCCCAACTTAAACCCTGAATAATGCCAAAAGTAGACTTGTAGGAAAGATGTCAGAAATGAAAACCTGATAGTGATCTAAGAGCAGTGATAAACATTTTGCTCTCTTGTTAAGTGTAGTTTATATTAAAGTACATATATTTTGCAGTCTAAAATAGTGTGACCTTTCCCTAATACTTTAAACAAAACGTATGTAAGAAAATATAATGCTTTCTATTGTATTATAATTGATTTCCCCTATATCTTTATATGCACAGACACATGGTTGTATTTTCTCAGCTCTTGTATCTTTCATTATATGAAATAACAGGGACATGATATTAAATAAAAGAACAAGGGTGAAGATAACTCAGCAGTTTGCATTTGTTGCGTTTTCGATTACTTATCCCAGGGGGCATTAAAAACAAGGCTTTTGTTGATTCACAGTAAGGAAATAAAAGTTAAAGAAGTTGACTGTGTAATCCATCTTTCCATACACAAATTAAATCTCCCTCTCAATGTTCACATAGTGCTTATTGCAGAATATAGAAGAATATATGCCTTAGCACATCATCTAAGCAATTTTTCACTTCATATTTAGCAAGATGTTAGACTGGTTTTATAGATTAAAAATAGTGAAAAAATCAGCAGTGCACACCCAGTTTTATTTTAAGATTATAGGATAAATTGTAATGTATACAGGAAAGATACTATGCAAATTATACAAATTTAATTTTCTATATTTTCTTAATTTCTGTATTCCTAGTGTATGGTATATGGGACCTTACTGGTAGGGGTGTTAAGGGAATCTGAGGAAGAAGGAGAACGCCCCATTCCTAGAGAAAGCAAATGCTTGGTGTGAGCATGCCTTTGATATGTACACCATCCAATCCTGAGTTTATGTCACCTTCTGCCTCTTATCAGGCTTCTGAAATCTGGAACATAATCCCTTTGTCTAAATCACCTCAAAGCCAGGTACTGGAAAACTAGAGGCTACCTGTATAGCCCAGAGCCCTCAGAAATTATTTAAACTATCCCATCCTAAACCTGCTCAGCTGTTTACTCTGCCTCACCCATTTCCTTTCATGAAAACCAGAGGAAAGGCTTTTGCCCCATTTCCCCTTACTCCTTTTGCCTCCTGACTGTCGCTGGTGCTTCTCTGCATGGCCCTGCACGGCATGGCATGCCCCTTACTCTGGGGAACTGGGAATAACATGCTATCTTTTAAATGGAAGTCATCTCCTGATCTGTCACCTCACCATACCTGAATAAAAACAAAATCCCAGGTTCATTCAACCATGCAAAGCCAAGACATTATAAGACTAAGAGTAGTTTTGGTGTCCATAGAATGATAAAAGAAAATATTTTTTCCCTTAAAGGGTTTTTGGAAAAGAAAATAGTAGTGAAAAGAGTGCCTTTCCCCCTTTTTCTCTTTCTTTTCCCTCTCCAATCTTTTAATTATCTTTATATGTGAGATATGACTTTAAGCATGGGAATAAAGTTTTAGGGGAAGAAAACCCCCAAGGAGCCCTCACCAGTGGAAATAGATAGGAACATCAGTGAGTTCAATCAAGGTCATTAAGGTCATTAAGCAGAAGGTCAGATGCATGTCAAAGAGAATGGCCCTTTTAAGTGTTGGAGTGACATGCCAGGCTGAAAGTAATGAAGGGAAGAAATATTTTCAAGGATTGAGATTTCAATTAAGGTTTCTGTTTAGTTTTTTTTCTTTTAAGAGTAAGGTTCATTGAGGTAAAATTTATATCCAGTAAACTCCATCCTTTAAAAGTGTTCAGTCCCAATTTTGAGAACCTAAACAGTTGCCTGACTACCACCACATTGAGACACAGCATTTCCATCACCACAGGATTGTTCTGTACTGCCTCTTGGCAGTCAAGCTTCTACTCTTACCCCTAGTTTCTGGAAAACATTGGTCTGTTTTCTGACCCAATCATTTTGCCTTTTTTAGTATGTCACATGAATGCATTTGTATATGTGTATTTTATCTCCTCTTTTCTATTTCTTGCTTTATGTATCTGTCCAGCACCCCACTTACCAAAGCAACTTCTTAATTATTATTGCTTTCTAGGATGTTTTCTAATCCAGTCTTGTCAGTTGTCTAACACTGTTTTTCATTTCCAAATTGTTTGGGTGTTTTAAATTTGATGTCTTCCCATATTCATTTTAGAGTCAGCTTCAAAATTTCTACAAAGAGTATGCTGATATTTTGATTGAGATTGTAGTGAATGCATAGGTCAACTTTAGAAGCACCGACATCTTTCCAATAATGAATTTTCTGAACCATGGTCATGATTTTTTTATGTCTTTACTTAGGTCTTTTTTTGGAGATTTTGGTGTATAGCTCTTGCATCTATCCTGTTTAATTTATCTTTAAGTATTTCATGTTTGAAGGCTACAACATGTGCTATTATTTCTTTAATTCTGATTTCCATCTTTTGTTGGAAAAATGCACCTATTAATGTTTTGTAGACCTCCACTTAGACCTTCAAACTTCTGCCGTGAAGTGATCAGAGGTTTCACTCAATTATATGATTAAATCTGGAAAACAAAGTAAGAGAAGACAAAGTATCTAGTTATGATTTGTTTATATTTTGTATCCTTTTCATTTATCTGGTAACCACAACTTCCTAAGAATAGGTAAGGACTGTTAACTCATTATTTGGCATTGGCTGGAGAAATGTTCATGTTCTCCCTTGCTGATGTGCCTGACAGTGTGGTGTGGCCAGTGAGATGCCTGAAGTTGCCAGATCATTAGTTGGAGGAATCAGTGGGTAACACGGACAATTATTAGTTAAGTGTATGTGAAATATGTGCAGGAAAGAGAAGCTGAGAATATTGAGAGTGTTCTGAATATTCTTTCTATAATGATACTGCTATTTGTTATACGGATGAATACACAAATATGTATTTAATTGTTTGATGATACATTTAATTTTGTAATAAATCCTTTTGGGTGCAGTAAGCTTAAAAACTGAAAGTGCATACTTAAAAAAAATTAAGTACAAGAAAAGCTGATGACGAACATTTAGCTTTAACATTTATGCAAAATTATTTGTTGACAATTACTCTTGCCATGGGTAGTACAGCGATATCAATGACTACATTGGTACAGAAGACAAATATGCTGAGGAAGCATCAGAATATACTTCAAAAGTTAAAAATTACATTAAGAAGAATGTGCCTGAATACTGTGATTTAATATGCAGCTACAGATGGTATGTTTACATATCACTCTATGAAATATCATTTATAACTTGGATAAAATGACTGAAATAGCATTTATTTAATTCTTACTCCAGATATTCTTGTGCATGTATGAAAATTTAAGCTGTAGCTATGAATATTTTGGCTGTATTAGTAGAAGAGTATCTGTAATCATTAAATGATGGCAGGTTTATATCAGAATGGTTAGATCCTTCAAACAGAAAATTAGTTAATTCCAATAATCTGTTTTTTTCCAATCCAATTTATGGAATCAAATTAAGGGCTTTGGACATTCATTCCGTCAAGTGTGAAATATCTGGTATTATGATGGATTCTTTTATAAAATTCAATTAAAGGATTCACCATTCAAAATGAAATTGCTTGGTTTTGCTGTATTACTAAAAATGGTGGAGCACAGCATCACAGGAAAACAATATTGTTACAAAATTAAGAAAATTTGGAACAGTGTGCTTGGTATTCATAACATTGAGTGCATAATTTATCATTGTTCCTGTACAATCAATTACAACAATAACAACAGTTGTCAAATTTATACAGTTTAAATATACAATTTAGAGTAATTGAGCTACAACATTTTTATGTGAGACACTCCTCTGAATAAGAAAAAAAAGGAATTTTAGGTGGCAGATGTGCTTCCTAGGCACATCAGCCAGGTATTAGAGATGTTTCAGGTTCTGAAAATTGGAAATAAACCTAAGTACTCTACCATGATATTGAGCTTTTTTGGATAAGAGTCATCTAAAATTTTTGTTACCTTTTGTTCAAAATCAGTTGGAAATATTTATGTATTTATGAATGGAGCACCAAGAAATACCAGTTTTAATGCTTTTCAGCAAATTGCAATTGTTCAAAACAAAACTATCAACAGGAAACTGTGGTAATGCATCCTGTAAAGGCAAGGGAAGATCAGAACAAATTAAATTCCTCAAATGGTGTGTAAGATTTAAATTTTAAATTCTGTAATTGAAGTTTGGAATATTTCAAAGTGTGAGAAAGTTTTTTTTTGATGGAGTTCCTATTTTTCACTGAATACACTTATATTCTGTACTGGCAAGGATTGAGTTTGAGTAATTCCATGAGTTTTCAATATTTATACTTGAGGAAAGATGTAAAGAACATATAAACAAGAGAATACCTATTTGCAGATTTTCATTTTGTAAAAATGGTTGTAAAGAAAGATTCTCATAATGGAGGTAAAAAGTTAGTACTTATAAATATATTAAGCTGAAATATTTACAAAATTCCACATGAAAGCATTAGAAATGAAGATATTCTCAACTTAGCAGTTTGTTCTGTTTACCTTGAAACCTAAATAGAGAATAATTTCTCTGTTAACTTTATAAAGAGGGACCAACTGAAAGTACAATTTAAAAGTTATTAACTGTAAAATGCAAATTTGAAAAAGATTCCAATTTTATTAATAAAGTAATAACATTATATTGGAAAATACATACTTCAGAATGAGAGCTGTGATGTGATATGAGAGACATATACAGTAAGTGATTATTCTTATACTATTTAAAAATATTCAGTTAATAGAAACAAATTTTCTTAAATGAACAGTGAATGTTTTATTTTTAGAAGGAATTTATTCATTTTTGGTAATAAGTTTTGAGTAGAACTATCTTATAAGTGTGACAATGTAATGAAGCAAAATTATTGTTCAGTAAATACATACATCAAAAAGTATGTACTTTAGTTATTTTAGCTTTGCTTTTTATTCCCCAAGTTTTCCCAATGATGTGGTCACACAATTCATCTGTTTAATATTCAGAGATAATTGCCATTAGCAAATTGGTATCAATATTTCCAAAGATAAGTATTTTAAAAATATTTGCCAAAGGATGCATATTAATATATGAAGAAAAACCACATTACTAACATTTTGGTAAAATATTTCACATTTACAAAATGAGTATTCAATGTATAAGACTGTTTAATTGATTAATCCTTTTCTTACCTTGCCTATGTCATTTCTATTCTATTCATTCCAGACATTCATTATTCTTTATATCATTATTATGATTATTTATATTATATAGGGCAGAGGTCAGCAAGTGTATACCAAGTTGGCCCACTGCCTGTTTGTGTGAATAAAGTGTTACTGTAACATAGCCCAGACTATTTATTTATCTATTGTTAGTGAGTAGTTTCACACAGTAACAGCAGATGTTACAGTTGTGGTTGTGACTTTGGCAAAGCCAAAAATATTTAGTATCTTGATTTTACAAGAAAAATTTGCTTACTCTGATTCAGGGGAAGAGTGATTTAAAAATGTGTTATAGGGAGAGTTCAGGCAATGGAAATGGTACTTTCTACATGCTAGACCTAAGGGGGTCTATCTGTCTGGGAGATGGTGTGGAGGTCTGGGGCATGGTATTGTAGAGCTCTTGTTTAGTTGCATAGTTCACAAACCAATGAAAAGCAAATGCACAGCTTTTCTCTCATTCTGGGCATTTGTCAGTAGAAATATGGTCTGGTTTCACATCAGATTCAGGAGAAATGACAGTTGCACATACACTTCACAAAAAACAACTGAAGAAAATTCATTTTAATGAATAGGTTATATAAAACATATAATTAAGCATATTTTATTTTATTTGAACACTGAATTTGTATTGGATCTTGGGTAGTTTTTATTACACTAGCAATAAATATCTGTTAAAAACAAAATAAGATTCAGCAATGTCACTGAAGAAAGAAACTCCAGAATGTTATCTCAGCATAATCTTTTTCTTATTCCACCATGTAGTCTCTCCACAGGTGCACACACACTTATGCACATGCTTGGCAAAAACATGCATTATACACAAGTCTACACATATGTACAGATACACAAATGTTATTATAACTTTACGGCTGGACATTTGCCTATTGTCTATAATATGTTATAAAATTTATATTATACTGTAAGCTGGTTTGTTCAATTCATATATTGTGATCAGTTCTCCATATGACTACATCCAGTTTTAATTTTTGATATTTTCCCATTGTATATATAGACTAGTCAATTTAACCTATTTTATAATTTGAGAAATTTCAGTTGATTCAATGACTTACTATTATAGCATTGTGGCTATCTTGTAGTTAAATTTTGCACATCTTCCTAATTCATTTCCTCTGCAATTTTTAGAAGGGGAATTTATGGAACAAAGCTTAGACATATATCAATATTTAATTCCCTTTTTTATTTCTGAGTAGTATGTCATCATGTGGCTAAATCACACTTTGTTTATTCATTGTCTTGTTCATGGACATTTGGGTGTATTTGGCTATCATGAATAAAGTTGCTGCAAACATTCTTCTACAAGCCTTTGTATCGACGTATGTTTTCATTTCTCTTGAGAAGATAACAAAGAGTAGATGTTCTGGGTCATAATGGAGATCTCTGTTTTATTATCAGAAACTTCCAATACTCCTGCAAAACTTGAATCATTCACATTCCTACCAACAAGAGTGAGAGTGCTGGTTGCTCCACATACCAACATTTTGTTTGTAGCCATCCATCATGTTTGAAGTAGTATCTTACTGTGGTTTTTAGTTTGCTTTTCCTTAATAACTAATAATGTTGAGTACATTTTCTTGTTTTTCTTGGACAATTAATGATATTTTGTTAAGTATCTGTTTAAGTCTTGTATCCATTTTTTAAATTGGGAATTTTGGGGTATTTTTATTGGTAGTTTGTAGGAGTCCCTTGTTCTTAATACAAGTTTTTTGTCAGATGTATGTACTGCAAATGCTTTTCCAAGTCTGTGGCTTGTTTATTCATTTCCCTACTTGGTGTCTTTTCACAGTCAGACATTTTGTTATAGTCCAATTTGTCATTTTTTTTTCCTGGTATCATTTGTGCTTTTGTGCCCTAAGCCTATCCCATAATTATAGAAATACTATTCTACATTTTTCCTAGAGGCTTTTTGTTCCATTTTTACAATTTTGTTCTATGATCTATCAGATTTTTTTATATGGATGGATAAAGGAGTTTACTACAAACATTTCTGCTCAGCTTTTCAGTTTCTTAGCATTTTGAATGCAGTGGTTGACAAATGCAGATCAAGACAATTGAATGAGGAGGCTTTGTCCAAAGTAAGCTAGTCCAATAAGGGCAGAAAAAGTTATTCCCTTTGTTTTCAGTTTGTTCTTCTATATGCCCAGAGATTATTCTCTGTTTGCTTTTATTATTGTTTGTCCAGAATTTAGATTTAAGCTTAGTTCTGTTAGTTTTTTTTGAGTACCAATACATATATTTCAGTGAATGGTAAAAGAAAAATAATAGGGGCAGGGAGAAGATTTCTCTGTAAATCATTTTCCCAGTTCAAAGCTTGGTGAAGACTGTGGAAGATACTGTGGCTGGCTGGATGTATCTGTGGGGTAGTGATCCTTTAAAGAGAGAGGGATTTTTATTGTGGGACTAACGTCTTCTTTGAGTGGTATCACCAATAGCAGCTCCCACATTACTTTGTTTATCATTTCTAACAGGTTCCAGTTGTAATCCCAGCAGTAGGATTCCTGATACATGGCCTGAAGTGCCTGGTAAAAACTCCAGAAGCTTCAGTAAGTGTTCCAGTTATCTGTGTCTATGTACAAAGGCATGAAAACCTGTCAGCTTAAAACAGCAAACATTTTATTGTATCTCCTAACTTTATGAGTTGAGAATTCAGGTAGGGCTCAGCTGGGTGATTCTTTTATGTGGTAGAGATGGAGGTCATCTTACAGTATTCATTTGGTGGAGGACTACTCTAGTGCATCCAGGAGGCTTCACTGACATTCTGGAGCCTTGGAGGGAAATGTTGGAAGGCTGGGCTCAGTTGGAGCTGTCAACCAGGGTGTTTACAGTTGGTTTCTGCAGCATGGCAGCCTCACAGTGGTCAGACTCTCACTGAACAAGGTAGTAGCTTCATGGCCTTCTATGAGCTAATCTCAGAAGTCATTTAGTGTCACTTCTGTATATTCTAATAGTTGAAGCATCCACTAGCTTACTTTGGTTCAAGGGGAGGGTATAGAGGCCCTACCTCTTGATGAGAGAAATATCAACAATCTGCCTTCACCCTTAGGCTTGAGGTGGAAGAGCTCATATTAAATCATATCCAGGAGCAGATGAAGCTCTTTGAATTCAGTTACTTGGGGCCAGTTCTTCTTGTCCTGAGGAATTGTGAATGCAAGAATAATACTTTGCCTTTCTTCCCTTCCCAACACACTACAGACAAGACATAGTGATGGAAACTACACACACTACACACTCCCATTCAAAAAGGGGGCAATGGAAGGTATGTGGCAATCACCAGTAGAGCATTTCTGAAATTCAGCTATGTACCCATTGTCTGTTTCATGAATCGGGCCGAGTCCTGGTCTCTGCCACTCTTGGTTTTGCCCTCTGAGTATTACTTTCCCTAAAACATAGTCCACATCACAGCTACATAAACTTTCTTAGTCTATTCTCTCTATAAACATTTTAGGGTTATTATGAGTCTTAGAAGCACTATTTTCTAGTTGAGGGTCTATGAGGCATACTTTTAATGTTTTTTCTGTATAAGTGAAAGGGTGTTTGAGGTGCTGAGTTAAATCTTTCTCACATCTTAAGAAAGGATCTTACAGCCAAAACTTGGATTCCTTGAGGCTGTGTTTTATTTTCAGTGCTCTGAATTTGATCTTTTCCCTAAGGCTGTATCTTTACTAATACTGGGTTGACTAGAAATCATGTCCTGGGCCCTTTACATTTCCTCCAAATTCTACTAAAAAACTGAAGAGTTTATTCTTTGATTCATTGCTCTCTTTGATTTTACCATAGATACTGTGATCAGGTCAGATGTTATCTCCAACACTATCTGGAAACTTCCTCAGCCAGGTCACTGAATTCATTAAGTATACTTCCTATTTTCAGTGTTACTCCAAGTGGCAAACTTTCTGCTACTGCATAACAAGATTTTCTTTTCTTCCATTCTCCAAAAAATTGTTTCTCACTTTACATCAAGCCCTTTGACAGCCAGCTCGGGACCCATCATACTTTTATCCATTGCCTGTGCCCCAAATCCATGCCACCAATTATACCTTGAATTTTACTTCAGTTATAAATTCTTGTTTCATACCAAACTACCCCTAAACATAGGGCCATACACAAGGGCAGGGCTTGACTTGGTTTTTCTTTTGAGCAAGGGGACATTTTTGGAGGTCACTTCATGACATCTGCTTGTGAAAGGACCGATTAGGAGTACTGGCTTCAGTCGTGTGTATAGCACCTTGACACGGATGGCTGACGGCAGGACTCAGCTGGGTGTGTCGATCAGAGTACCTGCACATGGCTTCCCCAGCAATGGCTTCTCCAAGCAGTCGGACTTACTACAGGGAAGCCCGAGGCTCCATTAGTGAGTGTTCCATTGGACGAGCACAAACAGTACAATCTTTTAGCCATTTTTAAAATCTTGGAAGTTAGAGTCATATCTGCTGTGCTCTATTGGTCACGGCTCTCAGAAGCCTACTTTGATTAAAAAGAAGATTTCATAGATTACCACATCTCAGTGAGACAGTGTTAAATAATTTAATTTGCTGCCATTTAAAAAAACTTCTGTAATAGGATCAAACCTTTTCTGAGTATGAGATCTGAGGATGGTTCTTCTGGAGACTTCTTCACTTACTCCCCATCTTGTCATTTCCTTTGTATAATGGAAATTCCACTCTCTATTCCTTCCTTCCATTGTTTACAGAATTGCCTCAAAATACCTAGTACTTATATGAAACAGTTAAAAAAATTTTTTCTATTATAATACAGATTTGTTTTACTGTATTTCTTCCTTACTTTAAAGAAATTTGAAGTAATGGGGGATCTATCTTTGGGATTATGTTTTCATGTGGGACATGAAGAACAGACCATTTTAAACCATGTTTACAATTAAAGTGGTAACTTAATTTTTAAAAACTTGTTGAATTTAAGATACTTGAGAGCTATTCACAAGAATATCTCTAAATGCTATTTAGAATCATGAGTAGAATTATTTATTGAAGCTCAAGCTTTAAGTACTAAGCTCAGCTAAGTGTCTATAAATGAAAAAATGCTCATTCTCTTCTTATCTCTTCTTTAGTTTAAAAAAAATTAATGATCTTAAAGAAGAAGAAACAGAGCTTCTACTTCAACTAGCTCACAATCTAGTTGATCATAATTAAACCAGTATCTTAGGAGTCATTACTAAAAGTTATGTAAGAACTTTAAGGGTTTCTAGGAAACCAGAATATTTATTTATTTTAAAAACTAATTGTTATCCAGGAAAAGGTTGGGAGGCCAATTGAAATGAGGGAGAGAAAATATGGCAAATAGTATGGAAACTGAGTCTGATCTCCTTTGGTTCTTAGTTTGTTTTACTCATTTATTTGTTACTTTAATTATTTGTATATCAGTCTACCCATCTGACCATCCAGTTATTAAAATTGCATGTTTTTTCTTTAGTTAAGTGTCTTGGTTGTAAACAACAGAAACAACTTCTGACTAAGCAAAATTTAATTTATTTGTAGAATACTGTGCAATTCACAGAATCAAAGACCTTGACTGGAGACACAAAGAAAAGGGCAACACAGACCGCAGCCAGGTAGGTGCCAGAGTTTTTCCATGGTCTTTTGGCGACTCTGATTGCCAATACTGGACTCCTGATAGCACAAATACCACTGTGGATAATGTCTGTGTCATGTGCTTTGTTTTCTTTCCTGTGGATTCAGAGTCCTGGGCCAGGGTGTCCAGTTGGCCAAGGCTAGGTCTCATGCTCAAACTGTAACTTCCAGGTGTCAGAAAATGAGAGTCTCTGGCACCACATGGCTTGTATCAGCCCTGACTGCTAGCAGGGCTCATGCATTGGAGGTTTCACCAAAAGTTAGAAGGGGATTTGGATGCTGGATTACTAAAAACCAATGATAAATGCTAACTCTGGATACTCATGGTCAGACACTGAATTGAATGCTAAAGATACAATAGTGAACAAGAAATGCTCCCTGCTCTGAGAATCTCCCTGTATGATAAAAATAATGTGACAAGTTAGTGATTTATAACACAGGGCATAGCTCCTGGACAATGAGAGGGAATGCTGGCTTATCCTAGTCTTTGGAAGGTGGGCCAGTTTTGTGAGATAAAGCTTCTTGGAAGACTTAAGCTTAGACTGAAAGAAGAAATACAAGTTATCCAACGGTGTGTGTGTTGGGCACGGGCATTGAAGACAGATGCTTTATGCAGTCTTTAAGTTGCCCGCTGTGCAATTGCCCTTTATTCTGGCACTTTATGCTTTGAGGAAGGAAATTAAAGGGGCAAAGACAATCCAGAAGGCTCTGACTAGATTAAGGAATAACAGATACTCTTCTGCCTTCTTCTTTGAATTACATTTGATCACCCACCTCTCACTCTCTGAACTCATTTACACACTCCAGAGAATGGCACTGTGTCATGTATGAACTTCATATGCATTAATCATTACTTCTCCAGGACTACCAAGTAGTTAATATCATTTCCATTTAACATGGAGGTTAAGTTATTTTCCCAGGTCTACTTAGCTTCAATAATTAAGTTATATATTGAATCCAAGTTATTTTAGCTTTAAAGCTAATTCTCTTGCTTCAAACATGATTCCTATTGTTTTCCTCCCATTCTAGAGCTTAAAATCTATAAATCCCCTTATTTCTTTGTGGAATACATTTACTATTTGGGGCTCTGGTCTATAGGTAATAGGAACTAGTCATTCTTGTGTGCCCACATCTGTAGGACCTGTGCCCCTGGAAGGATCATATGACATCACCCCATCCTTGTTTCAAGTGTCTGTCAACTGAGACCTGCTCCCTTAGTCATTTTCATGGGCGTTTTGAAGTTTTGTCTGAGATTTTTCCTATCTTGGTGAAACAAACTCTGGACATTCTAATTTTGCTTTTCAAATGAAATAGTGAAAAGAAGGACTTAATTCAGAGCAAAAAGGGAGACTCTCCTTTCATTGAGTAGAAGGGGGAGGGAGGACAGTTAGAAAGAATGTAGGGAAAGGAACAAAGATATAAGGCAGGTGCAGACACGCTTGCACCTGTAAAGGAGGGGTAGAGAGAGGGCATAGTCTGGTTCTAATTCCTAATCTTGGGGATTCCAATAGGAATCACGTTTGAAGCAAGAAAATCTCATGAGAAAAGATGAACTCCATGCCTCTAGTTTTGTGACCTACTCTTCTAACTTTCACACACACACACACACACACACACACACACACACACACACACACACACACACACACCCCACACACACACAGTTTGGGGGTGGGGTGGTCTTTTGTTTCCTTCAGCTATAGCTACAGCAACCCAGTGAATTCTAAACACCTGATTAAAAAAGTGAAACCTGTATTTGACATCACTTAAGACCATGAAATGGTTTCACTGAATTTTTCTTTAAAAATTTCAGTTGCACAGGTGTGTGTATGCAGACGGATGATTCTATACTTTAGCTTCCAGTGGGAGTGGTTCTAGAAGAGGAGTTGATTCAGAGCTTTTAAAATCTCTGCAAACATTCACTTGAAGAGACAATCTAACAGAATCACACTTTTTTTTTTGATGGTTCAGACATACTAAATGAATGCTTTCATCTCATAGGGCGTAAGTTACACATATGGAGAGAGAGAGAGAGAGAGGGAGAGGGAGAGGGAAGGTGAGGGTGGGAGGAGGGGAACGGGGGAACTGCAAAATTTCTAAATTGTGTGAAGAATATGTAAATTTATACTAGGATCAGAGATAAGTTTTTAAAAAGTCAAAACAAACTCAAATATAGCTCACCTTTCTTACCTAACTGCCATATTGCAAAGAAGAAGAGCACCCAGTTCTGATAAATTGTCTTAGGCTCAAAATCCATATTCTTTATTTCTACCTGATCTTCAGTGTTTGAAAATCATTATCTCATGTGACTCAATTTTTTCAACATGCATATCAGTATATAACTGGAGGTTTCATTTGTTTGTCATTGAGTGAAAAGGAGGTGTAAGATGTCACATCAAGCTTTCTCATCATGTTTTCTATAGGAGTTTTCTAAGTACCATAACTTATTGATAAAGTAGCTTTGCTGATCACCAAAATTGCCAGTAGTACTTTGTTCTCCCATTCCAAGTAAATAAACCCTTAAGAAATTATTCTGAATCAAATTATTCTGAATCTAGACTGAGAAAGCTGAGGAAAAATCTGCAGTAACTATTTTATGTTTATTTTGCATCACACATTGTAAAGTGCTAAAAGAAGAGCAAATGCTTTAATTAAAAGGAACAATTTTCTTAGGAAAAACAATCGCTGTGTTTGCTAACCGAATCTAATGTGTTGCATAGCCAAACTGGGGTTTTAATATATGCCATTTTTTAAATGCCAACTGAACCAGCGGTAGTTGTGACTGTATGTTTATTCAGTGTAATTGATAGAAATGTTTAATTAAATATTATGAAGGGTAATTCTCTAGCTTTCCCTATCAGATAAATTGAAACCCCAAGCTTCTGAGATTAGTCTTGTGTAATTAAACAAAAACACCCAAAGAACAGAAAACACTACTACCAGAGTTCAAGATGGTTTTAAAACACTTTTGTTTACAAAAACCCTGGGTAAGAATTTCCCCCCTTGTTTCTTAGAACCACTCTCCCTCTGCCCTTTCTGTCTCTCTTCATCATGCGTCTTTAGTGTGAAATGACTGGGGGGGATAAGAATTGAAGAAACTCTAGACCTTTCATCAAAGAATTTACAGACTCGTGGTAAAGGATTAACTGATAAATAACACAGATAATAAATGCTATTGGGAAGAAGAAATTAAATTGTATTTTCAAATTAAAGGGAGAAAACCCCATCAAAGTGATTCAAGTTTAAAAATTTTCCTGATTAAATCAACAGACTGCCTTCATTGAATTTTTTAAAGATTCTTTATTTTGTAAATAGATGGTGGGTATATTACTGGTAATCAAACTTTAAACAGGTCCTATATCACAGTGTAGCCATATATCCTAGATGTATCATCCTCAGGTTAGATATTTATTTCTGCACTTGTATAGTTTAGCAAATAAGCATTAAATGGCAAAGGTATGTCCTCTTTTTGAAAAGTATTTAATGTTTTGATAAAATAATTTACACAAGTATTCAAATATCAGTATTAAAAGACATATCTAAAAACAGCAATCCCTTGTTCCTGCCCTACCAACCACTTGCCTCCCTATCATTTTGCAGCACAACTATTTCAATCTATTTTAGCTTTCACTTGGTATTTATGTTCATATCTTTAAGCAACAAGATTATCCTACATACTTAAAAAATTATATAGCAACACTAAAGATGACAATTTGTGACATTTTCTTTCATTCATGTCTATTTGGCCTATTTTTAGAAAACAACTAGTTTTTACTTGGTGATTTAAAAAAATTAATTCATACCTCAGCTTTTCCGAATAAAGTCATAATGCAATTTTCCATTAAACACACAACTAATTTTTTTTCTGGGTGTCAATTTTATTTATAGAAATATGTGCAAAGTAGTAAATTAATGATGTCAGAAAGCCACATGTTTTACCTTTACTATGTTTGCATCATAAAGAACAATACTGGTATGCCAAGAGCTCTACTTTGCTAAGCAAAAACACATCTTGAATGTGAGTATTTTTCTGTAGCCAAACTAGTATATTTTTATGACTGAATACTCATAATAGTATACCCCATGAAAATGAACTCCTATTTCATACAGCATTGGACTGAATCCCTTTGCTGGGTCTCTCTCTCTACCCTCCCACCTGATTTCAGGACTCCTCGTGATAGTTGCTGCGATTGATTTGCTAGTTTCCTTGTGCCCCATAAATAATGATTGCTTTACCTCTACTTTTTAAAATGTGTTTACAAAACTGTGTTCTATAACATACTAGTTCTACAGAGTGTTAACTAAAACTTCATGGTCAAATATATTTGGGAAATATTGTACTCTTTCCCTCCCTTGGAGATTCACAATGTGCAGGAGCATACTGAAGGCTCTGAAAATTCCTACAGTATTACAAAAATGAGTACAACAAAACTCTTTAACTCTGTTTATATTAGCCTTTTTTCAGCTTGTCTAGAACATGTCTGTAGCACACTTTTAACAGCCCGCAAAACACCGATGAGCAGGCACCCAGTTCTGGATGCATTGTTTCATGCTATTTACTTGTCTATAATATTCACCAGTGCTTTTTTCACTGCTTTCTGTGAAAATCCTGTTCAGCCTACAAAATACAAAAGTATCTGATTTTTGGGTAAGGAGGGAAAGATGAAGGGCATTGTGGGTAGGGGGAACAACATAAAATGTATCTTTACCATTCAACACACATTATGTCAACATACTAGTCTTTCCTTTCAACATATTCTAAGCTTCTTGAAGTAAGTAGTTCTCATTTAAAAACAAAAAGGCACTGCAAACCAGACTCAACACAGCTTCCCAGATTATCCTGAAATACCTGTGTAATTCCAGCAGTCACACTCAAAGAGACATAATGACACTTAAAAAACAGTTGAGTAAAGGATTGAGGACTTGTGAAACCAGAGTTAGAAACATTAGTCTAATGAGAAAATTGACTTTTTGTCTAAATCTGGAAATATCAGCCCAAGGAGATATTCTATGTAGTTTGAGTCAAGTTAAGTATAGGAAAAAATACAGGAAAGTGCTACAATCACCAGCAGATAGCTGAGGCAGAAAACATAAATGCCCATAAAGAGGTTTTAGACAGACTTAGAAATGGCATGATGCCTCTTAGGAGAGACTGAGAATATAGTATTATTTTTTGTTTGTCAAAGAGGAGAACAAGTTGCTTCTATGGGCCAGATGATCTCTGTGGAATGACAATTTTCTTTAACATATTTCAGATGAGTTTCACTTTTTAGCTGTGCAGGCTTATGCAATCATTTAACTTCTCTGTGTTATATAGGTTCCTCATCTGTAAATGAGAAATAATAATAGTGCCTTCCTCACTGGAATGTTATGAAGAATTAAACAGTTCCTGAATCTAAGTAGGAGTTCAGTGTATAATAGATACTATTATTATTTCTTCCCTTATGGTAACAAATAATGATAATTTTAGTAGCTATAATTTGGTGAGCTGTTTTTTTTACTCTTTGTCTTTATTCAGTCCTCAAAACATAGTAAGAAAATATCAACTCCATCTTATAAATGTAGAAACAGATGCTTAGCTAGTTTGAGAAACTTCTCTAAGCTCATGCAGCTAGAGAATCAGGATTTGAATCTAGAGAGATTAATTTTGAGAAGTCTGGGTTTTTAAGCAGGACCTGTTCTTTTCTGACTTGGAGTTTCCCACTGGTGTTCTGGGAATGAGTTTTAAGTGTGCTAAATTTTGCATCCTTCAGTCCTGGGAGGGACTTATACTTCAGTGTGCTGTTCAGTTGTTCTCATTTATGTGTGTGTCTGTTACAACATAAAACATTTGAAAGGGAGAATGATGGCTCTCAGAAAATGTTGATGAATTGAAGAAAAAGACAGATTTGTCTTAAAGATTTTTTTTTTTAAATAATTATTTTTTATTGAAGGGTAGTTGACGCACAGTATTACATTACATTAGTTTCAAGTGTACAACACAGTGGTAGAACATTTATATACATAATTCTAGGTTCCAGCTATCACCATACCAAGCTGTTACAATATCTTGACTATATTCCTTATGCTATACATTACATCCCGGTTACTTATTTATTTTACTATTGGAAGTCTGTCCATTTTTTTTTTTTTTTTGTGAGGGCATCTCTCATATTTATTGATCAAATGGTTGTTAACGACAATAAAATTCTGTATAGGGGAGTCAATGCTCAATGCACAATCATTAATCCACCCCAAGCCTAATTTTCATCAGTCTCCAATCTTCTGAGGCATAACAAACAAGTTCTTACATGTAGAACAAATTCTTACATAATGAATAAGTTACATAGTGAACAGTACAAGGGCAGTCATCACAGAAACTTTCGGTTTTGCTCATGCATTATGAACTATAAACAGTCAGTTCAAATATGAATACTCATTTGGTTTTTATACTTGATTTATATGTGGATACCACATTTCTCTCTTTATTATTATTATTTTTAATAAAATGCTGAAGTGGTAGGTAGATACAAGATAAAGGTAGAAAACATAGTTTAGTGTTGTAAGAGAGCAAATGTAGATGATCAGGTGTGTGCCTGTAGACTATGTGTTAATCCAGGCTAGACCAGGGCAATAAAACATCCACGTATGCAGAAGATTTCTCTCAGAACAGGGGGGGTGAGGTTCTAAGCCTCACCTCTGTTGATCCCCAATTTCTCACCTGATGGCCCCCCTGCGACTGTGCCTGTCTTAGGTTGTTCCTCCCTTGAGGAATCTTACCCGTCTCTGGCTAACCAGTCATCTTCCGGGGCCATACAGGGAAATGTGAAGACGGTAAGTGAGAGGGAAGCCTTATTGTTTGAAAAGGTTAGCTTTTTACTTCTTTGCATATTTATGCCCTGTGGCTTCTATGCCCAGCATTTGTCTTGAGGTATCTTTACCACTTGGAAGAATTATGATACTCGGTAAATTTGATATGAGGCACGAATTCTATTTAAGGGTTGTAATTAGGAAGGAAGAAGAAAAGCTATAGAAGTAGCAGGCGGAAGAAAACATGGGAAGATTGATTATTTCTTTGACATATCTTCTTGTAGAGTAACTTCAGCATGTATAGGTTTTAAGCTACTACTTAAATTGCGCACACACATTAACATAATAGGAGTATAGTTACATAACCAAAGCATATCTGTAATTACCAGCCATCTCCAGTGAAACCAAGAAAACCAGTTAGGCACCTTAGGCATTTGTGAAAACTTATCTATGATATGGTGGATATTGTCCAACTGAACTTGAACAGTCTGAGAGAAATCAGACAAATTAAAACAACCCATTCCTGGGGAATGTTCACATCCCATGTGTTCTTTTAACAGTAAATAGTCTGTAGTTGTAAGATTTTGGAGCACTACAATTTGCACTTCTCCTAATTCTTGGTTGAGTTCCAACAGTATAGATCCAGTCAAATTTGTTGTTTTACTGTATGCACAGGCCAGCTTAGATATCTCCTTTCTCATTCCCATGGCAAGTCCAGGAACTGGTGGGATGAGTGCATCTACAGCTATAGCAGTGCGTGGATCTTTGTTGGGGTTTTTTGATGATCATCTTCTGGCATGAGTGTTCCAGAGAGTGCAGATGTTGGAAGTTCTTTTTCATATCGTATCTTAGTTCATTTTCGGGGTAGCCCAATTAGGCTTTGATCCTCTGTATAAACACAAACAGACCCTTTGCCTACACTTTTATATGCCCTTTATACCCTTGTGTAGAACTCGTTGGAGGTTACCACACAGGAACTGCCCTTTTTTTTTTTTTTTTTTTGCTTTGGTTTTGGTATCACTAATCTACACTTACATGACGAATATTATGTTTACTAGGCTCTCCCCTATACCAGGTCTCCCCTATAAACCCCTTTACAGTCACTGTCCATCAGCATAACAAAATGTTGTAGAATCACTACTTGCCTTCTCTGTGTTGTACAGCCCTCCCTTTTCTCCTACCCCCCCATGCATGTTAATCTTAATACCCCCCTACTTCTCCCCCCTTATCCCTCCCTACCCACCCATCCTCCCCAGTCCCTTTCCCTTTGGTACCTGTTAGTCCATTCTTGAGTTCTGTGATTCTGCTGCTGTTTTGTTCCTTCAGTTTTTCCTTTGTTCTTATATTCCACAGATGAGTGAAATCATTTGGTATTTCTCTTTCTCCGCTTGGCTTGTTTCACTGAGCATAATACCCTCCAGCTCCATCCATGTTGCTGCAAATGATTGGATTTGCCCTTTTCTTATGGCTGAGTAGTATTCCATTGTGTATATGTACCACATCTTCTTTATCCATTCATCTATTGATGGACATTTAGGTTGCTTCCAATTCTTGGCTATTGTAAATAGTGCTGCAATAAACATAGGGGTGCATCTGTCTTTCTCAATCTTGATTGCTGTGTTCTTAGGGTAAATTCCTAGGAGTGGAATTCCTGGGTCAAATGGTAAGTCTGTTTTGAGCATTTTGATGTACCTCCATACTGCTTTCCACAATGGTTGAACTAACTTACATTCCCACCAGCAGTGTAGGAGGGTTCCCCTTTCTCCACAGCCTCGCCAACATTTGTTGTTGTTTGTCTTTTGGATGGCAGCCATCCTTACTGGTGTGAGGTGATACCTCATTGTAGTTTTAATTTGCATTTCTCTGATAATTAGCGATGTGGAGCATCTTTTCATGTGTCTGTTGGCCATCTGTATTTCTTTTTTGGAGAACTGTCTGTTCAGTTCCTCTGCCCATTTTTTAATTGGGTTATTTGTTTTTTGTTTGTTGAGGCGTGTGAGCTCTTTATATATTCTGGACGTCAAGCCTTTATCGGATGTGTCATTTTCAAATATATTCTCCCATACTGTAGGGATCCTTCTTGTTCTATTGATGGTGTCTTTTGCTGTACAGAAGCTTTTCAGCTTAATATAGTCCCACTTACTCATTTTTGCTGTTGTTTTCCTTGCCCGGGGAGATATGTTCAAGAAGAGGTCACTCATGTTTATGTCTAAGAGGTTTTTGCCTATGTTTTCTTCCAAGAGTTTAATGGTTTCATGGCTTACATTCAGGTCTTTGGTCCATTTTGAGTTTACTTTTGTATATGGGGTTAGACAATGGTCCAGTTTCATTCTCCTACATGTAGCTGTCCTGTTTTGCCAGCACCACCTGTTGAAGAGACTGTCATTTCGCCATTGTATGTCCATGGCTCCTTTATCAAATATTAATTGACCATATATGTCTGGGTTAATGTCTGGATTCTCTAGTCTGTTCCATTGGTCTGTGGCTCTGCTCTTGTGCCAGTACCAAATTGTCTTGATTATTATGGCTTTATAGTAGAGCTTGAAGTTGGGGAGTGAGATCCCCCCTACTTTATTCTTCTTTCTCAGGATTGCTTTGGCTATTCGGGGTCTTTGGTGTTTCCATATGAATTTTTGAATTATTTGTTTCAGTTCATTGAAGAATGTTGCTGGTAGTTTCATAGGGATTGCATCAAATCCGTATATTGCTTTGGGCAGGATGGCCATTTTAACGATATTAATTCTTCCTAGCCACGAGCATGGGATGAGTTTCCATCTGTTAGTGTCCCCTTTAATTTCTCTTAAGAGTGACTTGTAGTTTTCAGAGTATAAGTCTTTCACTTCTTTGGTTAGGTTTATTCCTAGGTATTTTATTTATTTTGATGCATTTGTGAATGGAGTTGTTTTCTTGATTTCTCTTTCTGTTGGTTCATTGTTAGTATATAGGAAAGCCACAGATTTCTGTGTGTTGATTTTGTATCCTGCAACTTCGCTGTATTCCGATATCAGCTCTAGTAGTTCTGGGGTGGAGTCTTTAGGGTTTTTTATGTACAGTATCATGTCATCTGCAAATAGTGACAGTTTAACTTCTTCTTTACCAATCTGGATTCCTTGTATTTTTTGTTTTGTCTGATTGCCATGGCTAGGACCTCCAGTACTATGTTAAATAACAGTGGAGAGAGTGGGCATCCCTGTCTAGTTCCCGATCTCAGAGGAAATGCTTTCAGCTTCTCGCTGTTCAATATAATGTTGGCTGTGGGTTTATCATAGATGGCCTTTATTATGTTGAGGTACTTGCCCTCTATTCCCATTTTGCTGATAGTTTTTAACATGAATAGATGTGGAACTTTGTCAAATGCTTTTTCAGCATCTATGGAGATGATCATGTGGTTTTTGTCTTTCTTTTTGTTGATGTGGTGGATGATGTTGATGGACTTTCGAATGTTGTACCATCCTTGCATCCCTGGGATGAATCCCACTTGGTCATGGTGTATGATCCTTTTGATGTATTTTTGAATTCGGTTTGCTAATATTTTGTTGAGTATTTTTGCATCTACCTTCATCAGGGATATTGGTCTGTAGTTTTCTTTTTTGGTGGGGTCTTTGCCTGGTTTTGGTATTAGGGTGATGTTGGTTTCATAGAATGAGTTTGGGAGTATTCTGTCCTCTTCTATTTTTTGGAAAACTTTAAGGAGAATGGGTATTATGTCTTTCCTGTATGTCTGATAAAATTCCGAGGTAAATCCATCTGGCCCGGGGGTTTTGTTCTTTGGTAGTTTTTTGATTACCACTTCAATTTCGTTGCTGGTAATTGGTCTGTTTAGATTTTCTGTTTCTTCCTGGGTCAATCTTGGAAGGTTGTATTTTTCTAGGAAGTTGTCCATTTCTCCTAGGTTTCCCAGCTTGTTAGCATATATGTTTTCATAGTAGTCTCCAATAATTCTTTGTATTTCCGTGGGGTCTGTCGTGATTTTTCCTTTCTCGTTTCTGATACTGTTGATTTGTGTTGACTCTCTTTTCTTCTTAATAAGTCTGGCTAGAGGCTTATCTATTTTGTTTATTTTCTCGAAGAACCAGCTCTTGGTTTCATTGATTTTTGCTATTGTTTAATTCTTCTCAATTTTATTTATTTCTTCTCTGATTTTTATTATGTCCCTCCTTCTGCTGACCTTAGGCCTCATCTGTTCTTCTTTTTCCAATTTCGATAATTGTGACATTAGACCATTCATTTGGGATTGCTCTTCCTTTTTTAAATATGCTTGGATTGCTATATACTTTCCTCTTAAGACTGCTTTTGCTGTGTCCCACAGAAGTTGGGGCTTAGTGTTGTTGTTGTCATTTGTTTCCATATATTGCTGGATCTCCATTTTGATTTGGTCATTGATCCATTGATTATTTAGGAGCGTGTTGTTAAGCCTCCATGTATTTGTGAGCCTCTTTGCTTTCTTTGTACAGTTTATTTCTAGTTTTATGCCTTTGTGGTCTGAAAAGTTGGTTGGTAGGATTTCAATCTTTTGGAATTTTCTGAGGCTCTTTTTGTGGCCTAGTATGTGGTCTATTCTGGAGAATGTTCCATGTGCACTTGAGAAGAATGTATATCCTGCTGCTTTTGGATGTAGAGTTCTATAGATCTCTATTAGGTCCATCTGCTCTACTGTGTTGTTCAGTGCTTCTGTGTCCTTACTTATTTTCTGCCCAGTGGATCTATCCTTTGGGGTTAGTGGTGTGTTGAAGTCTCCTAGAATGAATGCATTGCAGTCCATATCCCCCTTTAGTTCTGTTAGTATTTGTTTCACATATGCTGGTGCTCCTGTGTTGGGTGCATATATATTTGGAATGGTTATATCCTCTTGTTTGACTGAGCCCTTTATCATTATGTAGTGTCCTTCTTTATCTCTTGTTACTTTCTTTGTTTTGAAGTCTATTTTGTCTGATATTAGTACTGCAACCCCTGCTTTCTTCTCACTGTTATTTGCTTGAAATATGTTTTTCCATCCCTTGACTTTTAGTCTGTACATGTCTTTGGGTTTGAGGTGAGTTTCTTGTAAGCAGCATATAGATGGGTCTTGCTTTTTTATCCATTCTGTTACTCTGTGTCTTTTGATTGGTGCATTCAACCCATTAACATTTAGGGTGACTATTGAAAGATATGTACTTATTGCCATTGCAGGCTTTAAATTCGTGGTTACCAAAGGTTCAAGGTTAGCCTCTTTAGTATCTTACTGCCTAACTTAGCTCACTTATTGAGCTGTTATATACACTGTCTGGAGATTCTTTTCTTCTCTCCCTTCTTGTTCCTCCTCCTCAATTCTTCATATGTTGGGTGTTTTGTGCTGTGCTCTTTCTAGGAGTGCTTCCACCTAGAGCAGTCCCTGTAAGATGTTCTGTAGAGGTGGTTTGTGGAAAGCAAATTCCCTCAGCTTTTGTTTGTCTGGGAATTGTTTAATCCCACCGTCATATTTGAATGATAGTCGTGCTGGATACAGTATCCTTGGTTCAAGGCCCTTCTGTTTCATTGTATTAAATATATCATGCCATTCTCTTCTGGCCTGTAGGGTTTCTGTTGAGAAATCTGACGTTAGCCTGATGGGTTTCCCTTTATAGGTGACCTTTTTTTCTCTAGCTGCCTTTAACACTCTTTCCTTGTCTTTGATCTTTGCCATTTTAATTATTATGTGTCTTGGTGTTGCCCTTCTTGGATCCTTTCTGTTGGGGATTCTGTGTATTTCTGTGGTCTGTTCGATTACTTCCTCCCCCAGTGTGGGGAAGTTTTCAGCAATTATTTCTTCTAAGATACTTTCCGTCTCTTTTCCTCTCTCTTCTTCTTCTGGGACCCCTATAATACGGATATTGTTCCTTTTGGATTGGTCACACAGTTCTCTTAGTATTGTTTCATTCCTGGAGATCCTTTTGTCTCTCTCTATGTCAGCTTCTATGCGTTCCTGTTCTCTGATTTCAATTCCATCAATGGCCTCTTGCATTCTATCCATTCTGCTTATAAACCCTTCCAGAGTTTGTTTCATTTCTGCGATCTCCTTTCTGGTATCTGTAATCTCCTTCTGGACTTCATCCCATTTCTCTTGCGTATTTCTCTGCATCTCTGTCAGCATGTTTATGATTCTTATTTTGAATTCTTTTTCAGGGAGACTGGTTAGGTCTGTTTCCTTCTCTGGTGTTGTCTCTGTGATCTTTGTCTGCCTGTAGCTTTGCCTTTTCATGGTGATAGGAATAGTCTGCAGAACTGGGACGAGTGACGGCTGGAAGTACTTCCTTTCTTGTTGGTTTTTGGCCCTCCTCTCCTGGGAGAACAGCGACCTCTAGTGGCTTGTACTGCGCAGCTGCGCGCAGACAGGGTTTCTGCTTCCTGCCCGGCTGCTATGGAGTTAATCTCCGCTGTTGCTGTGGGCGTGGCCTAGCTCGGGCAGCTACTCCAAAGTGGTGGAGTCGCGTTGGAGCAGGAGCGGCTGGGAGGCTATTTATCTCCGTAAGGGGCCTCCCTGCTCCCTGCAGCCCAGGGGTTAGGGTGCCCAGAGATCCCGGATTCCCTACCTCTGGATTAAGTGACCCGCCCTGCCCCTTTAAGAATTCCAAAAAGCACCCGCCAAAACAAAACAACGCCCACCAAAAAAAAAAAAGAAAAAAAAAAGTTTTTAATTAAAAAAAAAAAAAAAAAGGTGGTCGTTCGTTTTTCTTTATTCTCCGGTGCCAGCCTCAGGCCTCTGCTCACCGGTCTTGCTGCCCTGTTTCCCTAGTATTGGGGTCCCTGTCCCTTTAAGACTTCC
This sequence comes from Manis pentadactyla, assembly GCF_030020395.1. NCBI lineage: Eukaryota > Metazoa > Chordata > Mammalia > Pholidota > Manidae > Manis > Manis pentadactyla. Next base: position 38,052,128 of record NC_080020.1, read on the forward strand.
AAAAAGCGCTCGCCAAAACAAAACAGCAAAAAAGCAAAAAAAAATGGTCGCGCGCTTTTCTTATGTCCTCTGTCGCCCAGCCTCCAGTGCCTGATCACTGTTCTTGCTGCCCTGTTTTCCTAGTATCGAGCGCCCTGCACTCTGGCCCGGATGGCTGGGGCTGGGTGTTCGGCAGCCCTGGGCTCCGTCTCCCTCCTGCTCTGCCTGCTCTTCTCCCGCCGGGAGCTGGGGGGAGGGGCGCTCGGCTCCCGCGGGGCCGGGGCTTGTATCTTACCCCCTTCGCGAGGCGCTGGGTTCTCTCAGGTGTGGATGTGGTCTGGATATTGTCCTGTGTCCTCTGGTCTTTATTCTAGGAAGGGTTGTCTTTGTTATATTTTCATAGATATATGTTGTTTTGGGAGGAGATTTCCGCTGCTCTACTCATGCCGCCATCTTCCTGTCTTAAAGATTTTTGGTTGGACAGAGTTTTCTGTTCTCATCTCCTGCCAGTGTCCATCATTTACTCCATCCTTCAACACACTACAAAGCAGTCCATGTACTTGGCAAATACTCTTCCCTACAACAGAAATGCCCCTCTACATTTGATTCTTTTCAACTTGCCCAAAATCTACTCTTTCTCATGAGGCAGAGTGGAATATTTGAAATTAATATTTCACTTAATAGTGATTTGACCTAGAAAGAGAGAGTCACTCTCAAGTTCAGCTCTGCACCCACACAATTTTTGAATATGTGGATTGTGATTCTTATCACTTTAGCTGAAACTGGCCCTGTAATGGTTGGGCCTAGTAGAATGCAGACTCCTTCAGGGTACAGCAGTTTATAGTCATGTCTCTATTGCCTAAGATGTGCTCTAAGACCTCTATACACTTAATCAGTGTTTGCTACATTAATGGAAGCACAATCTTCCACTGTTTAGTTACTTAAATTGTCTTTAGTATGAAGTCATTTGATTGGATTTTGAAGATGGAACATGGGCATTAGACTCTATTTAGAGTAATTATGATTTGCAACTTCTCTTTTGATGGTAGGATTGTATTTTTGACAGGTAAAAAACTGACTTTTTAAAAAAGCGTTGGAATATGAATTAATCAGTCTAGCATATACATCAAACACTAGATATAAATTTCACTTGAGACTTTTAAAAATATTGATACCTTGGTCTTGTGAGTGTGATTGAAGCTCACATATACAAAGAAAGAAGAATACAAATGCAAGCGATCTGTGAATGATTTGACAACTTTCCAGCATTATCGAGATTGTATTATTTAAATCCTTCCTTCACATTCTAATGGTTTCTTAATCACCCATGGTATGAAAGACTTTCCTAGACTTTGCTGAAGCACGTCTGATTAGGGAAGTAGGATTTTTACATATTCCAAGACATCTTAAAATATACAAGGTTAGTTATCCAGGAAATTATTGTCCAGGGATATGATTTTATTTGATGATTTTGATTTATACTCATTGGACTGTATATAGAAAAGAAGGATATTTCAAGAATACCAAGATGTCATGAATGTGATTTAAAGATTTTGAGTGGAAAAAAGGTTTTCATGCTAATAAAAGAAAAAGAAAAAGAATTGTAATCTTGAAATATCCTGTGGCTTGGTAATATATTTTATCCATGTCTTTGTTACCATCAACCTTTCTTAAAATGTTTTTTAAATTGCAATAACTCCTGGAATTTTAATATTCTAATCAAAGTTAGTGGTGCTGTAATGAAAGGAGCCAAATGAATGACTAAAGTTGCAACATCAGCATTCAGATGTCTTATTGTATTTTTAAGGAGCTTTACAAAAATGCAGTCTCTGAGATTCAAGGGTAGTTTCCTGTAGTAAGCTAACATACTCATGAATTACAGCTATTTTAGTAGATTTCCTATTGATGGTGTATTAGTCATTTTTAATAAATTTGCTTTCTATGTGAGGCATTTTGAGCATACTTCCTGTCATCATGCCAACCAATTTTTGGTACTAATAGTGCTAGAGTCATGGATTTTATTCCCAGCATTGACCCCTTAATATTACACTATCTTAAGCTTCCAAGTACCTCTAAGCCAATGTTTTACATGAGTGTATTGCTACAGAAGCCATAAAAGGTATTAAAAATGAATTATAAATCCATCCTCATCATTTGGGGTGGAAACAAAACATGGCCTGTAGAATTCTTCTGAGTAATCCTTGAAGTACTATTAAAAAATGCAAATTTGGGAACCATAAAGCTGACCTGTTGAATTAGAGTCTTTTGGGAATCCTAGAAACTGCTCATCAAAGAAGCAAACCAAGTCTAGTCTGCTCACTGTGGGAGACTAAAAATAATAGCATGTTCACTTATGGACATCAAGAAAATTATGAGATCTATTAGTGATAAATAAGTGATTATTCAAATGCTTTCTTCACCTCTTAGTGTTTTCTTACTCATCCAGGGACTAAAGACTTTTCTTGACTTTTTTTTTTATTGTAATACAAAAAACATAATATGAAATCTACCTCCTTAAAATTATAAATGTATGTCCAGTATAATATTGTTAATTATAAGCACAAAGTTGAATAGCAGATCTCTAGAACTTTTTCTTCTAGCATGATTGAAACTTTATGCCTATTGAATAGCAATATCCATCCCTTTAGGTTGTCCTAGACTTTTGATAGAGCAGTTCTGATTGGAGAAGAGGGATTCTCTTCATTCCATTCAAGTATGCATAATGTCATAAATTCAAAAAGTACTTTAATTCAATGATTCCATTAAGTAGGCATAAATAGACATATTTGTATTTTCCTTATAATTGTTATTTTTCACCAATATTACACAATTGACAATTGTATCACGTGTGGAAAGAATCAGAATGAATGAATGATAGAATTTACATGTAGAGTCAGTTCAGGAATCAGAAGAAAAGCATGTTATTCTTTCTTGCATAGCAAAGTAGACAAGTGACAGAGAAATCTAAACAAGGAATAAAAAAATTTATCGTTCCCTGAGAACACATTTACATTGTTTCTCTAAGCTGGGTAAGTGTATGGTTATAGTCTCTGTGAGGGCAGCGACTGTGGTCCCTAATAAAATTACTTCATTTCTATTTGGCCTTTTACAAATGTACTTAATGATTTGATTACAAACAAATATCTGATGATTGTCTGTTAAACATATACAATATACTGCTAATAACTGAGTAGGTTGTAAAAATAATCTTTACACTCCAGAAACAAACAATATTTTTAGAAAAAACAGATGTTTTCCTTGAGTTTTCTGATTTCTTAGGGTAGAGTTAGGATCAAGGCTCATATTTTTCTGAAACCAAAAAAAAATCTACATTATGGGGTTGTCTTTTGGAAAGAGGTAGAGATTAGAGAGGGAGAAAAAGAAGAAAAGAGAGACACCATCCATTAAATAGTACTTTCTGAAATTGAAGTTTAGACACTTTAAAAGGAACCTATTGACCTTCCCTCCTTTTTCATGCAAATGAAAGCAACGGGTATTGAACAAATTATAAATCCAGGAAGAGTGCAGTATGAACATAGCTTTCATAACCCTTTTGAAATTGAAGACTTGTGGGTCATTGCTTTGTCACTTTTCAGTCACAGAGAGCAATTTCTTCTTTTCATTTTTGTGCCTTTAGAACCCTTCGTTTCAGATATGCAGAGGATTCTGCTAAATTATAAGGGCAACTCATTTTAAGGGTTAAAGGATGAGATGCAATTAGCCTCTAAACTCAGACCTGATTATTGAAGTCAGATTATCCTTTGGTTTAGAACAATGTAACCAGACATTTTAATGCATAAATGTGTCTGCTAGTGGACAATTAGAGTTGTCAGTTTAAGTAGCCAATTGAAGAGGGAGGTTAAGCTGAAATTGGTAGTGTCTTTATGACCTTGTGCTTAGAAATATTTCTCTGGAAATACAATCGGGAGTTTTGAATTGGTGAGGGAAGTAGGAGAATCTAATTATGGCTAAAGCACCATTGAGTACACTCTTTTCATATACATCACAAACAACTGACCCACGAAAGGATGGATATTCTAGAAAAGGCAACAGTAATTGGTACTCAAGTAACCAAGAGGATCAAGCAATTTTTGTAACCCATAAGCTACTTCTGAAATAGAGTTCTGATTGGGAGAGAAAGAGGGGTAAATGTAAACATTGTTTTCTGCATCTTCACCTCTGTTGCATTTTAGTCATGTTTATGAAATCTGCAGGAGAATTCTGGTTTTCACCTGAGCATGAAAATAGTAGTTTTCTATCAGATGACTAATTAGTCATTTTCAACGATAATTACTCATTTTGTGGCACTGTCCAAAGTGCCTGCCACCATGGCAACCAGTATGTGAAAGTGCATTAGGCGAAAAACAAACAATTTGTGTGGGGAGAAAACTGCTTTCTACATTCAAATTTGTATTTAACTGAGTAAGTGGTAATGGAAGGTGAGATGAGAGGTAATTAGCCCATACCATCAAGAGTTTTTCAGAGTAAAAGACCTGGGTATAAGCAGGTCTAGCCCAACTCAGTCTGCATTTGGCTGCTAGGGACATGGAATTCCAAGACAAGAGAACAAAGGCAGGAACTTTAAAAGGGTGTAGGCAGCTCATCTGGGGAAGAAAAAATAGTCAACATTTTGGTGTAGGTTCAGTGCTGTAAATTAGCAGTTACATGTTCTCTTCTAAGTAAGACAGACTTATTTTTAGTAATTTTAACATTTTATTTTGCATAGCTTGTCTATAAGGAATCTTTTATGTTCCTAAGAACTGCAAATGTGAAAATCATTATGAAGGAAAAATTATTAACGATAGGTAGATTCATTAGTGATACGATGAGTAGTTTTTACACTGAAACCATACTAATTTATCCTCTCTCACCTTTTCCTAAAATATGCTTCATTTTATATAGTTTATTTATAAGGATATCAGCAATCTGCTGGAGAACATTGACCAGCCTTAGTCATTTCCAGGGCTCTGAATCTATATATTAGGTAACATTTTGTCAAAAGATGAAGTTGCCTACAATAAGAAGTATGCAGACCAAGCAATGGACTTACAGTTTGCATACTGAAGTACTTCAGTGAAATGGTATTATTATAAAATCTTAACAAAATCTTAACCAGCTGCGTCACCAAAGAAAGAATTCTGATAAGTTCAATTTTCTACTTTACTGGAAATGAATCAGAATGACCTTTCTGTGTGTGCTTCAATATTGCTGCTGAAGAGTTACAAATTCAAATTACTAGCATCTTTCTCTTAAAATGCACCAGTGTAATTTTTAAGTATGTTCTTTGGTGACACCCTCTCTGGGGAAGGGTATCATAATTCTGAACAATAATTTTCACTGTATAATGCTAGCAATCTAAGTGACAAAGTAGATGGAAATAAAAGTTCTCTAACCCCTGGACCAGAGATTCCCAAACTCTAGGATAAACACATATTCTTGAGGCATGACTGATTGACAATAAACATTGTGTTTTTCTCAAATTTGTTATGTCTCAAGTATATCCAATGCTTTAATGGGTAATAAATTATAAATTCATTTATAAGTGCTACTGAACTTATTGCAACATGGTCATTAATAATGTTTAGCTACTATTATGTTGAGAGAAGAATAGTCAGTAGTATTTTTAAATGATGAGAAACATTTATTGACTGTAGGTCAGATACTTTCTAAGCTCTTTACACATACTATCTCGCTTAAATTCTTACTAACTCTATGATGTAGGTAGTTTCATTTACCTTTTACAAGTATAAAAACCAAGGCAAAGAAAGATGAATTATCTGGTCCAAGTGCATAGAGCTGGATTATTGGTAATTAATGAGATGTTAAAAATATATCTTCCTAATGGAAAAATTTGGAACCCACTGTACTAGGTGACAGCTAAAAAAAAAAAAACCTTGGAAGGCTTTGTTTTGGTTATTTGTCAGTTTCTAAAATTTGAGGAAAGATAAGAAATCTGTTTGGTAATATTGAATAATTGGGCTCAGGTTAGCTGCAGCTTATCTCAAATGGGTATGACAGGAGGTCTATTTATTGGTCTTGGTGGCAATCTGGAGATGTATGTGGATGGGAGACATAACTGTGTCACCTGGAGTGCATCTGCTTAGTATTCCTTGAGGATACCCGTGTTTAGCCCTGTTTGAGGTATTCAGCACTGCAGCAGTCCGAGTCTCTGGGGTCTCAGCAGAATCCAGGCTCTTGTTTGCCAGGCAGACCTGAAAGAACTGTTATTTATTTATTTATTTATAGCCTCTGGCACTGTCTGAAACATTCTGCAACACAACTAGGTTAACAACTTCAAGTTAATGTAAACACTCTGAGAATGAAAGCACTGGTGCTGAGTACGGCCAGGCAAAGAAGGAGGATGGGAGGAAGTGAAGGCACAGGCCACACACTGACTTCAGAGTCTGGGAGCCGTTCTCGTAGGACAGGTGTGAAAAGGGCTGGTGTCGGGTGCTTGACGCTGTCAAGGTGTCTGCTGTAGGCTGGTGGCTCCCACCATTTGGACATGGCTGTGAAGAGAGATGGACTAAGGACAGAATTACATGTCGGATTATTTACTCAAAACTTGGAGTCACTGCTCAGAACTCTGCAATTCACTCACAGTAAATGACAGTCCTTGAAATGGCCTTCATTATCTGATATCTGGCTTCCTCTCTGAGCTCATCCCCTACCATTCTGTTTACTTACTCCATTCAGTGACAGAGACTATTGATGTTCCTTAGATATATACGTAGCATGTGTTTGCCTCGGTCCTGTCCAGTTATTCCTTTTGCCTGACATCATCAGGTCTCACTCCCTTATTGCTTTCAGGTGTCATTCAGATGTCACCTTATTGAAGAGATGTTCCTTATCACCTATTTCAATTTCTCTATTGCTGTATATCAAACTACCCCTCAAAAAACAGTGGCTTAAAACAACAGCCATTTTTTAGCTTACAACTTTGTGGATCAGAAATTTGGGCAGGGCCTCACTGGGTGAATTTTCTATTGCTGTTGGCATTGAAAGATGTCATTTAGTCAGATTTAGCTGGGGGACCGGCTTGTAGGGAGGCCTCACTTACATGTCTGGCACCTTGGCAGGGATGAACAGAAAGCTGGCCTCAACTAGGATTGTCTCCCAGTATTTTAGCAGTTTGTTGCTGTGTAATAAGCTACCTCAAATGCAGAGTGTCTTTAAATAACATTATTAGCTCACAGTTTCTGTGGGTCAAAAATCCAGGTGGAACTTAGCTGAATCCTGTGGCTCAAGGTTTCTCAGAAGTCTGCAATTAAAGTGTTTTCTGGGGTTACAGTTGTCTCAGGGCTTAAGTGGGGAAAAGCAGTTTCAAACTCATGCAGCTGTTGGTAGGTCTTATGTCTTTGCTGGATTTTGGTAAGAGATTTTAGTTCTCTCCCTATGCAGACCTCTCCATAGGTTGGCCACAGCATAGCAAATTGCGTTCCTTGGAATAAGGGATATGGGAGAGAGAGATATCAAGCCAGACAGAACACATAGTTTCTTAAAACCTAATGTTGGAAGTGACATCCCAACATGACTGTGGTATTCTTTTTGTTCGAAGTGAGTCACTAGGTCCAACCCATACTCAAGGGGTGGGGAATACACAAGGATATGAATATTAGGAAGTTGGGATCACTGAGAGCCATTTTAGATGCTGCCTACTACAACTAGAGTGTCTCCACATGATGTCTCCAGACTGGAGATCTCAGGGTTCTCAGAGTTTTCCAAAAGACTTGGGAAGTAGCTGGGATTCTTATGTTCCAGCCTGACAAATTGAAGAAAATCACTTTCACTGCATCCTGTTGGCCAAGTAAGTGATCAAGGTTTATGGTAAGGCACTCAGATTCACCACCTCAGTGTGTGGAGTGGCAGAAAATCTGCAGTCACACTGCTGTTAGCACAGAATTTGCCCTTTTTTATTCAGTGATATAGCTCCAGAGTTTATAATAAGTGTCTGTTACAGACACAAGGTTTTCAGTAAATATTTAGTACAGTTATTTAGGCCTACCAGGCCTTATAAGATCTGGACCCTGACTACTTCTCCAGATCTTTCCTCTAGGTCAGCATTCTTTAACCTAGCAAGACAATTTCAACCTAGTCGTTTTAGGCAATTATGTCCCCCTCGACTGACCCACATGCCTCTTTAAGCACACATTTCTAGTACCAATATCGACTAGCAAATCAAACATGTTGAAAAATAACTGTATAAATGACACTAATTAAAAAAAATAGATCAGGTGATAGTAAGAATTGGCTGGGTCAAAGATCATAGTTTATGAATTCCAGGAGCAGGTCACTGGATTCTGTCCAGTTGCCCCCTTTCTCCTGTGAGAATCAAAATGTTGAAAGTATGGAAGTTGAGTGAAAGAGTTCTCTAAACTAGGGCCTTGTCTAGTTCTCCTTCTATGTAATGACTGAGTCACACACACACATATGTATATACATGTACATGTGTAGGGAAGCCAACCCTATCTTTGATGTGCACAGTGACTCATATCATAAGGTTCATTAATGGGAGATGAACATAGCTCTGAACCCTGGTGCTATGGCTATGAAGTTAAAAACATTGGCAGCACCCACAGATGAAAAGATTTTGACTTGTTATATTTTTGTAGATAAATAGTGCTAGAAGTTACTGATTTAAAGTTGCGTTTCAAACAGGCTTGTCACTTGTTAACCATAGCCCTTCATGCTTTTCAAGAAGGCAGTAAATCTTTCACTTTCCTGATCTTTCTCTTTTCTATCTCTCCATCTTCTGACTAAAGGTTTATTCAAAGCCCATCTGAAAACTGACAACATGTAGGATGGCTCTTAGAAGGCAAAGGGGTCATGGTAGGAAAATTACTGAAAAAGGGGCTGGAAGTCTTGTTCTAGGCTCTTCAGATCTAGCTTTTGCTGATTGCTGGCAACTCAATAAAGTAGTCTTCTTTTCTTTAACATTAATACATTTTGACAATGGCTATAAGGTTAAAAGGAGAGAGATGTGGGGAAATGTTTCAAAATATAAAATGCCACAGGATACAGTTATTATTTACATGTGCACATGTAAATTAATTATGTGTAATATCTGCTGATACAGTTTACTAAATGCTGTTGGATGCACAGAAGACCCTATATAAAAAAGACACCATCCTTTCCACAATGGAATTAACCATATATACAATTAACTGTTCTGTATGACCCAGTATTTTGAGTGTTATATTCGAGGTTAAAAAAAGTAACCACAGAAAAAGGGCAAATAGATTCATACTGTTTGAGTGCATTGGAAAATGTTTCCAGAGTGGAGATGGTAGTAGAGAATTATGTTCAGGTTAAAGGAGCAATGTCAACAATGGCATAATAATGGTCTTTTAACAGATTGTAAATTCCTGGAGGTCAGAGTCCAGTTGTTTCATTATTGCATTTCAAGGCCCTGAAAGACAGTAGGTGCTTAAATATTTGAAAATGAATGAATTAGTGTGTAATTAAGGAGCAATTACTATTTTGAGGTATTTGAAATGACAGAAGAGTTAAGGGCTATTTTAGAGATGAAGCTGCAGAGGAAGATGGATGCAGTGTTATGGCCTCTGAATAATCTTAGCTTCCTTTTCTGTCATCCTTTTTAATTAAGACACTTTGATAAAGTTTGTAATGGTGAAATAATAATAATGCCCACACAACTTACGAGGTAGCTTTTACTTTCCCCATTTTACAAGTGAGTGTAATGAGACTTAGAGAGATTAAGTATTTTGCCGGAGGCCACAGAGCTGGTAATGGCAAAGCTTTAATAGAAGAGGAGACAGAAGCACAGGCCTGTGGTGATTCATCTCTATGTATTACTTTCACTCTGAGAGGCCTTTAGATCTTGTTTCTGTCTTTCAATGATCTTGCAGGGTTGTCTACTAAGTGAGTGAACCATTGTATTAAACATTGAACGTAGAATCCCTTTGAATCACAAATATGGCTATGTTTGAAATGTTGGATTCCAACTTAATCCACTTTATTTATTTTCCCATCACTCCAGTTTTAGTTTCAAGACAAAGGAAAAAAAGGGTTCCTTGATGTAATCTCTGGACCACCACATTGCCTTCAATTATCTTACTTTAAAATTCTCACAAAATGAGAAGCAAGGTTCTCCAAGATCTGATTGTGATCCTTATTCTTTCATGCCAGGAGCCTTTAGAGGAGTAAAGGAAGCATCCCCCTACTCCTGTCTTATTGATCATCCACCAAAGTAGAATGCTGATGTCACTGATGCATCTGTTCATTTCATAACCAACATTATCCCCTGCATTGTAGCCCTAACTAGTGTTTATTTAGGGTTTTACTGTGTAACAGGCATCCGGCTAAGCACTTAAATGAACTATATGGTTACATATGTAAGGCAGCCTATGAGGTTACAGATACTGGGAAGAGGCTGTCACTTAACACAAGCATCCTCTGTAGGTTAGATTGTGATCCTGAGTGAATTAGTCAAGGATGCAAAATTTTTGTGTAAATGAGGTGGCTGCTGAGAAAGAGCAGGACCAGTTTCATAGATTAGATTTCTAAGCATCCCAGAGACTCTAATAGATCACCCAGGTGTATGCTGCACCTGAGAGTATCATCTTTGCTGTTCCACAGTCATATTTGTGTCATTCAGGAAGTTACAGGAACAGTATCAATGGTCCCTTGTAAGAGACTCTGTACAATAATGGGAAATGCATGATTTTGAAACCAAACTTAGTAATATCAAATCTATATTCTTACCTGGAAGCAGAAAGTCAATTTATAGCTTCCAGTTTTTTTGAACTACATGAGTCCCTTTACCGGAAGTCTACCTCAATTGTGGTTTAATAGTCTTTTATCCAGGTGATTATGATTCTAAGTTCATATGAGGACCATAGAAACAAATCCATTTCTCACAGCTAGATGTTATTATTCTTTTCACTTAAAGATGAGGAATTCAGACTCAGAGATTAGGGAACATGAACAAGATTTTACAGGTGGTAATGACAGCATTTTGCACTGAAGCCATCCTGAGCTCTCAACGATTACAGTATTCTGCTTAGTTTGTAAAGGAAATAATGCCTGAGTTTGTCCTGTATTGTTTTGTGGGCTTAGTTGTGTAGCTGGCGATATAGTATTTGAGGGCCATGAAATAAATTATGTAAAAACATAAAATCACCATATGAATTGGGATTTCCTATAAATAGAATTGTTGTTCATATCTGAATAAGATAATAGATTATCAGAGAATCATTATGATTCCCTCATCTTTTATTTTAAAAATGTTCTTTTTATCAATTTTATCTTGAGTGATCTGAAATATTTGTATTGGTAATATTTATGACTTGTCAAAGGAGAAGAGTTCTTTATTACAAAGATTGTGTGCAGCAGATATGTGTCCAATATGTTTAAAAGCAAGAGTATAGAAGTAGAAGCAAAAGAGAATGAAAGTATAAGGCATCAGTAGAAATTCCATAAAAAGTGCCAGAAAAGTCCTTTTTTCCTCCCCCAGCCCCCATCTGCACATAGGCCATTCCTCAAAGACCTCTTTGAGCACAAATCTTGACAAAGGCTTCTTTGACCATTTCAGATCTCAGTAGTATGTGACTTCTTGCATGAGTCTGCAATGAGATTAGTCCTGTATAATACAAATGAGACCATATAAAAACATTGCTGATATACAGAGACATCTCATAATTATAAATGAATTAATCTACTAGGGATACATAACAATTTTGTTTTTGTGTACACAATATGATTAAAGAAAAACATGAAAATATAGTCAACTTCACATCTCATAGTTGAAGATTTTTACATCTTCTCTCAATACATGATATAATAGAACATTAGTAAAAATATAGAAAACTCTTACCAGCGTACAGCATGATCTAATTGATATATGTAGAGCACTATACCAACAACTATAAGGTTCTTTCATTTCAGATGCACATAAAATAGAACATACGTTGGTTCCTAAAGTAAATATTTATAAGTTCCAAAGATTACAATTACACAGAGTATGTTCTCCAACCAGACTGAAATTAGGAAGCAGATCAGTAACAGAAGTATATCTTTGAAAAATAACTTATTTTCCTAAATAATCCATGTTCAGAGAAGAAATCAAAATAAAATTTAGAAGCATTTCAAACTAAGTGATAAATAGTATTCTTATTATGTGTAGGATCTAGCTGTAGCCATAATTACAGCTTTAAATGTGTATTAGAAGATAAATATAAATATTTAGACTTAAATATAAAGTCTTTAATGTGTATATCAGAAAAAATTTGACAATTTTATTATCAAATTAAAAATGTTAGAATATAATAACAAATAAACTAAAAGAAAGAAGCAAAAGGAAGTAATAGGTAAGAGAAACTAATGAAGTAGTAAATTTGTATGGAGAAAATCAATAAAGCCAAAATTTTGTCTTCTAAAAAACGAACATAATTAAAATACTGTTAATCAAGAAAAACTGAAAGCACAACTTGCCAGTATCAGCAATGAAGAAAATTAAATCACTTCAGAACCTACAAATATTAAAAATATAAAAAAGATAAAATAACTTTAATAATACATCTTATAATTTAGGTGAAATGGCAAAGCCCATAAAAAAAGAGTTATCAAAAATGATATAAGAAGAATAGAAATTATGAACTGTTCTGTATCAGAGGGAAAATACTGAAACCACAAAAATAAAGACAGAAGTCAATTAAGTTTTACAAAAGAAAATATTAGACACATAGAGTTTTACTATGAAATTATTCCAAAAATTTAAAGAAATATCACCAACCTTACACAGGCTTTTCCATGGGATAGAAAAAGAAAATTCTTTTCAACTCATTTTATAAAGCTAGCATAGTCCTGATATGAAAACTTGTCAAGAGCATTACAGGATAGCATAATTCTGATTAAACCTTTTATGTTACATAAGTAAAAAATGCTGTAAAAATACTAGGAAACCAAAGCAAACAATATTTGAATTATACAGTATATCAAAGTTGTATTTAATTCAAGAACAGGGTATATGTCATATTTAAAAATTAATCACTGATCTTCCCTATATTAATAGAATTAAAAAGAAAATGAATGCATAATTATCACAATAAACGCAAAGAGATAGCATTTGATGAAAGTGAACTAATTGTGATAAAAACTCATAAGTAAGGAATTAAAGGGAACTTTCACAATCTTATAGCATGTAAAAAAATCTATAGTAAACATCTTGAGGATGAATTATTGAACTATTTCCCCCTCATACTAGAATATAACAAAGGTGCCCCTATGACCACTTCTGTTAGACATTTTATTGGAAGTTTTAGTTAGTAGAGAGAAAAGGAAATAAAAGGTTTAAGTTTATGAAAGAAAGAAAAAAGTCACTTAAGCCTAGAATACCTGAAGTCTTTAGGCATACCAGTGGAATTAACAAGTAGGCTTATAAAGTTTCTTACAAAACTTTTCTGAAGTCAAGTCCAATGCACACATATATACACACACATCTAAATGTCAGCAATAAACAATCAGAAAATAAACATTTGAAGCTATACCATATAAAATAGCAAGGCAAATAAAATGATTAGGAATAAGCCTATTAAATGATTATCTATTAAGTGATGTATATTTACTCTACATGAAAATAACAAAAGTGAGAGAAATTAAAGATGTCAGTAAAGAGGGGAACAGACCATATTAACAAAATGAAAGATTCAGTATTGCAAAGATATCAATTCTCAAGAAAACAATCTATTTGAAATGCAATTTCAGTCAAAAATCCCTGCAAGTTATATTTTCTGATTAAAATTTGTAAACGGTTCTTTAATGTGTATAGAAATACAGAGGACCAAAATACCCAAGGAATTATTGAATGAGAACAAAGTTGGAGGATTTATTCCACCAGATATTGAGACATAAAAGCTATACAATTAAATGATGTGCTACTGACAAAAGGATAGGCAAATAGAATAGACTGCAGTACATTGAGGGTAAGGGGTAGAAGTGGTCTTTCCAACAAAAGGTATTGGATTCATAGTATGTCACAATGGAAAATAATTATTTTAATTCCTATTGACACCACAAACAATAATAAATTAAGATTATTGACCCAATTTGAAAGGCAAAACAATAGAGATTCTAGAAAATAACATAGTTCACTTTGTGAACTTAAGGGAGGCAAAGATTTCTTAAAACATTAAAAAGCAATAGGCATCCAGAAAAAAACTCTTGATTAATTAAATTTCTTTAAAATTAAGAATTTCTTAAGGCCCCAAGAGAGTGAACAGCAATCCACAGGATAGAAATTATTTGCAATACATATATCTCACAAGAGATTTTCACCTAGCATAATTTAAAAAAAAACGTGTCAATAAAATAACGGCCAGATGACTTCAATGAACATTTCACAAGTGACAAATAAATAAGGAGATATGCTCATTTAGTCATCAGGGAAGTGCAAATTAAAATTACAATACAAAGCCACTTCATACCCACCAGACTTCTTAAAGTGAAAAAGACTGACAATGTCTAGTGCTGTCAAGGATATAGATGGACTGAAACCCTCTTACACTGGCTGGTAGATATGGTTATTTCAGAAAACTGTGACCAATTCCACAACTAGGTCTAATCTGATTGATTGGAAATGCACACATATGCTCACCACAAGACACGAACAAAAATCACAGAAGCACTATTTGCCTTGCCCCAAACTAGAAAAATTCCTAAAGTTCCAACAGCAAAATGGATAAATTGTGGTATATTTATAAAATATACTTACATACAATAAGACAATGACCAAATACTCCTACAGGCAACTGAGTGGATGCATTTCAAACAGAACGTTGTGTGAATGAAACCAGGCACAAAATAGTAAATTCTTTACAAGTGTACTTATATATTTTTCAGTAAGATGTAAACTAATCTTTGGTGGTAGAATTCAAATAGTGATTATGGTGGAGGAGGAAATAATAGGAAGGAACATAGGGGAGGCTCCTGGGGTTTGAGGAACTTTTTTATTTTTTGATCTCTTGGAGGTGTTTAACATGGGTGTGCTCATTTAAAAAATATTTCTTCAGCTCTACATTTATGATTGATTTGTACGCTTTTCTGAATCTGTTACATGTCAATAAATGTTTAAAAACTATAAGGGTTTTTTAAAAAGGTGTTTTAAAAAGGTCTTGGAGGAAGCTAAAGGAAAACTTTTGATTAAGAATCAAAATGCCTAAATGGCCTAGGATGTGATAAAGTTTTCACTTAATAGATGCATTGGTTCGGTGGCCTGTCCATTCTGTTCTCATGAGGTTTTTTCTGAACCTACCTTGGTGATCCTTGTATAGGTGACTTAATCTTCTTAAGAAGCAGTTTCTTTAAATATAGATTTTCACTTGCATATTTAAAGCAACTGTGCTGAACAAAAGAGGTGGATTAATTGATGCTTTAAAACCCTGTACAAATGTGACTTGCTGGCAAATGAAATTTACATCTTAAACAATCAATTTTCACAAGTGAATGTATAAACTCAGGAAGAAACAGCCTGGCAAATTCATCTGGTGTTCTGTATAAATACAATTTCAAATTACCTCCAGTTTTTTCATGCTATGCCATCTGCTGAATGGCTCTTGGAATGGAATTTTAATCTCTAATTGCAAATGCAGGGATTAAAAAGGTTATATTCAAAATGTGCTGAGAGACCAACTAACAATTCAGAAAGGAAAAAGGAGTCTCTGTCTGCAGGTTTTTCTGGCATACATATTTTCTGGAAGTGATAACCTGGCACCAGGTCTTTCATAGCCAGAAGTGGAAAAGGAAAATAACCTGCTCCAGTTGGGTCTGAACTGTCTGCACCTTATATAAACTCCAGTTGCTTTTGATTGTGGAATTAGAGCAAGAATGGACAACTTTACTCTTTCTTCCCTTAGAAATGAGAGCATTATTTTAGCTGTCACTTAAACAATTAAGACAAATTAAGAAGAATATGCCACACTCTTAACTTTGGGAACACCTGGTATAGATTCAGCTAAATGAAGACAAAAAATCACAATTGGAAATGGTAAATTCTATACACACACAAAACAGAAAATTCCATAAACAAATGCCAAACTGATACCCATGCTTCTAATTGGATAGAATTTTATGAAGAGATTTCAACTTAATGTTTAGTTTTAATATCTTAAATATACATATATTTTTTTCTTCCCTTTTGAACTTTATATCTCTTCACCAGTCTTCTGCTCCTGTGTACAATAGCATATTCAAATGTGCACACCATAGTTCCACCCACCTCCATGTCCTGGCATATATGGTATCTCTTACTTGCACTGCCTTCTGGACAGCCAAGGTAAATCCTTCTTTGTAATGACTTAGACAAAGTGGATGGTCACTGTGGAGTAAGATTATGTGCACTTCTGAACTCTGTGTCATAGAGATTTGAACTTGAATTTATTGTACTTCAATTGTGTATGTGTTTATATGTGTATATTTTGTCTATTTAATTCCAGGTCAAGGAGTAAAACTTCTTGCTTAGGTTTCCTCATGAAAGAGAGCTTATAGGAAACTTATAAAAGCCTTTAGGAAGAAATCAGCAGAAAGACCATTGAAGTTATAATGCATAAAACTTTTTACAATATAACAGCGTTTTTTTATAATACATTTTAATTCTCCCATGCTTCATGGCTTTTTTGAGTGGGACACACACATACACACACACATACACACATGCATGTGTACACATACATACAAATACATATGTGTGCATACGTATATATATAAGCATACTATTATCTTACAATTGGCTTTTGTAAATAATGGGAATATTTTGTAACATCTATTTCTATTCCTTCCTTCCTAAATGACCCAGAAAACCCAATCAACTTAACGTTAGATATTGTAAAACAGATGAAATGGGAAAATATTGGAAGAAGCTCAGGCTAGAACAGCTGTGGTGAATAAATAGTAATCTTGCCTCTGAATATTGGCTTTGTTAACAACCCAATTAATGAAACCTAATCAAAGCTTCTTCTTGGTAAGGGGGAATAGAGGGAAAACAGACCGCCAAAACATGTATAGGATAACTATCCTTTTAACTTGTCCCTAGCAACTCAGAACAGTGACTGACAGTTGGAAAGTCAAAGATGAAATGCTATGTCCTCACTGATCTGAATTTGGTCTCACCCATCCATAAGAGTTGACTCCAATTGAGGAATATGATCTCACTTTTGAAATCCAAAAGTTATTTAAAATTAGATGAAGAATGTCCCCCCAAATCTCATTTGGGGCAAGGAGTACAATGTGAAAACCATAGTGATGCGGTCCACACCTTTTGTATGTGACTTTGTTTAAAAAGAAAAATAAACTCCCCAAATCCTTCATCTTTGCCCTTCAAATATATAAATTGTACCCCCTCTCAACCCACATAATTACGTCATGGTTCATTTGTGAAAGAGAATCAAAAAATTAAAACAGCCTTTCAAAACTACAGTCTCTAATCAAATGAGATAATGACAGAGATGTCACTTGAACTTCAGTAACAGCCCTAACTTTTTCTAAAGCAGCATCATTTCCATGTAATAACATAAATCCTAATGATCACCCAGAGTATCTGGTTGGGCAAGAGAGTCTTCTCTATCCTTCAGATCATAAACTTTCATCTTTTCTGTCTCTGACTAGGTTTGCTGTTCTGCCTTTTGCTCTCCAAGCATTTCCTCAGTAGACACTTTGCAGGGCTACATTGCTGTCCTTTTCTAGATATGTTTTTCTCAGTAGGACCACATTTTATCCTTACGTAACAAAACTACACCTAGGGAGATCAGCACATTTTTCATAGATGAATAAACTCCACAGTTATGTACCATTAACAAAATAATCATTGCTTCCTAATATATCTTTTGAGTGTCTTATGTTAAGTAAATAATTATTCATGGCACTTATGAAAGAACAGGGAGGAGGCAGATTTTATTAAGGACTCTCACAATAGGAATACAGACCACTGCAGTAGGGTTCTGTAGTGGGGAGAGAGATTGGGCTCCATGCTGAATACAACAAGGAAAAATGGGAATTAGAGCCAAGAAGCTGGGTGGAAAGTTAGGAAGAGGAAACATGAGGGTTAAGGAGGGATTCTTGCCAAACTGTCCTAATAGGATTCTTGTTAAAGGCAAGACAGTGTGATGATGAGACATCACCTGTGGGATTGTAGGAGATGAGAAGAGTGGTCAGATATCAAGCATGGAGGATTCTGGTGATTCTGATTTGACAGGATTCTTGCTAAAATTGGGCTTTAAGGACATGCCCAAGACCAGGACCTAGTCAAAAAGAACATAGAGGCACCTGACTGGAATTTGGTCAAGGAGAGAGTCTCTGTCACTCACCATCTTGAGCCAGGTGTGTATAAAGTTGAATTTGAGCAGGAGTACATAGTATATAGTGAGGAGTAAACATGTAGACTCCAAAATTCTGCGCCTCTTTTTATCACTTCATTGTGTGACCTATCATTTTCTGTTTTCCTAAACCAGTTTGCATAAATCCATAGGTTTCATGCCTAAATCTACAGAAATTCATGACTCACATATGCTTATAATTTACATAAGATATCTTGCAACTAAGATCATTTATACGGTGATGATTTTTATGACAATAAAATTTTTATTGTCATAAAAATCATTGACTTACTCCTGAATATTTAATATTAATAAATGTTAATTATTAATTTTAATAAGTGCAAGTGTATGTTAATTTTATTATTTATTTATTATTTTAATCAAAACTGCTATTCACCTTGGAGAATGCCCAAGAGAATGAAATGGCATATTTTGCAAGGGAAATTTTAAAAATAATCTATAGGGCAATTCTAGTGGGTAGTGCTAGTCAGCTTCATGGAAATCATAAAATTATTATCAAGTGTGAAGGCCAAAAGCAAAACAAGACAAAAACAAAAATTCCCCCCAAAGCAAAATAAAACAAAACAAATATAAAACTCTTAATGGTAGAAGACATTATTAAAATAATTATTTGTGTTTAAAAAATATGGCACCATCATCTTACTAGTTATCAAGTAAACACGTCCAGAATTTTATTACCAATGTGTTTCCTCTTCACCTGGACTGAATCACTCTTGTTAAAACTTTGACCTACCTATCATATGCCTGGGGTGACATCAGAGTGGAACATACTGTACAAACTAACTGTCAGCAGGAGATGGGGTGTGAAATGGAAGAAACAACAGAAATGCTCTCAGTGCCTATGAGGTTTTTGGAAGAATTTGACTATGTTATGTTATCCTACACTGCCTAAGTGAAAAGGCTTTGTAAAAGCCATGTGCTTTCTTTGACCGGACTGTCAGGGCTAAAGGAGCTAGGAGGCTGAAGGAAAGGCTTCAGAGTGGTGGAGTGTAGGTAGGAGGCAGAGGAAAGGCCTGAACTTGATGACTGAGATGTGGAAAGGACTTTGTGTGGTCAGTACTAGGGGGAAGATAAAGATTTGAATATCTATACATGCAGAGTTTTCAAATCAGTTACACTAGTGTGAACTGCCACCTATGAGGTCCCTTGTTCTTTGTATAGGATCATGACCTGTATCTTCTTCAAAGTCCTATTGTATTTCCTTCCCAGGCTTAAACACACCTTCTTAGATACGTGTACACACACTGCATACACTCACACACACTCCTGGATATTTGGGAGTCTGCGTAACTTCAGCTGATAGGGGACAGTGATAAAGGATTCACTTAGTGAATTTTTAATTGTTGCTGATGTTTCTGTGATATATGTTTCAAATCAGAGTCAGAGTTTCTTCCTAAGCCTCTTCATTGAAAAACATCTAGAAAGCTTTGAGTATTCCCTTTGGTGTCCTAACTTGGTATTTGGTTCTATAATTTTGTCCTTCATAGGAAGAAATTTTTCCACTGTCAGCTGCTGTCAGATGCCTCCCAGTTGTCACTAGGAATCAGGAAAAATGCTTCTGAACTTAATCTGACTTTTCTGATAACCTTGTTGATAGATATTCAAAGACCTGGTATGAATGTCCTAGTCTTTGGTTGTACAAATATATGCATTTCTCTATTTTCCTAACACAAACTTCCTTCATACCAGGAAACATCTCTTCTCTGGCACTTCAGCAATTCTTCTGACAGATAACATTGAGAGCTACTATTTTATGGAGAGCATTTGGAGGAGCAAACCCAGTTTGGAAAAGGTCCATGTACCTGAAACTTAATTTGAGAATGGCAAAATACATTTGTTGGTTGTTGGGGGTGAGGAAAACCATCTCTGAGCATATTCACAGAGGACATGATTTCTTTTCTGCATATGGAAATAAAGTCCTCCAACATCTTTCATTTACCAAAACTTTATCAAATGCCTTTCACAGTGTCAGGCACCAGGCCAGGCACTGGGGACAGAAAGGTGAATGTGATGCTGTACTTGCCCTCAAGTCACTCATGGATCTGGTGGCCATTTGATATTTTGTTTCTTGTTCTGAAA
This sequence comes from Manis pentadactyla, assembly GCF_030020395.1. NCBI lineage: Eukaryota > Metazoa > Chordata > Mammalia > Pholidota > Manidae > Manis > Manis pentadactyla. The sequence continues at coordinate 38,072,533 of NC_080020.1, forward strand.
AATATGTGAAGGGTAGGAGCAGAGTAGGAACAAGAGTGTAATTGAAAAACAAGAAAAAACTCTGGAGTGAAGATTTTTTGTTTGTTTTCATTGCTTCAGCTGTTATATAGGCATTGGGAATGGAACATGAGCATTCAATACAGGGAGGACTGGTGGGGTTACCAACCACTCTGTTTCGTCCAGGACCAAGGGGTTCCTGGGCTGCAGGATTTTTAGTGCTAAGCCTGGGGAAGGCATCGGCAGGCCTTGGCATTATGTCAAGGTTTTCAGAGAAAGAGGTATCTTGAACTGCTTGTTTTTAAATGGGAAGTCTTTTAAAAGGAAAATTCAATGAGATGTTGAGATTTAGTCATTTCCATTGGCAGAATATCTACAACACTGAGAATGTATACAGAGTATAACATTTATTTTTAATAATGTTAGCTAAGCATAAGTCTAGTTACTGGTGGTGAGTGAGTCCTTATGGGCAAACCTGGATGGGAAAGCAATTTTAACAGAGTAAGAAGCAAGGCACAGAAGAGGAAAGAACCTTCCAAGTGTTACCTTTTCTTTCAGAGTTTTCCAAATTGGTCCTTGTCACAGTCACTTATATAGATTCTTGGGCCCACTCCCAAATTAATCAATCTGATTCTTTGGGAGCAAAGTGCAAGGATCTTTAGTTTTCACAAGCAATACCCACTGAAGTTGAGGAGTAGCTGCTTTAGCCTTCTTGTTTTGTTTAGATAAATCATGCAGTTCAATTCTAGGTCTATTATTCTCATGCTCTTTGTTTTCTTTGGTTGTAGGGCACTTTTGAGAAATACTAGATTTTGCAGAGAGACGAGCTTAAATACTCAAAACATTAAATTTAACTGTGGAGGATACATTAATCATTTCTTTTTGTCTTGCTTTTAATCTAAACATCCTTAGGAATCATTCTCTTTTCTTGATTATTCTCTAGGACATTTTGTTTTGGAGAAGTGTTTATTGCCTCTATAGCTCACTCATGCATAAAAATGATACAGGGTCTTTGTATTTTCCAGTAAACATGAGCTTTTTGTTGTTGTTTTATCTTCTGGCTATGACTTAAAGTTACATTTGCCTCTTATCTATTCTTTGAAGAAAAATGAACTCTGGTTTCTACTGTCACAGAAACACTTAAAGTTTTCTAACAGTATTCATATTCAAGTTGTAGGAAATGTAAGATTTATACCTGAATCAAGCTTTGACAAAACAGATATAAAATTTACACACTAATTAAGTTTGACAAAGAGGCAGAAAATCACCAAATTAGTTATCACTAGGAAAGCACCAATGAATACTTGCCCCCTTAAAATGAATGAAACAGTTCTAATTATTGTTAAAATAATTAAATGAGGAGTCCATTAGACTGGGGTAGCTCTACTGCCTTGGTAGGCTACAAAAGCAAACTGAAATGTAAGCCAGAGTGAGTATACTCAAATGTGAGAAAAATGAAACTTAAGAACAAGCAATCACAGCCAAGTAGGCTTTCCAAAAGAAGGCAACTGTTTAAGCAACGGCCAATCAATTTCCTTTTTTTGTTTCCGTATCTTCTCTATATAACTCCTCTCTTAGTTCTTGTCAGTAGAATGCTCCTAACCACCTTTAGTTTGGTGCTGCCTGATTTGAATCAATGTATGCTCAAATAAACTCTTAAAAAGTATTAACATGCCTCAGTTTACCTTTTAACTGTGTTTAGGTGACAAAACTGAGGTGTGCAGGAAAATATAGTTTAGCTTTCCATACCTGAACATTATTTGTATCTTCACTGCCTGTTGGCAGAAAATAGAATCTTATATTTTGCAGCACACCCATATTTGAATAGTCTCACCATATCATGCCTACTGAAGTGATTTTGTCATAGGTATGACACAGATTTTGCTTTGCTTTTCTCAGCATTTTTGCAGTTCAGGTGTCTTTAGAAATCCCTTGACCTGTAATGGAGTAATACTTTAAAATCCTGAATGCTTATGATAGTAAATTTATCTTGCTATGGCTAAGCCAATGATTGTTTAGTGTGGTTCCCCAGAACAGAGCAACAACCTGGAACCTGTTAGAAAACAATTCTCAGGTCCCATCCAAGACCTACTGAATCAGAAATTTAGGTGGAGCTAGATTTTGAGTATCTCTGACTTACACATCTTGTGCTATGGTAGTATGATGTTCTCAGACACTCATCATCCAGTGTTTTCTCTTGAGAGAGATCCAGCATAAAAACAAAAATGGAGAAAAGATGAGCAGATACATATTGTCATCATATAGGAATTATATAATAATTCCTCTCTTGTCTTGAATGCTTGAATATTTTCTGAAATTTGTCATTAGAGTATGCACAGTAGACCCATCTAAGAGAAAATGTATCTACTGTAAGTGTACCTACTATTCATTAACTTTGAATGACAGATCTAAGAAAGGTTTAACTTCTATCAAAAGCATTGTAACTTATAAATTTTTTTTCATTGAGATTTTTGGAGTTCAAATTAACTTGGGGGATAAGAGAAGATAAGTTGTTTTAAAAATATGCTAGTGAAGTGTTCTTTTAACAGTGATAAGGTGTGATACCATCAGTATGTAGTGAACAAACCCAGATAAATAATTTACCATTTCCAAAAAGGTGAGGGTAGAGGGAATATTGGCTTATGGGAGACTGACCTTGAATTCTGTCTCTTATTTTCAAAGAGATTTCTGTTTTCCATTCCATTCGACAACTGTGAGCTGCACCTCAGTGAACTCTTTAAAAAGAATATCAATAAAGATGCTTTGCTTTGCATTTGTAAGCCACACAGAAGCTAATCTTCTGTTGTCTTTCACCTTCTAACTCTTCTAACTATGCTTGGAATCAGCATCAAAGCTACAGCAGCTGATACAAATCAAAGAAGCAATTAAATGGAAAAGTTTCTTTTTCCGCTCATGCTTACTGGATAAGATATTTTAGACATAGAGAAAATAAACTCTTGGGGGTTAAGGTAAAGTCAGATGCTGGAAATCCTGTGCTCCAAATCCTTAACTGATACTAAGACATTCAGAGATATGTGGAATTTTTTGAAAGCATAGAGTGAAAAATTATGGTTGTTTTCTTTCCTGGAAATAGAGAAATAGATGATGAATTATCACATAAATAATAAAATACACTTTAAAATCTAAAGATACATAAGATCTAATATGCTAGTTTGCTCTACACTTGATAATGGTGTACCAGTAATGGTAATGATATAGCTATCCACACAAAATAATACAGGTGCAGATATATTTTCCACATAATTTCTGGTCAATGGAGAATTACCTCTGAAGTTTAGATTAAGAGTCTGCTCTAAGCAAACCTGTGAAGTTGGAGAGATTGCCCACTCATGGATCACTACACACAAGCTCAGAGGATTTCAGCAAGTTGGCCAAAGTTTATAGTCTGCAACTTGTGGGTGGGTGTCAAGACTTGTATTCAGGGTCTGCTTCACTCCAAGTGTCACACCCTTCCCACTGCACTACAATGTACTGGAATTCTGGTTATTTACAGCACACTTCCCCTAAGAGTTAAAGCTACCTTTTTCCTTTTACTCTTTGTTCAACCTAATGTCCTGCTGAGAGTTACCTAGAGAATCCTTCTAAGATCTTGATGGAGATCACAGTGTATTGTGAACTCGAACTTTAAACCAAATTTGGAATTCATATCTGACATTTGTAAGTATTTGTAAAATGCACATAGGTCATTGCTTATACTATTTCTCCATGGGTTCCATAGATGGGATGAGAACAGAAACCATACTTGGCATTTCAGCACATCTTCCTTTTGTCCTTATATGACCACAGGGCCTAAGAACTAACATACTGTTACTGAGCTTCACATTGTTCATTAATTCAAAAATCACACTTCTGTATAATTTTAGGTCTGTGGCACTTTTGGGAGTCAGCCTGCCAGCCTTTCAATATTGTGGAAAGTCAATGTTTAATATATTTAATACTAAAGGCTCCTACTCAGGACTTCCTTTGTCAGATATCATTTCTATTACTCCATAATTTCTGTTATTTATAACTGTGTCAGTGATATTGAACATAAGCCTTTTAATTTAGCTTATTATTTCTCAACTGCTTTGTCAGAATTATAATTGATTACTGGAAAATATCTTTAGTTTTTGCCTATGTGTACCACCTATTATACAGTTGTTATTCCTTATAGACTACATGTCCCATCAAATTTACTTTTGATTTCCTCATCCCTGTAATTTGTATTATACAAACAGTTGTATACATATAGAGCAGGTTCATATTTATTATTCTCCATTCAAAGTAATAGTACTGTAAATGAAATTCATAGATATTCAACATTTACAAATTACTACTAACTATTATATCACCCAAGTGCATATCCTAGGGAGAGAATAAAGAGAAGTATGTGCATGTGTGTGTGTATTTAAAAACAATGGTACCAGGAAACCAAAAATTACATTTAAAATTTATTTTTTAATCTCAGTCATTACATGGAGGAGGGTAGCATTTTCATGAAATCTGGGCTTTACTCTTTCTCTCTCTCTTTTTGGTTCCTGATATTTATTTTTCACCTGTAGTTATAATCTTCAGTTCATGGTATCAGAATCTCTTCCAGATTAACTAAACTAATTGTGATGAGTAGAATATTATTAGATGTGGGAAATAATAACTTAAATGAACTACCAAAATCTTTGTGCTATAATCATGTAAATATGACTGGAGAAAGACAAAAAAATTAAGTGATCACAAACTAGTAAAATTTACGTTTGAGTTGTTCATTCAAGACCTGCTGATGTCATAACCACAAATTAACTCTAGTTTTTCAGATTAGACAATTTATGTTGATTTGGCTTTCTGGTATCTGTTCATCCATCTTCTTCAAACTGTATCCCAAGCCACCCACCATACCCCACTGTCTTTCTAAGGGTCTCTAGGGGAGTTAGCTCTGTTCCTTATTTATGTGTGAATCATATGCCTGGACCATAGGTCACCAGCACTATTCCCTGGGCAACAGTGAGAATCATATGCCTGGACCATAGGTCACCAGCACTATTCCCTGGGCAACAGTGAGAATCATATGCCTGGACCATAGGTCACCAGCACTATTCCCTGGGCAACAGTGACTGGATTCGGGTGGGCCCATAGCCCATTCAGAGCCATTCAGAACCAATGACACAGTGAAATCTTCCTGGAAGTCCTGGAAGAGGGTCTCTCATTTTTTCCTGTGGATATTTAGTTGAGAAGAGAAGGTCTGGATTTGATATAATAATTGTAGAAATACAAAAGAAGAACTGTCTAAGACACAGCTAGCACACAGAAGAGATTAGAACTAGGTCAGAGAGTGTCCTTAACATGAAGCTGCATCTTCAGTGAGCTCTTCTACTCTGAGCTTTCCATTCACAAGAGCCAGTAAATTATCTTTTGGCATAAGATCATCTGAACTGGGCATTCTGTCATATGCAGCTGAGATTCAATATACTGTGGCAATATGATGAGGGCATGTAAGAGGATGATGATAATTATGAAAGTTCCTCACTCGAGGTAAGAGACTAGATTCTCATCAGAGATTGATGATAACTTTCCCTTATACCATCAAATCCTGAACCTATAACAATAAAGACATTATGGTGGAAGAAATGAGAAATTTCTGTTGTGTGCAAAGGCACACTGCTATAATACAAGCAGCAGGGCACAAACTGTTTTTATTCTTCATATTTCCATGAGCACAAACTTAGCTAAAAGGATTTTTCATTTGAGTATACATACACTATATAAGCCAATGGTTTGTTTAGACTTTCCATTATATAATCATTTCTGTTGGTAATATATGGGAAAAGACTTCATCAAAATGCTGAAAGATATGGTAAGAACTGTATTATAAAAGAACAAGAAGACAACTCTAGCTGTTGATGAGTGTAAGCAAACTCATGGATTATTTCAGGAGCTATGTGACAAAGGAAACATATCATTATGGAAGCTGCTAAACATATTCTGTGCTGGGCCTTTTTGAGCCTCAGAATGGGTATTAGAAATGAGGGAAGTAGTAAACTCGAGAAAAAAAATGTGAACTTCTGTTTTCCAGTCTGGCACAAAAAGAGCTTTGAAGTCACCACTTTGTCCTAATAAGTAAAATGCTGAAAATCAATGACTCTTAGATTTGTCAGGGAAAACTTCTGCTCCTAAAGTTGGGGAGATAGACACACAAATACAGAGAATCACAAGTTGCTGGGCAGAAGCCCACATGCAGAAATCATAGGAACCAATGGTATGGCTGGGAAACCTGAGGCATAGTTGATGAATTGCTGGAGGCTCAGTGTGACAGTTAAAAACTTGGGGTGGGGTGCAGCCATAAAGGGTATGTCAGTTTTACCTCCAGGAAGCTTGACCAGGTTCTGTCACTGAATATCAGAGGAAAATCCTTAGAAGGTTCGAGTAGAGGAGGGGAAACATAACCATTTTTTAATAAACCAGATATTCTGTTCTTCTGAAAATATTTGCCCTCAAGTTAAACTATTTTACCAGAGCCTAAACTATTGTGTTTTCTTCAGAGCCTAACCAACCTGGGGGAAAGGAAATGCTCAGCTCTAGCCCATTCTGTCCCTTGATATGTAGGAAGAGAAACACCTGACTCCAGTATGCTCTTGCTATCCTGTTCATGTAAGGGGTATGGAGACAAAAAGCAGAGGCCCTTGAGAAGTTCACAGTCCAGAGGCACAGGCTAAATAAAAGACTGAGGTCTAGTCAGAGGCATACAGAAGTTTTCTCCTCACCCTCCTGCATGCCCTACCCTAACATTATTAAATGCCTATTTAATTCCTTGTAGCCCATGCATTATATCCAGCTTCAAGAAAAATCATACACTAAAAGGCAAATAACAACCATTTTGCAGAGACAGAGCAAGAACCAGACTGAGATGTGGCAGGGGTGTTGGAATTATCAGACTGGGAACATAGGACAGATGTGAATAATATGCTGACAGCTCTAATGGATAAAGTGGACACTACACAAGAAGAGATGGGCCATGTAAGCAGAGAGATGGAAATTCTAAGAAAGATTTAAAAAGAAATACTAGAGATAAAAAACACTAACAGAAATGAAGACTGCTTTTTATGAGCTTATTAGTAGATTAGACAGGCTTGAGAAAAGAATCTCTGAGCATAAGGATAAGACAACAGAAACTTCAAAAACTGCAGGCAAGTAGAAAAAAAGACTAAAAAAAAAAAGACAGAATATCTAAGAACTGTAGAACAACTACAAAAGGTATAGCATATACATAATTGGAATACCAGAAGAAAGAAGAAAGGAACAGAAGAAATACTAAAATAATAACGGTTGAGAATTTCTCCAAACTAATGTTAAACACCAAACTACATAGTCAGGAAGCTCAGAGAACACCAGCCGGACAAGTGTCAATATAAGTAGGCATATTATATTCAAACTGAAAATCAAAGAAAGAAAAATCTTGAAAGGAGCCAAACAGAAAAACACTGCACCCATAGAGAAGCAAATATAAGAATTATATCCAAGTTCTCCTCAGAAACTATGCAAGAAAGAAAAGAGTGTTGTGAAATATTAAAGTGTTGAGAAAATCCCCTAGCCAATCTCGAATTCTCTGCCCTGCAAATAATCCTTCAAAATGCAGGTGGAATAAAAACTCCCAGACAAACGAAGTTGAAGGAGTTTGTTATCAGTAGACTTGCCTTGCAAGAAATGTTCCTTAGAGAGAAGGCAAATGATATAGGTGAGAAATGCAGATCTACATGGAGAAAGGAAGAGCATCAGAGAAGGAATAAATGAATGTAAAATAAAGCTCTTTTCTTTCTTATTCTTAATTGATCTACCAAATAATTTGTGCAAAATAATAATAGCAACAATGTATTTAATTATTTACTTATATATACTGTAAAATGAATGGCAGCAATGCTATAAGGGAAAGTAGGAGGGAAGAATGAAGAATTAGTATCACTAACCTGTGAAGAGGTATAGTGTTATTTGAAAGTTGATTGGGTTAGTTGTATTTTGCAAACTCTAGTGCAACCACTAAAAGAGAGTTAAAAAAAAAGTATAACTGATATGCTAAAAAGGAGAGAACATGGAATTCTATAAAATGCTCAATTAAAACCCTAAAGGGTAGGAAAAGAATGAAAGACAAAAATAAGAAAAATGAATAGGGCAATGAATAGAAAACAGTAACGAATATGACAGATATTAATAAAACTATATGAGTAATCACTTTGAACTTCAATAGTCTAAATGCATGAATAAAAAGATTGTTAGAATGGATTAAAAAATAAGACCCAAATATGTATTGTATAAAAGAAACCCACTTTAAATATAAAGACAAATATATATTAGAAGTAAATGAATTGAGAAAGATATACCATGCTAACTTTAATTAAATAAAAGAGAGGGTAGCTATATTAATTTCAGATAGAGCAGAATTCAGAGCAAGGAAAGATATCAGGTATAAAGAGAAGTACTACATAATGATAAAGTGGTTAATTCTTCAAGAAGATATAACAGTTCTTAATATGTGTGTACCTAACAATAGAGTGTCAGAATAAATGAAGCAAACACTGATAGAATAAGGAGAAATAGGTGAAAGCACTATTATAGTTTTAGACTTTAACATCCCTCCATCAGAGATGGACAAATCCAGTAGGCAGAAAATCAGTAAGGATATAGTTGAACTCAACAGCACCATCAATCAACTGGATTTAATCAATGTCTATTGATTGCTTTATCCAACCACAGCAGAACACACATTCTTTGTAAGCTCATATGGAGGATTCATCAAGAAAGACCACTTTCTGGGCCATAAAACATACCTTAAAAAATTTAAAAAAGAGCAGAAAATATGTGTCTCCTCTCAGATCACAAAGGAATTAAACTGGAAATCAGTAACAGAAAGATACCTAGGAAATCCCCAAATACTTGGAGATGAAATAAAACACTTCTAAGTAACATATAGGTCAAAGAAGAAATCTCAAGTGAAAACAAAAATATTCTGAACAAAATGAAAATACAGCTTACCGAAATTTGTGGGATGCAGTGGAACAGTGCTTGGGGGAAAATTTAGAGCACTGAATGTATATATTGAAAAGAAGTAAGATTTAAAATCAATAACCTAAGCTTCCACCTTTGGAAACTAGAAAAAGAAGAGCAAATTCAATTCAAAGAAAGTAGAAGAAAGGAAATAATAAAAGTTAGAGTAGAGATCAATGAAATTGAAAGCATAAAACTATTGAGAAGATCAACAAAGCCAAAATCAGTTTCTTTGAAAAGATGAATACAATTTTTATGCCTTTAGCCAGGCTAACTGAGAGAAAAAGAGAGATGACATGAGTTACAAATAATAGAAAAAAAAGTTGGGTCATTACTACAGAACTCAAAGTCACTGATAAGATAATAAAGGAATATAATGAACAACTCTGTGCCACAAATTTGATAACCTAGATCAAACGGACCAATTCCTTGAAAGATACATCTGCCAAAACTCACACAAGAAGAAATAGACAATGTGAATAGTCCTATATTTATTAAAGAAATTGAATCAATAATGAATAACCTTCCAAAATAGAAAGCACCAGGGCCCATATTGGTTTACCATTCTACAAATATTTAAGGGAGAAATTATACCAATTTTCTACAATCTCTTTCAGGAGATAGAAGCAGAGGGCATACCTCCTAACTCATTCAATGAGACCAGCATTACTCTGATATCAAAACTAGACAAAGACGTTATAAGAAAAGGAAACTTCAGACCATTATCTCTCATGAACAAAATGTGCAAGAATCCTCAACAAAATATTGGCAAATTGAACAATGTGTAAAAAGAAATCCAAGAAGGCATAAAAAGAACTATATACCAGGATGAGGTAGGATTTATTCCAGATATTCAAGGCTGGTTTAACATTAAAAAATTAATCCATTCCATCAACATGCTGAAGAAGAAAAATCATATGACCATATGAATAGATTTAGAAAAGCATTTGACCAAATCTAAGTATCTATTCATGATTAAAAACTCTCAGTAAACTAGGAATAGAGGGTAACTTCCTCACCTTGATAAAGAATGTCTGCAGTTTATATGCTTAATGATGAGAAACTAGAAGCTTTCCCTGTAATATCAGGAACAAGACAAGAATGTTTCCTCCCACCACTCCTTTTCACTGTTACACTGGAAGGCCTAGCTAATGCAGTAATGCAAAAAAGAAGTAAAAAGTATAGTTAGTGAAGGAAGAAATAAAGTCATATCTCAATGTAATTCATGATCCTGATTAGATCCTTGATTAAAAGGAAAAGCTATAAAGGACATTTTGGGGCAATTGGAAGAATTTGTGTATGGACTGTCTATTAAATAATATCATTAAGTTTCTTGGTTATGATTATGGCATTGTGGTTGTGTAAGAGATATTTGCTGAAATATATAGAGGTAAAGTGCAATTCATTTTCAAAAGTTTCAGCAAAGGAAATATGTATGCTCAGTTATATACAAATACGGATTATGCCTTTCAATGTGGGAAAGGCAAAAATGATAATATCCAAATGTGATAGACTATGTGAAGATAAATTTCATGCACTATTGTTGAAGTAGAAATTGATATCACTTTCCTGGGAGGTAGTTTTGTGCATTTAAAAAAGATTCTCAAAGTATGTGTATATACTTTGACAAAGCATTCCCACTTCGACAGATTTATTCTATTAAAATAATCAGAAAATAATACATAGACATATGTAATGAAGGATATTCCTTGATGAGATGTCTACAATGAAAAAAAAAGGGAACAACCTAAATATTCACCAATGATGGGTTGACTTTATTGAAATTTCCAGGGCTGAGCATGTTTATTAGTCCTGGCCGATCAGAGCATTGTATTTTTCTACCTGCAGTGATTAACTCAGGATTGGGCACATGATCTTACCAAGTAAACCTGAACTTTTGCTGGAGTGTTTGGGATAAAAACATCCACTCCTCTACTGGATTTGAACCTGAAAGAATGTAAACTAAGACTTGCAGGAATACATAGTGGAGAGAGCCTTTTTTGAGGATGAAGCCATACATAAAAAAGTAAATTTAAGATGTGGAGAAAGGTCATTTAGAGATGTGGTCATTTAGTGCCCTGGCTCTATCCATAATTGAAACTCTGGACTCTTCAGTAAAGTTACTAAGTTTTTTTGTTTGTTTTGTTTTTGCCTTTTTTAACCCTAAATCCAACTTGAATTGCATTTTCTGTCACTTGGAACAGAAATCATTCTGACCTATGCAATATTCTTAGACAGGATTAGAAATGTGCAAACATAATGGATATATAAACATTCCTTGTGTTAAGTGTATGGGCCCATTATGTAGTCAGAAATGAAAATTTCTATTAAATGTAGATTATTGACATAATCATATACTGCTCTTCAATGTTATTTTTAATCTTTGTTCCTGTGCAAGTATTTGTGATTCATCTGTTCAACTGGATGCAACATAAAAAAAGAGTCAGCAAACATTCACAGGGTGCTTTTTTTGTTTGTTTGATAGATATCACCAGGCTTGTCTATATTATAATGATTCCCTCTTCTGTTCCCTATTAAGTCACTTTCAGACATGTAGGGCAGCAATATAAATTGTAATTCACATTGTAAATGGAGTAAGGATTGTTCCAGTGAAAGCAAGATGAAAATAAAAATTTCTTATGTATGGAGATTGAGGTTGGCATCTAAAGTACTGAGATTTTCAAAATGATTTTTCAGTAGTTTCAAATATTTTGAGTGGACTGTGGATATTCAGTACAAAGTATAAGCTGATTTCTTCCAATTTTTGGTACCTCCTATACTCAATTCTTCATCATCCTATAAAATTATCCTATAAAAATAAAATGGGGTAACATATGCTTTTGAAATTAAAGTCATGATTTTTAAATTTGGTTACTTTCAGTGGTGCTTCAAGGCATTCCACAATGTTTTACATTTTTCCTTTGATTAAAAAAAAAAGTACTTTTAGTATTTTAGTGGGTTGATGGTCTCCCCTGCCACCTCAAATAAATATATCCAAGTTCTAACCCATGGTACTTGTGCATGTCATCTTACTTGAGAATGTGATTAAGTTAAGGATCTTGAGATGAGGTCATCTTTCATTAACTGGTTGAGACCTAAAGCCAGTCTCAAGTGTCTTGATATGGGACAGAGAAAGGGCAAAAGCTATTTGACAGTGGAGGTGAGATTGGAGTAATACAGCCACAGGAGAATACATAGGGCCACCAGAAGATAAAGGAGAACTTTTGGAGACAGCACTGCCCTGCTATCAACTTGATTTTGGACTTCTGGCTGCCAGAGGTGTGGTAGTTTGTTATGGTAGACACTTAATCCAGAATATCTGGATTAATGTCAGTTAAGCTTTATAGTTATATCTATTTGCCTGGAATGTTCAGTCTTATAGTTTTCTCATCATCATAAAATCTTAAGATGCCACTTCTTTAGAGAGTGAGCTTCTTTGGCTATCTTGTGTGTCTTTTATCTATTGTTTCATAACAAACCACCATAAAGCTTAGTGGCTTAAAACACCCACCTATCACTTATAATTTTGTATATCAGAATTAAGTAAGACTGTGGGCAGCTTGTCTCTCTTCTATGTGTTGGCTGTGTGGATTGTCTGGGGCTGGAGAACCAATATAGACAACTTCATTCACGTGTCTGCAGTCTTGGTGCGGCTTGTCACATGGGTACCTCAGCTCACCTCCACCTGGCACATCTCTTTGCATGATCTCTCATGTTTTGAGCCTATCTTTCCATGTGGCTTCTCTGGACTTTGCTATTTAGCAGCTTTTTTAAAAAAAGTAAAAGCTGAAGCTATCAGGCCTTTAAAGGTCTGTGTTTGGGAGTCCCAGGATGTCTTTTTACTTCATTCTATAGGTCAAAACACCTTATAAGACCACTATAGATTTAAGTGCTGGGCAAATAGATGCCTTACTTGATAGGAGTTGGGTCATATATGTACAGGGATTAGATAATTGTTGGTGACCATTTTTGCCTATAAATCAATCAAAGTCTACCTTCTGGCTACACCCTTTCTCGTTTGTTTCACATGCAAAGTATACTCATTCCCTCAAGACCACCAAATCCTATCCTTCACAGTATGAAGCCCAAAATTCAGTATTTTGTGGTTCACATTTGCTCTGGAGATTATAAGACTCCTTAAATGCCATTCTTCTTGATCTGTGAACTAAAAATGAAGTTATCCTCTCCCCACACCAACACACAATGGTAAGATGGGCAGGATAACTCAATAGGCAATCTCATTCAACAGTGGGAAGAAGGGAGACACATAGGAGTCACTAGTCCACAGCAATTTTAAAATCCATTTGGGCACATGTCATCCATTTTTCTCTTCAACAGAATGGTTCTTTACTAGGGCCTGGTTCTGTTCCATGACAGTTGTTCTCTAGTGAATTGTTTTCCTTCACTAATGGCTATGTGCACTAAGTATTCCTGTTTGCACTTTATCTGCTTCCTGCTCCTCTTTTCTACCTATATAAAGTTGAGAGCACAGAGCACTTTTTTCATTTTCATCTCTCTTAATCCAAGATGGTAGTGCTTCTATCAATGTAACTCTCTTAAAATGTTTGTGGACGTCTCATATAGCTCATCAGGGTTCACTACATGTCCCAAAGTCATATTGATAACTATTATTTTTCCCTACTTTGGGCTGATGCAGGCCAATGCATCAAGATTATTATACTACTCTTAATTTAGCTGAAGGGTGCAATAAAAATCAATTTAATTATTCTGAGTTCTTTTAACAAAGGATCATATGGCTGCACTCTTGATTTTATTTTTACCTGGAGGCCATTTCTTACTTGGAGAACATTTTTCTGATTGGAAAAACTGTCCTGGGTCCTTTATATTTCCTCTAAATTCTGCTTGTATATGGAGAAATTCTTCTTTAGTTTCTCTCTCATTTATTTTACATACACAACTACAAGAAACTAATTGCACTTTCAAATTTATGCCTAAAACTCATAGCTAGATTCACAAATAATGCCAAATGTTCCACATCTTTGTTAACAGGTCATTGCTTTTCCAGTCTTTATAGCACTTTTTCACTGCTCTTCTAAGCTCCATTAATGGTTCTTTACCACCCTTCAAGCCTCTGCCAATCACCTAATTCCAAAGGCAATCTTATGTGTTTTAGGTTTTTGTGAAAGCAGCATTCTAATTTTGGTGCCAATTTCTGTTTCACTTACCTATTACCAAAAAACAAAGCACCCCATAACTTAGTGCTTAAACCGTCATCATTGTCTTCCCCACCATTCTGTGAGTCAGGAATTCTGGTAGGGTTCAGTAGGGATGGCTTATCTCTGTTCCACGTGGTAGCCGTTGGCTGGAGTACTGTGACTGGGACTAGGGAACCAAACATGGCTTCATTAATGGACTGAGGGCCTTAGTACTATTTATGATGCTTCAGCTTTCCTCTGTGTGGCCTTTCTTTCTACATAGTCTCTGCCCCTGTGGCCTTTATCTCTAGCAGTATAGCCTAGACTTCTTTATGTGGGGTCTAGTTTTCAAGAGTGAAAGCAAAAGCTATGAGGCCTTGTAACATGTGGGTTTGGAAGCAACAGAATATCACTTCTACATTATTCTATTGGTCAAAAACATTTAAAAGCTCAGCCAAGATACAGGGGTGGGAAAATAGACTCTGTTTTGATTGGATCAATGGCATTCCTTTGAAAGGACAGAAGGAATTCTTGGCAACTATCTTGGTAGAACGACTTTCTTTTATAAAGCACTGGATAGTGCTTTATACATATTTTATGCATTTATAGCCAGATACAGTTTCTGTTGCAATATTCTCTATCTCTTTAAATCTTCTAAAAATAGAAAACCAGATTGATCTATGTTTTGTAGTTTACCGAGCCATGCTTTAGACAATGTAGCACACCCACTTTCTTAGTATATTTTGTCATTCTTTTTAGTCTTCAAAGTCATTTTTCCTTAGTATACTTTGCTTTATTAATTAAAATATCACTCTGATATTTTAATGACCATATCATAAAATAATAAGAAAGTATTTTCATTTTTAAAATTGCTCTTATCTCCTCTACAAGATAAGCATCATGAGGGCTAGAGCATCTATTATTACCACCTTATCTCTAACTCTCTTGGTCCATAGTAAATGTTCAACAAATATTTGTTGAATAAATAAATTAATAAATAAATGAATCAGAATTTATTTTCACTTTATCCTGTGGAGCTATCTTCTATTTTGATAAAGTCATTCTCAAGCCCTTATATAGTGCTAGGATGACTCAAATAGCACAGGGCCAAATGTTTCCAGGTTCAAATCCAGTGACTCTCTCAATAATTGCAGAAATTTTTCAGGGATATTGACTCTTTCATGGACCTCAACTGTGTCAGACACTCTATTTTGAAGCAATTACTTTGACCAGGAAAAATAGTATCTGATCAGCTAGACTGGAGTCACATGACAGGGGTGAAATGAATATCCTCAAATGCATGGTTGGGTAGATGACATCCAGAGGAAAATCACCTGATTGGATGAATTAAGAATACATGCTTTCCAGCCAAAATAAAGACTTAGATACTGAATAATAGATTTTTTTTTACACACTACTTTTCAACTTTAGTTGAATAAAATGCTGGAGCAGATTGTATCAAAGGCAAAACTCTGACAAAACTTTTATCTGCATCCCTGATGTGATGAAAACAGCTTTTTGTTTCTGATTTATTGACTTTAAAATCAGTGAATTTATACTTTCTGAAAAACATGCTATAAAGTAATAACGTTTTTGGTTTAATTTGGGGAAAAAAGCAGTGGCAGTTCTGTTAAAATTAAAAGGCAGCAATTTAAAATTAATAAATTAGGCACTGTTATGCTTGTGTTATTAGAATTGTCCACATCGTATTACTCTAAGTTAGTAAAGGATATTGCCTCAGTGCAAGAAACAACTTTCCTAAAGCAAGAGCTCTCAGTCAGAAGTCTGTTTTCTCAAAGAAACGTGAAAATCTAGTCTACTACATACTGTTTAAAATTAGTATATTTTATCTGACTAGTGTCCTGAAGAGAATTCACTGATATTTGTTTTTTAAATTTGGCTTATTGAAGATCAATTTTTAAAAAAATGCTGTAGGTTTGAGCATATATTTCCTACTCTTTCCCTAACATTTGAGATAAAGATAGCCATGGAAATATCAGCATCTTGTCCCTTCCCATAATAGCTCTTACCTTCTGATAGTTTCAGTTATGACCCATTTCCAGCCTAGATTATTCAGGCCAGATAAATATGGAATAGATGCGCATACTCTAATTTGTAGCCACCTGGCATTGTTTGCCTGTGTTCCTTGTTAGGTTAGCATTTTATTCCTGTATTCTGAGGTAGGAGCTTCCTCATTCACGATGAGATATTAGTTTTGCACTTTCTCACAGATTACATGGCTAACAATAGAAGAGTGAAGATGTGGTTCCCAGTGTCATTCAGAAAACATTGCTTTCAAGTTTTCACCAAGGCCTTTGTAGGTTTTTCTAACAACTGCTTTGGAAGTGTGGGCAGAGTTGACTAGATGGTGCTATTCACAAACAACCAAGACTGATGAAACGACTATTTCAGAGCACTTCTTTTCTACCAATTTAGAATCAAAGCTATGTTTCTAAAGAATTGCATAAGTGCCAGTTATTCCATGTTGTTTTCAAGTCAGTCTGCAGTATCATTATGTGCTTGAACACCCTCTATAATTTTGTACACAATGAAACGAGGATTTCTTCTTCTTTTTTTTGATAAACACCAACATTGATAAAAAACAAAAAACAGTTCCTCTCCTACATTCCCCTCCTTTTAATCCCCCTCTCCTATGTAAAGAAGCCTGTTTGGAATTGGGATTATAAACAACCCATCAGAAAAGACTTTCCCCCTTTTCTAATCCAGTGAGTTACAGCACAGCAGGAGTGTATTTCAAAGTAACGTACAGAGGAGACTGCCAAATGGTTTTGCTCTAAAGCAATTTAATCTAAGGACATCTCACAGTAGCCTTATTTTATATTGAGTTCTTGTTCTTGCTTTGTTTTCTTATTCATCTCTCATTTTGCAGTAAATTCTAAGTACTCCCAGCAGCCACCACAGTTACATAAATACACGAGAAGCTGTACGTTGTTTAGTTATCCCAAGAGCAGCAATGAATTAACACTCCGTATTGATTATTCTAACTTCTTATTCTTCCTTGAAAGATATTTGATGGTTCCTTCTGGTAGACCCCAATGTGCCATCACTTTTCCACCAGTACAGGTGCAGTTTTGTTTTTTGTCTGAGCCATCTGATCTAATCCATTCTATCTTCTTATATTGAAATTAACAAGGCATATACCCTGAGGCATAGGCTGTATCTACAACAGTGAGGCACAAAGTAACTTGAACATGAGGTCAATCAAGTGCACAAAACACATCACACAGTTATTCCAAATCTCATGCTGTGTCTATAATTGCCCCTTGTTCTGTCATTAGGGCTCCCTTACAAGTCATTATTTTGAGTCAGCAGAGCTACAGGGAGTGTTCTTCCTGATGGTTAGTATAAAGTTGAATTGATAACATAAATATCTCCCAGCACAAAATACAAGGAGCAGGTATTTAGATTAGACTAATAAAGTGTGCAGCTGTTGAGTCTCTTTATGAATTTGGGCTAAGACAATAATCACAACTTTCAATATGGGTTCTCCTTCAGTAGCTCTCTGAAAGAGAAACTGTTTTTCTAAATGAATGGACACACGCCCTATTAGAATTTGCCTGTCTGTTCTTATCCTAGATTGTTTTTGCTTGACCAGACCAATATTATCCAGATTTCATGGGATTTTACCTTAGCATTGTGTAAAAATTATTCTATTTTAAAGTAGAGGCATCATTTATTCATTTGTTTTGTGGAGAGAGGAGGTGTGAGTTTAATGTTAAAAGAATTAAGTTTGAACTAAGTTTGTGGCCTCAAGCACATTCCTGGGAAAAGGAGAATTCAAATACCTTGCTCAAAAGACACCAGCTGACAGGGTTCACATGAGGTTTGCTGAAATTAATGCATTGTAGATTCTTCATGTGGATCCGTTCTCTGAACAAAAAAAAACAAAGTGGCAGGATGCATGGGGAGCGAAGACCTGAGTGATTTTGGATCATGAACTCAAAGGAGGGCAGTGCAATGCTTTATAAAAAGTAACCACATTAGGTCAGTCAGTACATCTGAGGTCCAATTACTTAGCATTGGAAAGGATATTTTATCTCTTTGAATGTCTTTTTTTTAATTGTAAAATGAAGGATTAGACTATGGCAGAGAATGCAATGTAATGGCCCGTGGTCTGGATCAGATTCACAGAAATAATGTGTTTAAACTGTGTTGTGTTTTTTAAAAATCAGGAACTGATTGAGTTAAAAAAATATTCCCGCAAAGGCAAAAATCTGTATCTTACATGGATAAAGGATGGATTGTTAGAAAAGGGGAAGCTAGTCCAGACCAATAGACCCAATAAACAGATGGAAATGCTTTTTTTTCTAGGTCACTCTGCCTGATACTTCTCCAAGACCTGCTTTTAAGGCATGAATTTTAAATATCAGATTTTACCTAAGAATCTGGATTTGTGTATCAGTTATCTACTACCATTGTAATGCTACATAACAAACATCCACATAGTTTCAGTGGCATGCAAATATAAGTTTATTGCTCACCTGTCTTGGATGAAGTCAGAGTTAGCTGTGTGGCTTCTTTGACCTTGGTGGGTTCACACATTTGGTTGTTAGCTAGGGCAGTTTTTCTGTTTTCTACATCCTTGTCTCTCATACACATCAGGTTAACTTTGGTGTGTTGTGATGATGGTAAAAGTAAAAGAGAGCATGCAGAAACATGCAAGACCTCCTAAGCTCTAGGCTTAGAGGCTCAGGCATGACTATCACTTGTATGTCATTGTGTCGGTTGAATCAAGCCACATAGGTGATTCCACAGTTGAGAGTATGAAGGCACCATGTAGTTACATGGCAAAGGGCATAGACACAGGAAGAGGGGGCATTTTTATTGTCTCCCACATTTTGCTAAAAAATTCAGAATCACACCTGAGGTGTGGCAGTTACAGGCAAGTCTGGGTAGCAGCCGCCATCTCTAGATGGTCCCGCATCGTGAGGTTGTGACAATGCCTTGTGAATCTCTCTGAGATTAAGACCAGTGTTGGTTTTTCACTATCATTGCACTTTTGTGGTAATTTTTTAAGGGGGATTCTTTTCTGCTTCTAGGCCATATGAAAAAGTGGGCAAATGAGAGGCAGACCAAGGCAGCCATGCAGTTTTTTTCACACATAGATTGCTTTATTTACTTCTGCTGCTTGTCTGGATCCTGGGGTCATCTGAGTTTGGTGCACCTGACCCATTTGACTTCTAATTTTGAAACATTCTTCATGACTTTACAGTAAGGATTAAACAAATATACTGGAACTCCTGACAAAGCCTAACCAAACTGAAAGTTCATGACAAAACTGAAAAATTTTCAGAGGTATGCCTGTGAGAGCTAGAAAGAAAGAGCTGTTATAATTTATGTGAATGCAGTGCAACTGCATGTAATTGAGTTGCTCCATAAACATTCATTTAACTTCCATGATAGACAAATATCTATATCCTATATAGATAAATGAGGGGTTGTTAGCAAAGGGGAAGCCAGTCCAGACCAAAAGATTCAATAAACAGATGGAAATGTTTTTTTCTAGATCATTCTGCATGATACCTCTCTAAGAACTGCTTTCAGGCATGAATTTGCCAATATTCCTGTTACCTACCATAAAATATTTCTATTTTTGTTGTTATTCAGAATGACAGAAAGATATGTTCCCAAGTTTTCTTCAAGATTGTACTTCATGTCTCCTTTCTATTCCCTTCCAGGCCTCATTGCACTTATTATTTATTTATGTTATTCATCCTTCCCATGCACTCTTGAATATGTACTAGCATGTATATGTGCATGCCTATAAAGCTATGTACAGTTTCCTGCATCACTGTCGTTGCTACAGATTGTATAACTGCATTTTTTGAGGAGTAGGGAGGAAAACAATTAGGGCAAAATAATTAACTGAGGGGGAAGTTAAATGTTTAAAAAGACAGGCTCTTGGACACTTAACCTACTTTCCTGCCTCAGTTTTCTCATCTGTATAACAGGGATAATGGCTTGCATGTAAATGGAATAGAACTTAAATCATATTGTTACTGTTTGCTGTTACTATTACAAATACCATTGTTGTTTCTGGACTGGTAATTGTAAAGTTGTGTAGAAACGCAAAGATAGAGTTACTATGATTTGGTAAAGGTGGTACCTTTACCACCTTTTTATTACTTCTTTCTACTTGGAATCTTTTCTTCCACCTGTTTTCCTATTAAGGGATATGTCTTTGTTTTGTCCTATATTAGGGAAGTCTTACTTTTTTCAAGTGGATATATTTAAAGAGCCATTTTTTTCTTTATAAATATATATTTTACCACATTACTAGTCTTTGGGAGGAGGCTTGGGAGGTACTTCCTTCAGACCTCCACACCCTGCCAGAGTGAGGGAGATTGTCAGTTAACGAGGGCTTATTGTTCTCTAGGAAACTCAAGGTGGTAAACTGAAGGTTCCCTTTTATAGGGATTTTTAAATATGATGCCTGCTAATCCTATACTTTGCAGGGGACATTACATTTCTCCTCTGACTAGGAGTCATCTGATCCTTGGTGGTCTTAGTGCCAATACAAAAACTTTGTGTGGGGGACTCACCATCATTAGCAAGGACATTTTAATGCTCTCTGTGGCAAGAACATGAGGGAGGGATGCGTTATTGCTCGCTTGGTGATTTTTGATGAGTAAATATAAGCATTGAGTACAGCTTATATTCCCTTAATATGTTCCAAAAGCCGTCCATTATTGGCTAGAACAGTGTGTGTTCTGAAGATAACCCAAACGGTTTATTATTTTGCCAAAAAGAAAAAAAGAAAAATCCATAGTCAAATATATTTGTGCAGTGTTGCAAACTGTTCCCCTCAGAGCAATTTGGTTACAAACAAAGAAATTCTGGCTACCAAGCCTGAGTGGAGTTCATTAGAAGGAGGTGGTTCATTAGAAGGGTAGCTCAGAACATGTAAGCTCGTCTAAACCACAGGGCTTGGGAGGGAGGGGAAACCCATTAGCAGGAACAAAACAGTGATGCTACATATCACCAATTTTTTTTTTTATCCCTGTGTCCATCAGCTCTAGCGGCACATTCTTAGATGGGAGAAACTGGCTGGCCTGGACATGGTCCTGTGTTCACTAGTTTGGTAGGAGGTGTAACCTGAGCACTCGGATGGAAAATCCCAATGCAAGCAACCCTCTTGTTGCTCAAGCAGAAGTGGTGAGGTGGTAACAGGAGAGCAAAGAACAGGTGTTTCCTGCACACCTTCCAGATGTTAACTCTGAATACTCTCCACAGCAAAGAAACCTAAACAACCCTATGTGACCTGGTCATTTTCCATATTGTTTTTATGTAATATCTGTTACCCTCTGGAGAGACTAGTATTCCTTAGAATACCCTGTGGAAATGTTGACATATCTCTTGGGCATCACACTTTAATCTTTGATTCATCCTATGCCCTATATTACAATTTCCTAATCTTCTGATAGGATTATCCTGGCATGTCTCATATTTTAAAGTACCAACTACTGTAGGTGACATGGGTGTTTGCTTCCTAATCACTTTGAATAAAACAAATATTTCTAAAGATGCTGCTTTGAGCCATTCATCCTCCTTTTCTCCTTTATGCCATTACCTTGGTCTTTGTATTTCTAAAGTCTCTCTCCTTTGGAATGTACTTTGCATTCTCTGGCTCACATTTGAGCACACCACTCTCAGTTTTTAAACTTTATCCATATATCACTCCTGACAAAGCCTTCTTCCTTATGGCTTTCTGTTTTTCTAGTTGTTGTTGACCTTGAACCTTTCCTTGCATCTCAATTGGATATGTTCTGTAAATACTGGCACTCACAGGATGGCCCACACCTGCCCTGCATCTCATTGCTGTCTTATTCTTTTGTGCATGTGTCACTTCACTTATTGATTATTTAATCTTTCTTTTACCCAGGGTCCCTCAGTTATGCTTTTTCAAGTTGTTTCAGGATTTGACTTATAATAGCAAATTCTGAATTGGCAGCAACTAGGGAAGGAGAGCAAGATGATTCACACAGATTTCAACAATAGTAACTTTATCAAATGTGAGGCCATCCAGTAGTCAGGGGGATAACAAAACATCAGGTTCCAACATACAAGTGAACATGTGTTCTTGACTAAGCCTTGTTTAGTGATTGCTTAATTATTCTGCATTTACCATTAGGTAATCATCTAGCTGGTTAATAAGTGGTGGTCAGTTTTTATGGGGGGTGGGGTTTGTACACATCTATCAAACTGTTTTCAAAACCTTTCCTATTAGATTTCTTTTCTGTTAGTTTCCCACAGACTATCTCCAATTCTGCTCTTGTCTTTTATTATTTTTCCATTAGAATTGGAAAAAGACACATAAATTGGCTGTGGAAAATGGATACCTGTTTTTTTCTCTCCTCAAGGCCTAGATAGTTTACTACCACACTCATTACCTTTTTTTTTTGTTTTTTTAGTAAAACCCATAGTACCAAAAAAAAAGGAAAAGAAAAAGAAAAGTAGAGCCCTTCCCACTCTGATTTCTGACACTTGCCCATTCTGACATTCTCTCTTTATTATACAGTGACAGATGATTGAATTGAAAGGACTGCCTTTAGTCTTGTACCCTGGCTTTCTGCCATAAAGTCTATCTTATCTTTTCTAACAGATGTCCAGGCTTTGTCTGCATCACATCAGTACACACTGTGTTTCTATGTCACTTTTTATATTCTCTCTATGGATCTTCTTTCAGTGTGGTTCTTGACTTTAGTTTGGGACAGGAAAAAGGTTGCTGGAAGATAACAGATAAACCAGAAAGAGGTGCAGAGAATTAGATTCTTTATTTTTGTGACACTTTAAGCAAATGTCATCTATTTCGGATTTTGAATATAAATGACAGTGTACATTTATTGAGTCTTTTCTACATTCCAGTTTTTAGGCTAAAACCATTACACTTTTTTCACATCTTCACAACAAGATTAAGAGTAGCAGTGGTAGAGACCTAACTAGTTGTCCCCCAGAATAGATTCCCTGTGTTTCCCTTCTCTGCCTTTAGTAACAGGAACCACCTGTAGCTGGACACATGACCCTCTAGTGAAAGACTGACATTTCCCAGCTTCCCTCGCAGCTACTACGGCCTACTACTCCTGATTGACCGACTTCTCCTGATTGACTGACTACTCCTGACTGACTGAATTCTTACCAATGGAGCAAGAGTAGGCGTGGTATGTGCAGACTCTGGGTCATAGTGTTAAAAGGGAAGTGATGACTTTTGCTTTTATCACTTGCTGCCTAGCAAATCACCCCAAAATTCAGTGGGTTACTCATAATTCTGCAGCTTGGCCCTTTGAGCTGGGATCAGCTAATAGAGTCTTCTGGCACTGTCTGAACTTACGCATCTGTGATTAGCTGTCAGGTTAATTGTTGGCGGGCCATCAGCTGAGGCAGTGAGGATGCTTGGGCTCCATGCCTTTCTTCACCCCCCGGGCTTGCTTACACAGTGGCTGTCAGGGATCCAAGGGAGCAAGTATAAGGTGTACTGAGATCTAGATTCAGGACTTACATATGTTTTTTTTCAGTGTGGTCTCTTGGTTAGAATAAGTTATAAGGCACTCATGACTTCAAGGAGTGGGCAAGGAATAAATTACTTTGTGGGAGTTACTGCAGAGTTACCTTGTGAAGAGGCACAGATACAGGGAAGAGTGGAGAAAGGTCATCATCTTTGTAATGTACATCACCTTCTCTTCCTTTGTTCACATTTCCTCTGGCTGGTACATGTACATGATAATGAGCTTGAGCAGCATCTTTTGACTAAAATATGAAAGCTATATGTTGACGATGGCACAGCAGAGAATGAGTCCTGTACCTGGTACCAAAAAGCTGCTACATTATGCTCAGTATGTCATTTGAGAAATAAACTATCTTGAGTCAATATTATTTCAGAGGATGTGCTATGCAATTGAACTGTAAACCAAACTATTACTGTACCCATTTTACAGATGGAAGAATTGAGCTTTAGAGAGACTCAGAAACTTGTCCAAAGTTACCCAGCATGTAAATAGGAGTGGTACGATTTAAGCCCTGTTTTGTCAGATTCTAGGGATCACGTGTTTAGCAGCCTACTGCATTTGTATATTGCTACAGTATTAACTTTTACTTATCTACTGGGAATACAACTTATAAGATCTGTTTTTCATCTTCAGTAGGAAATGGTTTCTCTCAGATAAGTACACTAAATTTAATGTCTCAACCAATCATTTATAGTTTAAAATATATTTGTCCCTGTGAAATTGAAGAAAAAGATACATATATTGGATATTATCTATCTTTAAGCATGTAAATATTAGTGCTTTGACCTGTCAGCTTCTGTACTTTATCCTTCAGGAGTTTATGTTGGCTAATCAAAGCCAAACTTGAATGATTAGTGACTCAAAGAGAAATTATTCAAAAGGTCAAATAATATTTGGTGCTGTCATAATTGACATCTCAAGCTGGGTGTGACAGGAGACAGAAAGGCTTTGCCTTTATTTACTTTTTGGAGAGAAATTGCAAAATATATACAAAACAGCCTAAGTATGGAAGTCAAACTCAGACATTATAGATATCTATAGTTATAGTCAACATAAATATATAGAAATTGAATCATCCTTGGTTTATATCTGTAATAGCATATTCCATTCCTCTGAGTTTCAGACTAATTATTTTAGGGGCTTGTATAGGAAGGTGTTGAAATTTGGAATGAAAGGTGACTGTTCGCTGAGGTTTGATATTTTTCTGGGTAACAGGTAAAGGAAATTGTGATCTAAGGAGACTCTCCACCATCACTTTGCTTCCTTATACCTTGGGCCACTGCATTGTTACTTTGGTTTGCTCTAAGCACTTAAAACTAGGTAGTTCTATATTCAAGTGAAGGTTTTTCTTTGTCAGGTTATTAGAGGGAAAAAACACTCAATGCTGCCTCTGTAGAGAGCTGAGAATCCCCTACAATTCTTTCAATCCTTTGTGTACATGATGAGCTAGAATAACCTCACTGAACTGAATTATCCTTCCATGGTATGGTTCAGTGAATGCCATTATATTTCAGCACAGCTTGAGTGATTTTTAATGCCAAAAACATCAGCAAGAAATACAAATGTTACAAAAATATTGAAACAATACCATAAAAAAGCCCAGGATCATAAATACTTTACTTTGCAAGGTCTCAGAGGTCAAAATAGCAATACTATGGAAAATTAAAATGCTCTCTGTGTGAGTGCTTTTCGGGGAAGATACACACACACAGACACACACACAACAGTGGTTTACTACTGAAATGTACAAACCATTTTCCAGCTGTATTTTAGGCTGATTATCAAAGGAAAAATTACCGTTTTTTTAGGAGAAAAAACTTAGGAAGTTATTCATCTGCCTGTTTCTTTTTTGGCCTTAATTACAATCTAATTAAAGCAGAATTATAGCCTGTGAAAAAGAGAGATGACTTTTATATGAATTACATCCTAAACCACACAAAGGAACATGGAGTAGGGATAGAAGTGGCTGAGGATTTGGACTTGGATGGTTAAAGTATCAAAAACCGTTGCCTAAGAATAGAGGCTTTGAATCTGAGAACTGCCCTTTCAGTGGAGTGCTTTCTGAGAAACTGTGCGACAGGTGTATGTAAAGTGAGTTAGGAGGAAAAAAAACACTACCACCTTGCAAGACCTATGCACAGAGCTATATGAAGTTGATTATTATTCTTCCCGTGCTACTCAGGTGTATGCTAGCTCCTCAAGGATCTGCCCACCATGGGTCAAGTTCTTTCTGCTGCTTTCCTGGGTGATATGCCAGCTTTAAGCCAGTGAATTCATGGAAAAAGATTCCAACCTGATATTTCTAATAAAGAGACAGGGCCCAGATGCTTGGAAATAGCATTTTAACAAAGAAGGATGGCTCTGTGTTATCATCTAGGGAATCTCATTTTTTTTAGAGCATTCACTCTTCTGTCAAAGCTCTTTCTCTTCATCTCTTCACATATTGGTTTGGACTTCTCATTTTTCACATGTATTGTAGGTAGCTTGCTTAGTAGAACTATAGTGCATTCCATCATTTTTATTAGTTTCATTAAAATATATATATATAAAGGAGTCCCAAACAGTCCTACCTTTGTGGCCAATTGATTTTAGACAAAGGAGCAAAGGAAGTTCGGTGGAGAAGGGAGAGTCTTCTCAAAAAACGGGGCTGAAACAATAATGTCTGCATGTACAAAAAATGAACTTAGACCCATGTATTGCATCTTACATATTAACTTATAATGTTTCTTAGACCTGAATATAAAACCAAAGATCATAAAACTTTTAGAAGAAAATACAAGGGAAAATCTTTATGATCTTGGATCAGGCAAATGTTTCTTAGATGTGACATTAAAACATAATCATGAAAGAAAGCATGATAATTGGACTTCCTCAAAATTAAAAACATCTGCTCTGTGAATGACACTATTAAGAGAATGAAAAATTGTGGGTTAAGAGAAATCTTTGCAAAACATATACTTTACAAAGGATGTGTATTCAGATTATACAAAGAACTTTTAAAACGTGGTAATAGGAAAACAGCCCATTTCAATATGTGAAGAGTCAAAAATATGTGGGCCGAGGTTTTACAGAGGCATTTCACGAAAGAAGATAAATGGATGGCAAAAAGGACATGTAAAGGAGTTCAGAATCATTAGTCATTAGGGAAAGGCAAACTAAAACTACATTGTGATGCTGAATAGGTATTAAAATGGGTTAAAAATCGAATATGACAAAACTCAGTGCTTGTGAGGATACAGAGAGCAATTGAACCTTTCACACGTTGCTGGTGGGAATGCAAAATGGCACAGGCACTTGGAAAACAGCTTGTCAGTTACTTATATAGTTAAAAAACATACTTAGTATATGGCCCAGCAATCTCACTCCAAAATACTTATTAAGAAAAAGTAAAACTTGTGGTCTCCCACAAAATTTTATGTAGTATTTATAGTGGCTTTATTAATGTTTGACAAAATCTGGAAATAATCCAGTATCTTTAAACTGGTGAATGGATAAACAAACTGTGTGGTGCATCCATACAATGGGAAACTACTCAGCAATAAAAACAAATGAACTCCTGACACAGGTATGTATGAACACACATTGTATGTGAAGGATGCTCCTGTGCATTAAGCTAAGTGAAAGAAGGCAGACTCAAAAGACTGCAAACTATATTATTTCACTAATTCTACATTCTGGAAAAGTCAAGACTATGGGGACAGGAAACTTGTTGCCAATGGCCAGAGGGTGGAGAAGGGCGGCAACAGGAGTGATTAAAAGGGACACAAAGAAAAATCTGTGGGTAGTAGAACTGCACTATATTTTGATTGTCATGATAATTATATAACTGAATGTTTTTTCAAATTCATATAACTAACACTAAAAAAGATCTAATTTTACAACATGTAAATTGTATTAGACCCTTGGACAACACAGGTTTGAATGGTATGGGTGCACTTATACACATATTTTTTTCAATAAATCTATTGGAAAAGTTTTTGGAGAGGTGCGACAATTTGAAAAATATTTTTTTCTCTAGTAGCTTTATCATAAGAATATAGAATATGATATAACATACACAATGTGTTTGTTAGTGGTAGGACTTCAGGTCAGCAGTCAGCTAGTAGGAAGGTAGGATTTTAGGGAGTCAAAAGTTTACATATATATACAAATTTTTGACTGTAGAATTAGGGCCCTTTACACCCTTTCATTGTTGAAGAGTCAACTATTTAACTCAAAAAAGTATATCAGACAATTTGTTGAATTGATAATAGTGTTGTCATGGTAATAAAGTCTTGAGTCTATTACAAATTGTATTTTACCAGATCATTAATAGATATGGATTGTACTCATTAAATACCTTTTTCTGGGCCAATTCTATGTTTGCTAATATGTGTTTTGAGGGTGAATGTGTTGAGGCATGAAAAATAGGCAGAGAATATAATAGCAATCATTTCTTCTCTTTTTTCCTATATGGTATGTTTTATGTGTACAAAGACAATTTAGGTAGTCACTTTAATTCTCAGAAGCTAAGATTCAAC
Source organism: Manis pentadactyla (assembly GCF_030020395.1). Classification (NCBI taxonomy): domain Eukaryota; kingdom Metazoa; phylum Chordata; class Mammalia; order Pholidota; family Manidae; genus Manis; species Manis pentadactyla. The sequence continues at coordinate 38,100,760 of NC_080020.1, forward strand.
ATATATCCATACTCACCTGCATGTACGTGTGCACACACACACAAACACAGAGTAGAATCCTGATTTCCTTTCCAATATCATCCCCTATTTCTCTCATTTATCCTCTTGCAATACTAGTAACTCAGAAAGCCCCTAATGGTCCTTACATCCCATGCCTGTATATCTTTTTCCTCTTGGAGGACTGTCTGGAATACCCTGGCTCTGCTCACCTGCCTGGCAAGCTCTTCCTCATGTTTCAAGCTCTAAGCCAAGCTTTCTCTCCTCACTGAAGCTCACTGACCCCTCAAGTCAGTGCCTGATCACATTTGTTCTAGTCTTTGGCCCTTTGTTCATTGTTTCACTGAAGGACATTCATGTGACTATTTGATTACATGTTTTTCTTTCTTAGCATACAGTGAATTGTTAGAGAAACTCTTTGTTTTATACAATTTTATATCTCCTTAGTTCTTAGTATAGTGCACAATACATAGTGAGTTCTTTTAGTTTATTTTCCTTGAGTGAGCAAAAGAACAAAAGCATATTTTCATAGAAAAATATAAATATAAAAATGTTTGCTAGTTGTATTACATTTGTGTCTTTTAATATTTGCTTCCAAATTGAATTGTAAATATATAAACTCAGACTCATATTCTCTCACATGCTTTCAAAAAATGCAGGATGTAATTTGCTAAACATGCATTCTTTAATTATTAACACCATATAATCTTCACATAAAACAGAAAAGCAAAACAGAAAAGTGAAATAGCCACTTCTAAATAGGCTTGGAATCCCTGATGTCTTTCCAGAGTTGGAATATTACCTTTGCTTTAGCTTAAGATGATAAGGATAAGAACCTGTTGCTCAGAAGTGATCCTCTTTTTGTAGTGTCAGAACTTGACCATCAGACTTTTGGACAGTATAAGCAATCAAATGACATCTTTATTCATTTGTGTGCAGTAAGAAAAATCTAGAAAAAGCAAGAGATGTAGTTATTTACAATCCATGTGAAACATGGACTTTGTTTCATGGCTATATCATTATATTATGCTTGGGAACAAAAAGGAGTTCAACATCTATATTTGATTTGTGGCCAAGTCTCATGAGTGTACAAAGAGGTTGACAGCCCTTGACTGGTGGTCATTACTAATTTAATAAGCAGTCTTCAAAGCTCTTGCAAATACAAAGGAATATGAAGTTACATGTGTAATATGCAACGTGCGCTAAATACTTAATTCTATTCACTCTGAAACCTAGAGGACAGTTATTAAAATTGTATGGTGCAAATTAAAATTTAAGATTAAAATACAAGATCAAAAGAATTTTTTTCTTTTCCTCAGCACTATTAAGGATCAGCTTTTTGAAGAGAGAAACTCAGTGTTCAATGTCATGTCCTCTCCCTCTGGAGAGCCAGATTACAGCTAATCAGAAGTGAGCAGAGAAACATATCTTTCTGTATTTTTTTCAAGTGAGAACACTTTTTCTTATTTTTAATATATAATGTAATTGTAGTCACAGTGTAGAAAATATAAGTCAAATAAGATTGTAGACAATTATGGTGAAGAAAATGTGATCTGAGAAAAGATAAAATTTGTGTCAGTGACATTCTTACAACTCTGAGGAAGCGCATCATTTTAATATGTAACAAACACCTGCAACATGAATAAATGCAGACTCACACACAAATTCACCTCCACTCTCACCTGCATATGATTTTAGAAATGCACTAATAGTTTTCTTTTGTGAGACTTTGTAAATGGTTCAGAAGCATGTAAGTTGAGTTATGAGGAGTGATTGAAACAATCAACAGCAAATCTCTTTAGCTAGTGGTAGTGCATTTACATTCCCAGACCTGGCTATATCTCATATTATAATTGGGGTGTTAGACACAACCCAGAATAGAATGTCTCTTGTGAGTGAAAAAACTTCCATCTCTACTGGGTCATTTCTTTGGCCACTATACAGGAAAGATAAATATATCTATATGGTGTGGAATTTCTCACATATGCAAATTTCAGCAACAATGTAAATGTACTCAGAGGGCACAAAGCTTCTAAAACTTGCCGTGTTTAAAATTTAGTGCTAGTCAAAAACTTATTTCATCAATGGAAAGGGGTAATCGTAATAACTAAAACAATTCTCCTATAATTGTAAAACCTTACTTTTCTGAATGCTCAAATATTTCGAACGTTCTATATTAAAGTTTTGAGAACAGCATATGATAAACACGGATGTGGGTGACTTTCTTTAAACATAACTTGCCAAACCTTAAGCAGGGCATAAGTTCTTGCCTTCACCATTATCCATCTATTTGTTAAACAACAACGAATTTTGAAAGTCTAGAGTTTGCTGGCACTGTACCTGGCTTTAATTTTGTAAAAATTTGGTGACTATATAATTTATTATCTAAACCAGAATACTTTTAAGGGTAAAGGTGAGTTTATTATTATGCTTACCCAGAAAATAGGCATAAACCAGGTGTATAATAGGCAAACTAGGATGTATGGTTTCCCTATGAATGAATAAAGATTACTGTTGTGCAGGTGAGCCTGAAGCCCTGCACAACCCTGAAATGCTTTATATAAAAATATTACATTTAGTGTAAGTGATAGTTTATCGCATGGTAAGGCAGTTTTTGCACAGTGGTGATAATTTGACTCTGGAATCTTGGTTCAAATTCCAACATGGAACCAAATTGCTAGTTGTGGAACCGTGGAGAATTCTAGCCCTACCAAGCCTCAGGATCAGCATTTGTATTCTGGAGGTAATAAGATTATGTACATAGTGGTAAGTTTCTATAAGAACATATCAAGAAATCCATGAAAGGTGCCTGGCACAAAATCTGCCACCCAGACAAATGTTCAATAGATAGCAATTAATATAGTATGAATTCAGACCAATATGAACTCAGGTCAACTGATTGAGATGAGAATTAACAAGCTATTCTCACTGTAACTATCTAATCAAGCCTAGTGTCTAGAAAGTAGTAGATGCTTAATAAATTCTTGTGGAATGAAAGAATGAATGATTGAAATGGGAAATAAAAATTAAACCGAAATATTCCATAATTTCTCACTATTCTAGATAAATAGATGTTTACTGGATATTTGTTTCTCAGTTTAAAATCTCAAAACTGATTTGATTACGTAAACCCCAGAATAAAGGAAAATGATAAAATGTTATTCACCAATTCATTGGGTCTTGGCTGTGGCTTCACAGTAAAATCACCTGGGGTATTTTAAATACTGATACATGGGCTCCGGATCCAGCAATTCTGATTTAATTGATTAAGGTAGGACACAGTTGTACCCCAAAGAATCTCCAGGTTATTTTAATGTACAGCCCAGGTTAAGAATCACTGATCTAGGGTCTGTGTTGAGCAGTAAGCATTGCATTTTTTATTGGGTGCCTTATTTTAGGAGAGAATGGAGCTGGTACAAGGGAAAGGGGTTGAGATGACAGAAGTTTGGGAAATTATGGCCTAGAAGGATTGGTTGAAAGAATTCAGCAGGAAGTTTAGGAGGATAATATACCTGGGTCACTTATTCAAAGGGATATAAGATTGAAGTAGGCCACATGGAGAGTCCACATTCTTTCTAAGGTGGAAAATTATTTCATTGTGGTAATTTTGTTATGTGGCCTCAGTGCTGCCAGATCTTGATTTTATAAAATGAGAGAGAAAGCAAGGTTTTTATGTAAATTCTCATTTTTAAATGTGAGATTTTTTTTTTAACTACTTGATGTCCAAAGTGTATCTGTAGGTATTGTCTGACTGTTGTGTTGCATGTTGGTTTATGTCAGGGTTAGCAAACTATGGCTGAAGGGCCCAGTCTGGCCTGCCACCTAATTTTCTATGGTCTGATAGATAGGAATGCTTTTTATACCTTATTAATGGTTGAAAACATCAAAGGAAGATAAATGTTTCACAACGTGAAAATTATATGAAATTAAAATTTTAGTGTGTGAAACAGCCATGCTTTTTTGTTTACATAATGCCTATGGCTGCTTTATTCTCATTATCTTCAGTGTACTACAAATTGCAACGATGCTGTTATAATTTGACAGAATTTCAAAATGCATATTATTATATACTGTTTTATTTACTTTTTTTTATTATCAGTACATACTTATTATATTAAAATGAGAAAAGAAAAGTAGATTTTATGCAGTAGCCTGACTATCTTAAAGGTGTTCATGTCCATGAATCTGTATGTTACCTTATATGGCAAAAAGAATTTTGTAGACATGATAAAATTAATAATTTTGAGGTGGAAAGATTATCCTAGATTATCTGGGTGTGTTCAATGTACTCACAATGATTTTTATAGGAGGAATATAGTAAAGTCAGATAAACAGGGTGATATGATGACAGAGATTGGAATGATGTAAGCCACATACCAATAAATACCACTGTCTTCTGGAAGCCAGAAGAAGTAAGGTATGGGTTCTTCCCTAAAGCTTCCAAAATAAACTGGTTCTGCTGATACCTTGGTTGTAGCTCTGTAAAACTTATTTCAGACTTTTGACTCTCAAAACTGTAAGAGAACAAATTTGTGTTGTTTAAGCCACTATATTTGTGGTAATTTGTTATATGAGCCACAGGTAACTAACATAAAGTCTCATATTTTTAAAGCATAGTGGAGTGTGAATTATTTTATTATTGAACTAGCTGCTCCAAATTGTGTTTACTCAGTGACAATGGCAATGTGCTACAGTGTATGATGATGTTAACAGAATAAGTATGTATCACAATATTCCCTATGCACAGGAAAACATAGTCAGGAAAATTAAAAAATTTTACAAGAGTATCTTATCTCAGCAGAAATTATTCACAACAATGAAAGTTAAACATGATGCTGCAAAGTAACTTTCATATGGCTCATTTGTTAACTAATCAAGAAAGTCACTTACTGATAGTTAATTAAATCATGTTTGATTTAAAAAAAACAGAAATGATTTAGAGAAAATAACTTGTTTAAAGCGATTAGCTTTTTAGTTAGAATAGTCACTTAAAAAATTAAAGACATTTGGGCAACACCAATAGTCAATTATAAAACAAGGCAAACAATTCTGAGTGGATTTATTTGGTTATTGATGAGCAGAGAGATGCTGCCATACTGCTCAGTTGTTTATTTGAGGAGTCAACACCAAGTTTGAAGAGGCTGAAAAATGAGTCTGTATGGGACATTGACAGGTCAAAAATGTTTTAAATACTTTAAGAAAGCACTAATTCAGTACTACCTGAAGTGGAATCTGCTAAGATGTGTTATAACTGAACATGGTAAAAATGTGTATGGAACAGGAATAGGTTTAGTTGATAAATTTACAAAGCTTGTGAAAATATGAAGTGTTTCAAGCCCATGGCTATTCATCATGTTATTCATTGGCAGATACTTTGCAGAAGATATTTGAATCTGTCATCTGTTATTGAACTGGTAGTGTCAGTGGTGAATTTCATTCACTCTCATGGACTTATTCAGTGAACCAAGGTAGCATCTCAGGCTCAGGAGACAAACCTCAATTACTTTAACTAGACCACATACGGGCAATAGAGACAAGAAATAATACAAAAACTCAGCTATTAGAGCTAATGTTTTCTTTTTAGGTCCATGATTCAGCAGATAGGGCAGGGAGAAGGTATTGGGGTGGAGTCAGGATGAGCTGTATAACCCCTACCTTGCCTACTATTCTAGGCATGCAGATCATCAGTAGTAAATCACTGAGCTCCAGGGCCTTTCATCACACCTTTTATGGGGGGTCTACACAAAACCTTTGCCTCTTTCTTTGGTAGTATCCATGCCTTTGCAAATGTCTTTTCCAGTAGCTGCTACACCCAGTTATTCAGTGCCTTTGTCCCAGTGTAGGTGGATGAAGATGAGGAAAAAATTGGGTGCCTTTGGCCACTTTGGGCTTAGTGGCCTGAGCAGGGCTTCAAGAAGATCCCCAGAAGCACTATACCCTCTGGTCTGGTCTATGCCCTTTCTTATAAACCAAATGTTGAATCTACTGATTAATTCGATTTTGAATGCAATTTTTGTTAGGAATATTTCATGGATGTTGCCATGTACTTCATGTTACACTCATAAGGGGCACTGAGGTTGTCTCAGGGTTAATGATGTTAGCCTTGATCATTTGGTTAAAGTGGTGACTATCATATTTCGCTTTTGTTAAGGCTCACTTTTGTTTTATTTTATTTTTAAACTAACTAGGCTATAGGATGATACTTTGGCCAGATGCAGGTATTTGGCAAGATGCAAATATTCTGTCCCCCAAAAACATCTCACCTTATAAGTTTCATGATCCTTGTTTGAATCGTATTGGTGAGGCAAAATTCTGATTTTGTATTTCTGTCATTCTTTTACACTTGATAGCATATATTATTCTACTCCCTGAGCCTATTAAAGCTTAAGTTCCCTGGTTCAGCAAATACCTTCAAGACAAAAGCAAGCTTAAGTGTTCTGATTATTTTCTGGGCTTCTGCCTTTGCTTAGTTTTGGGCCTGCTTGTTCCTTACTTTCTTATAAAATTATCAATAGACAAGATATTTTTCATTTTACTTAGAATATTTATGGTCAATGTAATCTTTTTTCCTATGATTCTATTTATCTTTATTAGATTGTACAAATTTTTTTTTCACTCTTTTCCCTCCTCTATTTGGAATTTATACATTCTGTATCTGATTAAAAAATTTAACATGCATATCTGATAGAAAATCTATAATTAATTTGTGTCTCTGTCTTCTTCTGAAGAATTCAAAGACAAATACTTTTACATGTTGTTCTTTAGTATTTTAATTCTACCTTATTTTTCCTTCCCATTAGAAATTTCCTCTATTATTTTTGTACATAATGTTAGAGACTGAATTGTGTGCCCCAAATTCATATTTGAAGCTCTAACCTCTAATGTGATTGTTTTGGAGATAAGACCTTTAAGAAAGTAATTAAGGTTAATGAGGTCATAACAGTGGGGTCCCAATCTAATAGGACTGTTGTCCTTTTAAAAAGTGGAAGGAACATCAGAAGTGCACATGCACAGAGAAGAGGCCTATGCAGAGAGAAGATGGCCTTCTGCAAGCCAAGGAGGGACCTCACTAGAAACTAATACTGCTGGCACCTTGATCTTGGGCTTACAGCCTTCAAAACTATGAGAAGTGAATTTCTTTTAAGCCACTAAATCTGTGGTATTTCATTATGGCAGCCCAAGTGTACATGTAGTCAATACATGTAGTCAATGCTTCTTTAAATTTAGTAATCCATGCATCACTTTCTTTTCATACCACGCCTTCCTGCTACTCATTCCTTCAGAGTTTGACTTCCTCTTCCATGGAGTATATCCTCTGGTAGTTCTTAGAGCAAACTCTCTCTCTTTTATTCTTGACTGAATATTCTTGTATTTTTTCCTCATTATAGAATAATAGTTTAGCCGGGCAGTAATTATCAATAATTTCTTTTAATACTTTATTTTTTTCCCAATGTATTCTGGGTTCCATTGTGGTTACCCAAAACATTTATCTAAGATAAGATTGTCTTTTTTTTCAAGGTAATCTCTAGTTTTCTCTTTGACTACTTTTAAAGACTGTTCTTTGTCTTTATATTCAATGTATCCAGATGTGGATTTCGTTTTACATTTCTTCCATTGTATTCTATATGTTACCTGAGGCTAAGAATTCTTGAACTTAATCAGTTATGGGAAATGTTTATTTGTAATCTTCAGTGTATCATCTTTCCCCATTCTTTGAATTCTCTTCTTTGTATACTCCTACTACAAATATATTAGAGCTTCTCATTCTGTCCTTGTTGTCTCTTAACTTTTCTTCCAAGTGTTCTTCATTTATGTGCTCATGCCTGGGTAATTTCTTTATATAAATACTTTACTAAATCTTTTTACAGTGACTTAATTTTATTTATTTCCAGAAGTTTAACTTGTTTCTTTTTCAGTTTTGCCTGTTCTTTTTTTTTATATCTTTTAATTATGACTTATACCTTAAATTTTCTTTTTTTCATGAATATAACCATTTCAAAATACTTCATTCTGGTAGCTTTATTATCTGAAGTTCTGTGTGCTTGGTCTACTGACTTTCTTCATGGTCTTTGACAACTGTTCTGCAACTTGTGTTTTTGGAGGTTTATTGTTAGGAGGCCTTTATCTGTGATAATTATTCTTTTAGGGAGGTTTGCATTTGTTTCAGCTAAATGCCTTTAATGATTATCAGTGTCCCTTTAATATTAAATTTTCAGATTGGTTGGGTCTATATCAAGCAAACAGTTTAATTATGAACCTCTGGCCTGTAGATTCTCAAGGAAGACTTTTTTCAATTAGAATCCAACCTCAAGTTTCCTTTTCACTTACTTATCCCAGTTGTCAGACAGCAACTCATTTAGTAACATTTTACTGATTTAATAACCACTCAAATGTCCTGCCTTCATCTGAGAATCTATATGATAACATCTCTTCCATTTCTGTTTTCTCATGAACTTTAAATTGTAAATGCCTTAGTTATGAGATAAATAACCCTCCACACAGCTTCTAAGGAGTTAGCTCTCATGCCAGCCCCTCTGCTTTTCAGTTTTATTTTAGATTTTGTCCCTTGGGAGATCCAAATTCATGCCTAAAATACTTGTGCATAGGTAGGCTTTTGAAAGACTGACTATTCCATTTAGAATTTCTTTTGTAGCTGGTAGCATGTTTTCAGTCAGTAATAATGTAGAAACGGAAGCCCATGGTGGTCCTTACACAAATACCAAACTAAATGTTCTATGTTGCAAATAGAAATGCTCAATGAAAAGAAGTGTATGCAAAAGGCTAAGAACCATTTCACTGGAAATAGAGGTTTGAGCAAGATCATTTCAATCCTGTATTTCCTTGACAGAAACCTTACTTACTTGATAATTCACATAAAGAAGATATTCAGTCACTGTGTGTGTTGGAAAACAGACAATACAAAAATAAACAAACAAAACCCTAAAAAACTCTATTTGTTGTTCTTGCTAATTTCCATGATGTAAATACTCTTACAAATGGCTGATTTCAAACTATTAACAATTTGTCATCTCTCAAAATTCCAGAAAATTTAGCAGTTGGTTCTTAGAAGCCAGTATGAACCAGCTCCAGCATATCACTGCATTTAATCCATATTCCTGGATAATTTTTGTGGTAGATATGGCATTTTCACTTTTTTTTTTTCCCTAGTTCTCTGTGTCCCAGTTTGTTGCTTTCTTGGGAGGGAAACAAAATGCTAAGTTTAAATTTCAGACTATACTTCTGAACAGGGATCAGAAAAACGTCTTCTGTGTAGTGCCTGGTAATAAATATTTTAGGATTTGCTGGCTACATATAGTATTGTTTGCATATTCCTCTTTTTTGTTCTTTTTTATTTTCTACAAATGTAAAGTTCTTAGCTGGATTTGATCAGGACTACAGTTGATGACCTTTGCCTCTGCTTTAGATGCTAGTGGTTATTGCTGCCTTAAAACAAGCTTTTGTTGAAATTTGTGAGAGATGATAAGAGAATGGTAGTCTCTATTTCCTAGCTTCTTCAATCATTTCTACAGTTATCAAGGCAAAAAGTTTTTTCTGGCATCATTGAACTGGAACAGTCCATTTTGATCCTGATTCTTTGAAACTACCTTTACAATAAATGAATACATATGTCACTAAAGGGAGTACATTTCTAGAATTTTCCTTTCAAGGTATCTTTGAGATACTTGTTTTTCCTTTTTTTGACACTTTTTGGGGCTCCCCAGGTAAATTAAAACATTAGAGTATATGAATAATTTTTTACTTATCCCAATGCCCAAGGTTATTCATTTTTCTTTGTATAAAAGTGTTTTATATCCTTCTAAGTAAGATTTAAGCTTACTTCCATTGGTAGGTAAAACTTGAAACCCCATGGATTAACTGCTTTACATTATTTTAAGGACTATAGAAATTGATGGATTATCATCAAGAAAATGGAAACAGTTTTCAGAACTACTTTGCTTAGAGAATTGAGCCTTTCAAATATCCCCCCTTCTCAAGCACCAAGTATTATGTGGCTTAAGCTCCTGTTATTTCTGCAGAGCTTAAAAGACTGACTGACCAGCGTGAAAAAGCAATATAGCATTAATTGAACAGATTTGAAATAATTGAGTTATACATTTGCTAAGAACATAATAAAGGATATTATCAATGTTTCACATGTGGATATACCATTCCCCAAACTGCTTATGAAAATAATAGACTTTGATGCTAAGAATGAAAAAAAACATATCCTTTAAAAATTCATTAGGAGACTTCTCATAAAAATGAACCATAGAAACTTCTGCTTATTACAGAAATTCCTTCTGAGAGGCTTCAGTTACCAGTTTCCAGATTTGTGTATCATTGAAACAGAATTGATGAAGATACAGGGCATTGTAGATTGAATACAGAAAATTCCATTTCTGAACAGAAGTCCAAATAGAAATGAGATCAAATGAGAGAAAGAGGGCAACTGGGAGAAAGAAAATGGAAAAGAAAAATGTTTTATTTTATCTATAAAGTGAGTCTAGGCAGCAGAATGAAGATGGTTGTCAGGATAAACAAGAAACATAGTCAAAGGCATATTATATATACTCTGTTCACTGATCACTTTGCTAGCTTATTTTAACTCAGAAATGTAGTCCTCACAACTTTTCAAATAGTAACTATTGGTTGTAAACTGTTATTTGAATGGTTAATAAATTTACCTGTTTCTTAAAGATGAGCAAAAGCTTTAATACAAATCAATACATCCATAGTTTTTACAGTTATGCTCAATTTGGTAATCTCTTAAAAGTTCATCAAGAGATTTTGCTATTGCTTTGGTAAATACTGAGAAATAAACATCTATTTTTAAGTGTGATGCTGGCAATCTGCATAACATGTATATTCTAAAATAAAACAAAAGCAATTTCACATGTTGCCAGTGGCTGTTTTATAGAAGGTTGTCCCTAGGTTATCATACATGAATGACTAAATTCCTTGGTATACACCTTCTCTTTGTGATGAAAGAACAAGCTAGTTCCCCTTTTAAATAATTAGCTAGGTAAGGAAGGTACTCATGCATTCAATGAGCAAATGTTTAATGATTGTCTTTTTATTCCAAGCATTATAAATAGAGCACTGAATAAAACAAAATCCATGCCTTCATGGGGCTTATAATCAAATGTATTGGGTAGGCCATAGGAGAGAAGAGACAGTAAACAAAGAACACACATAGAATACATCAGTTGGTGATAAGTGCTGGAAATAAAAGAATGGGTAAAGGAAACAGACAGAATGTGGTTGTGATTTTATATAGATGGCTGGAGATGTTCTATCTAATATAATATTTCAGCAAAACTGTGAAAGACTGTTTGGTTATTAATTTTATGTGTCAACTTGAGTGGGCCACAGAGTGCCCAGGTATTTGGTCAAACATTGTTTTGGGTGTTTCTGTGAGTTTTGGGTGAGATTAACACTTAAATTGGTAGACTGAGTGAAGCAGAATACCCTCTCTAATGTGAGTGGGCCTCATTCAGTTGAATTCCTGAGGAACAAAAAGGTTGACCCTTTCATAAGAAGAGGGAATTCCTCCTGCTGGCCTGCCTGTGAGCTGGGACTTGCATTTTTCCTGTTCAGACTGATACACTGGCTGTTCCTGGGTCTTGAATCAGCAATTTGTATTTATCATATATACATCCTCTTGGTTCTGTTTATCTGCAGAACCCTGACTAACAGACTGAGCAAATAAGACATTTTGATTTGGAGAAGAGAGCTTCAGGCAGGGGGAAAAGAGATGCTAAGACCTTGAGTGGGAGGGGAGACAAAGGAGAGATGGGAGGCTGTGGAGGTGACTGAGGCACACCTACATAGGTGCCACAGGTAATGGTAAAGGACTTAGGTTCAATTTTAAATAATAGGTTAGGCCTTTTGAGTGGAGAGGTAGTATGATGTGATTTGTGTTTTTAATGGATCTCTCTGCTGTTTTCTGAGATGGGGAAGACTGGGGAAAAAGTAAGAATGTGCTATTATGGGTAATCTTAGGTGTTTGGTTCTGCATGTTAATTTTGAGATTTCTATTTCTATTAGACACTCAGCAATTGTTAATTTTCATATTTTAATAATTTTGAATTTCTTAGGACATATTTGATATGTTTTAAAATGACATGCCTCAAACTGGTAATGTATCTAGGTGGATATTCTTCATGCTTGCTGAGTGCTAAATATCACTACTGTAAACTTATTATAACATCTATTGAGAATAACTGCAACTGGGAGACTACTCATTACTGAATATCTGCTTTTCAGATCAGATACTGTCCTGGGTGTCAAGGATACAAAAGATGTATGATGGGGACATTACTTTCAAGGGCACTAACACATTATTTAGGAAGAATAAATGCACATATGGAAATCTAAATGTCAATGCAAAATAACATACAGTAAGTGCTGAAGGACTGTTGCATGCATGCAATGTGATAGAAATTTAAACAAAGGAGTTAAGACGAAGACATGAGAGAGTATGTGGAAAAATGGGCAGTGAAATCCAAATGTTTAGTGTGTGATGTCAGCTAAGTTACTTCTCTTTTCTAAGCATGAATTTGTCATATAACATCAAATAATAATAATATAGTTGTTCCTAATGTGTAGTTCCTAATATAGTTGTTATCCACTACCACCACCACCATCCAAGATAATACCCTCAGGAGGGCATGGCCCATGCCAGCCTCAGCCAGTATTATATTACCACACTGTAGGCACTTGTAAATAGATGTGGACTGAATGAATGAATTTATGAGAATTAGAAATGTTTTTTTAAATTTGATGTGTTAATACTGAGGATGAGAATTCTTACAATAATGATATTCCAAGCACAGTATCTGGTAGATGATAAAAAGTATAGCTCTGTTTATTGAGAGGCTGGTATTAGTACCGTTACCTAACTCTGACATCTGTGGAAGTCCTGAAGAAAGGATGATGCTTCCAAATGCAGAAGAGAGGAGCAAACAGGTACAGAGGATAGTGTGAGCAAAGTTCCTAAGGGAACGGTGGCATTTTGTTCTTGCAACAAGGAGAAGAATTGGACTGAGACAGTTCATCCAGTGTAGCAGTGGTAGTTATATTTGGAAAAGTAGGTAGGGTAGACATCTGAAATATTGTGTTCTGAGTGAGGAGATTGGTCTTTATCCATTGTCTAGTCAGGAAGCATTAGGTTCTGAGTAGGAGGTGATATATCCTAAGTATTAGAAAGATTAACTATAAAACAACAAAGTTATCAGAGGCACAGCAAACAACTGGGGTATTATTTGAATTAACTCGATTTTAATGTAGCTACAGTTACCTGCTATTAAGTATATTTGAAATTTTGCTATTTTGCCAATAACATTTGCTTTTTAAAAACTGTCTATTATATATAATTATCTTGCCAAAGATTGAGGTACATATGACAAAAAATATGCCAGGCAGGTCTTGACAGTGGTTTACACTAGAGGCTAAGGTGTGTTATATGTAATCCTTCACATCCTTTTGCTTATTTTAATTGTGACTGAGACATCCAGGACATCTCTGCCAACCACTGTATAAGTGACTGTCATAGTTACAGTCACCTGGAAGCAACAGATAGGACCAAGGAAACTTATTACTTTATAAAAAAGTTCATCTCTGAATATCTTCCAGACACGAAGAGACATTTAGGGTCTTGGTTATTTCTCAAGAGTATAGCATGAGTACAGTAAATGGACTTAGAAAATGCAAAATTGCTACATTTCAAATGGTTACAATAAGTCATCTGTTACATGCTGACTGCACCCATCCATAAAATACCTCAATTTTGTGTATTTCCTTAGGGAATGCCTTTTTCCACATATAAATAAGAAAGAGATTGGCCTGGGAAAGTTGTAACAGATGATCAAGCAAGGAGGTAAATGTAAGAAGGATGCAGCCACTGGGAACTTCCCATCACACAAATGTTTTCCTGGTCTTACCTATTTAGAGAGTGGAGCCAACAGAACCATTGGACACTGACCTTACTGGCTTTCTTTGTGAATGCCTATTTGGACCTAAAATACTCAGGTGGTTGGTTCATTTTTCTAAGCTCACAAGTGCACAAACTCTGTTATGTAGCCAGTGGATAGATGGACTGTTTGGATATTTTGATGTGAAATTGTTTAGGTGCAGTCATTTGACTCACATACTATGAAGAATATGGGAACATCATTAAAAACAACAATAAAAACCCTAGAAAGATTATATTCACATCACTGACTGACTGCTTGTACAATCTCAAATTGCAATTAGAGGTCAGAGTCTAGATTATGGCATTTTCCTTTACTTCCACTACCACACATGCACAAATAAGATGTCTGATACCTCTTTTTTACAATTACACTCTATGCATTTGTCTTGAATTTTTATTTCACATGATCTAGAAGGAATGTTAGGATTTTGTAATTTTAATTAATTTCCTACAAGGGAAAACAATTAGCTTATAGTAAATTCATAATTTAATACGCATTTCCCTGCTATGAGGAAACCCCCATGAATATAGTTTAAAGACTGCCTCATACCAAATTCTTTTGTGAGACAGGTGAACACATCTATTTTCTAGTTTAAAGACCTCCTTCAAGGAAGCCAGTTGCAGAGGGGCTCAGATTTGGAGGAAGAGGTGAGAATTCTTAGAAAGCACATTTTTGGCTTGGTGGAGAGCGCTACTCTTGCACCGGACTTAATGTCAAGTCTGCAGTAGGTGATATGTGACTTAGCCTTAAGGAAGGTCTGTCACTGACTCTCAAGTGCAGCTCTTCAAAGGGACTCACAGGTGAGCTGGAAAGATCATAGGATGTGCGTATGTGTTCAGAAGGATACTAAGTGAGCGGTTATTCCAAAGTAGAGCTGTGGGGTAGGACTGGTTTCGCCACTAACTTGGAGTCTTGCTGAAACATGCCATAATGGACATGGTTTCCCTGGGAAGAGAAAAATGAGAAAGGTTTTAGTTCTTATGTCTTTTGCAGGGATGGTTCTTTGGAAAGCTTGGTGGTTTTTGCCAGTGCTGTTATTTTTGCTTCTATCTTTGTAGAAGGTGCCATGGTGTCAGATGTCTGGAGAGAGTCCAGCAATTTTGCCCTTATTGCATATTATGTTTCTAAGATAGCTTATCACTGTTTATACACCTTAGGGGGAAATCAAAGTTAAAGGGCCAATGGACTCCACTGTCTTCTATTAATTGACATTAGTTACACATATGTTTTTATATATCAATAGCCACATAACAGTAATTTGTTTTACTTGTCTCATTAACAGCACTCAAGACAAGAGTCTAAAATTGTATAATGGGTGTATAAGATGTGTAAGTACATTTTCATAACTTGATTTAGCCTTGTGTTTGGGGGTAAATAGATATTAAAGTTATGTATTTTTAGTTGAGAAGATAAAAAGTTCTTTTTCATAAAAACTATACATTCTGTACTGTCATCTTGCAGATACCAGGAAATCTACCAATAGAGGTACATTCACTTGTGATATTCAATATTTTTCAAGTGGTTTTATAAGATGAATTAAAGCAACAGTAAACGCCAGAACACTTCCTTTAAGTTGGGAGTGGTAGAGCCCATGGAAAGACACTCTGTGCAGATTTTGTCATAGATAAAAGATGTCAACAATATGTAATAACTTTGCCTTTATTCATCATTGCACCTGGAACCAATGTGTTTGTACATATAGAGGGAATGTTTGTGTGTCCAAAATTAATATGCTGAAACCCTGTCCCAGTGTGGTGGTATTAGGAGGTGGGGCCTTTAGGAGGTAATTAGGTCATGAGGTGGAGTCTTCAGGAGTGGGATCAGTGCCTTTACAGGAGGGGCGGGGGAACTAGCTACCTCTTTTTCTGTCATGTGAGAACACAGCAAGAAGACCACCACTTACAAACCAGGACGAGGACTCTCCCCAAGAACCACACCATGCTAGATCCTGGACTTCCAGCCACCAGAACTGCAAGGAATAAATGTTTAAGCCCCTCAGTCTATCATAATTTGTTATAGCTTCCTGAGTTGACTAAGGCAACCTATGTATTAGCATTACCACAGTTTTAAACACTATTCTACTTTTTATGTACAGTTTTGGATCTAACTCCTAATGGTTTGGCAATGAGCCTAGTACTTTTACTTTTAAAAGAAAATGGATTATTTAAGAAATATACATGGGGATATTGGGAGGAATATAATTCCTTATACAAAGTCACATATTATTTATTAAGGGGGCCTGTAATATGAAGATCAAAAATCAGCCTGTGGCTGAAAGAAGCAACATGGAACATGAAGTGATTTTTTTTCTTTCTTGCCTACCTTGGGACTAAAGCAAGATGAGTAATGTACAAAGAGTGGAGAGGGGAAGAAAGTCCTTTCATTTTTTTATCTTTGCACTAGATATTTGTTAAACAAGAGAGCAATTTAAAGAAAAGTGGAGACACAGAATTGTTAAGATTATCTCTTTAAAGTAAATGAACAAAATGTAGATACTAGGCAAAGATTTCCTGCAATCCTGGACCAAGTGTTGGGGCTCTAAATTATTCAAGTAGCCACATAACAAAGCAGCATGAAACCCAGGGATGTTTACGAAGGAATAAGCAGGCCTTGGCAGTTGGAACCTAATTCCTACTGAGACCCACATGACTGGTGAAGGAAGATTGCTGGAGGGCATTAGTTCTTTATCTTTACAGAGTGACATATTGTGCAGTGATGCAAGATACTCAAAAGCCACTATAGGTAAGCAGGCCTGATCTGATTTTGCTATCTGACATACCTGAAGCTGAGTGTGCAGACCCCAAGCAGATTGGCCCCAGGCAGCACCCTGCTGAGTATGGCTACTGTAATCATTGCTTCCAAGGGGTTGTAAAATTTGACAACCCATGTGGTGCAGTGGTCAAAACTGAAGGGAGGTTCTTTTGACCGCAGTCTGACTTTATGATTGCCATAGGTCTTTCTCTTGCTCCTGAAGCAACCTGAAACCAGCCTGGCTCTTTTCTTTCCCCCAGCCTACATCCATTTCTAGCTCTCCAATTTTTTTCTTTCTTTTTCCTTTCTTTTCTTTTTCTTTCTCTCCTTTTCAATCTTTCTTTTTCTCTCCCTCTCCCTTCCTACCTTCCTTCCTTCTTTCTAGATTTTTTATTTTGAGAGAGGAGAAGAAACAGAAACTATGGATTCTTTTTCAAGCATAAAGATGATTAAAGTTGTACTCTACAAGTTTAGAGTGAGAGCACTCACCAAACAAGATTGATTAATTTTAATACTGTAACAATTCATCAGTAAAGAAGGATGTTTTGTTTCCCTTGTCCTGAAATCCTTTGCTTAATTTTCTATTATTTCAGTTTAATGGCAGCTTTACATTTTGAGCAATATTTTGCTGTCCCCACCCTCTTTATGTTCTTAGACTGCATGTTGAAGATAGTCATATGTTACAGTCAATTTTATGAATATTTTACACTAGAATAATCACATATAACCATGAAATAAGCTTATTTTGTTATTCTTACAGAGGAGAATAAGTTCTGGTGGATTCTTAAAATATTTAAGTTGAGCAGAATTATAGGGCATTTATTTTTAGGGATATGTAAATGCTTAAAATGGAAATGAGTCATATGTATTCATAAACATTATCAGTGTTTATAATGCTGGCTCGTAAGGACTGTATCAAACTCTTGATTATGTTCATAAAGATATCAGAGAGAAATAAAATAGCCTTGTGTGTGAGTTTTATGCTTATGCTGATCAGGAATTTCAATCATCATGTAGGTTATGGAATAATTTTACATTTTCTCTTTTGTCTGGGTTCTTATTTATATTTATAAGTATAGACTTCCTTTTCCTGTTTCCCTGTCAAAGTAACTTACAGTCTTATTGTAATGTAGCAACTGGAACTAAGTTGGAGGCAAGACACTATTCCTGATAAGGTATTAAGCAACACAACATAACACATTTTGCAAACTCTTCCAACTGTCAAGACTCTTGTAATACATCAAAATGAGAAACACACAGCAATTGCATTATTAATTATGAAGGATAAAATTGCAATTGCTAAAACATAAAATACTTTTACATCTTTAGGAAAAATGTCTCAGGAAGAAATGATAGTAAATTTCAATTAGAGAATAAACCCCACACTATAAACTTGGTTGTTCTAAAGTGAAAACATATATAGCATGTCTGCTATTTTACTGAATGCAGCCATATGTTTGAATGTTTGCCCAGTCATCAAGGAGACAACTGATTTCAGGGGTGCTGCTATGAATAAGTCAAAGAGTGTTGCATACAGTATGGATTGTCTATCCCAGGACCAAGTTTGGAAAATAACTCCTTGATCATTTATCAAATTGAGTGTAATAATCTTGGTAAGTATTGGGTTGAAAGTCACTATGACTGTGAAATGTGTCACAGGAGTTAGTGTTTCTTTCTAAGCTTTTATTTCTCTCTATTCACTAATCACTGTTTAGAAAGCTCACACCCAAATATCTTAGCATGCTTGGACTATCATAGCAAAATACAATAGACTGGGTAGATTAAACAACAGAAATTAATTTTCTCACAGTACTGGAGGGTGGAAAGTCCAAGATCAAATTTCTCTTTCTGGCTCGCCTTCTTACTGCTAGGTATCTTTTTCTCTTTCTCGTCATTTAAGGCCACACTCCCATCATATTAGGACCCCATTCTTACTACCTCATTTAACTGTAGCTACCTCCTAAAGATTCTATCTCCAAATATGGTTATATTGGGGACTAGAGCTTCAATATATGAAATTGGGGGTGGAGAGGCACAGTTCAATCCATAACACCCAGAATTAGCTGCTTTTGTTCTATTTTTGTGTTTGTGTTTATGTATTTATTTACAGGAGAAGTGTTGGAACTTAGAGTGTGTAGGGCTCAACATCAAGTCAAACGAAAAACACCTTTTATATATTAGACAAAAATGCTTAAGTGTTCTTGAATTCTGTTACATTCCTTTATAGTAAGAAGTGTTTCTCAACCTTTGCACTATGAATATTTGGATCAGATAATGCATTTCTGTGGGGGTGGCTGTGCACTGTATGACATTTAGAAGCCTTGCTGGCTTCTATTTACTAGTTGCCAGTAGCAACCTGCAATCACAACAACTAAAAATGTCTCCATATCACCAAATGTCCCTAGAGGTCAAAATCTCCCCCAGAGGAGAACCAGTGTTTTACAGAAAAAGTTAATAGTTTTCTTTTTTAATTTTGAGGGAATATAATAAGCAATTGCATTCTTTATATATTATATTAAGATTTTAATAATCTCAACTGATTCCTATGAAATGTAGGATTGGTGAGGGACATTGAGAGGAAGAAATAAAGTATAAATCAGCCCAGTAACTTCCATACCTAGTACCCTGAAGTGGCTACTCATGTACACAAAACAAAATCTATATATTTTTACCACAATCTGTAAGCATGAAGATTTTCATTATCTGGCCTTGGTTGATAGCTCTCATTTTACCCTCTACCATTCACCCCTTGCTCACTCCAGCCACTAGCTTTTCTGTCTCATGCCTAAAAATCCTAAACCTTTTCCTGAATTAGAGCCTTTACACATGCTATTCTTTCTTTTTAGAATGTTCTTCCCCTCGTTTTTGTATAGTGCCCTCCTCATCATCCTGATTTAGTTTATATGTCAACTCCCCTTAAAAGACTTCTCACCACCCTATCTAGATAGCAAATTCCCACTCATACCACATACCGTCTCTTCCATTGCTAGAATCCATTGCTATTCCCCACAGCACTGTTTGAAATTTTGCTGTTTATTTGGTATTTTTTTCTGTCTTCCCCTTCAACATCTCTTTTTCTCCTGAATATAAACTACATGAGGGCGGGAGTGTTGTCTGTCTTTCTCACACTGTTTTCCTCAAGACTCAGAATGTACCTGACACAAAATGAACACTTCACCCACATTTGTTGACAGGGAAATATTTGAATCAATTTTAGAATTGCTTTTAAAGTCTATTATTAATGAATGTAATATATATTCAGATATTATTAGGATGCCACCCCAGACCTCCTTGGGAAGATGAGTAAGCAGAGTAACCTCAATTACTAACAAAGATAAAGTAACCTTTATCGTAAACCACTTACTGAAATCCAAGAGAGGCTTAAAGAACATAAATCCTATTCTTTTTCAAAAACATACATGCTGTAATACCTTTGTGAATGTGTCAACTGAGATTTCAGACTTAAGTGAATAATTTTTAGCTGTTTCCTATTCTTATTTTCCAGATATGAAAATATTTTAAGAGAGAGAATATCCACATCCCTCAGCTTGAAAGTGCATTACTGATGCCAAAAGTACTTGCAAAGGAGAGTAATAGATAAAAACTCCACAGAAGTAGATTTTATTTGACAGTACTGAGGTTTTGTTCAATGACTGCACAAAAGCGTTAAATAGAAATCGCGTAGGGATAGGCATTGAATCAATATGCATCAGTAAGTTTGTGAAATCAATTTTTTGCTCCTCAGATACAGAAAAATTGATGTAACCGATGCTGTGTAACTCCTATTAATTGCCCACAGTGACAGAAAATTTATCAGTTACTTATTGACAACTTTGAGACCATGGGAAAAGGGCAGTAGCTCCAAGGTTAAGCGTATAAAATGGGAGCCTTCCCTAGCTGAATGATGGGTATGACTAGAAACTGATCAGAGTTCAAAATGTATATCTCTGTATTTGGTTTCACATATACATATCTTTTTCTCTCTCATACCTTGCCTGGGACATTAGGTATCTCAGAGATGTGTCTATCAGTTAAGGCTTATGATAGAAACCCTGCTAATAACATTAGTAATAAGCATTTTCTGGCACTTAACTATGTTCTAAGCATTGTGCTAATCAAAAAACTAAATAAAGCCACAGACATTGGTTCAGATATTATCTTCAAGTAGTATCTCAAGAAGAAACTATTAAAATGTGCTCTGCTGCAAGCGGTAGAGAAGCCAGGAAACAGCAGATTAAGCAAATGAGATTTAGTTTATAGGGTGCTACATGGTGTTGTAAAAAGTCCTTTCATCTTCCTACTTTGCCATTCTTACTGGGTGATGAACTTCCTCATGTGCAAAATGGCTGCTCTAGATACTGTGTCTACATTCGAGACAAGCCGCAGAGGATAAGGCCGAAGAACAAAGAACCAAAAGGGGATGCCAGCTGAGTGCTTCTATTCGAAAGCTTTCTTAGCAGTCCGACTCAGGAGCTCCCTCTACGTCTCAGTAACTAAAGCTAACCCAGGACAAGCTGAGTGTTAACTGGGCATGTTGACACCCAAAACTAATAGGCGTTTATATCTAAGGACAAGGGGAGACTGAGTATAGCACCTGCCACCGAACTGAAATTAAGGAAAAGTAACTTACCAGGCCCACGTCAGATGAAAGGAAGGCAGGCCTGGGCTCTGGGCCGGGTCCGTCAGGCACCAGAGCGCTACTCTGCAGAATGTGGGGCAGTGATTCTGTCGGTATGTTTGCTTTGTGAGTTGAAAATGAAGTTCCTTGACAAAAAAATATGAGAATTGTTGAATTCAAACACTCTTGGGGAAAATAATTGACTTTTTTGTTATTGATCAGGATAGAAGTAAAGTATCTTAAAGTAGTGGTAATAGTCACAAAATTAGAAATGCAACTTAGGAATTTAACATTATACCTTATTCTGCTATAAGCACTCATTTTTTATCACTCTAGTGTGCATAGGAATTGTGAATATCGTTATATATTCTTTCTTTTGCTATCTTTAAAAATACATACAGTTTAATGAGGTGGGTTAAATTTAATTTCTAGAAGTGTTTTCCCATTTTTAAAAACATAAAAGCTATAACTATCAAAAACATCAGAACAACCTAAATGTTCTAGAATAGAAGACAGGTTGGAATAGCCTGTTTTTGTTGTGCAGATAGGAATCAGCTGAGCTTGGGGGCCTGTGGTGAAGGTTAAGTGTTCGGTTTAATGTTACCCTGGTATTAACTGGTAGAGAGAAGATTTGATCTAAGATCCACCATATCTCTTTCTCTTCTCTAGGTTTGCTTGGACTTTATTTACTTCATTCTTTTAAAAAATTCATTGTTTTCTTTATTATTTCTATTGTTTTTGAATACTTAATATATTCCGCTTGCTTTTTTAGGTGCTCAGTTAATGTTGAATAAATAAGTGTATACTCAGTTTGGTTACTTTTGGTATATAGAATATATATTCATATACATGCATATATGGATCTCATGCTGCATTATGATCCTTTAATAATATAACTTAATTGAGATATAATTCATTTATCATAAAATTCACTCTTTTTAAACTACATAATTCAAAGTATATTCACAGACTTTTATAGCCAATCAATTTAGAACATTTTCATCATTCCAAAAAGAAACTGTTTCCATTAGCAGTTACTCCTTGTTCCTCCCTGCCTCCTCCCCTTCTTTTCCAGAAAACCATGAATCTACAGCAAATGTACCTATTCTAGACACTTCATATAAGTGGAGTCATACAATATGTAGTCTGTTGTGACAGGCATCTTTCGTTTAGTGTAGCATTTGTAAGTTGCATCCCAGTTATAAGTGAGTATCAGCTTTCTGTTTTTATGGCCAAATAATATTCCATTGTATAGATACACTGCATTTTATTTATCCATTCTCAGTTGATGGACATTTGGGCTGGTCCCACTTTTATGGGTATTATAAATACTGATTAATACACAGGTTTTTGTGTGGATACATGTTTTTATTTCCCTTAGACTTATCTCTAGGACTGGAATTGCTGGGTCATATGGTAACTAACATTTTGAGGAACTGCCAGATTGTTTTCCAAAATGACTGCACTGTTCAGCATTCCCACAAGCAGTGTATGAGGTTTCTATTTTCCACTGTTTTAATGTTTATCATTAAATATGTGCTCTTCTACAAACATTATAAATTTTAGGGGAAGTTTTCCTGATGTTTTAAAGTAAGAAAAACCATTCTCCTTGGAAACAATACACATTGGTCAGAGGATTATGACTAATGAGATGAGAGAATACCAGGAGTAGCTGGAGTCTTTTCCAAAGAAGGCATGAGAGGGGGGCTGTGAAATGTCCAAAGACATATTTGAATGGCTGAGGACAAGAATTCATTGATGAATACTATCTATGGTGTTTTCATGTTTTCAAGAGAGGTAGAATTTGGTTTAATTATGCTATGTCAGGAAATTCCCTGTGCAAAAAAAGGCACCTTTGAGTTATGTCGTTTCTTAATAGCCATGAACAAGTCTAGAAATATTACTGATTGAAATTAAGCAGAGTTGGGACCTGAAAATTTATATGTAATGAAAGAATCCAAATGTATCCTATAAAATCTTAGCATTTTGATCATGGTATTATGAAAATTTCCTGGAGAGAATACCTTACGATGCAGGCTAAAATTCATTTTCAAGATCCATTGTTGGAAGCTTGACCAATTGAATTAAATTAAAAGAGTATTGGACAAAATGACTTTTAATGAAATTCAAAATGCAGAAAATAGGCACATTACTTATTTAGTAAAAGCCTACAAAGAAAGAAAAACTTTATCTCTGGATGCACTGAATCTGACAGTGACATAATTGTGTTTTGATTCTTTGAAGTTTGACACACTACAAGGGTACTTTTTTGTGAAAAAGAAAAGAAAGCAGCAAAAGGAAATAATAAAGAATTAAAAATCTCGAAATAATTATGTAATGAGTGTATAAATAGATAATATGGGATAGTGTTTATTTTTATATGTAAATATAGTATTATGCCGTACTATGCTAAAGGTAAATTCTTTCTTCAGAACATTTCAGTTCTCCTTTCAAGAGGGAATCTCCCTAATAGAGATCAGAATTTACTTTGTTATTTTTGCAAGCCTTACTGCCAGTCTTTCCTGTTGGATGTCTGCAAATTCATTGAGTGACTTTTGCAATAATGTGTTATTTAAGTTAGAAAAGCACCATTTTTTCTCCATTATTGGTTTAAGAGACATTTCCAAATTCCTGTTTCTTTCATCAGAAGAATGTTGGGGAGATGTCATTCATAATTTTATGTCTAGCTAGTCTTCCTGTTTTTTACTAAGGCCTCTTTTGACACTCTTTAGAGGAACTAAACCCATTTCATACCTTTGCTATGAATGCACACTTAATACCTTGTTAATAAAACCATCAAGCTTTTACTGTTACCATTTGCCAATTTTTCAAGCCTTCTAGTGTGTATAGGCTAAGTTTTACAAACTGACAGAAAAGTAATTCTCAGTAACACAATTTTAATGGTAACAAATTATATTTGTGGCACTCCCATATCACAGTAAAAATCAACACTTAAGTTTGGGGTCAGAGATATATTATATATTTGAAGAGAACCTAAAAACAGGTATTTCAATGCACAGTTCATTGATGATGAATGAAACACATAATATATGTAGAAATAATTTATTAAATTAGTACTTAGCAGAGAGATGGAAATGGAGGTAAATGTGAGTTACTTAGGAGAAAGATCCTTTTATTTAAAACTCCTGGGGATACCAAATAAACAGCACAATTGACAATTTAGAAGAGCATCAGTAATAAACGCACTGAACAAAAGGAAAGTGGCCAACCCAAGTCCAGTTATGAGATGATTCAAAGTAAATAGAGCTTTCTGAACAGAAAAAAAAGTAAACACATACATGCTACTGATGATTTCAGGGAAATATTGTGATGTGGGTTCTCTCTGGGTTTGAGGTACACATGTGTGAAGTTAATAGGCCACAGAAAGAAAAACTTTAATGTGATTCTCTTGCAAAACTCCTCAAAAAATGCTTTTGGATAAGAAATTGTTCTGTAACAAGACAATTTCTATTTATATACTTTTATATTGTCTTAATAAGTTAATTTAATAATTTATTATTAGTTTCTTAAGTTATTCTCAAATAAATCACTGCCTATTATCTATGGAAATAACGGGGTACTGAAGATCACTATGCAGGACATGGGATTCCTGGAGGTTCTTCCAACTAAATTCTATTTTATAGATCCAGTCAACTGCTATGATAGTAAATGGTAGCTCTTTTTGGTCTTTCATTTCAGAAAATAGTGTATTTACTAACTGATTTTTTGATATAGGTTTGCCATATAACTTATCATACAAACCATATCCTAAAGTAAAATGCAGGCAGGCATACTACTACTACTACTACTACTAATACCTGAAAAATAGGTATAGAGTTGGACTTAGGCAAACTGGGACATATGGTCACTCTATGTGTGAATATTGTGGTTCTAATAAAAAGTCCATATTTAAATGGATCTGTCCAAACTGAAAACCACCAAAATGTTTGCCAGCTGTGGAAAAATAAGTTATGGTGTATTTATATAATAGAATACTACATAACAAAGAAAAAGAATGACATACTGTTTCATGCAACAGCATGGGTGAAATTCATAGCCATAGAGGTTGAGTTGAAGAACTTATTTTATTATATTTATGTGATGCTCAAAATGGATAAAACTAATATGTAGTAATAAAAATGAGCATAATAATTTCATTTGATGGAATATTAATAGACAGTAGAAGAAGGCCTTCTGAGGTTCTAGAAATATTAACTTGGTACATATATAAAAATTCATTATCTTTTGACTTGGTCACTACACTGAGTTAAAATTATACCTCAAAAAATGTTAAGCAGACATACAGAATAGATGATATTCCCAGGCAAGTCAGAGTACTCTCTTCAGAATAAAGTAGGTGGATGCTAGTCAGACAAAAATAAAAACAAAAATGAACTGTATGTTTCCTACCTGGCCCTCTTTCAGGTAAAATCCCCACATGGTACCTCCCAAAGGTATCTTTCCAGATAATCTTACACTTTTGCAGTTCGAGATTCTCCCTGCTCTTCACTGAATTTAACTTTGTTCTTTCCAAATTTAGGAATTTGCTCATGCTGAATTCTGTTTCTTGAATATCCTTTCCCTCAATAATTTCCTGTCAAAATCTTTCTCATTCTTCAAAAAAGCAGCTCAGATATACTTACTGTACGATTTTTCCCTCAGTCCCACTTAGCTTGGAGAAGAGAATACATTGGTGCCTGAGACCAAAGGTTTGTTCTGGAGAACCCAGCTTAACTTAGGTAATGGTCTGTTTCATATTATGCCTTCTAATATTGGTGTTTTGGGTCCTTATCAAAAGTCCCTCTACTGGCTTGAAGGGAGGGGCAAGGGAGGGGGCAAATCTTACTCATCTGTACAATCCACATAATGTCTCAGCAAGAATAAAAATAAGTAATAAATGTAGTGAATTGAAATGACTTCATTTGGTTGAATTGCTTGAAAATTTTCTGTGGGAAAATATTACAATGGATTTCACAGTTTGGCTAACAACAGGTGTCTGATAAGATTAGTTAGTGCTTTTAATAACTCAGGTTCATTGTACAGAAAATACGCCTCCTATAACTTAAGTCTTTCCCCAATAGAATGACTTCCCAAAGTTTCAGCAGAGCCTGTGTGAATTAAGCTAATGTACTGCAAGTGATTTCTGCTTTCTTTGATTTTAAACACGACTCCTTTCACCACTTGGGCATAAGGTAGATAGTATCTGCCACTAAGACCCCAGGAAGTGAACTTTTGTACTCTGTTATACTTCATTTCCAGCATACCATGTGTTATTCTGAAGTCTTGTGTCAAACTTAGTCTGAGTTAGATTCAAGTCACAGAACACTTATGGGCAGCTAATTTCTAAATTTTAAATTAGATGGTTTTGTTCCTGTTTGGACTTCCCTTATTGTTTGATTATTTATTGAGATTTGTATTAGTTTACATTAAAGATGATCTGCCAGGTACAGTGATATTCTGTTCTACTATATTGTATCATACATCAGATTTTCTTAATTCCTTATAGTCAATGTTATATTTAGATGGAATCCCAAGTTCTGTATTTGTAAAAACTCATATATGGATTGGTAAGATTAAAAATAACAACAGGTATACCTACATATTTGATACAATATACAGATCATTTAATGAGTAAACTAAAACTCAGTTCCCATATACTTTTTGTTTTGTAGTACAACTATTCAGTTTGTTTCAGGACAAACTATAGTCATGAAAATGATCTTTACCTGGGAATTCGGTGTTCTTCCCTTATGAAAAATATTCTGAAGTTTTTTTAAAGCCAGTGGATGGAGTTTTCACAAAGAATACTTACTAAAATCTGTGAAGTCTCTGTCAATTAGCAAATTACAGCCGGGAGTATTTGATTATCTGTTAGAGAAGCTGTATACATAGTTGCTACCATGAACAAGAGGTCAGTCTTGGTGATCTCTTAGAATATTTATAACTCCAAGTACCTGAAAAGAAAGTAGATAATGTGTCACAGGTTGAGATCTTTCAGCAAGAATGGCCTATTTGACTAGGATAATAATACTATTGAAGCTCCAATTTATTGAGCACATACTATTTTCCAGGCACTTTGCTAAACATATTTAAATTGCTCTATGATGATCTTCATCAAATAAACACCAAATTAAAATTTTTTCTTATTCATGATAAATCTATGTTGATGGCCCTTCCTCCAAAATTGGCCAGAAGTCCATTATGCACCATCTTACACTGGTAATCCTCTTAGTCCCTTGTGCAATGCATGAAAATGGGAAAGCCCTTTGTTTTTAAATCCACATTTGATACTTTGGCAACTTTTCCTTCCCCAGGCCAATGTATTCACTTAAGGGTAGGCTTTCCCCTGGTGCACCACTTCTGTAGGACCAGTATGTCAGAGGGCTTTCACTGAAATCCCAGGACTAGATAGCCTGGCCTTTATTTTCACCCCAAACGTAAGCCCTTACTACATCTGCTACCTTAAGGGAATAGCTTTTGGTCTTGTTCAGGGCCCCTCTGTTCAGTGTCAAATTCCTGGATATCCAACCTACCTGGAATCGATGCCTCTGTTCTTTCACCTTTGAGTCCCCAAGCAAACATTCCATCATCATAGGCTGAAAGGCCTGTTAGAGTTTGACTTCTTGGTCTTTTAAAAACAACTTTAAAAAATACATTCTAGGGATAATGAAAACCTAGGCTTGGGGATATAGGCCTGAATACCCTCCTTAATGTTGGAGGGAAGAGAAAAAAAACAAGTTTACACATTTCATTTTGTCCTTTCCTTTAAAGATGATCTACCAGGTACAGTGATATTCTATTCTGAACTGTCAGGATATTACTGAACTGTAGAAGGATTAGCATTCTTCTACAAAAACTAGTAAATTTATTGTAGCAAGAAGCCATTTGTCAACAAGTTACCCCACTACATGAATTTCTCAAGAAAAGTTCTTTCTACTATACTTCTCAAATATTAAATTTAATACTTACAATAATATTATAGTACAGGAATTATTGCCCCATTTCATGGATGTGGAAGCTGAGGCTTTAGAAGCAGCAGCAACTGTCCAAAGTTCACACAGATAATTGGTGGGGGAAAAAAATCTAGGTTTTTAAATCATATACATATATATATATATATATACATGCATATATATATATATATATATACATGCATATATATATATATATGACATACGTAAATGTGTACAGACCAGATCTGGTTTGTACAGTCCTAATTTTCATCTTCTCATTAACAGTTTCTAAGAGCAGAAACAGGAGAAAAAATGCAATACAGTTTCTGAGTCTCCTAAATCTGAGAATATTCATGTGATTTAATGGGATTACAAATGATTCAAGTAGAATGAATGTTCCCAGAGATTTTCATTTTCATTTCTATTTATTAATTTTCATTCTTGTTGAGTAATACTTTAAAAAGGGCTCATGTGTACGTTTTTTATAGTGTTTGAATTACTTTGTTTTAAAAAATAACTAATGCAGCAACACTTTTTAAAAGAAAAAATAAAGTTCATCTCTTCTTGCCATGCTATTTTTTCCTCCATTTTTTTTGACAACTGTCAGCTACTTATTTTTTTTCATAATGGTCTGTATTTGAGAAGTCAAATTTAAAACATTGGTGAAAAATGACAGGACATCTAAAAAAATGGATCAATTTTGACTTACCTGAGTGATTTTTACTGAACTGTCAGGATTAGCATTCTTCCACCATGATTTAAAGTGCACAAGAAGAAGTACCCAGGTACTTGAGGCAAATAATTTAGGAAAGAGAAGGATGTTAATGTAATAAGAGAATGTAGTGGAGGTATTGTCCTATGTGTACATAGAATCAAGACTTTGTGGGTCTTCAATGTTAAAAGCCTCATATTGTATTTGTAAAATGAAATGAATTTCATATATGTAAAGTACATAAACTACATATATTTTTATTATAATTTATATGTAATTTAATATTACATATTAAATTTTATGTAAATGAGCAATATGAATAATGTATAGGGCAGTCCTAGGAAAGGTAGCTCCATAAATGAGAAAATTATGCTTATAATTTGAAAGCATGGAACTTTTCTATCAGAGATATATTAGAAAAAAGAGGAAGAAGGCTAGAAAGTATGGGACTTTTGCTGGAAAGTGTGAGACTTGGATTCCTGTTTCAATTTTGTTACCAATTTGCCATCTGACCTTGGGAAAGGTATTTCAGTTGTTTGTATTTCAGTTTTCTTTCATCCATGTAGAATGAGTGGGTTGAACTAAGTGCCAGTCTGCTAGGTAATTAGGTAATTGTGGTCTTTTGCTGCATTGATACCGATGCCTCAGAATGCAGAGTGAAAATGGTTGGTCTTTGGGCATGTACTGATATGTACCAGAAGCCCTAAAATAGAGATTTCAAGCACTCATCTACTCCATGGGCTGTCATTGTCTCAAAAATGTGTTTTGTTTGATCCATGTAGGGTGTTCAGTTTTAAACATTATTTGATAAGATTTTAAATTACTAGATTTCATATGAAAACCTAGATTTCTGGGTTCTTTTAAAAAATGGTTAACATTGTATCCACAGTTCTGACTGCTAACGATTGGCTCAAGCCAAGGAATAGCTTCCCCCCTTAAATGGGGCAAGTGCTCACCCACTCTGAAATCATGAATTTGAGGAACCCCTGGTATAGGCAAAATGAAAATGATGTTTTAGGAAGCAAATACAGGGACACCAGATGAAGTGGTGAGCAGAAGGAGTGGAAAATGTAGACTAGTTGGAAATCTATTATATCAATGAATATTAATTGAAAAGCTTAAATTAGAATCATACACAAGATGGTATAAAAATGATTAAAAGGAAGGAGTTGACCCTTGAGCAACATGGAACTAGGGGTGCTGACCTACCATGCAGTCGAGAAGTTTGCATATAACATTTTATTTACTAAAAACTTAGCTATTAATAGCCAATTGTTGACTGGAAGCCTTACTGGTAACATAAACAGTTGATTAATGCATACTTTTACGTATGTATAACAATATTATATACTTTATTTTTACAATATTATATACTGTATTTTTACAATAAAGTCAGCTAGAGAAAAAAAGTTTTTTCGTATTGTTGGGAATCTCCAAAATTTTTTCCAGTATATTTATTGAAAAATACCCACACTGTTAAACGTGGGACTCACACTATTTAAACCTTTATTGTTCTGAGTGTCAATGTAATTTCAAAGTTGAGGGGTCGTCTTCATTACTCACTGATTTAGCAAAGGAGGAAAATGAGGTCCAGATAGGTTAAATGATACGGCCAAAATCATACGGCTCTAGACACCAGGGTTTTAATCCATTTTTCCTGACTTCTGGTCCAGCTCATTTTGCACCATCCCTTTTTCCCTCTTTCAAGTCACCATCTACATGTGATTCACCCCCCACCTCCCCCGAGACTACCCACTGACTGCCAGGCAACTCTAAGTGTCAAGAAAGCATCTGTAAATGCTTTTAGAGTTGAGATCTTGAAGAGATAAGCACTCAGAACAAAGTGCCTAGCATAGAAATGGCACCCTGAAGACATTTTTTGGATGAAGGAATCATTATTTACTCCAGACAAGTTCCAGCATTTATTTTTAAACTGGGTGGCTCTCCTCTGATGTGTGAGAAAAGCAGACAAGCCTCATTATATCCCATTTGAAAGATGTGTGTATTGGTTGGGGATGGATGGAGGGAGATGTGCATGACTGTAAGGAAAGCCATAATTAATTTCATTAAATAACTTCATTTTATAAGGAGAGATTTAAATTATGGGACAAACATTGGTTGAAGTTTAGGGGACATATTTCTCATTAATTACCCAAACTGTTAATATCAGCTTCCTTTCTTCATTATCCATTCTCTACTTTGGAGTTCAATCAGGATGGAGGGCTATACATAATGTACAGTTTCATAATATTAAGGACTGTTTAACCATGCACAGTACAGATTCTGTTGGAAGAAAATTACTTATATTATTGAAATAGGAACTTTTATCAGTATTTCTAATAGTGGCTTGAAATGATAATGCCCTAAAATCACCTGCTTTTTTTCAAGTTATTATATTACGGGATCACATAGTTAACATCAATTTTACTGAAAATATAGGACTTCCATTTTTAAACAAATGTAAAGACATAGGGTGATCACTATCACTCCACACTGAGGGGGTTAGAGCTTAGGAATTTTTTGATATAACCCCAAATTCTCGGGTAAGAATGAAACATACTTAATTTTACCCTGAAAAGGCCAAAAGTTAAGGATGGCTTAATCCATTGTCAGATATATGAGCTAATTTATCTCCATGTTGTGGGAGAGAGGTTTTCTCTCTGACTTACAGATCAGAAGAAATATTGCAGATATGGGAAAAGAAAGGATATATGCCACTTCTAGTATACTTCACAGAAACAATGACCAGAATTTAATTTGCATGGTTAGAATGATCTTTCTGTTATTATGAACAAAAGAAATAGTTGCTACCCAGCATATTGTTCAGAAGAAATGTTGCACATATGGAAGAGAACATATTTCATTTATAATTTCAGAGAACATTTTACACAATATTCTTTCTTATATTCTTATTTTCAACCTAGGGTAATCATCATGACGATGATGGCGATGAAAGACTAACAAGTTTCATTATTGTTACTGCAGGCTACTATTAGCCTCTTTACCATTTCCAAAGGAAACAGTTAAAATACCTATTAGTGCAATGGTTCTCTCATTCACTGGCTTTTGGCTTTGTCAATCTAATCCCAAAGATGAGAATCAATGTCTGAATATGCCTTCTCTTGTAGTTGTTATTTTTCTTATGGATGTTTAGTGGGACTCTTTATGGAGCAAGAAGATTGAGAGGCAAAATTCAAAAACATTTCTCTTTTAATGATAGACTGAAAGATACAGGTTTTAAATGACAAAGTTATTGTATGATAATTGAATATTCACAGGATTAGAGGCATTTCTGACATGAAAATGTTGCTCAAATACTATTAGCATATTCCTATAGTGGCTATCACAGCAGAAGTTTATTTTACCAGCTTTGTCAAATATTGGATCCAAAAGCTCTTTTGTTAGATTTTTGATGAAAATGTATGCTGATATACTGATGGATGATTTATGATATGAAATCAACCCTAAAATGTTACCGATTTTTACACTGAAAAATTCACTTGAAGTTTGTTGTGTTTTGATCTTTGTCTTCCAATTAAAAGATTATATTGTACCTGCTCTTTTCTCTTTAAGAATGCCAAAAAAATCAAACCCTTCAAAGATTCAGAATGCTAGATAAATTTTTTTCATATTTATAGATGATTTGTCTTTGAAATTTTATTTTAGTATTTCACAAAGTTCCTCTGCATTGTCTTTTATCAATATTATATATTAAGGTATAGAGCAGAGTTCTGGGTTTAGAGTAAGATAGTTTGATTAAATTTGAATGAATGTTTGTGATTTTTCAAGTTGTTCTGTTTTATTTTATCTAAGCTGCTTCACCAAACCTCACTTTATATTTATTTATTTTGTTTTACAATCATGGAGATGATTTCCTCCCTGTCTTTTGACCTTTGAAATTTGAACCTGTTTTGTTACAACCACTTTTATTTTCTACTAAGTTTGCATTACTCAATGCTCTTCTACTGGAGATTGTATGGCTTCTGTTTACTATTGCATTATTTTTCTTCATATTGTTTTCTAGTTTAATTTTTTTCATATTTATAGATGATTTGACTTTGAAATCTTATTTTAGTATTTCACAAAGTTCCTCTGTTTGCATTATCTTTTATCAATATTATATATGAAATATGGTTTTCTTTCAAAGATATAATAGATATAAAAGCTAAGTGTGATTTCAAATATGAATTAGCTACTATGCCTATTATTTCTGTAGAGGTATTCAGTGAATATATCTTTTTCACTTTATGCTGAAATATAAATTATAAAATATACTCACTTATCATCTTTGTTAGATCCATCTTTTGTCCTGTACTTTTTGTCACAATAAAAAAGTAAACCAAAAAAGTTAAAGAGGAGGAAGAAAACAATGAACTGTGAAAGAGAATTAGAAATATTGACTGTTGAAAGACCAAGCATGTTTCACTTATGAAATGAAGATAGGGAATGATGAGAAATAAATGTGGAGGAGACTAATAAAAATCTCCACAATTTTAATGAAAACACAGAGGAATAAAGAAGATGCATTACTCCTCTTAGATCCTTTGTGACTATGCACAAGCTTCTACATAGAGATGTAGCCACTGATTATAATTAGTTGAAGACTTTTTTCCCAACTTCCCATCTTTCAAATGCAAATTAATGGTTTCTATGACAAAAAAAGTCCTTGACATCCTCTTGAAGAAGAACTCAAGTAAAATGAATAATCAGTCAAGATGAACAGCCTAAAGTTATCAAGAAAGGATTCACAGAATCTGCTTTTCCATAAAACAGAAGGAACTGTGGGAAGATAACACTTGTTTTAAAAGAACCATTTTATCACAGGCAGGTAAAATAATAATATCCAATCAAGATAGTGAAATGGAATGCCTGAGGATGGACTGCTTGTACAGTATTTGATTATGCATGACTTAACCTACATGCCACTCATATTTTCATATTTTGCATATTTCAGAAAAAGTAAATCCTAAAATATTATATTACTAGTATTAATGCTTCCACTGTTTATTTCTAACAACAGAGCATGCTGTTTTTTTCTTAAAGACAAAACCTTAGTTTAGTTGCTTTTCTAGGCAGGTGATTATCTTCCCAGCCTCATCTAACTATGCTTGATGTTGATTTGATTGAAATATTTGCAAGTTTCTACTATCCCCCCACCTCTCAGTTTTTCTCTTTTCATTGCACTTATAGCAGAATAAATTTCTGTTGTATACCTTTGTTTAGTTTATCTTTCTTTGTGCAAAGTTCTTTTTTTTCCACAAATGCCTCAAGGTTTTTTCAAACTAAGAGGTTTCCTTCTGACCGAACAAGCAAATATATTTGGGAATGACTGAAGATTTCTCAAGCTTATTCCAAATGGCATAAATAACAGATGCAAAAGTCTAATATCTCCAAAGGTTTTTCTCCTGTAACTCCTTTAAATGCGCAGTTATTTTTACTAAATCAGAAGTAGTTCCTTTAGGTATTTGTGTACATCTGGCTCTTATGAAGGATAGTAATGAAAATGAAAATAAATATTATCATTCCAAAGAGCCACCATTTTGTACATTCCTGTGATATGTCAGAAACTGTGAAGGCATTTTATGCATATTTTTTTAATTGAAGTATAACTGGCTTACAATATCCTATTAGTGTCAGGTGTACATTGTAGTGATTCAGTATTTTTATACATTACAAAATAATCCCCATGTTGAGTCTAGTTACCATCTGTTACTATTTGAATTTATTATATTGTTGACTATATTCCCTATGCTGTACATTACATCCCTATGACTTATTTATTTTATAATTTATTTATACTTCTTAATCCCCTTACCTATTTCACCCACCACCCAACCCCTCCCCACTTTGGTAACCAACAGTTTGTTGCCTGTATTCTGGGAGTCTGTTTCTGTTTTATTTGTTTATTTGTTTTGTTTTTTAGATTCCACATAGAAGTGAAATCATATGGTATTTGTTTTAGTCTGACTTGTGTCACTTCATGTAATACCTTCTAGGTCCATCCATGTTGTAGCAAATGGCAAGTTTTTATTCTTTGTTATGGCTGAATGATCTATTCTTTTATATATATATGTAATGTCCATTCTTTGTCCATTCTTCTGTTGATGGATACTTAGGTTGCTTCTGTATCTTGGCTATTGCAAATAATGCTGCATTGAACATAAGGGTGCATGTATATATCTCTTTGAATTGGTGTTTTCATTTTCATAGGGTATATAAACAGGAATGTAATTTCTGGATCGTATGGTAACTCTATTTTTAATTTTTTGAGGAACCTCCATAGTGGCTGTTGCAATACGCATATTATTTTATTGAATTCCCATGGAGTCTCATAAAATGGCTAGTATTCCATTTTTTAAATAAAATAAAAAAGAGTTAATGTTATTTACCCAAAATCACATAGGCAAAACAAACAAACAAGCAAAACCCCAACCCATGTTTTTCATTATGATAGCAAAGTCCATGTTAATTCAGGCTAAATAAGATTAATATTTTTTTTGAGAAATAACCTCATATAGCAATTACTACTGGAGCAACTTCAGCCACTCACAAAAATTTATGTAAATATCTTAAAAGGCTGAAAAAATTTGAATGTGAGTGTTGTATAATGTTCTGGTTACCTATTTCTATATAACAACCATCCTAAAACTTAGTGGTGTAAGCAACTAAGTGGTATGCCCACATGATTGGGATCAGTAGATCAGGGATAGCATGTCTTTGCTGATAACTTGGGCTTCAGCTGGGGTGTCTCCATTGTGGCCATAATCCTAGTGCTTCCGTCCTGGCCATTGACCGGATCCTTCCTCCTTTTACAAATCATGTCTGCCAGGTCTGGAATGTCCAATATGGCTTCCTCACTCATATGTCTAACTGAGCTGGAATGGTTGAAACTGATCAGGCATCTTTCTTTTCTTTACAGGACCTCTCTAGATAGCAAGCTTTGTCTTCTTCACAGCATGATTTTCTCAGAGTAACTGAACTTCTTGCATGGCAGTTGGCTTCTCCTAGAGTAAGCATTCTAAGAGACCCAGGCAGAAGCTGAAGTCTCTAGTGAACCAGTCTTGAAAGTCCCAAAAGGTCATTTCCTACTGCATGCTGTTGATCAAGGGTGTGTGAGTATCCTATGGATTGAGTAGAAGTGGAGATGATGGTTGGACTTAAGCTATTTTGCCAAAAGTACACTAAAGATAGCTTCTTGTCAGGGGAAAGGGGAAAGGCTCCAACAGTAAGAGTGTGAGCTGGGCTGCCTTACTGGGAGACTGAGAAAGCACAAAATGAAACAGGAGCTCCCCTGTCAGAGATTGTGTACTAGGGGGGCCCCCTATAGCATCCTTCAAAAATTGCCAGCAAGCTAGCCAGAGAAGCAATGACAACTGGACTAATACCAGACCATTCTCTTGTTCAGTTAGATAATGAGATATAGCCCTTCTCCCCTTATCTATCTCAGTATTCCCTACAGGTGAGCAGGCATCTGGATGGGAGAGATGAAGACTGGGGCCCACCCTTCCCATCCAGCTTTAAGACCTTAATGTCAAAACTTGGTGCATGATTCACATGCAATCATTTTAAGCTAAAAAATGGAAAGGATTGAGTATACAGTATATGTATATTCATAATACATACTTTTAATTGCATATTTATTACTATGTATTACATTATTATAATTATATTATTAATTATATACATATATATTTAAAAAAATTCTCCACTCTGAGTTTTTCAGCTTGTGTAACTGAATGTCAGATAAGAGGATTTAGTTTCTACTGTAGTTATGAGTCTGTTTAGGAATGATGTAACCATGGGAGGATGTAACCACTGAAATTGCTACTGACTTTTTGGGCAAGTCTTATTTTGCAGGGTGTGGGGGAAGTGTAAAGAAAAAGCTGTTTTATGGAGAAAATCAGGTAGTAGGAGCAGAGCAGACACAGGCTATCTGAAGGGAGGAAGAGAGAAGAAGCCAGATGGATGACTAATTTCAGATTCCGGGTCTAAGACTTCATGAGGATCAGGCTTGTTTCCTTGACCTCCATTATATAATTGTATATATTTAAATGCAGTCCATCTTTTTCCTCCGCTACACACCAATAATGACAATTAGAAAAATCATGAACAAGATTTTAGGTTGTCTATTAGAAATTTCTGATAGACATTTTTTAAAGATATATTTGGCTTGAGGCCAACCTACTGCCTGAAAACAACTTCTCTATAAGGAATATGACCTGGCCAAGCTACTGCTTTATCTAAGATCATATAATATCTATAACAATGGAAAACTGTTTTTCATTCCTATAGGTATTATATCTTTTAGAAAGTGTTATTTTTTTCTTCTTCTCCTATTAGGCTCCATCTATGATTCAAATGTACCAAAATCTACTGAAGAGAAGCTCTTATATTTAATGTAATTGTTCTAGCCAATGAAGGAGCTGGGGAGTAAAAAAAAAGAATATGTCATTGACATAAGAAAATCAATCTCCCAACTCTCTGAGCTGTTTTCCTTGTTTCTTTCCATTTGTTCCTACTTATCATTACTTGTTGACTTCCAAGAGCCCTGCTGGATTTATCTTTTGATGGGGTTACTTTGTATCCAGAGACTGGAACAAACAAACCATTACTCACTAATAAGTATCATTTATTTTCATTTGGGCTCTTGGGTTCTTAAGGTAAATGCTTATTAAATAAAAATAATAAACACACTAGAGGACTGGCATATTACAGAGTGTTTTTTTTTCCTTCTCGGTGTTCTTGAGATGAAAACATTTGTAAGAGCATGTGACCCCTGGATTTGATTTTCCCTATTGCTACTCATAAGTAACCTTGGGCAATTATCTCTAAGCTGCAGTGACTGTGTGTCAGTTGAACTCCAGAAGTTAGCAGGCTTCTGAGCCTTGTGGCTTTTTACAGATCCTTAGATTGAAGCTGTTACCTTTAAGCAACAAGAAAGTTTGGGTTGTGCCTCCTTTAGTGACAACTGGGATGGTAGTATGGTTAACCATCTGGGATTTTACAAGGGCATATTCCTTTATATTTATTTGACTACCTTTGAGTTACCTTTTGGGATAGAAACTCAGTTCCAAATGAATGTTGCATGCTTTTTACAATATTAAGTTTAAGCTAATTCATGCCAAGTTAACAGGAAATGAAAATAAGACTTTTTAAAGAGGCAACAATTAAAAATATAAGTGGATAATTAATCAGTGAATTAATTAAGTGGCAGGTATTTGATGGACAAATCACTGATTCAAGTTTTGGCATCTCAAACAGAATTTTGGTCATTGTATAAATGTTTTACCTTCAGTTGCCATTTTAAAAACAGGTCTACAAATTACAAAGATTACAAATGTTTTGAAGTCTTCTGAGAAAGTTGTTACATAACATAAATTATCTTGGTGCCCTTACCCCATGCATATTTCAATTCTGAATAATATGATTCATTAGAATTAATAGAAAAATAGATTAATTTTGAGGCCTATATGTCTGTATCTATCTATCTGTCTGTCTTCCTTATGCTTACTTAGCACTCCACTCATGTGGAATGGATGCAGATAATGGAAGAAGATAGAACAGAACAGGAAGTAGCTAATATCTTAAATTTATTAAAATTATGGAAAACTGCAGCCCTATTCCTGGTGATTGTAAAAGTGCAAGAACTATAAAGTGTATTCAGCCTAAGATGCTGTCAGTTTTAGATTCATTTGGTGAAAAGTATTAGATGCTAATAGTATTTTCCAAAGTGTGGTCTGTGGAACACCAGTCCTACAAAATACTTGGAGAAAGAAGATTCTGTGGTCATAAAGTAAGAAAATGCTCTTAATGTATCTCTTTACTGCAGATTCACAAGTCCTTAATCATATTAACTATTCTGAAAAGTTTACCAAATAGTAAAAAACTGCTCATATAAAATTTATTTCCCAAAGCTTTTAAAAATAGAACTGAAAAAATACTTTTACCTCATAAAATAATTTTTTTCTCATAAAATAATTCCTAATAATCATGGTCCTAGAATACAGTATGAGGGAACAGCATCAGATAGCTGTCTGCTTTACTGACTAACTTTGAAGCTACAGAGACAGAGTATCTCTCTCTCTGTCTCTGGAGATAGAGATACACAGATACCTATATAACCATACTTATATAGAGAGAGATAAAGCTGTAGCTAGATAATACTGAGATTTTTTAGTCTTCATATTCTTTCTTTAAAGGACTTTGAGATTTTAAGAAATGAGATTATTGGGTTAATATTGATAGTAACAGTAATAAAAATAGCTAAACTTAGCATTTATACCCTGACTTATTGATGAATATTCTGAATTCAATAGATCTCATCCCCATGTTAAAGGGAAGAAGCAAATCAAAGAGATTAACTACCTTACGCAGAGTCAGTCACTATTAATGGCAGGGCCAGGTTCTGAACCAAGGCTGTCTTGGTCCACAGCTCATGGGTTTTCATTACACCCCAGTTTCTTTACCTTCTGAGCTTTGGTGCATCTCAGGCATAGACTGACAGATAGGATGGACTATATATACAACTGAAGCAAGTTACGGTCAAAGAGGATTGAAAAAAAAAAAAGGAAATTTAAATTGATTGTTAAAGGCTGTATTAACTAAGACTAATTACAAACTAATGTTTTAGAGAAGGAATAAGTTAAATTTGTTGGAGGAGTCTTTATGATTACAAGTAATCATTTATGTGATTTTCTCATGGGATTGTAAGCAATTTGACAGAGCACTGTGGATATTGACACAGTGTTATTCTTCTCAACCCAAGATAGAAAAGCATCTGTAAACACTCCTCAGCTACCGTCTCCAGCCTGTAGATTGGAAGGGGTGGGGGGTAAGCAGAGGGCATGTCAGCATTTTCTCACATTTGTTTGTAGTCCAAATGTGTATATTTGGCTATGTATTAGAAAAGTTTAGAATTATTTCATAGCAATTATTATCTAAACCTGCCACTGTTATAATTAGAAACTCAAATGCTACATTACAAAACTCAGTTAGAGCCGGTATTTCTTGACCTTGGAGAAGTTAATGAATGTGCTTTCCTCTAACAATTTTGCATGTTGAGTGTTTTATAGAAAATGCAAGGGTATCTAATTTTCTGCTGTGTCAAGTCACTGGATTGGGTATATTATCAGATATACATCTAGTTTCTGGTTTCTTTTTCTCACAATCATCCACATTTGTTGAACCTTTTCATTTCCCCAAATATTTCTCACATTTTTGAGATTTTGATCTCTCTTAAGGACTCTCCAAGATGAGCATAGTTGCACAGAGATGGGGGAGTGACTGGATATGTTGCATTTGTATGACATGCTAATTCAGAGAAAGAAATTGTCACAGGAAGAGCCACTGGTGACTGTAGAACTGCCCAGCTGAGTAAGAGGCCACCAGGTAGCATGGCTGGCCTGAATGAAGATGCACTGTCAGTATACAATATATACTAGATTTCAAAGACAGTACAAGAAAAAGTAAAATGTCTCATTAATATGTTTTATATCAATTACATGTCAAAATTATAATATTTTGAATATCTTGAGCAATGTAAAGTATATCATTAGAATGAATTTTACTGTTTCTTTTAATTTTTAATAATCTAGATACCAGAAAATTTCAAGTTTGCTTTTATTTCTACTGGAGAGTAGTGCTTAGAAATTACCATATTTACTCAGTTGGTTAAGAAGAGTCATAATTGGGGCTAACTTTGAGGCTTGAGCCATTTGAGGGTTAGACTAAATAAATCTAATGTGTAATTAAAGAGGAAATTCTAAAGTATGATTATAAAGAATCCCAGTTGTGTATACAGTTGTCTCCAAGCTCATCAAACTGTTTATATGAAATATGTACATCTTTTGTATGCAGTCATACCTCAATTGAGTGGTTTAAAAAAAATGAAAAAAAATTCAGTTTATACATCTATGGCTACTCAGGAAATAATGTATGTGCGTGTGTGTGTGTGTGTGTGTGTATGTAGATGTATATGTGTTTTAAAGGTCTGGATATTTGAAAGTCCTAGTTATTCTTAACTATAATTTTCCTTTAAAACAACCTAGTTCTTTCATAGAATCATTTTTGCAAAATGCTTAAACTAAACTTAACTAAAATATCATTCAGTTTGTTTTTCTTATTCTCATAAGACTTCAGGTTAATTTACAGGAGTAAGTAATCCTGCCATCCCTGTATCATTTTGCTTGTACTCATATTTCTTTTTATAAGCATTGTGACCAAACCCAAAAATGTACCTGTGATGTTCCCATTTGAATGTCCTGCTCTGCTTTCTGAAATTGAGTTTATACAAGCTTATAAATGACAAGAATTATATATTGTATTGACTGATGTCTGGTGTTTGAATTTCCTTAAACATTTCAGACATTACAAACATTAACTTTTAAATTTTCCTAGTTAAATTACATACATATTAAAAAAAAGAGACCATCTCTACTTTTTTCCAAGAAATCACAAAAAATACAATTAATTGCCAGATTATAGTAATTTTGAATTTTCCTTCAGATACACATGCTAAATCTTAGTTCAAAAGCATATAAATGAATTTTCTTTCTTTTATCTTAGTCCCACTAAACAGATTCTGTGATGGGATTGACCTTATTTACTAAGAATAAACACATAAGAAGGTGATTTAAATTCTATAGAGACATGGGAGATTGGATTAAAGATGGTGGCATGAGAGGTGAGACAGACACCTCCTTCTAAAACCACATATAATACAAAAATATAATGAATACAACTAATACTGAAAGAGCAACAGGAAAGAAGGCTGCACCAGACTGCATAAACCTGGAGAAAAGAGCAGACCTCATGGAACAGAGTAACGTACCAAAGCCATGACCTGGAGGGGTCCAAGCCCTTCCCCCACCCTAGTTCACCAGTAGGAGGAAGAAAAACAGCGGGAAGGGAGTGGAGGCCTGGGAATGCTGAACACCTAGACCTGGAGATCTGCTCGGGGAGTATGAACCTACATTGCATGCTGTTCTAGTGATTTAGTGGGGTTGGAAAGCTAAGACAGGTGGAATACCTGGGGAGATGGAGATTCCAGCTGTTTGTGGAAAACAGGGATCCATATCTAGCTGATCTGGGTGGGCAGTCTGAGAGACTTCCTAAAAGCAAGAGGGTTGCTAAAGGGGCAAGGATTACACAGAGCTTACTGCTTAGGAGAAAGGACAAGTAGACAAAATAGTCCAGGTGCACTCTGCCCAGCAGGTTGGGAGCTTAAACTTCAGGCACTCCACCCCTTGGCTGGCTACGCAGCTCCAAGGCCCCCTACCGTGATACGCAGCCTGCTGTGTCTTCGTCCTGGCTAACCTGCACCTGGCTCGCAAACCAGCAACGCCTGCCCTGGTGTCAGGCCAGCCAGAGGGAAGCCCCACCTACGGCAGCTACAAACACAAAGCATAGAGGCTTACACATGTGTGTTCAGCCCACTGGCTCTGGCAGAGGAGACAGGCATAGCAGCTGGAAATCAGGAAACAGCTCTTTCCTCCCCACAAGCACCAACACTGCTTGCCTGTGACCCCCAATATTGCTCCAGGGGCTGAGCAGCTCCAGCGAGTAGAGCTTCTGGGCATTAGAGGGCACCACAGACAAATTATGAAACATCAAAGGAACGAATACACCTGAGTAAGATTAAAATGAAATCGACCTCGTGAATCTTCCTGAAAGAGATTTCAAAATAAAAATAATTAACATGCTCATGGAGTTACAGAAAAATATTCAAGAACTCAGGAACAAATTTAGGATGGAGATCCAATCTTTGAAGAACACAATGCAGGGTATTAAAAGCAGATTAGGTACAATGGAGGAGACAATAAATGAAATAGAAATTAGGGAAGAGGAATACAAAGAAGCTGAGGCACAGAGAGAAAAAAGGTATCTCTAAGAATGAAAGAATACTGAGAGAACTGTGTGACCAATCCAAATGGGACAATATCCTTATTATAGGGGTACCAGAAGAAGAGAGAGAAAAAGAGATAGAAAGTGTCTTTGAGGAAGTAATTGCTCAAAACTTCCCAAATCTGGGGAAGGAGATAGGCTCTCAGGCCATGGAGGTGCACAGATCTCCCAACACAAGGAACCCAAAGGAGAAAACACCAAGACATACAATAACTAAAATGACAAAGATCAAGGATAAGGACAGACTATTAAAAGCAGAAATAAGACCACCTACAAAGGAATCCCATAAGGCTATCATCAGACCTCAGTAGAAACCTTACAGGCCAGAAGGGAGTGGCATGATATATTTAATGCAATGAAGCAGAAGGGCCTCAAACCAAGAATACTTTATCCAGCAAGATTATAATTTAAATTTGAAAG
Organism: Manis pentadactyla; assembly: GCF_030020395.1. NCBI lineage: Eukaryota > Metazoa > Chordata > Mammalia > Pholidota > Manidae > Manis > Manis pentadactyla. The sequence continues at coordinate 38,144,089 of NC_080020.1, forward strand.
AGGGATTAAACAATTTCCAGATAAGCAAAAGCTGAGAGAATTTAGCTCCCACAAACCATCTCTACAGTGTATTTTGGAGGGACTGCTATAGATGGAAGTGTTTCTAAGGTTAAATAGCTGTTAGCAGAGGTAATAAAAAGGGATAGACAAAGAGGACAGAATATGATACCTAATATATAACGAATGGAGGAGGAAGAAAAGGAGGGAAAAAAAACCCCACAAAATCTTTAGATTGTGTTTGTAATAGCATACTAAGTGAGTTAAATTAGACTCTTAGACAATAAGGAAGTTACCCTTGAACCTTTGGAAACCACGAATCTAAAGCCTGCAATGGCAATAAGTACATACCTATTGATAATCACCCTAAATGTAAATGGTCTGAATGCACCAGTCAAAAGACATAAGAGTCACTGAATGGATAAAAAAACAAGACCCAACTATATGCTGCCTACAAGATACTCACTTCAAACCCAAAGACATACACAGACTAAAAATGAAGGCGTGGAAAAAAATATTTCATGCAACTAATAGGGAGAAAAAAGCAGGTGTTGCAGTACTTGTATCAGACAAAATATACTTCAAAACAAAAAAAGTAATAAGAGACAAAGAAGGACATTACATAATAATAAAGGGTTCAATCCAACAAGCGGATATAACCATTATAAATATCTATGCTCCCAAAACAGGAGCACCAAGATATGTGAAACAAATACTAACAGAATAAAAGGGGAAATAGAATGCAATGCATTCATTTTAAGAGACTTCAACACTCCACTCACACCAAAGGACAGATCAACCAGACAGAAAATAAGTAAGGAGATAGAGGCATTGAACAACACATTAGAACAAATGGACCTAACAGACATCAACAGAACTCTGCACCCAGAAGCAGCAAGATACACGTTCTTTTCAAGTGCACATGGAAGATTTTCCAGAATAGATCACATACTAGGCTCAGTAAATTCAAGATGATTGAAATTATACCAACCAACTAATCAGATCACAAGGGTATAAAACTAGAAATAAATTGTACAAAGAAAACAAAAAGGCTCACAAACACATGGAGGCTTAACAACATGCTCCTAAATACTCAATGGATCAATGACCAAATTAAAACAGAAATCAAGCAATATATGGAGACAAATCACAACAACAGCACAATGTCCCAACTTCTGTGCGATGCATCGAAGGCAGTTCTAAGAGGGAAGTATATAGCATTCCAGGCCTATTTAAAGAAGGAAGAACAATCCCAAAGGAATAGTCCAAATTCACAGTTATGGAAATTGGAAAAAGAAGAACAAATGAGGCCCAAAGTCAGCAGAAGGAGGGAGATAATAAAGATCGGAGAAGAAATAAATAAAATTGAGAAGAATAAAATAATAGAAAAATTTAATGAAACCAAGAGCTGATTCTTAGATAAAATAAACAAAATAGATAAACCATTAGCTAAACTTATTAAGGGAAAAAGAGAATGTACATACATAAACAGAATCAGAAATGATAAAGGAAAAATCATGACAGACACCACAGAAATAAAAAGAATTATTAGAGAATACTATGAAAATCTATATGCTAACAAACTGGATAACCTAGAAGAAATGAACAACTTTCTAGAAAAATACAACCTTCCAAGATTGACCAAGGAAGAAACAGAAAATTTAAACAGACCAATTACCAGCTATGAAATTGAATTGGTAGTAAAAAAACTACCCACAAACAAAACTTCCAGACCAGATGGATTCACTGCTGGATTTTATCAGACATTTAGAGAAGACATAATACCCATTCTCCTTAAAGTTCTCCAAAAAATAGAAGAGGAGGAAATATTTCCAAACTCATTCTATAAAGCCAGCATCACTCTAATACCAAAACTAGGCAAAAACATCACAAAAAAAGAAAACTACAGACCAATATCCCTGATGAACATAGATGCAAAAATACTCAACAAAATATTAGCAAACCAAGTTCCAAAATACATCAAGAGGATCATACACCATGATCAAGTGGGATTCATCCCAGGGATGCAAGGATGGTACAACATTTGAAAATCCATCAACATCATCCACCACATCAACAAAAAGAAGGACAAAAACCACATGATCATCTCCATAGATGCTGAAAAAGCATTTGACAAAATTCATCATCCATTCATTATAAAAACTCTCAACAAAATGGATATAGAGGGCAAGTAGCTCAACATAATAAAGGCCATATATGACAAACCCGCAGCCAACATCATACTTAACAGCAAGAGGCTGAAAGCTTCCTCTAAGATCGGGAACAAGACAAGGATGCCCACTCTCCCTGCTTTTATTCAACATAGTACTGGAGGTCCTAGCCACAACAATCAGACAACACAAAGAAATAAAAGCATCCAGATTGGTAAGGAAGAAGTCAAACTGTCACTGTTTGCAGATGACATGATATTGTACATAAAAAAACTTAAATAATCCACTCCAAAACTACTAGATCTAATAGTTGAATTCAGCAAAGTTGCAGGATATAAAATTAATACACAGAAATCTGTTGCATTCCTATACACTTACGATGAACTAGCAGAAAGCGTAATCAGGAAAACAATTCCATTCACAGATGCATCAAAAAGAATAAAATACCTAGGAATAAACCTAACCAAGGAAGTAAAAGACCTATTCCCTGAAAACTACAAGACACTCCCAAGAGAAATTAAAGAGGATCCTGATAAATGGAAATTCATCCCATGCTCTTGGGTAGGAAGAATTAATATTGTTAAAGTGGCCTAAAGCAATCTACAGATTCAATATAATTCCTATAAAATACCAATAGAATTCTTCAACAAACTGAAACAAATAGTTCTAAAATTCATATGGAACCACAAAAGACCCTAAATAGCCAAAGCAATCCTGAGAAGAAAGAATTAAGCAGGGGGAATCTCACTCCCCAACTTCCATCTCTACTACAAAGCCACAGTAATTAAGACAATTTGGTACTGGCACATGAACAGACCCATAGACCAGTGGAACAGAATAGAGAGTCCAGATATTAACCCAAGCATATATTGTCAATTAATATATGATAAAGGAGCCATGGATCTACAATGGGGAAATGGCAGCCTCTTCAACAGCTGGTGTTGGCAAAACTGGACACCTACATGTAAGAGAATGAAACTGGATTACTGTCTAACTCAATTCACAAAAGTAAACTCAAAGTGGATCAAAGACCTGAATATAATTCATGAAACCATAAAACTCTTAGAAGAAAATATAGGCAAAACTCTCTTGAATATAAACATGAGTAACTTCTTCATGAACATATCTCCCCAGGAAAGGAAAACAAAAGCAAAAATGAACAAGTGGGAATATATCAAACTATAAAGCTTCTGTACAACAATGGACACCATCAGCAGGACAAAAAGACATCCTACAGTGTGGGAGAATCTATTCACAAATGACATATCCGATAGGGGGTTGACATGCAAAATATACAAAGAGGTTATGCACCTCAACAAACAAAAAGCAAATAATCCAATTAAAAAATGGGCAGAGGATCTGAACAGACACTTCTCCAAAGAAGAAATTCAGATGGCCAATAGGCACATGAAAAGATGCTCCACATCACTAATCATCAGAGAAATGCAAATTAAAACCACAATGAGATATCTCTCACACCACTTAGGATGGACAACATCCAAAAGACAAACAAAAAATATTGGCGAGGATGTGGAGAAAGGGGAACCCTCCTACTCTGCTGGTGGGAATGTAAATTAGTTCAAACATTGTGGAAAGCATATGGAGGTTCCTCAAAAAAGTAAAAATAGAAATACCATTTGACCCAGGAATTCCACTCCTAGAAATTTACCCTAAGAATGCAGGAGCCCAGTTTGAAAAAGACATATGCACCCCTATGTTTATTGCAGCACTATTACAATAGCCAAGAAATGGAAGCAACTTAAGTGTCCATCAGTAGATGAATGGATAAAGAAGAAATAGTACATATACATAATGAAATATTATTCTGCCATAAGAAGAAAACAATTCTACCATTTGCATCAACATGAATGGAGCTAGATGGTATAATGCTCAGTGAAATATGCCAGATAGAAGAAGTCAAGTATCATATGATTTCACTCTTCTGTGGATTATAAGAACAAAGAAAAAACTGAAGGAACAAAACAGCAGCAGACTCGCAGAACCCAAGAATGGACTAACAGTTACCAAAGGGAAAGGGATAAGTGGAAAAAAGGGCATTATGATTAGCACACATAATGTAGGGGGGGAGCATGGGGAAGGCTGTACAACACAGAGAAGACAAGTAGTGAGTCTATAGCATCTTACTACGCTGACAGACAGTGACTGTAGTGGAATATGTGGTGGGGCCTTGAATATGGCAGGAATCTAGTAACCACAATGTTGTTCATGTAAGTGTATATTAATGATACAAAAAAAAAAATTCTATAGAACATCAAAGATATCTTTAAATATATTAATATTTTAATGTAGACCCATTATTTAAAAGGATAGTTATCAAATTGGGCACTGGAAGAAATAATTAGAATAATTTGTCATTATTAATGCCTTACAAAGGGGAAGTGTGAGAAATAGGCCACAGTATTACAACAAAAAGTCCCAAATTGCTTCTACAGTTGTTATTCTTTAGTCATATGATGGCTTTATAGAATGCAGTTCTGTTTAGCCTGATTGTGCCAGAACAGGTTTTCCCGAAAGACTCACTATATGTCCTGAGTGACCTATTTTGTTTTCTTTTGTATGTCTAAGACTTCTCATTTGAAATTCTCCACCTTGGAATGTGAGAGTGATTGACATAAATAGACATGACCTAACCCATTTTTCCTCCCTGTTCTTAGCCTTGTCACTTCAGACTCCAAACTAGTTTCTCCAGGCCTAAATGAAGAGAGGAGCTGCCAGAGAGCAAGTTTCTCCCCTTTTGGGTCCCTTCCTCTGTAGCACTTCTCTTTGGCGTGCCTGTAAGCATTTCTGAACGCAGTGCAGCTTATTATTCTACAGCAAATGCTTTCCTAGTCAGCCAGTAATAAATTGTGCTGGACCCCATGCTGAATCCTTTCCGTAAGTTATTTTATGAAAACTCCTTGCAAACATCTTAAGAGGTAGATAACTTGTCTAATGCCAGTGGTAATTATCTGTATTAATCAGCACGCTTGGTTTTAAGTGATAGAAACCAAACTTAAATTTATGTAAGAAAAAAGTAAGGAACTGATTTATTGACTTACATATTAAAAAATTCAAGAGTCACTGATGGGTTTTGGTATAGCTTGATTCAAGGAGCTCAAATGATGTTCATTAGGACTTTGTTTCTCCATATTGCCTGTCAGTACCTCCTCACGTGTTGGCTATGTTCCAGGCAGACTGTCCCTCCTGTGATGGAATGACGGCTGCCACAGACTGGGACAGCATCCCCAGAGATAATGAAAACCTCCACTTCTAGCAGTTTCTAAAAACATTCTGGGGTTGATTATGATTGGATCAGTTATAGCCACTCCACCATCTTTGATGTTCAGAAGATAGAATATGTTGAGAGGGTTAGGCTTAGATCACCTGAGCTGGGGTCAGATAAATCCTGTCCTGTAAACACAGGGCTTACAATAATGGTGAGCTGATCTCCTAAGCAAAATGGGGAGGCTGTTACCAGACAACAGAGAGTCGACACGAGGGGCCAATGATCACAGATGTGTACTATGGAGGCTGATGAAGATCCAAACCTAGCTTGTTTATCATCATCATCATTAATATTATTATTATTAATTTTATATCCATGTTCATGATGGCGATACTGTACTATATTCTCTTCAAACTAAAATGTTCCCCTTCTAAAAGTTGTTGCCCACTGGCTAACATTGCTCTCTCCTCATTAGACAATATCATGTACATAGCCTGAATCATTCCTTTCAGCAAAAGAATATGCATTATTGCAGTTGGTCTCTATTTCTTAAATTCTCAATAAAATAATGAACATCTCAGGATCATCTTTTCATCCTCTTTTGCCATATGTGAATCACAGCACAAAGATCGTTCATGTATGCAATGGTCTGTATTTTGCTTCTGAATAGGGTAAGTACATCCTGACTTCAAAAGAATGAGAATGGTTTCTTTTCTAATAATTCAACAAACAAGCATCCTTAGTCTTCATAGCGTACCCCATTCTGAAAATCTGCTCAGATGCTTAATATCACAGACAGATGTTCTCAAAATTTAGGTGTTATTCTTTGGAAAATTGTGATGCTTTTTGACGTTTATGAGAAAGTCTCATATCTTATATGCACTTGCTGTTTAATATTTGTTGCTTTTAAACAAAGAATATGTTAGGCATTTGAGAGGTAGAATAAGCATGGTTTCTCTGTACTGGGAAAAATAAAGGTTTGAACCCACTTAGGCTTAGATTCCAATCTTGATAGCTATGTGGACTTGGGCAATTTCAATGTCACTGAACCTTACTTTTCAAACTTTGAAGGGATGTGGTAGGATTTATAAAATGTGAGGTGCCTGTAGCTGTTCAATAATAAATGGCTCCTTCCTTTCCTTCTCATGTAATTGTTATGGTCACATTAGGCAGGACCAGATTTTGACATACTTGATGATACCTTCAAGTATCTGTTGGTATGGCAAAGGATGACTTGTAATATTGATACTATGCATGAGTCCAATGCCGTCTTCATAGATAAACCTAGTACACCGCTATGGCCATGTTTGTGTCAACACTCTGTGGCTATGCTTAGTTGGGGGTTAAGGAGAAGGCTACCTAGCTTTGTAGCCTTGATTAATATCCCTGGTAATTATTTAATCAGTATGAAGTACTGACTTACTCTCTGACTATGGCTTTGAAACATATTTCTCTTAAATCTAGATGAACATTTATTGAGAACCTGTTTCCTAGAGTTGGTCTGCATGGGCTCACATCCCAGCTTTGCCCTTTTACTATGTCTGTGTCTTGAACAAGTGGTTTGCTTTCTTCATCTGTAAGGTGCAATATCATAGTGCCTCCTCAGTGAGTGGTTGTGCAGATTTTAAGAATTGGGTATGTGAAGTGCTATGAGCAGTACTCTGTAATAGGGAACACTTAGCCATCATTATCAAGTATAGTATGAAGATGAGTAAAAGTTTGTCTTTACCCCCGAAAAGTTACCATTGAATAGTGAAAGGAGAGAGACATTACTCTCTAAATAGTTCTACTGATATCTAAACTATGTGCTAAAACAGAGGAAGAGGGATTCCAAATATAGTAAAGAAGAAAATTAACTTCACTAGAATTAACTTTATCTACTTGAGACACAGTGATCTCTTTCTGCTCTTGAAGGATGTATAGAAAGTGACTTTCTTATCCATCTATTCCACACAGTTTATTCTTTAGTATATAGTTTTGAATGTGTCACTTTTTGCATATATCTGTTATTATCCCCAACAAGATGGTTGTTTCCTTATCAGAAAATGGTACACACTTGGGCATTTGTAGGATTGAGTTAATAAAAATCATATTTTAAAAACCATATGCAATAAAATTATGAGTCCAGTAAGGTAGACACCTAGTGCTACAAAACCAAATTATTTGCAAGGAGGCCATTATGCATCTGGATGGCTACAGCTTTTGCTTTTTTTGAGCTAAATTATTAAAAGAGTAAGCAACAGTTTTCTTCTGAGGGAATAGCAGCAAAGTTTTTGTTGTTGAATTTGTGAATAGAATTGACTTTTAGGAGACTGATAAAAAATGCTCTGACAAATCATTTGCAAATAGGCAGATAGTATAAGCTTAAATTCAGTAGCCCCAACTTCAAATTCTGAGTCCACTCACTTCTCATCCATGGAAACTTTGACACAGTGTTTTCAAACTTCTATAATAGCTACCTCACTTGCTGTGGGAAGTAAATATGATGACACACCAGTCTCTATCATGTAACAAGTGCATAATAAATGGAAGTCATAATAATGATAGTGATTTATTGCTTGGGACAACCATGTTTATACTGTTTATCAATCCAGAAAGAATCTTCTTTATAGGTTGATTAGACAACTTTTGGTCTTGAAAACAAAAAATGTTTGTCAACAAAAGACAGTTTTCCCTAATGTATTTGTAAGTGGCTTTAAAAATTACAAAATAAATACTCTGAGGGGATAATTCCATATGTTCAATTTTTAGATCAAATAAGGAATGAGCAGAATGTATGGATCATGAGGGATCCAGTAATGTGTCCCACTGATGTCTTATTGGCTGTCTTTACTTTATGATTAGGCATTAAATATTTGACATATTTCTTGTCCTTTCCCAGTGCATTGATTATTACTATAAACTAAAATAGTGTTATCTAGGAGTTAAGGATAAAGAATCTGGAGCCATATTTCCAGTATGACCCTGAGCCTCAGCTTCGTCATCAAGGAAGTGAAGAAAATAATGGTATCTATCTTTTTTAAGTTGTTGTAGGCACTAAATAAATTAGTGGACATAAAGCTTCTAAATAGCACTTGGCATATAACAAGTGCCAGCTGCGTGTTAATTATTGTTGGTAGTCTCTTCCTGAAAGAAATCTGGTTTTTACCCCTGTATCTACCTCTAATATTTTGCACTGCCTTCACGTTTTTTTCCACACCTAGAATATTTCCTTAAATCAAATAAATCTAAATTCAATTTTTATTTATTTTTACATTGAGCATTTATAGATAAAAGAACTTTATGTGCTTTGTATATTTGATTATAATATATGAAATAAATATATAATCTTATAAAAACAGTGGTCCATGTATCACCCTCATATAATGCCAGTATTACGTATACCACATTTATTTTCAATTTTGTGCCATTTACTTGCAGCTTCAAATCTACCCAAAAGTATCTATTTCCAGTATTAGGCAAAACTAGGGATATATATTGAAGGGGTAGGGAGAGAAAGACAAAGAGGGAGGTATGCAATAAATGAAGCTATACTAATTATAGCCATTTATTATTAAGGCCAAATTATACTCATATGATTTATCTATTCAGAAATAATTTTTATTGTAGATTGATTAGACAATTTTGGTCCTAAGGATATAGCATCTTTTCCATAAAAAACAGTGCATATACAGAATACATACATATATATTTGTAAATATGTACACACATGTATGTTGACTTGCGTGTAAGAGATAAAGCTCTAGTGAGTACTTCAAGAAATGCAAACAGTGATGAGATTATGATATACTTCTCTTTTTAACATTACATTATTCATATATGAAAAAGTTTACTATTTGTGTCTATATGATGAGCTTTAGCAATGGCCCTAAAAGCACTCTTTAATGGTGTGAGGGGAGAGATTTATCCTCTTAAATAGTTAGCACTGTGGTATCCCATCTGACCTTAAGAAAGTACCAAATAATTCTGTAGAAATAGAACTACACAATGGTAACCTTTTGGAATGACAGCTGTCTCTGTAAAGGATCTGCTTATTAATAACTTCTCTCAGTAGAAGTCAATAGATAAATATTGTTTAATTGGTGAATGCAGTGGGACTAATCATCTCAGATAGGTCCTCCTTCCGAGAGGTTCATCATTTGGGGTAATATAAATGAACCTGAGGAATAAGGAATTAATTTCAAAAAGACAAAATTATGGTTTCAGTCAGGCTGAGGTGAAGAGATGATGGGATAGAGAACTTAAATCTCAAGGTTCTGATTTATCTACTTTATTATTAATCAGAACAAAACATTAATCAAGCATGACCCCAAAATAGGTACTGTAAGAAGGATACAGACTAAACTTACTAGCAGGGTCAGACAGACATAAAAATGGAAACTAGTCTCAGGGCTTTCATTTGGAATCTGAGTGGGAGAAGATCCACACAACGTGGATAAAGACTGGAGATGCTTTCACATTCCTTCCTTTCCACTCTCATGGAAGGTACAACCTTCCTCTCATCCTTCGCCTGGGTGAAGTTTCACACCTTTATGTCAGAAAACAGAAGTTGGCTTTGTCTCCCTGAAAAATCTTCAACTTGCCCATGTTATAAACAAAACAAATAGACAAACAAAAACAGAGAAAAAACAAACAAAAAATGGTCCTCTGATGTACCGTTTCTTTTTTTAGTCGTGCTTAAGTGTATACAATTCATGGTGCCACTTAATGGACAGTGTCACTTAATGGCTATGGAATCTTAGGCAAAGTATTTAATCTCTCTAGACCTTAATTTCCTGATAAGAAAATGATGATATTAATGTCTATCCTTTCGGGATTTTTAAATAAATTTTATTGTAGTAAGACCACTTAACATGAGATTTACTCTCTTAAAAATTTAGCTGCATAATACAGTATTGTTAATTACAGGCATGATGTTATTACAGTAGATCTTATTCATCTTGTGTAATTGAAGCTTCATGTCCATGATTAGCAACTCATCTCCCACTCCCCCAGAGTCCCTAGTGTCTACCATTATACTCTCAGTTTCTCTGAGTTTGACTGTTTTGATACTTCTTATAAGTGAAATCATGCAGTACTGTCCTTCTGTGACTAACTATTGCACTGAGCATAATGTCTTCAAGGTTTATCCATGTTGTTGCATATTTCAGGATTTCCTTTTTTTTTTAAGGCTGAATAATATTCCAGGTATATATGGCCATGTTTTCTTTATTGACTCATCCATTGGTGGACATTTGGGTTGTTTCCACATTTTGGCTATTGTGAATAGTACTGCAATGAAAATTAGGGTGCTAATATATTTTCCAGATCCTCATTTCAATTCTCAGAAGTGGAGTTGCTGAATCATATGGTAGTTCTCTTTTTACTTTTTTTGAGGAACCTCTATTTTCTATAGTGAGGAGTCATTTTGCTTTCCCACCAACAGTGTTTCCTTTCTCCACATCCTTGCACAAGGGTTTCCTTGTCTCCATATCCTCGCCAGCACTTATTTTCTCTTGTCTTTTTTTAAATAGCCATTCTAAAAGACATGAGATGATATCTCATTGTGGCTATGATCTGCATTTCCCTGAGGATTAGTGATGTTGAGCATCTTTTCATGTACCTATGGCCATTTGTATGTCTTCTCTAGAGATTTGTGTTTGTCATAAATGGTTTTTATTATGTTGTAGTACATTCTTTCTAAGGAGCAGGAGTTTTCCAGGTAGACAAATTAAAGAAGGATATTCTAGGCAAAGTACTGTTAATGTGGTTGGAGCTCTGAGTGTCTAAAGCTGTGTATGGGTGTGTGTCTTAGAGGTGAGTTTGTGTGTGCATGTGAGGAGTATCTAGAGATGAGGTAAAATTCTGCTGACAAAGATGTCTTCTGAGTGGTATAATATAGTTTCTTCTTGGAAATTAACTCTGATGGAAACAAAGAAAATGCATTAGCAAGAAGATAAATTGGTAGCAGGAGTTAAGGTATTTCAGATATAAACCAGGGCTGGTCTGAAGAGGAGAATAGAGGAATTTTTGAGTTTGGCAAACAGGGTGTCATTGTCAAGATTTTCTAGATAAAAATGTCAGGGTGTTGTGTCAGTAGTTTCCAGGGGTTTAAGGAAGTAGGAAAAATGTGTAGTCTATGAGAATACTCTATTTAAGAAACTTTGATACTCAAAAGAGACAATGAGATGGGGGTAGTAGGCTTGAAAATGAGGCTGAATGGATGAAGGTCTTTTCTTAGGGAAGAGACTTTTAATATTTTTAGAAAGAAGGAAAGAGATCAGAGGGAATTAGGATGTAAGAGAAAGTAGCTAACTGATGAAGAAGGTTCCAGAAAAAGAATAATAAAACCAGTAACACAGGTGTCAGGCAGGATTTGGAAGAGATTATGATCATATTTTTCTCTAATAAAGATGAATTAAGATGTTAGAGTAATCATATTCTGACATCACTTTTTATTTTTATGTTTGTTTCTTTTTTAATACATTGAAATAATGAAATCATGTACTTTGAACAATAGGCAGTTGGGCTACAAAGTCATATTGATGTGGATAACAAGAATAAATATGTTTTAGAAGTGAAGGAAAGAAACAGTTGGGGTGGATTATGGCTTGTGTTCCTCTTGCAGTGTCAGTAAGAAGCATCAAATCATATGTTAAGTCTAATTTCAATCATATAAACATCAGGAGGTAGCATAGTGACATGTCCTACCACTCCATGGTGCTGAAATGCTTTTATATTTTATTTAAGTCATGAGATGTACCTCCTTTATTATAAGGACACCTCAAATCCCTTTTTTAAAGTAGTGGACAAAACCTGAATGAATACTGAGAATATTTCAGAAACAGTTTAGCTATGGGGTCATATCACTTATCACTTAAAAATTATAAAAAATTAGAGCAGGGACCATAGGCCTTTGTTTTTAATCTGGACATCCTGAAGATAAAAAAAAGGTCTTTACACACTAGCAGGCATCTGCCACAGGGCATTGGCAGCCTGAGAGAGTGCATAGAATCCTGTGGCACTCACAGCTTTGAAGGCTATTGTGTCACAGTTTGCTTCAGCCATTCAGTAAGTCGAGTTTGAGTCTCCTAAGACCATTAAACCCTCAGCCCTAATTTGTTCTCTGTGGTGAAATTACCCATAATGCTGAAAGATCCAATCCCCTCTTGATATGGTCATGAATTGACCAAATCCAAAAGCCAACATATCTGACATGAAGTTTAGTACTGTTCTTTCTAAGAGACTAAGCAGCAGTATAAATCTCTAGATGTAGAAAGATACAAGAAAGTTATTTTTCAGTCTCTGATTAAATACAATTAGCACACCACTGAGATTTGTGCTGTAGAAGTGGAGTTCAGAACTCCAATGAGAGCTTTTTGGAGACCTTAGGAAAATAATAAATTGCATCTGAGATAACTTTATATTTCAGCAAAGAAATAAAATAGACTAGAGGTATTTGTAGGTATATGAGGAGCTATAAATGGGGATTTTGTTCTGGAATGTAAGGGCAGAGGCTCAAGAAAACCCTTTAAGAGCTGGAGAGAAAGTTTGACCACTAAGTAGACACCAGTGTACTCTCAATCCTGCCTCCAGACAAGAGTCTGGCCTATTTAAAATAGAGGAATTACAATACCCTTTGAACATAGCCATGTCATGTAATGTCTTTTGCTTTCAAACATACCTTCACTGACATACAAGTGTCTCTAGAGGAGAGAAAATACTGCCTTTTCTCTTTTGCCTCCCTTTTGTCAATAATATCAAGGTGATTCTTTGTAGCTCCATTTACTCAGGACTTTGAATGTCCTTCCTCCCCAAACCCAAGTCTTCTATTCTCATAATAATGAAATGGGATGACACCCCTTTGTTAACTTTCTTTAGGAGCTGAAGTCTCCATTGGGCCATAATTTGTAACCAGAACTGAAGGCTTAGCAATTAAATCCCCCATGAAAATATATGAATTAAAGTAGAAATGTTATGGGCTGATTTTTTAACTAAACTTCTGCCAGCTTTTGCAATGGCTTATGAAAAGATGCTGGCATATTCAATAAATCTTGGCTGGCTGTTGTCCAGGAGAAATTATCACCAGTCCTTTGAAGGATCTCTGGCTTCCCCTTAGGAGAGGGAGGGGAGGGAAAACCATTCTGGTACATTCTGAGTTGTGCTTTATACATTAACTTAAAATATATGTTTCACCCATTTAGCAGTCTCAATAATAAAAGCTGAATACAGCTGCAACAACGCTGCTCTATGCATTTTAATGACTGATTTTTGAATATACTAGAATTATAGATGCTATTCAAATATTTTCCTTTTTTAAGAAGTCACAAATCCCTTCCCTTAAAAATGCACAAACACTTTATAATCTTTTAATAATTTGTACTAAAGAGTTTTAAAGCTTAGAATATGTGGAAATTATTTGTTTTAGGACCAGTAAATATAATGGGCTTGTCAATATGGTATTCAAATAACTGTCAAAATATTTGGAGTGTCTCCAATGAAAGGAACCTAACTCAATTTATGCATTCAGATGAATTCTAAATAGAAAAAGTGATACACAGTTCAAAAGGAAGCATTAGACTTTAAAGCACCTTTCCATTTCTCTAAGGAATTATGATCTACTGCTCAAATAGACTTTTAAATGGCTGCTGAGTTTTCAGACTTCTCAGATGTTCATACTTAAATCAGTTTGAACTAGTTAAGTAGAGTCACAATTAGAATTGTAATTTCTTTTCTTTCCATTTTAACCAGTTGTGAAGAAAGCTAATAAAATTGGGGATGAACATCTGCAACCTTTAATATGATAACTAGGTCTTTGAAATGTGACACAATGCTTTATCGACATCCAGAGGTTATTTGTCTAAGCTTAATGCCAGTTTTGACATAGAAGCTCTGTACTTTTTGTATGATGACCCATAATGCACAAACCAGAAGCTTTCACTACTGAGCTCTAAAAACTAGGAGATTTTAGATTCAGCTTATAAGAAAAAAAATGATGTATCATGACAAAACTTAATCATATACTATCCTCAATTTGTCATAGAAACTTACAAAAACATCTGTTAAATAGCCTAAAGTTTAGGATGCTTATGATCAATGTAAGGAAATTCTCAATAATTTACCATTAATTCAGAAGTCCATTCTTAGGTTGGAGACATGTCAGTAAAACATGAAGTTCTATGAAATCTTTAGTAGAGCAAACAAACAAAATAATCCGCTTTATTGTTTTCTCATTTCAGCTTCAAATAACCCTGTCTTTTAACACTGCCTCCACGATCTCATTTGACAAACCATGGTTTCCCAGAAAACAATTTGAAGATTTTGAGAAGCTGGAAAATAATGTTTTCTGAATGTATTAAGTGATTTGTAACACTGATGATTCAAACTTCTTCCTAAGCAGTTTATTTTTTCATCTGTAAACTGATCTAAATGTCTATTATGAAGAATAATTTAGAAAAGTCCATTTGGAATTGTTGTTCTGGAATAGGGGGTCAGTAAACTTTTCTGTAAAGGGCCAGACAGTAAGCAATTTGGGCTTTGGGTACTTTGTCACAATTATTCAACTCTACCACTGCAGTGCAAGGGAACCATAGGCAATCTGCAAACATGGAAAATATTGGCTGGTGGATTTGGCCCATGGGCTGCTCTAGAGCAGTGATTGCCAATTGTTGTTTCTGTGTGATGGGGAGGGAACTTTGGGAAGTTCATTGGGGGAAAAACTTCAAAAGAATCTCTACTGGAAATTTTCATCTTTTTTCCTTTCAAGAGTTAAAGGAAAATTGTTTTTTTGGCTGAAATAATTTGGTGGGATCTAAAAACTCCACACATAATATGAAGGGGGTCAGAAATCACTCTGAGTATTTCCACATCATTAACATATAATATAACATAGTGATATTCAATATAAATATCACATGAGATACATATGTGTTTTGAATTTTCTAGCAGTCACATTAAAAGGTAAAAAAATGAAAACAGGTGAAAACATTATTATACTATCTAATCCATATAAAAAGGATTAATAGGGTATCTTACATTATTTTTTTTAAAAAGCCTTTGAAATCCAGTGTGTATTTTACACTTACAGCATATTTCAACTTGGACTAGTCACATTTCCAGTGCTCAGTGGTCACATGTGGCTAGTGACTAACATATTGGACATCACAGGAAAAGATCATGTAATATGTTACTTATACTCATTGTATTATATTTTGGAAACAAATGATATAGAATGTAGGACAGATTAATGCTCTCTTTCACCTCCTTTATAGCACTGAGCCCAGCAGCAGCCTAAAACATCTTCCTAACACATTTGGGAAGTAACTGTCAAATCAAGAGAACTGGCATCTAGGATGAAACCTCTTTGCCAAGCTGTGTAGAGATCATAAGATGAATTCAACGACATAACTGATCATTCGAAATCTCAGGACTCACTTCAAACAATTATTTTCTTTTATTTGCCAACCACAAGTCAAACATTCCTGTGCCAGGAGAGACCAGAGAGATAGAAATGAGAGAATCCAGCTGGGGAAAGACAGCAGAGGGATGGGATCATCTGCAACAAATGGCAAGTATACGTCCTCCTCAAATTATCCACATTCCACAAACTAAACATTGTGTCACCAAACAAAACACAACTGCAAGGCCCCCCTGGCTGTCTACACCTATCATTCTGCAGTGCCTGGCCACACACACTGAGCCTAACGATGCATCTCTATTCCAAAAGAATTAACATCATTGGACTGAAACAGGTCAGGCCTTGTCTGCTCTCTGCCAACTGTGGGGAGTCAGGGGCTCTGACCCCAGCCACTCTCTCCCTCTGCCTTTCTGCCTGTGGTTGTCCTGGTCACTTTGACCAGGACGTATGGCACAAATTCCCTTAGTAATTAATTTCTCCGTTCTTCTCTACCAACCAGAAAAAAATGCTCCTCTCTGAAGACTTCCCAATCTTTACTGTTCATAGCCATTCAGATCCACCAACCCAAAATTCAGTCACCTCTGGAAATTAAAAGCTTTAAAACCTCATCTGGTGATAAAATCTCACCTGACCTGAACTCATTTATCAGCAAAATCTGACTGTTCTGAATGCGAGTCCCTTTGTAGGTCTTTATTTAGCTAACAGTTGTGAAACTTTATACTACAGACATGTTAATGTTTTTGAATGTAGGTGCAGCCACAGATCCCACTGGGATGATTGGGTAATAGGTCATGTTCATTCCATGTTCTCTCTTTAATATCAGAGAAGTTCTGAAACAGAAGCGACTCCAAAGGCCCCTTCATCAGTGGACCTTCATTACTGGTAGGAGAAGTTGTAGTAGGAGTAGTTAATAGTTATTTAGCACTAGGTATGCTCTAGGTACTTTACATACTACTATTATTACCTTCTTTTATAGATGTGAAAAGTAAGGTCCAGTGGACTGAGGTCACTTGCCCAAGGTCCCACAGAACAAAGTGGCACCACTAGGTAATGCCGATAATCAAACCTATAGGCTTAGAGTTCATAGTCTCCCACTGTGCACACACGCCTCCCTACAGCTTTGTTATAGGGCCCCCTCACTTGGCATTTCATACGTGAATGTTCTGTCTCCTTAACTAGAATTCCTGCTTCCTGAAGGCATTGTACCTCCAATGCTTTCTACCTTGTAAGGGTAAATATAATAGCATTTATAGCAAAGACTCAGTAGGTCAAAAAAGAGTTACGTATTTCAGAAGTGTACGGTAGATTCTGTAGATCATGTTCCCCCTTGTTCTATCTTCTGCAAAGCTTATTTGACTGCATGACATGATGGCTATTAAGCTCTGCCTCCGTCAGTGAAAATAAGCACAGCACAGCACAGCCAGGTGTGTTCTCACTTTAGCTACAACAAAGATGAGCTCTGGTTTTGGTTCCTGCAGACTGAATGCTTACTCTGAGCTATGCATTAAGACCTATGTGTGTCTTTTCTCAGTTGGTGCCCTACAGTTTCTGGGGAGATGCAATTACTGTTCCCATGTTACAGATGAGAAAACCAAGATTTGGAGATGTGTGAGCATAATGCTAGGAAGTGTGAAATAGTATTAAAATTTAGGTAATTTGACCCCAGAGCTGTCAATCTTCCTTGTTTTCCTTCCTTGCCTCTGGTTTTCATCTGAGAGTACTTTCTAGGATGCTGCTAGAGTTACATTTCTAAGGTTCAACCCACTTTCTAACTTCAGTCCACCTTCTTCCTCACATCCCTTGGCACTCCACTTACGTGAGAGCACCTGAGAGTCTGTGAATATGCCCTCCTCTGACCATGGACCATACTCATTAGTCCTCACAGCAATATTGGGGATTTGTGCTGTTGGTGTTTCCATTGAACAGGTTATGGAATTGGGGCTATAGGCACTAAATAAGTTATTCAAATTTACACTAGACAATTTGTGGCTAAACTGGGGTTCAAGCACCCATCAGCTGATGTAAAATCTTGCACACTTACAGTCCACATTATCCTGCCTTTCATTGAGTTACTTTCTACAATTTCATCATTCGAAGAATGAATTATGATTATTAAAATAAAAACTGAAATAACTCATGAAACTTTTCATTGAACTTCCACCTACTGAATGAATGAAGAAACATGAACTTAATTGAGTATTCTTCTGAGATTCACTAGTGGTATATTTTTGGTCTTTGCATAAAGTATTTCCTGTGTGTTTCTGTTCAGCCTATATATTTCATTTTTAAAGCCAGAGTTGCTTTCCAATTAATCATGTTTATCAGCAAAACACACTCTAAGTCACTAAAATAAAAACTTAATGAAATAACAGGACAAGGGTTGAATAAAAAAGTTTTGGACAAAAGCTCTTTGACCACAACTGGATGTCATATTGGGGATGTTTTTTCCAGAAGTCATTAATCATAACAGTTCCTTATAAACAGTAATACATATATGTGTGTCACCTCTTTATGCATCAATAAAAGATCAGATCAACACAGAACCAACTCATTCTGTTTGACTGTTGGAATATGTATATTTTTAAGAACAGTGAAGTTAAGAAAGCCTTTATGGGCACTTGATAAACTGTAAGTTAAACAGAAGAGCAGACTTTTTCCTTTCCATGGAATTAAATCCTGTGGGGATTTCTCCAGATCTTCAAATAAGTCCCTCCAAGGGAGAATATCTCCAGTGGTTAGAACATGCAACCTCGGTGCCTCCGAACTCCTTGTCACATTGGAAGTGTTTGGGTGAGCTATGCAGATCACAAAGATGGGGTAATGAAACCCACCACCATCCAAACAGGGAAATCTATCACTCACCTCTTCCACTAATAGAGTTAGAGCTTCGATTTCACACTGCAAAGTCTCAGATTTATTTTGCTTACTTGAATCTCAAAGCTTGAGTGTGCTCCGATTTGGGAAAGTAAATTCTGCAGCCCTTTAAACTAAATAATAGTTCTATTTATAACACTTGTCATAGCCTTTATACTCCTTTGCATATAAAATGTGGCAATACAAACATCTACTTTAATGTTTCTAGTAGAGAGTGGTTAGCACACTGATTTATTAGGAAATAGGAAAAAAAAGAGCTGGGCTCACCTAGGTGTGGACAAAGGTGTTGTGGAACTGTTGGCCATCCTACCCACTTATAAATGGGAGGTAAAAATCCATCCAGTTTGTTTGTTAAGTTCATACCAAACCATTCTTTTCATTGAGCTGTTTGCTTTGATAGCAGAAACATGCTGAAGGTTTTGTCTTAAGGCAATTCCATTTCTCAGGATGCGTCCTACCTTTTGTGTATCTATCCTTTAGAAAACGGTAAATAGAAGCTTAAGCAGCTAATAGCAAATTCCAATTCCAGTTCCCACTTGTATCTGCGAAGGGTTTCTCTGTTCAACTGCTAACAGTTAAATGCAAAACTAACCTAACCAGCCATTGGGTGGCACTGTTGCTCCACTAAGTTCTTGACTAAAAACTATTTCTCATACTAGAAAAAGGAAAAGAAATGAAGTATGATTGTACCTTAAAGGAAGTAGCATTGTTAAAATGGGACAATTGGCTTTCCTGTGTTTCTTTGATTCCTTCTATCCACTAAAGACCCTTCAACCCAGGAATGACAACTAGGTTTGAACTCAAATGCCAGTATCAGCTGTTTGACAGATGCAACCTAGAGCCTTGTGTTGAGAAGGATTCTGATGTCATATTCAAGCTGATGGGGAAAATGTTACGGATTGAGTAACAATGTCTGCTGTGGGTACAGAATATTGGAATAATGACATACATACCCTTTTTCCTTTAGCCTACGTTATGAACTCTATATATTGAGGACCTATAATCAATTCTGCATTACCATTGGAGATAGATAGAGAAAATATGAGTGGAAAATATAAAAACGTTAGAGTAATATCGGATGATATGTTGAGAGTCAGATTATTGGAACGTGTTGCTCATCCTTGATAAATATCTGAAGACATCCTTGATAAGATCATGACACACATACCTGAATTTTAAGTGTCCTCTTTTCTTGCCTCACCTAATCTAGCCAGAGTTTTAAAGGTTATGAGAAAATGGTGTCATTGCCATAAAGAGGTTAATAGTTTTTAGCTGGCTTGTGCTAGAGGGTGGAGGCCAAAAAGAGATGTCTTAATCACAATATCAGAAAACGCGAAGCCCAAACTATATACTCATCTTAGTTTAAAAAATGCTGTGTTCATTTGATTTCAGATATTTGTGGTTTTAAGATTTACTATGAAGGAACTATGACTGCTGTATATGTGTGATTCTATGAGTGCATAAACCTTTCTCTACCTCCTCTAAAAACCTTACAATGTTCCTTGATACTGGGCTATTGATTAAATGGGCTCTACAGTAGTGTTTCCTGTCATGATATAAGTTATCTATAGTTGCACTGTACAATAAGATAATCATTAGTCACATGTGGCTAGTGAGCTTTTGAAATGTGGCTAGTGTGACTGAGGAAATGGATTTTTAATCTTTATGTAATTTTAGCTGTCAGGGGAGCTTACAGCTAAGGTTCTATTGTAGCCAGAGGCTGGTAAAGCTTTACTCTATGGCAGGAATCAGTGAAGCCTTCTGTGGTAGACAGTATAATGCCCTCCCCACCAAAGATGTCCATGTCCTAATCCCCAGAACCCACGGATATGTTACTATACATGGCGAAAGGAACTTTGTATGTGTGATTAAGGTAAAGATTTTGAGATGGGAAGATTATTCTGGATTACATCAGATTAATCACAAAGAACCTTCTAATGAGAGGCATTAAGTCCTAGAGGAGAAGGTCATGTGATGATGGAGGAGAGAACTAGATGAAAAGATGCTACTCTGATGGCTTTTAGGATGGTGGAAGGGGCGAAGAGGCAAAGGATGCACGTGGTGCCAAGAAACTGGAAAAGACAAGAAGAAACTTTCTCTCCAAGAGCCTGAAGCACCACTCTAGACTTGTCACTTCCAGAATTGTGAGGTAAAACATTTGTGCTGTTTTGAGTAATTTGTTACAGCCTCAGTAGTAAACTAATACTTAAATTTAGAGAGGGGGACATTTGAACAGCTGTAAAGGATCAATGGGTATCGTCACGTAGAGAAAGGAAGGATGTTCCAGCCAAAGGAACCAGCACAAGTTCAAATATGTGAAGCTCCAAAAAATTATTCTGTGCACGGAAACAGTGTGTATCTCAGGTAGCCTGCAGTTTAGCTGTGTTTCAAGGAAATAAGAGACAGAGCTCTGGTGACATTCCCAGAACTCTGTGGTCCAGGAAAGGGAACCTTCTGGTTTCAGCATTAATCACTAGCATGATGAGACCAATACTGGGGCCATGCTTCCCTCTCCTGGACCACACATGGACTTCAGGAGTCTCCTGTGGTTTTGCTCCATGTATTTCTTTTCCCACAGAGATCAAGAGAAAAACCCATAAATATTTGCTGCAGGAAGGGATGAAGGATCTGAAGCAAAGGTAGCCATTAAAAATAAGGAAGTAACTTGAAAGAGAGGAAGCTATTTCTGTGCCCTTAGAATTTTTTTGCTGGCATTGGGAAGTGTATGAGAAGAGTAAAAGTTATCAATTTCAGATTGGACAAAAACTCCTAAGATTCCTATAAAGGAAATATTTTGATTCTTATAATGTATCTTATGCTTCTTTTGCACACAAAGATTTTATAGCAGGATGGTGAAGAGTAATATTACTTACGAGATTTCTTCTTAAAGAAAAGCTCCTCCCCCACCCCCCTTTTGGGAAAACTTTCAGATAAGACAGCTATCTTGGGGGAAAGGCTAATTCTTCAAACCTGGATATATGAGCCCCAAGTTTTCAGAAGCATTTGAAGGAGATGTAGATGAGGGGAGAAGAGGAGTACACAGAAGGCCGGGGGAAATTTTACTCTTCATGGTGTGGACTTCATCAAGGTAGACTCCAAATGTCATGGCATATTTGGTGGGTTTCTTGTAGCACCTGGTGAACACAGTGAGAGCTCTATCTGGGGTTATTCAGGGAAGAAACAGACAGCAGGTATAGACATAAGCAGAACAGATCCCATGGACATTTAACTTTTTACAGCATTTGTTATTTGCACTGATCCAGTGACTTCTCTCTGCTATTCTTTTTATCTGCATCCATAATACCAGTGCTGGAATTCCTAGGGAATTGGTTGGTAAACAGGGCAGGAGCTGGGGTGAGGTGAGTCAGGTGAGTGAAGCACTTTCCTAGAAAGCAATATTAAAGGACACCAAAAATTTAGTGGCCAGTATAAATAATATTTAAATATAATATTAAAAAAAATAGAAATTCATGCAAAATAATTCACCATGCCATACCAGAGACAGAGGAAAAATGAAAAATCAGTAACACTGATCCTATATTTATTTAAAATTTTAGATATGTTGATATTTTCAGCATGATGGATCTTTTTTTTTAACTGAGGTACATATAAGAAAATGCACAGATCTTAATGGGCACCTTGATATAGTTTGATATGCATATATACTCATGTAACCATCGCCCTGATCAAGATATTAAACATTTTCACTAATTTTTTTTCCCCTTTATTTATTTCAACCATCCTCCCACCCCTCTCCTGGTAATGACCAATCTGTTCTATGTGTTTATAAGTCTATTTTTGTTCTGTTTGTTTGTTTTATTTTCTGGATTCCACAGATAAGAAATTGTATGGTATTTGCTTCTCTGTTTGACTTATTTCACTTAGCATAATACCCTCTAGGTTCATCCATGTTGTCACAAATGACAAGATTTCATTCTTTTTATAGCTGAGTAATAGTCCATTGTATATATGTGCTGTGTCTTTTTTATCCATTCACCTATTGATGGACATTTAAGATGTTTCCATATTTTGTCTATCATAAATATAACTGTGATAAACATAGGAGTGCTTACACAATTAGTGATTTTTCTTTGTGTAAATTACCAGAAGTGGAAATTCCGGGTCATATAGAATTTATATTTTTAGTTTTTTGAGAAACCTCCATACTACTTTCCATAGTGACTGCTTGAATTTTCAATCCCACCAGCAATATAGGAGGGTCCCCTTTTCTCTCCATCCTCACAAACACTTGTCATTTCTTGTCTTTGAATAGTGGCTATTTTGACTGGTGTGAGGTGATACATCATTTGGTTTTGATTTGCATTTCCCTGATGATTAGTGATGTTGAGCATCTTTTCATGTGTCTTCTGTTGGTGTTACCATGGATTATATTTGATTTTTAAAAAATATTGCAATAAAATATTTATCTTAATGATTGAGTTTTTGGCACCTCTTGTCATGGATACTAAATGACCAATAGGAAGCTGGGAGATAAAGAGTCCCACAAAGCTGAGAGTGAGAATTCACAAAGTAAATTTGGTAGGCCTTTTAAACTTTATTTATATATCAACTAAATACAGTAGGTAAGAACTGAATCTATTAGTCTGATTTGATGAGGAGCACAGCACAGTATGGTAAAATGTCTTATTGACAAGTCAGAGCTAGAATAACACCTCCACTTCTTAGGTCTGTATTCTCACTTGGTAATTTTCTTGCAGGGTAGTTTCTTGACTGGGATTTGTGATTTCCTTTTCTCTTTCACTACCTTCCTGTCTGTTTCAGGGATTTTGTTACTCCAGTTTGTGTAAGAGATTGGGATTCTCTAAGTATGTGAATTTAATTGCTTTATTTCTTCTTATTCATTTATGTAACTTACCCTCACGTGTAAAGCTAGAAAAGCAGTTGCTACACTATTGCTTTGCTATTTGCATCATGGCATTTTTTAAGGAAACAGTTATTGCATATGTATAACTACAACATCTAAACACAAGGCTGACGGCTTCTGGCAGAAGTCATACTTAAATTTTGGTCATAATTTCAATTTAATTAGGAAGTCTTCCATTGGCATTGTTTTTATCATCAAAAATCTTTATGGGTAACCTATTAGTAATGAATTTAAATAGGTAGATAATACATAGGTATGATAACTACATTAGTTGGGGTGAGTAATAATGTAGCTAATTGCCAAATCACTATGTTCTATACTTGAAACCAATATAATATTATATATCAACTATACTTTATAAAATATAATAGTAAAAAAATAGAACCTGTTCACCTGTGACAGTTGGGTTCTAATTGCCTTAGATCTGAAAGAAACTAAATAATTGTATCCTGTTTGCACTTCACTTGAAGTGTTATAGTACAATGGTTAAGAACACTGAGTGGATTGTAACTGGAATATCAGCTTTTTCACTAACTAGTGTCTTTGCTCAATCTGCCTAACCTTTCTAAAACAGGAGTAGATGAGAGTACTGATCTCATAGTGTGGTGTTGGGCATTAAATGAGATAATAGAGTAAAAAGTGCCTCCTTACATGGCAGCCAGAGAGATATTTTTAATATAAACTACATTATAGGTCCACAAAGCCCATAAAGATCTGGCCCCTGCCTGGGCCTCATTTCTGAGCACTCACCTCTTTAATCACCACACTCCACAGTCACCCTGGCTTTAGGTTCTGTTTCTTGTACATACAAACTCATTCCTACAGCCAAAATATCATGCTGGCTGTTTCCTCTGCTTGAATGTTCTCCTCCCAGCTGTTTATAGAGGCCTTCCCTGAGTGCCTAACTGCAAAGCAGTCTCTCCCCACCTCAGAGGAATCTTCTATTCCTTTACCTTATGTTAATTATCTTCTCTACAGCGCTGGCCACTCTCCGAAATTGTCTTTCTTTCTTCCTTTTTGTCACCATTGTCCTTACCTCGATTAGGATGTAAGCTCTGTGTGAGCTGGGACCTCACTTGGGACCTCATCTGTCTCATTCAACATGGTGTGCCCAGTGTTTAAAACAGCACCTACTAGTAGGTACTCAACTAAAAATGTATTGAATGACTGACTGAATGAGCACAGAGCCCATTGCTTAAACAAGATTATCTCTTCTGTGTATCTGTGCTGGTGATGCAGTTTACACAAATGGAATGGCAAATTCAGGCCTTGTAAGGGTTGTTCAGTGTCTCTCCTCAGTGTAATTCCTCTCTGAGGTCCAGGGAGTAAAGGTCTTTTGTCTCAGGATTAGAGGACTATTTTCTTTTACTGCCTGGAATATATACTGCCATAGTTGGTCTTTTGAATTTTCATGATATTCAAGTGCTGATGCAGGTATTTAAGATTTTAATAGCAAAAGTAGAAAGAATATTTACATAGTTCATAAAAGGACACCCTATACTTCCTTTCTGCATTTTACAGCATCTCATCACAGTGGAGTGTGGATTCCATGATGCACTAAGCTTTATATTATCTTTATATTATCTCTGACTTGCACCACAGTCAAATGACTACTCTGGCTTTAAAACTTCTTGAAACAAATCACCCATTGCCACTGATACTAAAATGAAACTTTTTCCTTAAATCCCAATGAATCCCCCAAATGTTATGCAAATTGAAAAATACCCCTGTCAAAAAACTGTCAGATAACACCTCTTATTCCCAAGGACTATTTGTAAGCATACGGAAACATCCAGAAAGAAGTAATAAATTGTTCAAGTACACTGTTCTGGCAGTCATTAATAAATCAATATGAAGGGGAGTTCTGAAGGGCAAAGTGTTGCTGTCGGTGGGTGTCCAATTTAATTTTGCTCTAAATTAATATTTCGAATATGATAAGTGAGCTGGCAGGAACAGATTTCATGATTAATTCTATGGAGTCAAAAATGCTTTGATGACACTTTAATAGCTGCTCCACCGATCTAAAAGTGCCTGAAATGGATTCACGTGGGCAAGTTCACCAATTGCATAATAATGTGGATCCCACCCAAGGAAGATACTTCTATTTTCAAATCTCTGGCATGCCTTAGAATAGATGTGTATCATCATGCAGACGGAGACATTTTTATAGCATTGTGAGCCATGGCTGAATGATACATGTGTTATGAGTGAGCAGAAAGGACCCTCTTGCAAGTCCTGCCTTCCTGAAGCCACATAAATCAGCTTACCATGGAGTCATTGTTTCCCTGAAAATGAGGGTCCCTAGAATGAAAATATTTTGTTTCCAAAGGACCAGTAACACACATGCAACCTGAGCTCGTGGAGGAGAAACACGACGGAACCTGAGTGTTTACTTTGGAGTCAACACTGATCTATAATTGTCACTAGTATGATAGCCTATGGTTGTGTGAGCTGGAGGCCACTGCTGAAGTTTTATTATTTGTTAAGCTTATTGAGTACATCTGGAATTTTGCTAAATGATGCAACTTTAAGGATGTAGGCAACAGGGTGCCTACACTTCTAGTACACTTGTGATGCTGTTATGTTGATACTATATAAACAAGAGCTGAATGGAAGACTGAACAAAGTGCTTTGGGATCATATGGGAGGACAGGATTAGCTTTATCTGGGGCTTCTGTGTTTCATCTCAGATTTACAGAATGATTAAGACTTTGATGGAATTACACAGATATTTTAAGCAGATAAAATTGAGGGGGAAGGCATCATAAAGGTGTGAAAAATCTTTGCATGGTTGAAAAATGGTAGTTCAACATGATAAGAGCTCAGGGGCTGAGAGGAGGGAGAGAGGCAAAATTGAAAACTTAGCTTGAAATCCTTGAAGATTTTGAGTGTTATGTTAATGTGAACTATATTCTAGGGCAGTAGAGAATCAGAATGGGTTCTTAAGGAGTTGGGACCATGATATGCACTTTAGAAAAACTACTATGGGGGCTATGATTATGTTGGGAGTTATATTGGGGAAATCTGAATTTCACCAGCAATCCGGATTTCTGCTTCGGACAACTGTTTGGAGGTCTCATTACCTCCTGAAGTGTAAGTTTGTGTGGATACTGGTAAGTTTCAGCTTTGGCTAAATTGTTTTTCATGGACCTATAAGACATTAAAAGGACCTCAGAATTCATTAGGTGTGTGGGTTTATGGATGTGAGAATCTTATGAGAGATCTTGGTTGTAGGTGTAGGTTGGAGATCACCAACTTGGATGAAATCATGTAGGTAGAGTCAGGAAGGTTAGGTGAGAAGAGGACTTGTCCAGTCCTTGAAGAACACCAGCTTTTAGGCATGAGCTGGAGAAGAAAAGATTCAAAACAGGAGGAAAACAGAAAGTATGGGAGTGTTTCAAAATAATAGGGTCAACAGAAGTCAAGTATGAGAAGGACTAATAGATGTGTACTGGAATTAGCCATACCCATAGAGATTTGGTAAAAGTAAAATTGTGAAAAACAGACTATAAAACATAAAAGAAAGAGAGAGCTAAAGATGTTGTGGATATAGACAACTTTTAAAGATTGTGTTTACCTTTGATGAAAAATATTCAGAGTCCCCTTCCCTCCAGAAGAAAATGTAAACTTGTTAGTCTCCTGTTCAACTTTTAAAAAAGGTTTTAGCTCAACCACAATGCTTTTGCGAGAAGCTAAAGCTGAAGTGCCTGGGCAACACGTGTATCTCTTCCTTTCCCTCTTTTGAGTGGTGATTACTTATGCATGAGTTGTAGTCCTGTCTGCTTTGTGAAAACTATGGATGCTACAGAGAGTTTTGGGAATGGAATGGAATTTCTCTCCCTCAGCAATCTTTTCTATATCTACTAAGGTTCTGTTGACTCTAAAGCAACCTGCTCATTGTTATAAATATTATGTTTACATAATCAATCTGCTGTTTATTAAAGAGTTTGTGAATTTATTTGCAAGACCCAGGAGGAAAAAATAAAGAGTTGAGATTGAGTTTAACTTGATAGATTTAGTTCAAATAGAAACCTTTACTCTTAAACAATCAAACCTGTCAAACCAGAGTATGTGAAAGAGATTTGCTATCATCCAATCATTTTTAATTTTTTAGAGAATTTTGTTTTGTCATACGTATGTTTAATTTTGCTTTGTTTTGTCTTGAGTGTGACACTGAAGATTTGGAGATTGGTATTTAGATTTGAAAACCTTGTTGGAAACTTAGGTTTAGAGCCTTTTATAGTATAAAATGTCACCAGCACATTGACCATTATTAGTTTAAGCTCATAGTTTTACTTTTTAAAGGTTATTTGTTCTAGAGAATTCTAGAACATGGAACACCTGGTAAGCTTAGATCCTCCCCATAGATATCCAAGTGCTTATATTAAAGTTTTCTTCCATTAACATCCAGACAAATCACAACCACCACCTAATAAAATTTCTATAATTTAAGTATGCATTTTGAGGCTTTCAATGTAGAGACATAACTTGGGTCCAAAACTAGTTTTTAGGAGAATGTGTTCAGTCCCTTCTATGTGGATGAATAAAAATGATAAGGGGAAAATGATAAATCAATTCCTTTGCTTAGTGTTTTGAATATAGGCTGAGCTTTTGCAGTTGGAGGTACACTTGTCATTCATAGCTTACCAAAGCCCCAGCAAACCTGGAGGAAGAGCATTCTTATGCCCGCTGTTCTATCAAGAAATCTATGCAATATTTAATTTACATGGTGGTTGGGCAAATGGATAAATGCAGTCCTGTTATATCTTTTTTATTAAGGAAGAAAGAAAAACTAACAGCTTTGATGAGGTCACCCACATTTAATACTCTTTAAATCCTGACTTTCTTGTTATCTTTTCCTTTCTTTGCCTTTGGTATTTCAAAGTACACATCAGTCCCGTTTAAGATTATTTATTATGCATTGACATTAAAGTTTTGCTAGTATTCATTGGAATCCTTGAAAATTGATTAGTTAATTAATTTTAAATGATTTGTGTGAGAAGCTGTGCATTCACTCTTTTTTTTGTTTAATATTCTTCATATACATACTACATCATTCACTCATTTTTTTTATTCCTCTCACATAGACTGTCCCCTTCCCTCAAAAAATTATTACTTAACAAGCTTAAGTATTTTTTGGTTTCACTGGCATTTCTAAACTGTCTGGTTACAAATCTAATATCTAATTTTATTAATTAATGCATAAGGGAATATCCAGACTTAGATGAATGAATTTTTTTTTTTTTTCATTCAAACAAGACTGAAATTTAAAGATGAAAACTGTTTGGAATTGTTCATTCAAGTTGGCCTTGCTCATTGATGATAATTACCTTCCTGGGATGCAGGTAGTTTAGAGAACATTCCTACTTTCAAAATCACTTTGTTGTCTGAAATTCATTCAAGCTGAGTAAGTTTAAATGTTGTATCCAGGACACTAAATACAACCACCTCCACCCATCCCCTGGCCAGGCAGAACCCTGGTTTCTTCAGTTCTCCAGAGTTGTTCCGACTTAGAGATACTGACTTTTCCTGGTGAGTCCGTAAGAGACTGAAGTGTCAAACCAGAAAGCTCATTTATCAATTTACTTTTAGAAATAGAACTGTCAGAATATCCAGATATTGTTCTGACTTGGCACACTCATTTTCAGGCCATATCAGGATGGTCTTCACAATCATCTCTCAAATTAGATGAAAAAATTGCAAGTCAAGAACCCATCAGAAGGTAAACTGCAAGTGAAACCAAATTCTTGAAAGTTTTCTTGACAAGCATAGAATCAGAAAAAAGGAAGATAGTTAGAAAAGGTAAATGTTTAATGGTGCTGCCGCTGTAAGGTATACCTTCCAGGGCAGACAGGACCCTGTGCATACAAGGTACCCTCCTCTTGAGGCAGGCTTCTGTATGCACTCTGAATGTTTGATTTTGAGATATGTTTTCTCTAAGGCTTCCATGGCCAATCAAGCTCCCTCCTGTTCCAGACTCTTGAAATATGTTGCTATCTTCAATCCAGTTATGTTGAACTTTTTTAAACTTGATAACTCTTGATATCTGAAAGGTGATGTTATTAGATGACCTATTTGATTTTGGCTTTATATTTTCAATTTCAGAAGACAAGAATTTTGGCAGAATTAGAAGTCAAATCATCATAATCTTGAGGTACCAACTGCAGGAGTATTGAGTTTTACCTCTTTGGATTATGGGGTAATTTCTATTGAAATTCATTTATTGCTAAAGAAAAAAAATACAGCTTTGACCAAAATCCATGCTCAGGTGAAAACTCACAGCTCTACTACATACTAACACAAGAAATAATTAAGATAAATTCAACTAAGATAAATAAAAAATCTACTTTAAGAAGTTAGGAAATAAACAAGATAGATACAGAGAAAGCAAAGGAAAGGAAGTAATAGGCATGCATAAATGCCAAAATTAATTAGGCAAAAACTAATATAGAGAAGCCATTAACTTAACCAAAGATAAAACAAATGGAAAAGCAAAGTAAGATGTAGAGAAATAACACATATACAGGTAAAAGTAATATAATATAAAAAACAATTTTTCTTAACATGAAAGGGCAAATAGAGCAATGGAGAAAGATCTCAAACTTCTGTAGTTTTAACATACTAAGAAAAGATCTAGTCAAACAGGTAATAATAGAACTACTAACATAAAACAGATGAAAAAAGCCACATTTTCTATCTCAGAACTTTTTTCTGCTTTAAGACAGAAATAGTATGTTATAGCCTTTACAATATTTTCATTGGTGTTACATCTGTGACTTGCAAAGATAAATTTTAGTATTTTCTTTTCGAGCTCTTACCATTCTTGTTGTTCTGAATAAGCTGAAAAATTATTTGTATAAATATATATCCTACAGAGAGATGGCCCTTAATACTAGTGTTTCTATATCCATGTTTTGCAAGCTCTTCTTTATATCATTTATAGGGCGATTAGACACCTCATATTCTGTCAATGGCTCCTCAACATCAATTTAAGAGTAATTCTAAACCATAACTTTGGCACCAAAATGATCTATTTTCTATTTTTTTTTTTGCAGATTATACTTAAGTTGACCATAAATAATTTTGCTGGGACAACAGGTATAAATGGGGACTGTCCTGGAGTCCCCACTTATACCCATTGTTCCAGAATAATTAACAGCCATCTCAGCCCCCTCATTTACTTTAAAAAATATCTCCACTTGTTTGACAAATTATGTGATCATTCCATTTGTGATACTACAGATTAGGATAAAACCACACTAAAAATTGGGCAAACTCCTTAGCCCTTACTGTCACCTCATTAACTGAAGTTAGAAAATGTTCTGGCTATATCCTGCCACTCTCCGATGTTGTACCCATGGAACACATAGTTAACCATAGGTCTCTTTTCCCACTGATTCTACACTCAGTTTCAAAATCCTATTCAACACATCATTGTGAATAGCTACTTTTGGTAAAAAAATGACATGAGTTTAGAAATTCTTTTGTCGTCCATATGTGGTATATTATGTTTTAGCACAGTTTCTTCAGTTAGGTGGGCTTAGTCCGGGCTATTTTTTTATTGAGGCCTGTACAATAAAATGCACAAATTCTCATTGTACAGCTTGATGCATTTTGACATGTGTTTATGCTCACATATTTATCGCCCAGGTTATAGTCCTGGCTATTTAAATCAAAGTATTTGTTGAAGTTACAGCATATTTTAGACTTTAGGAAACAAATTTCATTATTGACTTTTACTTTATATATTTAAAATTAGCTTTTATTTTTATGAAAGGATATATAAATGTTTTAAAATATTTAGGTTTACATGTAGTTTTATCAAATATATGCATATAATTGATTTATAAGACACTTTATGAAAAGTAATTATCCCCTTACCCTATTCACTCAATTATTTTCTTCTTTTCAGAGTACTTACCTTCAATTCATTTAGTTCATTCTTTTGATTTTTACCTCTATATTTCTAAATAATATATATATACTGCCATGTTTTCATTTTTCGGTTTTGAACATTTTCTAATGACTTTTCTCTAAAGAAGTCCAGCATTTCACCTTCTACTCCTCTTCTCTCCTCCAACCTGCACTGCCTACATGCCTACACACACACACACACACACACACACACACACACACACACACACACTTCCAGTCCTCTTGGGCTCTAATACAGCTGTGTCATTATTTTCTTTAGATCAATGTTAACCATTTACATTATTTGGTTATGCAAATGTTATTCTCAGTTGAGATAGGTAATGATTAACTTTCTCTTCTGGAAAATTTTGTTTCCCTGAAATTGTTTGTTTTTATTTATTTGTTTAGCTCTCTGTAAACTTATCAAAAATTTGACTTTATTTTCTCTTAATAAGGAAGAAGGTGTCAGATAATCTGTCTCACTGTAAAAGCAACTTCCCCTGGATCCTCCATGCATTTACGTCTAGAGTGGTTGTTCTCAAGGCATCCACTCAGCTATGGTCTTGGGTATTTCACTCATGATTTCCTGTGGACTGATTTCCTTTTTTTCTCTTTTTGAGTTTGGCTATTTGTTTCCTGGATTCCTTGCCTTTCTCTTTCTTGAATTATACTCCCTTAGTGATGTCCATATCCTAGTAGGTTTCAGATAATTATCTTAGGGGGAATACTTTTTTTTCTCCTTTTAATTTCTTTAAAAAGAGGAAATGAAAATGTAATTTCCACAGATTTCTCCTTTCCCATTATCTTTATCTTTATGGTATTAGACATTAGAAATAATTTGCTGTCATTCTGCTGGTTCTTGGAAGAGAACAGAGACATAAGTGTATATTTGATCTACCATTTTATTGGCAAATCTCAATCTTAATTTTAATGGTTTTTTTTAAGCTGAGAAACTCTTTTAAAAGTGCAGAAGGTATAACATAGATTTAAGTGGGGATGGTCTGATATTTTTGGAATGAGGTCTGGACATAATCCTGCTTTATATGGTAACAACCCCTGCCTGCTCTTTTTCTTATTATTTCTAAAAAATTAATGTGGGCTCAATGCAACTTGTACTTCAAATCATCAATTAAAAAACATAAGTTAGCAAGTTACCCATAATCTTAAAGTATTTACAGTTTAATAGGACTAGTGAAATAAGCATATCCATATTTATAAGATAGAGTAATATTGTTTCATTAAAGAATGGAAAATAAATGATATATAGTTTTAATGCAATCCAAATCAAATTCCAGCAATTATTTTTAGATATCCGTTATTTCATGGATATATGCAAACTGATTCTAAAGTTTATGTGGAGATGCAAATGACCCAGGATAGCCAACACAGTATTGAAAGAAAAGAGCAAAGTTGGAAGACTGACACTACTTGACTTCAAGACTTAGTATAAAGCTACAGTACTCAAGACAGTGTAGTATTGGTGAAAGAATAAACAAACAGATCAATGGAACAGAATAGAGAGCTCAGAAATAGACCCGTGTAAATAGAGTCAACCAATCTTTGACACAGGAGCAAAGTCAATACAGTGGAGCCAAGATAATCTTTGCAACAAATGGTTTTGAAACAACTGGACATCCACATAGAAAATAATGACTCTAGACACAAACCTTATTCCATTCACAAAATTAACTCAAAATGGATCACAGATACAGATGTAAAATGCAAAACCATCAGACTCTTAGAAGATAACACAGAAAAATACCTAGAAGACCTTGGGTTTAGTGATGGATTTTTAGATTTCATACCAAAGGCAAAATCCATGAAAGAAATCATTGATAAGCTAGAATTCATTAAATATTAAAAAAATTCTGCTCTCTGAAAGACAATGTCAAGGGGATGAGAAGACAAATCATAGACTGTATGAAAATATTTGCAAAAACACATGTGATAAAAGACCATTATCCAAAATATATAGAGAACTCTTAAAACAACAGTAAGAACATGAACAACCTGATTTTAAAATGGATCAAAAACCTTCACAGACGACTTACCAATGAAGATGGAAAATAAGTATATGAAAAGAAGATTTGCACTGTAAGTCATCAGGGAATTGCAAGTTAAAATAATGAGATACCTTTATATCCCTATAAAAATGGCCAAAGTCCAGAACACTGACAAGGAGCAAATGCTGGTGAAGATGTGGAGCAACAGGAACTTTCCTATGTAGCTGGGAGGAATGCAAAATGGCATACAGCCTTTTTGCAAGACAGTTTAGTAGTTTCTTATAAAAATTAAACATACTATTTATGATATGATCCAACAATTGTGCTTCTTGGCATTTACCAAAAGGAGCTGAAAACTCATTCCACACAAAAGACTGAAAATGGGTGTTTTTAGCAGTTTTGTTCATAATTACTAAAAATTGGAAGTAACTAAGATGTTTTTCAGTAGGCAAATGGATAAATAACCTGTAGCACATTGAGACAATAGACTGTTATTCAGTGTTAAAAAGAAATGAGTTATTAAGTCAGGAAAAGATACAGGAGGAAACTTAAGTACATGTTACTAAGTGAAAGAAGCCAATTAAAAAAGTTCACATACTATTTGATTCCAGTTATATGACATTATGGAAAAGGCAAAAGTATGGAGACAATAAAATGATCACTTGTTGTCAGTTGTGTGTAGAGGGTGAGGAGGGATGATTAGGCAGAGCACAGAGAAATTTTAGGGCAGTGAAAACACTCCGTATAATACCATGATGGATGCAGGCCGTACATTTATCCAAACCCAAGGATTATTGACACCAAGAGTGAGCCATATGTGGACTATGGACTTTGGGTTATTGTGATGCATCTGTGAGGATTCATAAATTGTAACCCATGTTGCCCTTTGGTGGGGGATGTTGGTAATGGGAGAGGGGTCATGCACCTGCTGGGGCAGGAGGTATATGGGAAATCTCTATGCCTTCCCATAAAGTTTTCTATGAACTTAAAACTTCTCTAAAAAACAGTCTTAATAAAAAATTATGATGAACAGTCTGAAGGCAAAAAGATATGATGGCTTAATTACTGGACATGATTAATAACAAATGACTAGCATATTACAGAGGCATTTTTAACAATATCAACCAAGAAATAGCTGCCTATATATTTCTTATTTTTTAGTACTATGCTAATACATTATATATATATATATATATATATATAGTACATTATATAACATTGCATAGTATACCATAATTTATGTTTATTTAATATTACATATATATGCTATGTATACTGTGTGTATTACCTACATGATATACAAACTAGCATACTACTAAGGAATAGAGTCATATTTAACCCAC
Source organism: Manis pentadactyla (assembly GCF_030020395.1). Taxonomy (NCBI): domain Eukaryota; kingdom Metazoa; phylum Chordata; class Mammalia; order Pholidota; family Manidae; genus Manis; species Manis pentadactyla. The sequence goes on from NC_080020.1 coordinate 38,178,898, forward strand.
AAATATTTCTCATTAAGATCTTAACTTTGGTTTAATTAACACAGCTTTTTGGCTGTTAGATATTGGAGGTGCACCCCAAAACAGTACCAACTCAAGCAAAAAAAGCATCTGGCCCATTCAAAATTCCATCTTCAGTTTCCACATATTTCCTTGGGTGATAATCTGCATACTCTTTTTCTACACTTTTTGTCTAGTAAATATATCAAAGTTCTTAGAACTTAGTAGCTGTAACATCACATACAATGAGAAGCATTGTTAAATTTCACAGGATAATCTCATAATTCATATCTAGTTATTTATGCCACAGATGGGCAGTGTAATATATGAGAAAATAAGCTGCCTGTAGATATTAAAAATGGCTTGCTTCTCATAGAGATTCATTCCACTTAACCACAAAAGAAAGTCTATTAATTAGACTTTTGAATCCCATTAGGAAAAACAAATACCAATACTTAACTGCTCAAATATGACATGATGGAAAATTGCTAACATAATTAGATTTTAATAGTGTTAATGACTCTTGTATCTTATTAATAAGAATTTAAACTAATGTAATATTATATGAAGAAAAATTGCCACTGTATGCTCTTCTACAGGGAAATGTAGCACGATTATGTCTATTTCCACATGAAGGGGTTTTAATTTTTATTCCCTTGCAGTTGTAATATAACTCACATGTTCCTTGGCTTAATATATTATCCCTGACATTATGTGACAGAAGGTCCTACAAGTATACCATTTAGGTCTGCAGTCTCATTAGGTATCCTAAGTCAAGCATGATGTTGATTCTGGATATAAAACTACCCATATTAAAGGTTTAAATGTCTTTTCCATATCCTCTTTCTCTACCTTTTTACAGATTACCACTCCTCTGAAGGCTTATTGCAAGTGCTTATATTTTTTTCCATTTATTAGCAAAATTAAGTTCACTGTTTATGTCATGCAGTTTGTCATTTTTGGCATAGTCTCCCTCTTAGGTTATTCCATGGACATAAAAAGCACGTTTTATTGTCAAATGAGTATGTCTCATCCATTTGTTAATAAACCAATATTTGTTTAGCATCTTCTTTATGTCTGTCATACTGAAGATACTGAGTGTCATGAGAGACATTAAGGAAGGACATGATACTTAAAGAGTTGTTTATTTGCTCAAATTATTTAAATGTTTTAGAAAGTTTTCTTTCCTAGAAACTTAGAAATGCAATATTCATATTTCTGTGCATCTCTTCAGCTAGCTAAATTCACATCCTAGCTGCCACAAAGACAAATGGATGTTGGTTTCTAACCAAGCACCAAGCAGAACAGCTGAGAAAATAGTATTTGAGACAGATGGCTTGCCAACCAACATAGGAACTCACCAAATACACACAGACTGTAAAACATGGAATAGAATGACTTATGAGGCGACCAACACCATATCCATGGCTCTCTGTCTCTCAGTAATGGCATGTCACTCTGATGCGATTCTATTAGCAGGTAGACCTCTATTCCACAAAGCATGGACCTTGGACCAGCACCATCAGCGTTACCTAGGAGCTTCCCGGAAATGCAGAGTCCCAGAGATTCTGAATCATGATATGTAATTTAACAAAATACCCAAGTTACTCTTCTGTACAGTGATGTCTGAGAAGCACTGGACTGGTTTTGCTTGACTTAGGATACACTAAGATGCAAAAGTTTTTGCACTAAGAAAATGGGAGATAATGGTGAATCCTACTCAGGCCATGTCGAAAGTACAATGTTTATCTGAGAGCCATAATTTAGGTAATGTTCTTAGAAACTGAAGTGACTAAGGAATAAAGTGATCAACATAATGAAATAATTTGAAAACATGGACAGTGATTCTCAACCTTGGCTGAACATCTAGAAGTGCCTTGGGGAGCTTTTAAAGATACCAGTGCCTGTGTCACACTTCCAGATATTTTGATTTAATTTTTCTGGTGAATTTTCTGGGCGTCAAGATTTTCATAAAGTTCCAAGCTGATTTTTATGTGCAGTTAGGGTTGAGAACCACTGATAAAATGTGAGAAATGGTTGCAGTAATGGATTAATTAGTTTGAGGGAGAGAAAACTTTTGTGGATGGTCATAAAACAGATTAATTTGTGTAGTTCCAGGAAGTCGGGTTTGACTAAGGAGAGACACTAAATAATTGAAGACCAACATAAGAAAAATTATCGTAATTTGAACATATGAAACAAAAATGGGTGTCTTTGAGATCACCTATTGAGTTCAGAGAGCGACTGTACAGCCAGAGGTACTCAGGAACCCTATAGAAGATTCATGCATTTAGCTTGAGCATTGGATCAGTGGGGTACAGGATCGTCATACTGCATTATAATAGAGTCATAATTAGTATGTTTAATGAGCACTTTCTGTGCTGGGCACTTTACAAGAATTACTAGATTTCATTCAGACTACAGTTCTAGGAGGACAGGCCTTTGAAACTGAGGGTTAGAAAACTGAAATAAATTACTTGAGATTAGAAATCAGTGAGTAGCAGGAACAGGCTTCAGCTAGGTTCATGAGACCTCAAATCCCAAGACATTAACCCCATTAAGATTCTTCCATGATGCTCATGGGTGCTCAGTTCTGTGACTCTTAGATGTGCCACCCAGCTTTATTTCAAGATCAACTTTCATGGTTAGGATGGCTTATCTAAGCAAACTCCCATAAACATTTAAGAATATTTTTAAAAAATCATTTGTTCAAAGCTTAGGAAATAGAATGTCATTTGAAAGGACAAGCCTGGGTTAGAAAACCTAGAATCTTAATTAAAATAAGTATGTAAGTAAGTAAATAAGAGAACAAGTAATAAAACCAGGTAATTTGCAATACCAGTGCATTTTTTGTTACAGTTTCTTTTTCCCCCCTTTGCAGTGACTGGAGCATCTTTGTTTTTAAACTCTCTTTTTAAAAATTGTAACCTATGTTTGTATTGCAGAACTAATTATGAGTCACCCAAGTGTAACCAAGGAGTCCTGAGGGCTCCTGAAACAGGACAAAGGAAATTCATTAAGAAATAATGTTGAGCTTATGGTTTCAAATGGTCATAAGAAATGCTAAACCACTGAACACCATTGCCTGAGCTGGATACTAAATCCAGTCATTTATCAGTCCTCAGCTGGCTTCTAGCCCTCAAGCAGAAATTCAGTTATTTTTACAAGATGAGTCTAGGATTAGTGTACCATCCTTTGTCTAGAACACACCAGCCCTTTCCTTGTCTGGAGATGCCATGCCTGATTCTCAGGGGCCTGGCAGCTTGGGGGACTTGCACTTTTCTAGCTCAACTATACATGTCTTAGGTGTGAACCCAAGTCTTCACTTCTCTTTTCTCTGTGAAAGGACACTGTGCACTGTCTTTTGTCAGCCTTTCATACAAAAACTTAATAACAGGCCACGTGTAATGATCTGTAATCAGAAGGTAAATATTTCTATGTTTAGGTACTCTTATTCAGAGACGGCATAACATAACATAGTGTAGTGTAGCATAGACAACCATTACTGTAGGGAATTTTCTGGGTGTATGAGCAGATCAGAAGACATTTGTTTCAGCATTATTTTCATAAAAAATAATTCTGAACAGTCCAGTATCACCAACACTAAGATACAGAGGCAAGGAAAGCAGTAAACTTTTTCTGTAAAGAGCAAGATAGTGAATGTTTCAGACATTGTGGGCTATATAGTCTCCATTGCAGATGCTCAACTCTTGTAGTGCAAAGCAGCCATAGTCAGCATGTAAACTAATGGACGTGGCTCTTCCAAATAAAAGTTTTTTTATGGATAATAAAATGTTGAATTTCTTAAAATTTTTATGTGGCATGAAATATCCTTCTTTTGTTTTTTTCCCCTAATGATTTAAAATGTAAAAAAAATTCCCTGCTTATGGAGATTGAAATAAATTACTTAAGATTACAAGTTGCTGAGCTACACGAACAGGCCTCTAACCAGATTTGTCAGACCCCAAACCCTGTGATCTTAACCCCATACAGAATCCACACTGATGCTCATGGATATAGAAATTTCTTACGTCGACCGGACCCCACATATGCATAACCTCCCCCATTATCAACATATCCATGGGGTGGTACATGTGCTATGATTTATGACCCTACATTGACACATCATATTCACCCAAAGTCTATAGTTTACATATGGCTCACGCTTGGTATTCTATATTCAATGGAGTTGGATAAATGTATAATGTATAATGATGTATTCATCATTATGGTATCATACAGCATCATTATATGATATTATGCTAAGTGAAATAAGTCAGAGAAAGATAAATTCACTTCTTTGTGTAGTTTAAAAAACAAAACAAATGAACAAACAAAACAGAAAGAGACTCATAGATACAAAAAACAAACTATTGGTTACCAAAGTGGGAAGGGGTTGGGAGTAGGCAAAGAAGTGAGGAGAATTAAGAGGTACAAACTTCCAGTTATAAAATATGTAAGTCATGGTGATGTAATGTACAGCATAGGGAATATAATTAATAATATTGTAATAACTTTGTAGGGTGACAGATGGTAACTAGATTTAAAGTGGGGATCATTTCATAATGTATAAAGATATCAAATCACTATGATGTACACCTGAAATTAATAGGATATTGTATGTCAATAGAAAAAATACCCACCTCCCTTGAAAGTGACCTGTTTTGATTCTTGCCCAAAGCAATAAGGCATATGCTGTAGTAAATGGCTTGGTTGAAGTGTGAGGGCCTGTGTCTGAGGCACTCCCCACCCATATAACTGGACAATTACTTTGACTCTTAGATTCCTCATTGGCAAAATGGGAATAATGATTATAATTAAGAGACAAGCAAAGAAGGTTCTCTGAGTAGATTCTTTGTCATTTCTGGAGTGCTATACAAAATAAAATTTGTTGTTTTTAAACGTAGAAATGATATTAGCTTCCATTTGCAATAATAATAATAACAGTTTCTCCTATGGGATAGGCATTGTATTAAGGGTTTTTACATGTATTGATCCATTTATTCATTACAATGAATACTTTTATGATCACCATTTTTTTTTTTTACATATTTTCACAGTAGGGCACAAAGAGGTTAAATGGTTTGCCTATGGTTTTAAAGCTAGTAAGTGGCAGTGGTGGGGTTTGAACCTTACATTCTTGTTCCTGAGTCCTCCCTCTTCACTGCTACATACTCTGTTTCATAGCATGGTCTAGTCATGTGCCACTCACGGTACTAACCATTTCATGGACATAAGTATGTGTAAGTATGTGGGCTTTGGAATTAGGCTTCATGGGTTCAGTTTTCTTCTTCTTTACTTTGTGACCTTGAGCAAGTTCCTTATCTCTGTCTGCTTTTACTGGTTATGATAATAATAGGTACCTTATTGAGTTTTGTGAATATCAAATGAAATAATGCATATCCTATAATTAGCACAGTTCTGGCTTACAATTTTATATCTGTTACTAATGGAGTTAATTAAAAATTCAAATAATGGAAGCATATGTTTTCTTTCCCAATGTACAATATATGAAATATCTGAAGGTGGGTTAATCTGGTGCCAGTCCATGAAGGATATATTAATATGGAAACTGACATAGAATTTGGTTTAAACAGCTTATTTGATGTCATGATACATACCTAAAAACCAATGACAACAGGGATGATATCTAAAACAGTTTGCTGATTTTGACCTTGACAAACATAGCACTTGAAAGATGTCTACCTTAAAGTTGAGCACTGAATGTATTCATAGAAGCTTTCATTAACTGGTTCATACTTGATGCTATGTGAAAAAAATGACTGTTATGGAAAAAGAATTTTAGCATCTTGTGTTTTGACTAAGTCTTGTGTTTTGACTAAGGTGTCTATGAACAGACAGGTCCTGCCGTATGTAGGTAAGCTTAAATGTATTTCTCAACACCTTTCCATAGATTATTCTTTAAGATGATTAGAATTTGCTGCATGTTGGCAAAACATATGGAGTAAAATATTTGAAAGACAGATCTTGATAGGTAATTAGAGAAGCATTAGCTATGTGATCTAGGTAACACTATGGTAATATTTTAGACACTTTTATTTAAGTCACAGAATGGAACTTAGAAGGATGTGGTTTCTCTCTTTTTTAAAATGGAGAAGCAAAGAAACAGACAAAATACTTTCCTAAGGTCAAACAGACCAACAGAGAAAGAGTAGTACTAGAATCCAAGGACCTCATCTGCTAATCACAGTTGTTTCCTGCTTCCACACGCTGTAATGATTCCACTTTCTTGCAAGCCCTTAACATTTCAAATAAAAGATCAAACCAAATGTATACATCATTAAAATATTATAGGGTCCCTGATATAAACAGATCCATGACATTTATCTTTTTATCACATTAAAATGCCTTTGTAAACTACAAAGCAGGTGTCAGCCATTTTTATGAACTCTTCTTTATCAAAGGATTTCAATCCTATCTTTTACTTAGGTGATCTGCTAATTAATAGGAAAGATTGGTTATTTCAACTATTAGATTTGGCTTCATAAAACTGAGACCTTTAAGGAATACCCCTCAAATTTTGATCCTGTAATGGCATTTGGTGACTGGTTCTATATCTAAATTTTCAAATTATATTGATAAGAAATACATTTTTAAACCAGTTTGATCACCTTACCTCTTTGAGATCGGCATCTACCAACTGCAGCTTTTCTATCTGATAGTAGTGTTAATGCCAAATCAGATGAGGGAGTAACAAAAGCAGTCTCTGAATATAGTGAGAAAGAAAAGTATTTTGCCACGGCAGTGGATAGTGAAGGAGAAAGGAGGACTTTAGATAGAAAATTGCAGACATTTACAGGTTATTCCTCAAGGGAGTGGTGGAAGTTATTGTCAAGGAAAGACAGCAGACTTTGGACAAGATACAAATATTGATCCTTTAACTGAAACAGTGATTGAACCTGTAGCCTCGCTCATTACAAGAGTCACTCTGAGCACTGAGAATTCTGATGCTGTCTCTGGTGTTGTAATTTCAGATTCTGAAACTGCAGGTGGAAGCATCATCAGGAAATAGAAGAGTAAGACAGATTAAAGATGGAATTAAATCGGGAGGTTCAAGTCAAACCAGAATGTAATGCATCTTTGGCAAAATTACTCCTAGTTTTTTTTTCTTTTCATAAACATGGTTTCTGGTATCTAGATTTTTATAAATTTAGTTTGATTTGTTTATCTCTGTGCCTCTTTTTGCACAACATAAATTGAGGTAGGGTCATTGCTGAATTACTGATTAATTTGGTCAAAATATGTAGCTGAGTTAGATCATCATTCAGGCTAACACATAACAAAAATAGATATGTAGAGGAGACATATCCATTTTTTTGGTTGTTTTGTTACCCAATTATAAAAGACACAGGAGCTTTTTTGATCAGCACCCATCCATCCCATCTTCACAGCACTCCTAGTACTTACTAGAAGGTTTTATGTGTATAGCTCTGTGGGAGAGGCAAGGATGAAGACAGTGAGGAATGGGGCAATAGATATAATCCAGTAATTCTGATGGAAGTCAAATATGATGAAGATAAATATGCTATTATAATCACAAGTACAGTGAATGTTATGTAGGAGGAAGTTCAGGTTGCTATGAGGTAAGTTTGTGGCTTACCAGGTGCTGTTCCCTAGGAACTGATTGCTACTCTGCCGCTCTTGGTGGTGAAGACACCTTGATTTTCCACATTCTGCGTATCTTGGAGCTGGTAGTAGGTACTGGCCTTCTTTAATGCCCCATTTCCACTGCCAAAGTAAGTGTTCATTCACCTTTTTTGGGAACGTCATTCTCACATGAGGCTCATGCTACTTAGCTGGTCTCTTTTCTAACCCTGCTCCCACAACTTTGGTGAATTGGCCACTGCTTCAGTCCCTCCTTCTACTCCAGCTTCTGTCAGCTACCTCAGGTACTTCAAATATTTGTATGGCCTCCTATGCAAATTTCTGAACTTTTCTGTCCAATGATTTTCAATTCCATTCTCTGTTGCTCAATCTGTGGCTGCAAGCCTAGATGGTATAATTGCTCTGAGATGTCTTATCTCTGGAATTTAAAAAATTAGTGGCAACTTTTTCACCATAACCTCTCACTCTTTCAATTTCCTCAGTGCCTTGGCAATAATACTTCTGTTCTTAAATTCATTACAAACTCCAGTTGGTAGACTCCATGTAGCTTTAATTTCTTCCCTAGCCCTTCTAGACCTCATGATGTCTTACTTCAGCCTGATTGCCTAGACATTCAATCCTCCTCTAACTGTAGTCTAACTTCTGCCCTAGAACTCACCCAAATGTGTTCCTTCAAGTGCCACATTCAGTAGACACATCTGCATTCTTATTGAACTTATAGTGCATCTCTCTGATTTAACACTGAAAACATTGCCTATACTCCAGAATTATCCCTTTCACAGATTTTTTTCTTTTTCTGTCTCTTTTTACTGGTATTTCTCCTCAGTCTCTCTCATGGGGTCCTATTTTTCCTGCTATCTAGGTCACTTTATCTTCTATTGCCACATACCATCCTGATTGATCTTGTCAACTGACACAACTTCAGTAGTCTTTAAATTAGTTACATTTAAGTACACATTTGGCCTCAACCTCTCTCTGCATTCAAGATCATTCTATTGAATTGCTGCAATATTCTCTATAGGTATATCAGCCACAACAATCCCTAAAGAGAGTCTGTCATTTCCCTCATTCTATCCCTAAATGTGTCTTCCTATATTCTCTATCAGCAGAAGTCACTACAATCCAAATATTATCTCAAGGTGAAAACTCAAGAGTCACTCCATATTCCTTCTTTTCCTATCCCTCTCCACACCAGTCTATCAAAAGAGCCCCGTAGATCTTCCTGTTCAATATCTCCTAAATTTGTCTACTTTTTTTTTCAACTCCTACTCAGTTCAAAGTTATTATTGCCTGCTTGAAATATTACCATAGTTTCTTAAGTTATTTCCTGACTCTAATCATTACTTCTCCTATCTTCTTTACTGAGTATTGTAAAACTAATAAATAGCTATTAAAAATGAATGCATAATTCTGTCTATACTTTCTTTAAATCTTACAATGATACCATTTGGCCAACAGGATAAAGTCCAAACATGGTATTTTCATATAAAAAGACCATCTCTTTCAACCTTAACATCTGACTTGCGTCATCTCTTGTAGCTTTTTCCACTCCAAAATACCCCAGATTATTAGACATGGAGAAAAATAGGATGTTCCTGTAAGTGCCATGCTATCTCCAGTGTTACACCAAATGGGCTCTGAATCAGAGTGAGATGAAATTCAGCATATGTGACTTTGCACAAATTGTTTCCTTTTTAACCCTTTATATAAAGATGATAGTGGTAAATACCTCACAGCTGATGGGGAGGATTAAAGGTGGTGTCCTCCTTAAAGTACATAGCATAAGGCCTGACTTGTAGTTGCTCAATTAAGGTAAACATAACAAACAAGGAGATATCTTCATGACTTGATCCCAAATGCTCTTTTGGCATGGACTGTCCTAACCAAATTCTGGCAAACTCAGCTCAGATAACATTTTCTCTGGGAAGCCTCCCATGACCGCTCCCTGATACCTTAGGTTCTTTCCCTTCTTATTCCTAAATTCATCCAAACCTTCTCCCTCTCACATACTCACACACACACACACACACACACACACACACACACACACACACAGAGACATGCAAACACGTATATGTTTAGCCAAACTGTATTTTGAGTGTTCACTTGTGTCTTCACACTGCCAACTAGACAGCAGACTTGAAGTGGAAATTTTTATCGCACTTGTCCATTACTTTACCAAGCATGTTGTAGGTGGTTGAATAAATGAACATGAGCATAAAAAATTAAGCAGTTCTTTTAGATAGTCTGGGGCTACACTCGAATGTAACATAATAAACACAATTCATGTACTTACCTGCATGTTGTCATGTATGTGATTCTGAATTCCTACATATTCCTTATTTTAAAAAGATGAACCTAAATTTAACGCACATTTTAATGCTCTGTTTCCATTGGGAATATTTTAATGAAGCCTTGAGAGATAATACTCAATTGATAGTAACAAAATAGTCTGGATTGTTGAAAAAATAAAATAACAACAAAGTGGTCTGTTGTAATGGGAAGACTACATTAATGAACTCTTTGTGCTATTTTATGTCTGACCAATAGTTTTCTTGAGTATTTCTGTCTTGGCCAAAGGATAATGTTTTTCAAATTACTTTTTATACCTTGGTGATGTTTGGGACTTTCTTGGAAGCAGAACTGAGTTCATTGAAAATGGGATGAGGTAGGGGAAGGGAACATTTCTAATACCTTTGTGTTCTTTCCTTTGCACTGGTTCTTCCTTTATACAACTTTTATAAATTGTCTGTAGAAGAGCAGATGCCAGTTAAAAGGCAGGCTTAGTTCTAATGTCTTCTTGTCATTCTATTTTATTTTGTTTAATTGAGAAGGAAGATGAGAAAACAGGACAGGTTCTCTATTATTTCATATGGTATATATGGCAGCTGGAGAATAACAGTGGTTGACAAAATGTTCAGTTAATTGAAGCCATGTAGTGAGTATTGATGGTCTTTCTACATTTAATGGAGAAATAAATCTGCTGCTAGAGAAAAAAAAAATACAAATGGCTCTTTGGCTGATATATGTCCACACTATCCTCTTCAGGCAAATCAAAAAATAATAATTACTTTCCCAGCTGTAATACGTTAAAGCTTAATTGCACTCTACAGAGCATCTCAAGTTTAAGAAAAATAACAGTGTAGCTTATTACTCGATTTTAACTGTTAGATACAATGAAAACATGAGATGAAAACATTTAATTCACACAGCAACCTGTGGGTGACAGCAAAGTTACACAAATTCTAGCATGGAAACACATTCAAAAGAGACTGGTCAAGCTTTCAAAATATTTATAAAATAATGGACAATAAAAGAGATATTTATTAAATGGGGCTATTATAAAGTCATTTAAAACTCTGGTTACTCCTATTTATATACTACTTTGGATCTGTTGAGATTTCAAACATATAATGGTTCAGATAAACACAAATTGTGAATATTCCCATAAAATATTCTGTTCCTCTCAAAAATGGGGAGCATTTAGTAGCTCATAGATAATACCATTTATCAAACAAAAAGACTTTCTAATGAAAATAAAATAAGTGAGGCTGAAAGTTCTTAGTATTAATTGTATTAAATGCATTATAGTGAGAGTTTAAAAACACAAAAATTTTCAAAATTGTCTTAAATTCTTCAATTTTAGCTGATTTGGGAATACTGCCTTAAATTTAGCTTATTTGAAAATATTTGTTTGCCTATTCTTTTCCTTTCAAGAAGCAAGGAAAATTCCCTCACACTACACCAAAAGAAGCACTAGGCCCTCAGTTACAAGGCACAAAGCACTTTGCGAATATACATTAATAGGATCAAATTTAAAAGTAATAGGAACTAAGAACTCTCTCCATTCTGGACTCCAGCCTATTCTGTCTATTATGCCCTATTAAATTTCCCCGTTATGTGGTTCCCCTTGCACTACTGCCTCCAATACGTCTCCCTGCATTTAGAGAGTCTGTCCTCCATACATCTCTATTGTTCCTTCCTTTCTCAAGGGTATCTTTAAATCCATGTCTTCATGCCCAACCCTCACTCCTTCATTGCTCAGGCCTGTGTCCTAAACATTTTTCTATGTACTGTGAAATAGTGTGAATCCTATAGGAAATTATAGTATGAATCACAGAAAGATTTCAGTTCAAGGGATAACTCTGAGTGGTTGCCAGCACTTCCTGCATCTTTCTGTTGAGAATGATTCTGAGACCATGAAGGCTACTCTAATTAAGTACCAAATTATGCTCTACAAACATAATGTAGGGTGGGGCATACCATCCTTATCAGAAATATCTTGAGGGCTTGTGAAAGGTAGGTCCCAGGGTCCCACTCCCCAGGGGGTTCCTGATTCAGTATGCCTGGGGTGAGGTCCAGAACTGGTACTTTCTGCATGTCAGGAATGCTGACACTGCTGGTTCAGGGGTCACACTTCAGAAAAAAAAAGTCTGTGTGTGTGTGTGTGTGTGTGCATACACATGCCCACACAATGTTTCTTAACCAGGAATGAATATCAGAATAACCTTGAGGATCTAAAAAAAACATGACTGCGATCTGTCCCAGAAATTCTTATTTTATACATCTGAGATTAGAAATTCATATTGGCACCTATACTTTTAAAATCTTCATAGGTAATTCTGCCTACCATTCGTTAAGACCTTTCTCCTTGGAGGTAGACATTCTGTTTCCAGTGATATGCACAATGGCTGGAATATATGAGGGTTTTTTATGACTGTGATTTGATAATGTTAGTATAAGAAGAGCCCTAAGTAAGAACTGCATTTTAAATGTTAGCATAACAACATAGAAGATGTCATAGAGAACACGGAGAAAGGGAACAAAACACAAATACACTGAATGGACGTGTTCCGGATGCTTCCTAGAACAAGTGCACAGCTAGATCAAAGGGAGGGCAGGCGTTTCATGCAAGGAAAGTAGTGTGTTTCAGGGAGAAATAGTGTTGTGGTTAATAACAATTGAAAGTGTGGCTGGATCATACTGTTCATGGTAAAAAGAAACAGGGAAATATTAGTGGTCTGAGTCCATAAATATGAACTAGGTCCAAATCATGCTGGGTCTTGTAGGCCATATTATGGAACCTAAGCTTTGTCTTATGAGCATGATGGATCTGCTGAAAGCTTTAGGATGAGGAGTATCATACCTGAAATTTCATCTTAGAGAGAAAATGATCTAATTTCAATGTAAAAAATTATTTGGAAGCTGACATGTCTGGTGAAAAGACAAATGATGGAGCCATGGAAGTAATTCAAGAAAAGTGATAGAGGCTCCATGAAGTCTCAAATAATATCTGGCTTGATTATCGGTATTTCTCCAGTGCTTACAGCACTGTGCCTGGCATGGAGTGGGCACTCAAAAGAGTGTTCTTTGTTTTTATTTTTGAATGAATATGAATGATTGAATTAGAGATGTAGAAGTGGGTCTGTAAATGACTGAACAGATTTAAATTCCAATAATATTATTGAGTAGAATTAAATTGACCTGGCAATTGATTCATTTGAGGAATGAGAGAGAGAGAAGAGCTGAGGTAGAGTGAAGACATACATATTAGATGACTAGAGGGTAGTACTGGACATGATAGGGACTATAGATGAAAGTGTCCATTACAGGGACATGGGATTGGTTGGGGCAGTTGGGACACTGAAAAATTGTGACCCAGCAGATAGGAAGAAAACCAGAGGAGGAGGGTATCACTGAAGCAGATGGATGAGTGTTTAATGAAAGAGCAAGTGGCCAATACTTTCCAATGGTACTAAGAGGTCAGAAAAATAAGTAGTGCAAGCATTTAATGGATTTTGGAACCAAGATGTTGATGACCTTGGCAAAAATTCACTTTGTGTAGTTGTGAGCTCATTTTGTACAGTTGTTAGAGTAAAATCAGATTGCTGTAAGCATAGACAATTCTTTCAGGACGTTTAGGTGAGAATGGAAGAGAAATAGAGCCACAGTTGGGGAGTAATATAGAGAGAATTTTTTTGTTTTTATTCAAAATGATCTGAACTTTATAATGTTTACATATTCAGTCTTGGTAAATTATACGTTTCCAGGAATTTATCTGTTTCTTCTAGGTTATCCAATTTGTTGGAATATAATTGTTCATAGTAATCTCATGATCCTCTGCATTTCTGTGTCAGTTATAATGTTTCCTCTTTCATTTATAATTCTGTTTATTAGAGTAATCTTTTTTCTTAGTCTAAATGTTTGTAAAGTCTTTTTATCTTTTCATAAAGAACAACTTTTAGTTGTGCTGATCTTTTCTATTGTCTTTCTAGTCCCTATTTCATTTATTTATGCTCTGATATTTATTATTTCCTTCCTTCTGCTAACTTTGGGCTAAGTTTGTCCTTCCTTTTCTGTTTCCTTCAGAGGTAAAATTAGGTTATGTGTTTGAAATTTTTCTACCTTAGTGTAGGCTAAGAATTTTTTTTTTTGTCTATAAATTAACTCAGAACTGCTTTTGCATCGTCCCATGAGTTTTGATATGTTATATTTTCTTTTTCATTTGTCTCAAGATGCTTTCTAATTTCCCACTTAATTTCTTCTTTGACGCATTTGTTCAGGAGTGTGTTGTTTAATTTCCACTTATTTGTGAATTTTTCACCTATTATTGACATCTAATTTCATATTATTGTGATTAGAAAAGATGCCAGACATGATTTTCATCTTCTTAAGTTTGTTAAGGCTTGCTCTGTAGCACAGGATATGATTTTTTTTCTGGAGACTATTTCATTTGTGCTTGGGAAGTATTCTTTTTCTGGCCTTGATGGATGGGATGTTCTTTATATGTCTGTAAAGTTGTTTGGTCTATAGTGTTATTTTCATCCTATTTCGCCTTATTAACTTTTTTTCTGAGTGATCTATCTGATGTTAAAAGTGAGGTAGAGAAGTCCTCTACTCTTATTATATTACTATTTCTCCCTTCAGTTCTGTCAGTATTTTTTTAGATATTTAGAGTATATATATATTTATAATTGTTATATCATCTCTGTCAGTTTACCTGTTTATTACTTCATAGTGACCCTCTTTGTCTCCTGTGAGCAAATTTAACTGAATGTCTATTTTATTTGTTACAAGTATAACCACTTCTGTTCTCTTTTGATTACTATTTGCATGGAATATTTTTCTCCATCTCTTCACTTTCAAACTATGTGTGTCCTTAAAGCTAAAGTGAGTCTCTTGTAGGAAACATATTGTTGGCTCTTGTTTTTTAAATTCATTTTAGCCTCTTTGTGTCTTTTGATTAAAGAATTTACTCTATTTACATGCAGTGTAATTATTGATAAGTAAGATTTACTATTGCCATTTCATTGTTTTCTCTTTTTTGGTTCCTTTGTTCCTTTATTTCTCTTACTGTCTTCCATTGTGTTTCATTTTGTGTAATGGTATGTTTTCATTCCTTTCTCTTTACCTTTTGTGTAACTATAGGTTTCTTCTGTGTGTGTGTGTGCATTTGTGTGGTTACCATGAAGCTTACATAAAACATCTTCTAGATATAACAGTCTATTTTAAGATGATAACAACTTACCTTTAATTGCACACAAAACTACACTATTATCCTCCCCAGGTTTTTATGCTATTGATACCATGCTTTACCTTTTTTTATTATAGATTCATTAACAAATTATTGTTGCTATAGTTATTTTTAATATTTTTAGTTTTATGCTAGAGATATAAGCAACTTACATACTGCCATTACTATATTAGGGTATTCTGGATTTAATTCTATGTATTTACCTTTACTGTGTCTGTAGAGTTTTATGTTTTTATATATTTTAATGTTGTCACTTAGTGTCCTTTCATTTCAACTTGAATAGTTACCCTAAGCTATTCTTGTACAGTAAGTCTAGTGGCATGAACTCCCTTAGTTTTTGTTTGTCTGAGAATGTCTTTATCTCTCCATTTCTGAAGGACAGTTTTGTTGGTGCATAGTATTCTTGGTTAGCAGCTTTTTTGTTCTTTTAGCAGTTTAAATATATCATGCTACTCCCTCATGGCCTGCAAGGTTTCTGCAAAGAAATCCACCAAAAGCCTTATAGGGGTTCCTTTGTATGTGATAAGTCATTTCTAACTTGCTACTTTCAAAATTTTTTCATTGTCTTTGACTTGTAACATTTTGATTATAATGTATCTCAAATTAGTCTTTGGGTTGAAAAAGCTCACCTGCCTTCTCAAAATAGCTCTCCTCAATCTTGGACTACACAGGGGCCTCACAATTCTGAAGCTCCCAGGAAGGCACTTTTGTTTGTGAATGGATGCCAAATCATTGTTTTTGAGGGTAGGAAAACACATAAGAGATGTCTTATTTGGCCATTTTGCTGATGTCACTCAAAATGTTTAAATATTAATGGGAACAAGCCAATAGAGAAGAAATGTTTGGCAATTCAGAAAGACAAATTGGTATGTGTGTAGACTTATAACAAACATGGCCATAATTCTCCTCTAAAGTTGTCTATTTCTAATGTACACTAGAAAAGGAAGGCCAGAGTTTAGGATAGATTTGAAATGAACAAGAAAGTTGATAATCACCAACAACTCTCATGAATGAGAGAGATGACTAAGGAACTATAGAAAGATAGGGGTGGAGGCCAGTTTGAAGTTTCAGTTGTGATTGGGGACCAGGCATCTGGAATAACTCTAATTAATGTTCCATTTTCCTCCATTGACCATATTCTCTGAGATGAATATGGTTAGAGGCAAACATTGGAAATAATCACAGTGAAAATCAATTGAGAATATTTTAAGGGAGAATCTCAGTGACTGATGGAAAGTCTAAGTTGGATAGGGAAGGAGAAGAAATCTAGTGGATGGAGCTGCCAGAGAAGGAATGAGGGTTTTAAAGGTAAAGGAGATCTTAATAGGGTAAGAACAAGTGTAGGGGGAGAAAACACAAAGGATAGGAAGATATGGAGAGTGAGACTTCTGAATTTAGGAATTTGCAGTAGGAGAATATTTGGGGAAAGATAGAATTTTAATTTTTCTACACATAAATCAACTGAACTCTAAAATAAATTCCATGAAGGCAAGGGACATTATAGCCAATATTCAATACATATCCTGAGTCATTTCTCTTGTTCATCTCAATTACCTTGAGCCAACTATTTTTTCCTCTTTCAGGACCCTGAGTTACTTAGCATCCTGAGGAGCCAAAAATATATGAGCCATTCTTTGCTCTTTGGAGGATGAAAAGAGAATTTATAAGTTGTTACCAAAAGGAGATTGACTAGCCCTGATGATTTTGTCTGCTTAAGTAACTTCTGCATAAGACATAACACAATGCTGTGTGTATACAAAAGAATCTACATGGTAACAAATATGAGTACATTGCATAACAACTTTTTAGGCATTTTCTTATATGTTATCAGACTTGTTTTACATAGAAAACTCTATAGAGTTTTGTAAAATATCACTGCTATATGACATAAAAGAAAAACAACATACACACTATTTAAGGATCTTAAGGATCTATCTTATCTACAATCTCAGGGTTAGGTAATTGCAAGGCAAACAAACCAGACCTCCTGGTCTCCAATGCTCTACCCACAAAGATGCTTTTCAACATTGTTAAATAAGCATCTGTTTCTGCTCTTTCCAAGGGAAAATTTTATTTACTTATTCATGTTCCTGCTTTTGAACTAATTGAAAACTAAAGTAACATACTGTCTTTCTGAAGTTGTCTTTACAAGATACTTTTGGGAAAAAAAAGCTGTGACTAATTAGTTCCTGGGTTCCTTCCTCTCTGTGGCTATAATGGAATAATTATTAATATTGTAATTCCTTGATTGCAAATACCTCTGAAAGTAATGTAAAGGGGATCTAAATTTTCTATTGTGTTTCCTTCCCTTCAAAAAAGAAAAGGATCCCCCACTCATATGAAGTGAAGGGGAAGAAAAATAAATACAGATTGAAAAGTCTGTGACAAAATGCCAGAAATGAGCTGGACTGATTCACTAGCTCTTGAATTGCTAGCAAATCCAATTCATCATCTTGCATGTGATTATGTTGAACCTCATTTTGTTCTCTTGTGATGAAACAAGGTATTACACAATAGATACCATACAATATAATCTCACCTATTGAATTGAGAAATGCTGAAATAAACACTTATGGTCACTCAATTTGGATTGTAAGACATTTAACAATTATAAAGCATTTGTAGGCAGGTTGCAGGGTAAGCGTTCATGGTTTGGTCAGTTCAACATGTCTCTGATGGTAATGCAACCTTGGCTGCCTATGTGAGACAGACACAGATTTCTGGCAGCCACTCAGTTATCAAGAAACCAGATACTGTATGAATGAACATCAGAAATATTCAGATTTCTGAAATGTTCAAATATTTTTGTGATTCTCACCTATAATTTGAACTGTACTATGTTCATAAATTTCATACATCATTCTAATATTAATATATTTACTTGAACCTATTCATTAGTTATTTCCTGCTATTTCCCAGATTGTAAATTCTACAAGGGGCAGTCCTTATTGTAACAATTAATATGGTCCCAGACACATAGCTGAATAAAGAAAAAGTATATGTGGATTTTTCTGATATAGCATTGATAACATATAATTATAATTATTTCTTACCAGCCTGTTTCTGCCCCTTAAAAGTTAGGCCAAAGAACATTCATTTTAAGAAATCATATTTATTGAGTATAATTTTTAAAACTGATAATAACAATAGTGATAAATGTGATGGAGTCTGACAAATGAATGCAGTCATACAGCCACACAACAGCTTTAAGATAAAAAGTTTCCACTCCTCCAAAAAGTATCTCTATTTACATGATCAGGGAAATTGGAGGACTGATTTGAGGAATTATTATCACTTTTTCTCTTTACATGTTTCTATATTAATAGTACTATGGCTATGAAAAAGAAAACAATGAATAACTTCAGATTATGGATAAAATGATATGACATCTGGATTTTCCTAAAACCAATTTTATGGTGAGTATGATGGATAGAATTGGCTGGTGTTATAAACATAAAATATAATTGGTCATGGTGTTAGAGTAGGCAGTTAGGCAGACATGAGCAGGAGGGGGGAAGGGAGGACAGCAAGGTACCTAGCCACCACCCAGTCTCTGCCCAGAGACCACCTTGTCTTCCTTTGATAAACTCCTTCTGTGGTTCAGCACAAATTGAAAACAAAAGACACAGATCACTGGGACCATCCCAATTTTGGAGAATGTGCCTTTAAGGAAGAACTTGTCACTAATGACTGTGAGGCCATTATAATATCATTATTATATCAATTACATTGCGGTTTTTGGCCCCATCAAGGGTTTTGCTTAGACTTGCACAAACTTGTGCAAAGAGGCTAAAGGGGAGGTACCACAGCTGAGCCAAAGGATGATGTAAGAATGACAAAATGGGAGGCAGAAAACCAAATAAACCTCCAAAGAAAGACACGATGTAAAATGTGGGTGTTGAGGAGGGTGACTACCCAGCCTGCTCCTCTTCTGTGGAGTGTACTTTTCTTTCACAGTACTAGATTAAAAAACCCTTTGCAGCTTTAACTCTCTATCAGGTTTCTCAACTGAATTCTTTCTTTCCAGAAGACAAGAACTGAGGAATTCCACAACCCCACTGCCCAGTAACAATGGGTTAATAATTGTTGAAACTAGTTCATTAGAACATAGAAGTTTGATACATTGATCTTTTACATTTCTATATATTTGAAAAAGTATAATAAAAATTTTAAAAGTAATCCAAATGCAAAAAAGTTAGGAAAGTTGCTGCTTTACTGATGATCAAAACTTGATCTGAAGCTATGACAGTCATTAAAGATAAGATTACCAATGGGACAGAATAAAAACCTCATAAATAGACCCATGCCTGTGTAAACACTTGTTTGACAACAGAGATGTTATTACAAGACTATTAATAGAAAATCAGTTCCAGGTGAATTATGAATATAATGGTGAAAGTCAAAGCAATGAAATTTTAGATGACAATAGGATATCTTCATGACTTCTAGAGTAGGATAAATTCTTGAGTAAGACATAAAGGCATTAACTACAAAGGAAAAGATTTTAAAGCTGACTATACTGTAACTAAGAATTTCTACTCATTGAAAACCCAATTAAAAGCATAAACATTTAAATTTAAAACACATTTCCCTGGCAAAGAACTCATATTAAAGAAATTTTACAAATCTTGAAGATAGAGATAACCCAATTTTTTTAAATTGGAAGAAATTTAACAGACCCTTCACAAATATAAAAATCCAAGTAGTCAGCAAACATATTAAAAATGCTCAGTGAAAGGCAAATTAAGACATCAGTGTAATACCACCATATACCTGCTAGATTGGTTAAAGGGAAAAAATGGCCGAGAAGCACAGTGAGAATGCAGATCAATGGGACTCTCATGAACTGCTGGATGGAGAGTAAGTTGGCACTTTTGAAAACAATTTGGCATATTATTTTTTATAATGGCCAAACTCTATACATAACTCAAATATTTATGTATAGTTGACAATCTGTATGTATTTTAATATATTTACAAAAATTAGATATCAACAAAAATGAAAGAACCTTAACTACCTTCAATCCCAATTTTTGAGATTGGGTGAATCCCCAAAAATGAAATTTTGAGTAAAATGGAAACCATACTGTTTCCAGTGATATAGCATTTAAAAATAGGAAAAGTTGAAATATATTGCTTAAGGAAACATAATTATAAAGACTATTCCTTAAAAGGCAAAGAGATAAGCAGCTTAAGAATCAAGATACTGGTTATCTCAAGGTGGGAGGGAAAGCGTTCTCATCAAAGGGCAGGTAGGGGACTCTATGCTGTGAAGAATATTTTATTTCACAACCTGAGAGATACTTACATGGATGTTTATCTTACAAAAATTGGTTATGCTATAAATTTGTATGTTGTGCACTTTCATATAATATATATGTTTTATTTCACAGTCATAAAGTAGAAAACAATGAGAATACTAAGAGAGGAATTGGAGACAGAAAGTTTAAGGTTTTCTGTAAAGGGGAATAGAGAAATGGGATGTATCTGGAGGGTTAATGGCTTCCAGAGAGATTTTTTTTTAGGATGAAAGAAATTATATCATGCTTACATTGATAGGATTTATTCCTGGAACATTCCTCTTTACAGATAGATATAACTACAGAGGATCAAAGGACTCATTTTTATACATCCTCTATTAGGCTGTGTGAATATGGAAATGATATGGAATTCTGAAGCTGGGGTTGACATAGTCTTCTAAAATAACTTCAGATGGATGATATTTTGATATAAGTTGTCTCTAAATTTTTCTTTTTATATTTCCCTCCATAGTATAAAGAACCCAGAAATACAGTCAGTTGATGATAAATCAATAAGATATATAGAAAATTGTTCTGTAGCTGTAGCATGTTGTATCACTGAACAGTGAGTATTCAGAGTGGGTGGTGGGGCACATGGAATTAATTTTCCTTTTGTCCATCAGTGGACTCTTCCTACCCAGCAACATACTCCCACCAAAAAAAAAGGAAATGGGGATTCATATGACCTGTTTTCATGTCAACTAGCAAGATGGTCTTTTAAAATCTTTCAAAATGAGGAAAAATAAATGAGTCACATGAATAAGCAAACATTTCCAAAAGATGGAAATGTGAGGCTTTCTCATTTATTCTCGAATACTTGAGAATGGACAGAATATTTACTATATTTTTTCTTTGGTCTTTCATTCTGCTGTAGCAGCTCATAACCCACAAATTTTTTGTAGGCTTGTGATTCTTTTTGTGTGCCTCAGTTTAACCTTCCTATATCTTCTCTTTCTTGAGCATTCTTCAGTTAAACAATCAAAATCATTTATTAGTGTTAACACATCCTCTCTTCCTTTACTACCTAGACCTCACATGCATTCAGTACCTCAACAGTTCTTAATATTTATTGGGTAATATTTAAACATTACAGAATTTCTAACATCTCCCAATTTTTATAATCCAAAAATAAAGTTGTGTCTGTATTTTGAATTAAGTCTCTTTACTTAAAAGAGACCTAAAAGGGCCTTTTTCTCTTTACTTAAAAAGGGCCTTCTGTTGTCAAAGTCTCAGACTCTCATTTTAACTTTTGTTTTATAATATTTTCCAATAATGTCCCTCAATGTAATACTTGGAGAAATACGACATTCCATCTTTTTCCTCAGATATACCCACCAACTCTGTTTCCTTTTATTGCTTAGAAGGGCTCAGTAGCATTAACAATGGGATGTCTCTTATTTGCAAGGAATCTTTATTTTAAAAAACAAGACAAAACTGTTTTGATTTGGTTATGATGACCACATGGGACAGCAAATCTTTATCAGAGTAGTCAGCCTATTTCATCTAAATCACATGGACAATTGTAAATGCATGAAATACCAGGGAGTTCTTTAAAGAAGGAAAAAGTTCTTTAAACTTCCTAAGAACGAAAGGATTATTCATTGAGAATATAAACTGACTTTCACAAGGAGCCAGAGAGTATTTCTAATACACTATCACATATGTTTGATTATACTTGGGCGGCTACATGTTATTAACCAGGATATAAACAGAGCAAAACTTGATTATGATAAAGAAAATATTGCAACCCAGTAATGGTGAGTTGTTTAAAAAATAAATAGGTCTTCCCTGAAAATAGCATGGGGACTGGCAATGGATGACAGTATCACCCAAAGGTAACCCCAGCAAAGGAGCAAATTTGTTCCTTTTCTTTACATTAATGTCGTCTCTTTTTATGTAAGATCTTCAAGCAAACATAAGTGAAACAAAAGCAGATTTTAAAAGAATTTCCTCCTTTTGCCCTCCTTTTCACTCTCTAGTGAGCTGACTTAAAAATCTAAACATTAAAAACATTCCAGGCAGATGAACTGATCCACTCCTGACTGAGTCTAAAGTCACTTTTGCCACCTCAGCAGATTAAATGACTGTTTATTGAATTTGCAGTCACTTCATAGAGGCTGTTTGAACTCATCTCTTCTCCACTTGCCTCCTTAGTTAGCTGAGAGAAACATGGATAATGCCAGGATGGGGTTTGTGCAATTGGATGATATTTTTGGGGAGGTAGGATTTACCTTTACCTGATGGTATATATTGGGTATACCAAGAGTGAAATTTTTAAAGAGCATAGGTTTTAGAATCAGACAGATGGTTTTTAATCCATGTCAATTATTTCCAATAAGTATGGCCTGGAGCAGTGACATAATCTACCTAAATCTCTTTGCTCATCTATTAAATCTGAATCTTCCTCAGTGAATGGTTATTAGCAGGATCACATGAAATGCTGTATGTAAAGCTTCTGAACCAGTGCCTGACCCAGCAAGAATGTTGATTTCCATTTTCTTGTTTATTTATTTTTTGTTTCCTTTCCTTAATACAAAAACATATTCCTTCTGTTCCTGTGCTGAACAGTGCCCCTGTCAGTAATAAATATGACTCTTTCCTTCTGTAGTCAATGATCTGATCCACTTCCAACATTCATCTAAGTGTCTAGCTTCTCACCCTATCCAGAACTACTAGAATTAAGTCAAACTACTCTCATCTGCCACCGGTTCTCTTGTTTTCATATGTATTGCTCTCTGGTGTGTAAGAGGTGGGGTAACAAATCCAAATACTTCCCTATCTTGGCTCTACTTCTAATTATCTCTGTGTGCTCAAGAGGAAGAAGTTATTTTTTTCCTTCAGGCTTCCTGTATGATTTTATTGGTAATTATTCCCCTTTACTTAATGAGCTTGATCAGCTTCTTGTGAACTGATCCAGTAATTATTGTCATGGATCAATACATTAGAAAATTTCCTGACAATGTACAACCAGATAGCTGCTTACGATGGCATTATCTTCAGCCTCAGTGTAGTGTGGGTGGGATGCTTTCCCATATACACAGCAATGTGAAAATATGTTTCATTGATGTTGCCACTGCTCTCAAGTCCAAAACCAAAACACTACTGAAGACATTTATTGCATCTTACTATCATTAGTACATCTTCAAATGCAAAATGGAACTACAAATTCCCAAGTGATTAGCATGTACTTCCCTTCTTCCCATTTCTATTGAGCTGGAAATGGAAACCATTCCAATAATAATCAGTTGCATAAAAGCACAGAGTGTATTCCATGGCTACAAATCAAAGTTATGACCCCTTTCTTCCTATGTCGTTTGACCCAGGCCAATGCAAGTAGCGGATGCTTTGCCAACTCTTCTTCATTTGAAGTTCCTTTTGTTGGGATGGACCCTACCATTTGCCCTTCTTCTTATTTAAGCTCTCTTCGGCTAGGTCTCTTGCAAAGGAAATTGCTCTGTGCCTCCTAGAAATAAATAGTTTTAATTTTACCTCTTAATCTTCAATTTAACTTTCATCTTGAATTTCCTATTTTTGAGTATCTGTCTAAATTCATTTAATGCTTAATGCTTGCCAAATAAATAATGAGGCTCTGAATGAGTCCATATGTAATAAGGCAAGGATTTTATTACTCCTAACATGGCTATAATCAGGCAATGATTAAATTATGTCTAACATTCTTAATACCAATGTGAAAATATGCTAAAGATCTGGGACAATTTAAGCCTTTCCACCATATTTTGTATAAAACATTTCTATTTCCAGCAGTTATCACATTGTTGCAGGAATTGGCCTGTAAGGGTTTGTGCTAATGATAATGAAAGAACTCATCCACAGGTGTACACTTTTATCTCAGCCACATCTTTAAAATCATTTACAAGATCCATGGTAACAACCCTAAGGACCACCGGCAGGAATGCTGATTAACACTTCCCAGGGGGAAAAAAGACTTAAATAATCAAAACAATTTGCAAATTGTAGAAACCTAGACAGACAAAACCTAAACGACTATTTTGCAGAGGAGTGAGGGGATGGCTCTGAACTGAATAGTGTCTGCCTGCTCTTCTTTATTTGGGGTAAAGAGAGAGAAGACTCAGGCATATCTTCCAAACAGGGCTCTCAAAGCTACCTCTGACATAACTGGCATTTCTTCTAGCTTGCAGATACCATATTAGACCCATTGCATCAAGGGAGATGCTTGACTCAGATTCTGAGATATGTTTGTAGAACATTTGGAGTCTGACAGTAGTACCACCCAAGAAATGATTTGTGACTTTAATGCATGCCTGCAGGATGGTGATATTGATGAGAAATCTGTATTAGAGCAAAGTGAATCATCATTAAAAGGCATTTAAAATCAGCTTGTAAAATATGGCTTTCGCTGCACTCTATGCATACTTCTGGAAAGATAAAGTAGTATATTAAAATGATTATGTGGATGTTAATAAATATGAAGTCATGGCTCCTTTATTAGATCAGAATGTGGCAAAGAGAAGCTCTGCAGTTTACTCTTGAAGTTAGAGGTTCTATTTTATTATTGAATCCATAAGAGGCGTTTTAAGATGATCTGGAGCCAAAACATCTTTTCTGGAACTAAGTTAGCACTGATCCAGGACTTTAGTTTAAAGGGATGAAATATTCTATTATTGTTTCTGTTGCTTATAAATTCTGTTTGTGGATTCATTATAGGCTGGGGGAGTGTTGAATCTGGACATCAAGTAATTTCAGGCTGTCTGAATTCATAATGTGAAGACTTTCTGAACTGCAAACGATCCTGAGTTTTTCAGGGCAAAAACAGCCCAGAGGTGTGAGGCTGGGGGTGGTTAACAAGAGTGGTATACACTTGGTGTTATTCTGGGGGATAGTGCCAGTACATTGAGATATACCTAATTTTCATTGCAGTCATTGTACATAAAGATAATTTATATTTAGTGATCAACCTAGCATTTAGGATGTAGCATTTATCTTATTAGAGCCACCAATTTAATTACCTATGAAAACATTCAAATTAACAAACACATGAAGGAAAACTGCTTGTGCATGGAAGAAGATAAACTTATGGTTTATGTATTTATCCATTAATATAATCATTATGTAATTTAAGACATTTAGGTTCTACCAAAGTATGTTGCTAATGTGTGTTAAAATGCCTGTGGTTTTCAGAAGAGTTTCTAAACTTAATCCTGCTCTTTCTGTGGTATACATTATCCAATTCTTATTTATGATTGTTTAAACATTTTCAACTTACTCCAGAGTATCTATTTTGAAATTATATTCCAGTAGAATATGTTGCTGATTGTCTTTAAAGTATTTATTTAATTTTCTGGAAACTCTTATATATGTAAGACTACCATATATATATTAGAAAGAGGAGTTGTGTTTGGAACCTCTACCTTCCAAAACACAGCTCCTCCTTCTAATATACATATAATAGTTTTAAAGGATGCTGGATGTCAACTTCCTAACTATAATCTAGCTTCAGCAAGCAGCTGGGTAAATCTATGGGGATTTAGAGAATGGCCATGTAATATTTCAGATAACATCTCATGTTGTGCTTTCTTGAAATTGTTGTTCGGAGGATTTTTTCTCACCCTTACAGAGTATGTCCATTCATTTTATCTATCTATTGCCCTAGCCTTCACTCGGGGCATCATTAATGAATCATTCTTTGACAATGAAGTTTACCAAAACCAAAAACTTAAAGTTTTCCAGAGATGCTTATATCCATTTCATCTTGACTTTATATACACCATCTTTATTTACATATGTATCAATTTGTTAATCCAAGTCCTGAGTATTTACAGGGGTATTCTATTCTGTGTAATGGCACACAATAGGTAACTGGAATGAGAACTGGATTTCCTTGAATCTGTCCTGACTATCCCATGTAATTGAAGCTTTTTGTAGTATTTGATATTGTGGGCACTCCTTTTCTTGTTACTTTGAGTTTGAGCAACACTGTACCTTCAGGCCTCCTCCTATCTCAATGAGTGTCACTCTAGGTATTCTTTTTGCTTCCTTACAGGATGATCCAGAATCCTCTTCTTGTCTCTCCCTCTCACTTTGCGCACATTTCTTGCTCGTGTGATAATTGGCAATGCCCTGCTTGATCTCCCTTTTACTGTATTTTCCTCTGAGCTGAAGATGTTTTTCCTTCACTTTAGTTTCTACTTGGAAATGTGAATTGTTCCTCAAATTTAACAATTCCCTAACTAAATTAACTATCTCTCTTCTCCCTGACTCCTTTTTTTCCCCTCACTCCTCATCTCTAAATCTTGCCACTGTAATCTTCAAATATGTCTACATCTGTAAATCTTTCCCTTGCTAATAATTTCATTACTATTGAACTAGCCCAGATTTCATCATCTCTTGCTTGGATAAGTGCATCAGTTTGATATTTGGCTTTCTTTTATTCTTGATATTTTCTTGACTATTAGTCATACATATCTATAGTTTTCTTTCTAAAATTATTTTTTAGTCCTTATTTTAAACCATCAATAACTCATGATAATATTGACTTCTTTCTCATCCTATACTCATTCTGTGGTTAATCTAAGAATACTCTATTCTGGTTTTCTTCCTGCTTCTCAGCCTGTCCCTGCCAGTTCTTTTCTGTATGCTCCTCTGTTTACCAACTCCATAAATGTTGGTATTTCACAGTCTCTGTCTTTATCTCTATTTTCCTTTCTTTCTATTTCCTCTACCTTGGGCAATGTCAAATACTTCTAAGGCTTCTGTGACTACTTCCTTGCTGGTGAATTCCAAATTTGTGTTTCTAGTCCATATTGAATATCACTCCCCTCCTAGATACCACTGTATCTATCTCTGTTGAAATATTCCACAAGAATGTTCCTTCCAGTTTAACATGTTCAAAACAACTCATCCTTTTCTTCCAAAACACAACTCCTCCTCTGAGATCCCCATAAGAGGGAAAGTATAATCAGCCATTGGGCCGCCAAGCCAGAAATCTTGGCATTATCCTTAATTCCTCCCTATCATTCACTTCTCACATCAGCAAGTCTGGTCAGTTCTATCTCCTAAAAATCTCTTCAAACTGTACCCACTACCACTATCTTAATTAAGATACACTTATATTTTTACCAGGATTATTATAGCCACCTGCTATCTCATCTCCTTATCTCCAGTTTAACCCCCAAACACTTCTCTATATATAGCCAGAGTGGTCTTTCTAAGGTACAGATATGATTATGCTACTTTTATGCACAGGCCATTTTTGCAAAGAATGACTTCATCTTTCTCTTCAGCCCAGTCTCTACCCATCCGCCACTTTCATTCTAAGCCCTAGTCAGACTGAACTACTTGTGGTGCCCTAAATTCCATGTGCTCTCTCTTGCCTTGTTAGAATGATTTGTATGTGTTGCTTCCTCTGCCTAGTGCACTCTTGCACCCATACTCCCTTAACATTTTACAGCTGATCTTTCAAGGCTTACTTTAAAGAATACTTCTGGAGCTCTTTCCTCAACCAGCTAAGGCTTGGCTAGGTGGCTTTTTGTTGTTCTGACAAAACACCTTCCACTTATGTCTGTAACAGCACTGAGTATATCATGGTATAATTGCATGCTTACCTGCCCTCCCTAATCTCCACTGAGTGCTTTGAGAGCCAGGGCTCTGCCATTCACTAGATGAAGCACCTGGCACAAAAAGGGTGCTCTATAGGTGTTTGTGGAGAGAACGAGAGGGCGTAGTTAGGACATATGATTCATATTTCTAGTTATTTAAAACTACAATTGCTCCCTATTATCTTTGAGAGAGAAGCTGAGATCCTTAGATCTATGTTGAATATTGCTGATCTTAGCTCCTGCCATACCCCCATGAAGACCTGGCTCATGCATATAAATCTAACATACACGTTCCCAACTATGCTATACTCTTTCCTGAATCTTGAAACTTAACTTTCCTTTCTTCCTACTTGCCTGTTATATATGATTCCTTAAGTGTTGTTTCCTATGCCTCTGCAGAGCAGACTTGGGTGCCCACTTCCTTGTACCTCCCCTTCTGCCCTGCACACCCTGCTAATATAACCTTTATTTGATCATTTAATTATTTGTTTATAAGTCTATATACCACTACACCATGAACTTCTGGACATAGCATAAGACCTACCACCCTGGAGATGATGAGTGGCTGGTAGATGCTCATTGGATCAATGAATGAGGTAAACAATATTTTGCTGAGAGAACTAGCCATTCAATCTAAGTCTAATCTCAAACCACAGATCTTATCTTTAAGATTAAAATGAAAAAGAAGTCTAAGAAGATACCCTTAAAAATAATGTAAGACATTTTAAAGGGGAAGGAAACCTTTTTGAAACTGAAGACTAGCTAATATTTATATTAGATGTCTAGTCTTGTAACCTAATTGTTTGGAGTATCATTTCTGAAACACTCATGTGCAAGACAATGAGTTAATATTCTTTAACAGTTTATCTCATTTAATTCTTACAACAATAAGTAGTAGAGCCAAGCATTATCCTTTATTAAGAATGAGGAAAATTAGACCTAGAATGGTTAAGTGTCTTACCTATGGTCTCTGTTATTAGTGGCAGAACTAGGACCTAAGCTCAGTTCAGACGATCTGTACATCCATACAAGATACACAGAATTTCCTGGCTCAGAAAGGGCATCATGTTTTCTAAGGGACAGAGACACTTTCTGACAAATAGTTTGAAATATGATCCCCTATGCCCTAAGCCTCCACCTTTATGTATAATTATCTTTCAAACAACCACTGAAAAGAGCTTTCTATGGTTTGTACACACTCCAAAGCCTGGTGGCTAGCAGTTATGGTGATAAATAAAAATATAGATTAAGTAAATTACAAATATTTATCTCCTTTACAGTACCTAGAATAGTGTATCATTTTCACTAATTAAAATTGTCAGAGTAATGAATAAATAGAACAAATACTATATCCTATCTCCCCAGCATACCATATTTCAAATGGAAAAGAAAATTGTAAGTGCAGTAATGGATAAAATACAGGCAATTTTTGTTATACCGGGAGGAGAGTGAACTAGAAATCCTGCCCACTGACAATATAATAGTGAGCCTACCTTTCATAGGTAAGACTTCTGGAGGTTACAGTTGCCCACCAACCATACCTAGGATGGCAGAATGGTTAGATCCACTGATAAAGCAAGGCTATGTCAGACTATGGAAATGTGAGTTACATAGGAAGTCAGCCCTTCTCCGGTAACTGCCTCCGGAGCCTTGTCAGCTTTCTTTGACTACTCCTTGTCTCCTCATGTAGCACACAAATGGGGCATCGGCAGTATTTTCATTTTCAGGCCACTGTCTTGCGATTACATTTTGCCCAAATCACCTCAGTCTAGTAACAGAGGGAGTACTATCACATCTCTAAATATTTTACTATAGCAGAAGTAATAGCAGTTGGAGTAGTAAGTAATAAAAAGCTCTGTATTACAGAAAGTGGATTAGAGGTTACCAGGGGCTGGGAGGACAGGGAAGTGGGGTTCTTGCTTAAAGGGTACAGAGTTTGTGTTTTGAGTGATGAAGAGTTTGGGAGATGGGTAGTGGTGGTAGTTGCACAACATTGTGAATGTAATTACTGCCACTGAATTGTATACTTAAAAATGTTTAAAATGTATATATTTTACAACAATATAAAAATAATGCATTATACCCCAAAACCACTGAATTGTACAATTTACATGGATAAATTAGAGCATATGTGAATTATATTTCAATAAAGCTGCTTTAAAAAATAGCTCTTTATTAGTTTTCTAGGGCTGTTGTAACAAATTATGACACACTGAGTGACTTCAAACAACAAATATGCATTGTCTCGAAGTTCTGGAGACCAGAAGTCTGAAATTCAGATGTCAGCAGGACTGTGCTCCCTCTGAGGCTCCAGGGGAGGAGCATCCCTTGCCTTTTCCCAGCTTCTAGGGGCTTCTGACATTCCTTGGCTTGTGGCCACATCACTCCTATCTCTGTTACCATCTTCATATTGTTTTCCCCTCTCTGTATTTTCTCTTCTGTCTCTTACAAGGAAACTTTATTTGATTTAGGGGCTACTTGGATAATCCTGGATGCTCTTTTCTTCATATCCTTAGTTACATGTACAAAGATACTTTTTCCAAATAAAGTCACATTCATAGGATCTAGGATATGGCTCTATCTCCTTGGGGTCCACCATTCAACCCACGATAAACCCCTACCCTCAGTGAGTACTTACAAGCCCCTCTCCTTAGTGAGTACTTACAGGCATTAGTTGCTAAGTTTTTCTTTTTCAACTATTTAAGTTTCAAAGTGGCCCTAAATGAAATAGGTGCTATTAGTGTCTACATTTATCTGATAGCCTAACTGAGACTCAGAGAGGTTAAAAAATTTGCTCAGGATCATACTGGCAAGACCTGGAGCTGATATGAAACACATGGAGTGATCCCAGACTCTGCCTCCCATCCTGCACTATGACTGTTCCTTGACTGCGGGGACCCCATCGTAGGGGGACTGATTTCTGTCTTATTATTTTCCCATTTGTCATCTTTCTGTAAGTTAGAATTACTGTAGCAAATAGTAAGGCTCTTTTTCTCTTTCATCTGCTAAGGAAAGCCTTCCCACATGCTATAAATTCTGATTTTTCTCTGAGAGATAAAAAATGTAGATTTGAATCTGCTCAACTTTGATCTTTGCCTCTCCTGAAAAATCTCTCTCATGAAAAGCATAAATGTCATCAAGTGAGATTTATAGAAGATGTCTAAATAGCACTAATTATACAATTCGGGGGTGGGAGGTCTTGTGTTAGAAAACCCTCAACCAGATGCAAATCTCCCACTTCTTACTTCAGCTTTAAATTACATAGTAGCTCTGTTTCTCTAAAAAGAAGTTGAAAATCAAATATATCTAAGGGCACACTGTGAAAAAGAAATAACTGGAATAACTGGAGTTGTGTACTCTTTCTTTTTTTCCTAAATCACTTTTTATTAAGATAGCTTTGAAAGCTATTTATGTTAAGATTTACTGCAATGGTGAAATATGATAAAACAGTTACTACATGTAGAAGTCATCTTCAATCCTGAGGATAATACAGGATCTTCAGGGCCTGGGACCATCACAATTTGGTTATTCCAAAGTATCTTTTCACAAAAGATTAATGACAGCTCTGCTTATCAACAGAGCACTTAGGATCTTAGTTTCCACCACGCTGATATTCAAAGGAGCAGTCCTTCACACTGTGGTTTTGTATTTCCTCTGTAAGTTTCATTTCCTTGCCTTCTCAATTTTACTTTTCGACTTTCTAAGTTAATTTTCACTGCTTCCTTTGGTCTATTCCAGTTTAAATCTCAATTTTATGATCTGTCTTATGTCACAATCTATTGTAGTATTATTTAGTAACCAACATTTTTTCCCCACTAGTTCGTGGCCACAGAACTAGTTACACAATATTCGTGTTCCCTTACAGAACACAGAATGTTTGCGAGACAAAGGATCCTTCATTTACCTAGTTTTAAAATATTTTCATGAACATTTCCTTTGTAAAACTATGGATTTCTTTCTTCAAGTTTAGAAGACCGTCATTTACAGAGAAAATTAACAAACTAAAACAGATGAGAAACAAATTTATTTCAGAGTAAGATACAAGCCATGACCCGGTGAGACCCAAACACTCCCCCCACCCCAGCTCACCAGTGGGAAGTAAAGAATGAGAGTGGGGAGGGAATGGAAGCACAGGACTGCTAAATAACCAGCCCTAGTAATCTTCACCAGGGGCACAGATGCACATTGTATGGTGTACTGGATATTAGAAGTGCAGAAAAGCAAAATCCGAGACTAAGAATGTGAACAGGATCCCATAGCCAGCTGCCCTGGGAAAAAAGAAAGTGGGTGCTTTAAAAGTCTTAAAGGGAAAAGGGCTTAACAGGTGGACAAAATCGTCCTGGCACACTCAGCCCAGCAGGCTGGGAACTTAAAGGAATTCAGGTGCCCTAACCACCTGGGTGGCAGTGCAGATCAGAAGCCCCTCACGTCGATTACCAGCCTGCCGTTTATTACCCCCCGCCGGCACTGCAACCAAACCAGCTGACTTGCCATTGCTGCGGAAGAGCCCGGGAACAGCCACGCCTACAGCAACCACACAGAGGCTTCTCCCAGAGTGTGGCTAACTGGCCCAGACCCAGAGGTGGCTGCCTGCCCGCAGGTGACTGGCACAGACAGCAGAGAGCAGTGCAGAATCCAGAAGGCACAAAGGGGGTTTATACTCATGGAGAATACGTGCTGCTCGCCTGCAACCATGGCCAGTGCCCTAGGCCATCCCAAGGGCCACCCCACACAGGGCAGCTCGGGGGATTAACCCAGAGGCTGCCCCCTGCGTTTGGTTGCCTGGTGCAGACAGAGGAAACTGGCACAGAGTCTGGGAAGCACGTAGGGCTCTGTTCTCATGGTGAACATGCGCTGTTTGCCTGCAATCACCGCTAGTGCCCTAGGCCATCCGGAGGTCTGCCCTGCTCACAGCAGCTAAGGAGATTAACCCAGAGGTTGCTCCCTGTGTGTGATTGACTGGCACAGGGAGCAGATATGGGCAAGGCAACCAGAAAACAGGAAGGGACTTTGCTCTCCCATCTAACACATGCATCACTAGCTGGCAAACACTTCCATCACCATGAAAAGGCAGAAGAAACTTGTTCAATCCCAAATCCCTCAAAGACCAGAGAGGGAACCTGGTGAGACCAAAATCACCAATCTTCCTGAAAAAGAATTCAAAATAAAGTCATAAGCATGTGGTTGGAACTACAGAGAAATATGCAAGAGCTAAGGGATGAAGTCTGGAGGGAGATAATAGAAATTAATCAAACAATGGAAGGATTTAAGAGCAGACTAGATGAGGTGGAAGAGACTGTTAATGGACTAGAAATCAGAGAACAGGAATACAAAGAAATTGGGGCAGAGAAAGATTAAAGGGTCTCTAGGAATGAAAGATTATTAAGAGAACTGTGTGACCAATCCACATGGAACAATATTCACATTATAGGGGTACCAGAAGAAGAGAGAGAAAAAGGGATGGAAAGTGTCTTTGAAGAAATAATTGCTGAAAACTTCCCCAAGTTGGGGAAGGAAATATTCTCTCAGACCATGGAAGTCCACAGATCTCACAACAAAAGGGACCCAAGGAGGACAACACCAAGACATATAATAATTAAAATGGCAAAGATCAAGGACAAGGGCAGAGTATTAAAAGCAGCTAGAGAGAGAAAAATGATCACCTGCAAAGGAAAACCCATCAGACTATCATCAGACTTCTCAACAGAAACCCTACAGGCCAGAAGAGAATGGCATGATATATTTAATGCAATGAAACAGAAGGGCCTTGAACCAAGAATACTGTATCCAGAAAGATTATCATTTAAATTTGAAGGAGGGATTAAACAACTCCCAGATAAGCAAAAGTTTAGGGAATTTACCTCTCACAAACCATCTGTACAGTTTATTTTAAAGGTACTGATCTAGATGGAGGTGCTCCTAAGGCTAAATAGATTTCACCAGAGAAAATAAAACCACAGCAAAGAAAGTAGACCAACCTAATACTAACTAAGTGCAAAATAAAATCAGCTATCCACAAAATAAATCAAGGGAAACACAAAAAAGTACAGAATAAAACACCTAAATATAAAGAGAGGAGGAGGAAGAAATGGAAGGGAGAGGAATAAAGTATCATCAGACTGTGTTTATAACAGCATAAAAAGTGAGATAAGTTAGATGGTTAGATAGTAAAGAAGGTACCCTTGAACCTTTGGTAACCACGAATCCAAAGCCTGCAATGGCAATAAGTACATATCTATCGATAATCACCCTAAGTGTAAATGGACTGAAGGCACCAATCAAAAGACACAGAGTAATAGAATGGATAAAAAAGCAAGACCCATCTATATGCTGTCTGCAAGAGACTCACTTCAAACCCCAAGACATACACAGACTAAAAGTGAAGGGATGGGACAGATATTTCATGCAAACAAAAGGGAGAAAAAAGCAGGTGTTGCAGTACTTGTATCAGACAAAATAGACTTCAAAACAAAGTAACAAGAAACAAAGAAGGACATTACATAATGATAAAGGGGTCAGTCCAACAAGACGATATAACCATTATAAATACCTATGCACCCAACACAGGAGCACTTACATAAGTGAAACAAATACTAACAGAATTAAAGGAGGAAATAGAATGCAGTGCATTCATTTTAGGAGAGTTCAACACACCACTCATTCCAAAGGATACAGCAACCAAACAGAAAATGAGTAAGGAGACAGAGGCAATGAACAACACATTAGAACAAATGAACTAACAGACATCTAAAATCTCTACACACAAAAGCAGCAGGATACACATTGTTCTCAAGTGCATATGGAACATTTTCTGGAATAGACCACATACAAGGCCACAAAAAGAGCCTCAGAAAATTTAAAAAGATTGAAATTGTACCAACCAACTTCTCAGCTCACAAAGGTATAAAGTTAGAAATAATCTGTACAAAGAAAACAAAAAGGCTCACAAACACATGGAGACTTAACAACATGCTCTTAAATAATCAATGGATCAATGACCAAATTAAAACAGCGATCAAGCAATATATGGAGACAAATGACAACAAAAGCATTTGTCTTCACTGTGGGACACTGTGGGACTTAGAAGGCAGTTCTAAGAGGAAAGTATATAGCAATCCAGGCCTATTTAAAGAAGGAAGAACAATCCCAAATGAATAGTCTAAATTCACAATTGTTGAAACTGGAAAAAGAAGAACAAATGAAGCGCAAAGTCAGCAGAAGGAGGGAGATAAAAAAGATCAGAGAAGAATTAAATAAAATTGAGAAGAATAAAACAAAAGAAAAAAATCAATGAAACCAAGAGATGGTTCTTTGAGAAAATAAACAAAATAGATAAATCCCTTGCCAGACTTATTAAGAGAAACATAAACAGAATCAGAAATGTTAAAGGAAAAATCATGATAGACACCATAGAACTACAAAGAATTATTAGAGAATACTATGGAAATCTAAATGCTAACAAACGAGATAAACTAGAAGAAATAGACAACTTTTTAGAAAAATACAACCTTCCAAAACTGACCAAGGAAGAAACAGAAAATTTAAACTGACCAATTACCAGCAATGAAATTGAATCGGTAATCAAAAAAGTACCCAAGCACAAAATTCCCAGACCAGACAGATTCACCACTGGATTTTATCAGACATTTACAGAGGATATAATACCCATTCTCTTTAAAGTTTTCCAAAAAAATAGAAGAGAAGGGAATACTTCCAAACTCATTCTATGAAGCCAGCATCACTCTAATACCAAAACCAGGCAAAGACGCCACAAAAAAAGAAAACTACAGACAATAACCCTGATGAACATAGATACAAAGATACTCAACAAAATATTAGCAAAACAAATTCCAAACTACATCAAGAGTATCATACACCATGATCAAGTGGGAAGCATCGCATGGATGCAAGGATGGTACAACATTTGAAAATCCATCAACATCATCCACCACATCAACAAAAACAAGGACAAAAACCACATGATCATCTCCATAGGTGCTGAAAAAGCATTTGACAAAATTCAACATCCTTTCATGATAGAAACACTCAACAAAATGGGTATAGAGGGCAAGTACCTTAACATAATAAAGGCCATATATGACAAACCCACAGCCAACATCATACTTAAAAGCAAGAAGCTGAAAGCTTTTCCTTTAATATCAGGAACAAGACAAGGATGACCACTCTCCTCGCTTTTATTCAACATAGTACTGGAGGTCCTAGCCACAGCAATCAGACAACACAAAGAAATAAAAGGCATCCAGATTGGTCAGGAAGAAGTCAAACTGTCCCTGTTTGCAGATAGCATGATATTGTAAATAAAAAACCCTAAAGAATCCACTCCAAAACTACTAGATCTAATATCTGAATTCAGCAAAGTTGCAGCGTACAAAATTAATACACAGAAATCTGTTGCATTCCTATACACCAATGATGAACTAGGAGAAAGAGAAATCAGGAAAACAATTCCATTCACAATTGCATCAAAAAGAATAAAATACCTTGGAATAAACCTAGCCAAGGAAGTGAAAGACCAATACCATGAAAACTATAAGGCACTCTTGAGAGAAATTAAAGAGGACACTAACAAATGGAAACTCATCCCAAGTTCTTGGGTAGGAAGAATTAATATTGTCAAAATGGCCATCTTGCCTAAAGCAATCTACAGATTCAATGCAATCCCTATCAAAATACCAACAGCATTCTTCAACAAACTGGAACAAATAGTTCTAAAATTCATATAGAACCACAAAAGACCTTGAATAGCCAAAGCAAATCTGAGAAAGAAGAATAAAGCAGAGGGGATCTCATTCCCAACTTCAAGCTCTACTACAAAGCCACAGTAATCAAGATAATTTGGTACTGGCACAAAAACAGACCCATAGACCATTATAACAGAATACAGAGTCCAGATATTAACCCAAGCATATATTGTCAATTAATATATGATAAAGAAGCCATGGATATACAATGGGAAATGATAGCCTCTTCAACAGCTGGTGTTGGCAAAACTGGACAGCTACATGTAAG
The DNA here is from genome assembly GCF_030020395.1 of Manis pentadactyla. Lineage (NCBI taxonomy): Eukaryota > Metazoa > Chordata > Mammalia > Pholidota > Manidae > Manis > Manis pentadactyla. The sequence continues at coordinate 38,215,961 of NC_080020.1, forward strand.
AGAATGAAACTGGATCACTGTAACCCCATACACAAAAGTAAACTCAAAATGGATCAAAGACCAGAATGTAAGTCATGAAACCATAAAATTCTTTGATAAAAACATAGGCAAAAATCTCTTGGACGTAAACATGAGCTACTTCTTCATGAACGTGTCTCCCTGTCAAGGGAAACAAAAGCAAAAATGTACAAGTGGGACTACATCAAACTTAAAAGCTTCTGTACAGCAAAGGACAGCATCAATAGAACATAAAGACTTACTACAGTATGGCAGAATATATTCATAAATGACAGATCCGATAAGGGGTTGACATCCAAAATATATAAAGAGCTTACACGCCTCAACAAACAAAAAGCAAATAATCCGATTAAAAAATGGGCAGAGGATCTGAACAGACACTTCTCCAAAGAAATTCAAATGGCCAACAGTCACATGAAAAGATGCTCCACATTGCTAATCATCAGAGAAATGCAAATTAAAACCACAGTGAGATATCATCTCACACCACTTAGGATGGACAACATCCAAAAGGTAAACATCAACAAATGTTGGTGAAGATGTGGAGAAAGGGGAACTCTCCTATACTGCTGCTGGAAATGTAAATTAGTTCAGCCATTGTGGATAGCGGTATGGAAGTTTCTCAAAAAACTAAAAATAGAAATACCATTTGACCCAGGAATTCCACTCCTAGGAATTTACCCTAAGAATGCAGGGGCCCCATTTGAAAAAGACATATGCACCCCTGTGTTTATCGCAGGACTATTTACAATAGCCAAGAAAAGTAAGCAACCGAAGTGTCCATCAGTAGATGAATGGGGAAAGAAGATGTGGTACATATACACAATGGAATATTATTCAGCCATAAGAAGAAAACAAATCCTATTTGCAACATGGATGGACCTAGAGAGTATTATGCTCAGTGAAATAAGCCAGGTGGAGAAAGACAAGTGTCAAATGATTTCACACATCTGTGGAGCATAAGAACAAAGCAAAAACTGAAAGGACAAAACAGCAGCAGACTCACAGAACCCAAGAATGGACTGACAGTTTCCAAGGGGAAAGGGACTTGGGAGGTCTGGCGGCAAGGGAGGGATAAGGGGGGAAAAAGGGGCAATTTGATTAGCACACACAATGTAGTGGGGGGCACGGGGAAGGCTGTATAACACAGAGAAGACAATTAGTGACTGTATAGCATCTTACTACGCTGATGGACAGTGACTGTAATGGGGTATGTGGTGGGGACTTGATAATGGGAGGAGTCTAGTAACCATAATGTTGCTCATGTAATTGTACAATAATGATACCAAAGAAAAAAGAACCTTTCGGTTCTAATGAAACACCTGGATTATGAATTCATTATTAGGATGCTTCACATGTTCTTCAACTACTCTTGCAGTGTAGATGAGAGGCATTTTAAATAAATGCACATAGCATTGGGTACTGATGCACTGTTAAGAAAATGAAGATCCTTTCACCCAAGCTTGAATAGAAGGAGTGGGGCTGGACATAGTGGGCCAGAGGTACCTGAAAACTGGCGGCCATTACTTTAAATGTTTTTGGAATGAATAAATCCTGGAACTTAAACATATCTAGACTTTTTTTTTCTCAAACCTAGAAACTAGGTACTAAGTTATATTTGAAATAATGAAGAGAAAACTATCTTTATGTACAGAAAAGATGTGACAATTCTCATCTCTCCGTGATGGCACGTCAAATCTACGCTCAGGGTTTCATGAGTCTTCTCTGAGTTCTGTGTTGCAATGTCTAGGTTCTTTTGGGACCTTGATAGTCTCAGAATTCATGCTGTCCTTCTTCTCTTTATGCTACTTCTTTTCTTTCTGGTATTCTTTAAATGGAAATTTTAGTCCTAAGGGTAAAGTTCCAATTTCACTGCAATGAGGAACTGGTAAAGATGGGAATAAAAAAATTTGCCCCAAAAGGGCTCAGTGTAACAATTGGCATAGTTTGGTTTGTCTCTCATTTTAGCACCGAAGTCTGCTATATGCCCTAAAAAGCCCTATAAATTGTGGTTCTTGCAGAAAGTATGAAAGTTTCATGCTTTTTCAGTAGCAAATGTTTTCTGCATCACCTCTGCAGATATCAAGATTCATGAAACTCACGTAATTTTTTAATTCAATCTACTAAAGATCTATTAAGAGAAAAAGGCTGAAATCTGGGGCTTTTACTCCAATTAATAATTCTTAGCTAGATTTGATGACTTTTTTTTTAATCTAGATAGTACCAAAATAGGACTTTTCAATTTTGGTTTGTTTATATAAACATTTACACACAGGAATAGAGATCCAAGCTCAGTGCCTAGACTGAACTCTAACAAGAATGAATTATTTTCTGTTCCTTGACATACCTTGCTTCTTAATTTTTTATTTTTTTTGTCAGTTTGTTGGCAATGGCATTTCCTGAAACTTAAATGGGTATCCCTTTTTCTTTTTTGGTTCTCTTCATCACACAAGATTTCCTTACCCTGCTTTGCCCTTTTACTCTTTCTCCAGAAGTGGGGGCTCCACATGTTATTTCATTGGCCCCAGCCCAGTAGTCCTTCCCTTTGCTGATGGAGCTGGCCTGAGACCATTTGCTCTGCTGGTTCTCTGTGCACCTGGCTGCCAGTTCTTGGGAAGCACGAAATATACTTAAATCTTTATTACATTCTTAAAAACCAACATAGTCTATGGCATAGGATGAGCATCAATAAATATATCCTGAATTGACTTGGAATTAGAATTCCAGTTTTCTTTTAATTTGTGTGTTTTGATACTTTGGAATTTCTTGGTGCCTTTTAGTTTATAAAAGAAAGCATTTTGTGGGAAGGAGGAGAGAGAATCTCTATAGAAAAGCAGTTGCAGTAAGGGGCATTAGACTACCTTCTTTAGCCAGATCAATGTGACAGGGCAGATGGCATGTGGTGGGACAGGTTTTGGGAATACTGACACTGGTGAGGAATGGCTCAGAACAGAAGGCTGAGGGAGCACAATAATTCATGACTTCAGTAAAGTTACTAGGTTCAAAGTGATGAGATTTCTTAGGAGACTTGAGTAAGGACAGAACTTTGTGTTCAGGTTTCCTACAAGGGTGACAGGGAATGCCCATGAGAATTCAGACCTGAAGGTGGGCTCAATGAGAAAGTAAGAATAGGAACTGTGCAGAAACTCTGTATATTTGTGTGTGTGTGTGTGTGTGTGTGTGTGTGTGTGTGTGTGTGTTAGTAAACACTGGGTACACATATATATTAAGGTTAAGAGCATTCAAGCCAATTTTACTTCAATCTCCAAGGGATAGAAAGGTCCCCAAATCACTTCAGGTTACAGATATTTCACTTCCACTATCTCTTGATTCTCACATTAGTATAATGAAATAGGCAAGAAATATTTATTGTTATCATTTTACAGATGAGGAGTTGCAACTTTGAGAGGTTAAATTAAGCAAATAATAATAATAGAGGCAGAATTATGTGCCAAGTATTGTATGCTTCACTGCATTATCTCATTTAACTCTCTCAAATAAAATAAGAGACTGATACTATTACTATACTCACTTTACAGTTGAGGAAACTGAGAAGTTATTTCCTCAATGTCACACAGGAAGTAGACTGAGAACCAGCTCTATCCAATTCCAAAGCCTTTATAATCAGTCACTATGCTATTCCACCTTTCCAGCTTGTGAATCTTAAAATCCAATCTTCTTCCACACTGCTTCATTCCTAGTCCAGGTTAAACAAACAAGTAAATCAATTAAAAAAAAAAGAAGAAAGAAAATAATTCAGTAACTGATTTAACCTTCATATTTAACATTTGCTCATTCATTTTAATCATGCTTTACTACAACAAAGGAGTGTGAGACTTCCAAGTACAGCCCATAACTTTCTCCACATTCAGAACTGGGGGGCCCTTGAAGTCCATCAACTAGCCACCTGCTCTGTTCATTCTGTGTGATCACAGATACAGCCAGAAACCCTGCTGTTGCTTCACCTTCTCCCTCTTTGCATTTCAAGAGTTTCAGGGTGTCAGCAGACAGGAACTCATTTCTCTCACCATGTGCTGAGAAGGTCACCATCCCATCCCTCCCAAATGGTGAAAGTGAGGTACTTGGAGGAGAAACAGTTTTCTAAAGGTCATACTGAGGTGGGAGAGGAACCCTGGGGAACATACCCCTCCTACCAGGCCCACCTGCCTCCACCTCAGCTCTTCTATTGATTTTTCTAGATAAGAGACCCACAGCCATCAGGCATAGGGAAGATGGGTTATAGCATTTGGTAATGTTAGCATGGAGGGGAAATTGAAAAGAAACTTCATCAGCCAGTCAATTTAGGCTTTTCCTGATAATTTTTAAGTTACTTAATATTTTACTTTAAGTTGATAATTTGTAATACTTTAAATACTTTCTTTAGTATGTTTGCAGTTTGCACATAGCATTTTCTAATGCACATTAAATAAAAACATAATATCAAAATAAAACATGTTTGTTTATATGACCCCTTAAACCATATCACACCACCAGCACTGTACTTCCCACCTCTTGGACACCCTTCTCTAATTATTAAGCTGGGACAATGGGGATAAAGTTTTACAAGTGCTAAGCAAATATATTAAAGATCCATGGAACCTCTATGGTCTGTGATAGGTGTTATTTATAAGTAATATGTGGATGTGTGTGCATCTTCCTTGATCTTGATTTCAATGCTGACTATTTTTACAATAAGTCATCTTCTTCCATCAAAGAAGAGAGGTGTATTTCAGAAGTATATCAGGCTACACTAGGAGTTCTTCTTTTCCATTGACAGTCTTGAAACCGAGATGAAAAGTTATTGTCAGCTTATATTTCCTGTCCATTTGTATTCATTCTAATAAAGATATATAAATACACATAAATGGCTGATACATAAATATAATTTCATGGGATCATGTTATTTTATTTAAGACTCAAATCTTTTCTAAAAAGAGGTGTCAATCTCCTTATTCTTATTCCTGCTTCTCTCCTGCTTATTACTGACACATACTGTAGTAAATAATTAATTTTTCATAAAGACAGGTCTGGCCTTTACCCTTGGCTCCTGGGAGGTGATCTCTAGGCTGCTGAAATGTCCTCCCTCTTAAGAGTATCTTTGTTTTCCTGGGACCTTGGTCCACACTGGGGAGTCTAACAATGTGATGAATGATGAAGGCTTTGGGCCCATGTGGCATCCACTCTACTCCTGGAGAGTCTGGCATATAGGAGTCAACCATGTCTACATGACTGATGTCCAGTAAGAACTCTGGATGGGGAGGCCTGCCGAGCTTCCCTAGTTGGCAGTGCTCTGTGCAAATTGTCACAGGTCATTGCTGGGACAGGAAAGTCTGTCCATGACTCCAGTGGGAGAGGATAATTGGAAGCTCCGGATTCCCTGCATCTCTTCCCTTGGCTGACTCTAATCTGTATCCTCCCCCTATCATAAAATATAACCATGAAGATAACAGCTTTCATGGTTACTACAAGCCATTTTAATGTACCATTGACCTCAGGTTGGACACTATCCCCTAACATCACATACATCGGAAGCACCCAATAAGTATTTAAAAGCATTAGAAATCAGATACCCTGGCTGTACAATTAAAAACCATGTAATCTTGGATAAGTTACTTAACTTCTATGAGTTTCTGTTCATAAGATTGAAATAATACTATTTTGTACTTTCTAGGGTTGTTGTGAAAAACCAGAGGCAGTACTATGCTCAGCTGTGTTATATCCTGAGGAAAAAGGAAAGATCAGTATGTTGATCTAGTTTATTTAAAATTTCTATATTTTGATCATCATGGGATATTTCATTAACATTTAATTAAAAAAATTTTTGCATTAAAATATTATTTATATTGATGGCTAAGTTTTTGATGGCCCCTCAGATTTTGCACCTGACATGAGAGCTTCACTCATCTCACCTTAGTCTTGTCCCTGGTAAGAATTAACAGTAGTGATGAAAGTAAATTATATAGCACAAGGCCAATACCATAGGGAACATGCAATAACATCGAATTGTTGCTGATATTATTATTGTTGTTGCTATCATTAATTTGTAGAAGACTATGGAAATTTAGTCCTATGTTAATGAGGATAAAAAAATCACAATATGACAAGGGATTGGGCAATATTTTCAGTTTAAGAGGAAAGATCAGGAACTTATTCCCATATGCAACCTCTGAAGATTGAACAGTATTTTGAGTGTGAGGGCTTATGCATTAGTTTTCTAATTTATTATATGATAAATGTCAAATGAAGAAGTTGGAGGCATCTTATGAATGTTAGCATTCATAAAAAGATGTTGAATTTGTAAAGATTATCATTAAACAAATCGCACATTCAACATTCAATAAATTGAAATGCTTACAAAATATGATATCCTAGTTGAATGGATTTATCCTGAGATTTCCTTCAGTTTCAGCTTCAGTTATTGAAAAGTGTCTATAAAATGTATTCACTGACTTCCTTACCACGGTAACTAGAGTAGATGGAACATAATAACCTGTGTTATTGTTATAGATGTCCACGGTCTTTGGTTCAAATTGTTTTTAGGTGTTAGAGACAGAGCTGTGACTTTGAACCAAATCCCTGACAAAAGATAGCTTTTTGTCCCATAACTTGTATCTTACCCTTTGCGGGAAGAGAAATGAAAAATAAATTCCTGCTATGGTATAAAAAATAACATATGGTTTTTGTTCCAGCTTCCTGGCACACAGCTCCCAAAATGCTTGGAATTTATCTCTTGTGTGTACAAATGACTTTACTATGGTAATTGTTCATGGGGGTGTCTAGATAGATTTGGGATGGGGCTGCTGGTCATCAGAAAAACCAGCCAAGTGATTAGAATGTTAGAACTTTCAGCACCACTGTCCTGCCTGAGGGTTTCAGCCCTGGGCACATTCACTATGGATTTGGTGAGACCAAGAAATGACAACAGAATGTTCTTGAGGTAAAAGTGTTTATACCTGGCTTTATTCTCCCTGTAGTAGGTTGAGCATTAGAATCACATGTGCATCCAGCAGTCTGTAGTTCCGTAATCTACCTCCATCTCTGCCTCCCCCAGAGCACTGGGCAGGGAGAGCTCTTTATATAGTGACTCAGTCAGTAATAGTGTATTGCCTAGGATATGGAAGCATTAGCCTAACAGTAGGCCAATTATATCAAAGTAGTTTAGGGTCCGGGGAGGATCCTGGTCATAGGAATTTACATTTTCCCCATAACCACCCACCCCCTCAGGAGAGGGGCTGAAGATTAAATTCAATCAAAAATGAACGATTCAATCAGCCATGTCTGTATAATGACACTTCAATAAAACCTCATAAATGATAAGGTTTGGGAAGCTTCTGGGTTGATGAACACTTTAGGATGCTTGCTGGGAGGGAAGCATGCCTGGAGACTCATGGAAGCTCTGTTTGCTCCTCTTCCATACCCTGTCCACTGCATCTCTTCCATTTGGTTATTCCTGAGTTGTGACCTTTATAATAAACCAGTAAATGTAAGTAAAGTGTTTTTCTGGGTTCTCCGGGTCATTCTAGCAAGTATAGAACCTGAGGAGGGGGTTGTGTTTAGATTGACAGCTGGTAGGTCAGATGTACAATGGGCCCTGGACTTCTGAGACTGGCATCTGAAGTGGAGGCAGTCTTATGGAACCGAGTCCTTACTCTGTGGGGTGTACATTAACTCCTGAGAGTTAGTGTCAGAATTTAATTGTTGGACACTAGTTGGTGTCAGAGAATCATAAACCTGCTATTATGATTTAGTTGAGGTTCCTCTTGCTGTGCTTCTTCAAATAGCTTCTAGTAATTCTAGTTTTATAGCTGCATAAGCACATTGGCTATGTCTAAGTCTTGTCTCTGTTTTCCAGTTATTTCTATAATTAGAGTTAGCTTTTCAGTAAGGATGTACAGTTGAAATACTGAAATTCATATAAATAAAATCATCACATCTTTTATTGTTGTTATACATAACCAGTTTTTAGGAGCAGTCCATCAATTATATTGACATAATTTATGCCAAGATGAGATTTTTCTACTTCTAAGAGACCTATATGATCTGTTCATGCAGAAGTATCCCTGAGAACTAAACTCAAGGACATTGGAAGGAAAATTGGGAAATAAAAGCAGTAAATAAGTTTGAGCCAGTGTTACTCAAAATGTGGTACTTGAACCATCAGCATCCATAACACCTGTGAGCTTGGCACAAATGTGAGTCATTGACCCCACTTCAGATTACAGAACCAGAACCTAAGGGATTGGGCCCAGGACACTCTGTTTTAACAGCTTTCCAGGTGATATGCACAGTAAAATCTGAGAGCCACGGCCCTCTGTAGTTTAGTCAAAGTTCAGGTGAGAATATCAAAGGTAGTGAGAAGCTGAGGTTAAATGGGAAGGTAATCAGCTATCCCACTTTGTCTGGGAGTGCAAGGTTTTCTTGGATGACAAGAGGAGTTTTGCGACTAACAGCAGGTAAGTCCCAGGCAAACTGGGCTAAGTTGGCCATTATGGTCAAATGATTCTGTGCCTATTTTAGAAGCTATACTACCTTGCAATTTCATTTTGTCTCTCTTGGCTAATCTTTATTCCCTGACTGATTTCCTCAAGGCTCTGGGCATGACCAAATTAATATGGCTACCTTGTGGGTCATAGACTTGGGAAATTTAATAGCATAGTTAGTCGGACTTGACATTTTGTTCTTGGGGTATCTGCTGGAGTTTGATTACACTGGAGTGCGTGATCCATAACTTGCTTCTTTGCTTAATTCTTTCTCACTTCAATGTTATGTGTGCAATAGGGCTCAAAAAAGGCAGAAGTTGGGAATCATTTTAAAGTTCTTGAGTTTATTTGTCCAGTTTTTCTTATTATTTGTTTCTATTTGCATTGATTCGGGTTACTGTGGCTCTCTCCTTTTGTTTCCTGACTGAGCAGGCATCTTCATTAATAGTATAAATTTGCACTAATGTTAATGAGTTACAAATTTTCAAAGTGTTTATTGGACATTATTTAAATTGTAGAGATTGTGATGGTATTGTAAAGGTCACTGAAAGCTGATTAATAGAATTAACAACTTCTAATAATTATGAATGCCATGTTTGTTTTAAGAGTGGCTTTATTTTAATGAATACCTTCAAAGCTTATGTCTAAGGAAATGGAGTAGGAAATGTTCCAAAGAAACAGAGTTTTGTCTTTCGTGAAGTTCAAAGCAGATTATAGAACAAAGCAAAACATTTAACAATTTGTATCTGTCTCTAATGAGATCTAATGGGTTGGTGGGTGTGTGTGTATTTAAACATAAGAACTCTGCACAAATTATTTGTTTTTAATGTCATAAGAATACATGTTATATTACGTGGTTTTCTTAAAGCTCTTAAAATGAAGACTCAATTATTTTGCACTTACAAACAATTAGGTCTGACTATTTGGATGCAAACTATTGTTGCCAACATTTTGCAGCATTTTTTAACCAGTAAAAACATTCTGCTTTGTCTCTTAAAACACTCATTTTGTAAATTGTTTTTCATGTGATTTTGGCTGTAGCACAAATGCTTTCTCTTTCTCTTCATGCAGCTAATTTTTTCCCTGTTTATCCGCACAATTTGCTGGAAAAGTACTGTGAGTTATCGTTGAACAATGGGGCTTTCTCTACTGAATCACTGACTCAATTTCATCTATAAGAGGACTTCAGAACCCAGTTAAATGGAGAAGTAATTTCTCAAGGCTCTAATATGCCTACTTGGTAGTCCCTTAATAACTTTAACCCCCAACTTGTGCCAGTTGGTATGCTCTGATCCAAGAACATCTGTGGTGCACTCACAGTTTGGTCTGGCTCAGAAAGCAGGGTTTTGTGTTATTCTGGGTAACATTTTAAAGTCATCACATATGATGAAATTTAGCTGTAGTCAATTAACCACTTAGGAAGTTGATGTTTTGGAGACCAACATACTCTGGTTTCAAGTATAACACTGTCAGTTTGTGTCTTAGTCATGGAAAATACCACTTCTTTTTGATTGAGCACCAGATGACATGCTTGGACTGTGTTTACTGGCCATCATGAGCAAAACTACACCTCCTCAAATAGTAGGATCATACTCAGCATGGTGAGCTGGGCCAACAGTGTGAGAGGTATGTATTTTAGAACCACATGAGGAAAAAAAGATCCATTCTCCCATCCCCTATCTTAATTTCACTGCATGCCTACCTTCACTGAGGGCAATGGCAGGCAGACCTGACTCCTCCTCAAATTGCCATACTCTCTTGTGGGGAAGTTGGGGTTCCTATGACCAGGATCCTCACTGAACTTAAACCACCTGATGATGTAACTGGCCTGTTGCTAGCCTACCGCTTCCACACTTGTGGGCAATAATCTGTTATTGCACAATATAGGGAGCTCGGCCCAGTGCTCTGGGCGGAGGCGGAGTCGCTAGTGTTCAACCTACTACCAGAGAACAAGCCGGGTAATAAACCCTGTCACCCCAAGAACATTTTGCTGTCAATTTCTCTGGTCACATTGAATCCATAGCGAACTTGCCCAGGGCTGAAACTCATTGGCAGGACATCTCTCCTTCCCTTTGTGGCTCCATCTCTTTCTCCCTCATTTAATTCTATTAAACTTTAAGAATTAGTTTCTGTTTTTATTTCCATTTTACAAATAAGCCTAAATAAGGTTTAACGACTCTTCCAGGGTCACTCAGAAAGTAAGTAGCAGTGCCAGTATTTGAATCTGGGTTCCTAATGCTGACGCTTTTACCTGAGCCCCGGTGCTGTAGCGGGAAGCACACACATGAGTAGTCTGCCTTGGCAAAGATTGAGGGGGAAAAAAGATGAAAAAACATCAGGTAGGCTAGCACCCTGGGTCGTACCTCCCCTGAGAATTAGGACACTAACAGTCTTGTCTGTCACTCCTTTTGTTGCAATGGTCTTACATATATCTGCCTAAGGGCGCACCCTGACCGCTTTTCATTCTATTTCCTCAGCCCCTGGGACGAGATTTCCAATGTCACATCTTCCCAGATGAGAGCAAGTTTTGACACTACTATGGCTCTGATATTTGTTGAAATTGTTTGACAGCTCTGCCTAAGTTCAAACCAATGATTGAATGAAAGTCTTATCCACAGTGTAATATACTACACTCCACTGGTAGGTTAGGAACTGGAAGAATTAATTCACTTGTAGTGTACATGAAGCTGGAACAAATGGACTGAGACCTTTTAGTTATGTCTGTGGTTGGTCACAGCCATCTGTAGGTGTCCTATTAAATCTGTAAGCACAAAACTCCCTGTGAAGTTTTCCATGATACAGTTCAGGATGTGTGTCTACTTTTCCTTACCTAAGGTATGCATGTTTTCTAGGTTAGAATCCAAATACAAATGTATTGTGCAGTACATTATATTTGGGGGATCATAATGTAAGAGGTATAAATTAAATGATCGATAAACTAATACAAGTTTTTATGCCATTAGTGAGCTTTGAGGGTACAATAGCCACACAAACAAAATCTTAGAGCTTCATGGTGTATCAGATTTTTGCTTTGTTTAAAAATCATTTTTTTAAAGAAATGAAAATTTACTAAGCTTTGACTCAACACAGAATAATAATGGGATCCTAGTTCATTTATATTCAGCAGGGATAACATATTTATTCAGGTGCCAGATGTAGAGTGTTAATGGATTAAAGTATATGGACAAAGTGGGCAATTGTATTGTAAATGTTTCTTAAGTGAATTTGGCCTGCAAGGGTATTATTGATTTATTTTATCTAATTTGGTTTGTATTGAAATTCAAGCTCAAGATTGAGGGTTGAAGTCATCTGTCTTCGATAGGTGAAATGACTTCAGGTCACCAGGGAACTGAACTAAGTGAATAGGATGCCTCTTCCTTTGAGGAAGCAAAGAGAGTGGACATATTTTCCAGTGGTGTGAGCTGTGGAGGGGAAGTGGTGTTCTCCCAAGGATACTAGGAAGTCATATTCCACCAGGAAGAAACATGCAGCCACCACTCAGTGAAACATCGTGATATCCCTGTCAGTATAAAAACAATATCCTCTTAATAGCTGAAGAGTGGTACTTTGCAAACTAGGCATAGAGCTCGGTGATGTTGCTTATCATCGATTACTTTGTAAATCATCAGCAGGAAAAAAGGTGTCTTTTTAGCTGATGTACAAAGCACCCTATTGAGTGTCTCATGTTCATTCCCTCAGTTCTCCAAGTGTTCAGCCTTATGAAAAAAAGAGAGAGGAGCCAGTGAGCACGCAGGAGAGCAGAGTTCTCCCTTGATCATTTTTTCTGAGCTGTTATCAAATTGCTTAATTCTCAACTTACTGTTGAATGATGGAATGGAAATAATGAAAAATACAGACTCTTTAGCACCATGGAACTATTGTGAGAACATTATCTTATGTGGCTCTAATCCCCAAAATTATTATAGCCTGAATTCATGATTATTATAAAGAAAAAGAGGGCATTAAGGATTAAAAATATGGGATGTCAGAAAGCAAACAACTTTGTTACAGTTCATTACTTGGGCCCTCTGACACATCCCTGTAAAACAAGAAGGATTCATACCTCTTCAGTTAAGGATAGGGAAACAGGCCTAGGGAGGTTTGATGAGGTCCAAGGCCACCTGGGGTGACCATGACAGTTTTTCAAGTGGAGAAGCAATACTGCACACATACATTTGCCCCTGGCATGTCTGTTTCTAGAGTTGCAAAGAGATTTATTAACTAAGCAAGATATCCAGGCAGCTCCACAGGAGCGTTTGGATATGAAGTCTCTAAGGACTCCATGCAAAATGTCCCAGACCTGAAACATCTGTTCTGGAGCTACAGTCAAGTTCCAGTCACAGTCCCAAGTTAACAACTTCGTTCTTTTTCCTTAATTTTTTTTAAAGTGCATAGCAGCTGTCCACATATTTCAGAGGACAGACCTTGGTTTTAAACCTCAGCCAGAGAAGTTGTGTAGAAAACTGTCCATACTTCACTGTATGTGCTAATTAGAAGCTTCTTACACAAGCACATAAATTCACTTATACACTGATGAGTTTTTGTTTGCCACATAGCTCCAGTGAAAAGGCTAGACAAGTAAAAATAGTTGACCTAATGAATTTAACATTTATTTTTATGCAATCTTGCGGTAATTTTTAGAATTGTTTTGTATTTGGAGGAATGATTTTCATGTGCAATGCTTTTGTTTTTGAGACTGGTGAAATGCCATTTTTTAGAAAAGGAAGGCAAATTTTCTTGATTAAGAGGCCTCTAGTCAGATACATGGAGTTAAACCCAAAAGACCAGAAGGGAAAGGGAAAGAGATAATCCTTAGGTCATGCATTCACAAGGCCTGGGGAAAAGAAGGAAGATCATCAGGAAAAGATAAAGGTGACTTAGGATTTCACTGCAGCATGGGGCAAATTTATCTCTAGTGTGAGCCCCACAGCTAACAAAGATCAGTCAACCAGTTCCCTTTCTGTTGCATGTCTCCAGTGAGAGATAGCAGGTAGATGTCAGTCTCATTTCTCCCACAGAAATGCAAGTTCATGTGCTGTTGTTCTTTTTAAATATTTCCATTTTTTTCCTACCTTTTACTTTACCTTCATTTAGACACACAAAACACACATATGTTTTGTATATGGAACCATGCATCCATTCATCCACGCAATCATGCATGCATGCATCCAGCCATCCATCCATGCATCAAGCATGTACTGAGGGCCTACTGTTTGGTTGGAATGATTTAAAGCCCTGGAACAAGACAGAGACCTGACTGTCTTACACAGCTCACAATCTTGTAGGGGAACCATATATTTAAAAAGTTAATAAATCTACGATAAAGATAATTGTGAGTAGAAAGAATTGTTAGACTCTAAGTATGAGCCTGATGAACAGTTATTTGGAGGAACAGGGATCCTTAGAATAAGGTTGATCATGAAAAGCCCTCTCCAAGAAGACAAATTACATGAATGATAAGAAGGAAGCCACTGTACAATGCTTGGAGGAAAGGATCTTCCAGGAAGAGAGAACAAATAACAATAGCCTTGAGGCCAGGACAATTTCAAAATATGGGAAGATCATAGCGTTTAGAGCATAGTGATTGAAAGTGGACTCTGAGGAATATGGTACAAGATAAAGTTAGGGAGAAGACCAGGTTACATCATCAAGAATCTTAGAGGCCATGAAAAAAGCACTTGTATTTCATTCTTTATTTAAATTTTGATGTAATTTTTCCACATAATATCTATGTGGTGAACATTAGACTCAAAGAGGTTAAATATATTTTCCAAGGTTATTAAGTTAGAAAGAAGTGAAGCCAAGATCCCAAGCCAGACATCATTCCACAGTCTGACCTTTTTCCACTCTTCCCCTTTACTCCTTTATCTTCTTTCTCAGGCATCAGTTCACCTGTCTTAGGAATATTCTTGTTAACTCCTATTGATTCTCCAGGAAACACTTTTACTCCTCCCTTAGTCATCCTCCACCCCTTTTTGAACCTAAAGTTCCATCAAGTTGGGGAACAATAGCTCCTATTTCCCTGTATTATCACAAATAGCCCACTTTCATCGTTACTATCTTTGTCTTCCTCAAAACACTCTATACTCCACAATGAGAAAGACGTGTCTATCCTTCAGCACAAAGTCCGGCAAAAAGTAAGCATTGAAATAAAGTGAGAAAGAAAAATGAGTGAGTGAATGATGTTAGCAGATTCAGAGTATCTCAAAGTCCTGGTAAGTGGACTAACCATTTCTATGACCACAAAAATGAAACTGCAATTTATTTGAAGTAACCGTGTAAGTACACTGTTGGCGCTTAATAAGGAGCCTTAACACCCATAAAGTAACATAATACAGAGTAGCAGGTGCACTGTTGGCCTTCTCGCCTGCCATCTGTCAGCTTTCTTATTATCTCCCAGCATTGCTACAAATCTAGAACTCCTAGGAATGAAAGGAAATGGTGCAGTAGTCTGAATTAGGAGGATTCCAATCCTAGCCTTGAGTCATATCAGCAGTGAGCCTTAGTTTCTCATCTCCAAAGCTGTGCTAATAGCTTGTCCCATTTTCTGAGGATTAGACATAATATACACAAAGCACCTAGCCCAGGGGGCAGGATGTAGCAAGTATGCATCTTATAAAACCTTTCTCAGTAATGGTATTGTGTTCTCACCTTCATACACATTCAGTTGCTTCCTGCTGCCAACCTAAAGAATACAGTTACTTTGGTGCTCACAAGTCCTTCACTGATTCCTTCTTTTCCAGCTTTAAGTCCTGCTACATTCCTCCTATGGCAGATTATCCATCCCACTGCCAACTCCCTCTTCTGCAACATGCTTGATACCTTCAGGCCTTTGTTCCTTTGGGTGTGCTGTGTTAACAGGCTGGAATATTACTTTTCACCTGAGGAAATTCCTTTTACTCTGGAATTCCATCTTGAGCAGTGTTTAAGAACATGGGCTCTGGATCCTGTCTATGTGAATTCAAATTCTAGCTCCCCTCCCATACAACACCTGTGACCCTCAGTGGCTTATTAAACATCTCTGTGCCTCTGTGTCAGGATGTATAATTGGGATAGGAAAATGTTACTCTCCTAGGGTGATGAGGACTGAAATAACTGACGTATGTAAGGAAGCTGTATGAGTGTCTGACATGAAGTAAGCGTTACAGGGGGATATTAGATGCCATCACCATTATCATTAACACCTTCTTTCAATACTTCTCCACAAATGCTTCTATTGTCATAGAATCTGTTCTTAGTGTTCTACCAACATTTCTTTTGTATCTTTATTATAGAACTTACAAATTTATGTTTAATATTATAGCATATGGCTTGAATGCTTGCCACTCCCATAAAATGCTATGTTTCTTTAGGGCTGAAGTCATAATGCCCTTGTCCTCATCTCTTTTATGATTTAAGGTGTTATAACAATGTTTTCTCAAATACTGTACACCAGCTAAGTGTGACATGAAGAAGAATGCCTGTGTCTAATTGATTTATTGTTTACTTGTTCATTGTCTTCTTGTATGAGAGCAAGAGCACAGACCCTGTCTGCCGCTGCTGTAGTCCCAGAGCTTAAAACAGTGCCTGGCATAAAATAGGCACTTGGGAAACATTTGCTGAATGGAAGATGGAACTGATGCCAGGGTTCTTGTTTGTGGAGTTGAAGAATGAACTTAGCAAACAGTCAAGGTAGGAGAGCCAGGGAGAGGCTTTTATTGAGAGATACAGTGAGAGGACAGAGCTCCTGGCTCACACCAGGAGGGGACAAGAGAGCCTGGGATAATGCGTTGTCTAGGGGATTTATAGGTTGTTGAGGATTTTTGGGAATTGAGGGCTTAGGGTGTGAACTTGTATCACCTGCCCTGTCCTCAATGTGGGCTGGGTTGTGTGTTTGCTAGGGCTGTTTACAGTGAAGTCACGTGTTATCCTGAGACACCCTTGGAGAACACTCAGACATTCCAGGCCAAGTTGGTCCTGGCCTTTTGACCTTTAACTGATCTCACTGAAGGTGTCTATATTCCTAGTCTAGTATCTTTACTCTGGAGAATTAATGTGACCTTGACTTTGCATAATGCTGAACACAGAGTTTCGATAGGACTTTACATTGTTACATGGCTTTGACTGTAAATATCCTGCCTTGCTTTTTCCGGAGGCCCTCACCCTACTCTGTCTAAGCCCATGATCCCTGTCTCAGAATCAGTGAATGAATGGATCACTTGAGGCATGTATAGGTGAGGTTTCTTAAAACTCCTCCTTTAGTGGTTGGAGAGCATGTGCTTCAGTCCCCAAGTTCCCTGTGTATTTCCACCCACAGACATACTGCATGTCTATACAGAATGCAAAACTGGAATCATTTCAGGATCAGGATGTAAATTGGACATGTGGGCAACTGCTTGACTAGGTGGCAGGGAGATATTTGAACAAAAATATCTTGCCTAAAGAAAAGCAGGTGGAATTTGCCTTTTCAACATTTTTGTGCCAAACCAGATAATTTACTTCTCACCTGGGAACAGTTTCCTTCCCGCAGCCATTATGTGAGTTTCACTGCAGCTGCGGAGCTAGAGTCAAAGTCAAAGTATAGATTGCTGCGTCACTTGCTGGGAAATGACTTTTTAGTTTGAGTCTGTGTTCTTGTCTGGCAGCTTTTTTATTTGTGTTTAAAAACATGGACTGCAGAGAGGTGCACATCTGTTTCTGAATGTGTAAGTAGAATGTGGAAGGAATTTTTTTTGTGGCTTTAAATTCCTGGACTTTTTAGCTGTCCCAGTACATGCATTCTAACTTCTGTTTTTCTAGCCAAGAAGCAGCAGCTGCATCTGGATGTGTGAATTATACATTTGACTTAACAGTATTTAACAGAAGCATACATTTCTTTTTTATCTCCTGTATCCACAATTCTGAGATGACCAGGCTTATCAGTATGATACTGGTATCTTCCATCTTCTCTCTTCCTTCTCTTCCATAAAATTTCCCATTCCTAGCACCATATAGTCAGACTGAAGAATAAAATAAATCATTCTTTGTACTGGCTTTCAGAATGCTTTTTGTTTTTTCTTCTGATACTGACAATTCATAAGAAGAGCAGAGTTTTGTAAGTTGGAATCTTATCAGGGCAGGGCTCGAGCAGGGACCAAAGGAAAAATACATACTTTCCTTGAAGTCACTAATGTACTCCAGTGCCAAGTCAGAGGCCTTAGTAACAGCTTCCAGCTTCCAAAAACAATGGAGACAGTGGCATGACACGTAGGGCATAGAGAGAGGAAGCTGCCTTGGACATTCACGGTTACGTTATGTTAGTCCCAGAAACTGAGATAGGACAGAAGAGAGGAGAAAGGTGTTTCTAGACATTACCTTTGAGTAGGTAAATAAGACCTACAAAGTATGATTGGATATGCACCCTTCTCCTGGAATCTCTTGTCTAATGCCTGACATGGTATATTCATTATACAGTTAGAGATGTACTCCTTTCTCTAAGATATTTCAGTCTTAGGAGTCTCCTTTCAATATAAAATACACCTATATATGTAACATGAAGTGATATAACCTATTAATTCCCTTATAGTAATGAGTTTGCCTAAGGTCAGAACTATAGTAAGGAACCATCAAATAGGTTATTTATGGTTGCATAAGCTCCAAGAACAAGAAGACAAGTCGTAAAGGCTTCCAAGAATAAATTTCACATGCTGAATGAAAGAGCATGAGCCTGAGGACAGAGACCCATGCCCAGAATCTAGGAGTGCCTCTATCAGGCTAGCCTTAGGTCACTCAAGTGTGAAAGAAAGTGACAAAAGATAAGCTATTATACAATGATATTTGAGATCCTCCTGTCCTCACATGACTCTTCAGAAGGAGAGAGAAGTGGGATTAAGTTCAGAAATTGCCTTACTATACAGAATCTGGGGAGTGGGCATAACAGAAAAGAAAAGAAAATACCTAACAAACCAAAAGAACAGTGACAACCATAGTCTGAAACAAGGGTTGGTAGTGCTTCCTTTTTATAAATAAAGTTTTATAGGAGCACAGCCACACCCTTAATGTAATATGGCCTGTGTTGCTCTCCTGATACAATGGAAAAGTTGAAGAAGTGCAATAGAGAATTGGCTCACAAATCTAAATATTTATTGTCTGGCTCTTTAAAAGATTTTTCATCTCTGGCTCTAAAAATATCTAGAGTAGCTATTATGCCTTACGCAATTGTTTGAGCATTGGGATCAGCAAATGGAAATTTATAAAAGCCTCCTAGGAATTGTTTTCTGACCATAGAACATATGGAAAATGCAAAACTTATTTCTGGGATTCCTCACTGGCAAAAACTCTAAAGTCATACACAGTTTTTAGTTTCATTTAATTATGGTAATCATCAAATTTAATACTGGTCAACTCTCCCAGACTCAGTTAATGCTTAACGAAATCTTTTCTTGCATTATTTTGCTTCTATCAATACCTATCTGATGATATCTACCATTTGTTCTTCCACTATTTTCTGGAAAACTCTTAGAGCTGTTGCCAACCTTACATTTCAAAATACACTGTGACACTCTGTTTTTTTATATGTGCAGAGGGGCCACTGAGCATATATGTGGTGAGTGTTGATACATGAGGCAAAACTCTTCACCAGAATATAAAATAAAAAGCTGAAAGAATGGCTGTCATTGACCCAAAGCAGAAGACATGCTGAGAGCATGAAAATAATGTACCTTTATAAGGTGTGTGTGTGTATGTGTGTAAGATTAAGAAAAAGAGACTCTTGCTGTATTCAGAACAGTCATGTTGTATGAATCAATGGTTCATAAGGCATTTAATACACTGGGGTTTTGAAGGAAAGCAGATTTGTCAAAGTTCTGCTGAAATTTTTCAGTGGGATTATATCTTTACTATTTCTTGAGATTTCAATGGTTTTTAAGTTATTTTGACTGCTGAGCTGGGGTAATTTGAATATGTTCCAAATAGTAACTAGGCAACAAGTTACCTCAGCCTTCTGTGGGTTGCCTGTGTCAACTGGGGATAAGGTTTATCTAAACAGGGTCATTGGGAGAGCTGCCTCAGATAATGTATGTGGAAGCAGTAAGTAAATTCTGATTTTCCTAAAAAGCATTTGTTATTATCATTACCACAGTTACTATGCTGTTGTGGCTAACAGTCAGGTTTCCTATATATCCTTGAAATAACCTAATATCATTGGGTCTCATTTCAGTCATCTCTTACATAGACCAGTGGTAATGTTCTGGTCAAAAGTTTTGTCACCCATAGAGCTAGGACTTGAAAATCACATGCTTTAGGCAATTAAAGGGAAAAAAAAGGACAGCATTTCTCATTTCTGACATGACTTCACATTGTCTTTTGGAAATTTAAGATTCAGGATACATTATGTGCTTTCTTCTTTGCACCTGGTCAAACACCTTTTAGTAAATGCTTGCTGTTAAAATGATAAATGGATGCTATTAAAGCACTTCAATGCATAGTGCACCAAAAGTGCCTACTTAAAGGCTAGTTTCCCTTCAGAATTTTGAAGAAGATGCCTTCTCAGCTTTTCTTTCTTGGCACAATTCTTAAGCGAATGGGAATATGTTTATGCCTGTGTTCCTCTAAGCATCCACCAGAGGAAATGTAATATTCCTGTAAAAGCTTCAAGTGGCTTTAATTAGATATTCCGAGTTAGTAAATAGCTCACCTCTTCCTAGTCTTCCACCTTTCCTAAAGAGTTGTGAATTTGGCAGAAAGTGAAGTGGTCTGGACTGTTTTTATCTCAACCTCCCTAGTTGGACTTTTCCTGCCCAGTGTTTTCAGAGATGAAATTTTGTAGTGCCTGTGATTTCTGGGTAAAAAGTATGTTTCTTCACATATTTTAGAATTTCTAAAACTCTGTTAGGAACAATCAAATTTTGGGAAAAACAATAAACAAAATAAATCACTGATTAACTCAAAATTTATTGTTTTAAAATATATACCAACCCAGCTTTCTGGAATTATATGAGGATAAATGCATTGTAAAGACACAAATATCTACTTGTGTATTCTCCTTGAAACACCCTTGTTCCTTGATACTGTGGGTGCTTAAATGTATTCAAAATTTCCAGTTATAAGCCAATCAATCAAATTTTGCAGTTCCTCTAATTTTGCTTGGAAGTCACAGCCATTTTCCCTGAAATGGCAGAGTAATTTTACCAATGTTAATCAAAAAAATTTTGGAAGCCCCTGAGGAAGAGACCCATCTTTATAGGTTGAGTTACTACATGAAACATATAACCAAATGTTCAATAGACATACTAGGTAGTAGTCTTAATTAGGCACTTAAAAGATGTTTGGTGGTTGTTGTTAACACTTGCTTTTACTTGCATGCTGTTCCAGAATCTATATTCAATTTTCATACTAAGTGATTTAATACTAAGATAAACTGAGTCCAAAGTGATAATGCATCTGTAAAGTACAACTTTATCCATGGAAACAAAAGTTTCTACTTCATTCCATTTTGCTAATGAAAATATATGAAGCATCCTTACAAAATGGCAACAATTAGTTTTCCTCACCAAAGACCTGAACTTCATTTTTTTTTTGCTTCCTCTTCAAATTTATACTTCTCAACTTCAATTTTAATTAGCTAGAACAACAAAGGAGCTAAATCCACTACTTTTAACAAGTCTTTCCTATGTGCCTGAATAGCAATGAACCAGCAATAGCATCCTACCTTTCTCACAACCCCGATTGTCAAGTGTTGGCTATTTAGAAGTTGGTACAAAGTGAAAATAAATACCGGGTTTCCCACAGTATTTGAAATGCTGGCAATCATTTGTAATTTCTCTGATGTTATTTGGTGGTTATGATTTATTACCTTGCCACTGCATGAGTCAGCCATGAAATCTCCATGACTCAATAGTACATAACAAAAGCAATCAGGAGAGTGACATTCAAATAAAGGGTTGGTAGGTGAATTTGAACAAGATTTCATTAACTTAAAGAACTAAGGCATAGTAACTCCCTCAGTTTTCTGAAATCTTACAGAGTCAGCATTTTAGTTCTTTCTCTTCATTAGTTAATACCTCTAAACTTAGTGGAAAATTACCATCAGTTGGAGACAAACAACAAATATGAATTCATGGAGGTGACAGTATGGGTTTGTTCTTATTTTGCATTTAGTCTTATATTTTTCCATTGTGTTCAGAATAGCCTTTTCCAAATGTTGCAAATAAATTTCCTTGCTATCTCCCTGCTTTTTTCTATGTGGTAAGTTAGTAGCAAAATGAATTTTTTCTTTCAATAAATATTTATTGAGCCTGGATTCTGTGTCAGTCATTTGTAAGACGATGGAATTGAAGTAATGAGCAAGGAAGATATGACCCTCCTGAAGGAGATTTCAGTCTGGTGAAATGAATCATATTTACTTTTCTAGGCTAAGTGCCATTAATCTTTAGTGGGAAAATGCCCATTTTCAGATCTTAAAGAATATGCCTTACATAAGCAACTTCACTTTGCAACACTTGATATTTATTTCAAGGCACAGCTATCCTCATGTGGAAAAGTGGGACAAAGCCCTGTTAACAGGGATATGCTGCTTCTGGGCATCTGCCCCTCTTAGCCCTGCGGACTCTCTAGTTTGACAGTTCATATTTGATGCTGCTTCCTTGCTTTGTAAATGCTATTTAACTTGCTTTCAGCTAAGAAGAGAAGTATTAGGTGAAGTTCTAGGAAATTTCACTGTTAGAACTCAGTTCATCAGTTTTAAGTGTCATCCAACATCATTAGCTGGGAATCATGATATGCATGTCATTGCATCCAAGGGAAACTGGGAAAGATGAGAGAGTTCTTGGGAAAAATCCACTGTCATAAAGGAAACATGACTTAAACACAAATTCAAAAAGATGAACCCCCTGTAACTGAGAACTGGTTTTTTACTTTGATATCAGTTACACCTGGGATAGTGTCTGGAATAGAATGAAAATAGTAATACTGTCTCTTATTGAAAGAACACTGGGCATCAAAATTGGATAGCTACATATAAGAGAAGGAAACTGGATTACTGTCTAACTCCATAAACAAAAGTAAACTCGAAATGGATCAAAGATCTGAATGTAAGTCATGAAACCATAAAACTCTTAGAAGAAAACATAGGCAAAACTCTTTTGAACATAAACATGAGCAACTTCTTCATGAACATATCTCCCCAGACAAGGGAAACAAAAGCAAACAGGAACAAGTGGGACTATATCAAACTAAAAAGCTTCTGTACTGTAAAGGACACCATCAGTAGAACAAAAGGCATGGGAGTACAGAAGAATATATTCATAAATGACATATCTGACAAGGGGTTGACATCTAAAATATATAAAGAGCTCACGTGCCTCAACAAACTAAAAGCAAATAATCCAAATAAAAAATGGGCAGAGGATCTGAACAGACATTTTCCAAAGAAGAAATTCATATGATCAACAGGCACATGAAAAGATGCTCCACATTGCTAATCATCAGGGAAATGCAAAATAATACCACAGTGAGACATCACCTCACACCAGTTAGGATGGACAGCATCCAAAAGACAAACAACAACAAATGTTGGCGAGGTTGTGGAGAAAGGGGAACCCTCCTACACTCCTGGTGGGAATGTTAGCTTAGCCATTGTGGAAAGCAGCATGGAGGTGCCTCAAAAAACTCAAAATAGAAATACCATTTGACCCAGGAATTCCACTTCTAGGAATTTACCCTAAGAATGCAGGAACCCAGTTTGAAAAAAATATATGCACCCCTATGTTTATCCCAGCACTATTTACAATAGCCAAGAAACAGAAGCAACCTAAGTGTCCATCAGTAGATGAATGGATAAAGAAGATGTGGTGCATATATATGATGGAATATTATTCAGCCATAAGAAGAAAACAAATCCTACCATTTGCAACAACATGGATGGAGCTAGAGGGTATTATGCTCAGTGAAATAAGCCAGGCGGAGAAAGAGAAGTATCAAATGATTTCACTCATCTGTGGAGTATAAGAACAAAGCAAAAACTGAAGGAACAAAACAGCAGCAGACTCACAGAACCCAAGAATGGACTAGCAGTTACCAAAGTGAAAGGGACTGGGGAGGGTGGGTGGGAAGGAAGGGAGAGGGGGAATAAGGGGCATTATGATTAGCACACATAATGTAGGGGGATGGCATGGGGAAGGCAGTATAGCACAGAGAAGACAAGTAGTGACTCTGTAGCATCTTACTACACTGATGGAGTGACTATAATGAAGTATGTGGTGGGGACATGATAATGGGGGGACCTAATAACCATAATGTTGCTCATGTAATTGTATATTAATGATACCAAAATAAAAAAAAGAATACTGAGCATCAGGTATTACACTCAATATTGAGTGAGAAATACTGATGAATAAGTCTTTGTTATAAAGAAAGAGTAGTGATGCATAAAGATTAGCTGATCAAGCCTGCATAAATTCATATACTCATTTTGGAGGAAAATTTTACCTATGTTCTAGTCCTCAGAAGGGAAACATGAAGAAAATAGAGACAATATTATGGAATGGTTTGTATGCTTTTAACTATAAGAGTAAGTGTAGCCAAGGACTCGAGGTATTTGAGTAAAAAGAACTAGGACCCCCTGGCACAGCTGGACTAAGCAAGCTCCATTCTTGGTTGGCCTGAGAATGGACCACCTCATTGAAATAGCATCGTAATGAAGAAAACTCAAGCCGATGAAGTAAACAGTAATTTTGGCTGTAAGTACATCTTGCTCTGCCTTTAGAAGGGTCTGAAGAAGATTTGGAATGAAGGCCAAGAATAAGATCATAAAGAGAAAATATTACTTACGTGTATAAGTGTTAACTTGTGCCTAAACGCTACAGGAATATTCCTCATACTGATTGATTGTTCTTTTTCTCACTGCTCTGATTGAAGTTATTATGCAGCATTAAAACATGCAGTTATTTTTTTTCCAAGTTGCCTCACGGCAGTCTACTCTTAAATTGGGGTTTAGGAAGAAACTTTAGGACAGAGAAACTCAAGATGGGGAAAAGTTTGATGTGTTTGCCTTCATTCTGTTTTGGGGCAATGTTTCAAGCAAGCTGTCTCTTGAACCACCCTCCCTGGCATCACGTCAAAGGGGCCTCCTCGTATCAGGCACATTGATTAAGGAACCAACCCAAAGGACTTCATATAGGTATTTTTCTTTAGTCCTCAAAGCAATTACACAATGTACAAATTACTATGATTACCATTTTACTGATGGATGAACTGAGGTTTAGAGAAGTGAGGTGACTTATTCAGCTCCATAATAACTGGAAAAGTAGCACCAACTTCATGTACTTCAGACCTGATTTCAAGTGAACTGTGAACAAACAGCCAGTAATAAGCAAAGGTCTTAAGAGACTGTACCTGTTTTCCAAAGGAATTAGGGTAATTTTGATCACAAACAGGGAAGGGGTAGGAGAGAAGATTAAGGTAGGTTATTGGATGATTTTTTTTGGATAGATATTCTAGTATTAAAGATAAAGTGATTGAAGAATAAGGCAGAAATTCAAGGGAGAAATTCTTGGCCACCCAGGAGGAGCATATCTGTCAGGGTAAATATGATTTTTTTACTTCCAGGCAAGTGGCAGAGTAACACAAAGAGATCATACCCATAAAATCTTACATGTCAGCTGTGACCTCATGCAATGCCACAGGCCCCTCAATGTTAATGTCCTGCTAATGTAAATGAGACTGAAGAATTGTTTCCACAAATCAAGCTCCTGATATATTAACCCCTTTTCCCTTCCACAGTACATTGTACTCAAGCCGAAGGGTCTATTAGCTGAACACATAAATGGAGTTTCACAACCCTCAAAATCTGCTTTGCATGCTGTGCCCAGATGCTCACAGTGTTTATCCCTTGTGCCCAGGTGGAAAATCCTCCTGGCATTTAAGATCATCATCTCCCTCAAGCCTTCCTGTCAGGAAGAGAACAGCCCTAAGTGAAATGCTGCAGATCAGTGAGTTGGTAAACCGGCTATGGAAACAGTGTGTTACAGCCCATCACCCCTCTGAAAATATCCCACTTTAGAGATGTTAGAATGAGAAAGAGACATCAGAATTAGGACTCTGAGAAGCATTTGTAAAACGTCCTACCCTGCCCAAGATTTAAGAACTAGTTTTACAACCAGATGCAAATGCAGATGCCATCAAAGCCTTTGTACTTGGAACACTAGCCCACTCTGCATCAAAATGAAGACACAGAGGAAATGCGTCTCAAGAAGGCAACACTTCTGAGTGCCTACTGTATGCTGGGTGCTCTGCCAAGAGATATCTGTGATAGTAAGGGTATGGCGTGTGTCACTGTGGCCTGTCTAGGACGTAGCTCATAGTGGGACTCGACTCATGAGTGTCTGATGAATTTCTCTCAGGTAAGATAGAGGTGTAGGGAGACAGGATCTGATTTGGGTTGTTTAGTAGTACCAAATGTATCCAGAGACAAAGCATTAATCAGGAAGATGGAATGGGAAATGTTCTGTACAAGAAATGACAGCTGCTGCACGAAGAACAAAAACAGAGGGATTGTGTATAAATCTCCTGTGTGTTTTCAAATAAACCACAAGGCTAAAAGGGCACGTGGAATAGATTTGATAGAGAAAAGCATCTTAGATTTTGGAAACCACTAAATATTGGTGGGCTTTTGGGCTGTGGATTGATAGGCTTGCATACAGGATCAATATGTTGAAATATTTATGTTATTTAATAGTAGACTGTTATTTTGTCACTTAGAAAAAAAAAAGAACTACATTTGACCTTTGAGATGTCTGATGACAGGGAAACAGGTATAAACTGATGGTTGGCCTTATGGAGTTTAAATATTTGAAAAGGTATAATTCATGTAAATGTTTAGCCTTTTTTTCATTGTGAGAGGGCAAAACCTGCCTAGGCTGGTATTTACTTTTCTAATTAGAAAAGCTTGAGTGATGTGAACAATTAAGATAATACAATACCTTTACAAGATAATTAATCTTTTCTTTGTGATTCATCCTACTACATCCCAAGCTGATGTTATTTACCTCCCAGTTAAGGGTATGTTAGAATGTAATTGGAGCCATTTGCTTCGACTATCAGAAGAGAAAAGACCATGCAATTTGCATCTCTTATATCTAGAAATTAAAACTGAAGGACTGACCACTTGACACCACAGAAGTTCCTGAAATGAAGCCTGCTGAGCTCAATTTGTTGTGGTGGCTAAATGAATCCTCTCTCCAGTTTGAATGCTTGATGAAACTCCTATTAGAATATTGCACTATAATAATTGACAACATAATGAAACTGCCAAAGACTAAATGCAAATTCCTTTCTGCTGACCCTTCAGAACTGCAAATGCTTTTGCCAGACAAGTGACATCCCCTTTAGTCTACACCCCCTCTACCCATCAGGGGCTGCTGAGGCATTCTTTGGATGCCCATTTCGTTAGAATCAGACAGTTGGGAGTTAGCTGCAATAGTAGGTTGTAGAATTTGGGATAGTATATGGATTTAACTAGCACTACTATTTGAAAACAATGACACCATCTTCTATCACATCATCACATTCATTTTACATAAGAAATGTATTTTTAGCATGAAAACTTTAGAAGGGTATTATTCCACGGGAGCAATTTTATAGAATAACTTAGCTTCATTAAACAAACAAACAAACAAATACTACAAATTTTTAGTTTTCTGGATTTGCTTTTGATCTGTGGAAACTTGCTTAGGCATCAGCATTGATAAGGTGGTCACTGCTTCCATCTTGGAAAAGCTCTCTGCCATTTCAAGTAGCCCGCACTTTCTTGGCATTTCCTCTCTGGAGTCATTTTTTCTCATTCCATTCCACAGTTTGCTCTTCCTCTATCATTGAAAGGTTGTTTTTCAGGGGCCTGTCTTAATTCCTGCTTCCTTTCTTGCTCTGTATGCTCATCCTAGGTGATCTTGTCCCCAAGACTTTAATCACAAATCTTGTCATCCATACCTTCTGAGTATCAGATCCATATCTCCAACCATTAGACCTTCCCACTTGATTGCCATAAAGACATTTCAAACACCTAAAGTCCCATAACAGACTCATCACTCCTCCCTGTTTTGGAGGGATTCCTAACTCTGTAGGTAGAATTACTCTTCTCCCATTGTCGAAGTCACAAACTTAGATAACATTTTGACACAATCACCAAGGCCTATGATTTCTGCCTCTTAAGTCATGCCACTGTTGCTTTGCACTTGGATTCTTTCTGTAGCTAGCTAAGTGGTGTCCCTGCACTGTCATCAAACCATTCCCTTTACCGCAATCAGAACATGATTTAAAGCACATACTTTAATAATATGCTGCTACACTCCAGTGGCTCCACCCTTACCCTCTGGATAAGGTCCAGACTCCTCGACCTGACTTATAAAATTCTGTGCCACCCATGACCTGTTGTTCCTTGCTTATAACTTCAGTGGATTGTTTAATTATTCCACAATTTATTTTGCCCTTGCTTCCACCTACATCTAAGACAACATTCAACATTGTTTTATATATATATATATTCTTTAGAGCATTATTATATAACGATATGTATTATACAAAATTACTGTGAGGCAATGAACTATAGTGGTCAAGAGCCTGGGCTTTGAAATCACAAATCTGAGTTCTAATCATGACTTTCCTAAATAGTATCTGTGGTGTCAATCATATTAGTGAACAAGAACAACTTGAAGCCTCAATTTCCTCATATGTAAAATGGGAATAAAATTACTACCTGTTTTCCTAGATTTCTATTTGTGTTACATGAGATAACCCTAGTTAAATGTTTACTACGATAGGTCTCACAATGTATTATGGTTTTTGATATGTATAAAGCACTTAAATTATTTATTCTAATGTTTAATATTCTCCATAATTCTTCATACTTTAACCTAATCTCACATACTAGTATAAGCCTTGCCTGTTATTATTTGTCCTGTCCCAATATTGGGCCCCCAGTTGGCAAAGCTAATTCCTTTGTGTTCCGTCTGTTCTCCCATCTAGAATGCATTGTTCTGTCACTCTGTCTTGCTGACTGAAATTCCACAGATCTTCTCATTTATGCTGGTCACCATGAAGGCTTCCAGATGTCTGTTATTCCTTCTCATTTTTCCTTACTCAGAGCTCCGACAATTGGTGCTTTGAGACATACATGTTTTTATTTCTTAAGTTACTTTGTGTGCATAGAAAATTAAGCCTCTTCAGCTCTGTTATGGCCCAGCACATACTTGAACTCAATTTCAGGCGTCTACAATGTACTCTACTTTTCCTCCTCCCTCCCTCATCTTTAGTTGGTGCTTCCAGCTATTTTTAGGTCCTTGTTTTAAGTGTTGCCTGTTAATGATGACATTGCCATTTCTTCTTTTTTTAAGTATACACAAAAAAATGAGAATGGCATGTTTAAATGTGCTGGTTTTCTTTTACTTAATATTTAAAGTCCAGATTCTTCAGTTTATCCCAAAACAAAAATTTCACACCACTTCCTGAATCTTACCTTCTTTAAATCTGTTCTAGGTTTGTGATTACTTTCCATTTTTGAAATTTTTACTCTGGCCTGCAAGAGTTTTACAGGTGTCACTCTTTCTCAGGAAAGGTAGATTATTATTACTTTACAAGGATGACAAATGCAGGCCTGCAGCATAATATAATTTCCTTAATCACATTAAATGTTCAGCATCTCTCCTCTGTACCCTTGGCTATGGTGGATAGATACCCTTACCAAGGAAAAGTTGAAAGGAGGGCTATTGAGTTACGGAATGGGAGAGAGAATTTTTCCTGCAATATTTTCTTTTAAAATTCTAGCATTGGACAGTAAATCATGTCTCTACAGTGGAATGCAGGCCTCCCTTTACATCCTCTCTGCACAAATCACATGGCATTATAAATTTTTTAAGAATCTGTCAAAACTTCCTTATCCTCTTCTTCACCATTAAAACTTTCTCCCCAGAAATTTGGTTTTTAGGTAGGATTTTTCTTTGCATCAAAATGAGAAATCTAATCAGGGAGGATCTTAAATATCATGCAAATATTCACTTGACAATAGACCTATCTCTCTCTTTCTTTTTGCCAGGATTGTTTATGGTTAGTTTCAAAAAAGATTTGGGATTTAGCATGCTCTGGACTAAAAGCATTTTTTCATTTTCAGCCTCCTTCCTTTATATAGAAAGAATTGATGTCTTTGATAATAAAGAAAGGAGATGAGCCTTTTTGCTTTGGGTTTACATTATACAGTTCTAGGTTTACGCTGTGTCCCAAATGGGAAGGAGTTATTTTAAAAGTCAGCTTCCATGAGGTACCTTGGAGAAGTGTGTATGTGTGTGTGTGTGTGTGTGTGCACGTGTGTGTTGAAGGTGGATGGCACAGGGATATGGAACAGATAGGGCTCTACTTTCCACCCAATAATAGGTGAAGCAATTCAAGTTTATTTCATTTTACTTTTTATATATTGACTCCCTGCTAAGGTTGTCAAGGAGAGAGTTCTGCAGCAAATGGTTTGAAAAGGCAAAGTTAGGAAGAATTATTGCAATTGATCATCATGGGATGAGTTGTATGTGACTGGCCATGCTTTCGGTAACAGTTCCCTAAAAGGAATTTGCATTTTGGATTTTTCAGACTGAACTACGTGAAATGTAGACTGAGCCTGTTATTCCTGTGGGCATCTCCTCTGTAGCTGGCATAGTGAATACTCTGTCACTTCTTCTTTAATTTCCATCTTTTAATGAGGACATGTAAGAGTGCCTATAGAATTTTCATATTAACATCAGAGTGATTTTAGAATGGACCATAGTGTAAAAGAGAAAAAAAATCTCTCCTCCAGATTCTGCCTTCTATTAAATTCTACATCTAGTGACAGAGCTGAAAGCCACTTGATAGGGAGATTCAGTTACTCCTCCTGGCATCTGCTTTGGGGCCTTTGGGATGGAACCAAGCACAGTCATCTATAAATCAGTGTTGCATTTCTAGGCCACAAGTTTAATTGGACATACTGACTGTAGGCCATTTCCTTGGGTAGGAATGATAAAGTCAGGGCTTCTAATAATTGCATCTGATTACTGCTTCCAATTTAAAGATAAAGAATAAAGTAAAATGAATGAGCATCTCCTTCCCATGTGGGATCATATGGAGGCAGTAATCATGGAGGAAGGGATCTTTGGTTTGGTTTGAGATTCCTCTTTAATTCCTTTTAAATGAAACAGTTGAAATGTTTGATTTTCGAAGTAGGAAACCATACTTAGCATCTCTGTTATAGTGAGCCCATGTACAAACAATGCAGTGATCAAGAACTACTGAAGTGGTGGTCTTTAGGCCATTTTCTTGTCACAGAGAAG
Organism: Manis pentadactyla; assembly: GCF_030020395.1. NCBI lineage: Eukaryota > Metazoa > Chordata > Mammalia > Pholidota > Manidae > Manis > Manis pentadactyla. The sequence continues at coordinate 38,246,760 of NC_080020.1, forward strand.
GGTTACCCCTTATGTTGAGAAATAGTAGGAAGAAGATCTCAAGTGAATTAGAGAGTTCAGCACAGATGACTGCAGTGCTCAAGTATACATGTTTCCATTTGCATTAAAATACTCTTTAGTATTCCAAGTGAAAACTAAACTTGGGCTTGGGTTTAAACCATTTTTATGGAAGTCTGATCCTTGTATGTGATAGTGATAATAGTATCCTATTAGCAAAGAGTAAATTATATTTAAACAATAATTGCAGACAAATGACATGTAAATCAATACATGAAAATGCATCAAGCTGCATACACTACTGATTTTCTGTCATGTGCTTCTCTAGGTTACTGCTCTGAAAATATGATTTATGGTGTGGTTTTAATGAGTCACATTCTTTCGGATTTGATAAAGTTTCATGGAAGTAATTCTAGTAGCCTGAACAACTTTAAAAATGAGACTATGAAATTATCACAAAGCTTAATTTGTCTCAGAGAAATGATGAAAGAGGCACATGCACGAAGTTTATAAATATCCTCTGTTATTTTGGAAACAATTATTAGTTTGTTTATACAAAGTGGTGCACGTTTTATATGAAAAAAGTGAGACAGTTTTGTTACTTTTAAAGATGACTTTACAATATAAAACAGAGCAGGTACTGAGACAGGTAAGAGCCTTGCTGTGGACAGAACAACTCTGCATGGCAGTGGGGGCAGGGGATAACAGAGGAACAGTTGTTTGGTCTGTACATCAATGGAATTCAGCGTGGAATTTTATATGATCTGTACCCATCAACCAATTTATGAAATTCTGGCTATAATGAATCTTCTTATCCAATCAGGCATAAAGGCTGAAATTTATGCTAATTTTGACATGGTGGTAAACTATACTATCAAATGTAGATAAAGCAACTGAACCATGCTTTAACATCAGAGATTGGTAGAAATCTTGTGAAGTTCTCAGATATTAAATTTCAGTATTTTGATGATTTCTAATGTGCTTTTAAGGTCAAGAAGGCTCCAGCTGATATGTGAGTTAAGTTGAGTTGAATTAAAACATGTTGATACTTAACCCTATTAAGACCTACAGACAGAAAAATGTTTCTCTCTTACAGCATAAATTTTACCTATTTTAGGTATACAAATGAATATTCTAAATAAAGCTATATAATCTATATGCATAAGAGTACAAGAAGGTGGTTAATATGGATTTACCATCGTTTCAGTTACTAACACCTGGTCTCCTGATAACAACTCTGGTAATTACATGTAAAGAGTACTAAGTTTGATCACTAGACTCAAGGAAAAACCAGGCTACAGCTAAAATCAATTTAAACTTCTTTATCTTTTTGTAAAGTGATAGACTGATTTTATAATAAAATGCCTTTAGGAGACCTTCATAATGTGGACTATAACATCTTTTTCCTTAAACCAATTCTTAATATTTCTAGATGTGTGCAGTACAATATTATGTATTAATATTAAGAGGAACAAAAGTAACCTATAATTAATGCAAGGTGTTCATTACAAAATAACAAAAGATGAATGTTCTTTTAAATCAGGCATAAGACAAAAAAATGTTCTCAAATCAGCTATTGGGTATTGTAGAAAATACAATAAGATAAGAAAAAAAATTGAAAAAGAAGAGACAAGGCAGTCCTTATTTGCAGATCATATGTTAATCCACATATCAACTCTAAGAGAATTTACAGATAAAATATTAGCATTCATTAGAGAGTTCAACAAAGTTGCAAGATCTGAGATGGTACACAAAAATTATGAATGTTCCTATATACCAACAATAACTAATTAGAAAATAAAAAAGAGCTTCTATTGAAAACAAATCCTACCATTTGCAACAACATGGATGGAGCTGGAGGATATAATGCTCAGTGAAATAACCCAAGCAGAGAAAGACAAGTGCCAAATGATTTCCCTCATTTGTGGAGTATAACAACAAAGCAAAACTGAAGGAACAAAACAGCAGCGGACTCACAGACTCCAAGAAGGGACTAGTGGTTACCAAAGGGGAGGGATGGTGGGCGGGTGGGGAGGGAGGGAGAAGGGGATTGAGGGGCATTATGATTGGCACTACTGGTGTGTGGTGGGTCATGGGGAAGACAGTGTAGCACAGAGAAGACAAGTAGTGACTCTGTGGCGTCCTACCGTGCTGATGGACAGTGACTGCAATGGGGTGTGGAGGGGACTTGATAATATGGGTGAATGTAGTAACCACAATGTTTTTCATGTGAAACCTTCATAAGAGTGTATATCAATGACACCTTAATAAAAAATAAATAAATAAATAAAAAAGCTTGTGCTAGGAAAAAATAAACTTAAGTATGAAGGATTATATCTAACAAAATATGTACATGAACCTTACGGAGCAAATTATAAAGCACTTTGGGGAACTGTGGGTAAAATTTCAATATTTCCAGAGTTTCTCACCTGGCCTTAGTGCATTTCCATATCAATAGGTGTTTCCAAAGGATGGAGAGAAGTAGTCCATCTTAACATCAATAGGTAATTACAAGGGAAAGGAGGGTATTAACTAGACTGTAGAGGTTGGGTGTAGTCCCTTTTCCTGCAGCTGGGTTGCAAGAGACATGGGAGAACAGAAGTGGACAACTGCTTGTAAGCAATAAACAGATTTCTTCCACTTTGTTTCTCCCTTTGACCGATTTTGGTATCAAAGGTATTTTGCCCTGGAATTTTCTCCTGGAGTTATATCTGGTGGTAGTTGGCAGGACCTCTGAACCTGAAATCTGTCTACATGGGTTGATCCTTGGGTGGGTTGCCTGTAGAGATGGTGAGTAGATGTCCATAACTCTCCCTGTGGATGGTGGGGAGGCCCCAGTGGCTGCAGTGGTTGAGGATGCAGCTTCACTTGGGAGCCTCCTATCTGTGGGGCTTCCAACTGGGGAGCCCCTTTAAAGGAATTGGTCTGGGGTAAAGCACTGCCCAGAGGAGTGGGGCCTTCCCCAGAATCGCAAGAGTGGAGACACCAGAAGCTGTAGAATTAACCCTTCATGAGATAGAAGACTGCTTAGAGGCCCTGAGTGACCATGTAGAAGCCTGGATTATGGGATACCTTCTCCTCGAGATAGTGGAAAGGGTTATTGAGGAGACAGAGAGGGTTATCGAGGAGAGAGAGAGAGACTTTGGCAGGAGAGAGACACACTTCAGCATTGCTTAGAGGAGCTGGGTGATAACCTATGGGATGCCCATAAGAAAGAGACAGTTATTGAGAAGACAGCTCACCCTTCTAGAAGATACATTAGCAGCAGCAAGGAAGGAGACATCAGAAGAATCCGAATTGCAGGGGTCCGTGGGGAAGGGGGAGGAAAGAGTGGCGCTTTTAGCACCAGAGATGGTAGAGGAGATGTTGGGAGAAGATGAGAGGGTGTGGCCAAGGGCCTATCTGTTGCCAAGGTCAATGCCTGAGGCACCAGGCTCTCCTGTATTAAAGGCCTGACCAGTTATAATTAAGAAAGTAAAAGTGAAACAACCGCAGGCTCCTCAGGGAGAGGAGCCTCCTCCTCCCCAGCTCATGCCCCAGGTTGTGGAGCACTCCATGTTTTGCTTCTATTCCCAGGATGAGCTGGTAGGCATGAGCATCTGGTTTCAGCAGAGGCTGTTGGAACCTCTGCTTACATGGCTTCTGTGTTTCTGGGGTATGAGGGTGGAAAACAGTGTTATGTTGGGTTTTGAAATGGGTAGACTGGCCTCCCTGATAACTGATCTCTCCCTGCAGCAGCAGTTGCAAAGTGCTCATCACACCTCATGAAATTGGGTGCTTCTGGATTGGCTGATAGCAGCCATCAGGGCAGTTTGGCCTAATCAGGGTGATTTACCATACTTACCCACAAGCTGGAAAATGAATGCAGGGCTCCAGCAGGTGTTACAGGAGCTGGGCATGAAAAATATCTATAATAGGGAATCCCCCAGAGCCCCAGTGGGTTGTTCACTGCAGGAATGAGAAATCTGGTGCTCCATACAGCTCCTCCATCTCTCTTTGGGTCCCTAGTGGCTATTCTTTCCCCCCACCTAGGGAAACCCATAAGTTACATACTCTTTAGCAGATCTGGGGGAGGTTGAAACAAAAAGAGCACGGAAGGAAGTACGGGCTACGACTGAAAGGAGAGGTGCAAAGTGCCCCATGAAGGTCTAGAAGGTGCAGATGTGGGTTGATTTGATAAAGGCCTGGGAAGTGAAAGAAAAACTTGATGGGCAGCCCAGTAAGGTCTTGTTAGGACTGTGACACCAATTAAAGCCAGAGCAGCAGATCCAGCCTCTGAGGACCAGGATACCAGGCTGGCACAGCCCATGTGTGCCCTGTGTCCCTGCCAGACTTCCTGGGGGACAGTACTGAGGCTCTGCCTGGGCCCTCACCCCCACAGGAGGATGATTGGGCATCATGGTTCGACTGAGGGTGGTTCAAGGTCCCCACCTTGGTGGACCAGAGGCTACATGTGGAATTAGCAATTCATTGGTCCCTTGTGAATGTACAATGTCTCCTGGTCCTGGTGAACACAGGAGCTGAATGTTCTCTGATTTATAGCAATCCTGAGCATATTCCTAGGACCCCTGCTGTGATAGATGGCTATGGGGGTAAGGCAATTACAGTGAAGAAAGCCAAATCCCATTGGGGATAGGGTGTTTGTCCCCAAGGGAGTATACCGTGTACATTTCTCCCAATCCTGAATACATTTTGGGGGGTAGATATCCTGCAGGGCCTGTGGTTACAGACTACTGCAGGTGAGTTCCGGCTGAGGGTACATGTGGTAAAGGCAGTTCTGAGGGGACATGCTAAACACCCATCTATAGCTCTGCCTATACCTTGGCAGGTGACAAATACTAAGCAGTATAAATTGCCTGGGGGGCACAAGGAAATTGGAGATACTCTACAGGAGTTGGAGAACGTGGGCATCACAAAGCCCACTCATAGTCCTTCTAATTCCCCAGTGTGGCTAGTGAAAAAGCCAGATGACTCCTGGCGTATGACTGGACTACAGGGAATTGAATAAAGTCACACTCCTTTTGTATAGCAGCCCTTATGGACACACTCAGTCATGTACTAGGGATGTGTCATTATGTTGTGGACCTTGCTAATGCTTTCTTCTCTATTGACATAGCACAGGAAAGTCAGGAACAGTTTGCCTTCACATAGGAAGGCTGGCAGTGGACATTTACTGTCCTTCCACAGGGATACCTCCACCTCCACCATGTGTCACAGATCACTACATTGATGCTATCATGCTCATGTTTGATCCTCTTCCAGATTTAGAAGGGGCATCTCCAAGAATACTGCATCATCTATAGAAGAAAGGATGGGCTGTGAACAGCACCAAGGTTCAGGGACCTGGTTTGTGTGTAAAGTTCTTGGGGGTTGGGTCGGGTAAAACTAAAGTTATTTCTGAAGCAGTCATAGACAAGGTCCAGACTTTCCCCACCCCTACCACTGTGGCAGTATTACAAGAGCTTTGGGGTCTTTTGGGCTACTGGAGGGTGTTTAACCTGCACTTGGCACAAATTCTGAATCCCTTATACCTGTTGGTATGAAAGGGCATCAGGTGGGACTGGGATGAGACATGTGCAGCTGCTTTTACTGCTGCTAAGTGAGCAGTCAAGGCCGTATAGGCCTTGAGTGTAATGGACTCATCAAGGCCCTGTGAGCTGGATGTTCATGTAACCGAAGATGGTTATGGATGGGGCCTTTGGCAGCAGCTTGAATGGACACGTCAATCTACTGGATTCTGATCACAGCTGTGGAATGGAGCAGATGTTGGGTACATCTTGATAGAGTAGCAACTGGCTACTGTGTACTGCTTCTTGCTGGCTACGGAGCCCATCACTGGAACAGCTCTGACCAGGATAATAACCAATAACCACCTATCTCATTGTGGAGTGGGTGCAAGACTGGATCCAAAGGCCATGGAGTGGCGTGGCACAGATGCCTACACTGGCCAAATGGGGCACATATTTACAGCAGCATAGTGCCCTCTCCAATAGCCCCTTAAGTGGGGAACTCCAACACTTATTGGGGCCAGTGATGTACACCAGTGGAAAGCAGGAAGAACTTGCTTCTGAGCCATTGGTAGCCAAGAGTCCTCATCAGGAGGGAAAAGCCCCTATACCTGAAGATGCTTGTTATACAGACGGCTCCAGTCATGGGCAGCCCCCAAAGTGGAGGGCTGTGGCTTTCCATCCTAAGACTGAGACAATATGGATGGAGAGTGGAGAGGGGAAAAGCAGCCAATGGGTTGAGCTGTGGACAGTATGGCTTGTGATCACCCAGGAGCCTTCCCCCATAGTTGTCTGCACTGACAGCTGGGCCACCTATTGGGGCTTGACCCTGTGGCTACTGACATGGTACCATGCCAACTGGATGGTTGGTCACTGGCCCTTTTGGGACAGGAGTTGTGGCAAGACCTGTGGGCCTCTGGTCAGAATTAAACAGTCACCATATATCATGTGACTGGCCATCTGCCTTTGGCATCCCCAGGGAATGATGAAGCAGACACATTGGCCCAGGTGCATCGGCTAGAAGGAAAGCCTGCCTCTGATGTAGCCCAATGGTTACATCAGCGTTTGTTGCACGTGGGGTGAAAGATAATGTGGGCTGTAGCCTGTTGGTGGGCCTTGCCATTGACCTTTGAAGAAGTCCACAGAGCCTGGAAGGAGTGCCTCATGCACTCTAAGAGGGACTTACACCAAGCCCTGCAGCAACATGGAATAATAGTAAAGGGGCCAATACCCCTTGTCCAAGAGACTTTATTGGGCATCTGCCCGTACCAGAAAAATATCTGCATGCCATGACTTGTATGGATACAGTACTGGCCTGTTAGTTGCTTTTCCTGTATGTCGTGGAGATCAGCAAACCACCAAGAGGGGCCTAGAGCATCCATTTGCAGCCTATGGCCAGCTGCAGGTGATTGAGAGCGATCAAGACACCCACTTTACTGGACATGTGTTATAAGAATGGGTGCAGCAGTTAGTAATAAAGTGGAAGTTTCATCTACTGTATAACCCTACTGGGGCAGGCATGATAGAGAGGTACAATGGTTTGTTGAAATCTGGCTTGAAGTTGGACACAAATAGTCTACAAGGCTGGTCAGTTTGTTTATGGACAGTACTGCAGTGTTTGAATGAGAAGCCCGAAAAAGGATCCTAGAGCCCTGTGGATATGCTAACACACCTTGCTGCCTCTCCTATACAACGAAATGTGTAAACCAGAGAGAAGTTATTGAGCCAGGACATGGCCAGCAACAACATCCTGCTGCCAGCCCCTACTGCATTAAACCCTGGAGACTCTGTTGAGTGGACTTGGCTCTGGACACTTCAACACATGGCCCTTCTGGCACCTTGGGGAAAAGGCCTGGAAGCTGGTCTCATGTGTATTCCTTGAGTAACAGCAGAATGGCCCCAAAGATCATGGTAGTGTACTCAAAACATCTAGGAGGTAAGAGTATCTTACAGGAAAATATGGTTTTCTCTTTATGGCCAGTGCATGTACCTTCCATAACCCTATATATTGACCCATCTGTAACTCCTATGGGGTTGGGTGAAAGTCTGGTATACTAGACCAGGACAAGGTCCCATTCCTGCCACTGTCCTGTCATAGGACCACTCTCTTGCATGCATCCTACCTGACGGATAAGATTTGCCTATGCTAGTGTCAGTGAGACATATATCTTATTGCCCTTAAGGCTATTTTCTTCTACAGTCCCGGTAGCCTGGACCTGCCCCCTGACTGCAGCTGCCATGTGATGATTGCTTTGAACTCTGTACCTGTCCAGGTACTGACTGCCTTTGGAATGGGCAAGCTATGGACTTGATCTGTATAGGACTTTGAACCTAGCTGAATCTTCCTCCTTGAGGATTATCATGATTTTATTGCTGTTGCTACTGTATGTTACTAGTCTTGTTACAATGCTCCAGTTTTTTCACCCAGGGACCATTGCAGAAGATGGGGAACAAGTAGATTGTGAGGCAAGATTTCTGGAGGGGTGGGCTGTGGGTAAAATGGCAATATTTCCAGAATATTTCACCTGGCTTTAGTGCATCTCTGTATCAATAGGTGTTTCCAAGAGGTGGAGAGAATTAGTCCATTTCCATATCATCAGGTAATTATATGGAGGAGCGAGGGCATATCTGGACCAGAGAGGTCAGGTGGGGTCCCTTTTCCTGCAGTCAGGTTGTGAGAGACACAGGGTAGCAGAAGTGGACAACTTCTTATAAGCAATGAACAGTTTATCCCACTTTATTTCTCCATTTGACTGATTTTGGTTTCAAGGGTATTTTGCCCCAGAATTTTCCCCTGGAGTTACAGTAACATTAAAGTAAAACTCTTTAAATCAATACATAAATGCTTTTAAAATCAAAATGGGTTTCCTCACAACACATAGCAAACCAATTTTAAAGTTCATATAAAGAACATGTGGTAGATACATATCTCCTAATTACATCCACTAATTACTGCTAAAGCCCCATAAATAATATAATAAACATGAGAAAACTCAGGGAAGAAGAGATAAATGAACTGGGAACTTTGGGGACCCACTGAACCTTAAGGTGCTATGATCCTAGTTTTCTTTTTGCCCTATATATCTTGGACTAGACGATGGTGAAACTTTCAACCTAGAAACACCAATGGGTACAAATTAAAAAAGCCCCACAAAAACTCTGCTGTCTCTATCCAAAGGCTAAGGAAGGGAAGTGTAGCATAGCAGAAAGAATGCTTTTAGAAAGTAACCACAGATAAACACCCCAGAAAAAACTGTGGCCTTAATTCCTTTCCCATAAACCCAGAAAAGTGAAAACTATAAAGACTGCAAAGACTGGCAAGTTTTTGGAACAAACAGAACCCTCATCTGTTGCTGATGAGAGTACAAACTGAGTTAATCAATTCAGATAGCAATTTGCAATATTGAAGATGTACATACCCTTTCACATAGCAATTCTATTTTTAAGTATATTCCTAGTTAATAATAACTAAACATTTGCATAAGAAGAAATGTACAAGAATATTTACTCTAGCACTGTTGATGTGGTGGTTAATCTTTGTGTCAACTTGTCTGGACCAAATATTTTGCTAAACATGATTTCTGGGCATATAAGTGAGAGTGTTTCTGGATGAGACTAGCATTTGAATCAGTAGGCTGAGTAAAGCAGATAGCTCTCCCCATTGTAGGAAGGCATATCTAATCTGCTGAGCATTTGAATAGAACAAAAGTCAGAGAAAGGGAGAATTTACACTCTTTTGCCTGACTACCTGAACCAGAACATCAGTCTTCTGTCCTGGGACTGAAACTTACATCATCAGTGTGTGTGTGTGTATTCAAAAGATCAATCCTTCTGATACAGAAGAGAGATGTATATATAAAATATATGTATATATATATGTAAAATATATAATAGATTAATTGTTAATTATGTTTCCTCTGGACAACCATGACTAATAAAATTGGTATGAATATTTGAAGGGGATTATAGAATTATATCAATGCCTATCAACTGAAGAAATAAATGTATATTTATACAAAGACATATATTAATTACAGTAAACTAAAACTACCCAACTATACGTCTGAAAACAATATTGAATACAAAAGAGGATGAATGTCTGTATAGGGCAATATTATTTGTGTAACACATAACATACAGCTTTATCTTATATATATAGACAGATATATATTATTATTGTGTATGCAGTAACAATAAAAATCAAATTTAGAGGGTGAAAGAAGAGGCTATTTGAAAGGAAAGGAGCGACACACAGCAGCAATTCACCAGAGAATTCCGCTTTATTAGGGAAAGGTGTTGGGTTATATAGGAAGGGGCATGGGGTGATTGTGGTGTTACTTCTATGGGGCTGGTGGCTGTTGGCTAGGTGCTGGGATTAGGGGGGTGAGGGGTGATTGGGGTTCAGGTGGCGCCGGCGGGAACTGAGGACCCGGATGAGAAGCAGGAGGTCCGCCATCTTATGGGTGGGGGCCTTTCATTCCCCCCTTTCTCCTCTATGGGGTTGTGGACGTTGCTTTCTCTCTGACTGCTTCCTGCTGAACGGGGGTGGAGAAGGGAGTGTGGGCTTGAGGACTGGGAGGAAAGGGTTGATAGGACTCCCCACAGTAAGGACGAGTAGATGTGGACTTCTTCAGGTTGGAAATCAATGAAGGTTCCCTGTAACCATAGGTCGAGGACTTGTTGATTCTAATGGTGCCAAGAGGATACGGGTGCCAGAAGCCAGGCGTCTGCAGCCATTGTTTCCAGGAACAGTTTCCAGCGGAGAGAGGGGTCCATCTCAGCGTGTGGTGAGGAGGTCACGTGAGGGTGAGGGATCTTCTGGGGCTAAAAGCTGGTAGTTCCTGAGTAAAAGCTCGTTGAAAGTTTGATTAGAGATTTTACTGACTTGGGATTTGATAAACTTTATTATGCAAGGCAAGAAGAGACAGGCGAGGAGAATGATTATTATGGGGCCTGCAATGGGCCACAGCCAGGTGAGGAAGGGGTTTGTTAGTATTGAAGAGAATGGGTTGGAATTGGAAGCAGAGTGGGGGCTGGAGGCAAGGTCGGTGAGTTTGGTAATGTCAGTTTCTACAATGCCAGATTCGTTGATGTAATAGCAGCACTCTTCCCGAAGGAAGACGCAGGTGCCACCCTTCTCGGCTGTAAGCAGATCTAAGGTCCGCAGGTTTTGAAGGGTGACCTTAGCTAGCGAAGTGACGTGTCTTTGGAGAGAGGCCAGGGAATCAGCAGTGGATGTCAGGGCTCCCTCAAGTTTGGCGTTGATATCTTTAATTGCCCATAGAGAGAGACCCAAGGCTCCTCCCGAAAACCCTGCCCCAATGGCTGAGGTGGTCAAAGAGATACCGACCATGATGGGAAGGAAAGCAGCCCTTTTTGTGCGCGAGGGCAAGGGAGGTTGGAGCTCAAGAAATTCTGCCATGCTGTAAAGTGTAAGCTGTGGGATTAGGGTGACGAGAATGCAGGGTATGTTGGAGTTGGGAGGCAGTGAGTTAAAAAGACTGCCATTGCACCAAAAGAAGTGACCTGGTTGCCTAAAAGTCTTAGAGCCAGAGGTAGGGGTGTAGATAGACAGTGAAGTGCGCTGGAGGGGGGAGGGGTTGGGCCTACACAGTAGTGGATGGTGAAATTATCTGCGTATTCTGGTTCCCATAGGGGTATGTCTGCCAGGGGATGGAAGGGTTGTCCTTCTGCATGGAAGGAGTAGTTGGAAATATTAAGAGGCACGGCAGTCAGCAGTGGGCGCTGTAGTGATGCGCACAAGAAACAATTGGCGGTGTTGAGGGTGTGGTTGAGAAAGATGGTGCTGTCTTGAATAAGCTATAACCAAGAGTAGGAGGAATAAGAAGATGAAGAAGTGCCGTCAAGCGTTTGGATAATGACCTTTTTGGAATGTCTGATATCTGATGCAACTTGAGAGATCTAGGAGTGAGAGGGAACATACTCTTGAGAGGTATGAAGGGTACCGTGGGGGGTCGAGGACCCCCCATAGTAAACTGAGGCTGTGACCCCAGTGGCCCATCGAGATTCCCAGGGATCTGGGATTGATAAGGAGAATGAGCCATTGGGGTATTTCATGAAACGGTTGGAGGAGTAATACTGTAGGTACTGGGAGTTACTCATGTAGTGAATGGCGCAAGACCAGTAGGGACATCCCCCGTAGGTGTCTTGCCATTGCCTGCAATAGGCTTGTCTTTGGTCATAGAGGAAGCAGAGGTAGGGAGAATAAAGGTAGCTGCTAGGGAACACTTTGGTGGAGGGAGGAAAGTGGAGGTATAAAGGCTCGGAGCAGCCTTTCAGAGGGCAGTCTGATGTGGCAATGAGGGCAGTAACTTTTGTTTGATGCTGTGTGTAAGTCTGTCTTACTTTGAATCGCCATGCAAAGGAGGCTGGGGTGGCAGGGAAGACAATAGGAATGAGGAGAAAAAGCAAGAGAGTGGTAAAGGAGGAAAAAGTCATGATTCGGGTATGGATGGCAAAGGGGGTGAACGGGATTTTGGAGGAAAGAGGACAGTAAGGTCAGGAGTCTGGAGGGAGGGAGAGTCTGTAAACTTTTGTAGGTTAAGAGATCCTTTAGGTGATGTGGGGACAGAATGGTAAGGGGCGCCCTGAATGTCAGTTTATGAGCTTCCTTCTGCAAGAGCTGTCCAGCGGCTAATGCCCGTAGGCAGGGGGCCCATCCCCGAACTGTGGGGTCTAATTGCTTGGAAAGATAAGCTACTGGGGCAAAGGACGGGCCATAATATTGGCCTAGGACTCCTAGAGCTTGACTGGACCTCTCATGAATGTACAATGAGAAGGGCTTTGACAAATCAGGAAGATGGAGAGAGAGCTGGGGCTTCCACAAGGGCTCGATGGAGCTTAATGAAGGAGTGTCGGGGTGAGGAGGATAATGGTTCTTCAAGGGGGCCCTTGCTGAGGTCGTATAGGGGTCTTGCCAACAGGGAGAAGTTAGGGATCCACGCTCTAAAATACCTAGCCAGGCTTAGAAAGGAAAGGATTTCTGTCTTGGTTTTGGAAATGGGCAGCTCAGAGAGGAGCCGTTTTCTGTCTAAGGTAATGGACTTTCTTTGTTGAGATAGAAGAAATCCGAGGTAAGTGACAGAAGGGGAAGAGATTTGAGCTTTGACAGGGGATACCTGGTAACCTCTGGAAGCTAGAAGGTTAAGTAGGGAGGCAGTGTCAAGTTGAGACTGTTCCCATGAGGGACTGCAGAGTAGAAGATCGTCCACGTATTGTAATAAGGTGGACTCAGAAGCCTTGTGGCAAAACTGTCCAAGTGAGTTGTTCAGAATGTGTTGTGTATGGGTCTGTCCAGGTGAAGGCGAAAAAATCTTGGGAGGAGGGGTCCAGAGGGATAGAAAAAAATGCGTCCTTGAGATCTAGGACTGAGAAGTGGGAGGGATCAGAAGCCGAGGCAGGGATCTGTGATAAAAGGGTGTATGGATTTGGGACTAAGGGATGGATAGGGACGATGGCCATATTGATGCGGCGAAGGTCTTGGACGAGGTGGAAAGATCCTTTAGTTTTTTTAACAGCTAATATGGGGGTATTAAACGGGGAGTGAGTGGGTCTGAGGTAATTTTTGTTTAAAAGATCTTGAATGATGGGTTGGAGGCCTATGAGGGCTGAAGTGGTTAGGGGGTATTGGGACTGACAGATATACTGAGAGGGGTCACGTAATTTGATAGAGGCAGGAGGACATAGAGCCACGGAGGGGCTTGTAATGTCCCAAACTCTTGGATTTACAGGATGTATGAGGGCGGAACTGAACCTTTCATTGGGTATAGGGGGGTCGTCGGCTATGAGGGCCATCAGAAAGGGAGTACTGGGGGCTGTGGGAGTGGATATAGTTATGGAAACATGGAGGAGAGAAAGGATGTCCCGTCCTAGTAAGGGGATGGGACACTGGGGCATAACCAGGAAGGAGTGGGAGAAAGGTATGGGATTGTCTTGGATTGTGCATAAAAGGGGGGGGTTTAATGGGAAAATCTGTTTACCTCGTACCCCAACTATAGGAGTAATGGCAGGCGTGGTAGGGCCCTGGTATTCCCGCAAGACTGAGAAGGTGGCTCCTGTATCTAGGAGGAAGGAGATGGGGCGACTGTCTACTATTAAAGTAACCCTAGGCTCCTGTTTGGTGAAGGAAATTGTTGGGCGAGAAGCCCCCGGGCCCCGTCAATCTTCTGCCAGCCCCAGTATGGAGGGCTTAGGATGGGGGTTGTTCATCCAGCCTCCCCTTTGGGTGGCTGGGCAATCAGACCCCCAGTGGCCCTTTTTGTGGCATCTGGGGCATGGGGAGGTAGGAGTTCTGGGGGAGGGGCACGCCCTTGACTGATGTCCTTCTTGTCCGCACTTGAAACAAGCTCCTGGGGGGGGGGGGCTTGTTTGTAAAGGGGCCCCCAGGTTGTGGTTTTATCAGCTGGGCCAACATTTGGAAATTGGCCTGATCAGCCTTTTGTTTACAGTGTTCTTTCTCCTCCTCCCGGTAATGGAAGACTTTAAAGGCCACTGTTAGGATCTCAGTCTGTGGGGTAGCAGGGCCCTGTTCTAACTTTTTGAGTTTAGCTTTAATGTCGGGGTAGCTTTGAGCTAGGAAGTATGTCATAAGGACATGTCTTCCGTCAGGCGTTTCTGGGTCTAGGCTGGTAACTGTAATAGGGCTTGAGTGAGTCTGTCTAAGAACTCAGAGGGTGTCTCCTCCCTCCTTTGAATTATGTCTTGGAGCTTTTGAAAATTGACTACTTTACGAGCTGCCTTTTTCAGACCTGTTATTAAGCAGGAGGCAAAAATATCTCGAGAGCGGAGACCCACGATGGTGTTATAATCCCAGTGTGGGTCTTGTTCGGGGACAGCGGTGGGGCCAGGGGGATAGGTGGGGTCAGTCCTGTGGGTTTCGGTGGCGTGCATTTGGGCGAAGTCCCAAACTCGTCTGCATTCTTCAGGAAGGAGGGTATTGGCCAGGAGCATGAAAATGTCATGATGTGTGAGGCTATATGACTGGAGGGTCCATTGAAACTCTCTGATATATGTTGTGGGATCAGTGGAAAAGGAACTTAGGCGTTTCTCAAGTTGGGCTAAATCTCCTAAGGAGAAAGGGATGTGAACGCGCATGATGCCTTTGGATCCTGCTACCTCCCGGAGGGGGGCAATAATTTTGGGAGGCCCTCGGGACCGAGTCTGAGGGGGACTGAAGGGTTCTGGCTCAGTCTGTGGGGGAGCAACAGGTGATGGGGCCAAAGACAGAGGAGGCTTCTGGAACTTAGAGGGGGGCTGAAAGGCTCAGGCTTGAACTGCAAGGGGGGTGAGGTGGGGGAGGAGATGGTGGTGGAGGAAGGGGGAGGGGCTGTTGTGGGAGAGGAGGGGGAGGCGGAGGCGACAGGGGAAGAGGGCGGAGGGGTTGTAGGAGGGGGAGGGGCTGAAGGGGGAAGCCTGTATGGTGGAGGTTCGTCGGCCGGGTCAGAGGTAATTGAGGAGGGACTGGAAGTGTGTGGAGGGGAGGGAGACAGCTTGCAGGCTAGGAGAACTTGGGGGTAGGCCGGGGGGTGGGAGGAGGCGGAGGCAGGAGGAGGAGGCGGAAAGCTTCAGTATAGGGAATCTCCTTCCATTTTTTCAGGCTCTGGCAGTAGTTAAAGAGATCGCGAGTGACGTTAGGATCAAGAGTTCCCCCTGCGGGCCATTGGTTGTTACTGTCTAGGGGGCATGTCGGCCAATCTTGGGAGCAGTATTTATGGAGAAGTTTTGGTTTTATATCAGGCGTCAGGGAGAGGGTGGCTAGATACTTGAGCAGGCATTCAAGAGGTGAACTTCCAGGGAGGGATGAGGAGGCTCCCATGGCTAAAGGACAGAGAAGGAGACAAACAGGGGAAGACGAACGGAGACCCTCGGACTGGGAGCAGACGGCAAGGAGACAGAGGGCGTCCCCGGTGATCCTTGGGGGTCTGCAGAAACTCGTATACGAGTCGGTTTCTTAGGAAGTGTGGGTCGTCACCCAGACTCCTCTAAGAAGGCAGAGTGCCGGAGTCCGAGGTACCTAGTACTAGGAGTTTTCAGTGGAAGGAATTTTCGGCGGAAGGAACGGAAGGAGGGGGCGGAAATGGAGCGTTCTCATCCACAAAGGAGTCCCCTCGTTTATGGCTGTTGGAGGGATGCCTGAGGGTCCGCCGCAGCCGTGAAGGCCTGAGGCGGGGAGAGTTCCCTCCTCGTCCCTGAGCATCAGGGCCTTGCCGGACAATCATGGTCAATGGCGCTGCGATAGCTCGGGGAAGAGTGGCCCACCCCGGGGGAAAACTTACCCAAAGGCCAGAGAGCAGTGGTGAGTGTGAGGAGCCAGTGCCGGAAAAAGAGGATGAGGGCAAGCTGCTGCTGATGTCGGGGAGAAGACGGGGCCCAGTTGGGGTGTCCTGTCTCCCAGGTTTTGGCACTAATGAAAGGAAAGGAGCGACACACAGCAGCAATTCACCGGAGAATTCCACTTTATTAGGGAAAGGTGCTGGGTTATATAGGAAGGGGCATGGGGTGATTGTGGTGTTACTTCTACGGGGCTGGTGGCTATTGGCTAGGTGCTGGGATTGGGAGGGGGCGAGGGGTGATTGGGCTTCAGGTGGCGCCGGCAGGAACCAAGGACCCGGAAGAGAAGCAGGAGGTTAGCCATCTTATGGGTGGGGGCCCTTCACTATTATTGATAAGTGTTATTCATAGGTCTTTACTTTTATCTTAATGTTTTAGTTTTTATAAGAATCTAATACATGGAATTTATAAATATATGAATAATGAATTTAGATGCTAATCTAGGATTTGCCTTAGATTATAACATGTAGTAGGATAATATACATAATTACACATACAATATGTAATATATAGAAACAATGGTAAATCCTGGAAACATGAGGCAGGAAAATAGATATGAGTGGGGTGGACAGAGAGCAAGGTCAGTAAAGCCCCCTAGAAAGGATTCAGTTAACCAGTTAAAGCTAGAAAGTCAGAAAAGAATTTAGAGTTAATGAGTTAATCAGTTAAAGCTCAAAAGGTCAAGAACAATTTGGCCTTGAATATTTGAATATTCCCCAGATAAGGAAAAGTATTTGAGCACAGCCCATGTCTTCATTGTGTGGATTAGATCATTGTAAAATTTACTCTAGCCTGCTAAAAGGCCCACCTATAAACAGCATAATAAAGACAGGGAGATCCCACCTTAAAGCCAAAATTGCATTTTGAAAAATAACCAGGAAGTTTAAGAAGAAAGATTCTTAACATACTCTTTAGCAAACAAATAACTCTGCCCACCTTGGGGGAAGGGCTGACAGTCTTGATTGATATGCTCCCAAACCAGAAACCTGCTTTCCTGGGAGGGGACCAGAGCAGTAAATTTATTGTGTTAAGCTAATTTTGCAGTTACCTAGAGGACTGATAAGAAACTTAATGGCTCATCAAAGATACTTGAGACCACTTAACAAGTCCACACCCCTAGCCCTTTGTCACATACCTGAAAAAAATCCTTAAAAGGGGAACCCCCAACTTTTCAGGGCACTCCTCTCTCTCTGAGGTCACCTGCACTTTCTCTCTAAGTAACTTTAAATAAAACTTTTACTTTGCTTCACTACTGTGTCTCTGCCCTTCAATTCTTTGTCGTGGTGGGGACAAGAACCAAGGAAAATACATAATGCCTCTCCCCCAGCAGAAATGGTATAAAAATCAATATCTGAAGGCCATGGAGAGCAAATAGAGGAGGGAGACTCTGATGGTTAAAGTGTGCATGGTTTAAGGGAGTTGGAACATAAAACTGTTATAGTATTCATAGTTTTAAGGTGGGGCTAAGCACATTCAGTTTAGAATGGGCAAGATTAGGGTGTGTCAGGATCCTGGTGGAAATCCTAACAACTGAAGAGGGTGACAGCTTTCTAGAAGAGGAAGAATTAGAGAGGATTCTGTTTATCCACATCTCTGCCTGAAGCTTTAATCAAAAATTTGTGAAATAGATACAAAGAAGTTCAACTAAAGACAAAAGACCTGAAATGAGACAAGAGCAGTTGCCTTTGCAATAGTGTGAACAGTTTAAGTACACCCAACATAACTTTCAGAAAAATATAAAACTTCCCTCACAAAAGAAAAGGAGCAGAATCCAGAATCTCAACCACTTACTGTTCATAATGTCCAGTATATAAACCAAAACTGCACAAACAACAACAAACCAAAACCAAAACAAAATGAAATATATTCTCAAGAAGGGAAAAACAAAACAAAACAAATTCAACCCTAAGATGAACCAGATATTGGAAAGATTTGAAAGTAAAGGTTTTAAGGCAGGTTTTGTAACTCTTCTAAATACAGTATGACAAAATATGTTCATAATGAAAGAAAAAAGAAAATCCCAGCCAATATAAATGTTACCTGAAATTGAAAAAAATCACCCAATAAACATAACAGTAAAATGAGATGGTAAAGAAAAGAATAAGTGAACTGGAAAATAAAATAATGAAAATTATCCAAGATGAGGAACAGAGAGAAAAAAGATTGAAAAACATGAAGTTGAAACCTTTTAGATAATGTCAAATATTACAATATTTGTGATTAAAATATTACAATATTTGTGTGTGATTAAAATATTAGAAGAAAGGAGTGAAAGATTGAATAAAATTCAAGACAAAAAATATTTGATGAGATAATGGTTCGGTATTTTCCAAAGTTGATGGGTAAAAAAATGTGCTGATGAAAGATGCTTAACAAATATCAAGGAAAATAAACACTAACAGTTTATGCCTTATGCTGAGCCACAATATAGGAAACTTCGCAATGCCAGAATTGAAGCATACATAGCATACATCGAGAATAGCAAAAACAAACACACACAAGCAAAAGTAACCTAAGCAAACAGATAGCTACAACAAAAGACCCAAAATATTGCATGGGAGGATCAATGATCTTTCTGCCTGACTTCCATCAAAGTCTGGAGGCCAGAAAGGAGTGTGACAATGTCATTGATGCACTTTGATTATGTCAGACCACTGACTTCTGGTGTCCAAAATTTCTGATGAAAATCTGCTGAGAATCTTATGAAGAATTTCTTGTATATAACAAGTCACTTTCTATGGCTGCTTTCAAGATTTGCTATTTGTTTTGTTTTTTGAAATTTTGATTATAATGTGTCTTGGTGTGGGTTTCTTAGAGCTCATGTTACATGTTATCTGAAGTTTGTTGAGCTTCTTGAATGTTCATTCATGATGTTCATCAAATTTGGGGAGTTTTCAGCCATTATTTCTTTAAATATTCTCTCTGCGACTTCCACTCTCTCTCCTCCTTCTGAGTCTACCACAATATGTATGTTGGTCCATTTATCAATTGTTGAAATGACATTTGAATAATTTAATAATACATTTTAACTCTGGAGAATCGTATTCTCCCACTTCCCCAGGGTTTGCTGTTTTGTTGGTGTTTATTTGATTGATTGATTGATTTACTATAGTCTGTTCTGTGCCAAGGTTAAGTCTGAGGTATAAACATAAGGTCTTCTTAGATCTTTTCTGAATCTGTTACTTTCCTTTGGTATGTGTGGTGACTTTCTAAATTTCCCTGTATGTGTAGTTGCTTTTAAATGTCCTATTCTTTAATATCTGCCTCCCACAATGGGAAAAAGGGAAAAATGACTCAGGGGTAGGGGGGAGAGCATTGGACCTATGAATTTCTTGGAAGTCAATTCAGAGAGATAGGTGCTTGAAACAATGCGGGAGGTGCAGCAACAATGTCTGCCTACTTCCTTGTCTAAACCTCTGAGATCAGATGGAACAATCTGATTAGACTATAGAGCCCCAGTATTTGAAGTACAAGTTACTTTTTGTCCATCTTGGCTCTCACAAGCTATATGCAAGCTGCTATTAGAACTCATGTGCAGCTCTTTGCCATTGGCTCTGGGATGTGTAGCTACTACTAAACTAAGAGCTGAAATTGACTGAAATTAACTGCAATTTACCATTCAAGCCTTCTCCTGTAAGTTACAAGCCTTCACTTAACACCAGAGTTCCAAAATAGTTATATCAGACTGATTCTGCTAGTGTAACCATTGTCTAGGTGGTGAGATAGATTCCTATTGTTTTCTATTCTTCCATTTTCCCAGAGTCCTGGAACATGTTCACGTTTTCTTATCCAGATATTGCACTGGCCTCATAAAAGCCCTAACGACAGAGTTGAATGAGTAAAATTATAGGCAAGGATATCCTGACATCCTAGGTCTACACAGTAAGGAGCAGGATTGTCTGGTAGAGAAAGTACACTGGCCTCCTTCATCTAGGAGAAGGGCATTTAAGACTATCTTTATGGGATTAGATTTGAACATTTTGCTTTTCACTGTCATTCAGTAATAATAACTTGTCATTAAAGGGCTTTATTCTGTTCGCTGAAGCCATTGTAAGGCCATTTAGTAAAAACTTAGTTGAGAAATTCAATGGCATAAAAATGGGCTTTGGGAAACATCATAAGTTTTAAAAAGAGAATGAACAGGTAGGTTAAAAAACAGAATGAACAACTGTTCCCTTACCTGATTGCCTTTTTTATTTTTTCAGCAATCAATAGGATCTTTCTAAATTATACACACATACACTAATGGAACAGAATTAAAATATGTGTAAATTTTATGTATTTGTATAGCCATTCACAGTATTTTGGATTTTGTCTTTCATTGTATATACAATAATATTAAATTGAGACAAAGTCTGCAATATTAATTGAGCATAGACACAGTAAGCACCAATACCTAAAACAGAGTAAACATGGAATACATCTTAAGGGTAATGAATGAATAAACCATTTTCTGTAACTTTCATTAATAAACAAATGTTTGTTTTGAACATAGGGGTGTCATTTTAACATTAGCCATGTGATCTGGCTACTATGGTAATCTGAAAGGCTGGTAGAAGAAGCCTGTGGTGATCATGAACAACAGAATGAGAAAGAGAAAATCAAACTTAGAAAGGACAACTGCAAAGAAAAGAAAACTCCCACAAGTTTTTTTCACATTCTTTTTTCAATATTCCTCTTTTTTATTAGTAAAATAATTATCAAGAATACCATATACATATGCCTTTGACATATCTAATTGCTAGAAGCAGGAAGACTGAAGAAAAAGCCAGAACACTGAGTATCTGTACAAATTTTAAGTAATCTTGGTTACTGCCACAAAAGTCACACTGTTATTTTCATATATTCTTCAAGGTCACTGTGTTGTTATTAATTACATTCGAGCTGGTATATCATTGCAAAAAAATGCTAAACGTGGACATTTCTACTTTTAATCATCAATGAGTAAAAATTTCTTGAAATTAATTAAGGGGGCTTTAACCAACCTAGTTTGGATTTTTTTGAAAAATGTTCTGTTTCTTTATGACAAATATGATTTAAGATTGTGCTCTCTATAATTTCTTTACACTGAAGTGAATTCACCATCATGTGGGAAAATCCCACCTAACTGTGGCTATATATGTAAAGCAGCACAACTCAACCACTTTTTTCTTTGTGGAATAATGTTGTTTTTTCTTTCTTTTGGGTCAAGCAGTTTTATAAATTTATGTGTAAATGGCTTTGTATTGTATGTTTTCTGAGTTCTCTGAAAAAGAAAAAAATATCAGTAAATGAGGAAGTTATAGTTGAGAGAATTTTTTTTTTTAACTATGGATAACATTGTCTTTCCACAGAGAAATATCTTTGGAAAATCTGGCAATCACATCACAGTTGAGAGAACATAAAATTAGAATGGCAGTAGTCATATGGAAACATGGTTACTTGTCTACAGCCACACTAATTTTTCAGTTTGTCTGAACAGCAAAGTTCTCCCCTATTTCAGGGCACCTGTGCATGCTGTTAGCTGTGCTCTTACCCACAGTTCTTCTCACTGCACTCCTTCCCTCTCAGCCTCTAGGGATCAGGTTAAATTTTACCACATCTCAGAGATTTTCTGACTATCATATCCAAAGCAAGCTTCCTGTTACTTTCTGTTAGACTCATGCTTGTTTCTTTTATAGCTCTTATTCTATACCTGTTTTGTTGGTTGAAATTTTTTTGTTTTTTATTTTTGGGGTCTTTCATGCAAGAATGCCAATTACATCAGGGGAAGGACTACACCTATCCAGTTTGTTTTTATCTCCAACAATTTGTCCAGTTCCATGCATATTGTAAACCCTAAATGAATCTTAATGAATTAGTGAGTAAGATATTTTTCTAAGACTTCTTAGTAAAACACTTTAGACAGAGAGACATTCAAGGAGTGGTGTGTAAAATAGATACAGATGTGATTTTTATCTATTCAGATATATGTCTATATTTACGTCAGTCAGGAGAGGTGAGGTTGTATAGTAATAGCAACCAGTATCTGTGATATAAACCTAAATAACCCACAGCCTTTTTCATGCAGATGCCACTTCAAGTCTGGGAAACTAATCATGCATTTGTCCTCTGTGAGCCTGTGTAGCACTGAACATCCATATGAACACATGCTTCTATGTTTGCAAAAGAAGGGAAAGGGATAGAGACTAGCAAATTCATGTTTCTACCTGAAAGTTATACATGCAGCTTCTGTTCATGTTTTATTGGTTAAAACATGTTATATGGCCACATTTAATTTCACTAGGGTGACAGTAAAATGCTACCATATGTCCAGAAGAAGATAAGAATTAGTAGCAGAGGAATAATAGTAATGTCTCCCACATTAGATAGATTTAATAATATACACTGCAGGGCTCATTTTTCATTTAGTCCTTGGAGAAAATGCTACTATGTATCATGAGAGATGATGTGGGGTAAATGGAAGTTTTCACCAAGAATTTCTAGAATTTCCCTCCTGGCCTTAGTCTATTTACATACCAATAGATGTTTACCACGGCAGAGCCTCTGGTCAATCCAGGACAAGGGATAGAGAGAAAACAGCCATTCTTTCCTCCCCTACAGTTTCTGACACCTAATTGGTCTGGTGGCCACCAGTTTCCAGGGACACACCTATAGAGGTCCTGCCATAAGAGATGAGAAGAGGGAGAGGGCACACTGCAGCCACAGGAGATGGGCAGAGCTGGTTTGCTAGAGGGGAAAGTAGAGGAAGGACTTGGGAGTGCACCAGGGGAAGCCGAGTGAGACTGAGCTGTGAGAAATAAAACCCTTTAACCCAACCTGTTCTTCCCCTTGTCCTCATTCAGTTTCATCGGATTTATTGGGAACTTGCCCCAGGCAGGGAACCTCCTTACACCTGGAGCTACAGATGTGTAGGAGAAATATATTTCTTACACAATCTCCCATATTTTCTGTGGTCCCTGGAGAACCATTGAAAAACTACTGAAATAATGCTAACTTAAATTCTGCAATGCATAACAGTTAAGTGCAATACAGAATGGTGACAGGTTAAGTAACATAATGAGTAATAAGTAGCACAAGAAAAGGCTCTGTGAAATCAACCAATACATGCAACTCATAAGGATTGGAATTTTCATGGAAAAAATAATGATCTGTACTTTCTTCTCAGTTTTGCTGTGAATCTAGAATGGCTCTAAAATAGTCTGCTAAATGTTTAAAAATTATTAATGACAAAAAATTAACAAAAATAAAATACTGAAAGGACCTAAAATAGGGCAAGTGGAGAAGCCCATGAGTCAGGTAAGGAAAATTGCATAAATGAAAGTTTATGTCAAACAGGCTTAAACAGTGGAAGAAGGGACCACACTTAGTTTCATGCAGATGTAATATTAAATAGTATGGGGCAGTAGTGGAACCAAATGACTGCAAGAACATTTGGAAATGTATTTTGCAATCAGTGAGAAGTCATTGAAGGAAAGACAGAGTAAACATTGTGGAAAACAGACTTACAAAAGTGGAGTAATTACCCCAACTCATTTACCTGGAAAGTGTAACAGAATTTTAATTAGAGGGCCCAAATATGTACCCTTAATAAGACTTTCTGTGTGTCTCAGATTGAAGGAGAAGGAAACCAAAGTTAGAAGAGTATTTTAGGAGTTTATGATAAAGGAACTGAAGGCTGGTCCTAGGAATGTAGGATATCTCCAAGCAATGCAGAACTTGGTATATTCAATCATTTGTAAGAAAACAAAAGTTAACCAAACTCCCTTTAGTAAATAAAAACTTAAAGGCATTCTATTAAATGAGTCTGTCGTTAGCTATAGGTAATGAATAGCTTGAAACAACACTAATTCAATTCTGGATACATCCACAGGCATTAAGAACTATTTAAAGTATTTTTGCCTTCAATGCATTCTCCATAAACTTGATTAAAAACTACCAAAACAATTTCTACTTGCACTGGGACATATACTTTGCAGGTTTTCATGGAAATAACCCCTAAGAAATAATTTTGTTCTAGAGACCAAAATGTTTTATTACCCAAATAGTTAAGTCTCTCTTTGAGCTTACTTTTTTTGAGTGTATGAGAGATGAGAGTAAGTTGTGAGAGCAAACTGTGGATTGATGGATGCGCGAATGGGTGGGTGGATGGATGGAGGGATGGATATGGTTATAGATGCAGAGAGTGTGTGTGTGTGTGTGTGTGTGTGTGTGTGTGTGTGTGTATATACAGGTTTTGCCCTTATGTGACCATTACAATGAAAGGAACTGGACAACTTCTAAGTATAAAATGAACCCAGAAGAAATACAGATATTGCTTCTTTAAATATCATAACTCTAAAACTGTACCCAGAATGCTGCTTCCTGAAAGGATGTGATGAGAGTTGGGAGACTTGGTGTGCTGCTCACACTTAACTGTGTGATGTAGAGTGAACATCTCTGGGGGCTTTAGGTAACACTTGGGGAAGTCCATTACTGGAAACTGTGAGAGCCAAGTACAGTTGAACTGGGTAGTCTTTAAGAATGCGTGATAAGATTTTATAATATTTAAGAATCTACATGCCAAATAAAAATAACTGTTAAAACATATGGAGATCTTAATACATTTCAGGCACTGTTCCAAACATTTCATATTAACTGACTCATTTTTATATATACATATCACAAATATAGCAATAATCCCATTGTTGTAGCTTGGGCTGCCTAACAAAATGCCATAGACTAGGTGGCTTAAACAACAGAAAGTTATTGTCTTATAGTTCTGGAGGCTGGATGTCTGAAGTCAGGATGCAAGCAGAGTCAGGTTCTGGTGAGGACTTTCTTCCTGGCTTATAGATGGTTGCCATCTCACTGTGTACTCACAAGCCCTTTCCTCAGTGTGTGCACTCTCAAAGAGAGAAAGCAAGCTCGCTAATGTCTCTTCTTATAAGGGCACTAGTACCACCATGAGGGCCCCATCCTTGTGACCTCATCTAAACTCTGTAACCTCTCAAAGGCTCCATCTCCAAGTACCATCACAATGGGAGTTAGGGCTTCAACATATGAATTTTGGAGGAACAAAATTCATTCTATAGCATTGATGAACTAGCTATTACTATACACATTTAAAAAATAGAAAACTGAGTCACTTAGAGCTTAAATAACTTGATTAAGGTCATACAGTTTTAAATGACACAACTGAGCATAGTCAGAGTTTAAAAAATACTATGCTACCTTTTTTGAACGTATCTAGTTTCCAAAAGATGCTCCTGAGAGGGACATACTCATTTCTTATCACTCATATACATGTTTTACAATGGCAGGAAAAAAATAAATCATGATGACAATTTCAAGTTCATAAATCTGAACTAACATAAGAGCAATTTCAAGTTGAATTGGTATGATCCATAATTTGAGCCTTATGAAGTTTCTTTTTTAAAACATGCTTTTGGATTTTAGAAGACTTATTGAAATTTCCAAAAGAAATAAACATCAAGGGCTGTAAATAACCTGTTAGTACTTTTACCAAAATTCCATTGCTTGTTTAGAGTAAGGTAGGCTATACAGAGAACCTTAGGTTCTGTAACTAAAGTGGTTTCTTTTGAGGATGGCTGAATTATTAGAAGCTGAACAAGAAGAGCCAGGTTAAAAGCTGAGGAGCATAATGGGAAACTTTTCTTACTCTGATTATTCTATAGTTCACCTGTTTTGCAGAAGCTTCACAGGAACTAATGATGTGTAATAGTAAAAATATTTCCCTAGTGATGAGACAGGGACTGTGGGTGTAGTCAGAGTAAGGTGAGGGCCTCTGGAAAAAACAAGGCAGGATATTTGCAGTCAGAGCAATGTAACTACATGCAAGGAAACCCCCTACGAAACTATGTGTTAAACATTCAGCTCTAGAGTCATTCTTCAGTGAGATCAGTTAATGTACCCCAGACAAAAAAGAGTAGTACATGTTTATTTTATGCTAATCATTTATAATCATGTGTAAGATTCACTTTAACATGCTAAAAGGCCCAGGCCTATGTGCTGTCTTTCCTCCTTCAGATCTGATAAAGTGATTTTGCAAACTGGGCAAACTAATTTAGCATGCAAGCCCAGCCCTGTAACACAGTAAAAAGACAAGAAGGAATTCCACCTTAAAGATAAGATTGCACTTAACTTACCCTTTGGCAAACAATACCTCAGCCCACCTTGGGGACTGAGCAGGTGGCCTTGTTTATATGCCCCCAGACCAAGGTGCTGGTATCTCAGGGAGAAATCAACAGAGCAGGAAGGTACTTGTATCAAGTTAATTCTAAATGTCCTAGGACCACTTAGTAAGTCCACACCCCTAAGCTTTTTTTCATATTCTCGAAAAATCCTCACCTGCCTATAAAACCCCCTAGATAACACACCACCCCGGACTCTCTTGTCCCCTCCTGGCGTGAGCCACGAGCTCTGTCCTTTGACTTTATCTCTAAATAAAAGCCTGTACCTTGCTCTCCTACCTTGAGTGTGAAGCTCATTCTTCAGCTTCGTGAGCAAGAACCCTGGCATCAGTGATAGCCCTTTAGAATAATTCTTTTATTGGTAAAAGAATATTAAAAATTAAAATCTGAAAAATTTATCAGGCTTTGTTTAATGTGATGTAAGTTAGAATAGAGCAAGCATCTGAGAATGTTTGCCTAAACTAATTATATCAGTAGATGCGCCAACCTAGTCAGTTTAAAGATGAAACTTCACATCATAAAAAACACCAAGGATGTCTCTTTACTTGGGCTTTTAAAAATTGTCTGTCTATAGGAAAAATAATTTAACTTGTAACAAAAAGGGGAACTTCTTCTAATAAGTATAAGAGAGTACCCATTTATCCATCAGTGAGAATCTACTGGGAAATGGTAACTTCATGTTCCTGATTTTATTTATCTCTGGAAAAACTTTGTCTTCAGTCTCTACTCATGTTCCCTGATCTTGCAATGAAGCAGTAATAAATAAGCAGCTTAAATTTCACCTAATCAGAGTCAAGATGATATGATTTGGAAAATATGTTTACTATGGTCTCAAAAATATTCTTCTGAAAATATTCTTTTTGTCTATCATAGTGGATGGAAAATAGAAACCAAATTTTCTACGTAAAAAGTACTAAAAGTAAATTAAGCTTCCACACATGATATCTAAGCATGACAGTTTGTCCTGAGTATTGTACCTTTATAATTCTTAAAATACACTTTAAAATTGTGATAGAAGCAAAGTACTATGAGAGCTCACCTAAAACACCAAAATTTTCTTTCTGGTCAGTGACCTGTTGAATCGTTGGATTGCCTATTTAGAATTTCATTAAGCTTATTTGGTGTTGAAAAATAATGGGTTATAGAGCCTGGTTATTTTGTGATATAAAAGGGCTAGGTAAGTTTAAATTTCAGCCTTAATTCTTTGGAAGACTTACAGACATATTTGGTTGGCTCTAAGTTGATTCCTTGTTTCTGGTTATATATGTAAGTCAAACTCGATGAGAAATTGAGTACTTTTATGATCAGGGGATTAATTTATTCTGATCCTAATAAGTAAGAGCTTCTCTCAGCTAGATCTTATGTTCATGATATTTCCTTGGGAAATTTGGTTGCTAAAATAGAAAGTCAGTTTTAAAGGTACAGCTGATAACCTATATAGATAACTCACAATGGGCTGTTTCCTTTAAACATTGATGATTAAAGGATTGAATTCAAGGCTTTTAGTGTAATATATGTAGTACAGACAGAGGTCACACTCTTAATCATGTATTTGAAGAAAAAAGTGAAGTCGCTATGAAAGATCTCAGAGAGAGGCTGACTGAGGTTTTATAATTGTGCATTGATTTTTACTTCAGAAGAAATTAAATGAAAACAGAAACTTTCAGTAATTGGATGATGGAATGAAAAATATTTTGGTGAATATATATATTTCCAAATACTCGATTATGACCTTATTTGGAGAATATTAATCATGGCTACCAAGAACAAAATATATTAAACATAAAATATTTGTTCTGGAGAGTTCTTAGTAAAAAATATATATGTATGTATATATGATATCTATATATTTATTCTCACACACACACACACACACACACACACACACACACACACACACATATAAGCTTAATTTGGAACTTCCTATAGTTTTTTTGTTTTGTTCTCCCTAAAACAATAAATATATAAAACTTAGATATTATAGTTCCAAAATATTTCAAAGGAAAAGAACATTTTTGGAAGGGACTTATTCAACTGAATCATTCTTTTTGCAAATAACTGATACCTTTCCTAACTGAATATCACTGAAATGGATTAGCTCCTCCACTGCACCTAATAATTATCTCCTGGAAAAGTATAAGAAAACACTTACTCCCACCAGCACATTTTCCTTTGTCCAAATAACTTAATCAGAATATAGTTAGGAAAAATCAAATGTTGGAAGTATCAAAGCACCAAAGTTCTCCTCTATTGATTATTGGGACTATGGGCTAAATAAAATGTGCTGGACACCTAAGCTTGTAACATTAATTCATATTCATAATTTCCAGGAGGAAGCTGTTTTCAGGGCCAACAAGCAGTTTAGAAGGATAGTGTTTGCAAATTCTGGGTCTGCTGATATAGCGGTGTCTTCTCAGGGATCTCAGTGACTTGTGGTGCCCTGGGGAGCTGTCTCAACCTTGGATGTGCCATTAAAGCAGATGGCCATGCACAACTAATACTTGGAGTAAGTACTTATTACTTAGTAATGCAAATGAAATTCTAGTAATAAGGTTTACTGAAACCACCATTGGAATATGTTTTAAATAGAAAAAGTATATACAAATACACCATTCCCCTTTGAAAAGAGCTACAGGGAGGGTTTGCAGTGAAGAGGACAGGAGCTCAAGATCCAGACAGCAAATTGCGGCAAAAAAAGAATACCGTATTTAACTGGGTTTGTGTTTATTAGAATGACTGTTACCCATTGAACACGCTGTGTTTCCCAATTCTTGTCTTCTTGAAGGAGATAATTCAGTCGAGAGACGATAGCAAAAAAAAGCAGTGAGGAATGTATTGGGTTAAAGTGAGAAGCACACTCTTGCAACAGTAGAGTGGACTGTCTGGAAAACAGAAGCAGCCCCGCTTATTAGAGTTGGGTTGGCTTTAATTAGCAGGAAGTCCTGCCCTGCGGTTTACATCCTGTGATTGACAGAATGGTTACTAGTTATAAGTTACATAACCTTTTCCTCAGTGTGCACGCACCTTACCCACAGGTACCTAAGGGAAATGAATCGGGAACAAAACCCACATAGCTAATTAGATTTAGATGTTATTTTAATGAGGTTGATGAGGTGGCGTGACTTTCGCACAAGTTCTTTGGACCTTGCCCCTGACCTGCAATCAAGGAAGCCAGCGTGTTCCTGCGCTTCTTGACCATCTAGGTGCCCTTGACTGTCTGGGCCTTCTGAGAAGCTAGGTGTCCTTGACTGTGGAACTGGAAACTAAGGAGGGCTTGGGGGCTGGCCAAGGAGGACTCTTTCTTGGTCATGGGCTGGCCCCTTTTTCCTGCTTATGTCTACCTAACTGCCTACTCTAAGCATTATTGTTTTTCCTCAAAAGAGCTTAGCACTTAAAAAAAAAAATCCAAGAATTTATTTCATTAAAACCATCATGCAAGTAGAATGTGGGGATTTTAAAGTACCCTAAAATATTTGTGGAGGCAGGACAATATTTTTAAAGACTAGATTATTTTAAAAAGGGGTTGCATATGCATTAAGAAAGTATGGAAATATTTACAAAAGCCTGTTCATGTTAGTTATTTGTAGATGGAGGGAATTTTTTTTTTGAATTAAGGTATTGATATACAGTCTTGGAAGGTTTCACATGAACAACATTATGGATTCAACACTCACCCATATTATCAAGTCCCCACCATATCATTGAAGTCACTGTCTATCAACGTAGTAAGAGGCCATAGAGTCAGTAGTTATCTTCGTGCTGTACTGCCTTCCCTGTGACCTACCTATACTGTGAGTATGAATTATAGTGTTTCTAATCCCCTTCTCCCTCCCTCCCTATGAGGAAGAGAATTTGAAAAGGTAAAGGAAAAGGAAAAAAAAAACACCCACAAAGCAGGAAAATATACATGGGAAAATGTTAAATGTGAAGGAAAAAGTATAGATTATGTAATTCTATTTATAAAATAATTATAAATATGGTATTAAATAAAAATTTACATAAAAATGTTAGTAAGAAAATTGACAAAAGTAGTTACTTATGTGATTTTACTATAGATGATTTTTTACCTTGAGTTTCAGTTTTCCTTTTTTAAAAATATTTTTACATAAAACAGCCCCTAAAAACGTCTTTAATGATCAAGGGAATGAGAAGACGAGCCACAAACTGGGACAAAATATTTGCAAAAGATTTTTAGAATTTTTAGGGCAGTGAAACTACTATTGTGTATAATAGTGTAATGATGGGTACACATCATTATATACTTGTCCAAACATGTAGAATGTACAATACCAAGAGTGACTGTGGGCTTTGGGTGATTATGATATGTCAGTTCATCGACTGTAATAAATGTCCCACTCTGGTAGTGGATGTTGATAATGGGAGAAGCTGTGCGAATGGGGGGACAAGAAGGGAGGGCTTATGGGAAATCTCTGTTCCCTTCAGTTTTACTCTAACCTTGAAACTGTTTTTAAAAAATTTCATCTTTTAAAAAATTAACACAACAGTGACACACCTGGAATCACTTTGGTAAATGAATTACAACTAATTCCCTTTGTTATCTGCCAAGTGGTAACAGTGGTCATCCCTCAGAGAAACATACACAGAAAACTGCCTTCTAACTGTTCTGCTTCCACCCTATCATTCTACAGTCTAGTTTCCCTGCAGCAGGCAGAGTGATCCTTCTAAAGCATATGTCACAACATGTCACTCCTCTGTTCAAAACACTTCAATGACTTTCCACCTCAGAGTAAAATCCACAGTCCTCCATGACCTTTTTACAGTCTACAGCTGGCCTCCACTCACAACCTCTCTTGATTTTGTCTGCTTCTGACTCATTCTGCTGTGGCCACACCACACTCTTTGCTGTTCCTTGCACACATAGAGAGCATTCCTGCCTCAGATATTTGCATTTACTGTTTCCTGTCTGGTCACTCCAGGTAACCTCATGTCTTCTTTGCTCCTTTCATTCAAGTCATGTCCTGATGGACACCTTTCCTGAGTACACTTCTTCCTCAGTTGTTCCTTTTTCCCTTACTCTGTTTTATTTTTTCATATATTTCTTCTTAGTTCTTATCTCAAAGTGAAATATTGCAAAACAATTTTTGTTTATTATCTATATCCCCCACTGGAATTATGCTTCCTGATGGCAGAGTCTTGGTGCTTTTGCCTGCTACATACTGAGACCAGGCCAGTGCCTGGTCTTCAGCTATGCAAGACATAAGAACATCCCTCCCAGCTCCCCGGCCACCTCTCCACACACACACCAGATCTTCCCCAAACTTAGATGTAATCTTTGAAAATAAATTTTCCTTTCACCTTCTTGTCTTCTTGTTCATCTCTAAATCAGCCTTTTCCACTGGATTCACACCATTTAAGGAAAGGATTTTTTCTTCCTTATTTCCTTTCTTCCTTCTTTTCTTTCTCTCCTTCCCTTCCTCCCTTCTTTCCTTTCTTTCTTTTATTCTCTCTTACCTTTTTTTAAAATTATAAAATATACCAATTTGTTCTTATCCCATTATCCTCTCCCATGTTATTCTCCCTAAGATGAGAATACTTTGTATTTGGGAATGCAAATATATATTTAAAAAATTTATAGATCATAAAATCTCACTGTTTTAATTGGGGCACCAACTAATCAAGAATTAGTGTTTCATGCCTTACATATTTACAGACTTAAGGGAGACTACCTGTTGGTGACTTTTGACTGGGTGTTTCCGCCTCCTGGTGGCTTGTTTTATTTAAGGTTATTTGGAACAGGTTGGCATAGAGTCTTCTTGCTGCCTTTGGCCTTCTCCCATACCCCCTTGCCATTGTCTCCCCCCAATAAATAGTATATAAATTTGTGTACTCACTTGTGTACAAACTACAGTTTTACTAGGAATGGTTAGTGACATTTAATACCTGTATACTGATTTTCTTTTACCCCTATAAAGCAGGTGTAAAGACAGGGCCTGTTGAGAAAATAACAAGGCATTTGGGAAAATGTTACTATTTATAAAAAAGCTCTTTTAGGGAAGACAAGATATAATTTCATAAATGACTCTGTAGCACACTGATGATTCCCTTCTCTTGATACTGTATAATTTTTACCTGCCCTATGGCTAGAGGGGCAGGTGCATTATTGGTAGACAAGGATTTTGTATTGTTTATATTTTTCATGCAAATGCTGCTGTTTTCAGGATTTTTAAAAGTTTATACCTGAAATACCAAAACCAGGCAAAGACACCACAAAAAAACAAAATTACAGACCAATATCCCTGATGAACATAGATGCAAAAATGCTCAACAAAATATTAGCAAACCGAATTAAAAAATACATCAAAAAGATCATCCATCACAATCAAGTGGGATTCATCCCAGGGATGCAAGGATGGTACAACATTCAATCAATATCATCCACTACATCAACAAAAAGGAGGACAAAAACTGAGGTGGTACATATACACAATGGATTATTATATACACATTGGATCATCTCTATAGATGCTGAAAAAGAATTCAATAAAATTCAACATCCATTCGTGATAAAAACACTCAACAAAATGGGTATAGAGGGCAAGTACCTCAACACAATAAAGGCCATATATGATAAACCCACAGCCAACATTATACTTAACAGCGAGAAGCTGAAAGCTTTTCCTTTGAGATCAGGAACAAGACAAGGATGCCCACTGTACCCACTTTTATTCAACATAGTACTGGAGGTCCTAGCCACAGCAATCAGACAATACAAAGAAATAAAAGGCATCCAGATTGGCAAGGAAGAAGTCAAACTGTCCTTGTTTGCAGATAACATGATATTGTACATAAAAAACCCCAAAGAATCTACTCCAAAACTACTGGATCTAATATCTGAATTCAGCAAAGTTGCAGGATACAAAATTAATATACAGAAATCTGTTGCATTGCTATACACTAATGATGAACTAGCAGAGAGAGAAATCAGGAAAACAATTCCATTCACAATTGCATCAAAAAGAATAAAATACCTAGGAATAAACCTAACCAAGGAAGTGAAAGACCTATACCCTGAAAAGTACAAGACACTAGTAGGAGAAATTAAAGAGGACACTAACAAATGGAAATTCATTCCATGCTCTTGGGTAAGAAAAATTAATATTGTCAAAATGGCCATCCTGCCTAAAGCAATCTAAAGATTCAATGCAATCCATATCAAAATACGTACAGCATTCTTCAACGAACTGGATCAAATAGTTCTAAAATTCACATGGAATGACAAAAGACCCTGAATAGCCAAAGCAATCCTGAGAAGGAAGAATAAATCTGGGGGGATTACGCTCCCTGACTTCAAGCTCTACTACAAAGCCACAGTAATCAAGACAATTTTGTACTGGCACAAGAACAGACCCATAGACCAGTGGAACAGAATAGAGAGCCCAGATATAAACCCAAGCATACATGGTGAATTAATATATGATACAGGAGCCATGGATATACAATGGGGAAATGACAGCCTCTTCAATAGCTGGTGTTGGCAAAACTGGACAGCTACATGGAAGAGAATGAAACTGGATTATTGTCTAACCCCATACACAAGAGTAAACTCAAAATGGATCAAAGACCTGAATGTAAGTCATGAAACCATAAAACTCATAGAAAAAAATATAGGCAAAAATTTCTTGGACATAAACATGAGCAACTTCTTCATGAACATATCTCCTCGGGCAAGGAAAATGAAAGCAAAAATGAACAAGTGGGACTATATCATATTAAAAAGGTTCTGTACAGCAAAGGACACCATCAGTAGAACAAAAAGGCATCCTGCAGTATGGGAGAATATATTCATAAATGACATACCCGATAAGGGGTTGACATCCAAATTATATAAAGAGCTCATGTACCTCAACAAACAAAAAGCAAATAATCCAATTAAAAAATGGGCAGAGGAGGTGAACAGTCACTTCTCCAAAGAAAAAATTCAGATGGCCAACAGGCACATGAAAAGATGCTCCACATTGCTAGTCATCAGAGAAATGCAAATTAAAACCACAATGAGATATCACCTCACACCAGTTAGGATGGCCAGCATCCAAAAGACAAACAACAACAAATGTTGGCGAGGATGTGGAGAAAGGGGAACCCTCCTACACTGCTGGTGGGAATGTAAACTAGTTCAACCATTATGGAAAGCAGTATGGAGGTTCCTCAAAAAACTAAATATAGAAATACCATTTGACCCAGGAATTCCAGTCCTAGGAATTTACCCTGAGAATGCAGGAGCCCAGTTTCAACAAGACATATGAACCCCTATGTTTATTGCAGCACTATTTACAGTAGCCAAGAAATGGAAGCAACCTAAGTGTCTATCAGTAGATGAATGGATAAAGAAGAGGTGGTACATATACACAATGGATTATTATTCAGCCATAAGAAGAAAACAAATCCTACCATTTGTAGCAACATGGATGGAGCTAGAGGGTATTATGCTCAGTGAAATAAGCCAGGCAGAGAAAGACAAGTATCAAATGATTTTACTCATCTGTGGAGTATAAGAACAAAGAAAAAACTGAAGAAACAAAACAGCAGCAGATTCACAGAACTCAAGAATGGACTAACAGTTACCAAAGGGAAAGGGACTGGGGAGGATGGGTGGGAAGGGAGGGATAAGGGGGAAAAAGGTGCATTACAATTAGCACATGTAATGTAGCAGCGGGGGTGGGTGACAAGGGAAAGGCAGTATACACAGAGAAGACAAGTTACATAGTTTCATAAACTGAGATGCTATTTATGCTAAGCCCCTATAGCATCTTACTACACTGATAGACAGTGACTGTAATTGGATATGTGGGGGGTACTTGATTATAGGGGGAGTCTAGTAACCATAATGTTATTCAAGTAATTGTACATTAACAATGTCAAAAAAAAAAGTGGAAAAAAATATAGCGACTGTAATCAGTAATCAAGACACAGTTTTGAAATAAAATTCAAAGATCCTTTAAAAAAAGAAGTTTATACCTGAAATTTCTACTGTTAATATTATTTCATGTAAATTAATTTTATTTTTGACTAATTGTATTTTCATTAAAGTTCATAGATGTGCATTGTTTGAAACCAAATATTAGGAGTTCCATTTCTGATAGAATGGTGGCTTTGATACCCTAGTTAATGTGTAAGAGTTCTGGATAATCTGTAACAATCATATTGAGGACCTGGTAAGAAAACATGAAATTCAGATGCAAAAATGAAGAAAAAGCAAAAACTAGGAGATCTTTATGTGACTGTGACATATTAGAGGTGTTTAGTAAACTGAATGAAAAGTTCATTCTTGAATGAAATAAATATACTGATGTCTGAAGGGTAGGAGAAAATGAAGTAGGAGTAGATGACACCATTCTCTTAAATTTATTCATGCTCTCTTCTCTCATCTAAGATACATGCCTGATCTTACTACCCACGCTAAATACTTATTTTACAAATCTTGAAATATTTTGTGTATACTTTAGGTGGATCTGTTCAGGTAGCATGTCTAAAAAATAGTGTTTTCTGTCCCAGAGATGAATGAAATCTTCTAATCATTTTTCCCTGGCATGTAACTCAGACTTGTATATATTGTTCTAAAATCTTTATAAAGCCAACATAAAAGGCAGTTATTTCTTACTTGTTTCTGTGGTTCCCTGTACATTTATGACATAATAACTTCTTCAAATCTAAAACTGCTCCCCTCAGGAGATTGTCACATTTCACAAGAAGAGTGGGTTTTCTAGAATGAGAAACAGTTGTCTGATTAGCCAAACAATAGAGGCAAGTTAAGTTCAATGGTAAATTCTTATTGGATGCCAGATCATAAGACTGAAACATTTGCATCTAGTTGTGACAGGTTTCCTTTTCTGCAAATACCATTCTGTTCAGTGAGTTCTGTGATTTAAGTTACATAGTTTCATAAACTGCGATGCTATTTATGCTAAGCCCCTTTGAACTGACAATGAGCTATCTGAAGTTAGAGGTTTACAGTTTCTGAATTGCCAAAAGCTATAGTCCCAGAAAGAACCTAAATATAGCAGTAGAGATGATAACTTATCAGAGCAGAGGAGCTGAACGTGTAGTATTCAAATCATTTCTCAATTATAATATATTTAAATGCAATCCTATATCAACCAAAATGATGACAAATCTTGGAGCTATAATTTTATGTTCACTAATTTAGAACCATACATTTAAGCAAATTCATTTACAGTAACAGTTCTACTTAAAATAATCTGTCACAAAAGGACTATCACCCAAATAATGTGCAAAGAGGCTACTCAACAGAGGCATAAAGTATTGGTTCATTACTTATACAAACAGAATTTAAAGAGATGGAGAAAATGATTACTTCTCAACAGAATTATTTTATTTCATTAGTTTAAGGTAGTATGAAACATGATTTCATAAGTAGTGATGTGCCAGATGCTTTTAATAGAATAGTTGATTTGTTTATTTTGAGCACCGATTTTTATATCATTTTAAAGAAGGGGGTACAACTTTTGGAATAGGGCGTATTGAAGAAATTTAAAAACATGTTTCATTATTATATAATTATTTTAATTAATTTTATTTTCATCTTTCCTTGCACATTTAAATAATAATAGGTTACCGTGAGGGTTATGTATAACCAAATACAACCCCCAAAATCAAGATATAAAATATAAGTTGTTTGTAAATCTGGGTTTGTATGTTTCCCAGTTCCATTTATTCTTTCTTTCCAAAGAAGTAGCATTTGTTGTAGAAACAGTTCTGTTCAGTTTGTTGATACCATTATTTCAAATTTTAAGAAATCTGCTTTTTTACTAAAAATAGAATATTTAAATAACCTGTATAAGAATGTAGAATCTCTAGTATATTTATAAAATTGTTTAATCTTAAAGATAAGGATAATATTAGATGAATAGTTCAACCTTTTATGCAATGTTTTCCATATTCTTGAAGTTTGTATATGTTTTATTATGAAAAGAAGGAAGTTTACTATTAATTTTTGCTATTAAAAGAAATGGGAGATTTAAAAATAGTTTGGTCACTAGTCTTTGTGGAATGAATAACTTACTAAGGAGACTGTAGTTGAAAACTTTGTCTTTCCAACTTTTA
Source organism: Manis pentadactyla (assembly GCF_030020395.1). Classification (NCBI taxonomy): domain Eukaryota; kingdom Metazoa; phylum Chordata; class Mammalia; order Pholidota; family Manidae; genus Manis; species Manis pentadactyla. Next base: position 38,283,868 of record NC_080020.1, read on the forward strand.
GGATGTATAAGGGGCACATAGGATAGTTGCTAAACATGTAGAAATTTCTGCATCTCAGCTTACTTTTCAAAATGAAAAATTCCTAATCACAGGAGATTCATGAATAAAGCCAGGATGTGGATGGGTGTAGGGATATCCAAGAAGGTAAAAAGAATCAAAATGTGTGTGTAGATGTTAATGTGGAGGAATATTAAATGGGGATGGGGTGTGGGCTCTGAAACACAAGTATGAGATTGCCAACAGTAGAGTTCTTGTCCTGAACTCGATTCAAAGGTAAAGAATTCTGGAAGTATAAGAACATTGTTACTGTGTCCCAGGAGGGTAGAGAAAGTATGGCGGATGGGGTGTTGGAGGTCTCCAAGACCACTCTCAGGGTCAGTGATTCACTAGGACTCACAGAACTCAGAAAAGCTGTTATACTCACAGTTACAGTTTATCACACTGAAAACGTACAGATTAAAATCATGAAAGGGAAAGGACACGGGGACTCTCTTGTCCCCTCCTGAGGAGCTCTGTCCTCTCACTTTCTCTTTAAATAAAAGCCTCTGCCTTGCTCTCCTAACAAAAAAAACAAAACAACAAAAAAATAAAAGAAAGGGAAAGGACACATAGAGTGGGATCCAGGATAAACCAGGCACAAGCTTTTTGTTGCCTTCTCCCAGAGGAATAGCACATATAGTGCTTAATTCTTCCAAGAACAGTGTGTGACAAAACGTGCACTGTTGTCAACAAGGGAAACTCAGGACAGCTCTGAGGCCCAGGGCTTTACCAGGGGTCAGCCATGTAGGCACCCATTGCCTGTTGTGACTGATCTTTGCTACTCAGCCCCCAGTCCCCAGAGGTTAAATTGATATGGCATGGTCCAAAGCTGCAGGCAGAGAAAAGCAGGTGTTCTTCCTAAGCCACATTGTTAGCATCTCTGGCGTGGCCCAAAGCCTCAGGCATGCCAAAACACTCTTATCAGGCAGGATATCACAGGCATTCAGAAGTTTTCTCCCAGGAGCTGGTCAAGGGCCAGTTCTTTGGGATATGCAGGGTTTGATTAACCCAGGCCTGCTGAGTTAATCTTTCACTGCACAGATGGTGAAGGCTGGAGGGCATTTGCTGTTTGTTATTAGTTGGTGAAGGCTGGAGGGGATAACAGATCGTAACAGAGCCCGCCAGGCTTTACCAAACATATTGAATGTCCTACAACTATTTTCTGTGTGGCAGTGACTGAAGAGGCCACAAGAAAGGGAGAAAGCTTATCTTCTGCTGATCATTGGAAGGAAACACTTGAAACTTGAATTTCATAAGGTCCTTTTCTTACATTTTGTTTAGAAAATGAAGGAATAGGTGAAAAGCTCATGATCCTAATGGTGTTATGAAAAAATTTGGTTTTCTGGTTCCTTAAACTTCTACAATGGTAGTTCTGACATTTAACAATGGATGTCTCAGACTATAAGAATATTTATGAGAGGAGACCAATAGATCAAGGGGGCTTTAAACTGAAATGAGAAAGAGAGGATATGTAATACACAGAAGGTGCCTAAATCATTCTTCCTCTAAATATCTGCCTGGCTGATTCCCTTCACCCCTTCAAGTCTGTGCTCAAATCTCACCTTCTCAATGACCACCTACACAGGCTGAATTCTATGAAACTGCTCTTTTTGTATCTCCTGCTCCAAGCATTCTCACCTCCCACTTACCCTACACTATTTTAAATTATTTTCCCATAGTATTTAACCTCCATCTAAAATACTATATATGGAAAATTCATCATATTTACTATTGATTATCCATTTCACTTCTGCTGCAAGGCTACCTAGGCATAGAGATCTTTTTTTTCCTTCAATTTATAGATGTATTTGAAGACCTTAGAAGAGTGCCCGGCACAAAGTTACTGAATTACTACTTGCTGAACATACTAATGATCAGATATAGCTTAGAAAGTAATAAAGATGGTAGTAATAAAGTAATTATTAAAAAAATAATTCAGTCTTCTGTTTAACACTGGGAAATATTTGGAACAATTCTTAGCTATCTTTTGCCAGAATTGTTTTGCCAGAGCTAACTGTTAATAGCAAAACTTTTTAGTCAGATAAAGGTTTTGTGGATCCAATCTCTGCTACTAACTCATTCTGTAAATTTGGGGCATTCTTTTGTTTTAAACCTCTGTAAGCCACAGTCTTCTCATGTTTACAGTAGGAATAATAGTACTTACCTGTAGTGCTCTTTCCTTCTATCTCAGACTGCATAAGAAATATATTTTTATTAGAAAAGAAGACCTTTTGCAATTAAGTATCAATAGGATAGATATGAATATAGTGACAGAAATACAGTGATCAGAGGCTATGTATTCAAAAAATAATAAGCAATGAGGACCAAGGAATATAAACAGAAGAAATAGCAAGAAGGAGGGAATTGAGTAATACAGAGGATGACTCTAGATGCTCCTTGCGAGTGGTAGAAATGCTAGTAAGGTAAACATAATGAAAATTTTAGTAGCAGGAAGTATAAAATCATGCACTTAGAATAACAAAAACTCACCAAATGTAAAATGGAGGTGACTTGATTTTAGGGTAGTTGAGGAGGGAGAGGGTTTACGACCACGTGACTTCTGGACACCTAAGCCGGTTTCACTGTCACCCTGGCTTTCAATCGGGTCACTGCATCTGCTGGGCTGAGATTTCTTTTTGTTTTGTATTGTTTTGCTCCATCACATCTCTTGTTTAGAGAAGATCCTTTGGGACTATCTTGGTGGGAGTTCCGGCTCACCTGTAGGATACAGCCCTGGAGTGCAGAAAATATTTAGGCTTGCATAATTACTCCCAGGAGAATTTTTGAATCTTGAGACTTCATGTTGTTCTTTCTCATGTTCAGGGCCTGACTTCTCAGCCTTCCACTGATTCTGGAAATTTCCACTATCTCTTCAAACAGAATCCTTTTTTGTGTAAGACAGTCACTTGCCACCAGCAGCTTTGATGGCTAGATATGATTAGTTCTAGATGCATCCTGGACGGAAAGGTCACCAGGACAAGGGGCTACAGGGATAAAACCCTGCAAACCAGGACACACTAGGCCCTATCTGAATGCTACAATTTAAGAACAACATTGCTTCCTGAATTAAGTTTCTCATTTCTCTGAATGAGTTTCTGTCAGTGTGACTGAGTAAATAGTCATAAAATTATGTAGGTAGAGTATAACCACTAGATAAAATGTAACAACATCCTCTCAAATATTGAGCTTGTGAGAATATGAGGAAACTTCCCAGATATCTAAAATAAAGATATAACTCAAGAACTCTGGAGTAGTCAGCAGCACTAATATTGGCCTGGAGGTGTTTTCTTGTCTTGGAAACCACAAGATTTGTCTTCTAATAGACCCTTGGAGATAGAAGAGAAAGCCTTGTTAAGGGAGCAGGGGGAATCTGTGTAGGAACTGGAAGTGACAAAGCAGGAGATCTCAAATGCCATAACCTAATGAGAGGGTGGAAAGGAAAATAAAACAATCCACAGAGCTGCAAAGAGCAATGAAGAGGTGGCATGGGTGGGAGGGAGGGAGAAGGGAATTGAAGGGCATGATGATTGGCACACATGGTGTGTGAGGGATCACGGGGAAGACAGTTTAGCTCAGAGAAGACAAGTAGTGATTCTGTGGCATCTTACTACACTGATGGACAGTGACTGCAATGGGGTGTGGGAGGACTTGATAATATGGGTGACTGTAGCAACCACAGTGTTTTTCATGTTAAACCTTTATAAGAGTGTATATCAATACCTTAATAAAATAAAATAAAATAAAATAAAATAAAATAAAATAAAAGTGATATAGATAACTTTGCCTTTTGGCCTGAGCTCTGGATGGGGAAAAAAGTGCCTCCCTTAAAGATTTACAACCATAGATATGCCCTCATGCTAGGATACAGTTAAAATTTATATTTCCATTGTAGCCCTGAACACCTCTACATGAGTAATTAACGTAAATAAGTCTCAGGTTGGTAGAACATGAGGATGCTTGGCAGCAGCAAAAATAAATTCTCTTTTGAAAGAGGCCATCTCAACTCAGGCTGCACAAAGTCCCTGTGGATTTGGTTTGGATACTCCAGACTTAAAGTGCATACAAGACAACAAGCCATCATAATAAAGAGTCAGGAGAAATGGGGACAATAGTATCAGACCCCCAGGGACAATATTCAGATAGTGTAATTATATAATAAGGATGTAAAATAATCTTGACATGTTGAAATTTGAAATATGAGAAGGAACCACACCACTGTTTTTAAAATGAGCACAGACATATTTAAGGAGAAAGAAGACTTGACAACTATATTAGTTTAAATTAAAAATGCAGTGGATAGGTTTGATAGCAGATTGGACAAAGTCTGTGTTGTGTTTAGCAGACTAAAAGACAATCTGAAGAAATAACGAAGAGTGCAACATAAGACAGACAGTGTAATGAAAAGTATAAAGGTGAGGCATGAAGAAGGACAAGTACTAATATGTGCTTAATTACAATTTAGTGGGAATGCAAAAATAATAGAGAATGGGGAAGGACAATATTTGATGAGATAACGACTATTTCCATAGATTTGTTTAATATCAAGTATCCTCTGGCTCAAAATCACAGTTAGTCCCAAGTAGGAAAAATATATTAAACCCACAGTGAACTTTCTTGTTTCTCTGCCTATTCTAATGATTCTTCATGATCTGCCTTCTCCATACAGCTAGCCAGTCATATTTCCCACCAGTAATAACATGAACACATAATTCCTTTTATGAAAATCTGCTTATTCAATGTCTTTGTTTTAAATTTGCTTCTTCGACTTAGAGTCAAATGCTTTTTTTCTTCTCTTCTTGTCATAATCCTATTTATTTATCAAATACTTTTTCACAGATCCTCTACTGATTATTAGTCACACTGATCTCTTTTTTCTAAACTTCTGGTCCATTTATATTATACAGCACATTCACTCATTCATGATATTTATTAAGAGTCTGCTATGTACTAGCTGGATAGGAGGTCCAATAATAAATTAGATAGAAACACTTCCCGTCCTTAAGAAAGTTAATATTCAGCCCAAATGATAGTAAAAATAATAGGAATACAGTGATAAAATATAGACAGCAAGGTGTGAAATAAACTCATATTGGGAAAGGGTAGGGAAGGTAATAGAATACAGGGGTCAGTGAAGGTTCCTTAGGGGGAGGAATATTTCTGCTGATATTACTTGAAGTAGAAATTATTCAGGCTCAAATATGGGTGTAGGGTGAAAAGCAGTAGAAGAACAATTCAGGCAGTGGCACTAACTTGTTCACAGTGTAGAAGGTTGTACGGGGTTCTAGGGACAATATTCAGATAGTGGAATTATATAATAAGGATGTAAAATAATCTTGACATGTTGAAATTTGAAATATGAGAAGGAACCACACCACTGTTTTTAAAATGAGGTAGGTAATCCTAAAGAGGGTTAGTATGGTTATGGTATAGAACATAAGAAGAGAATTGTAAGAGATAAATCTGTAGTGATGGGCTGGATGGCATGGAGATCTAGGTGGGCCATATAGCCATGTTAAAGAAATTTGAACTGTGTCCTAAAAGCATTAGAGAATGTGATAAATGGAATCTACGTTATTCTATTTCTGTATTACAAGGCCCCGTTCATTGCCATCCGGAAGATGGCTTGAAGATGGGGAGACTAGTTAAGATGTCATGACAAAGCTTTAGACAAAAGCTGGTGGTGACTAATGCTGTCATGGTAGCAGTGGGGATAGTAAGTACTGGAAAAGATTTGTCAGACATTTGACATAGCTGATCACTTTTCTCAGTTAGGTATGCATTCTTTTTGTCTCTCCAGTTATGCTATAAGCTATTTGATAGCAGAGAGCATGCCTTATTATTCTTCTCTATCTACCAAAACTTCCAACCCATCGGTAGTGGGCCTCATAAATATTTGCCTTACCAAATGAGTCTTTGAGTGGAATTATTCAATCATTGAGAATTTGCAAAAATTGCTGGGAGAAGATCCATAATGAAATTGTCTATACTTCAATTTTCAGGGTGGTACTAAAAATGGTACTGTGATAGACAGCCTCAAATGTTACCTTCTTACAGTGGCCAGAGAGTAAATTATATACCTGGTGATGAAGAATGAACCACTAGTTACAGCAGTAATCTCAGCTCTAGGGCAGGAAGTCAAGGCCAGTGACAAACTGCCAATACATGACAATTTAAAATCCAATAAGTGAAGTTAACAAAGTTGCTTTATAGCTCATTGGACTTATGGGTAGGTCTGGAAGCCATTTTCATCCTTTATCATCAGGCTAAGCTATCTTATGGACAATATAAATAACAATTTTGCAAGGAACCAGGATATCTCTTTTGAAAATAAATAAGTGTGTATTCAGGTTATGTCTGTATGTTCAATGGAGCAAAAATTAATGTATAAAGCTGATCATCCCTTTGAAGGGCAACACAGCAGGGACTAAATGAAAGTGAGTATTTTTTTAAGGATGGGAAATCTATCTTCTAATCCAAGTAATTTCACTCTTCAATTTTGTGAAGTTGTCAACATAGTTCATTCTGAAATTCAACAATTGTATTATTTTTTTGACTTTTCTTTGGATAATTGCTCACTGTGAAACTAAACACAATCTATACTTCATTGTGTGAAATTTTCAGTGAGGGTTTTAAAAAGTTTTCTTGTGACAACTAATAGTTTTTTTTTTATAAACCTAAGTATAAGGACCTTTCAGTATTAAAAAGTGCTCTATCTAATGTGATGTGTTCATTATTAAACATTGCCTTCTCAGATATGATATGCTCATAAATCAAGCTGTAGCTGAAGAATTTTATGTACTGAGATGACAAACTAAACATAATTCGCAAGGAACTTATCACAGATGTATTTCATAAAAATGATAGCATTTATTGAGAACATACAAATCTAAGTTTTGTATTGAACATGTTATTTAATTATTTCACAGTCACAACAAAATTATGTTAGAAATGCTATTATTATTCACACTTTATAGGTAAGGAACCAATACTCAGAAGGTCCAGAAATATGCTCAGCTGCCCTAGGACTTGAAATCTCGGATACTTCTCCCACCATACTATTTACACTCATAATTAAGGCCTTCAGAGAAAGGGACACCACCTGTATTTTCCACCAAGTTGGGTAGCAGGTACTTTGATCCTCATTTTCCACCAATGTAAAAAAATGATTATTGGACACCATTGAATAGTGTAATGTGCTATCATTTCCAAAGAAGTTTTATCCAGCTCTTAGGAGTATTAGGTTTTGAGTTCAGAAGTTAACCAGAAGATGTGATATTCACCGTTTTGTTCTCCTCAAATTATTCCCCATTCTTTTATGGGTTTGATTGGTTTGCCCATCCCCCAGCTGCTATAGGTACTTGCACTAATGGATCACACTTGCAAACTTATTTGGGCGAGTTCCCCTCTGCACGTAATTAAAATCCCTTTTTGATTTTCAAACTGCAGAATTGTTTACATTCTACCACACCCACTTTGCCATCAGCGCTTTCTGTTCTGCAGTTTTGACTCGGTCTCCAGGTTCATCTAGACTCTGTTATGCATACTCACTGATCTTTAAGTCTCCAATTTGCCTTGCTTTAAACATGTCCTAATTCTACATTACAAATACACATGTACATACACACATATGTACATATATGCACACACATGCACACACTTTCAGTCAAAAAGGGGCTGAGCTGATAAAGCCTTCCTTCTCCCTTGAAAGTATTTAAGGAGAGAACAGTTCACGGGCAAAGAATACTCTCAATTTCATACAAAATGTCGCTACATTTATAATATTATCACTGAATTCCTTTTATGGTTTCTGGAATAAGTGACCCAATTTTGTGCGGATAGTTTTAACATTATTTTGGCATCATGGTTATGGCTTTGTAGAAAGACCTGGAAGGATTTTTTAAAGTTATTAAAAATAAATTTAAGGCTCTGGTGCTGGCTCCTAAAGGTTTGATAGGTTTCACCTGTGAAACAGTAACTCTATCACAACCTTAGCTTCTAGGGAAGTAGCTCTTTGACCACAGTTTCAGTCGTCACTGTGAAGTCTTATTCTATCTTCTGAGGTAAATTCAGAAATCTGTATTTCTCTTTAAAGTAATTGATTTAATCTAGGATTCATGTATTGTAATTTAGCAATTCTTTTTTCTTTGTAGCTGAATAACCATTCCCTCCAATGTTTCTTTCTTTACCTTTCCATGCTACTGGGCCCACTTCCTGTAACTAATACACACCTGTGAAGGTCTCTTTTTTAACCTCACATCTAAGCATTGACCTGGGAAATGAAGTCCAGGCATATTTCCCTGACTTATCCACTCAGAATTCAGCTCTTCAAGTAAGGGATTGTTCATTTGGTCCTTCAAGGTTGTGCCACATATAATAGTAAACTCTTTAAAAATTTTTTTTCGAGGTTTTAATTTTTTTTTCCACTCCCATTAGTGGAAAGAATTGGCACAAAGGTAAAAAGATGGGAAAGAGAAGAATATAAACTGAAGGCTGGCTGGTCACCCAGGCAATGGTAGGGAAGGTGGAGGTAAGGCTGGCATGGTGATGTAAGGAGCAGTGAAGAAAAATAATCTTGATAACAGCCTACTTCAAGAAGCTGGGTCATAACTCAAAGGAAATAAACTTCACATTCAGTCAGTTGCCATATTTCACCTCACCAAATAAAGGCAGCCCTTCCTTTCCCTCTCCACTATCAGTATCACCAGCATCACCAACAAAAATCATGTAGCAGGCTTGTTGAAATCTCATCATATGCTAGGAACTAAGCATATACTTTGCCTTCAATATCTTATTGATGTCTCATTTGATGTTTCATGAAACAATGTTATACAGGGGGCATTTTCATGCTCATTTTGCAGTTAAAGAAGTTGAGACACAAAATGGTGAAAGTAAGTTGCAAGCCATGTAAATAGGTTGGTAACTGTGGCGTGAATCTGGTCATTCCATCCTTACAGCATGACTGTGTTGACCTTTTGATTCTGATTCCACCTTGATTCAAGGAAACATATTTTAAAACATTAATATTTGTTGATTATAAATGCAACTCATATTCATTTGGGAAAATTCAGGAAAAACAAAAGTGCACACATACAACCCAGAAAACCATAACCTAATTTTTAAGGTTTTAATAAAAACTTCCCTTCCTTTCTCTAATTCAAACTTTCTGGGCCAACTATTATAATAGTTCATAAGCAAGCCATTGCTTCTGCATATATTTGTATGTATAAATTCACCCAACTTATTTTCTTGACCAATAAAGTGTTAGTGATATATTTCAAAGCCAATAGATTTATTTCACTATTTTAAAATTTTCTGAAGTTTTTCCTTTTTGGATCTACAATTCCTTTATTAATGGAGATTTAAAATTTAAAAATTTTATTTTGTCTTTTGTTTGTTGTTACTATAGTGGGCTTTCTTGTGAACATAACTAAATTGTCTATATCTAGTTGTTTATGCTATAATTCCATGTGTGATTTATTATTAATGGTTTTAGTATTGCTGGGTTTTCTGGGATGTAGGCTATATACATTTATAATATTGATAAATTGTACCATATTAGATTCCAGAACAATTGTACCAATTTATTACCCCCAAATGAATATGAGAGCATACATTTCAATAGTCTATCACCCACACTGGGTGTTTTAATATTTATTTATTTTTTAATATCATGGGATAGGCAGAAAAACCTTTATCATATTTTTAAGAGGTTAATAATTTTATGTGTCTACTAGTTATTTGCAATTTTTATCTAGGAATTTATTGTTTATCTATTTTGTCCATTTTCCCCTGGCATTGTTGTAATTTTTAGGAGTTGATTTGTAGGACCTCTTTGTATTTTATAAATATTAACCTTTGGTTTTTAAATTTGACAAAAATATTTCCCCTAATTAGTTATTTATACTTTAATTTTGTTTATAGTAATTTTTAATGGGCAGTTACTATATTTTATAATTCAAATTTGCCAATTTTCTTTTGTGGATTCTTAATTTTATATCATCCTTCCCTATTCAGCTAGTACATATTTTTTTAATATATAGATCTTTAATCCATTTAATGTGGATATTTAGATGTGGGTGGTATAAGATAAAAATCTAGTTTTCTTGCCCTCTAAAAACCATTCAGTAGTTCTTAAACCACTTATTGACTAAGCCGTATTGTTCCACTGATTTGAAATCCCATCTTTGTTCTATACTTAATTTATCTGACTCTCTATTGTGACTTGTTTCACTATTCCTATGCCAGTAGCACACTGTTTTAATTGTAGTAGGTTTTTATTTTTACAATATTTGAATCTATTAGGTTTTTGAATTCTTCTTGATCCTTTTTCCTAAAGTTTTCCTCTTCCATAGTCTCCATTGTTTTACATCCTTATTTGCTTCTCTTTCAGCTTTCTCCGCCTATAAGGCAATTCCTTAGGTCTTGTCCTGGGCTCCCTTCTGTCTCTATTCTGTTTATCTGGGATTTAGGAGGAAAATCCATTAAAAACTGCCTCATCTTATCAGCCTTCTTGATATTTCTAACTTGAAGCTCCACTGGGATGTCAAACTACATATTTAAAGCTGAGTTCATTGTTCTCAAATCTCCTTCTCACTTCCAGGAACCCATGCACAGTAATATCCTGTTATAATAATAAAGGTGTGAAGTTTTTATGACCTGTGTTTCTGATATTTTAAGTCTCATTACTGTTATTGTAATGATGATAACCATTCACCATGCCTGATATTGGGTTATGTATTTTGTATATATTCTTTTCTTAATTCTTGATTCTTCCCAGTAGTTTTTCTGGTATCATCCTTATTTTACAAACATCTTTCTGAGGAAGAGAGAGTTTTAAAAATTTCCTGCCAAAACCATACCTAGTAACTGTGAGCTAGATATTATATAAGACATAATATAAGCAGAGCTAGACTTTTATGGTAGATCTTTATACCTCCTCAACACTTACTTACTATGCAAACCTGCCTCAAATTAGTTGTGGTGGTTAGGTTCACAGAAACTTGGAGAGTGACAGGATGGGGTGAAGTTAGAGGGTGGTGGTTTATTACATCAGAATCACCTACTAGGCTTTTAAAAAGTATCCATGTTTTTCAGATTTATAAGATCACTAAGTAATTAGATATGTTCTATCATAAGATTTTCTAAAATATCTGCCATACTTATTCATCAAACAAGTTAATTCTTAACTTGTAAAATGCCTAAGTAAAATAGTCTTTTCTAAGTTAACTCACAGTAACTACAGATAACTTCAATCATTGCATTCTCCCCTCACTGGCATGTTTACATCAAGTTTTAATATATAGAAGATGCATATCAAGGGCATAATATATTAGACAAGTACAACTCTTCAATTTCTTAACTTTTAAGATACATAATTGCCCACTATGAAGACTTAAATGGGGATTGCCACTTTTGTAATTAATTCTTTTTGTTTCATCCTTCTTACTAATTGAAAATAGGCTTTCAATATAGAAAGCTTTGAAATTGGATGAAGAGACAGAATTGGAATGAACTTAATTAACTACAAACTGTCCAAATCAATCAGAGTTTGACAGTGCCTCGGTAACACACAGAGTTCATAATTTACTTGCTATCTGCCGTAATACATATGCCATAAATTGCATAGAAGCCATGTTCACTGTGCACAAAATTTAGTGTCAGGCTATGAAGTTGCACTGGGAGAAAATTGTTCTTTTAACACAGACTAGTTTGGAGGATATACTTACATTTTCATTTTGGCAACTAATAAACTTTTGAAAATAAGTGCTTTGCTTTTTTGTCACAGAATTTGACATAGGAATGAAAAATGTTTACATGTGCTTCTGAGCATTATAAGGGGCACAGTTAGGTCTACTTGTTTTGTTACAGGGTCTCAGAGAGAGGGTCTTGGAATATATTAAATATTGTAAGTTATAAAGATAATTTCTATGTAATTTTATTATTCCTTTTTATTATGAAAATAATTTTCTAGATGGTCAAAAAAGAAGTGAGTATTTACTGATCATAAAGTTGGTTAATTATACTTGTTGATATTTTATAAAGTCTCATATTTCTGGTTTTTAAGAAAAGATACATAATTATCATGTGTTGAGAAGAGTTGATAACGATTATGACATATACTTGGCTATGTCACGCTATAGGCCTATTTTGGCCAAAGATATCTGTAATTAATACCCAATAATCATTCTTTATGTGCAGATAACCTGAGCATATAATCAGTTTTCCCTCTATTTTCCAACTACTTAACAAATACCAATACATAGTTACCATATTCCCATCAACTTGTTTCAATTCTTGGATATACAAAATGTTAAAAAAGGAAAGGAAGTGATATTATTGTATGCCTCAAATATGCAGTCATAAACCCCACAACGTTATTCTTGTTTTGGTCTCTATGCAATAAATATTGCAAATATTTGATGAGTTATCAGAAAAATTCAAGAAGAGGCAAATCAAGAAGAGGCAAACCCAGTGATGAACATAGTGATGTTCATCACTATGATGATGAACAGTTTGCATCAATTCATAGATAATTTCTGATTTTTGGAAGAAAGAATATTTGGTTAGAATAATCCTGTATTGGCCATGGGGTGATCACAGAAATGTTATGTGGCTGCACTGTATCTGAGAACATATCATTCTCAAGTCAGTGCAACCAATACCAATAAAGGTGGCACCAATATTGGCCTACTTAGCCACATGAAAATCTGAGCAACTTCTGGATAGGAGTGAGTGGTACATTTGAGAGGGTGGGGATCAGCTTAGAAAGACTGTTGGAAAGAATAGTAAAACAGAAAGAATACACCATTAAGGGCAGAAAAACACAAAGACCCATTAGACCTTTTGAAATTAAGGGAAAAAAAATCTTGTTCTAATAAAGTTACCATTTCCTCATTTTTTAATACATAAATCCTTCTCCTGAGTGTACGTCAGATTTACTAATAATTAACTACAAAGAAAAAAAGCACACCAGTGTATGTTTGTTTTTATTTTGTTTTGTTTTTTAAATGAGCTAATTTTGACCCACTCAGTTTTTCTATTGTTAAGTGGAATTAAAAATTTAGGCTGATGGCTAGAAAAATGCATTACAATTTTTTTTTTCTTTTACAACCTTTTGAAAAAAATTATGTTATTGACCACTACTTGAACTGAACCAAGTCTTTTTGGGCTTGATAAACAGGAAAGTAATGGATGTACATTTGTGATTCCAAAATAGAAGATATGAGATGTTGCTGATTGTGGGGAGGAATGTGCAACAAAAATGAAAAATGTTTTCTTGCAAAGTAAAGTTTATGAAGAGTAGAAGGAGAAACTGTAAACCAAATAACATAACCTGCAGTTGACAACTGAAAAGAAAAGATTCATCAACAAATTAATAATGAATAATCATTATCATATAGAACTTAGGTCTAAACTAATTTATATAAAAATCTATATATTTTTAGCTCCTTCAATCATTCACATGAATATCGTGAGACACCTGGTTGTATAAGTGTGCATAATTCATCTTGGAGACAAAAACATTAGGAAAAAAAGGCACTTGAGAATATGAAGAAAATGTGGAGAGTGGGGATATATTACAAATAGAAAAGCAAGATTCTTTTTACATTGATATTGGTTTATTAATAGCTTAAGTAGAAAAAAAAAAAGCAAATTTTGGCCTCACTAAGTAAATAAATGTAGGGGTAGGGACACTTTCTGAAATGGCTTCCATAAGGCATCCAGGGTGTCACTAAGACTTGGTTTCTGGCTTCTCTGTCCCCTAGCATTCTTTTTGTTTTAATGTTACGTGCAGGATGCAAATGGTGGCAAGATGGAGGGAGCATCACCAGCCTGTATGCTTTCAAGTTCAAAATTATTTGGGTTGATTTCTTTTTTTATTTTTATTTTTTTGTAGATAATTATTTTTTTATTGAAGGGTAGTTGAAACATAGTATTACATTACATTAGTTTCAGGTGTACAACATAGTGATTCAACATTTATATACATGACAATTCTAGGTACCAGCTATCACCATACCAAGCTGTTACAATATCTTGACTATATTCATTACATCCCGGTTACTTATTATTTTACCATTGGAAGTGTATACTTTTTTTTTGTGAGGGCATCTCTCATATTTATTGATCAAATGGTTGTTAACAACAATAAAATTCTGTATAGGGGAGTCAATGCTCAATGCACAATCATTAATCCACCCCAAGCCTAATTTTCATCAGTCTCCAATCTTCTGAGGCATAACAAACAAGTTCTTACATGGAGAACAAATTCTTACATAGTGAATAAGTTCTTACATGGTGAACAGTACAAGGGCAGCCATCACAGAAACCTTCGGTTTTGCTCATGCATTATGAACTATAAACAGTTCAAATATGAATACTCATTTGATTTTCATACTTGATTTATATGTGGATACCACACTTCTCTCTTTATTATTATTATTTTTAATAAAATGCTGAAGTGGTAGGTAGATACAAGATAAAGGTAGAAAACATAGTTTAGTGTTGTAAGAGAACAAATGTAGATGATCAAGTGTGTGCCTGTAGACTATGTGTTAATCCAAGCTAGACAAGGGCAATAAAACATCCACGTATGCAGAAGATTTCTCTCAGAATGGGGGGGTGAGGTTTTCTAAGCCTCACCTCTGTTGATCCCCAATTTCTCACCTGATGACCACCCTGCGACTGTGCCTGTCTTAGGTTTTTCCTCCCTTGAGGAATCTTACCCGTCTCTGGCTAACCAGTCATCTTCTGGGGCCATACAGGGAAATGTGAAGTTGGTAAGTGAGAGAGAAGCCTTATTGTTTGAAATGGTTAGCTTTTTATTTCTTTGCATATTTATGCCCTGTAGCTTCTATGCCCAGCATTTGTCTTGCGGTATCTTTACCACTTGGAAGAATTATGATACTCAGTAAATTTGATATGAGGCACGAATTCTATTTAAGGGTTGTAATTAGGAAGGAAGAAGAAAAGCTATAGAAGTAGCAGGTGGAAGAAAACCTGGGAAGATTGATTATTTCTTTGACATATCTTCTTGTAGAGTAACTTCAGCATGGATAGGTTTTAAACTACGAATTAAATTATGCACACACATTCACATAATAGGAGTACAGTTATGTAACCAAAGCATACCTGTAATTGCCTGCCATCTCCAGTGAAACCAAGAAAACCAGTTAGGCACCTTAGGCATTTGTGAAAACTTATCTATGATATTGGGGATATTGTCCAACTGAACTTGAACAGTCTGAGAGAAATCAGACAAATTAAAACAACCCATTCCTGGGGAATGTTCACATCCCTTATGTTCTTTTAACAGTAAATAGTCTGTAGTTGTAAGATTTTGGAGTGCTACAATTTGCACTTTTCCTAATTCTTGATTGAGTTCCAACAGTATAGATCCAGGCAATTTGTTGTTTTACTGTATGCACAGGCCAGCTTAGATATCTCCTTCCTCATTCCCATGGCAAGTCCAGGAACTGGTGGGATGAGTGCATCTACGGCTGTAGCAGTGCGTGGATCTTTGTTGGGGTTTTTTGATGATCATCTTCTGGCATGAGTCTTCCAGAGAGTGCAGATGTTGGAAGTTCTTTTTCATATTGTATCTTAGTTCATTTTCAGGGTAGCCCAATTAGGCTTTGATCCTCTGTATAAACACAAACAGACCCTTTGCCTACACTTTTATATGCCCTTTATACTCTTCTGTAGTACTCATTGGAGGTTACCCCACAGGAACTGCCCCCCTTTTTTTTTTTGGTATCACTAATCTACACTTACATGATGAATATTATGTTTCCTAGGCTCTCCCCTATACCAGGTCCCCCCTATAAACCCCTTTACAGTCACTGTCCATCAGCATAGCAAAATGTTGTAGAATCCCTACTTGCCTTCTCTGTGTTGTACAGCCCTCCCTTTTCTCCTACCCCCCATGCATGCTAATCTTAATACCCTCCTTTTTCTTCCCCCCCCTTATCCCTCCCTACCCACCCATCTGCCCCAGTCCCTTTCCCTATGGTACCTGTTAGTCCATTCTTGAGTTCTGTGATTCTGGTGCTGTTTTGTTCCTTCAGTTATTCCTTTGTTCTTATATTCCACAGATGAGTGAAATCATTTGGTATTTCTCTTTCTCCGCTTGGCTTGTTTCACTGAGCATAATACCCTCCAGCTCCATCCATGTTGCTGCAAATCGTAGGATTTGCCCTTTTCTTATGGCTGCGTAGTATTCCATTGTGTATATGTACCACCTCTTCTTTATCCATTCATCTATCGATGGACATTTAGGTTGCTTTCAATTCCTGGCTATTGTAAATAGTGCTGCGATAAACATAGGGGTGCTTTGGTCTTTCTCATACTTGATTGCTGCATTCTTAGGGTAAATTCCTAGGAGGGCAATTCCTGGGTCAAATGGTAATTCTGTTTTGAGCGTTTTGATGTACCTCCATACTGCTTTCCAAAATGGTTGAAGTAACTTACATTCCCACCAACAGTGTAGGAGGGTTCCCCTTTCTCCACAGCCTCGCCAACATTTGTTGTTGTTTGTCTTTTGGATGGCAGCCATCCTTACTGGTGTGACGTGATACCTCATTGTAGTTTTAATTTGCATTTCTCTGATAATTAGCGATGTGGAGCATCTTTTCATGTGTCTGTTGGCCATCTGTATTTCTTTTTTGGAGAACTGTCCGTTCAGTTCCTCTGCCCATTTTTTAATTGGGTTATTTGTCTTTTGTTTGTTGAGGCGTGTGAGCTCTTTATATATTCTGGACGTCAAGCCTTTATCGGATGTGTCATTTTCAAATATATTCTCCCATACTGTAGGGTTCCTTTTTGTTCTATTGATGGTGTCTTTTGCTGTACAGAAGCTTCTCAGCTTAATATAGTCCCACTTATTCATTTTTGCTGTTGTTTTCCTTGCCCGGGGAGATATGTTCAAGAAGAGGTCACTCATGTTTATGTCTAAGAGGTTTTTGCCTATGTTTTCTTCCAAGAGTTTAATGGTTTCATGACTTACATTCAGTTCTTTGATCCATTTTGAGTTTACTTTTGTATATGGGGTTAGACAATGGTCCAGTTTCATTCTCCTACATGTAGCTGTCCAGTTTTGCCAGCACCATCTGTTGAAGAGACTGTCATTTCGCCATTGTATGTCCATGGCTCCTTTATCAAATATTAATTGACCATATATGTCTGGGTTAATGTCTGGATTCTCTAGTCTGTTCCATTGGTCTGTGGCTCTGCTCTTGTGCCAGTACCAAATTGTCTTGATTACTATGGCTTTATAGTAGAGTTTGAAGTTGGGGAGTGAGATCCCCCCTACTTTATTCTTCTTTCTCAGGATTGCTTTGGCTATTCGGGGTCTTTGGTGCTTCCATATGAATTTTTGAAATATTTGTTCCAGTTCATTGAAGAATGTTGCTGGTAGTTTCATAGGGATTGCATCAAATCTGTATATTGCTTTGGCAGGATGGCCATTTTGACGATATTAATTCTTCGTAGCCACGAGCATGGGATGAGTTTCCATCTGTTAGTGTCCCCTTTAATTTCTCTTAAGAGTGACTTGTAGTTTTCAGAGTATAAGTCTTTCACTTCCTTGGTTAGGTTTATTCCTAGGTATTTTATTTTTTTTGATGCAATTGTGAATGTAGTTGTTTTCCTGATTTCTCTTTCTGTTGGTTCATTGTTAGTGTATAGGAAAGCCACAGATTTCTGTGTGTTGATTTTGTATCCTGCCAACTTTGCTGTATTCCGATATCAGTTCTGGTAGTTTTGGGGTGGAGTCTTTAGGGTTTTTTATGTACAGTATCATGTCATCTGCAAATAGTGACAGTTTAACTTCTTCTTTACCAATCTGGATTCCTTGTATTTCTTTGTTTTGTCTGATTGCCATGGTTAGGACCTCCTGTACTATGTTAAATAACAGTGGAGAGAGTGGGCATCCCTGTCTAGTTCCCGATCTTAGAGGAAATGCTTTCAGCTTCTCACTGTTCAATATAATGTTGGCTGTGGGTTTATCATATATGGCCCTTATTATGATGAGGTACTTGCCCTCTATTCCCATTTTGCTGAGAGTTTTTATCATGAATGGATGTTGAACTTTGTCAAATGCTTTTTCCGCATCTATGGAGGTGATCATGTGGTTTTTGTCTTTCTTTTTGTTGATGTGGTGGATGATGTTGATGGACTTTCTAATGTTGTAACATCCTTGCATCCCTGGGATGAATCCCACTTGGTCATGGTGTATGATCCTTTTGATGTATTTTTGAATTCGGTTTGCTAAAATTTTGTTGAGTATTTTTGCATCTACGTTCATCAGGGATATTGGTCTGTAGTTTTCTTTTTTGGTGGTGTCTTTGCCTGGTTTTGGTATTAGGGTGATGTTAGCTTCGTAGAATGAGTTTGGGAGTATCCCCTCCTCCACTATTTTTTGGAAAACTTTAAGGAGAATGGGTATTATGTCTTCCCTGTATGTCTGATAAAATTCTGAGGTAAATCCATCTGGCCCTGGGGTTTTGTTCTTTGGTAGTTTTTTGATTACCGCTTCAATTTCGTTGCTGGTAATTGGTCTGTTTAGATTTTCTGTTTCTTTCTGGGTGAATCGTGGAAGGTTGTATATTTCTAGGAATGGGTCCATTTCTCCTAGGTTTCCCAGCTTGTTAGCATATAGGTTTTCATAGTAGTCTCTAATAATTCTTTGTATTTCTGCGGGGTCCGTCATGATTTTTCCTTTCTTGTTTCTGATACTGTTGATTTGTGTTGACTCTCTTTTCCTCTTAATAAGTCTGGCTAGAGGCTAATCTATTTTGTTTATTTTCTCGAAGAACCAGCTCTTGGTTTCATTGATTTTTGCTATTGTTTTATTCTTCTCAATTTTATTTATTTCTTCTCTGATCTTTATTATGTCCCTCCTTCTGCTGACCTTAGGCACTCATTTGTTCTTCTTTTTCCAATTTCGATAATTGTGACATTAGACCATTCATTTGGGCTTGTTCTTCCTTTTTTAAATATGCTTGGATTGCTATATACTTTCCTCTTAAGACTGCTTTTGCTGTGTCCCACAGAAGTTGGGGCTTAGTGTTGTTGTTGTCATTTGTTTCCATATATTGCTGGATCTCCATTTTGATTTGGTCATTGCTCCATTGATTATTTAGGAACGTGTTGTTAAGCCTCCATGTGTTTGTGAGCCTCTTTGCTTTCTTTGTACAGTTTATTTCTAGTTTTATGCCTTTGTGGTCTGAAAAGTTGGTTGGTAGTATTTCAATCTTTTGGAATTTTCTGAGGCTCTTTTTGTGACGTAGTATGTGGTCTATTCTGGAGAATGTTCCATGTGCACTTGAGAAGAATGTGTATCCTGTTGCTTTTGGATGTACAGTTCTATAGATGTCTATTAGGTCCATCTGCTCTACTGTGTTGTTTAGTGCTTCCGTGTCCTTACTTATTTTCTGCCCAGTGGGTCTATCCTTTGCGGTGAGTGGTGTGTTGAAGTCTCCTAGAATGAATGCATTGCAGTCTATTTCCCCTTTTAGTTCTGTTAGTATTTGTTTCACATATGCTGGTGCTCCTGTGTTGGGTGCATATATATTTAGAATGGTTATATCCTCTTGTTGGACTGAGCCCTTTATCATTATGTAGTGTCCTTCTTTATCTCTTGTTACTTTCTTTGTTTTGAAGTCTATTTTGTCTGATATTAGTACTGCAACCCCTGCTTTCTTCTCACTGTTGTTTGCCTGAAATATGTTATTCCATCCCTTGACTTTTAGTCTGTACATGTCTTTGGGTTTGAGGTGAGTTTGTTTGTAAGCAGCATATAGATGGATCTTGCTTTTTTATCCATTCTATTACTCTATGTCTTTTGATTGGTGCATTCAGCCCATTAACATTTAGAGTGACTATTGAAAGATATGTACTTATTGCCATTGCAGGCTTTAAATTTGTGGTTACCAAAGGTTCAAGGTTAGCCTCTTTAGTATCTTACTGCCTAACTTAGTTCGCTTATTGATCTCCGATATACACTGTCTGGAGATTCTTTTCTTCTCTCCCTTCTTATTCCTCCTCCTCCATTCTTCATATGTTGGGTGTTTTGTGCTGTGCTCTTTCTAGGAGTGCTCCCATCTAGAGCAGTCCCTGTAAGATGTTCTGTAGAGGTGGTTTGTGGGAAGCAAATTCCTTCAGCTTTTGTTTGTCTGGGAATTGTTTAATCCCACCGTCATATTTGAATGATAGTCGTGCTGGATACAGTATCCTTGGTTCAAGGCCCTTCTGTTTCATTGTATTAAATATATCATGCCATTCTCCTCTGGCCTGTAGGGTTTCTGTCGAGAAGGCTGATGTTAGCCTGATGGGTTTTCCTTTATAGGTGACCTTTTTCTCTCTAGCTGCCTTTAAAACTCTTCCTTTGTTCTTGATCTTTGCCATTTTAATTATTATGTGTCTTGGTGTTGTCCTCCTTGGATCCTTTCTGTTGGGGGTTCTGTGTATTTCCGTGGTGTGTTCAATTATTTCCTCCCCCAGTTTGGGGAAGTTTTCAGCAATTATTTCTTCTAAGATACTTTCCATCTCTTTTCCTCTCTCTTCTTCTTCTGGAACCCCTATAATATGGATATTGTTCCTTTTGGATTGGTCACACAGTTCTCTTAACATTGTTTCATTCCTGGAGATCCTTTTATCTCTCTCTATGTCAGCTTCTATGCGTTCCTGTTCTCTGGTTTCAATTCCATCAATGGCCTCTTGCATCCTATCCATTCTGCTTATAAACCTTTCCAGAGTTTGTTTCATTTCTGCGATCTCCTTTCTGGCATCTGTGATCTCCCTCCGGACTTCATCCCATTTCTCTTGTGTATTTCTCTGCATCTCTGTCAGCATGTTTATGATTCTTATTCTGAATTCTTTGTCAGGAAGACTGGTTAAGTCTGTCTCCTTCTCTGGTGTTGTGTCTGTGATCTTTGTCTGCCTGTAGCTTTGCCTTTTCATGGTGATAGGAATAGTTTGCAGAGCTGGGACGAGTGACGGCTGGAAGAACTTCCCTTCTTGTTGGTTTGTGGCCCTTCTCTCCTGGGAGAACAGTGACCTCTATTGGCTTGTGCTGGGCAGCTGCGCGCAGACAGGGCTTCTGCTTCCCGCCGGGCTGCTATGGAGTTTATCTGCGCTGTTGCTGTGGCTGTGGCCTGGTTCACGCCTCTGCTCCAAAGTGGTGGAGTCGCGTTGGAGGGGGAGCGGCCTGGAGGCTATTTATCTCCGTAAGGGGCCTCCCTGCTCCCTGCAGCCCAGGGGTTATGGTGCCCAGAGATCCCCGGATTCCCTACCTCTGGATTAAGTGTCCCACCCTGCCCCTTTAAGACTTCCAAAAAGCACCCGCCAAAACAAAACAACGACCACAAAAAAAAAAAAAAACTTTAAATTAAAAAAAAAAAGAGTGGCCGCTCATTTTTCTTTATTCTCCAGCGCCAGCCTCAGGCATCTGCTCACCGATCTTGCTGCCCTGTTTCCCTAGTATTGGGGGCCCTATCCCTTTAAGACTTCCAAGAAGCGCTCGCCAGAACAAAAAAAAAAATGGTCTCGCTTTTCTTATGTCCTCCGGCACCTGGCCTCCGGTGCCCGCTCACTGTTCTTGCTGCCCTGTTTCCCTAGCATTCAGGGCCCCCCGGGCACGTACTGTGTCTGCACTCTGGCCCGGATGGCTGGGGCTGTGTGTTCGGCAATCCTGGGCTCCGTCTCCCTCCCGCTCTGCCTATTCTTCTCCCGCCAGGAGCTGGGGGGATGGGCGCTCGGCTCCCGCCGGGCCGGGGCTTGTATCTTACCCCCTTCGCGAGGCGCTGGGTTCTCCCAGGTGCGGATGTGGTCTGGATATTGTCCTGTGTCCTCTGGTCTTTATTCTAGGAAGGGTTGTCTTTGTTATATTTTCATAGATATATGTGGTTTTGGGAGGAGATTTCCGCTGCTCTACTCACGCTGCCATCTTCCGCCCCTCTCTTGGGTTGATTTCTAATAGTGCCTTTCTTTGAAAACTCTGGCCTAACTATCCCTGATTGGGTCTCATTTCATTTCTGATCAACTACTGAAACTAGAGGATGACTGTGTGCTGATGGCTTAGGTGAGACAAGGCCCCACTCTAGACACACTTCAAGTGGTGTCAACCTCAGTCAATTACAAATACTTAAGAGTAGAGGAAGGTGGCTTCTCAAAGAAAATTTAGGAGCTTCTCTATTTGTAGGAACAGTGGGTGCTGATCATCCAAAATGACAGATATCCATTTCAGAACTACTCAGAAAATATGAGTGGCCTATACCCACTTCAGTTGCAGCAAGGAGATATGATAGTATTGTAGAAGAAAAACCTTATAGCTATTCCCTAAACAGATGCTGGAGAAGCTACTATGTTGCAGACACAGCCCTAACCTCAGGGAGGTTATGGTTTTATGGGGTCAGTGCCACATGGTCCAAATTCCACACCATATTGTCCCTCATGAATAACTCTGAAATCTTTCATGTCTCACTGTTCTCTTAAAAGCAGAAATAATGCAAGATATAAGCATTGAGCAGTTATTCTTAGTATAAGGAAACTAGTTTGTTCACATATCTTCAACTACAATAAAAAATACAGGATAAGAAGATAAAGAATGATACTAAATTATTTTTTGTTCAGCCTCAGTAGTAAGTAAGGCCTGGATATTGTAACATGTTAAAAGTACATAGAAAGGTAAAGTAGCAGATAAAAATCTGTAACCCATATCCTTACCCTTTTTTTCACTCAAATGAAAGGTGAAACAAGATGTTTGGCATTTGGTATATATTCTTTTTGAGCTTAGAATGTACCATCAAATAATCAGATTTAAACTGTTGAACATACTATTCAAGGGCTGAACACATGACCTTATGATACCTTCTCTAGCCTCAATTACTATAGTCCCCTAAGGGCCTTATAGCCCCAGTTACACTTGATTTCTTGCTCTTTCCAGATTGTCTTACACTTGACCTCATTGGTCCTTTTATTCATGCTAGTCTTATGTAAAGTTCCCTGACACTCCAATAGTCAGTGGGTAAAATCCTAAGCATCCTTAAGGAATCATTTCAATTGCTTTTATTTTCTATGCTCTGTATACCTCTTATTACAATTTTATTATTTCACTTCATGATTTTCCTATTCAAGGATATGAGAATATCACTCTCTCTTAACTATAAGCTCTGTTTTTTTCATATCTATGGATATGTAATTGACAAATAAAATTGTAAGCTATTTAGAGGGTACAACATCGTGATTTGATAGACTTATGCATTGTGAAAGGATCCCCCTGTCAACTTAAACAACATATCCATTTGTGTGTGTGGGTATGAAAAAATTTAAATTCTACTCCCAGCAAATTTCAGTTATACAGTACAGTGTTATCAACTGTGACCACCATGTTACATATTAAATTCTCAGACCTTATTCATCTTATAACTGAAAGTTTGTACTCTTTTACCAACCTCTCCCTATTTTCCCCCTTTCCCTGCCCCTGCCAACCACTTTTCTACTCTATTTCTATGAGTTTGATCTTTTTATTCTCCATGATTCCACATGTAAGTGATACCATGCAGTATTTGTCTTTCTCTGCCTGGCTTTTTTTGTTTAGCATAAAGCTCTCTGCTTTCATTTATGTTGTCACAATAATAGGATTTCCTTTATTATTCAGGCTGAATAATTTTCCATTGTGTATAAATAAAGAAAATGTGATATATATATATTTATCCATTCATTTGTCAATGGACAGTTTGTTTCCATATCTTGGTTATTGTGAATAATGCTGCAATGAACATGTTAATACACATATCTCTTTGAGATAACAATTTCATTTCTTTTGGGTATATACCTAGGAGTAGAATAGCTGGATCATGTGGTAGTCCTATTTTTAATTTTTAAAGGAAACTCCACACTCTTTTCTCTTGTGTCTATGTCAGCTTACATTTTCACCAGCAGTGTACAAGGGTTCCCTTTTCTCCTTTTCTCCATATCTTCTCCATCATTTTTTAAATCTCTTACCTTTTTGATAACAGATGTTCTAAAGGTGTGAGGTGATATCTCATTGTGGTTTTGATTTGCTTCTCCCTGATGGTTAGTGATGGTGAGCACTTTTTCATGTTGGCTATTTGTTTGCTTTCTTTGGAAAAAATATGTAGATCCTTTGTCTAATTTTTTCTTTGGGTAATTTTTTTTTTCACTATTGAGTTATATGAGTTCTTATATATTTTGGACACTAACCCTTACTAGATGTATGGCTTGCAAATATTCTTTCCCATTTCACAGGTGACCTTTTCATTTCGCTCATGGCTTCTTTTGCTGAGTAGAAGCTCTTTAGTTTGATGTCATCCCACTTGTTATTTTTGCTTTTGTTGCCTTTGCTTTTGTCATCAAATGCAGCAAACCATTGCCAAGACCAATATAGATGAGCTCTTCTGATAAAAAAAAATAACAAACAGCAACAACACATAAAACCCCAGAGCCTTCTCTGTTTTCTTGCAGGAGTTTTACAATTTCAGGTCTTAAGTTCAAGACTTTAACCCATGTAAAGTTGATTATTATATAGGATGCAAGGTAGGAGTCCAGTTTCATTCTTTTTCACATGGCTGGTTTTCCCAGGGGCATTTATTGAAGAAAATATTCTTCCCTATTGTGTATTCTTGACTCCTTTATTATAAATTAATTGACTTTATATGCATGGGTTTATTTCTAGGCCTTCTGTTCATTCTATTGACCTATTTGTCTATTTTGATGCTGATACCATTTTGATTGCTATAGCTTTGTAATATAGCCTGAAATCAGGAAGTATGATGCCTCCACCCTTGTTCTTTCTCACCATTGCCTTAGCTATTTGTGGTATTTTTTGGTTCCATATAAATTTTAAGATTGTTTTTCTATTTTTTGAAAAACGCCAGTGGATAGGGATGGCATTAAATTCATAGATCACGTTAGGTAGTATGGACACTTAACAACATTAATTCTTCCATAAGCATGGAATATCTTTCCATTTATTTATGACTTCAGTTTCTTCCATCAATATATTATAGTTTTCAGTGTATAGATCTTTTGCCTCCTTGGTTAAATTTATTCCCAAGTAGTTTATCCTTTTTTGATACATTATAAATGGTACTGTTTTCTTAATTTATGTTTCTGATAGTTCATTTGTAATAAAAATGCAATTGATATTTGTATATTGACTTTGTAGTATGCAACTCTACTGAAATTGTGTTTTTCAGTCTAACAATTTTTTGCTAGTGTGAGCTATTTAATTTCATGTGTCACCCATTAATTTTTCTGTGCCTCAATGTTACAAGTCAAGGAAACTACAGCTTGCTGCCCAAATTTGGCCCCATCTGTGTTTATAAATAAAGTTTTATTGTCACACAGCATGCCAGTCATTATGTATTGTTTGTGGCTGCTTTTGTACTATAAATTGTTTTAAGTAGCTGTGAAAGTTAGTGAATGTCTCAGGAACCAAAAATAGTTACTCTGTGGCTGTTTATAGACAAAGTTTGCTGATTCCTGGTATAAACTTTTGCACATAATGGGTATCTAATAAATGCTGATGAAATACGCATATGGATGTTCTTTAGCTGACACCACTCAAAAGTACAGTCCTAAATTAGTATTTTAATAACCTAATCATCTTATCACTGTAATGATAAACTCTGTTGTACTAATGTCTGCCCTATTAGAATGTTCTATTTGATTTTGTATAGGCAGTCAGTGTCTGGGTAGTGGAAGTGAAATGCCAGCAAAATAGAGGAAAGAAAGATTATTGCCATGTCGAGTTTATATTGGCATGAAGTCATCTCTCCCACCATAAGCAAATGTTTTTAAGGGAAAAGTTTTATGTGCCATTTTATATACATGAATCAAAAATGTTTTACTAGATGCTGTCACAACAACCAAAAATACACTTTTTGAAAAATGCTTGCTCTGTCAGGAAATATGTTCAGCATGAAAATTTTGGTTATGATTATTTTGGTTACAAAAGTATTTTGTTAATGCCTGAAACAGGCCTTAAGAGTTCTCAAAATGCTTCTAGCCAGCTTTCAATGAGGACACCACTTCTTTGAAAAAGATGAAAAAAAATTGTTCATGTAACATTTCAACTACTAAGAACTACCAAGGCTAGAATTTACATCTTGAAACTTGGTTTACTATGAGCAATTTTAAAGACATGTTTAAGAAACATCCCTAGTTCCTGAACAAAATATATTGCCTAGGCTGAAGAAGATTCTAATGAGATGAATTTAATAGTTGGAGAAGTTTGCAATTTGCTTTCAGAATTTTCAATTGCAGATAAAACTTACCAAAATCTGACTACAACACATTTGATTATTTGGAAAATATGCAACTACAGTGTAACAGAAAGTGTACAGTGTAACAGAAAGTGTATAGGTTTTGAGGACAGGTTACAGAGTCATGTCAAATCCTACCATCTATTAGTATTTACTCATTGCTGTTATCATTCACTGATTTTACCAAGTCACAGCTGCTCACAACCTCAGTAAAATATAAAACAGAGATAACAGTACTTATCTCAAGCTTTTGTTGAGGGGATTAAATGAGGTAACATAAATAAAAATAGCTAACAAGTCTTGACCGTTAGAGGGGATCCATGTACATCAATAGACTAAAGGATCTGGGTCTAGTTTAATGATCTAATAAAATCATTTTCAGATATAATCCCATTAAGATCCAGCTAGCCAAACTGTAATTTCCCCTTTTATTTGCAGGTCTCAGAGTTTCAGAGAATATGAAAGCTTTGATAATTAACTGTTGCTACCAAAATCACCATCAGGACTGGCCTTTTGTATTTAATTGTCATTGGCAATAGAGCCTACCAAATTAAGTTCTGATGATAGCACTGAAAAATGGAGAGCCTTCACGAATTTACTCTCCTAGAATTACCCTATCTTCAAATGTTGACAACTTGCAAACTGAATCTTGATAGCTATAACTTCAAGAAAGAGCATCTTTCACTACCAAGCCTTTGAGGTAGTGACATTCTATGCCCTCATTTCTTCTTTATTCATTATATATTATTCATTGGTTTCAATTAAGGTAGCGAATAAAGCCCTTTGTTTGATTCTTAATCATTCCATTTCGAAATGGTAAGTTTGCTGTCCAAGCAGGTCTACTAGAATTCGCCCTTGACACCACAAACTAATTGGATGTTTTAAATTTAAAATGAGAAATCATTAGAATTGCAATAAAGTAAAATTAGGAGTAGATCATACCAAAACAAGTACATGAATGTATCATGCTTCTGGGAAAGATTTAAACAAATTAAGATTTAAACCTTAATGTTAAAGGGAAATTTTAGATTTCAGCACTGTGCTTTAAAAATCTTAAAACATTAAAAAAAACATTAGGTCTCTGGAAAGACCATTTATGAAATGAGAGAATTTTCACATATCTCTGTCAGAGGTCAAACATGCCAGTGTTTCTAGATAGTAAATTTACCATGTTGGACTAGGATGGGAAATGAGTTATAAATCTCTGTTGGGTTCAATTGAGTAATTTCACTAGAAAACACATGAATTTCACAGAGGTGAAAGCTAAATTACCTTTCCCTCTTAGTCATTATAGGCAGCCAGTTGGAAATGTGGTGGCCTTAAAGTTTCTCTTTTTTATACTCAACAATATATTAGTGTCTGAATGAACTGGATAAAGAACTGCTTGTTCAAATCTCTTGTGAAAATTCTTAGAAACAATCCCTTTTGACATGGTAAAGAGAACTTTGATTTTGTGTTTGTGCTTTAATTTAAAAAAATTTTACAGGCATTTGTCCTTTTCCTAAAAGTATAATTTATGCAACTGTAAAGTTAATCCATCAATGAATTGTTAACTAACACTTAATACTCAATATTATGCTAGTTTATGTGATATGTGTTCATGCAATCCAAGACGTTGGACATATAACTTAAACATGAAAAATAGAGATACATAAATCTCTAAGCCATAAATTTCTCTCCTGCAATAATCCTTCTGTGATAAAAGAGTCCTATTGACTTGGAGATAAAGATACCAACAGAGCTTCAGAGAGGTAAGATTTCAAAGGTGCACAGAGTAGAAGTGTGGATATGGATGGAGGGCAGGTTTTACACTAAAGGAGCAGCAATCCAAAGGAGAGGTTTGGAAAAGTAGGAAAACTGTCTAGAGTCAAGTTTTCAGGCAGGGAAACAGTAAAGTTATTAAGGAAGATGGGGTTTGTAAGAGGAAGAAGCTGAAAAAGTGGGTAGACACTTAATGCTGTGGGAACAGGTAACCATTCTTGATAATTAATCAAGAGTGACACAAAATGTTTCCAATTTTGAGAGGCATTTTAAAAGAGTGATTAAGAGCACATGCACTGGAGTCACACCTGGTTCAAAACACACAGCCGCCTCTGTGTGTTTTGTGTTGTGTGTTTGCCTTAATTTCTGCATTAATAAACTAAGAATAAAAACAGTTCCTGTCTCCTAGGGTTGTGGTGAAGTCTAAATCAGTTAATGCATTCAAAGCACTTAAAGCACTTAGAGCCTGGGATATAGTGAGCATTTAATAAAAGTAGGCCATCTGATTTCTGGAGGGGGAAACATCCTCAGCCAGGGGCCTGGAAGATAGCTTGGAAGAAGAACTTGGGACAAAATAAATAATTGAACATGGTGTAGCAGACTTTGTGTTATTTACAGCTGTAGATCTTGCCAAATTAATATAGTTACATCTCCAATATCCAGAAGAATGCCTGGTGCATAAAAGATACTCAACACATGTTGAACATTATTGCAGAATGAGGTGAATCAGACATAGGCCTATTGTAAGAAATATGGAAAAAAATAATGCATATGTGGGAGATGTCTTAAAAGAAAATTTGTACTGTAGAATAATCCATGGTTCAGTCCTAGTTTCACACTCAATAGTCCTTTAATTGATCAGGTCAATGTAATGCTTCTGAGATTTTGTTTCATTAAACGAGGGCAATTATTTAGAGGGTTATTGTGGGAATTAAGTGGACAACGCTTGTGAAATTGTTTTGTAAGCTTGCTTTAAATTGCTCTGTAAATATGAGGTTTAGTGAGAACAAGAAGAAAGAAGGTTCTGAAGGCTTGGAAAGTGTGCTCTTTTGGGATAAATATTTGGTACAATTTTTAGAAATAAGGTTGAGGTGATACTTCACCTTTCTCTGTTCTAAGACCAGTTCAAATAAAACATTTTAAGCGGATTTATAGACTACTTCCTGAATGTGCAATTTAGCACTATATATGAATGAAAACATTCCTTAATGACAAGGGTAGAATAAATTTTAATGCAGTTACTCATTAAAAACTAGAGTTGGTGGATGCTCAGCAGTTGATCTGATATTAAACTATGCATTCTGAAGACTTTGCTAGTTGTTCCCATTTTAGGGGGTATTGTCCACAAAAAGGCTGTAAATCTAATTTTTAAGATGATACCAAATATAAGAATTTTTAAATAAATTGGGGTTAAACTATGGGATATGAGACCACTTGTCTAGCAGTGTCACCTTAAAAGGACAAACATTTTATTGTAGCTGATGTAATCAATCATTTAGGAGAGCATTGTTTCTCATAGTTCTCCCTTTTTTTTCCTCTCCCCCATGCCATTAAGCATCTAAAATACAATTTATTTTTATATTCAAAAATTTCATAGGTCTCTTAATTGGTAAATTGTTTGCAAAGATGACTGCAAAAATTTCTTAAAACACACATGCTCCTTTACAATGCTACTTTCCCCTTTCTCCTATCAAGAAGTGGCTTCTCTGTCCTCTTACCTCCAATCTGGACAGACCTTGTGACTTCTTTTGAGAAACAGAATGATACAGAAATGATGTTGGGGGACTTCAAAGGCTAGGCCTTAGTGACTTTGAGCCTTCCATTTTACCAGAATCCTGAGAATAAATTCCTTTTGCCTAAGGGCACTGCATTTTAGGATGATTTGTTTTACAGCAAAAGAAAGCTGATATACTCTAACATATCCATATGTGAGGTGAAGTGTACAAACATACATGCACCAATCAATCAATAAAGATAAGCCTAAGACTTGGGTGATTTACATGCAATTTTTCCTTCTGAAAAACCCTGTTCTCTCATTAAAACACGTTATCTGTTTCTTTCTAGTCTCTATAAAGATTTTCAAATCAGCTTTATGGTATATAGCATGCTGCATTTCTTGGAGGAAATACTAGGTATGATTTATTGCCCCACAAATCCTATTAAATTTTGCCTTTGTTTTTTCATTCAGTTTTTTTTAGGTTCTTAAAAATAAATATAGCTATATTCATATATCTGGCATTTCTATCTAGATTTTAGATCTTCCAGGAAAAAATTATGTAACCTGAAATTTTCTGTTGGAGGACTGCAGATTTTTCCTTCAGTGGCCTCTATGTTTAAAAAGGTGGCATAAGGTCCTTTCTCCCTATGTAAATAATCTGCACAAACATGAACGAGCCAGTGAATCAGTGATAAGTTCAGTATAGAATGGAGAAAGGGCAACACACATGCGAGGTCACAAATGGTTTATAATATAATTTCTTTCTTTCTGTTTGCACAGCTATAACTTACCCAAAGATAATTTGGGCCCATAAGGAGAGTATGATGTGATACAGGAAAACAATGGTGTCCCCTTCCATTGAGATTAATTTTTCTTTCTAGCTTGTATGCATTTTTCACATCAGTCATAGAATGATGCCACTTTATCTGGAAATCTGAGATGGTCCTTTGTACATTTTATGTTCTGTTTCTCTTATGTGATTATAATGGAGTGGCTCATATTTCTCTGATGATTCTATATATTCTGTGATTATATGCAATATTTAATATACTCTTAATAAATACTCCTGACTAATGGGCCAAAACGTGTTGGCAACTGTGATAAAAAATTGTATTTTGAGATATTACCCAAAATTTTTACTGTTAATTTTGAAAGACTCATAATAGCCATTAAATGTTTTCAAGTCTGGTATACCATGTTCTATTATTTGTGTCTGTTTTCTAAGCTAAGAGAATTTAGATTTATGAAAGTTCTCTTGAACTCTCCTTTACAGCATTGAAGAACAATATTATGGATATAAGATTCTCACTTTTAAAAATCTATGCTAGCTATATGGTATACTACTTGAAAACATTTATTGGCCATTGTGAGTCTTTCAAAATTTGTAGTTAAAATTTTGGGTAATATCCCCAAAGATAATATTAAAATATATGCTAGCTATTACTTTAGCTATCATCACTCTGGTAGAATGTATGAAAGCCTGTTTATTTAAAATGGCTTTTGCGGAGGGGAGAACTCTATAAGCTAAGTGAACTATGTATGGGAAGGAATTATATGAACCATGATTTTGAACTAATTTGCTCTTCTCATTCCTGGCTTCTCTTATGTAAGGGTATACTTCTTAGTAGCTCCCTACAATGTTTTATCCAATGCTACTCAGGAGAATAGTTATTTTAGGCTTTATATACCTACTAAGGCACATGCTTGGTCTCTTACATAATAATCCCTGAGGTGGAAAAAAAATGTATATACTTCATCCCAATATAGTTAAAATGGATATAGAGAGGCATTTTATGACCTGATTTTACTATACATATTCCGCATCACAAATGAATTATTTCAGCATGTAAAAAACACCAGAAGTAGTCATACAGTTAAAAACAAAACAAAACAAAACGCCAGCACCTCTTTTATGGGGCAGGAGGGTGGGTGCCAGTATCTCCTCTGTATTGCCTTGTAGGGCTCTCCATCACTCATGGTGTCTGGCCTACCTGATCACAGGCTTTAGGGCAAGCCAGACTGCAAGTATAAATATATATTCCAATCCCATGAGCACAGATCTTGGGTCTGTGATAGGTCCACGAAATAAGGACAGTTAGTAAAATCTTACCTGAGATTTGTTAGTTGAATTCAAAGAAAGGCGTTCTCTTCCTTTGGGATCACAATCCATAGCTGCTACTGGTCATCTTCAATGGCACATGGGGAAACCTCCCTAGAATGAAGTACCTGTGCATAGGGAACCAACCAAAAGAAAGAGAGAGCCCAGAGGACATTGCTTAAGGCATTTAATCTTGTATAAAGTCAGCTCTGTCAACACATGTACTTCCTAGGTGTGGAACTTAGTAAATTCCTTTTTTTGATTAAGCTTATAATTAAGCTTTATTGACTTACAGTTAACTTTATCTTATTGAAAATTGAACCTTTATAGTACAGTGCTCAACTCATTAAAACAAGTTAGTAAAACTCAAATATCTTTTTTTAATAATCATTATCTCTTTTTTAGTGGTCAGAGACTAGAACTCCTAAAACATTTACATTGCATTAGTCATTCAAGTACCTGGGAACATGTCCTTTGAGGACATAGCTTGCAAAATTCCAGGAAGACATCAGGTAGTGTGTAGTAAAGCTAAATGAAATCATGAGAATCAGATGGCACTTCTAGTCTGCAATTAAATAAGTATTAGTTATTATAAATCCATCAATACAGTCGGTTTCACCTGTTACCATGAGATGTCAGCCCTTTGTGATTTCATTAGAGTGTAGGTTAATGGGGCATCTCTAGATCTTTCTTTAAGGTTTCGGTTTGGGTATTTAATTATATGATAACATTTTATAATAAGGTCTGTCTGAAATGTTTATGATCAAATCTCGTTTGATAAAGAACTAAAAAAATCTTCAGGAAACTCTGCTTACAAGTACCAAGTTTATTTCAGGACTCCATTGCATTGTTTAAAATCCATTGAATGAAAGGAAAATGGGACTATTTTAAATGATTTGTTAGATTTAACCTGTGTTATCAAATAGGGGTGGACATTTTCTGAGGGTGGCTTTGGAAATAGTCCAGCTTTTCAAAATGAGTACTTAGAAAAGATTTGGTAAGTACATATACTTGATGTGACTCCAGAAATTTTCTGGACAATGTGGTTGACAAAGACTACTTATTCAATAGGATTCTGTAGTAACTCCATGCCTTTATCATGGCTATTGTTCTCATAAAACACACCGATGACACAGTCTTTGCTGTTTTATATTTAATCTGTTTTGTATTTTGAAGTTTAATTTTGTATGCTATGTATGCTTTAGGTATTTTTACTATTTACATAATTTATTAACTATTGGATTTCTAAACTGCCAGCTAAACTGAATTTGAGAAGTTACAATTCTCTTGCCAATATTGGAGACTTGCCAAATTGTATTAACTTTAGATGAATGGGATCCCTATTTCATTTTGTAACATTTAATGGTAGCAAGTTCTAAGCACCATGTGTCACATAAAGTGGATGGCAGTAGGGTGGTATCTAGATGCAGAAGCACAAATATGAATAATGGAACTGAAGAATCTATAATAAGTTACTGCAGGTGGTGACTCCAGAGGAAGACAGTTCTGTGTAAAAACAGCACCAATTAATGACAGATGAAAAAAAAACGTAGAAAAAAATTCCTTTGGCACATCTAACAACTTAAGTCACCAGGGCTATAAAAATCTTGAGAATTTTTATATGCATTATGAATATTAGTTTTTTCTAGTACCGTTAGAATGCTTTAAACCAACTTTTTCAGAATAAAGAATATGCATGCTATCTAAAATGTTCCTCTATACTTTAAAGGTTAATTCATTTTGGTCCCATACCTTATCCAGGGACAACATTCAGTGCAATGAGTGAGGTAAAGATAATTTTGAGTTGCCATAGAGTTAAACACACAGTATGGAAAAGGAAACCTTCAGGAGTGATCACATTTATGTATTTGTTAAAATATGGTTATATGTATCAATGGCTAATTGTTGCATCTGTGAAAAGTGTACAAAGTTATGATAGCCCATAAAAATAATGGTTACAACATAATTAATGTGTTCCTGGGTAGAACTCAAATCCATCACTTATCCTTCAGGATTGAACCCAGTGTGAACAAACCAGAGCAGAGAGGCAAGTGAATTATAGATCTATGGTATTAGGAACCAGACAAACTTCACTGGGGAGAAGAGGACCTGGGTTTACCATCTGATCAGTTATCTGCATTGCTTTGATGATTGAAATGAATGAACCATTATGCCAGTCATCTACCCAGTTTGAAATACTTTGACATCCAGCTATTTTGCTTAAGCTTGATTTTTACAGATACTGGAGCATTTATTAAGACTAGTGTAGCAAAGTGAAAGATGTATTTGAATGACCATTGCAAGCCTCAGAAAATTCAACATACTCTCACTTTTTTGGAATCAAACCCATTTTATTTAAAAGGTCTTTCTCAACAACCACCACCATCAATGCTTTTAGTACTTCTCATGTCCACTTTGGTCCCGATGTGACAGACATCACTTATGTTCACATTCCATTAATGAAAACTAGTCACGGATCTCTCTAACTTAATCACAAAGGAAGGTGGGAAAAACAGTCAGTTTTCCTATGTGTCCCGGAAGAGGAAATGGGATGACACAGTTCTACTCTGATTCCGTAACACTGACTATTAGAGCACGCTTCCCTCCTCCTGTTACACCAGCATTTCCAGGGATATTTTTATTCTCTCCATTTCAGAAGGAACTCCTTCTTAGAGTTCTATTGAGTGTTTATTGGAGCTCATTAAGAAGTTTCTGTTTGGTTGTTTCTGTTTTACACTTGATTGTATAAAGACACACACTGTCAAACTAAGCATCACTCTACGTATCATTTGTTCCCCATAAGTTACCAGCTAGGAATGGTTTTCTCAGAATTGTTAGAGGCTGTGATTTGTGCAGGATTAGTTTACCTCTATGTCAAAGTTCAAACCTCTCGGGTTACAGTATTCCAAATATAAGCCAACTCTTTCTAAGCAATCATGAGTCCTCCTTTTACTCTACCTCATGCTCAATAAGATACGTCTCTTGAAGAATTCTTGAGGAATATTGTGAGTCTTTACTGAGCATTTTCCTTAAAAAGATGTTGAAATCCCACCTATTACATCACATGGAAGGAACTCTTCCTAGAATTGTATTTTGGTCCCTTCATCCTTTCTCCTGTTTAATTCCAGCACACACCCAAGTCTCTGTTCCTCCCTGGCGTCAGTCTCTTAAGCACCTTGGTCATCGCCATCTTGGCTTTCCTGCCTTCAGTCTTTCCCCAACAATACTCAAACACCATGCTCTGACAGATGAACCACCTGCACATTTTTCTTTTATTATTAACATTTAATTGACTGATTTTACAGCTATTTGATAAACTGTTACAGAAAAAAACATGCTGTGTCTTCACTAAATAAATTGCTTTTGCAAGTAAAATTTCACTGAATAAGGTGTTAAATGTATTATCATGTAGCACACTCTAAAGAGTAAAATTTGTTAAATCTCTTTTCTTATGACACCATCTTGCAGAAGATGGTGGCAAATATTTTCCTATGAGGGATTCCACCACTCCCCAATACACTCTCATTGTAGCCAATATCTGCTTAATACCACTGACCTTTTACATCACCTATCATGGAGGATTTTTTTTCCTGAAGATGCATTTCATTAAAAAGAAAAACTGTGTTTAAATATGTACTTGTGCTTATGTTTATGTTGGCTTGTTTGCTAAAGATTTGTACAAGCTAAGTTTCTCTTGCTTTTGCAATCTCTTGGATTACTGCTTATACTTTATACTTATGATGGTCATTTAATTTTTCAATATTAAAACATTTCTTCCACGGATGATTTATAACTGATTTGACATACCAAGATAATCCAGGATAATCTCTCCATCTCAAAATTCTTAATTTCATCACATCTACAAAATCCCTTCTGCTATATAAGGTAATATACAGAGTACAGTTCAAGATAAGGAGGATAAGAGGGAGCGAATGATATAAACAGCTTTTATTTCACCCACAGACCCATGTCATGCTGTTATGAAAAGTTTTCTAAGTCTTGTTGTCTCACAGAACAATTTTGGTGGTCTGTGTTCCAGTTGTTATTCAATTCAGAGATACAGGAAAAAAATGTAAATTTCATCTCTTGGTATGTCCTCTTCCTCCTTTCACTTCATTTATACTTTTCAGAGTAAAGATGGTATTAAAAATATTTTTATGATGTATATGTCACTGATCGTATGAAAGAAACACTTCAAACTCAAGAGGTTATGTGATAGATGATAAGTTCTAAGCATCTTGTGATTTAAAAAGAGCCAGTGTATGAAAACATACTGGTTCAGATAAAACCTTCCATATTTTAATAGGCTTATTTAGTTTTTATCTGAGCTAGTTTGTCCAATGTAATTATAAGTGCCCTCATAGGAGGGGTATAGGAACATCAGGTAAAGAGGGTGGTATGATGACAGACCACCAAAAATGGTTTGTGAGTTGATAAGACTTAGAAATGTTTAAGGACAGTCTGGCATGTGTCTCTGTGTGTGAAATAAAAGCTGTTTATATCAGTCATCACCTACTTATCTTCCTAATCTGTAACTGAATTCTGCATTTGCCAGGGGACATAATGGGGTGGGTCTGTTGACTTGATAATTAGGAAAGGGATGCACATTGGTAGTGTGGGTAGCTCACTCCATAGTGATCTGTGGTTTGAAAAATGTTTAAAGGAAGATTTTCAAAAATACACACCTACATGATATTTTAAATAATTTATTATAACTATCATAAATAAATGTTGATGAACTAAACCATTTATAAATGTTCAGTTCTTGGCGTTGTTACATAACATAGACTAAAGGTGGCCAGTTTCGGTTTTATTTTAAGTACTGTTACTTTTATGATCCTACTTTCCTTTCTTGACTTTCTGTGCTCATGAAATATCTATGGCAACCAAGGGAGGATGAAATAAAAAGGCCTTTATATCCCTCTAAGTCATCAACTCTAAACCAAACATCTTGAAAACATCTCTTTCACTGTGAGGGATTAATTCCAACAATCAAAACTCACCAGCACATGTATCAAACACAATCAAGCCTGGCATTTGTGTTATTACAATGTCAATATGATGCCTCTATTGTCCTAGAAAACTTAAACCATCATTGAAATTATCAATACCAGTACTTTTACTTTATTTAAGAAATTGATTACTTTAACATTGCAGAATGGAAAAAAAAACCTCATAGATCAATAAAACACTACTCTCTCCTGTGCACTCCTTTACTCCCCCTCCATAAATTCTCTTGATAAATGCTGTATTTTACTGCTTGCTTAGCTAACAGATTCTACATACTAGGTTTGAGCAGCTGTTGCTGACACACTGTTCTACCCTAAATGTCCTGTTTCTTTTTAAGTAGCTCCACAACAGTCTGGGTCTCCAATCATGTGCTGAAGATACAAAATTATTTTGATAGGAACTAATAGAGAACACTAGCCAGCAGATGATATAAGGCTCTAAATCATGCTCATACTTTGAACAAAACAAGTATTCTTAATGGGATGGTTACCACAGCCAGAGAAACTGAGCAAAGAGCATTGCCCCCAATACTTCCTCTCACCCAAAAATGACATGGTAAGAAGAAAAAAATTCTAAAATTTCCCAAGTGTTGAGTTTATTCAGTATTAACTATGACATGAAATAAGCTTTCTCCTCTTTCTGCCTTTAGCCCCTATGCAGTTGTACATATACACAATGTAAATATGAATGCAGATTCATTCTATTAATGATGTAAATAAGCTTATTTGCTTTAATTTTAACTGGTTTATGGCTTGTACCCTTCCTAACATTATCTATTTTTTCCTATAAAACTCTTTATCCCATGAGACCAAAGACTCTGTAATAGAAGTGGTCTTAAGTAAATCAGCATGATAGTGCCTGTTTGTTGAATGAATGAATGAGGATAAGTGAGGGAGGAAGGAAAATCAGTCACCATGGTAGACACTGTAAGTAAGGAAGGGTGGGGTGTAATTCTTTGTTTCTTCTAAAAGTCAACAGCCATTTTGGAGGGCAAAAGTTAATAATAGAAAAAGGAAAAGAAAAGAAAAGGTACCATATAGGAGTAAAAGGGGAAGAACAATATAACTAAAAGTACAGACACAACAATTCACATGGCAACTTCAAATGTTTAGGAAACCATGAGTTGACAACCTGATTATCCTAGGGCCACCTTATATTGAAATAATGAAATGGCAAAGATGAATATAATATTTTTTTGAATTCTTTCCATGTGTTAGGCACTGTGTTTAGCACTTTTGTGTGAAGTTCCGTTGATGCCTTCCTTCAGCTCTGTGATCTGGTACCGACCTGAATTATAGCAGGTAGTGAGGACCCTCAGGACCAGTGAAGGGCCAGATTCATTTCATTCTAAATGAAGAGACATTTGCAATTTTCAAGTAGTGGAATGACACAATTAGACTCAGTGAATTTTGAGGTCAGTATTTTATTAGTTTTAGTGACTATTAGTGAAATTTTATAAATATGATACCTGAGTAAGACAAGCTAACTAAGGTTGGGAACAATAGGTTTTTCATGGTGTGAGAATGAGTATGTACATTTGTGTGTGTATTGATGAGAAGAGCAATGTCCTCTGAGAACTGGAGAGCAGATATTAATTCAGAGACTAGAGCAATAATGCAAATGTAAGATGATAATGGCCTGAAGGACACCGGCGACATTAGGAGTGGAAAAATGGGATAGATTGTACCTGTGGGAAGGAACGTTTAAAAAATTTAAAAACAATACATCTTGAGACAAAGAATATAAGCAAAATTGTTCTGTAGTTTCAAAATGGGAGAAGAAAAGAGAGTTCAAATATA
This sequence comes from Manis pentadactyla, assembly GCF_030020395.1. Lineage (NCBI taxonomy): Eukaryota > Metazoa > Chordata > Mammalia > Pholidota > Manidae > Manis > Manis pentadactyla. The sequence continues at coordinate 38,322,580 of NC_080020.1, forward strand.
CCAATCAGAAACTGGTGGCTGTACCAGTAAATGTCTTCCTGCATACCAACTCCCCATGTGCTTCTTACAGCTTGAATTTGGAAGCTGCACAGGCTCTTATAGGAATTTCTTTTGCCCAGTTCCTAATGCAGGACATGTCTATGCTCTGGCTGTTAAAAATGACTGTTTGTTTGTTTGTTTGTTTGTTTGTTTGTTTGTTTGTTTGAACCAAGTATGAACAAAATCAGTGAATGAGGTGCAATGGAGGTCTGTTTTCTTTACAGCTTCTCAGGAAGCACTGCAGCACCCAGAGCAGCTGGCTGGGAGGAATGGAGTGGCATATATTCTAATATGGTTAACTTATTCTAATGAGCTGCATTCTCTAAAATCAGACTTGCTGATGTTTGCAGGAAATAAATTTAACTCCCCTGCACAAATAGATGCAAAGCTGAATTCTCTGATACATTTCATTTTCCACAAGGTAATCAAGATTCATAAAACTCCAGTTTAAGATTAGGGCACCAGGGAGGCAATGTCCTTGAGGGAAACAACATCTTCTAATGAGAATTGTATTTCAATGGTGTTAATCTCACAGGATCTGATAAATGGACTCAGTGGAGTTGAATTTTATTTGGCTTCATTGTCCTTTCTGCCATACATTTCATTCAACGTCAAGGTAATCAAGTACATAAAATCTGCACTATTTGCTTCTGGTCCAGAAAATACTACTAGTGCCTTTCATCAAAAAAACGGGAGATGAAGTTGATAGCATGTTATTTTTTAAGGTTATCAATATCTTTAAAATTATTCTAAATTCTTAAATCTCCCCTTCATGGTCAAAAAGCAAATTAGCACCTCTCTTCTCTTGTTTCTCTAAACCTCTTTTAACTTCAAAACAGGTTTATGAGACCATCCAAACCTATCCTTTCCACTGTTTCTAGCCCTCAAAACATTAACTTCAATAACTCCCCCAAATAACCCATTAAGGAGAAAGAACAGTTTTGACAGCAAAATGAGGACTGGTACAGAGAAGGTGGAGAAGTATGATCACATGTAATTTTAAAAACATGACATATTTTCAACTGTTCAAATGTAAATCATATAAATCCCCAGGTACATGTCAGGAGACTCAGGAGCACTCAGACTTCCAGGACAAGTGTTTTGAACTGAAAGTCATGATTGATAATATTGAATAAGTCTGCCACTTATTCAGTTGGTGATAAGTTTGTATCACTGAAATTAAAATAATGAATGGCACATTTACAATTCTTCCATTCCATGTGGGAAAGAAAGCTTCTGCTTACAAAGTCAGCTTACCCTCTTAGACATCATGGGGATTTGACCTGGATCCTTTAAGGAATCTGCTGCTTGTAACTTTGAAATCATAAGTGCTTGTGTCTGTGATTAGGCAAATGTAACACAGTAGGAGGAAAGGAGCGTCTTGTAAGGTTGAAGTGGTAGTAATTGTTTGACAGGCATGTAGGGAAATGTGGAAGTGAATTATGAAAGGGAAAATGTATTGAGTAAATATTTGGTTATGGGAAATTGTCAAGTTTTGGTATTCAGAGTTCATCTGATGAGATGGTGGTGTTTATCAATGTGTTTTCAAAGGGTCTTACCAATCTACTGTTAGATATAAACCAAAAAATATTCAACGGGAGATGTAATGTCATTACACTTAGAATAAAATGCAGAACCCATTTCCATGACCTGCAAAGTGTCACATGAGTGATTCTCAGCTGATGTGTACATACCACCCATTCTGAATGAACTGGTCAAGTGTGGCCTAGGGGTTGATAGTTGTAAAAGTGCCTGGGTAATTCAAATGTGCAAAAAAGATTGAGCAACCCTGCTCTCCATAATAAAACTTTTTTTAATTGTATTTTTTTATTAAAGTATGGTTGACATACAATATTATATTGGTTTCAAGTATGCAACACAAAGATCCAACAGTTATGCACATTATTAAATCCTCACCCCAACTAGTGCAGTTACTAACAGTCAGCACAGAAAGATGTTACAGAACCAAATAAAACTGTTGACTCTCTAATCTCATAATCCCCACTTCCACTATATTCCCCCCATCACTTGGCTACTCAGTATTAGACTAGACCAAGCTCATTTCCACCTTAGGACTTTGTGTTTGCTGTTTTTTATTAGAATGTTCTGATACTGACTACTTCTTCCTCTCAATCTTCTCACCCCTAGTAGGGAGCTACATGGTGAACCATTCGACTGTCACCTCCTCAAAGAGGCCATTTGTACCCTATATCTAATCTAAGAAGACTCCCCATCCCCATTTTTTAACAAGCCCTATTTTATTTGCTTTATGGCCTTGGACTATTGGAACGCCTCATTCAGTTATTCCTTGCTTACTGGCTGACAACCCTCACTACAAACTAGACAGCATTGTCCCTGTCATACGGTTTACTGATGTATCCTTTGTGCCTAAAACAGTGCCTGACACAAAGGGATGTTCACTCGTATGTGTTGCATGAATAAATATTTTTGGAATGACTGAATAGTGATTGAAATGTCACACTGTGAAAGACAGTACACTGGAAAATCTTTCTTGACCATGAATTATTGGTCCCTAAATCCCAAAGTCTGCCTCATATTATCAAATACATTTAGTCTCCTTTCTACTTACAGTATTTTTCTTCCTTGGGCCTTTCTTTTAACTTTCTCAAGCAATAAGTAAAACAGACTTTGGATCAAAGAATATGTGGCACATGTGCCAATGACCAAAACAATTTTCTATCAGAAAATTCAATCAAGCTTCTTTAATCAGGACATAAATCTTTCAGACACACATTACAGACTATAGCACATCAGATCCAGCTGGCCCCCTTTTTTCCCTTTTTCCCCCATCCATTTTGCAATTACATCCTCTCAGTGGTAGAGGAAACAGCAGTGGTTTAGCAGAGAGAAAGCAATACCCTGAAAAAGCAGTTTTAAACATGATGAAGTTGGTACTTTTAGTTTATCTCAGTCTGCAATTTCAACTCTCATGGGACTCAGTGAAATGGAATCAGGCAATGTCAATCAATAATCTGAAATTCTGTTGTAAAGGGTATAGTATAAAAATAATCATTAAGAGCTAGAGACTGTCTTTACTCCTTTTTCTACCAGCAAAACCGTCATTTCTTCTATGCCTGTGGAATTTTTTACATCATGGTGAGAACTGTCTACCTGTTTGCATTCCCCATTTTTCTCCAGCCCAGGGAAACTATTTAATGAGAAGAGGTCAAGTTTATCTTAGTCTTTTCAAGAATTTCATGTACTTGTCTTTAAGTTGGACATTTGGAAACTGGCTATACTGCAATAGATGTATTCAAAACAATGAAAACATATAAAAAGGAAACCTTATCAGAAGTATTTTTTCAGTAAAAATGAATAAGATCCTTTTACAAGGAGATTTTATTGGAAATATTTGGTTAGTTCAGTTAAACTAGTTTTAAAGATAGACAAGTTCACATATTGTTATTTGAAACTTCGTTTAGATAGAAATCATGAATGTGGAAGATATAAGGAAGAGATGTTGTATTCTGTATCTATTGGTAAATTGGCTCAAAAGCCATCTTAATGATTCCTGAGAGAGACATATAAACTTGCCAAAATGTAGTCAAACTATGGAAGTAATGGCCAGAAATATATGTCCAGCTCATAAAACATTCACTGAACTCTGGATGGGATACTAAAGCCATAACAACTGTTCTTTATAGGAGCACCTTATATAACATTAGAACATTTATGAGTCATTGTTCTACCAAATGTGACAAAAAATTATGTTTAATTATTTGATACATATAAGTTATTTTTTACAAAATGAAATTCTATTATATTTTCTGTTCAGTATATCACTTTGAAGATTATTTTTAAAATTTTAATTTTCCTAATTTTTTCAAATATTCAGAGGCCCAAATACCTATCACTCATATTTAACAAAATTTCATCTTATATTTTATTCGAAGGGTTCTCTCATGAGTCAAACAAATGTGAGGTTACAGATAATATTTAAACTCCATCCTCAGTAACTTTCCCCTACTTCTCAGTGTTAACCATTGTTTGGTAGTTAGTAGGTATTATTTTCATAATTCTTATCTATCATCTAGGTTTCCTAATTGCTCTTTCATACATTTTATCATTCTTTTTTTCATACTTTTCAGGAGACAATATAATTGTCTCTGTGGACAGTGCTGAGTGAATTCTTCACTTACTAGCTATGTAGTTTTGAGCAAGTTACTTAATCTCTAAATGTTGACAAAAAGAATATATACCTCATAGGGTTATTAAAGAAAATTGAGTCATTTATGTAACACTCTGAAATAAACCTGGTACAAAGTAAGTATATATATGTGTTTGGTAAATTACTCGATAAATACAAAAATATTTCAATTCATTGTGTCTTTGTCTCCACACTAGTTTCCCATCTGTTGTGCTTTTCTTCATAATTTCAGTATTTTCTTCATTGTCAATATTTTTTTTTTTTCTTTAAAAAATAGACCTTATTTTTTAGAATTATTTACAGAAAAATTGAACAGATAGTACAGAGAGTTCCCACATACCTTACTCTCAGCTTTCCCCATTATTAATATTTTACATTAATATGGCATATTTGTTACACTTGATAAACCAATATTGATACATCTCATTAACAAAAATCCATCCATTCAGATTTCCTTAGTTTTTACCCAATGCCCTTTCTCTGTTCCAGAATCCCATCCACAGTACCACAGTACATTCACTTGTCATGTTTCCTTGGGCGACTTCTGGCTGTGACAGTTTCTCAGACTTTCCTTGTTTTTTTTTTTTTTTTGGCTTTGTGCAGGTTTTATTTTTTCAATTGAAGTATTTTTTTTTTTTTAATAATTATTTTTTTTGAAGGGTAGTTGACGCACAGTATTACATTACATTAGTTTCAAGTGTACAACACAGTGGTAGAACATTTATATACATAATTCTAGGTTCCAGCTATCACCCTACCAAGCTGTTACAATATCTTGACTATATTCCTTATGCTATACATTACATCCCGGTTACTTATTTATTTTACCATTGGAAGTCTGTCCTTTTTTTTTTTTTTTTTTTTTTTTTTTTTTGGTGAGAGCATCTCTCATATTTATTGATCAAATGGTTGTTAACAACAATAAAATTCTGTATAGGGGAGTCAATGCTCAATGCACAATCATTAATCCACCCCAAGCCTAATTTTCGTCAGTCTCCAATCTTCTGAGGCATAACAAACAAGTTCTTACATGTAGAACAAATTCTTACATAATGAATAAGTTACATAGTGAACAGTACAAGGGCAGTCATCACAGAAACTTTCGGTTTTGCTCATGCATTATGAACTCTAAACAGTCAGTTCAAATATGAATACTCATTTGGTTTTTATACTTGATTTATAGGTGGATACCACATTTCTCTCTTTATTATTATTATTTTTAATAAAATGCTGAAGTGGTAGGTAGATACAAGATAAAGGTAGAAAACATAGTTTAGTGTTGTAAGAGAGCAAATGTAGATGATCAGGTGTGTGCCTGTAGACTATGTGTTAATCCAAGCTAGACCAGGGCAATAAAACATCCACATATGCAGAAGATTTCTCTCAGAACAGTGGGGGTGAGGTTCTAAGCCTCACCTCTGTTGATCCCCAATTTCTCACCTGATGGCCCCCCTGCGACTGTGCCTGTCTTAGGTTGTTCCTCCCTTGAGGAATCTTACCCGTCTCTGGCTAACCAGTCATCTTCCGGGGCCATACAGGGAAATGTGAAGTTGGTAAGTGAGAGAGAAGCCTTATTGTTTGAAAAGGTTAGCTTTTTACTTCTTTGCATATTTATGCCCTGTGGCTTCTATGCCCAGCATTTGTCTTGAGGTATCTTTACCACTTGGAGGAGTTATGATACTCGGTAAATTTGATATGAGGCATGAATTCTATTTAAGGGTTGTAATTAGGAAGGAAGAAGAAAAGCTATAGAAGTAGCAGACGGAAGAAAACATGGGAAGATTGATTATTTCTTTGACATATCTTCTTGTAGAGTAACTTCAGCATATATAGGTTTTAAGCTACTACTTAAATTGCACACACACATTAACATAATAGGAGTATAGTTACATAACCAAAGCATATCTGTAATTACCAGCCATCTCCAGTGAAACCAAGAAAACCATTAAGGCACCTTAGGCATTTGTGAAAACTTATCTATGATATGGTGGATAATCTCCAACTGAACTTGAACAGTCTGAGAGAAATCAGACAAATTAAAACAACCCATTCCTGGGGACTGTTCACATGCCATATGTTCTTTTAACAGTAAATAGTCTGTAGTTGTAAGAGTTTGGAGCGCTACAATTTGCACTTCTCCAAATTCTTGGTTGAGTTCCAACAGTATAGATCCAGTCAAATTTGTTGTTTTACTGTATGCACAGGCCAGCTTAGATATCTCCTTCATTCCCATGGCAAGTCCAGGAACTGGTGGGATGACTGCATCTACAGCCGTAGCAGTGCGTGGGTCTTTGTTGGGGATTTTTGATGATCATCTTCTGGCATGAGTCTTCCCGAGAGTGCAGATGTTGGAAGTTCTTTTTCATATCGTATCTTAGTTCATTTTCGGGGTAGCCCAATTAGGCTTTGATCCTCTGTATAAACACAAACAGACCCTTTGCCTACACTTTTATATGCCCTTTATACCCTTGTGTAGAACTCGTTGGAGGTTACCACACAGGAACTGCCCTTTTTTTTTTTTTTTGCTTTGTTTTTGGTATCACTAATCTACACTTACCTGACGAATATTATGTTTACTAGGCTCTCCCCTATACCAGGTCTCCCCTATAAACCCCTTTACAGTCACTGTCCATCAGCATAGCAAAATGTTGTAGAATCACTACTTGCCTTCTCTGTGTTGTACAGCCCTCCCTTTTCTCCTACCCCCCATGTATGTTAATCTTAATACCCCCCTACTTCTCCCCCCCTTATCCCTCCCTACCCACCCATCCTCCCAAGTCCCTTTCCCTTTGGTACCTGTTAGTCCATTCTTGAGTTCTGTGATTCTGCTGCTGTTTTGTTCCTTCAGTTTTTCCTTTGTTCTTATATTCCACAGATAAGTGAAATCATTTGGTATTTCTCTTTCTCTGCTTGGCTTATTTCACTGAGCATAATACCCTCCAGCTCCATCCATGTTGCTGCAAATGGTAGGATTTGCCCTCTTCTTATGGCTGAGTAGTATTCCATTGTGTATATGTACCACATCTTCTTTATCCATTCATCTATTGATGGACATTTAGGTTGCTTCCAATTCTTGGCTATTGTAAATAGTGCTGCAATAAACATAGGGGTGCATCTGTCTTTCTCAAACTTGATTGCTGCATTCTTAGGGTAAATTCTTAGGAGTGCAATTCCTGGGTCAAATGGTAAGTCTGTTTTGAGCGTTTTGATATACCTCCATACTGCTTTCCACAATGGTTGAACTAGTTTACATTCCCACCAGCAGTGTAGGAGGGTTCCCCTTTCTCCACAGCCTCGCCAACATTTGTTGTTGTTTGTCTTTTGGATGGCAGCCATCCTTACTGGTGTGATGTGATACCTCATTGTAGTTTTAATTTGCATTTCTCTGATAATTAGCGATGTGGAGCATCTTTTCATGTGTCTGTTGGCCATCTGTATTTCTTTTTTGGAGAACTGTCTGTTCAGTTCCTCTGCCCATTTTTTAATTGGGTTATTTGTTTTTTGTTTGTTGAGGCGTGTGAGCTCCTTATATATTCTGGACGTCAAGCCTTTATCGGATGTGTCATTTTCAAATATATTCTCCCATACTGTAGGGATCCTTCTTGTTCTATTGATGGTGTCTTTTGCTGTACAGAAGCTTTTCAGCTTAATATAGTCCCACTTACTCATTTTTGCTGTTGTTTTCCTTGCCCGGGGAGATATGTTCAAGAAGAGGTCACTCATGTTTATGTCTAAGAGGTTTTCGCCTATGTTTTCTTCCAAGAGTTTAATGGTTTCATGGCTTACATTCAGGTCTTTGATCCATTTTGAGTTTACTTTTGTATATGGGGTTAGACAATGGTCCAGTTTCATTCTCCTACATGTAGCTGTCCAGTTTTGCCAGCACCACCTGTTGAAGAGACTGTCATTTCGCCATTGTATGTCCATGGCTCCTTTATCAAATATTAATTGACCATATATGTCTGGGTTAATGTCTGGATTCTCTAGTCTGTTCCATTGGTCTGTGGCTCTGCTCTTGTGCCAGTACCAAATTGTCTTGATTACTATGGCTTTATAGTAGAGCTTGAAGTTGGGGAGTGAGATCCCCCCTACTTTATTCTTCTTTCTCAGGATTGCTTTGGCTATTCGGGGTCTTTGGTGTTTCCATATGAATTTTTGAATTATTTGTTCCAGTTCATTGAAGAATGTTGCTGGTAGTTTCATAGGGATTGCATCAAATCTGTATATTGCTTTGGGCAGGATGGCCATTTTGACGATATTAATTCTTCCTAGCCACGAGCATGGGATGAGTTTCCATCTGTTAGTGTCCCCTTTAATTTCTCTTAAGAGTGACTTGTAGTTTTCAGAGTATAAGTCTTTCACTTCTTTGGTTAGGTTTATTCCTAGGTATTTTATTTTTTTGGATGCAATTGTGAATGGAGTTGTTTTCCTGATTTCTCTTTCTGTTGGTTCATTGTTAGTATATAGGAAAGCCACAGATTTCTGTGTGTTGATTTTGTATCCTGCAACTTTGCTGTATTCTGATATCAGTTCTAGTAGTTTTGGGGTGGAGTCTTTAGGGTTTTTTATGTACAGTATCATGTCATCTGCAAATAGTGACAGTTTAACTTCTTCTTTACCAATCTGGATTCCTTGTATTTCTTTATTTTGTCTGATTGCCGTGGCTAGGACCTCCAGTACTATGTTAAATAACAGTGGAGAGAGTGGGCATCCCTGTCTAGTTCCCGATCTCAGAGGAAATGCTTTCAGCTTCTCGCTGTTCAATATAATGTTGGCTGTGGGTTTATCATAGATGGCCTTTATTATGTTGAGGTACTTGCCCTCTATTCCCATTTTGCTGAGAGTTTTTAACATGAATGGATGTTGAACTTTGTCAAATGCTTTTTCAGCATCTATGGAGATGATCATGTGGTTTTTGTCTTTCTTTTTGTTGATGTGGTGGATGATGTTGATGGACTTTCAAATGTTGTACCATCCTTGCATCCCTGGGATGAATCCCACTTGGTCATGGTGTATGATCCTTTTGATGTATTTTTGAATTCGGTTTGCTAATATTTTGTTGAGTATTTTTGCATCTACGTTCATCAGGGATATTGGTCTGTAGTTTTCTTTTTTGGTGGGGTCTTTGCCTGGTTTTGGTATTAGGGTGATGTTAGCTTCATAGAATGAGTTTGGGAGTATCCCCTCCTCCTCTATTTTTTGGAAAACTTTAAGGAGAATGGGTATTATGTCTTCCCTGTATGTCTGATAAAATTCCGAGGTAAATCCATCTGGCCCGGGGGTTTTGTTCTTTGGTAGTTTTTTGATTACCGCTTCAATTTCGTTGCTGGTAATTGGTCTGTTTAGATTTTCTGTTTCTTCCTGGGTCAATCTTGGAAGGTTATATTTTTCTAGGAAGTTGTCCATTTCTCCTAGGTTTCCCAGCTTGTTAGCATATAGGTTTTCATAGTATTCTCCAATAATTCTTTGCATTTCCGTGGGGTCCGTCGTGATTTTTCCTTTCTCGTTTCTGATACTGTTGATTTGTGTTGACTCTCTTTTCTTCTTAATAAGTCTGGCTAGAGGCTTATCTATTTTGTTTATTTTCTCGAAGAACCAGCTCTTGGTTTCATTGATTTTTGCTATTGTTTTATTCTTCTCAATTTTATTTATTTCTTCTCTGATCTTTATTATGTCCCTCCTTCTGCTGACCTTAGGCCTCATCTGTTCTTCTTTTTCCAATTTTGATAATTGTGACATTAGACCATTCATTTGGGATTGCTCTTCCTTTTTTAAATATGCTTGGATTGCTATATACTTTCCTCTTAAGACTGCTTTTGCTGTGTCCCACAGAAGTTGGGGCTTAGTGTTGTTGTTGTCATTTGTTTCCATATATAGCTGGATCTCCATTTTGATTTGGTCATTGATCCATTGATTATTTAGGAGCGTGTTGTTAAGCCTCCATGTGTTTGTGAGCCTCTTTGCTTTCTTTGTACAGTTTATTTCTAGTTTTATGCCTTTGTGGTCTGAAAAGTTGGTTGGTAGGATTTCAATCTTTTGGAATTTTCTGAGGCTCTTTTTGTGGCCTAGTATGTGGTCTATTCTGGAGAATGTTCCATGTGCACTTGAGAAGAATGTATATCCCGCTGCTTTTGGATGTAGAGTTCTATAGATGTCTATTAGGTCCATCTGCTCTACTGTGTTGTTCAGTGCTTCCGTGTCCTTACTTATTTTCTGCCCAGTGGATCTATCCTTTGGGGTGAGTGGTGTGTTGAAGTCTCCTAGAATGAATGCATTGCAGTCTATATCCCCCTTTAGTTCTGTTAGTATTTGTTTCACATATGCTGGTGCTCCTGTGTTGGGTGCATATATATTTAGAATGGTTATATCCTCTTGTTTGACTGAGCCCTTTATCATTATGTAGTGTCCTTCTTTATCTCTTGTTACTTTCTTTGTTTTGAAGTCTATTTTGTCTGATATTAGTACTGCAACCCCTGCTTTCTTCTCACTGTTGTTTGCTTGAAATATGTTTTTCCGTCCCTTGACTTTTAGTCTGTACATGTCTTTGGGTTTGAGGTGAGTTTCTTGTAAGCAGCATATAGATGGGTCTTGCTTTTTTATCCATTCTGTTACTCTGTGTCTTTTGATTGGTGCATTCAACCCATTAACATTTAGGGTGACTATTGAAAGATATGTACTTATTGCCATTGCAGGCTTTAAATTCGTGGTTACCAAAGGTTCAAGGTTAGCCTCTTTAGTATCTTACTGCCTAACTTAGCTCGCTTATTGAGCTGTTATATACACTATCTGGAGATTCTTTTCTTCTCTCCCTTCTTGTTCCTCCTCCTCGATTCTTCATATGTTGGGTGTTTTGTGCTGTGCTCTTTCTAGGAGTGCTCCCATCTAGAGCAGTCCCTGTAAGATGTTCTGTAGAGGTGGTTTGTGGAAAGCAAATTCCCTCAGCTTTTGTTTGTCTGGGAATTGTTTAATCCCACCGTCATATTTGAATGATAGTCGTGCTGGATACAGTATCCTTGGTTCAAGGCTGTTCTGTTTCATTGTATTAAATATATCATGCCATTCTCTTCTGGCCTGTAGGGTTTCTGTTGAGAAGTCTGACGTTAGCCTGATGGGTTTCCCTTTATAGGTGACCTTTTTCTCTCTAGCTGCCTTTAACACTCTTTCCTTGTCCTTGATCTTTGCCATTTTAATTATTATGTGTCTTGGTGTTGCCCTTCTTGGATCCTTTCTGTTGGGGGTTCTGTGTATTTCCGTTGTCTGTTCGATTACTTCCTCCCCCAGTGTGGGGAAGTTTTCAGCAATTATTTCTTCTAAGATACTTTCCATCTCTTTTCCTCTCTCTTCTTCTTCTGGGACCCCTATAATACGGATATTGTTCCTTTTGGATTGGTCACACAGTTCTCTTAATATTGTTTCATTCCTGGAGACCCTTTTGTCTCTCTCTATGTCAGCTTCTATGCGTTCCTGTTCTCTGATTTCAATTCCATCAATGGCCTCTTGCATTCTATCCATTCTGCTTATAAACCCTTCCAGAGTTTGTTTCATTTCTGCGATCTCCTTTCTGGCATCTGTGATCTCCTTCCAGACTTCATCCCATTTCTCTTGCGTATTTCTCTGCATCTCTGTCAGCATGTTTATGATTCTTATTTTGAATTCTTTTTCCGGAAGACTGGTTAGGTCTGTCTCCTTCTCTGGTGTTGTCTCTGTGATCTTTGTCTGCCTGTAGCTTTGCCTTTTCATGGTGATAGGAATAGTCTGCAGAGCTGGGACGAGTGACGGCTGGAAGGACTTCCCTTCTTGTTGGTTTGTGGCCCTCCTCTCCTGGGAGAACAGCGGCCTCTAGTGGCTTGTGCTGCGCAGCTGCGTGCAGACAGGGTTTCTGCTTCCTGCCCGGCTGCTATGGAGTTAATCTCCGCTGTTGCTGTGGGCGTGGCCTGGCTCGGGCAGCTACTCCAAAATGGTGGAGTCGCGTTGGAGCAGGAGCGGCTGGGAGGCTATTTATCTCCGTAAGGGGCCTCCCTGCTCCCTGCAGCCCAGGGGTTAGGGTGCCCAGAGATCCCGGATTCCCTACCTCTGGATTAAGTGACCCGCCCTGCCCCTTTAAGACTTCCAAGAAGCACCCGCCAAAACAAAACTCCCACAAAAAAAAAAAAGAAAAAAAAATTTTTTTTAATTAAAAAAAAAAAAAAAAGTTTTTAATTAAAAAAAGAAAAAAAGGTGGTCGTTCGTTTTTCTTTATTCTGCGGTGCCAGCCTCAGGCCTCTGCTCACCGGTCTTTCTGCCCTGTTTCCCTAGTATTGGGGTCCCTATCCCTTTAAGACTTCCAGAAAGCGCTCGCCAAAACAAAACAGCAAAAAAGCAAAAAAAAAAAAATGGTCGCGCGCTTTTCTTTTGCCCTCTGTCGCCCAGTCTCCAGTGCCTGCTCACTGTCCTTGCTGCCCTGTTTTCCTAGTATCGAGCGCCCTGCACTCTGGCCCGGATGGCTGGGGCTGGGTGTTCGGCAGTCCTGGGCTCCATCTCCCTCCCGCTCTGCCTGCTCTTCTCCTGCTGGGAGCTGGGGGGAGGGGCGCTCTGCTCCCGCGGGGCCGGGGCTTGTATCTTACGCCCTTCGCGAGGCGCTGGGTTCTCTCAGGTGCGGATGTGGTCTGGATATTGTCCTGTGTCCTCTGGTCTTTATTCTAGGAAGGGTTGTCTTTGTTATATTTTCATAGATATATGTTGTTTTGAGAGGAGATTTCCGCTGCTCTACTCACGCCGCCATCTTCTGCCCCTCCTCCCCATTGTCAATATTTTTAATTGCTTCTTTTTAATGTCTTACTGTTCTTGATTTGTTTCTGCCTGTTTCACAAAATCTTGTCCTTTTAAAATGGATGTTATCTTGTCATTTACTTGTCTTATTGACTTTTCAGAAGATTCTATGGAATTCATTTCATCTGAAGTAAATTCCTATTCAGACTTTTATTTGTTGGCTATCACTTTTTTTGATGACTATTTTACTGTTTACTTATTTCTTTATTTTACTGCTTGACTCCTTCCTCACCTTCTTGCCAAATCATCCACCTACCCACAAAACCTGTGTTAACAACCTGGTGTATCCATGCCGTATTTCTCTTCATCTTCATGCATTACACACACACACACACAAGGGAGATTCATACATTAGTATTAGGGGAACAGACTTTGGGAAACGCTAACCTACCCCTGATCAGCAAGTAATATGCATTCCTTAACTATAAATTCAACTTTTCGTCCATTTGGAGACCAGATATATTTTAAATCAGGGGGCCAAGAAGCCATTCTATTAACACTGTTTCAGCTTCTTATTTTGCATACAGAACCTGGGTTCTTAACCCTTGCCTGGTAACCAAGTCCCTGCCTAAAAATCTAAGGATCAGAAACAAAGTATCTGTCTTGGTTTTTCATCCTGGACTTTGACCTAAATTATTCTTCTAAGACCTCCGGTCCTGACCTGAAACCTAGGGCTTCTACTCCATGGTCCTCCTTCTAATGAAGTCTCTCCTCATCACTTGATCCAATGTATAATTGCTACAGTACCCAGATCTTCATCCTCAGTTTTTTTTTTTTTTATCAATACATGCATTTAAAGGGAGTATACAACAGATTACAGAAGGAAAATACAGAATGCAAAAGGAACAATCATAGAGAAAGAGAGTTTTGACTTAGGAATTTATTGAAGTAGGGACCTACTATGAATTAAAAGGCTGCTTCATTTTAGCCATCTTTAGTCTTCCTCATACATTTTTTGCTGAATTAAATGAGTTAACATAAAAGAGCATGTAGCATTTTGGGGTGCAATATAGGCAATAAATGTTAATTCATGTTCCATTCTTCAAGTAAGTTCATATAGCCACAGTTTATTTGTTTATAATGTGAAGAATGCCTAGCAAACATAGTGGGACCACATAAAAGCATGTGATATTTTTATGGATCAATTCATGTCTCTTACAACATAGTTGTCACAAGTTACTAGATGACAGTAAACTATTTTCTGGTGTATATCTCTCCTCTATTATTAGGAAATTTGGTCAATTTTAATAAATTTGCAAATGATTTCCTTAATAGATAATGAAAAAAAAATCTGTGGGAGGTAGATGGAATTAATGGCATAGATAAAAATGAGGAAACTCCAAATCAGTGAAGCTTAGTATCCTGTCCCAGTTGATAAATTTAATAAGTCAGGTAGCTGGGTATTTCCTACTCCAAAGCTCACACTGCTTCCACTATTCTATATTTTCTCACATTTTGGTTAATTTATCTTTCAATTTGTCCCTTTACATTCAATTTAGTATTTATTTTATTAATAGCCATCTTGAAAATGGTGGCAATGTTCTGTCTGCTTTATAAACTTGTTAAGTGTTTATTCATCATCACTGGGACTGAACTTTTTGTAAGTAAGCAGTTCTGCAGATATACTTTAATAATAGTATAGTTGGTAGTAACTGTAGTAGTAGTTAAGAGTATGTTATGTGAGGATGTGCCATTTGCTTGGTTTTAAATATAGTGTATAGTATATACATAATTTTTTTGCTGGTATATAAATTAGCAACTTTGAATTTATAGTTGCAATGATATCTTCATCATTTTGTATGATTCTGTATAAATAAGATATTCTGCTTTAAATAATAATTGTATTTAGCAATAACCTAATATACCCCAAACAGCAAGTGTTCCAGTTCTTATGGCTGCCCTATTATATGCCAAGCACTGTCCTAGCTACCTTACATACTTACGCCATGTAATCATAAAACTCCTGTGAAGTTGCCCAGGGACGCAGATCTAGTACATGAGAGTGATGGATTCAAACCCTGGGAGTTTATAAAAGAGCCCTTATTCTACTTCCTATGCTGCACTTCTTCCATATTAACACTCATGTAGTAGGGGGCATATATTTAATATAAGAAATTTGTTATAATTGAAATAAATGGAAAACCAAAATTAAGAGGAAAGTCTTATCATATTCAAGTTAGGTAGACTATGCTTCCAATCTTGTGTTGCCTCCAATCTCTACAAGAGTGGTTGCATCAAACATTTAGACAATTATTTCTTCAAAGAAATATAAATTCTGATTACATTTTAAGTTTGGAATTTTGTGTGGTCAATGATTTTTGGAGAACTTCCTCCCTAAAGTGAAGGAGGGGTGGAGGTGCTGGAAAATTATCTGGGTGGGGGAAAAACACTTTAAATGTATTGCAGAAATTGAAATCACCACATACTCAAGGGAGTAAGTAACCAAAAAAGGGCGAGATAGTGACAAATACAGCAAATTCTGAGAAATAAAGGCTGGTTAAATACAAAATGTATTTCTTTGCCAAGAGTGTAATATTTCTGACCTCTGAACATGAGACTCATGACTACAGGGAATCAAGAATACTAACTTAGATAAATAACAATTAACTGGTAGTAAAAATAAACAGTGTATCAATGGTAAATAACTTACACACAAAAGAGATCAGTACAAATTTTCCCACAGATGGTGAGTGAACAATGACTACTGATACAACCTAAGGTTGCAGCATTAAGTTTTTGTTATTGTTGTTTAAAAAACGGGATAAAGCAAAATGGAAAATGGGGACACTGAAGTCTTGAACTCTGCATAGTGGTAAAAAGTCATGTTTTCCACAAGATTGTTTTTCCCACATGATTATATTCACATGTAAACGTAATTGAGCTGTCTTCAAAATGATCAATAAATCTGACACATGCATTTGCCAATTTTTCCAAACAATGAGAGAGAAAAAATATGTTAAAATAGAGCAAACAATCAAAATCAAAATCTTCTCTCCTGAATACCATAATTATGGCTACTTTTTCAAAACATTTGTTAATTCTTTCTCAGCCTCCAGTAAGGGTTTTTTTGTTATTCATTGATAAAAATTTAATGTATGTCAAAATATAGAATTTTAAAACTAAGAGTTACCTAAGAAATAATCTGGAGGCTAGATTCTAGCTAACATCCTCAGGAGAAAATCGAAACTCATTCTGGCTGTGACTCATAGAAGCTCATGAAGTCAATCACTTCCTATATCCTCAGTCAGTCCTCAGTCAACTTCTTATATTACATTATAAACTATCATTCACCTGGCTGGCCTAATCTCTCCCTCCCTCCCTCTCACTCTCCTACTTCCTCTCTACCCACTCTCAACATAGGAAATTAAGGGAAACAGCTAAGCAATTAAATAGAACGAATGCAATTCTTCCAACGCGTTTACTCTTTGTATGTATGCCAAATTCATCACAGTCTATGTTCTATTGGACATCTTTTGAGCTATGCTTTAATTAAAATAATATAGACCCCAAACATAATTAAGACATGGTAATAGATATTTATAGTTAATAAGATACCTATTTACTTCTATATCTAAACTAGCTAGCATGTAGTCTTCTTTGAAGTGTGTCCATCTTCTATATCATGTATGTAATATTAATGTTAAAAATGAAAAAAAAAAGAAGTAAATGGAAGAATGCTGTAGAAAGTAAATTTAGCACAACTATTAGTGAAATTTGAATAGATCTTCTTGCACAGTGATTCAAAGCAGGATTGGCTTAAACCTCAGGCAGAAAAAATTAGAAGCTGAGTATAGTCTTAAAAGGATCTCACCTTGGAGGTTAGTTAAGGTTTTGTACATGGAATTTGGAGAGGTTTGGTAGTTTATGCTTATAAGCTGAAAATCAGTAGCCCTGGGCACCACATGTTTTTCTCTTTCTGTTTAGCATAGCAATAATAGAAATCACCTGCCAGTATTTGACTTGAACTTTTTCACCTGTGTTGAACTCTAGTTCAGTGTTCACTATGAAAATCACTTGACACTTTTTCTCTTTTGCTTCAGTTTAAATGCTCTAAAATCAATCTGTAGAAAAGTCATTCTCCTATCATAAATTCTGTGACCCTAATTGAGTTGTACATTGTCTTGGAAATGTTTTCACATTCCTTTTTTCTGTTTACTTTTCCAATATTCACTCTTTCATTCTGTAAGCCAAATAATTAGGCAGGCTTCAGTCTACTTACATGTCCTTGTGTTTTGGGAAGAGTTAGACACTTACACATTCATGTCCATTCGTTCTAGACCAAGACTTGGAAAATGAGTCGAATTTTGCTCTGTAGTGTTTGGCAGTGTGTAAATCTGAAACCTAAAAGCATTTTCAGTTGCTTAATCTTTTTTTTCCTCTTCCATTCCAATGTCTGATACATAAAAACAAAGCAAAAATAAATCCAAACAGAAAATACATTGTTGGGACAATAGCACGTTGACCTCATTTCTAATGCTTCCTATGTTCAGCTATGTCATTGTTTCCAATAAGGAAGCAGACTGGATTTCCTGGCTTTTCAGCTGCCCAGTTTTTGCAGATTTTTTTGCCTCATGTTGAACTTAGCTGGGAAAACACTGGTTTTTGAAGATTTTCATTTTTTTTTTGGTCCCATGGTAAAAATAAGTCAAACACCTCTGGGCAGTGTGAAACTGTTTACAGAAATAAAGTTAATTGAAAGAGTAAGAAAAAGTTGGCCTGGTAAATGTTAATAATGAACCCACATTTTTCTTTTTATGAGTATATCACTTATTCTTATACAGACTCAGCGACCTGAACAGGGAGACATTTGATATCATAACTACCACAAAGCAGTTTGACCAAACTCTTATGACACTAGGACACAAGTCAAAGTTTTATAATTTAAAATTGTTGTTTACTCTGCCCTATATAGCATGACAGTCCAACTGTAACTAATTTCTTGCTGCTACTAAGCCATCCTTTTATTTATCTCTGCTCCCTCTTCAGCATGCAACCAAACCTAGTTGCATCAGACCTTTTCTCTTCTCTTCACTTGTAGGATCTAATATCTCCTTGTTCTCAACAGGTGATCCCACTGTCAGGTGCCTGGGATCTCATGTCAGATGAGTCATGAGCTTCAGTTTTCCCCTTTGTCCCAATTCAGTGTACCTCCCCTTCATCTTTCTTTCAAGTCTCAAAAAAGTCCTCATCTCACCTTTTTATGTCTAAACTTAAACCTTTCTTTCTGACCTCAGATTCCATCATGTCCCAACTCCAGAGACACTTTGCTACCATTCTAACCCCTCCTGGCTCTGAGCTCAAGTTCTCCTTTTAAATCAGATCTCTTTTCCAGGCATTGCTCAGACTCACACTTTCCCCCGATATTCTCATACTTACTCTCTTATCCTATGGCATGTGAACACTCTAGGGACACATTTCCTTTGAATCTAGTTGAAAAGTACTTCCTTTTTAATTGACGACTTGACTTCCTTGCTTGCCCCAAATTATTTAAGAGCTATATATGGGTCTTTTTTATTTTATCATAGAATATTCCCTAAATATCCAACTTAATTTCTAATCCCCAAATCAACCTTCCAATATCTAAATGTCTAATCTGTAGTCACTGCAGCTCAAGTTCATATCCCCACAATCCCTCTGACATTTCAATTTTCCATAATTTTAAATCAACATATGCATGATGGTAATTTTACGTAAAACACCTAGCTGAGTAATGATAATAGTAAATAGACAATTTATTTTTTATTTGGTATTAACTCTACAATTTTAATATGCTACAGAAGCCTTCTTTGGTTTCTTCTGGGTTTTTGTGTGTATAATTACCTTTGTAAGGTGACAGTTTTCTGTTCAATATTCTTACACTTACTCTAAGGGCAAAGAATGTTGTTGGACATAATGATGTTTCAGTTCCTTCTAACCCTATAATTCAATGATTCCACATTTCTTAGCACTTCATACTTAGGTCTAAATTTATGTGATGAATAGATTCACATCTCTCTCTCTCTATATATATAAATATATATATGTGTGTATATATATATATATATATATATATAGTGTGGGAGATGTACGCTGGCAGGTTAATATACATGTCAATCATTATTTTTTTTTGAGAAACTATACTAATCTGAAGATAAGTGGTTTGAGTATAAGAAGGTAGACATAAAAATTTATTCATGAAATAAAACATCCTTTGATGATATCTAACAGATCTATAATTATTATCTCTATTTTTGTATGACTTCAGTATATATGTTTATTTAATACAAACTACATCCTTTCAGTAAAGTGATAAATGAGTCCTATTTTGACCCCAAAGTCCAATACCTTCCAGTGTTTCTTTACATTGGAGGGCTGCCTCAGATTCTTTTCATCAATAATTTCATTTAAAGGCTTCAAATGAGGTATATTTGATCTTAGAATCAGTGGAGCTCCATCTCAAAGGATATGGACAAGAAAATCTTCACCATGAAGGGAATATACTTGCCACTATCACATGTCTACCCCAATTTTTTTATATCCACCCTACCAGTAAAGGTATTTCAAAATGTTTTATTCAACATAAACTCACATGTATTTTTATAAAGTATTAATACTTTTAAAATATTAATTTCTTCATTGCTATATCCCACAAAATGCATAAAGCAACCATATTAACATTGAGATGCAGATTTTTTTTTTTAACAGAAAGGCTCTTTCATAAAGCTAAACTTAGTCACTGAAGTACAATCTTAACTTTTATCAATTACTGCCTAATCTAATCCTTGTGTTCTCAGAAGGTTCATGTGTGAAATACTTTTTAAAGCTTTACTCTAATCTTTATCTAAGATCATTATATCTAAATTAACATTTAATGGAATTTCAGATTCAAACAGACATACAGTGTTTTCATCTCAGTGGGCAAATTGTCTTCATCATCTACTTTTATCACTTTTTCTTTGTTTTCTTTATCTCAGAACTGAGTCTTCATTCTTTGAAATTCTATTGTATTTCATAATCTGTACATCACAATTAAGGACTAGAAAATGTGGCCTTACACTGATGATAGTTATTCCTTAGCTTAGTCATGCTTCTCAACAAAATTAATTTCTAATTTAGAATGGAATTTATCTTATATGTTGATGTCTCTATAAGAATGAGTACATTATTAAGCTTGCAAAATATATTTAAACATATATAAATCATCAACAGTAACAGCAACTCATCAAATTATGAGCAAGTATCCACTTGTACTCCACAAATGTCAAATGCTGGGCAAATTTCAATGGTGTGAGCCATAATGTTTTGACCAGAAAAGAGAGCAGCAGGAGTTTGGATCCTATAAATAAACTTAATTTGGCAACCAATGAGGATTTTTCATGTTGGCTTTATAGAGGCAAAGAAAAACATGACATAGCTTGCTCTAGGAAGAAGCATAAATTTAAGTCTCCTTGCTTTGAATAGACACAAGTCTTTCCTTTCATAATTATATGGGTTTAAGGGCTTGGCATTGTTTCCTTGTGTGTCCCTGTACCTGTCCAGACTCAGAAGTGTGCCGGACCCCAAGAGATTGATTCAGGTCATTATGGAAGGGGTGGTGGGAACACATCTGCTGAATGGAAGTAAAACAGAAATGGACCAGATGGCAGGAGTAATGAGGGTGAAGAGCAAAAGGTAAATTCCCCAAAGATCTAGAAATGGCATTACTACATCTGTTGAAGGAAAAGAGGACTAAAAAGGGAGCCAGCATGGTTTCCGGACATCTGAATGAGCTGGCTCAGTCAGGGGTTACTCTGGCAGGGTTAAATTTGGAGTTGAAACTGGGGAGGAATGGAACAGAAAGAAAGGAATGACCATTTTGCCTAATTTCTTCTACAAGATCATTTCTTCATCTTTGGAAACTACAAATATTTATCAGCAATTAATATGTTTCTGATTCCCATCAGCATAAACTTTGTAAAAAATCTTCTTTAAAAAGGCCCACCAACAAAAAACTCTTGCCTTCATTAAAGCCTTTAACAGGGCTTTGATTTTTAAAAGAGAAAGAAAACAGCATATTTATTTTGCCAGTCTGCAAAAATGAAATAAAAACATTCAGAGATTCTAAAGATATTAAAAGATTATTGGTTGTGCATCATTTACTTGGTATAGAAATGACAAGAAACAAGCACTTTCTTAGTTATTTTCTATATAAAATTAGGTCACTGAAGTAAAAGGCATCAGATATCTTTTTTATAATATATTATTTAGAACATGCAAAAATAAAATCATTTGCTCTCCTTTCCCTATCACTAGGAAATTGCTAACTTTGATGACCAACATTATTTTACAGAGGAAAATAAAATAATTTGAACATGTATTTTTATATGTATAGATATATATGCGGGAAGAAAGACAATTCTCAGGAAAAGGAGTAGAGAAGACATAAGCCAAAGCAATAATCTCACTGTTCATTCATTCCTAAAATTTGGATTGTAAAAACTTAAAGCAATGTAAAAAATGTTTTCTATTTTTTCTCTGTTCTTTTTATTTAATGGGAATGAAAAAAAATGCTGTCTTACCTTGAAAAATATGCTTGCAGAAAGGGTTTGAACCAGCATGCATTATTCCAGAAACTACTAAAAGTGGAAATGAACAAATTGACTGACAAATGGGGGTGGGCAATAAAAGTTACAGAGATAAAGGTTACCTGCTGCCTGCTTTATTTAGAGAAGTGGGGTTATCAGCAAGGATAGTGATTTTACTAATGATGAGTACACACACACACACACACAGAAATCAGTTGGCCCAAGTTTTCCTGAAACCTTGTAAAATTAACCTCTGATACTATTTATTTAAAAGGATTCCTTATCTTAAAAAAAAAGCAATGGCATATCATTCTCTTGTGATTTGAGTCTACTAAATTTTATAGTTTATCTTAGGGCTCCCTAGAGAAACTACTAAAATTTGCAATAACTACAATTTAATGGAAAGTGCAAACTGAAAACATTTTCTAATGTTAAATTTTTCCTAATTACATATTGAACAGAGAGATCATGGATAGAATTTGAAGGATTCCTCCAATATCTGATGCTGGACCATATATTCACTAGTATGTTTTCATGTTCTTAGATTTCTCCCTAAATATAGGACTTCCTGTCCTGCCAAACTAGAAATTCTTCCACAAAAGATACAGCTGAATAATATAGTGGGGCCAGAAAAACATGATATTTTTAAGAAATATGTTCCTCATAATAAGAGGAGTGGATATTTATAAAGCATTCATGATATACGAAACATTAGTTTAAGAACTTTATATGTATATTATTTAATCACACAACAATCCTATATTCCTCATTTTAATCTTCATACTATGATTATCCATATTCTGTAGGAGAAGAAACAGACTGAGAGGGGTTAAGTAACTCTTTTGGGTTCACATAGCTAGAAAGTTACAGAGGTAAATGTGAAGCCAGGCAGTGTGACTTAGGAGCCTAGGTTTAACAATCATGTTATACTGTCTGCCAATTGGAACAACCTTGATATTTAGGAAATACAGTTTCATTGTTCTGACTCTTTCACTTGTGAACATAGGTAGTATTCTCCAATGCATGAAAATGTTGTTAATTCAGTCAATATTTATTATATTCACAGCTATACAATAAATCCATACAATGAAATGAAAGTTTCAAAATTAGCTAAATTTCCTTAAGTTGGAAATGTTTTAAGGACTTTTAATCTTAGGAAATTTATTTTTTCAATTTTAATTTAGCTGTGTAGTAATGCCACTCTCCTCTGACTTTGCCTTATATTACTCTGAACAAGTTGTTCTCAAAGAGTGATTCTCTGACCAGCAGCTCAACATTATGCAGGAACTTGTTGAAAATGCAGATTTTCAGGAACCACATCTGAATTTTTGTACATCACACAGATTCTTGTACATCACCCCCAGAGTGATACACAAGAAGCTGGATTCAACAAGCCCGCCAAAGTATTGCAATGTGTACTAAAGTTTGATGATTTCTGACTTAAACAGAGCAGGAATCTGCCATTTCCTCAGCCTTGTGTTAAGTGGTACTTCAGGAAATGAGGAAATTGGGTCACAGTCCAGCAGAGATGTCCTGAGCAAGAAGTGAGATGCAAAGTGAAGAAAAAAGAATTCACTCAGGATCAGGAAATTAGCCACCAGCAGTGAGGTGTTCAATTCAATGAATGTCCCTCCCAAGAACTCTAAAGATATTGTGAGACACACTGAGTTTACCAGATTCTGTAGGATAAGTGTTTGAGACAAGTTTATAAATAATAAATGATGGTGTGACCAATCATAGTAAATAGTATGAAGGTTTGAGGAGTAATACATAATATCTAATAGACATTCAGGAAATTCTCTTTTTGGAGGACTATTTAGATTAAGCATAAATAAAAATAATTATCAATTTCCTTTTAGTTTCATTTAAAAAAACACCTAATCCTTTTGGAAACAATTTTGTACACGGAGAGTCTTTGAACTTAGAAATCACTGAGAGTAGAAGTAATTTACACATGGGTAGGTGGCTTCTTTTGCTTGGTTTAAATTTATACAATTTAATATTTATAGAATTATCAGTCTTTTAAAAAATGTATTGACAATGATGTGTTTTGCAATAGCCCAAAATGGTTGTGCCAGTCAGCAGCTAAGGAATCTAGTGACAGGTTTGCCTAGGGGACTACTTCTAGGCTGGGGACAGTGATGGTTAAGAAGCTAGTGTTGTTCTTCAGTGGGCTTTGGGGATGGAAAGCAACATATTTCATCAGAGCTATTTATAAGTATTGATAGAGGTAGGAAAGGGGAAGTAGGTAAACAGTCAAACCAACAGTAATATATATGGAAGCTAAAATATGCTATATTGTAGAAGTAGACACCTACTATGTTGATTAGAATCCATACTATCTTTCCATAACTGTCCCTTGAATTTCATCTGGAGAATCAAATAAGAATGTACAACTCAAACCGATTCTGCTCCCCTCTCAATATATCATCTTCTAGAAGAGCTGGACTCCACCCTACTCCCCCTTACCCAGTCATTCCCAGGGTTGGCTCATGACTCTGGTCTAGAAAACAAGAACATTCTATTTTCTAGTGGTAGTGTTTAGTTCAGACATTCAGGGATAAAAATGCAATGCAGTTACCAATAGGACTTCTGAAAATTAGGCTTAGGGTTTTATTTTAACTACTGATGGGACTAAAGATTTTTTTCTCCTGAATTGGAGCTGTGAGTGTAATGCCTAGAGCTTGTGTTTACCGTTTTAGCATTGTAAGGGGATAGTCAATCTGAGAACAGAGCCGAGAACAGGAGAGAACATGCAGGTCAATAAACAGGTCGTGATTGCTATTAAGTCCTTGGGTGTAGCCATACCTGAAGTTAGAACTCTCATAGCACATTTTAATTTTGTGTAAAAAATATTTCCTTATTTCTGGAGCCACTTCAAGTTGTATCTTCTAACATTTGAGAATAAAAGAAATCTAACTGATATGTGAGTTTGAGAAGAGCAGCAAAACCATTGACAGTTTAAGAAAACATCTAATATTGGGCTCCAAGAAATGTGGGAAGAAGACCTGTTTTTGCTCAAAATAGGCTATATGAATGGAAAGCCATAGAGTTTTGAGCACAGATTTCTGTGTTTGCTCATTAGGAATTCTTGAATACTCTGCTCACACTGGCATACCCATTTTGGGGCTAAGTGGGAAATATCAATATCCCAACTCTGTAATATCCATACCTAAAAATCAAATTCTCTTGTTTCTGAAAGCCAGATTAGTATTTGATAGTTTATAATTTGATCCCAAGAATTTACAAGCCACAGATATAGAAAAGGGAATCCTAACATTGGTAACTCCCATGAAGCTCTCTGCCTGTCCCCCCACCCACTTCTGCTGATTTTCACAGTTCCACTGGACACTGCTGGCTGCCTTCAGCAAGTACCTGCAGTACTCCACCTATATGCTTTTTGTGGCATCCTCACTCAAGTGTGGGGCAGGCCTAGACAGAGAGTTAATGACCCCTGGAAGCAATCCTCAACGGATGATGGAAGGGAACAAGAGGATACATGTCCCAGCTTCCTCACTGTTGGAGTGGGGCGACTCTGAAACACGTTATATTCCACCACTCCAAGGTTCCTAATAGGCTTTAGCCCCAGTTGTCAACAATCCAATTACCAGTTTCTTAACTCATCCTTTTTTTACTGCTTTCCCTTCTGTGTCTCACTTTCCTATCTATGTCCCTACTGTGGCTACTGAGATCACCTCCAAAGTTAACTTCTTACTCTCAAATCCTTGACTGTGCATCTGATTCTGTTACTATGTTGGTAACCAAAATAAATGAAGATACATGGAATAAAAAAAAAAAGTAATAGGAGGCATAACAACAAAGTTTATGGTAAGAAAAGCCTGTAAACCTAATTAAAAATGGAAAGTTCAGAAGCTAGTTCAAACATAGACAAGTATGTCTTTTAAATGAAAATACCCACTTAGAAGAGCTTCAAAGAGCATGCACCCAAGTACATAACCATCCACTTTTTAATAAATAAACAATTTTTCCAATTCTGAGAGTCAATATGATTGCATTTTTCCAATATATGGCATTCATATATTCTGTGTTCTGCCATAGTTCTGCAATTTGGTTTCTGTAGATTATGAGCAGATACTCAAGGAAACTGACTTTTTATCTTTGTAAAAACATCCAGTAATATCTTCTGTAGTAGAACAATATGCTTTTTCCAGTGGATAATAACAGAAGAGTTACAATAAGCTTTGCTATCTGAAATCTGGAAAGAAACTGTCAAGAAAACTCAGCCGGAAATTTAATAGCTTGTGAACCATAACTTGTTTCCAGTAACTAGTTCTGCTGGTAATTACCTGCTATAGGAACAAAAAATCAGGGCCTGCTGAATTCCCAATTTCTAGAAAGTAGGAAAGAAAAATCCCAGAGGAATAAAAAAACCCTGAAGTATCTATGCTTGAAATAAGCAGAGATTTGAATACCGTTTCTCAGGAATAGTAGGTCAAATCCTAGGTGGAAACATTCGTCATGGGTTAATAATAGAGCTAGGAACAGGCAGAAAAAAAATGTATCAGACAGGAACAAATTGTAGGAAAAGAATCTTAATTAAGCAACAAGATATTAACTAGCAAAATTCTCTCCCACCCCATTCCTAAACACTTTAATATTTTACTTTAATTTCAAAATAAGGACAAATACCATATCTCTGTCCTCTAAACAAATGTTAAGCATATTAATAAA
Organism: Manis pentadactyla; assembly: GCF_030020395.1. Lineage (NCBI taxonomy): Eukaryota > Metazoa > Chordata > Mammalia > Pholidota > Manidae > Manis > Manis pentadactyla. The sequence goes on from NC_080020.1 coordinate 38,348,830, forward strand.
ATCTAGTTTCAACAGCAATGACCATTACACTTTCCACTTTGTCATCCCATTACATTCATTTTTTATTCTCTGCTCTCTTTAAATGGGCACATTGATTTGAAATCCAGTGAAATTCTTATTAAAATTATTTTTGGAGGCAATCCAGAGAGCAGAAAAAGAGAGAATGACTTGTGTGTGGTCTAGAATATGCTGAATACATCGATGCTGACTCACTCCATCTGAACACAGCTACCCCTGATCTGTAGCTGATGTACATCATTCCTGGAACTTGGATGACACATCTGTCCCCTAAAAGAAATAGGAAAATGTTAAGCGCCTAAGGTCTACATGATTGTTTCTTTCAGTGATCAACAATAAAGTACTAAGACTTGCCCTAGTGATTGGCCCTAACCCCAGGATGATTCAGGGCAAGGTTCCAAGCTGAAACTCTGCCTTCTTACAGTGACTGCACTGAAAACCCAGTGTGTGTCTAATAAATTGGTTGGATCAGCCTCATTCCATATCACGCATTATGTGTACACCTGATAGAAAAGATGAAAGACTTCCTATCTAAGTTAGAAATAGACATATTTCACCTAATTCATATAGGCTCTGTTGAAAGTAAAAGGTAACTATTTCTTTTTTTTCACTTTCATAAATTATAGCACTGCTATTAACTCAATGCAGTAAACACACACACACACTCACTCACACACATACATACATATATACACACATGGAAGATTTTAATCCAAAACTAAATCCTTTAAGGGGAAGAAGAAGAGATGGTATCAAAGTATAGAAAAAATGTTTTTAAAGCTAGTTAAAAAGAAGTTATGGGGTAATCACAGGCTTTTATAAATTAGCTCTCTTTTAAAGGACACAAGGCATAAAAAGTTATACGTAATCTAATGTAATTGCTAATGATTGAATTTATACTTTTTAAGATTGAGCAATTCATATTCAGAGAGTGTGTTTTATCTTTGGTTCAAAAGCAATTGGAATTTTTCTCTCATTTAAAAATGGAGAAAATGAGTGGCAAAATGTAGTTTTCCCAAACCATTATCTCTAGGGGAAGAAATCAAAATAAAATCCCTGGCCCAACAGTGGTGCAAAATATTATACATCTGGAATTTTTAATTCAAATGTTGGGGTGAGTATTATTTTCAAACTAAGACATCTGGCCTACACAAGATATAATCAGGTTTATTCTGGAGATGTTGAAAACTTAAAAAAATGTTTTATTGTCACACACATGTTAGTTTCAGCATACTTAGATCAAGAAATCTCTAGTTTCATCAGAAATTAGGGCCTTGTTATGCAATTAATTCTACCACTTCTCAATGAAATGCTATCACATAATGCTTAGTTTCACTTAGCATGCAAATTTTCTCAAAAGCAAGAGCCATATGGAGAACAAGGGCTTTAGGAGGTCACCATCTTTTAATTTGTTTCAGGATGCCTTTGACAAAGAACTATGTGAATATATTTTCATAAAATTTATCTTGTTCAACTTATATGCCTCTTTTTAATACTCCTAATAATTTCCTTTCTAACATGGTTATCAAGATGCTCAGAAACGTTCTTGCCCTCAGTGATAGTCTCAGCTTCCTCCCCTACCCCACCAAACTCAGATATTTCCCATTTTTCTTGTTTTAATGGTGCTCTTAGTATTGTGATATGTACTACCGCATATCCTCTTGGAAAAAATATGAAGTGTATTTGCTGTTGATGAATTCATTGATTATCTCCTCATTGTCATACATTGGACATATATTGATATCTTGTGTTTGTTTTTTTTCTGCAGCATTTCTCTTTACCTTCTCATTCTGTAGCTCTTCTCTCCCCTAGTTTTACTCTTCATTCTCTAGATGCTGTCTCCAGTTTCCTTTAACAACTGTTTTTTTCTACACTTACTTTGGGTACTGGTATTTCCAGGTGTCTGACACTAGCTCTACTTTAGAGGCTGTAGGTAGTAGAACATCCTACCTATGCCATTGGTAGCTATTTTTCCATTTTGTAAATGAAGAAATTGACAAAGACAAACTAACAAAATTCTCCAAGGTTATATATTCAATAAGAATCAGTGCTTAATTTTTAATTATGTTTATATTCCTTCTACCAATCCCCATATGTCTTTAGGACAGTTTGCCATTGCAAAACCTACAGTATCTCTGTGGCTTAGGCAATAATCATTTTTGTCACATGTCACTACCTTTAGCAGATGGCTTCTACTGTGCAGCATTATGGGACTGAAGTGGAGAAGCTTTACTGTCTGGAAGGCTGCTTTCCAGATTTGATGGTTGTCTTGGTAGGGAGAAGAGAATCAAGGTGTTGAGCATAAAAACTTAGTGGAGATATGGCCTTAGTTCAGATAGCCAAAACTACCCACAGGACCACTATTCCAGAGGATGAAAATTTAGGAAAGCTGGATAATTGTGAGTGGAAATAATACCTACTACAATTTCCCTATGAGGTAGAATATTCATCGTGTATTTTATATTGGTTGTGGAGTCTTTAAGTTTTAGGCTACCAGCTCGGTTACTTCCTTCTTAACAGCATGACAGTTATTAGTAGGGAAAGACTTCCTCTCCCCCATTTTGTGTGTTTTATAGGATGGATGCAAAAGTGGACAGTTCTTCCCTATTGCCCTAGCATAGTGAGCAGGCAGACACAGAACCTAAAATGAGTCAATCCGATGATCTCCCACAGGACTTGAGGACAATGGATTAAAACAAAAACAAGAGGAAAGATGGAAGAAACATTCAACAGAGCAAACTGACCCAGTGATTGTTGCTAGAATCATCATTGTTCTGGTTCTCCTTCAGGAACCCTCTAGAAATCTCTTGTTTGCTATTTCTATGCCAATTCTACCCATGCATTCTGTGAACTCCCTCATAGTCCTTTTATTTTTATTATATTTTATTTTTGCATAAGGCAGTGCAGTTAGATTCCATTTCTTAAACCAAAGAAGCATAACTTACACACATTACTTATCGGTATTCTGAAGATATGCTGAGGATAATGAGGTGATCCAAATGTGAAGTTGCAAGATATATGTGTCATTATATAAAATTTATAGAATAAGATTCAGAAATAAACAAATGTCATGTTGATATTAATTTACATACATTTTAAAAATAATTCATTTCAGTGTGTCAAGAAGCCATAAGAAGCCAATGAGAGCCTCCTAAGGAAGTGTGATGACTCCTTTGCTATAGGTGCTTCAGCTCAGATTGCTTAGCACCTAGGCTAGAAATCAGCTTAGTGATAACAGGATAAGCACTTCACTAATGTGATTCTCAATGAGCAATTTTCATATTAATAGCTTTCTCAGTATATTAATGAAAACACAATTTGCCGCTATAATGGGGACATCACTTAAATTAGATCAAAATTGCTAACTTGAGCAAGGCTGTTAACAAAGTAAAGCTATTGCATGTTTAATGGTTCTCCTATTGTATTAACAATGTTCTTATGTCCCCAAATTTGGGTTACATTAGAAAAAAACAGGCCGTTTTATTGACTGCTTGATAATGTCACTTACTGTATGTGCAAACCATTCCCATCACACTAACTTTGCACTGATTTACCAGTAGCTGAGTAGAAGACAAACAGAAAGGAAAAATCCACGCATTGAAACTAACAACAATGAACATTGTCTTTAACCTGGGACTATTGTCGTCAGTCATCTGGTATACATTATAAACTATTGAAGAGAAAGAAAACTATGTGGAAAAGAAAAAATTGAGCACTAGAGGCATAAACCTAGTAATGAAACATTTTTATCTGTATTAGTTTGCTAAGGCTGCTGTAACAAAGTATCATAGACTGGGTGGCTTAAACAATAGAAATTTATTTCCTCACATGTCTGGAGCCTAAAAATTTGAGATCAAAATGTGAGCAGAGTAGGTCCTTTTTGGAAGCCATGAGAGAAAGTTCTGTTTCGTGACTCTCTCCTTGGCTTCTAAATGGCCATCTGTGTCTTCACTTAGTCCTCCCTCTGTATGTGCCTATGTGTCAAATTGCCTCTTCTTGTAAGGGTGCTAGCCATACTGGATTAAAGTTTACCCTAATGACTTCATTTTAATTTAATTACCTCTGTAAAGATGTTTACTGTGTATATCCAATCACAGTTACATTCTGAGGTACTAGAGGTTAGGATTTCAACAGATGAATCTGGGGAAGAAGGAAACAATTCACTTAACCTCCTTAAGTTTTAATTTTCTGGGCATATATTGACATGTATTTATGGAATGTTTATGTGTAAAGTTTAGCACAGGTAAGATTACCAAGTTATTTATAATTTTTTAAAGGATATTGTATATAAATATCCTCCAAACTAAACATGTACATGAAATAAGATAACTGGTGCTAAAGTATTTAGCTCACTACTTATATAGAAGAAGATAACTAAAGATTAGTAGTAAAAATAGCAGAGGTACCGTAAGTGTACACAGGAAAGGAAACTCAGAAGAAACATTCAAATGATAGGTAGTGTTGTCTCTGTTAGTTTCACTGATATGCATGTTCCCTGGAATATAACATTTTATGGGTTACATTAAAAAAAAAAAATACCAATATTGTTTATGAGGATAAAAGATGATCTTACCATTGCTAGTTGTGATAAGGCATGAATTTCTAGCAGATGTAATGCCTGATAGGATGGTGAAGACCAGCATGAACTCTTAAAGGAGTCCCTTTCCTATGGTAGGAAGTAAGTCATTCATGTTGACTTGACTATAGTCTATTCATTCATTCAATTAAGTAAATATAATGGGCATTTAGTATGTGCTTGGTGCTCTTTGTCCTGGGCAGAAGGAATCAGTAAAGGTCCATGCAGTAAGATCTTTTAAATATTTTAAACATATGCCGTAATTTCTTCATACTAGTAGGATTTAAAAGAATTACCATAGGACCATTTTGCTGATTTTAACTATGTTGTCAATAAAATGCTCAGTTTGAAAGTAATTCATAAAACTTAATCTCTATTTAGCTAAAGAGACCATATGTCTTAAATATTCTGATTTTAAATATTCTGTTCCATTTTACTATACTAAACTTTGGATTGAGAAATCTCAATATACTGGTATGTAATATTTGAAATCTTGTAAACAAAGACAGAGACCACATTTTTCGCTTCAGAATTAGTTGTTGAATAACCATCTTTTCTCAGCACCTTTTCTACCTATAGCCATGAAAGATGAAATCAATAATTAACAGTCTTTACAATAATTTATTTTAGAACTTAACCCTCCAATGTTTTATCAGTCCTAGTAAAAGTAAGTAATAAGTGGATAGTGTTAATACTCTTTCTCCTCACTTGTGTTTCTTTTTATTTTACACAAACTGGGGATAGTATCTAATAATAAAAATGGCACACAAACACTATCAGGATTAAGAAAAGAAATGAGAATTTTAGATGACTTATAAATAAAAAAATCAGTACAATCAATAAATTAATTTTATAAATATAGACTTTTCCATTGACTTTAAGTTGCATTTTCAATTAGTTATAAATAGCCAATACACACCTTTTTAGTAATGCAATTGATCTCACAAAATTTTTATTATTTGTACCCATAGGTAATCATTTTACTGTTTTCTTAGTTCAAAGGGAAGATCTTGGTTATTGATTAGACACAGTAACTTGTACAATATAAAACATCTGTAATTTGTGAAAACTGGATGCAAGCTGTTTAATTGTGAAATGATATAATGTAACATAATCCTCAAAGCATTTACTTGAATATAGTGCATATGTATTTGCATAGTAATGAATCCTCAAAATAAAATATAAGAAATTAGGTGTAAGCTAAAAATGAAATAAGATATTGCCAGCAAGAAAACATGTGGCTGCATCACATTAAATTTAAATGGAAACTCTTGCTTTGAAACTCTTTCTAAATGCATTTTTGTACTTAAAGAAAATAGTATTTGAGGAGAATGTTTCCTAATCTTAGGGTGAGACAGATTAAATTACACATTATATTCCTGACTGGAATAAAAATCAATAAATGTCTTAAAAATTATTATTTTTCATTCATAAAGCCTTTCTTTTCATAAAGCATTTGTATATGTAAAACAACAAAAGAAAAGAAAGACGTCTACTGAACATTTATTATATGCTAGGAACTGCCATGGCTTTTTACATGCGCTACCTCATTTAATCTTCACAACTCTGTAAGATAAAAACAATCATCAATTGCTAGGAAAATCAGGCACAAAGAGATGAAATAACTTTCCCAAAGTCACACAAATACAGAGTAGAGGATTTAATCATGAGAGCCTCACGCCAGAGTTAAAGCCTCAAACCATCAAATCATATTGTCTCTGTGCCATATCCATGTACCACTTCTGTTAACCTTTGGGGAAAGCCAAGAACATTATTATGAGTTGTCTTATAATAAACTCTTTCAGAGAAGGCTTTAAGCTTCTCCATGTCACACAGTTAGTAAGTAATAGAGCTCACTTTGGTACAAAACCTTACTGGCCCAAATTCTTGACAAAGTAGCCCATTTAGTCAGCACGGCTCTTTCTTTTCTTATAAGGCACAGTGTACGGGTAATTCTCTAAAATGGTTCATCTTATCCAAGTCCTTTGAGATCTGTACTACAGAAAAAGATATATAGCATAACATGCCAAACCCTCCAGAATCACTTTGAAGGCACCTCAAATTTTATGTGATCATACAACAAAGGGATGCAGTGCACTGTCTTGTATCACCAAACACTGAATGAGACACTGTAAGATCCTTTTCTTTGTAACTATACATGCCCTTGTTCTCTACTCCCACGGCTTTCAGAAATACATGTTAACAAAGTTTGAATAGCAACCTGAGTAGTAAAAGTGATATATCAAAATATATGACTCCTGGCTATGTTGGCAATTTCTATCTCAGCTAAATATCATCTATCTATCCCTTTGTTCATTCAACAAATATGTATTGACCTACTATATGAAATAGAGAAAAAATACTATATTATTTTTCTAGTCACTTGGTTTATAGCTGTAAAAAATAAAAGGCAGAAATCTGTTTGCATAGGACTTCCATTTTAGTAACACCAGGCAGTTGATAAACAGAATAAACAAAGACAAAATACAGTGTCAGATGTTAGTAAGGGCTAAGCAGAGAAATAAAGCAAGGGAAAGAGATAGAGATGTCAAGAACATGGCATTGCAAAGTTAAATAATGTGATTGATGCAGTCCCAGTTGCTGTGTAACAACATACCACAAATTTATTGGCTTAAATCAGCCCTTATTTATTTCTCAAAGTTCTTGTGTGTAAGGAGTTCAGGCATGGCTTGGCAGAGTCTTCTGCTAAGGATCTTATAAGGCTGAAACCATGTTGTTAGCTAGGCTTCACTCTCATTTGAAGGATCAACTAGGTAAGAATTTAGAATTTATTTTCTTGCAGCTGTTGCATTTATTGCACCTTGTTTGTTCAAAGCCAGCAGTGGAGAAAGACAGAGAATCTCTGCTATTTAAGTCTCTAACTTTGGAGAAGGTTTTTAAAAAATCTCACTTGATTAGGTCAGGTACACCTGAGATAATCTCCATTTTACCTACTTCAAAGTCAACTGATTAGGGACCTTAATTACATCTAAAATCCCTTTATATTTACCACTTAACATAATTTAATAAGGGGAGGGATATCCCATTATCTTTTCCATTATTCTCTTGGTTACAAGCTGATCACAGGTTCCACCCACACTCACAGGAAGGGGCTGTACAGGAGCATTATCACCCTCAGCATGTTACCTATGGTGGTCAGTGAAGATCTTGGAGAAGATGATGTTTGAATTAATACTTGGAAAAAATAAAGGATAGCAGCATGTGGATACCTGAAGGAGGAAGATTATGGACAGTAGGAACAGTATATAAAGTTCTTGAGGCTGAAGCTTGCCTTGTGCATTAAAACAACTAGAGGGCAAGGTTGCTGGCTCAGAGTGACAAGAAAGATAGTAGGGAATAAATTCAAAGTGGTAATGGGGCAAATCATAGGGCTTTTGTATGGATTTTTGGCTTTTACTGTATGGGAGACAAGAAGCCATTGAAAGTTAGTACAGGTGTGACAATATCTGTCTTACCATTTTAGGAATATCATTCCGGCTGCTATAAGACAGTTAAAGGTAGGAGCCATGAGTTTAAGCAGGGGGTCATTTAAATGCTATTACCATAAACAATTGTGCACCACAGTACTAATAGTAGAGGTGATGAAAATTGTTAGTTTCTGATGTATTTTAAATATGAACACAACAAGGTTTCTTTAATGACTGGATGTGGGAAATGAAAGAAAGGAGTCAGGGATGACACCAAGGTTTTTGCATAAACCCTGTGAAGCATCTCTTTTGCTTATATAAATTCTCAACATATCCTAGTACCTACTATCTACATGGCATCATTTACGATGTTAATTTTGATTATTTGGCCAAGTTAGGGTCTGCCAAGTTTCTCCACTATAAAACTACTTTTGTTCCCTCTTTTCCATACTCTACTCTTCAGAAGCATATTTCTAAGTGAAACTTACTCAAGGAGTGGAGAATTAAGCTCTTATCTCATTGAGAAGGAGGGAAGGATTTCTTCCCAATGGGAGTTTGGTCTTTATCCTTTATTTATGTATTCATTCAATCATTTATTTATATTTGTATGGATTCATAGATATGTATTTCATTCATAGATATGTATACTTTGCATATAAAATATATTTTATGTTTTATAATCTAATATGACATTAATTTCATTGCTCAAACTGTCCCAGCTTTAGCTATTGGGAAGCTTTCAGATTTACTCCTTTGATATGACCATAATCATTTTGTTTTTTGAGCACTTCCTTACTTGTGGGACTTTATACATTGCTTCAGGGTTTATCTTGTATGTTCCTTGCCTTAGCTATAGAATCAGCTATTTCTCCAAGAAATTCTACTTCTTTTTACTGGTAAGTGGTATTAAAAATAAAGATTCCTACCACTGGGTGTTGGGTATGCTCATGGCTGTACAGCACTCTTTTTAATAGGAAAGTATTTTAAAGTGGTATACATGTCCATTTATAGTGAGTTAATTTAATATATATAATAAATCCATGTACAGTGGATTACTTTGCAATCATAAAAATAAAGAAGCACTATGTTGATATGAAATAAACTTAGGGATATAGCATTAGCTGAAAAAGACAGTCTTTTCATAATAGTTATGTATATCTGTATGCATGCTAACATTTGTATAAGCAGAAAGTAACAAATAGGTATGTGTACATAATATCTCTAGGAGAGAACACTTGAAATTGCTAAAATTGTTTCTGTGGAAAGGGAAACTTGATAACTATTGGGTTAGAGGGGAGGAAGAATTTTCACTATACACACACAATTATGCCTTTTGAATTTTCATCCTATTATCCATTCAGAAATATCTTGACTTTACCTCAAACATTGGACACATATTTTAGATGTGGCTACGTACTTTCCAACATACCAAGATATTAGGTATGATTTTTGTGCCCTTTTATTTACCTATCAGGCCTCATTCTTGTTTATTATTTCTCCAACTAAGTTGTACATTATTTTACATCATGAGCTGCCTTAATTTATTTGTGATGCACATCTCATTCCCTCCTTCCACATTATATCTACTGTGAACATCAACTTAACTACCTTACCTATAGTAAGCAATACATTTTTGTAGGCAATATATTTTCTTTTCTCTTATGTAATACCAAAAACAAAATGTGAGGACTCTTTATGGAAAATTATGTCGTTTCATTGGTACAATTTGCCATACTACCCAGAAGGATCTTGTCATGACCAAAAATATCAGAGAAACTGGTAAACACACAGGTTTGAGAGTGTTTGGAGCATGTAAACTAGTGATAGGGAAAACCATATTGGTCATAGGGAGCAGGTTACCCACACGGGAATTGTGGCCTGTGTCGGTCGCACAGTTTGTGGTTGGCACCCAAATGTCTGCTAAGAAGGCTCTCAACCAGGTACACTTTGCAAATGTAGTAGTTAACAGAAGCAGCTAAGCCTCCAGGATGTATTATAGTGAATGAAAGCTAAGAAAAGAATATTTTTAAAAGCTGAAGGTATTCAAGCCCTCTTTCAAGAAAGCTTCCACTGAAGCCTTCAAAATCTAGAGCACTCACCTGCCTCAAAATGTTACCAATTCCACTTGTGTGTGTCTATGTGTCTCTTTGAATGCTGATCTGGGTTGTGATTTATCTGCGTATGTAACCATGTCTTGGCCAAACTGTGAACCTTTCACAGTCAGGTGCTAGATCTCCTGCTACAGACTTAGGGCTTAGCACATGACTTACAACATTCTCTAAAAAGCATGAAGAAAGAAGAAATTGGAAAAGGTAGAAGAAACCCAATATACAATTTTTCAAACACAAACATCAGCTCTGGAAAGAAAAATTTTTGGAGTATGAATATCAATGAGGAGAAAACAAATGCCATTCTAAGGCCTACAAAAGATAAAAGATGAGAAGAAAAAGCAGAATGTAGGCAAAGGTGGAAAGAGAAAATATAGAAAAGTAACTGGGAGAGAGAAAAAAAATTAAAGAGATCATAGTGTGGGGAATGGTAAGAAGCTTCTGCCAACTATTTTTCAATTCCTTTCCTTATTTAAGAACAATCAAATAAATAAGATAATAAATATAAAAATAATGATTAATGCTTTCTGGTGCACTTACTGTGTGAGGGCGTTACCTGAAATGGTGTCATTCAGCTCTCACAACAGCGCTTTCTGGGAGTAAATATTAATATCTTATTTAACAAATGAAGGAATTACAGCCACAAGGAAGAAGAGTTAGTCACCCTTCCTCCCGGTGCAGCACTCTTCTTCCTACACTCTGTGGGGATGGAAGAGGATTTGATATTCTAATCTGCAATCAGCACTTACACAACCTACTGTTCTAATTTCAAATCATGATTACCTCTTCCATCTATAGTTAATAATAGTTCCCTAATGTTGAATGTATGTACCTCAGGCAATAAACATACCACTTTAGTCTCAGACTTTTATGCCTAAACATTGCATTTAAATTCCTTATTTTTACATTTCCTGAGTTGGTTCTAAGGCTGATTTCAGCCTAGTTGTATTAGTATAACCAGGATCTACTCTGGTGATGCACTGATTTCACTATACTTGTCATTATATACTGCATGACCCCATATTTGACCTAATACAATCACCTCATTCTTATATCCTATCACTTGGAATGCAAACCTTTTTATCTCCTTACGTGCCTCTCATACCCTGTTAACCTACCCCTCTGTGTTTTTTCTGTTGGCATTTTCTCATCTAGAATGTTGTTCTGCTCTTCCCTTAGTCATATCTTTCCAGGATTAGTTAGAGTCTCTTCCCATGTTATGGATTGTGCCCACCCCAAAATGTTATTTGTTGAATCCTTACACCCAAGTACCTCAGAATGTGACTTTGGACTTAGGACCACTGCAGATGTAAGTCATATTGGAGTGGAGTGGGCCTTTTGTCCAATGTCACTGTTGTTCTTATAAAAAGAACTCACCCAGGAAGATCACCATGGAAAGACTGGATCATGCTGCCACAGCCAAGGGACTACAAGAAGCTAGGCGGCCTGGGACAGATCTTCCCTCATGCCTCTGGAGGGAGAACAGTGGCCCTGCCAGCACCTTGACTTCAGATTTATGGCCCTGTAACTGTGACAGGAAATCTCTGTTCTGAGCCACTTGTTTGTGGCACTTTGTTTCAACAGTCCTAGGAAACTAATATGCCATATACCATCCATGAAGCCATATTTTTGGCCAACTCTTTCCTCATTAACCTTATTTATTGCTCAATGGTTATATTACTTAAACAGCAAAACAAAACCATGAAAGATTTTGTGAGGTTTACTAAATGCTAAACACTATGCCAAAAGCTTGACATATTTCATTTTATTCTTGTGCAGACCCATAAGACAAGTTATTACACAGATTTTAATTATGAGAAAATAGAGCCCAGAGGGCTTAAATAACTTACCTTTACCCACAGAGGTGGAAATAGGAGCCACATTAATATCTCCCTGACCTTACATTCTAGACTTTATTGTCTGTGATCTTTTAAAATCATGCCACATAACTAAAAATTTGCATGTATCTATATATCTGTATCTATACCTTTATTATCATTCTCAAGGTATGTATACATCTCACATCAATGGAAATAACTAAAGCTTGCCGAGTGCTTCTCATGAGCCATGTGATCTACATTTACTAAATGTATTTACTCAATGTATTTCTTACAACTCTATGGGATAGGTTCTGTAATTCTATATAGGCTCAATTACAGATGAGGAAATTTAGGTGTGATATTTTAAGTAGCTATCCTAACAAGCTTGGAATGCCAAGGTCAGGATAAAACCCAGTGTTTTGACCCCAGAGTGTCTGCTCCTAACTACTACCCTGCACCAGCTCCCTACTGGCTCTGAGAACAAGGACCACATTTCATGTTTCAATTATTACCTTCTCAATCCACCAGAAAGCTGGAAAGATAGTAAATTCTAAAGACAGTTTTTCAGGAAGAATAGAAGAGAACTCCAGGGAGAATGTGCCTGGAGTTGCTCCTATTGCCTTCGGAAAAAGGTCTTAGTTACTCATGTCAAAAAGGCACAGATTGTTTTTCCTTTCATATGAAAGTCTCTTCCAAACCTGGCGTAATATTCCACATGCAATGCCATTTAATTTTTATGGTTGACAGCTCTGTAAAAGTATTGCTTTTATCAGGAGAATCCTTTTAAACAAAAGGGAAATTCTTCATCTCCAAAATAGATTTACTGAAACCAACAAATCAATCTTTAAAGAAGTTTTTACTATGATACTACCAGGATAAAAGTAAAGATGCCATAGATATATTGTAGAAAGGGAAGCACCTATTACAAATTTTGGTTTTTGCTCAACAAATAGATGCTCAAGATTGCATAGATAATTCCCTACTAAGACATATATATATATATATATATATATGCATCTATATACACATACATATATATATATTATACTATGTATGCTTTCTATATAACTTCAGTATATATGCTAGCTCAAGGAGCAGGAAGTGTTGTAGTGTGACATAAAGAAACTCAAGTTGCATTCCTTTCATGCAACTTTTCCCCAAGAAAACTTTTTTAATTACTTAAAGATGTAACTTCCATGTACTCTTTAATTTCATTTTTAAACCAATGGGAAATGTATTTCCTACTGTTATTATGAAACCTCCAAAGTTAATTACTGAAGATAGCTGGATTATTTTTTGCTTATCTTTATTCTATTGGGACTATACACCATTTGCATGCAGCAACGTAGGGTGCGTTCACTTCTGACACAGTCAATTATATAAGTCTATCAACAGCTATTTTATTATGGAAACAATAGAGACAGACGGCTCGGACTCTGTGATGAATGTAGATTAGAGAGAGGTCACCCTGACATACATAATTAGTTTTACAATGTTAAATTAATAGGTAGAATGCCCCTAAGGCAACTATACTTTAAGGCTGAAGCTGCAGGATCTGGAGTCCATTTCTGCTGTTGTCAGCACTGACATGGCTCAATGCACTGCTTGTGAAATGGCATAAGGTATTATGGCAAAGCTAAATGGCTGTAAAAACAAAATTTGCATAATACTATGGTCATACTGCATATATTTCCCTTCAGAAACATTTGTGCAGCTAAATTATTATGCAAATTCCTAATGGGGTTTGGCTCAAACAGATCTTTAGGTGTCTTATGAGAACCAAATAGATGTTTAGACAAGGGTTCAATAGCAAACTGATTTTAATAATCAACAAAATATTAAATTTCTGATCTGTACTTGATATAGATATTAGCTTAAAATGTGAAGAGACACTAAAAGACCTTTTATCCACTATAAAGTTTTTATTTGTTTTTCCATCTATGTGTAAGTGAAAAATAATGTATATGGCAAATCCTTACATATCTATCAGATGTAGCTATTCTATATCTATAAAATAATAATGTCTACACTTCATCCCTATACAAAAGAGAGATAAAAGATAATCAAACTTTGCTCTCAATGAGATATTTAATCAATATCTAATAATGTTTTACATTATTATTATTATTGTTATTAACTTGTCTGAATGAAGATAAGGATGATTTTTATAGAGAATAAATAATAAAAATTTCTGGACACTTCTAGAATGAACTTGAGGCTTATCTGCAATATAATTTGTGCAATACATTATACTATTTTATGGCGCTTGTATAATTCACTCATTCACATTTTAGTATTTACTATGTGGCAGGCACTAAAGCAGATTATCTATTATGCTATCTACTTTAATATGCAAAGAGCATACCTTAAGGTAGATATTATTATCCATATTTTACTGATGAGGTACATGAGATACATAATTGGTTGGGAAACCCTGATCATAAAACCAAATGATGAGAGATCAAGGACTGCCTGAATCTAAACCTATACTCTAATGTCTTTATAAGATCTTTTCTCATTCTATCATTCAGATCCTAAGTGATTGATCTAGGCCATACACATTTAGGTTTAAACAAACAATTAGTAAGCATATTATCTATCTCCAGCATGAAGTTAGACACTTTCTCCATAATTCTATGGAATGCTTTCTGAATTGACAGCCCAGAGAAGTTAAGCAATTCCTCAAGGTCATATGGCCAGAATGCAAAGGTCATGCTTAATTTGTAAATGTTTATATCAAGTTTATCACAACCTCTGAGGATTCAGTGGATACTCACCCAGTCAAAGCTTTAGTGTTTCTAAGGCTGCCATAAAAAAATACCAGGTTTGTGTTTGCACAATTTAGGTTGCTTTGGGGTAGAAGTTACAGATCAGTTAATAGAGCTGGGGATTTAAATAGACCAACAGATTCTGTCTTAGACAATTATGAAAATATAAAAAAGCTGATCATTATTTTCTCAGAGATAAGGACAATAAAATAAAATGTTGCAGAGTAACTATCCCTTGTTGTTAGATAAATGCCAAGGTAAAACCAATTATTTATTTGATAATCATTATTTTATGGAAGATAAATATTGGAAAAACATTGAGATCTTTTCAAAAGCTAAAGACTCTAATTCTATAGCAACTGAATATCACAGTGCATCATTTCAGTTTATACCAAATGACTGATCAACTACTAGATTTAATTCTACTGTAATATCTGTGTAATTCAACATTCAGACTATTCTAGTATTTATTTAATTTTTTTCCTGTTTCCAAGGTTTTTAGACTAACTCCTAATCTCTAAAATCTTGCTGACCTCACAAAATCTAAGTAATCCCTAAAGCAACTATGTATTTCTTAACAGAGATGAACTTTTGCTTCTATTTTTCCAAGTAGCAATATACAAGAGGATTTATGCCTATATTCATAAACAGAAAATTAGGCAGCATTTTGGATACCCTGAGTTTTGCACATAACCCACTGGATAATCCAACAAAAACTACTGTCCAAAAATCGAATTAAAAAATCAAATAAAAAAATCCCATGTTGTTTCTATATTCAGGTGTGATAAATAAAGCATTTGAAGTGTTACCATGCAGGAGATGATACTGTTAACTTAATTTTCAAATCTGCATATACAAACACATAATTTTTTTTTTGTATTTGTGAAAAAGGCATAGCTAGTCCTGATCTTCTTCTTAGCAAAATTCTGGACTCCCTTTTTAGACAGAGTACTGAAACTGTAGATTCAGGTTAGATTTCCAGATATCAGAATTTGGCATAAAGACAGAGTAGTACTGACCTATAAGTAGCAAAGCATGAAGTAATACTCTAGCAATAGTTCTAAACATAAGATTGAATATTTAAGCTGTTAGAAAATAAAATCCAACTAAATTTGAAAAGCTAATATGCTTTACTCAGAGATGCATGAATTGGACAGCATCCATCTAGTAAGTAAAGAAATGCTCCCAGGAATTGTCCAAAATGGAAGAATTTTATAGGCAGGAGGGTGGGGTAAACAGTGATTAGCAAAAGATGAGATAGAGGATTGTTTCAGGTAAGGTCACACCTCTTTAGTAAGAAGTGGGGGTCTTATTGCAGGTTACCTCACTAGTGATCAGGAAATTCCAGAATGATTGGCTTAAAATTCTACTCTTGGGAGATACTGAAAGTGCAGTAAGGTAAGGCATTAAGCTCCAGTTATCCATCTTGGGGCTGTATTTTTCTTTTTAACAAAGCTGAAGACTTAGAATCTAGATAAGGCTGTAGAGAGAAAATATGTATATGTACATGTGCAAGTATTCTGCACATACACACAAACGAAGGTGTAAATGAGAGACATATTTCTAATGGACAATCAAAGGTGGTTCCTAGAGACATGGCTTAAGGTATAGCCCATAACCCATTTTACGGGGTTTCCATTGCCATGTATTTTAGATGGGGCAGACAGCAGTGATGATTCTGGTGTCACTAAAGAAAATAAATTTGATGTCATTATAGTGGATACAAGAGAACCCCTTGTTATTAGAGAACAATGACAGTGCTTTCATGGCAGTAGGGCACTTCTAATGAGACAATAACTTTAAGACTAGAATTTGTACAAGATGGAGACAATCTAGTGGCAGTTAGACTAAATGTGGCCCACAGATGCTTTATGCTTACCCAGTGCAATGTTTAATCAAGCTTTAAATTTGAATGTAATCAGGGAGCAAATACTGTATTTCACAGAAGGTGCTACCTATAATGCTACCCATGTTTAATAGTCTGGGTACTATGGGTATTTGAGATTCCCCTCCCATTGTAGGTACAGGGGTGCTTCTGGTTGAGGTGGAGTCAGGGTTCAAGTCTTGGTGTTTAGAGCACAGAATATTTCAGCCCTCACTCACCCCTTTTGTGCAGTTTATGATCCTCACAACCATACACAGGGTTGAGTATTTTCTGAAATCATGAACCTTCAGCTAAAGGATTTTGTCAAACTGTTTTCTGCAGTGATGAAAACAATTTTTCCCCATATAATTTTTATGTTGAATAAATCTTTTCAAACAATACCACATTCTATCTTCTGTTAAGTTCAGATATGTCTAGCCCCACAACCATCCCATTAAGAATCACTAATGTAGTAAATGCATTAGGAAGATATCTTTAAATATATTTGAATCATCTTTTTTGGATTTCCACAAATTTGTATATTTTTTTTCCCTAATGTAGCTTTTACCATTAGGTGGGCCATCCTTTTGTTATGATATGTTTGCAAAATATCTTACTCTGTTAATCTTGTTGACAGACCCAAAGGGGCCCATAAAAACCACCCATTGCCTCTTTTGGAAAGCCTTCCCTTCCTCCATTAGAACATCATGTGTTACTATAACATTTGGCAATATCTAGTAAATTTAACACTGTTTACAACATGCAGCTGTGTTTTATTCCTAAATACAGCAAAAGTAATTGTGAACAACTTCATACTAAAAAGAAAAATTCTTATGACTACTAATAAAATGCACCTTTTATTCAATAGGAAATAACCCAGAGGTTATTTTTTTTCAAGATTGATTTCATTTTCTATTTTATAGTTCCAAGAAACTAATAGAAATAGAGCTGTTTTTTCCTCTAAAACTTAGATGTTACTAAGATTCTCATCAAACTCAGTAGGTTGATGACAGGTACAAGGAAATGGCAGACATTTAAATGATCCAAATTATAATTGGTAATTAGCTCCTAAATTATTCCTGTCTTTCTCAGTTGGAAAGAAGACACTTTTTACATTTATGTAATTACCACAAAGAAATATAAATATCCCGTTCGGACCTAATATTCATGTGGGCTGATAACTTACAATAGCTGAAAATGTGTATTTGCCAATATAGGCAATAGAAACTTATATAAAAGGCCTTTTAACAATCATGAAATTTCCTTTTGAAAGTTTATGCCATTATAAATAAGTTTCCTTAAAATTCTGACATCATAAACTCTCATTACAAATTGTTAGTTTTATCTACAACATCTTGGTACTAGGAAAATTTATTTCCTTCTTCCTGATTCCAGATGCTGTACATACTTTTCATTTTAGTCACGATGTTCTGCTAATCAAAACTAGCAATATAATCTAGAAAGATCTGTGGAATTAATTAGGTATATCTCCTTTCTACTCTGGTAATCTCTAAGTCTTCAGTTTAGGGGAAAGGAGCCCACCATTGACTAATAAAACAAGATTCCATTTGCTTTATAGAAGGATGTACTTAAAAGGTTGGCTATGGTTTACAATTGTTTAGTCCCATTCTGACATAGCAGCATTTGAATGCTAATCTTGAAATGGAAAGCATTGTACACTGTATGGAAATCAAGTACACATATTATCATATCAGCTTATTTCATTTATATTTTATCTGTTTTAATGAGGCGGAGAGTATTGATTCAAGCTTCATGGAAAAGGTGGCATATAGCCTCAAAGGACCTGGAGTGATCCTTCATGATCATACCACTTGTAATTTTAAACAGTTTGAGCCAAGACGTATTGGCAGATCTATCTGCCTGCTAACTTCAGTAAAATGGATCTTAGCCATAGGAAAGTTTGAAACATAAATCCAGGTTATTCACTTTTCATTAGAAGGGGAATGCTTGAAAAGGGAAAAGGACATTATTTTTTCTCCCCAAGTGATCAAAATATTGCTCTAACTCAGAGAACTGAGAAGTCATAGATAAATTGATTGATGTCACAGGTGTATCACAGATCCTTGAGATGACAATGAGAGTTGAGTGTAATAATCATCTAGAAGTTTAGATAACTGAGGTTAGTCATCTGGAATCAGTCTGTAGTCCAGTGGATGTACATATCCCTGTAAAAGGAACCAACATAGTAAATGATGATTATTAAATGCTCACTCACTGGTATCTGCATCCTACTTGTGTGCTTTTTGTTCTTAACCAAAATACATATGAAACTTAATTTGTCTTTGGAATATTTAAGAAATTATACACATTTTCAGTTTAAATTAGAATTATATTAATAAAAGAAGATAGCAATTTTGGAAAAAATCTATCTCAAGGAATCAGGACATAGGGCTTATATGTAATAAAAATGACTACCAAACTCTCATTAACTATCCTGAAGTGCACTTTAGGGTCTTTAAGTGGGTCTCTAATACTTCCCTTTCAAACAGTTATTAAGAAAACATTGATTTCCTCACTCTTGAGTCCAACCTTAAGCATGTATATTTTGTATTTTAGGGTATAAGAAGTATTTATGTGCCACTGAACTGTGCATTTAAAAATGGTTAAAATGGTAAATTTTGTTATGTATATTTTATCAAAATTAAAAATAATAATTATAAAGGAAAGTGGTGATGTGACAAATATTTAAGATGAAAGTAGTGTTTGATAAATGATTAGAATTAGGTGTTTACAATGTCTAATTTCTGGGAACTGTACAAACCATCATTTTTTATAGTTCTAAAGAGGTCTGTAGAATCCCTGTGCATTAAAATGGCAATGGTTTTTATTCAAGGCTCTTTTCAAATTACACCATCTATAGAAGGTTTAACAGAACTGTTTTTCACACACTTTTGTTTTTGGTGTCACTTCCTACCCTGCCACTAGCAATTGTATGGTAGTGGTAAATTGAACACAGAGACATTAAAGTTCTGACATGTACATTCTATGTTTTTTCCTACATTTGTAACTTCTTAAATGGATTTCCTAGAGAATGTAGTAAAATTGGGAGTCTCATGTGCCCTTCTGAAATTGGGAATAACTTTGTTATTGGCCCTGAGGAATTTGTTTACCATCTAGTAATGGATAAGTTTAATTGATTGAGTGTGGATGGGAGCAATGTCCCAATCATTAGTTTGGTTTTCTGAGAGTCTATTTTTACATTGCCAGAATAGAAGTGGACCAAAAGCAGTGAATTTATGCCTACATGATGAATATGATTAGTCCACAGTTGTGTGCCAAGTACATAGTCATATCATCTTTATGACCCACATAATATATCATGGAGCTACAGGCTGAAAGGAAACTAATTAACCTTTAATGAGATGAGGACACTGTAGGACAGTTGGCACTACGGAAGGGCTGCAATTCCCAGACTGAGACATTCACCTGGGCTCCATGCCATTGTGGACCTACAACCTATGTTTGGCACCAGCCATCTTTACACTGTCTACCAAGTCTGTCCACAAAAAAAAAAAAAGCAAAATAAGTCAAAATATTGCCCACAGGAAGCCTATCCAGCTGGGTTGATACAGAGAATTTGGAAATAAGTGAAATTTCTAGTATAGCTGTCCTCAAAGTCTTCTATAGTTAAAGGAAATTATACACTTCGTAAGCTCATTACAGATCATTCTGCTTTGGAAGACTCTAACCATGCAGGTATGAAATTAAAGGAACACTCTCAAACCAAACAGTGGCATTAATGTGCTCACTCTCATCATAATGGAACATGACACATTTTTTAATACTGTTTGATTCATATTAAATTTCAATTGAAGATAAAGGTTCAGTGAGTTGATCTAGACCCAGTTTCCAAGATTCACATAATTTCTGAAATTACAGATAGAGTTATTGGTTGTCTGACAAATGTGCAAAATAATAATGCTCACCAAGTGTTTGTTAATGTTCTGAAAGTTGAGAGAGAAATCTCTTTGGAATTGTTTGACTTTCATTCTTATCATATGAGTTGACAGTTATTCTAGAAAGAGAGCAGAGCCTGTAAAACATCTTCCTCTTCATATTGATCTTTCCATTGAATCCGGACAAACATTTTTATCCGGTGGCACTTTAATGTGGCAAACACTTAGGCATTTATCTGGGAAAGAGTAATGATGTCATCCCAGCATTTCTACAATCATCTGTTCGGTTTTCAACATGTGAAAGGGGAGAATTCCATTTCCCTCTCTTAGCTCAAATCAGGCTGAAACAAATTATAATGAATTAGTCTCTTTCCTTTATTTATTCTCAATTGTCCTTGTTTGTAAACTGCATACATATTATATGACAGCATTAAGACAGTTAAGGCCTTCAATTCTATGGACTGTGTAATCTATAAAATAATTGTTATGTTACCTCACTACTAGTAACTCATATTTTTATAGCATATTTCTCTTTCAACTCTAAATTCTCTTAGGTCTAGTGTGGAAGGCCATATAACCAGTACTTAGTTTTTAACCAGAGTCTGCTTTTCTGATTATCAGAAGGAAGTATTGGCTTCTCTGATTTTTATATTTAGAGGCATGGAGAAGGATGACAAGTCCTTTTGGATAATAGTAGAGGAAAACATGCTAACAAATTTAACTTGTCAATTTAAGCATTTTGATCATACTGTAATGGCAGATGAGTTATGTATAAGGAGGAATTATGATCCCAGGGTGAAATAATTTGTAGGTTCAGTGCACAAGTAGAAGAATCCACGAGATTCCTCCACCTCCTGTCACCACACACACACACCACACACACACACAGACACACACATAATAATGCATTTTGTTACTTAGTAGAAAGTTCTCTACTAAAAGGAGGGGGATTTGTTGACTATGTAGTGTATCTATTTCTTAGGAATATGGACTATTTAAGTTGCATGTAAAAAGTTCTAAGCAATCATCTGTTTCAGTGGTTCTCAGACTTTAGACGTAGGCATCAATCACCTAAGGAGCCAGTTGAAAGTGAAGATGTTCTGGGGGCCACCTCAAGAAATTGTGATTTAGTGGACCTGGGATGAGACCCAGGAATCTGCCTTTTAGATGCTTCTGATGCAGGTGTTCCACAGGCCACCGAAAACATTAGTTCACCCACCACATTAAAAAATATGGGTTCTGAAACCTGAAGTGAATGTGGCATGAGGAAGTTCTTATAGTTTTGGAATTAGGTTGTGGAAAAATCTCTTGTTCTGAGGCTGCTCCTAATAAAGACTGCTGAGGGATAATGGTAATTTTCTAGGAGGAACTGTACAATTTGCATAAATATAGCAAGCATGTTAGGGAAGAAAGGAAACTTCAAGAGACTTCTCTGAATGAGGATTATTGGACCACCACCAAGGCTCTGGGAGAGGGAAGGACAAAGAAACCTCCAAATGAAATACACCTATGATAAGGAGAATGGTTTCATAGTCTGGGCATAAAACAAGAATCTCACAATTTGTAACAGAGAGTGACTAATGCTGGATTACCTTCAGGATTCATATCAGTAACTAAACCCAAATACTTGTCATTTGGAAGCCTATCTAGCCCTTTTCTCCTTTTGGACAGGGTAAGATCACAGGATTTATGGATATTTAAGAAAGCAAAAAGAGGTGTAAAGAGAGAGAGCTAATGCTCTTTCTGATAATTAGGACAGATCTCTGATTCTTAGGAAAAATACAATAAGTTCACC
The DNA here is from genome assembly GCF_030020395.1 of Manis pentadactyla. NCBI lineage: Eukaryota > Metazoa > Chordata > Mammalia > Pholidota > Manidae > Manis > Manis pentadactyla. Next base: position 38,371,124 of record NC_080020.1, read on the forward strand.
CTTAGTTATTACAAAGCAGGTCAGACAAAGTACAGAAGCTTAAAGGAAAAAAGGAATGAGTCTGAGTTTATTTTGATGTCCTTTCCACTCACTAATTTACCCACAGTAAGACAATGCTAATCTTTAGGTCAAGAGGAATGTGTATGTGAATTCTAGCAATATATTCATTTTAATAAATTTGATCACCATAGAATAATTATGAATAATTTGTGTAGTTTGTTGTATAGGACTTATACTGTCACTTAAATTTATATCAAGGTAAATCAAATCCGTTTTTTTTATAACATGTTAGATTTTTTTCAAATTTAATGTTCCCTTAAAATAATTTTACAGCATATCATGAATTCAACATTTTTATTTGTTTGTTTTATCAACTTTTTTAGTCCAATTAATCAAAAACACCAGAGTAAATTCATCTTTCTTCTAGTCACAAAAATCATTCTTCATCTGAAAACTTAAACTTTACCTTTGCATTTATTTTTATGCAAGATATTTCTCTTATAATTTATCTTCATCAGCAAGAAATTCGTGTTCCTTGTTTCTCAACATTTCCTTCATATTTCACCTTCTTGTTCTTAATTGCTGTCTGTGTGGTTATTTTCCTCATATAAATAACACTCCTTTAAATACAAAGTTTGATTTATTGTCCCTATACACTTATCTAGTTCCCACTTTGATAAAGTAACATTAAATTCTCCCTTAAACTTGGAAAGAATGTGACAATATAGTTTGCTCATTCACTTATTCAAAGAATGTTTATTAAACACCTATACTATGGATTATGCAAATTCCAGTTGCTGCAACACTATAGAAGTATTGGGAAATATCATCCAGAACTCAACACTGGCCATAGAAGAATATATACTACCCATGTATTATAAAAAGGGTCAACTATAGCTCAGATTCCCTATATTATAATGATGATCAATTTTGGAATTTTTGTGAAATTCCATTTCTATTCTGTTTTGGATGACCTATCAAGTATATGACATTGAAAGTAGAGACGCATAAGAAAAGAAAAGGAAATAAAGGAAAGGAAGGAAGGAAGGAAGGAAGGAGGGAAGGAAGGAAAGAAGGAAAGAAGGATAGAAAAGATGAAAGAAGGAAGAGAGGAATGGAAGGAGGGAGGGAGGGAGGGAGGAAAGAACAGAAAGTTAGGAAGGAAGGAAAAAGAAAAGGAAAGAAGAAAAAAGGGAAAGGAAAATCCTCAGTGCCTTTATCGAATAAGTTTTATCCTTCCTACCAAATCTCTCACAGGTAGTTCTGGTAAGAGATATCTGTTTCACTAAGAAATAGCTTAGAGAATGAAAAATTAGCTTATTTGGATGATCAACTAGAATTATTTCCTCATATATTCTCTGACATATTACATTGCAGAGTTACTTATAAACAGGTTTATAAAATCAATAGCAGTTTAAAGAAAACAAAGTAACTAGCCATAATGCATTTACCAGAAATATATTAAAATATGTGGAAATATATTCTTTCCCCATACCTTTTATTCTTTACTTCCTAATTATTCCTAAAGATAAGCCCAAGAAAAACTTTGTAACTCTCATGCCCTTATTCCTGAGCCTCAGACAAGGTTAGATAGTATGTTTATCATTACTTGTATTGTTATTATTATCATTATGATCTCTTGCTTGTGATATCTGAGAAAGCAGTAACTAGGTTAGACCACTGTATGCATAATTGCTAGTACATAATAGGAGCCCTATAAGTTTTTGAATGAACTAAGCTTATAAAATATCATAAAGATATAAACCCATATATTAATATTTAATATATGCATATACATAGATATTTATGTATACATATATAATGTATAAATATAAATTGCTTTTTCAAAATAATCACTGATAATTTGATTATGGTATAAACTAAGATTATTTAGAGGATAGCAAGTACATGGTACTATAATTAATAAAATAATATATATCATATTTTACTTAAATTACTATCTATTTTATTAAATTACACATATCTCAGTTTTCTTTTGCTTAGTGTTGTCTTGGTATACTTACCTTTATTGTTTTGACTTCACCCTAACTGTATAATTACATATACAACATATTTGTAGAGAGAAAATAGTTAAGTCTTGCTATTTTTTTAAATCTAGTCCTTAAAAGAGATTAGGACACAGATACATGCAGAGAGGGAAGACCGTGTGAAGACATAGGGAGAAGACAGCCATCTGCAGGTCAAGGAGAAAGGCCTGGAGCAAAAGAAAATGTTCTTGCCAACGTCTTGATCTTAGACATATACTATATAGGATTGTGAGAAAGTAAATTTCTGGTTATTTTTAAACAACCTAGTCTGTGTTACAGGTATCCCCCACTATCTGAAAGAGTGTTCCTATGAAACCTTTCAAAAGTCAAAATGATGTAAACTGAGGAAGAAATAATTGTTAATTTATATGAAAAAAATTTTCAACATTCACAAAACATGAAATTGAAAACGTCTCTAATTCTTTTTGAAAGATATTTTTCCATGGATAGAATTTTGGATTGACAGGTGTGTTCCCTCATACCGACAGATGGTATTCCATTGTCTTTTGGTTTCCATACAGTCAAAAAGTCATCTGAATCTTATTATTTTTGCTTTTCTTTATATGTAATATACTCCCTACTCCAAGTTTTTAAAAGTGTTTATCTTTAGTTTTGCAAAGTATGACTATTTTATAGTTAGGTGTGACTTATTTTTTATTTAATCTGCTTAGGGTTCCCTGAATTTACTGAAACCTATTTTGATGCTTTCATCAGCTTGAGTGATTTCTCAATTATCATCTCTTCAAATAATACTTCTGTTCTTTTCTCTCTTCCTGGACTCAAATTTTATGCATATTAGTCAAGTTGACCACATTTCACATGTCTCTTATGCATTATTCTGTTCTGTTCTGTTCTTTTTCTCTCTGTACTTTAGTTCAGATATTTTATTACTCAGTCTTTGGGTTCACTAATCTTATCTTGTAGTCTTCAATCTCCTATTAAAGCCATCTAATAACATCTTAATATTGACCATTGCACTTTTTGGTTCTAGAGTAAGTTTGACAAACTGTAACACCTGGACCAAATACACCCCACCACCTGTTTTTGTAAGTAAAGTATGATTGGATTATAGTCACATCCACTTGTTTGTGTATTGTGTATTCCTGCTTTTACATTACAGCAGTGGAGTTAAGTACTTGTGATAGAAATCATATGGCTCACAAAGCCCAAAGTATTTACAAATAGGTGCTTTTAAAAAAAAGTTTGCTATCCCTAGTTTAAAATGTTTATTTGTTCTATATATGGATTCCAGTTCTCTGTTGAAATTCATGTACTTTGTTCATCATTTCTCCAGTTATTTTAAAATTTTTATAATAATTATTTTAGAGTCTTTGACTACCATCTTCAATAAGTGGATAGTTTCTAGGTCTACTTCTACTGTCTGATTTTTCTTATAATTTATAACCACGTTTTTCTGATTCTTCTTAAGTCTCAACTTTAAATAATTATATTCCAGTCATTGTTTATAAAAGAACGATACTGACTGAAGTAAATGTTACTTTGTCCAGCAGTATTGGCCCTTTCCTTCAGTAAGCAGGTTGAAGGACCACTTACAATTCAAACAAATTAATCTGTGTTGGGCCTGAGATTCTTTTTATTGAGACACAATTCACAAATGTCTGAAGTGCAAGTTCTGTAGTATGTTTGTTAATTTGTCCTCTAGTGACACTTTTTTATCTAAGCACCATGAGGCTGCACATTCCCCTCTTTCCTGGTGAACTTCTTTCTCTCTTGATTAGCATCCTGGCATGTGGCTGCCAGTTCCTCCCTGAAATAATGCTTTTTTGGAGGTTTTGAGCCTAACTAGCTTCCCACCTCACAGAGATTCAAAATCTGGCAAAGAGAGCTTCAGTGTGTATTTTTACAAGCCCCTTTAGAATAACTCTGATGCTAAAACACTGTGGGACTGGGATTTATTTCACTCTGACTTTCTAGTCAGCCTCTGTGTTCTCCACTGCTGTAGCACCCAGCAAATTCCCTTTGAGAAAACCACCTACATATTTGGGGCACTTCTAGATTTCAATTTGCCATGCCAGACAGCATGGCCCCAAAATTCTTCTGCTTTCCTTTTCACCTATTAGAGGCCTTCTGCCTCTAGTTAGGGGTCATCAATCTTACATATTTCTCTAAGGGAAAAAAAAATCAAGCTGATGATCTCAACTCACCCAGGAAAGCTCTTCTCTCTCTAGAATTTAATATATATGGTCTTATTTAATTCCATAGCTCTACAATGTTTTTAGAAGTATAATTTTTTAATTCACTCATTTTTTTTTTGGTTGAAATGATTACTTCAACATATTACAACTTAGTTGGAGGTGGAAATCCCAAATTAAATATAATTCTAACTGGTATGGCTAAGAGCCTGACAATATAAGCCCCAATTTACCTTTCTGCCTTTTCGATTACTGCTCCCTAGCTCATATGCTGTGCTACAACAAAATTGGATTTTTTAGTGTTTTTTAGTAACACACCAAATTTTCCTGCCTCTGAGTGCCTGTTCATGCTGGTCTTAGCAGCTTGTGCCCACTGAAATTCTGTATGTTCTCACAGTCTCACTTAAAATATCACTCTTTTATGCTTAAATCCTCAATGGGAAATAATCTCTCCCTGCTTTAAAACACTCTCCAGATATATTTTACCTTCCTTGTAATATATAATATTTTGTCTTATCTTCTCTGTTTTTATAAAAAATTATTTATCTTTTACCCCTCAATAGACAGATTATAAATGTCTTTCAAGTAAGATGTAGTCAAGTCTTTACAAATAAGGACTGTGCTCAACTCTCTTTATAGATCCTTGTAATGGTTGCATGTATGCATGTAAATGAATGAGATGGGGCAACTGATCACTAGACAAGACTCTCTTCTGCCATGGCTATCTCTGCTTCTGTGCTAGGCGAAGAATAGCTATTATAAAAATAGCTTTATGTAGGTATAATGACTTGAAAGAAACTATACATGTTTGGTTTGTGCTATTTGACAAGTTTTGACATAAATATACACCCATGAAACAATCATCACAATGAAAATAATAAATGTAGCACTGGAAAGTTTTCTCTCATTCCCCTTTGTAACCTTTCCCTACCACATCCAAACCCACACAGTGATCTATTTTCTGTTACTAAAGAATAACTTATTTTCCTGAATTTTATATAGTCATACAGTGAGTGCTCTTTTCTTTTAATACATGTTTTTGTATGTTGATGGATATTTGGATAGACATAGGTTTTAATGTTTCTTGGATTAACTAGAACTAGAATGGCTGGATCGTATGGTAGGTGTATATTTAACTATTTTAGAAGCTATAAACCTGTTTCCAAAGTGATTTTACCATTTTAAATTAACAAATTTATGAGAGTTTCAGTTTCTCCTTATTCTTGCCAATACTTGGTATGGTTAATCTCTTTTACTTTAACTATCGTAATAGGTATGTAGTGGTATCTCATTGCAATTTTAATTTGTTTCTCTAGTGATAAATGGTACTCAGCATTTGTGTATGTCCATGAAATTATTTGCCATCTACTCATTTTTTAAACAAGATGTACACACACATATACAAACACACAGAGCCACTTTTGATTAAACCCTAATTAGTTCTCTGACCCAGTATTGTCCAGACTCCCTAATTTATGAATATATAATTGAAATTTAGAGACTTAATCTTTTTGAGTGACTGGGCATATAAAATGTTATCAAAAATACCATGGACAAACTTATTTCTCATAGTCTTTGAAGCAAAGGATGCTAATTTGCAGAGAAATAACAAAATGCATATTTAGAGAGAGGGAGATATAGAAGAGATATACAGAATACTGTTTGGATTCCAAACATCTTTCTAAATTCCACTTCCTGTTATTCCTGAATTCCAACTGCTTTTTGATCTCATGTCTTAGGAGGCACTACTTTCTTTTCACTTGATCTAGGTCAAGTTATCTTTTATAATTTGCAACCAAAGCTACTCAAGAAATGCTGATCTAATTCACTAAATATCTCTGCAGTCTTGGCAGTAGGTTTTAAAGGTTGAATGATTATTTCACAGCAATTCAAGCATTTATTCTTTGTAAGGTGTCATATTTAGCAAATATAATTTCACTGCATATAAATATACCATATTTTATTGTTTTCATTTCTAGCTTATAATAACCTCTGTATATAGTGTTTTCACAGAATTAATGGCTGGTTAGGGTTAATGACTCTCAACTATGCCATGGGCCATCAACTCTTTTCAGTTGGCCATTAATCCCCAGGAAATGCCTTGTACCTCAATCATTATGGTTTAATTAGGTCATTAAGAAGCTGCTGGTTAATTGCCACATTACAAGCATCAGGAGATGGGCAGGTGGCTGCAAAGACCAGAGGAATCACAGCAATCACAAAAACAGAAAAAAGTAATTGTGTTTGTGTGTGTGTGTACAGAATTAGAAAATATTTCTATATATTTACCTGATAATTTTTAATTAAGATGTTCATATGATTACAAAATTTTTTGAACAAAGAAATATAATTACGTTAATAATCCCTCATGAAAGTAATCAAATTTCAAATTTTATAAAGAATAATAGTCTAAAAATGTCCTAAGTTTGACTTAATATTATTGCATAGAATAAGAATAGTTTGAAATCTAGATGTTTCATCAACTAGTTACATTGTTTTGGTAAATCTTTGTTTGAGAATATAAAGTTATACTTTTTACAAAAAAGCAATATCAAGAATAAAAGTTTTCACTTATACATCCTACGGTTATTAAAAAGATAAGAGAATATTTTGAGCAACTTTATATATATTTAAGTTATATATAATTCTAGCAATTTATATGAAATAAATTCCCTGAAAGATACAAAACTGCCAAAGCTTTCTTAGGAATAAATAGCCAACATAAGTCCCACATCCATTAAATAAATTGAATTTATGGTAAATTTATTCCCCCTAAGAAAACCCCACAACAAGGTGGCTTCACTAAACATTTAACAAAGAAAGAATACTTCTACACAAACTTGTCCAAAAATGCATATCTAGACACATGGTCTTCAATCCCCTTCTTCTGGAAGAGAATTTATATAAAAAGAGTGAACAGTTTGAATTTGGTGAAGATGATACTTCAGTTTTGACACTAAGGCTCTGAACTTGATAAGGGAACTTGATACAGTTCCTTTCAGAATAAAAAATATTAAATAAAAAGAAATAGCCAATATCAACATTACTTAAGAAAAATGAGCACAAACTTCAGGATACAAACTATGGGATACCATACAATATAAAAAAAGCTGTAAGAAGGAATAGTACTGAATTAATATAAAAATCTTGTTTTCTCATAATAGGATCCTACTGGAAATTATACATGAACTGTTTTTCTAAAAGGCATAAATTGTGAGGACCATAAAAGTAACTAAGCAAATGTTTAAGGATAAAGTTTTTTTAAGGTAGATATTAATATGTTAATCTTAATTCAATTTAAGACCATTTATTAAATGTTCATTGTCTGAAAGGCATTATGAGAATTAATGCTAGGAAAACAAGATGAAATCCAATCAATTTTTAAAAATCAAATTGTTTTCTCTGTCCACATTTCTGAATGGTACAGCTCATCACATTCTTTTTTTTTTTTTTTTATTGAAGGGTAGTTGACACACAGTATTACATTACATTAGTTTCAGGTGTACAACATAGTGATTCAACATTTATATACATGATAATTCTAGGTACCAGCTATCACCATACCAAATTGTTACAATATTTTGACTATATTCCTTATGCTATACATTACATCCCAGTTACTTATTTACTTTACAATTGGAAGTGCGTGTATATATATATATATATTTATTTATATTTTGTGTGAGGGCATCTCTCATATTTATTGATCAAATGGTTGTTAACAACAATAAAATTCTCTATAGGGGGGTCAATGCTCAATGCACAATCATTAATCCACCCCAAGCCTAATTTTCGTTAGTCTCCAATCTTTTGAAGCTTAACAAACAAGTTCTTACATGGAGAACAAATTCTTACATAATGAATAAGTTACATAGTGAACAGTACAAGGGCAGTCATCACAGAAGCTTTCAGTTTTGCTCATGCATTATGAACTATAAACAGTCAGTTCAAATATGAATATTCATTTGATTTTTATACTTGATTTATATGTGGATATCACATTTCTCTCTTTATTATTATTATTTTTAATAAAATGCTGAAGTGGTAGGTAGATACAAGATAAAGGTAGAAAACATGGTTTAGTGTTGTAAGAGAGCAGATGTAGATGATCAGGTGTGTGCCTATAGACTATGTGTTAATCCAAGCTAGACAAGGGCAATAAAACATCCACGTATGCAGAAGATTTCTCTCAGAATGGGGGAGGGGGTGAGGTTCTAAGCCTCACCTCTGTTGATCCCCATTTTCTCACCTGATGGCCCCCCTGCGACTGTGCCTGTCTTAGGTTGTTCCTCCCTTGAGGAATCTTACCTGTCTCTGGCTAACCAGTCAACTTCCGGGGCCATACAGGGAAACAGCTCATCACATTCTTGCTCATTAAACAGCACTGCTTTTGATTGTATATATTATAATTGGAAACATTTTGTGCCCACAATACCATTACTCTACACAAGTCTGTGATGAAGATAATAGTAACTGACAATCTCAGGAACAGAGACAGAGCAAATACATTGGAAGGTTTCCATTAATTAGTTACTGTGGTCATTAGGGCAAAAGTATGTCTGAATTAAAGGTTGTTTAAAACTCAAAGGAATAAGAGTTCTACATATTTCAGCCTACAGGACAGTTTGGCCTAGAGTACAGATCAGCGGAAATATATTCCATGATACCAGAAAGGTCTCCATTGTGCACTGTTCCCAATACTAAGATTTTTAAATGCCAAAAGAAACCTGGTATTAGGCAGTAAGGAGGATAAGAGATGCATATTGTTTTACTAACTTCCTGTGTATCATGAAGTTCACATTGCTTTTGAATTCCCCTTCATTAAAATGTCCTTGTTCACTCATTCAGCCAATACATGAGGACCTGTGACAGGATCTGTTTCAAATCTTGGAAACACAGCAGGGGAACAAGACAAAGTAGGTCCTTCCGATCTGTAATCTGCATACATTCTAGTGGGGAAGGAGAATATAATAAACAAACATACATGCTTTCAAAGAACTTCAAGTGCCATTCAGTGAAATAAAGCAGGAAGTTTTGACAATTTTGATTAGGTCATCAGAGATGACCTCTTACAGACAGTGCCATTTGAAGTGGAATTTGGGCAGAAGAAGCCAGCCTGTGAAGATGAGTGTGGGGGGACAGTTTGAAAGCAGAAGGAATGGCTGATTCACAAATAGTGAAGTGGAAATGAGAAGATGCATCTGGCTAGAATATAGCGGGTGAGAGAGGAGCCCAATGAGGTAAGATTGGGGAGGCTTTTGTAAGCAGCTGAGCAGTTGGGTTTTTATGCTAAGTGCATTTGCAATCTGTGTGAGAATGTTGAGGTACTGGGAATAAGAGTATGACATCTCAGGATGATGTCAACCCAAACAATCCAGACTTGGGAATCACTGGCATATGACTGTATTTAGAACCATGAAATCAAATGAAAATGTGTCAATAGAGAACAGAAGCAGCCCCAAGATGGGAAAGCAGGCTGTTCCTACAGTGACTAGGTGCTCTGGAGCTCCATGAGTCATGGCCATGTTCTTTCATATTTCTGCCAAGTTGAGGAAGGGGAGTTTAAAGAAGATGAAGAATATAGGTTGTTCCTGGAGGCTTTGTTGAGAAGGTTGGGTCCAGTTTAGGAGGTTTGAGAAATAATAGTAGCAGCCCAAGAGAACAGGGTTGAATTCTATAACTAGGACAGATGTGTGTCCTCTATTTTATTAAGTTCCCATCTTCGAAAATCAACAAATATGATTTGCTTGGAACTTGCCACACTACAGTCACAGAGCGGCCAACTTCCCACCCAAGACATGAACCTGATGGCTTTTCAACCTGGAATCTTTTATTGTTTTCTCCACTTCTCAGAGGCCATTCTTTGAGGGGAAATTTGCTATTATCTCCCCTAATGCCAGTGCAGTGGTTAGCAGCTTTCAGCAATTTATATTCAGATGAACTGTACTTGGTCTTTTGTGAAATATTTTCTTTGTGCTAGCATATACCACAATTGTATTTTAACTCTTTTTTTTTTAATGTTTCTTTATATGTGTTGTCATAAATGGTTCTTCTCTATCAATCCTTTTTTCTCATTAGATTCGAAGTAAAAAGAACAAACTAAAGGGAGACACAGCAGAGGCCACTGTTTAGGGGGCTTGCAAGCTCTTCCCTAGTGTCAGAGTTTCCTCTAACTTTGCAACATCTTTTATTCCAGTTCCAGCTAATCCTTCTGCTTTTAAGTATGGCCCTCTGGCTAATGTTGACCTTGTCTCATCTAGAAATTGCTAATCCTGTCAGCTCAGAAAAGTTGCAGGCTGAAACAGCTTCTGAAAGCCATCATTACCCCTGCTCTCTTCCCAAAGAAACCAAAGCAATAAAAACCACCCATCAGCCAAGGTTCAAACAACAAAATGGAAACCAATATCCATTTTCAGAAATGACAGCATTTGATGGAGGAAGTTTGTTAACCATGTGTGAAATGACTGGAATGGTTAGGTAATCAACCATGCTCAAAAGCAGGGGCACTGTCTCCCCAGGGCTAGAGGGCTGAAGAGAGGGGATAGTGTTACTATAACCTAGAAGTGGTCTGTCCAGGGACTGCTGAGGCTGCCCCACGCAGAGAGAGAGAAGGATACATCCTCAGGTTTCTCCTTTTCTCCATCTCTCCAATCTGCCATTGGTGTCTCCTATTAGCCAAAGCCAGATGGAGGCGATTAGCAGAGGAAGCTGGGAAATGCAGGTTGCAGGGATCAGCCCCACTGCCATAGGGGAAGGGCAAGTGATGGTTCTGAGGGCAGACAGACCTGACACTACCACAAAGTGCTCCAGATTACAGTTCAACAGTGGTAAAGAAACTCTAGCAGGATCCTACATTTCATAAGGGTAGATGCAGTAAAAATAAGAAAAGCATTTGAGCAGTTTCTGTTCAATCAGACAAACCTCATTCTGAAAAACTACAGTTTTAGGGTAAAGTGCATCTTTTGACATCTGTTTTAAATACAACAAGTACATTTTCCAGTTTTTTAAAAAAACTTACTAATAATTTAGTGTTACTCAAATTCCTACACATTAGAGCTGAATATGCATCCAAGAAAGACTGGGGGAGAAGAAAGCACATTTTGTGCACAGAGTAGCTCTCCACAAGGTAGAGTCAAAACTCCTGACTTAAAATCAGATCTCGGTACACATCCGTTTTCTTTGCAGAGATGTACCAAGTATAGCCTACTGCTGGTAAGTCTGTTCTTTACTTCTAGTTTTTCATAGGTACATAAAAACAGGATAAACATCTAAATATGTCTGAAAGTCAACTAGCTGATTTTGACTCCTACGAGAAGTGCTAAATTTAATTAGGAAGACAAAGAATCCAGTCTGAAAAACCAAGTTTACAACTATGAAATTCTTCATGTGCTAATGTTTTCTGCATACCTTAAAGTGCTCTTACCTGTTTATTTATTTGTAAAACGCAGTTAGCACCACCTACACTAGCTACATCAAATGATTCTTGTGAGGGCAAAGGCAGGTTAGAAAATGCTTTGAAAATGTTTAATTAGGTACCAATGTGAGACAGTATTATCCATGTTAATTTCTTTTCCACTGAAAAGTATTTAATACTTGACATTTTCCATAGCACAAGTCACTTAAAAGAAATAGGGCTTAATAAATGATAGCATGTTTCCCCACTGTGACCCATAAACCTATGATACTTTAAGAAGAATGATGAACAGAATTTACCAAGAGAAGAAATTGAGGCTGCAGATGTCCCCAGGTGCTGCAAAATAGTCATTATGGATGACTGTGATCCATGTGCTAAATAAGTACATGAATAAGTAAGTGATGCTCTGCCCAGTTGAAAGTTTGTAGCCAAGTAACAGCTGCAGTCTTAAAGAAATAAACTCTTATAGGAGTAGCCAAACCACATATGCTTTGTCTTAATTTTCTCTTGCTCAGAATGGAGTTTTACTCCCACTCATACATAATGGGAGTAAATTTTCCCCATTTTCCAAGGCCGGACTGATTCCATCACTGAAATTATAAGTCAGGTTACATAGAAATCCATCTATACCCTGCATCTTGATATTCTAGCCTTCTGTGGGGGGCAAAAGCAAAGTTTTCTATCACTAGGCCAACTAAGATTAAAGCTGAAATGATGAACCAGAATTTTTGTTTTACAAGACAGCAGAGGTAGTAGAAACTTCTCAATTTCATTGCGAAGGGAGTCAGGGCAGAGCTATGGGAAGGCAGAAGTGGAAACTATGGATGTCATCTTAGCTCACTCTGCAGGACTTTGTTTCTTTTTTTTTCTTTTTCTTTTTGTTCTCCTTTATTTCTGGTTTATTTAACTCCTCATAATGATGAAACTTGCCCATATTGTTGCATGTAGCAGTTCATTTTTTGTTTTTATATTTTTGCGGAGTAGTGTTCCTTTATTATGCATATACTACCATTTCTTTATCCATTTTCCTATTGTTGGGCATTTGTTTCTTCTCTGTTATGAATAAAGCCACCAAAGACATTCTTATACCAGTCTTTTTGTAGATATATGTTTTAATTTCTCTTGGGCAACCTAAGAGTTGAATAGCTGGGTACAGAGGACTGACAGCACTGAACTGAGTCATAGGTGTTTAATTGTATAAGAAAATGACAAACAATTTTGCAAAGCAAATGACCATTTTATCCTCCCACCAGCAAGGGAGTTTTGGTGGCTTCATATTCTTTCCAGTATGTGACATTGTGGATCCATTTGATTTTGGTGATTCTAGTGGGCATGAAGTAGTGTGTTGGATATTAGTGATGACAGTGAGCCTCCTTGCATTCCTTTTAATTTTAGGGTTAAAGTGCTCAACATTCACCATAAAGTAGGCTGTAAGGTAAACATTTTGTGTAAATGCCTCTTACCAAATTGAGAAAGTCCCCTTCTATTGCTAGTTTGCTGAGTGATTTTACCACAAATGGTTGTTGGACTCTCAAGTGCTTCCACTACACCTATTAACAACGTTGTATGTTTTTCTTCTCCTTTATTCTATTAATGAAGAGAATTTCTTGATCTGTTTCACAAATATGAAGACAACCTTATTTATATATTTATATATTGCTGGATCTGATTGCTAATATTTTGCTAAGGACTTGTGTGTCTGTGTTCATGAGGAATATTAGTCTGCAATTTTCGTGATCAGACTTATGCTTTAAAAGTCTAATTCTGATTGCTGTGTTGAGAATGGACTCCTCAGGAAACAAGTTTGGAAGCAGAGAGGCCAACAGGGTGATACTGAAGTTATCCAGACAAGAGAGGCTCAGTAGTTAGGTGACTTTGGGCAAGCCAGACACTATCTTGTGGCCTCCATTTATCAACCTGAAATAATGCTTTTTTCTGTTTATGACTTCGTTGTCGTGCCTTTAAAATCTTCTCCCTTTTTGTTGCCCTTTGGAGCATCTCTCTGCTTGCGAGAGAGGATGCTGCCCATTCATGAATCACTTAACAAAACCAATTAGATCTTCAAATGTTCTTGGTTGAATTTTGTTTTCTAACACAATAACTGGACCATATATATGAAAGAGTGGCTCTCAAAATACTGGGCATCAGGCAGGAAGGACAGCAAATCACAACTAGATTCCAGCCCCCTAAGCCTTTTCCTGCCCCTTCTCCAAGCCTCAGAGCATCTTCCGGGGCCGCTCCCCGACCGGACATCAGGCAGTCTGAGTGACTCGTGACTCCCTCTTTCCCTCTGTTTCGCACTCTGCCTCCAGGGCACCGCCCAACTCACTGACCCCCAACGCTGCCACCCTGAATTCTGCCGATCTACTAAAATGTAGCAGGGAACGGGGAATGAGACAGGCACACAGATGTCTCCAACGCAGGAAAGGCGCACTGGGCTGTTGGCGATGCAGCTCAGACCGTGCCGCCGTGCGGGGGCTCCCTGCGTCGTGGGGAGAAGCTTCAACGACTGAAGCGGTAAGGCCCGGGACCCCTGGGGCTCGGCTCTTCCTCTGCCAAGTGATGGCGTGGACTAGATGCTTCCAAGGTCCTGACAGCAAAGACCCCACACCCGGGTGCCGAGCAGAGGCCCCCCTCCCGGAAGCCGCAATGCCCAGGGGCTAGGAGTGCAGACGTCACGGGAACCGGCGAGGGCAGCTCCCAACATGTGCCCTTCTCCGCAGTCAGGGGCCGAGGGCCCGGGGCCGCTCTACCCGGCCCGGCAGCCGCGCAGCCCGTGCGGCGCAGCGCCAGGACCGCGCGCCGCCGCCGGGCGCCCGGCGTCCCGAGGCCCGGTGGGGTCGCCCGGGAGACGCCCACGTGCCCCGCAGCCCCGCCCCCGCCCGGGCGGCCGCGCGCGGGGACCGCCGCTCCCCAGGACTTTGTTTTTTAATATAGGTTTTGTTTAATCGTGAAGCAGTGATAATTTGCTTAATCATTCCTTTTACAAATAGTTACAGACTACCTACTCTATGCTAGCTCTGTGACTATCTTCAACTCTGCGGTTCATACAGAGAAATCACTCACCTCGGTGGCTCATATCAACTCCTGGGGTATTGAAAACACACATGTACTGAGAGAAACTGTTTAAATATCTTAAGATCTAAACCTTTAAATGTATGAATATTTAATTTTCAAATCTACTAACATACAAAAACCTCGGATACTGAAGTAATTCAACCTGAACCTCCATATTCTTAGTGGATCATCATTAAAATCTACATCTCCAACCTCTGTCGTCTTTACCTTTAAAATCTTTGTAGTGTCTCAAGTTCAACATTTCTATCAAAGCCTTAAAACTGACCTTTAAATGCAAAAAAAGGGGGTGTTTCCTTTTACTCCTCAGGTGGAATTCTCTCTGTCATTAGATTCTCACATGGGCAGCCCCAAAGCTACCACATCAAACCAGTCATTCCTATTTCCCATTGCCACCTCTCCAGTGCTGGTCTCCTTGTTTTAATCTGACCAATGGCATCATTCTCTTAACTGGCGACCCTGTCTATGTACAGCACTATACACTCCTCCCCATAATCTGTTTCACACATTGTTGACAAAGTAATCCAATATTCCCCAAACGTGATATCAAATACAATCACTTCTTCCTCAAAAGTTCTCCAATGAGGCTCTTCCGGGAAACCCACCGGGGCGCGCGGAGGAGGGAGCGGTGGTGGGCTGCGGAACCCGGCGCCGCGCCCGGAGGGGCGGGGCCAACCGAACGGCTGGCCCAGCGCGCGCGTAGCTAGGCAACAAGGAGAGACGCGGCGTCCGGACGGCGCGCGCGTAGCTAGGCAACAAGGAGAGACGCGGCGTCCGGACCGCGCGCGCGTAGCTAGGCAACAAGGAGAGACGCGGCGGCCGGCCGCCCCTGACGCGCCTCTCCGTCCCGGTGGTCGGCGAGCGGAAGCCGCCCGGGGCCCTGTGGCGCGGAGATGAGCAGGTCTGCGGCGCTCCTGCTCTACTTGCTGGCCTGCAACGTCTGGAAGGCGGTGACCAAGACGCTGAGGGAGCCCGACGCGGGAGTCCAAGAGGTCACGCTAAAGGTCCATGTCAGTGACGCCAGCACCCATCAGTCTGTCCCAGATGCGCTCATCGAGATTTTCACCAATCAGGTCTCTATCGCCTCTGGCACTGCGGGGACAGATGGTGTTGCCTTCATCAAGTTCCAGTATAAGCTGGGCAGTCGGTTGATCGTCACGGCCACAAAGCACGCCTACGTGCCAAACTCAACCCCGTGGAAGCCCATCCGGTTACCCGTGTTTTCTTCCCTGAGCCTTGGCTTGCTTCCAGAACGATCTGCGACTCTAATGGTATATGAAGATGTTGTCCAAATAGTATCAGGATTCCAAGGTGCCCGGCCACCGCCTCGTGTGCATTTCCAGAGAAGAGCTCTGCGATTGCCTGAGAACACCAGCTATAGTGACCTGACCGCTTTCCTCACGGCCGCCAGTTCCCCCTCAGAGGTGGACAGTTTTCCTTTTTTGCAAGGATTAGATGGAAATGGAACAGGAGACGGCACCAGATACGACCTGACGCCAGTCACAGCCGTCAGTGTCCACTTGCTCGGCAGTGATGGAACAGCAATGCTGGTGGATGGGCCCATTTATGTCACCGTGCCCCTGGCCACACAGAGCAGTCTAAGGTACAATGCCTATGTCGCAGCATGGCAGTTCGACCAGAAGCTGGGAACGTGGGTGAAGAGTGGTCTAGGCCTTGTCCACCAGGAAGGCAGTCAACTGACGTGGACATACATTGCTCCTAAGTTGGGGTACTGGTTGGCGGCCATGTCCCCCCCCAACCCAGGTGCCGTTGGCACACAGGACATTAGCCCGCATCACATGGTGTTTCTTTTGGCCATTTTAGGAGGAATGTCTTTCATACTTTGGGTTTTGCTGCGTCTCCTTTTATATTATTGCAGGCGGAAGTGCTTAAAACCCCGTCAGCACCACAGAAAACTGCAGCTTCCTGACGCCCTGGAGAGTTCCAAAAGAGATCAGTCAACCTCCATGTCCCACATCAACTTGTTGTTTTCCCGGCGTGAGTCGGAATTCCCAGGCCCGCTCTCTGTCACTAGCCACGGCCGCCCGGATACCCCAGGCACAAAGGAGCTGATGAGTGGAGTCCACTTAGAAATGATGTCTCCCAGCGGAGAGGGGGACATGCGCACCCCCATGCTAAAGCTTTCCTACAGTACCTCACAAGAATTCAGCTCCCAGGAGGAACTTATGTCTCATAAGGTAGAGGACAAAAGCCAAATCTCCTTTGAGAACCTGACGCCAAGCGGGACCTTGGGAAAAGACTACTGTAAGTCTGTTGAGAGTTTCCCCTTAAAGTCCAGAAAATCTGTGGAAAGAGAAGGCTACGAGTCCTCTTGCAACAGTGACTACAGGAGGAGTTACAATGCCATGCTGTCACAGCCTTTATTTGAAAAGCAAGACAGAGACAGCCAGGCCTCCGGGAACCATATTTCCACAGGAAGTAAGCTCACTGTTCAGGAACACATGTACCCTACACCCTCATCTCCTGAAAAAGAACAGCTGCTGGACCGCAGACCTATGGGATGTATGATGTCGAGATCAGTAGACCACCTGGAAAGACCCACATCCTTTCCACGGCCCGGACAGTTGATCTGCTGCAGTTCCGTTGACCAGGTCAATGACAGCGTTTACAGAAAGGTGTTGCCTGCGTTGGTCATCCCCGCTCACTACATGAAACTCCCAGGGGACCATTCCTATGTCGGCCAGCCCCAGGTCATCCCGGCTGACCAGCAGCTTGAGATCAAAAGGCTGCAGGCAGAGCTGTCCAGTCCTCATGCAGGGATCTTCCCTCACCCCTCCTCCCAGATCCAGGCCCAGACCCTGTCCTGCCAGGCAATCTCTCAGCAGCACTTGCAGGGCGCAGGTACCCAGGAGTGGACCCCGCAGAACACATCCATGTCAAAGTCCCTCTCCATCCCAGCATCCCTGAATGATGCGGCCTTGGCTCAGATGAACAGCGAGGTCCAGCTCCTGACTGAAAAGTCTGTGATGGAGCTTGGGGGTGGGAAGCCACCCCCACACCCCCGGGCGTGGTTTGTCTCCCTGGATGGCAGGTCCAACGCGCATTTTAGACATTCCTACATTGATCTCCAAAGAGCTGGGAGGAACGGAAGTAATGATGCCAGTTTGGATTCTGGTGTGGATATGCATGAACCAAAATCTGCCCGGAAGGGAAGAGGAGACCCTTTGTCTCTTCCACAGAACCACCCTGCTGTCCAGGAGCATCCGCAGAAAGAGTCTAGGGCTGCGGACAGCACGCCCTACATGCAGCTTGTGTACCTGGATGACAATGACCAAAGTGGCAGTGAGTGTGGCACCACCGTCCGCACCCCCGAGGACAGTGCCCTGAGATGCCTGCTGGATGGCTCTGGTCGGAGATGCGGCAGCCAGCTGCCCAGCCTGCAGGAGGACACGACAAAACGAACTTCAGATGTTCCCCAGGAGCCACTGGCCAGTTCGCGACAGAGGTCTGCTCAGGAGGAGGAGGAGGAGAAGGAGGAGAAGGAGGAGAAGGAGGAGAAGGAGGAGAAGGAGGAGGAGGAGGAGGAAAAGCATGGGGATGACCAGGGTGAAGACAAGATGAGTCCCTGGCAGAAATGGGAGGAGAGGCCCCTGATGGCAGTTAATTAACATTAAGTGAGCTTTCACAGAGCCACCCACCAGGGGAATATAATAAAATTGCCAAAAATTCTTTTTAAGGAAGCACTTCCCTGTGCAGAGGAAGTTGAACAACAGCAGCCGTGTAAGTGGGTGGACTTCTCCTGCATCACTGCTTGCTGTGTAAATGTTAGAAGGTAATTAAAGTTACTACTCAGAGGAAAGGACGATGTTAATGGATGCCTCACCTCCAGGGAGATGGCCAAATGTGTCTGAATGTCGTCCCACGTACTTGATGTCCACCCAGGACACTGAGAAACCACACATGACATTTAGGTTCTTATGATGACCTCAGTTCTCCCTCAGATTCTGGGAACAGATGAAACTCTTTTTGCATTGCTTGAATCAATTTTATCATGATAATGCTCCTGTGAAGTTATTGAGACCGAGGTGTGCATTATCTCAGAGGAAGCTGTGCATCGCTGCTTTGTGCTCCTGCTTTGCTTAGGTTATTGCTTTGGTTAGACTTCCTTTCAGGTTTGCTTTTTTTAAAACACAATTTGATTATAAGGGTTTTAGTCCTTCGTTCTTGTATGTTCTGCTTCTCTGCTTCTCTATTCCATGTTCTGCGTTCTTCATTCTTGTATGTTCTGCTTCTCTGCTTCTCTATTCCATGTTTCCTTTCAGAAACTCCTGAGTGACATCTCTTAACATCTGAGGCTTTTAATGAAATCAGTCTGAAGTTTTTATCAGCTGAGAGTCCTTCAATTCTGGTCCCATTAACTCCAAGTGCCTTTTTTACAGTGACAACAGACAGTCCCCTCACTTTTCTGTTTTTCTTAACTCCTTTAATGGAGCTGCCTGGATTTTATAAAGCTGTTAAATGATACCCCTTTTCTTTAAAATGCATGCTTCCAAGTGCCCATCTGTGCCCAGAATTCCCATTTCAGTGCAGTATTCATGTGTGACGTGGATTCTGTTTAGCTAAGGTAGACTAGAGGACACTTTAGAGATCCCCTGCCTGCCTCCATCCTTTGGCCACTAGCCACTGTTATGGTTTCATTGGCTGTTTGTATATATGCTTACTATTAACTCTGGAATCCTATGGGCTGAGCTTGCTCACCAAACTTGGAGTATGGACTGAGCAAGTGAACTGAATGTGATTATTAAGAAAAATCTTATGTAGTATACAGAAGTGCCAGAATGACTCTTCTGTGCATTCGTCTTAAAGAGCTGCTTGGTTATCCAAAAATGAAAATTCAAAATAAACTCTGAAGAAAAAAAAAAAAAGTTCTCCAATGAATTGCCTTTTCCTTCATAATAAGTTCACATTTTTATTTTTTACGCTATGTATGCTCTCATAGAAATCTTGCCCTGGATGTCTTTTGAAAGTGTCCTTGTTTAAATTTACTTGCAACATTCCTTCTCAGAGACTCCTGAAAGGCTTTTCTGAGTGCTGTTCCTTTACGATTGTTCTTTTGTCAATATTTATTACATGTACCATGCTTAGTATTTGAGACTTCATTAAACTACTTTACACTGTTAATTGTCTCTGTTCAACTCATTTCTCTCGAATTAGATTGTAAGATCCTATGGATAGGATTTGGCCTTAAACTTCTCTGCATTTGTATTTAAAACATTTTCTCTTCAGCATACAGCCAATGCCCCAAGTCTAGTGTGGATAGAGAATATTTGGTGGCTATGTTAATGATGCTTGTTGTCTGTTGAAGGAAGAAAAATCTCACTAACATATAACAACACAAAGAGAAAGAGAAAAAAACAATAATTTTAAATGTAGGAACATATTTAGTTCCAAATTTAATGAATATTTAAAAGTACCAGTAGTCGGCAATCTTTACTCAATAGTCTTTCAGGAAAATCTCAGTTTGTCAGGATCTGTTAAGTTTCCTTTGTTCTTCAGGGAAGTGGACTTTGGGGTGATCCAGTTTTGAATCTAAGTACAGATTTATTTCCTCGTAGAAAACAACTTCATAAAATACTTAAATAAAAAAGAAGAAATGGCTTTCTGTGTGTATTTGCATATGTTTTCTCCTTCCTTCAAATTCTAAAACACAGTAAAATTGAGATATTCATAATAAATTGTCACAGCCCCATAGCCTATAATTCTGTCAATAGAATTTCTATCCATTCTCCACAAAGCCCTTGAATATACAGAATTAGGAAATAAACTCATTGACTTAAACCCAGGGACACAAATCCCTAATCAGAACCCAAGCACTTATTATGAGACTGGGTCTTCCGTTTCCTTGCAAAGAATGTAGAGGTGTATTGTACATCTGGAAATTAACTGAGTTCACATGGCGTGGATACAAGCAATGGTTACTAAACAAGTGAGCAAGATGCAAAACCATCTGAGCTAGTCGATCAGTGTGCTGTAGGGAGAGGAGCCTGTGGCTGTTTTTTCTTTCCCTCTCCTCTTCTCTTTGACAGACAGCAGCACATGAACATTATTTGTTAGACTATTCTACCCATGCAGTTTTTCACTTTGGTTCAAGGAAATGAAAACTGGCATTGCTCTTTCCCACATGGATTGAAAGAAATCAATACGATAGTGAAAATATTGCTGATTCTAGGGATCTGGAACATCAGAATGCCTCTAAATTTCAAGTGATTCTTATTATGAGGCCTGAACTTTAAATTTTATTAAGAAGTAAATTACTGAGTGCTTTTTCGAAAAACCTTTAAACAGATGGCACTAAAGCCCCCTTTTGAAATTATAGATGAATCATCAATGATAAAGTCTACATATCACTAGTATATCACACATTAGGTTCAATATATGGAGAAAAAGTTAAGTATGATCCAAATGATTGTGTTATTGTGACAATTTTTATGTCACTACCTATGAATTCATCATTATAGTCTTTAAAAATACCATATATCACAACATAGTTGGGAATTCAAATAAAAAGAAGAAATTAAAAATACATGAATCAGGTTATATTTTAGAGTTTTCTCAATTGTTATTTGATAGTTCAATAATAGTGAATTATGTTTTCACTTTGTAGCATACCTTTCAGTGAACCAAATCCCCTTTTATAACCTTTTCATTATCTTTTTATAGAGAATCCCACAGTACACCACTATGCATTTACTGCTATTTAAGTGAAGATGTTAGATAGCAAGCCTTGTGAAGACATAAGTGTCTAGCAATGATAGAGAATTATAGGAAATAAAGATACTATCAAATTCCTGAATAACTGTTAACACATGTCATGAGCTTAGTCCTTTCTCCATCTATTATTTTATTATCATTTGTGATTAGTTCATTTTTTTCATTTACTCTCATTTGTTTTGATGTGTATTTGCAGAGACTGCTTCAAAGTTCAAACTTATCTTTGCTCTGTGTCTGCAACTTACTTAATTTCTGTAAAATGAATCTGTTCCAGTGGAACTTTGAGCTGTTTAAACATGGAAACTTTGTGAGTCTCATCTTATTCCTAAAATGGTATCTAGCACATGGCAGGCGGTGGGTTAATATTTGAGGGACGATCAAGTGTGTATGCTCGAAATTTGAAATAAAAGTTGGCAACTAAGGGGCTTTAATGAGGAAATTAATTTACAAAATTAAATTGTTCATCCAATGTGGTTTTATAAGTAAGCACTTTTCCCATTTTATAACTAGGAGCAGCTGTTTTAAACAAAAAATGCAATAATTAATTTAGATGCATATTTTTAATGATTTAAGATTCATTAGTGATTGTGATGAACATGTATTTGAGCATACTTATTAAAATATTTTGTTAGTGAGGTATTTGCACAGAGATTTGGCAACAAAGCTGTCTATTATTAAACTGTTTATGACAGAGGACAGCTTAAATGTATACATAAATGTCAAATCATAGAAAATTGATAAAATGTTTACATATTAAGACATAAAAATGTTGCCATAAGAATCTTTAATGGCATTAAAAATTAGTACTATGTTAGGTAAGAAACATGACAAGATTGTGTGCATAGTATGACACAATATTCATAAAAATAAAATGTAGATATATGTTAAATAGATAAAAGAACAGAAACTCCGTGGTAAATGGAAGTTTTCCATGAGTAAGGAAATCACATGTTATTTTTAACTTTGCTCTTCAGTGTTTTCTATAATAATCCCATATAAACATATGTTGCATTTTTTAAATGTTACTTTTTGAAACAAATGATCACTGGTGTAATGAAAAAGTTTTACTTCATGTGACTATAACTCACCAGAAAGTGTTCTGTACACAATTTCCACATAATTTTAGGCAAAATTACTTTCTAATTTTCTTTCTATTCTATCCTTTCTCACTTCTAAAGCCATCTACATTTGTAGCTAGATATTAGATTTACTAAAGTTGACTTCTTCTCAAAGACAGTGTAAAATTCAAACTGAAACTCAAATAAGTTCAACAAAATATTTTACTTTGTGCCAATCTGCTCTAGACAGAAAGACGATGAATAAGACACAGCCTCTTTCCTTTAAGGCTCACAATTAAGAAGGAATCAGGCAAACGAACTTAACAGTATGCCAGAAAAACAAGAGTCATTAGAAAAATATGGTATTAGATGTGGCACGGTAGGGAATTTCTGAGTGTTTGCAAAGAAAATCCTAAAATACAAAACATATCAAGGAAATTCACAAACCTTCATGAGCCTAATACTATAAAATATTATAAGATACCTCCAGCTTATTTATTTCAGGATAATTATAAATAAATAAAACACATTGCATTCTGTTTGTTAGTTTGATGCTTGCTGCAGCTCCACTTCCCTTAAAACCACGTTCGTGGCTGTTAATGGATTATTTTCATCCATGCTATATCAATTAGAGGAGCAAATTGGAAAAAGGCAGAATATAAATCAATTCTTTTCCAATCACAGAGGGCAAAAGATGAACCAATATACATCCCCTAAAGTCTGAGAAGCAAAATTATTTCTCTAGGAAAATATTTGGAAACAAACCAGCATAGCTTCATTTTAATACTAACTACTGTTTGCCTTAGTTTTTTGCTTTTTATAAGACACTCTGATGTAAATGATTAGTATAATTTTAATAACAAATACAAATTTTGATGACATAATGGTCAGTTCTGAATGCCTATCTATGAAACTAACAGTGATTACTCAAATACATTAAACTTTGGTAATTCATCAAACTTACAGTAATTTTGCTACGCCACCTTCAGTATATATCATTCTGTATATTACATATTATACAGAATATATTTTTCTGTAACTCCAAAATAAATATTTAAGCGCAAGCAGCTAAGAAGACCAACCAAAATTATAAAATATTAAATCTTTCCCTTAAAAAATTAACCAGTTTTTCTTAAAGTACAGTAAGAGTTCACCTGGAATTTGTCATAGGTTAATGAATATTAGTGACTACTTGTTTTTCCCCCACATTTATCCCTATATTTATGTAGAGCAAGTCCTATTTCCTAGTTGTATAATTGGAAATTATCCAGCTGGACAAAGACCAGAACTAGTGCAATGTTGTATTCATCACCTAGAGTACTGTTGGCCTTCAGTCAATGTTAAATATTAATAACAATAAAAGCTTCCGTAAGCAAAGCCAGGCAAAACTTGAGGGAATATGAGTAATCATTCACTCCGACACCAGCAAGTTCGCCCTGATCAGGAAAGATCATCCACGAGAGAAGAAGGTACAATTCCTCATCCTGTTCAGACCCACTCCCTCTGGAGTTAGCTAGACTACATTATGACAGTTCTGTGGTGAGCCAACAATATGGCCTAAAATCCTCCAGGAAATGAGACCATTTTACATTAGATCTCTCCAAGTGCTGTATTTTAAGGATTGTTGTTTGTTTTAGAAACATAGGTAGTTTCTAAGCTGGGCTGCAGCTGTTAGCCTGGCTTCTTAAATTTATACCATTCCCTCCACCACTCTCAGACAACAAAGATAGATAGAAATTAGTAGCTGTTACTTGAAAACTTAAGAAAAAAACAGATCCCAGAGCTCATTTTCCAGCCTGGCTTTTACATTTTGTGTTCTAGGTTTGCCTTCTAACAACATATGGGAAAGACATCAAATGTTCCCAAACAACCTTGGCATAACTGTAACTGTCAGATCTCTAGCAGAATATTGATCAAGGGCTGTATTTGGCAACCATTAAATAAATGAGTGGGTTTTGGCAGGATCAACAATTCTGTGCTCTTTCTTTACAACAAAATAAAACAAAATGTCCAACAGCTTCTTTATATAGTTTCAATCCATATAATAAAAAGTACCTTTTCCTGTAATTGAATCATCATTTTTTCCATTAATTTTCCCTAATGTTGTTCTTGTTGTTTTCTATTGCTATCATTCAAAATGATAAATTCAAAATAGAAGGCTTGCACTAATTACTGTATTGTAGTTGTCTTTCACTCACATTATTACAGCATACCAAAACTTTGTATCTTAAAGGCTAAATTCATTCCACTCTTGGCTTCCTAATTTGTTACGATTCCTTTGGAAGCACAATTTGACAATAAAACTCTAGCTCTGAAACCCTGTAGTGTGTTAATTAAACAATGCTGCAGGGAGGTAAAAGATTGCTGTTAAGGATCAATTGATTCAATTTTTAGTGATCAACAGACTTCCAAGGGTTAGAATCCTTCAGAGACAACACCCGTGTGCACAAGAAACCCAGTACTAATGGAATGTACCAAATATAAATGAGAACAAGAAATCTGACCTAGCAATTGAGTAATATTTACACAAAATAAACATCCATGGTAGTAAAAGTGAATTATTCCTATACAATGGCTATTTCATGTGAGTGTTCTTACTGGGACTATCTCACATACTGAATATGAAACTATATCTTGCATATGAAAGTGCTCACATTGAGGGGGCTGTCTCTAGGGTATGGCGAACTGGCATTGCTATCTTGGTCCCATCCTTTGTGCAGTCCCACATGCTGTTACGGGCTCTGGGCAGCTGCTGTGCAGAGACCAAGCAGGCAGCATGGAGAGGAAAGGTGGTCTCTCCACCATCTGGTGATCAAAGACCCTTGGAGGGCTCAGATTAGGTCACAAGATTCTTTGCCACCATATGACAGGAACTTGGCCTCATGTCCTTTTTCAATTTCTCACAGTCCTCTTGAGGCAGCATGTGGGGTGTGTGGGTATATCCCTACATATGCATATTTGGCCTTTCCCAATCTGTTCTCAACAGAGCAGCCAGAATCATCTATACAGAACATAAATCAGATCAAGTCACACCACTGCTTTCTCCCTGCACTTAGGACAAAATCCAAGCTCCTTTGGCTATAAGACCCTGTCTAATCTGGTTCCTGCCCAATACCAATTCCTTTTCACATCACTTCCCTGATTGTTAGGCTCTGATGCCTCTGACATCCTTTCTGGTTTTTGCATAAGCCACATTTTCCCCCAGTTTGGGGGAGTTGTGCTCCCTCTTCCCTAAGCCTAGAAATAGTTTCACCAGCTCCTATTCTTCAGGTCTTGACTCAACTGTCATCACCCCAGGGAGACCTTCTATGTCTGCACTCCCTGAAGACCCTCCTGCAGTTGCCTCCCATAATTCTATGTGCTTTCTTATGTGCTTATATTAATCTGTAATTGTTTTAGCTTTTAACAATTTGAGGGAGTTTTGGTTGTCATTTTTCAGGTGTTCCCACTACAATAAAGCTTCTTGAGAGCAGCAACCATCTCCCTTTTCTTTGCTGTTACTTCCTCAATTTTTGGTCCTTTAGTGGCAATTCAGTAGATATTTGTTTTTTAATAAATACATGAACAAATGACTGACTGGCTGAATGACTTAACGGAAATTAGGGATCTTACATTTTAAAACACGATTTTTAAATAAACCTCACAAATCAATCAGGGTGGTCTGTCAAATAAAGTCAGATTTTTCCCTTTTATATTCACAAATAATTTTTATTAAGGAAAAATGTATTATGTTGAGCACCTGTACATTAGCTGTTGTATGTACACTACCTGATTCACCTATCTCAACCACCCTGTATAGAAGCATTCTACAGATAGGAGTGCAGAATTCAAATCTAGATGCTTCTACTGGTAATTTATCTTCCACTAATTTATCACTATAAGGGTCAGATGCAAACTTAAGTGTGCTTAATGCCTTGGGCTGATATTATACTATTTCTTGGCTGCTTTTGTTTTCAAAGATAAAAAGATCAGACAGAATCTGGGGAAAGAATTAAATCAACTTAAAAATGTCATGCTATCTGGATTAAAAAAATGTATTTCTTGACTCTGATAAGTATAGTCAAACAGTGAGAAATAAAGCCATTGGGCACTCCATAGTATCCTTTAGCATAAGTTTCTTAGTTTTTTAATTAGCTTGTTATTACAACAAGGAAACAGCTGAAATTAGGTGTTTCCAGAAAAGTGAACTATATAAGCTTAGGTTACTTAATTATGGCCTTTTGATCATAATGGATGAATTCACTGCTATGGGAATATATTACAATAAGAACGATGTTCTACTTACTGCAACCATCTATCCAGTTATCAAATCTATGTTGTTTCTTAGTTTCATTGGTCATAATAATGAACAGTAACATTTATTTATAATTTAATATCTTATGCTGTCTTAAATGAGAATGAGAGAATTTCCTCAGGGGAGGAAGTAAAATTTTCTATCAGTAAATACTTGTTTTACTTTGTAACAAAGGTTTAAATTTTGTAATAATCTTTATTTTCAAGGCATACAGTCAATGCACCACATATAACAAATAATATAAATTTTACAGAATCACTGGTAGAAATATATTAAGGTAAAGAAAAACAAACCTATGACAAAAGATAGCTTTTTCCTACATATTTTAAAATTTAAAATTAGCCAGACACAGAAAAAAATTGTATAACCTCACTTATATGTAGAATCTATAAAAGTTGAATAATAGAAGCAGAGAGTAAAATGACCATTACCAGGGGCAGGAAGTTGGAAGAAATGGGAAGATGTTAATCTAGGGTTACAAACTTGCAATTAGGTAGGATGTGTATGTCTAGACATCTAAGGTACTGCATGAAAACTATGGTTAATAATACTGTATTCAATACTGAAAATTTGGTAAGAGAGTAGAAGTCTAGTGCATTCATCACATAAAAAGGTAACTTTGAGGAGAAGATATATATTAGCTTGGCTTAATATATTATTAAGAAATATTATACATCATCTCACTACATGTATATAATCTCACTGATATATATATATATATCAAATTATATTCAAATTTTGAATATAGATGCAGAAGTCCTGAAGAAAATAGCAAACTGAATTCAGCAAATATAAAAATGGTTATACCCCTGCTCACCAGACACCCGATCTTGCAAGACCATTATTAAAGCCTTGCTCCACTGTTCAAAAAAAAAAAAATGGTTATACCCTATGAACAATTAGAATTTATCCCATGAATGCAAGGTTGGTTTAACTTCTGAAAAATCAATGTAATGCACTATGTCAATAGAATAAAAAACATAAACCACATAATCCACATAGTTTTAGAAAAAGCATTGGAAAAATAAACTACCCTTTTATGATAGCAACTCTCAACAAATGAGTAGAGGGGAATTTGAACCTAATGAAGGGCATCTATGAAAAAAAATAGTCAACATTCTACTTAGTGTTGAGAGACTGAATGCTTTCCACCAAAGATTAAGAACAAGACAAAGATATTTGCTCTCTCCATTTTTGTTCAGAAGAAATATCATACAGAACGTTCTGTCAATGCCAATTAAGAAAGAAAAATAAAAGGCATCCAGATCAGAAATGAAGAAGTTTCAGATAGTATGTTCTTTCTTATAGAAAATCCTAAGGAATCCATTAAATTGTTATTTGCACCAAAAAGCAAGTTCAGCAAGGTTGAAGGATAAAAAAACTGACATAAGAACTCAAGTGTATTTTTATGTACAGGCAATTAACAATCCAGAAATGAATCAAAAATAATTTATTTTATGACAGCATCAAACAGAATAAAATAATTGGGATTTGAGAAAAGAAGTAGAAGTTCTTTCATGTGGAAGAATTACACACTAAAAAAACCCTAAAACATTGTGAAAAAGCTTAATGAGAACCTAAATATACAATCGGATATTCCACGGTCACAGACGTAAGGTTTAATGTTGTTAAGCTGGCAATACTCTCCAAATTAATTTTCAGATACTGTCAAAATCCCAGTTGCCTCTTTTTGCAGATAATGTCTAACTGATCCTAAAATTGATGTAGAAATGCAAGGGAACCCAAATAGACAAAATAATCTTGCAAAATAATAACAAAGGAGGAGGAGGACTATCCTTCTCAATTTCAAAATACTTACAAAGCTACAGTAATCAAGACAGTGTGTTACTGGCATATGTATAGACATGAAGGTCAGTGGACCAAGAGTCCAGAAATAAACCCTCGAATTGAATTTTGACAAGGATGCCAAGGAAACAATGGGGAAATGATAGTTTTTGCTTTTTATTTTGTATTTTTACAAATAATACTAGGACAACTTGATACTCACAAGCAAAAGAATAAGCTGTACCCCTACCATAGGACCTATACACAGATCTCAAAATGATGGATCGAAGATCTAAATTTAAAAGTGAAACTTATAAAACTACTAGGAGAAACAGAAGAGTAAATGTGATCTTATGTTAGGCAATGACTTCTTATGTATGAATCCACAAGTACAAACAACAAAAGAAGAAAATAAACTGTACTTATCAAAATTAAAGTCTTTTGAGTTTCAAAGAACATCAAGAAAGTGGAAAGGATAGCCCATAAAACTGGGGAAAAAATCTTGTATTTGGTAACTCCAGAATCTATTAGGAACACACCTAGCTCAGCAATTAAAAGGTAAGTAACCCGATTTGAAAAATGGGCAAATGATTTAAAGAGAGATTTCTCCAAAAAACATGTACAAATGGCAAATAATCATATGAAAAGATGTTCAACATCATTAGCCATCAAAGAAGTGTAAATCAAAACCACAAAGATATACCACTTCACATCCACAAGGACAGCTAAAATCAAAAAGGTAACAAGCATTGGCAATGTTGTGGAGAAACCGAAACCTTCACATATTGCTGGTTGAAGTGTGAAATGGTGCAGCCACTTTATAAAACAGTCTGTCAGTTTCTCAGATGGTTAAACAAGAGTTATCATTACAATCCAGCAGTTCTACCCTTAGGTATATACCCAAGAAAAATGAAAACATATGTCCACACAAAAACTCATGCAGAAATGTTAATTTCAACATTATTCATAATATCCCCAAAGTGGGGAAGAAAACACAAATGTTCACCAACTGATGAATGGGTAAACAAAAGGGCCATATCCATAAAGTGGAAAATTACTTGCCAATAGAAAGAAATAAACTAATGGCATATGTAACCTGGATGTTACTTGAAACCATATGATTAAGTGAAAGAAGCCAGTCACAAAACAATAAATACAGCATGAAATGCCAATAATAGGCAAATCCGTAGAGGCAGAAAGTAGATTAATGGTTGCCAGGTACAGGGGGTAGCGAGGAAAGGGGAGGAAGGAATGGGAAGTGATTGTTAATGGATTTGAGTGTTTTATTTAGGGGGGAGAAAACATTCTAAAAGTAGTGATGATCATTGCAAAACTTTGTGAATATACTGAAACCATTTTTTGGGGGTACACTTAATTGTGTACTTGGTGTATTTTATGGTAAGGTGAGTCATATATCAGTAGTTATTTTTTTAATGTAATTATGAGGTGTGAGTGGGATACTCCCTTTTTCAGTTGGCATTAGCCACTGACAGAAGGTATTTCAACTGACATCAGACAATTTAGTTGCACACACACAATTTTGTACCTGTTCAACCCATTGTTATGACTACAAATACAAAGGGATGCCAATGGTAAAAGTTTATTTTCTTGACAACCTGTGTGAGTTTGGGATTGAAACATCTCAACTAGTATAGCAACTTACTTCTTGAATAACTCCCTATTCCAAACTACTACCAGGTGTCAAAGGGCCTGTTGAGGAATAGGACAGAGCTCAGCTTAGTCATAGATAAAACTTGAGTCACCTGAAGATGACCTTTCATAGTGATGATATTCTGTTTATTTGTATGACCACAGTGCCTCTGTCTTCTCTTTTCTACACTCACTGTGCACCCATCAGAATATACGCTTAATAAAGGCCACAATCATTATTTTATTCATCTCATTAGTCTATATCTAGAAACTAGAGCATTGCCTAACATGCAGTTTCAAAATATTATTATATAATTAATCAATATTTAATAAAAAAGACTGAATAATATAAAATAATTATGAATCTAAATATGCCTAGAATTTTTCTTATATTCCTATTTCCTATTGTATTTTGCTTCCATGGCCTTCAAGATTATAATTTTGTTATTTTTATTGATGTTTCAATAAGAAGTTTATTTTGCTAAGAAAAATCAAAAGGGGAAGTTGTTATACCCAACTTCTGGGTATTTATATATTTTTTGTCTTAAAATACTAACGTACTTATCCCAGGTTTCTGCACTTGAACCACTTTTCTTTGGTAGGAAATTTCATCTTTATCCACATTCCAGTAATAGATTCACAAAATTTACCCCAACCTAGATTCTGAGCTGCAGACCTGTATATGCATCCTATTTATTCTGGATGCCCAAATTCTCCTCAAACACAGCATTTTAAAACTTATCCTCTCTCTGAAGTGGTTCTCCTCAACTATTTGCAACATCTGTGAAATAAGCATTACATTTTCCCCAACCACCTGATTCAGAAACTTAAGCTTTCCTGGATAACTTCATTTTCTACATTCTCTCCTTGTTTAAAATCAATCAGAAAATCAAATTTATTTCATCTATCCCTTCTTATTAATTGCCATCACAACTGCCTTAGTTCAGAAGATTATCATTTTTACCTGGCTTGTGACAGCATCCTTGACTCAAAATCTGTCTTCAATTCATCTCCTGCTCTTTTGCCAGAATCACTTTGCTAAAATACAAAACTGATTGCGCCACTCCCCTGATTAAGATATGTCAGTAGTCCAAGAGTCCTTAGCAAGGTAATGTCCTTTGTGGTCTTATCTTACCTGCCTCTCCAGCCTCTTCTACTGTTACATGTTCCCCACTACCATTACCAAGTTCTTTTCTGCCTCTTTAACCCTCTGTCCCAAATACCAATATCTCACATCCAATCTCCATCCTCCAGTCTTTTTTATTAGCTGGACACAACAAAAGGTACATGCCAACTCAGTCATCTAGTGTGGCTCTACTCATTATGGCCGCACAGATAACCAGTTAGTACAGTTAATCACTCACTAGTTCTTAAACCACTGTCTGGAAGTAATAAATATACATTAAGTTTACTTATATTTCATTGACTAGTACAGGTCCATGACTATGTCTAACTTCAAAGTGGGCATGAAAGTGCAATCTTTCCATTTGTCTGAAAAGTACAGAGCTGGACTTCTTATTTTTATTATTTTAAACAGCATTCCTAAACTTTCACCTTCACACTACATTCATCCTTTAAGATTCAGCTCAGGCACCATCTTAATGGGAAATCTTTGTCCGTTTGTTTTTTTCTGCATATCTTTCTCAGAGCATGTATCAAACAATTGCAATTGTAGACTATTTTT
This sequence comes from Manis pentadactyla, assembly GCF_030020395.1. Taxonomy (NCBI): domain Eukaryota; kingdom Metazoa; phylum Chordata; class Mammalia; order Pholidota; family Manidae; genus Manis; species Manis pentadactyla. The sequence goes on from NC_080020.1 coordinate 38,403,017, forward strand.
GTGTGCATGGTGTCATCCTTAACTAAGTCCATGTATTCCTAGTTCCTATATTGTGTGTAATGTCTGGCCTAGAGTAGTTACATAAATATGCATTGATTGAGTGAATGAATTAATTTTAACTTGTTTCTGGAGATCCAATTATATGAGGAAAATAGACCCATTGGGACCCCCTTCAGAAAGGTGCTCTACCTGAATTGAAAGATAAGGTGACCCAAAATGCAATATTATCACATCTTATATCTGAAAAAAAAGTTGAACATATTTCTGTAACCCTCTTCAGGTATGATTTCCTCGCAAGCCTATGTATCTTACTCCACCCCACAAAGGCAACACAAAGGAAAACTGACTCTGTGAACCATAAGCCTTGTAGAGGATTGTAAAACCAATGATAGTATGTATATATAAATGAAAGATTTTGTCTAGGAGGTTTGTCACTGGGAAATATGTCAGGATCTAAAAATTTATGTTTGTTTACACTGCTGAATTGCAATGATTAGAAGTGTACGACAATAAATAAATACATTATTAAACACATACCACACACAATTGATTAATAATTTTGGGTTTTTTTCCTACCATATTGTACTTCTCATGCATACAGTATATCTATTGGGTCTTAATATTTAAAAGAAAATAGAACTTTCCTCTTGTTTAAAGGAAACGTAGATAAAACAAATGTCAGGTGAACCCACTCTAACTAACTAGTGGCCTGCAGAAATGAGGCTTTGAGAATCATGAACTCTGTTCAGGAACCCCTGGAGCTAGTGGCCAATACTTCCAATGAATGCCTTCCAGAGCAGAGGTGTCGGTGACCTGCCATGTACTTTTTTCCTGCTGTATTTTGCTGTAGACAATTTAACAATGTATAACCTTCAGAATGAAATGAGATTTTAGAAGTCTGTCAAGTTTTGATTATCCAGATGAGAGTTCATATAAAAATTTATTCATGCATTTTTTTCAAGAACAATGAAGGAGCAGCCAGTAGCTAACTTTTTGAGTAGTTACTCTGTACTAGTCTCTGTATACCTGATTTCATTACCTCCTCATTTGGTACTACTTTTATCCTCACCATACAGATGAAGAGAGGAAGGCTTAGGGAGTAGAAATAGACTATGCAAGGTCAAATGGTACTGGAATCCTTTAATATTACATGATCCTGTCAGTTCCTAAGATGACTTGGATGATATCTCACAACTGAACAAGGGTTTTCATTTCAACATCACTGAAATCACTGCAACTTCAAAACGGTAAGTTTAGGGATAATACTTTGGCAAAGTCTAGTGTTGATCTATTGTGTCTGATTAGCCCACCATGTAAGAAACAGATTTTTAATTCTTTGAGGTTGGGAAGGCATTCCTTCTCCATTCCCACTTAACCACTCCCTGTTGTCATATAACCCTGTAAGTCACGTACTATTATTTTAATAGCTTCTGAAGACATTTGAGTTTATTATATCTCCCGGCACAATCAACAGCGTTTCCATATACAAGATCTCCTCGGTTCCCTCTTATATTCAGTTTACTCTGACACAGTCCTGATTTCATTTGCAGGGATCATAATCATTTTATATTTTTCATTTTTAATAAAAATCTCCTTTACCTCAAATTCTGTTATTATGGGCACAACACAGGTTCACTTAACATAACACTTTTATAAGTTGCATTGTGATTTTAATAGAAAATTTGTGTTAAGAGAGGCAGAGGAAGCCAATTTCACATAGAGGAATTTCAGACTGTCAGGTCTATGTGAAATATTTGGGGGATATGGGGCTTTTCGAGAGCTACTCTAATCCTAGCTTGTTGGTATCCATTTCTATCAAATAGAGTCCAGAGACACCCACAGTCCCATTGCTGACTGTTGTCTGTTAGGTTAAGTTCTTCCATTAATTGAATCACTTTGGGATTCTTTCCTTCAGCTAAATTGGAAACAGGAATTATACTGAATGGTTTTTCTATTCATTTATGATGTGGGAAGAATTAGTGCTTTATTTTTGCCTCTTTTAAGAGCTTTGACCTTCTCTCTAAAAGTAATATACAGGTAATAATTTATGCTCTGTAATTTACTTACATATAATTAAGCTTGTCAGCCAAGTTCTGAAATTTTCTTGGATATTTTTATCTTATAGGTCTAAATTCCATAAAATAATGTTAGAGAAAGTGTAGAAAATATTTATCATACATAATTTTTTTTGTTTATTTTCTTTTATATAAAGTAAATGCTGGCAGAGCTATTTTGCTCTGACTACCTTGATGGAATGTCTTTGGAATGTTTTTATAATCTGTAAAAGGTGTATCTTCCATGCTAGAGAATAACCATGTAATAATGAAAACATTAGCCTTCCTGTCAGTTTTCAACATTTAATCTTTTAGAATTTAGATCAAATTCTCTGCTTGAATTGACAGTCTGCCTAATCCTTCCAAATTCTGGGAGCTTTACACATTCTCATCTTAGCATTTAGTGGATATAACTACACAGAGTGCAGACATAACTCCAAAATACCTATAATTAAAGTGAATAAACTCCTTTTTTAGAAATATGCAATCATATCCTAGATGACCCAAATTAGTTGAGGAATTTCCTTATATAAAATACTGTTTGTGATCCATTTCCTTCATGTTTCTCCCAATTACATAAGGTATTGTTTGAGGGGTAGTTGCATATGATAAACTCATCTTCCTTGCAATCATTTATTTAACTAAGGGAGAAGATACTACCTGTAATAAAATAAAATGCTTAGGAGCTAAATAAACATTCCTTGCCTTTTTTGGTCAATCTAGAAGAGTGACTTCTTAAATATCACACACTATTAGAAGTGTCAACCAGACTAAAATTGCCTACTGATTATTAATACATTTCAAGCCAAAAAGGGCTTGATTCATCAGGAAAAAAGTGGGTTTATTAGTGTGAAAGGCTCTGCTAACCAAAAAGGTTAGCCATTATTATATAATAATAATATTGATTGGACTTAGAATATCTTGGACTTTAGTTTAAGGAAAAAGCATGGAGTAAAGTGGCCTGTGCCCCATAGAGTTAACATCCTTTCCACTTCTCAATTGCATTTGCCTACATTCAAAATGAGGGTACTCATCCTTATAAAGATTTTGGATAGTTTAATAAGGTGTGAAGGAAATTTCAACTCTGCAGTGGAAAGACAAGGATTTCCTTCAGTCTTGTACTTGATTTGGTTATTTTGTAATACAAAAAAATCTACAATTCCTCACAATGCTATTCTCTAAATTTCTGTTAGATTTTTCAAAAGCTCAGAGAAAAGTTCATGAAATTTTTGGATTAATGTAGCTAAATGGAAATATTTTTTATTGGAGTATATTCTGAAGATGTTTCTCCCTTATATATATTTAAATATATACTACTTAATGTTTTCTGATCCCTCATAGTCAAAGTGAACTGAATAGTTCAGCTGATGAAGTGTGAAAATAGAAACAAATGTGTGTGTGTGTGTGTGTATACATATATACATATATATATTTGAGCTTTATAAAAAGCCATCATTCTTGTACTTCATTTGGAAGGTGTATCTTGAGTATTTAACCTCCATTCTTGCAGACAGAAAATATTTATTTTATATATATACATATATGTGTGTATATATATAATTTGAAAATTATTCTTTATTATATATAAATATAGTAATGTGTAATATAATATTTTTTGATATTTTAAATCATGTATTATTCACCAAGATAAATATTTACTTAGATGTAGATTATATCTTAGTTAAAAATACTCATTCCTGGAAGCTGACTGCAAATTGTAGTCCTCTAAAAGCATAAAGATAGCAATTAAAATAATATTAAAATATTTCTAAGCACATTCCTTTCCTGTTCCCAAATCATTTGTACCATGTAGGTAAAAAATTAAAGTCCTACCAACTCCTTATTCAAAACTCTCCAAAGTATATGCACAACTTCCACTGGCAAACACTTCCCGCTTTGTCATTCTTACACAATATATAAGTCTTGTGTCATAGTAAATCTTCTCACTCTATTCTCCTTTCTCAAAATGTCCCTCCCTGGCTTTTTACCTGTTTAAATTGTATCTACCTTCCAAGGGCCAGCATAAATGCCACATCAACTAGGAAACCTCTCCTGATTTTATCTAAAGGTATTTATTTCTCATGCTTCTGAACTACCAGAGGATGTTATTTTTGCCTCTCTACAGTTACTACTCTTTTTATTTATTTCCATTATTAGCCATTACTTTCTTTAAGGAAAGTGAGTCTCTGAGCATGATTGACCTTTGTATTCTTCACAGTGCATGTGCATAGTAGGTGCTTAATATATTACTAAATGATGCAAGACCGTAATATCAGGAAAGTCACCATGACAATGTGGTAATGATCAATCAATTAACTGAGTAATTTTAAGTGCAAAACACTGGGTGAAGCATTGTACCTTCACCAGGGAGAAACTAAACTATAAAAAGTATAAAAATCAATTTCCTTGAATCTAAATATTCTGGGCATATGTCTATCCAAAATTACCACTAAATAATTTAGCAAATGATCAACAAAAAGATTACAAAAAATGTTTCTTTGATTCAAAGAGAATATTATAACAATGCACAATACTTTAGGATTGCTCAAAACCCTGAATATTCTCCACATTCTTTACAGTTTGGGAAGATTTTTTTAATGATACACATCTTTAAAGAAAAGATCATCAATTTCTGATGCTGCTCACAACCACAAAGCCTGAGAAGGGGAAGTGAATGCCATTAAATGCCACTGCAGCTTAGAAAAAGTGTTTCCAGACCTCATTCATTTCCTCTGTCAGTAAGGAAATATTGTGCTCAGACAATAGGTAAAGAAACTAGTAATAGAAACTGCTTCAAATTCTGTTTGTGTTGATCCTTTAAGTTCAAACCTTTCACTTTACAGGCTGCACTGTTAAGGAGAGAGCTGGGGGAGCTGGATTATTCATTTCTGTAATTAAAGAGATACCCAGTCATTGAAATATAATGCCCTTCTTCGTGACTGACAGGCGCTATGATTGGATGTTAGCAATGGGCCACATGGAAGATGAATTCAGGTAATCTCCAATTTTTTTCTTCTTTTTCTCAGAAATGCCTCAAATTGACACTAATTTGATAGTCTCAAATCCCAGAGTCCCGTGGATTCTGAGAATGGAATGTAAAGACATTCTCCCTGGTGTCAGTCGGTAACTTTCCTTTCTTGAGGTTATAAAAAGGTGATTGGTAAGAAGAGAGGCCTGCTCACTGCTACAACAGACATGAACTTGAAAACTGGATTGGCAGACATCTGCTCTGGATTTTTTTCCTATTTGGTGTACCAGCAATGACAAAGAATAGATGATAAGAGTTCATGGGAAAATAGACTCCTTTAACAGCTACTGTCAAAGTCAGATGGCACAACAGAGAAGCCCCAGCCTAATACAGCCAGGGTTTACTGAACACATTTTTTTTCTCTCTTTTATCCATTCACTTAAAACAAAAATAAAGATTAGAGGCAAAATATAGAGAACTCCCTACTCTGCATGCTCATTGCCTAGGACTTCCTTATAAAATATAGTATTCCCAACTATATATATATATATATAGATAGATAGATAGATAGATAGATAGATAGATAGATAGATATTGATGCATATTTTAAATGAGAAATAAATATGAGTTGAGTAAAAGAAAGAAAGCAGAAAGCAGAAAGTAACACTGTCAAGAACAAAAACAGTAAAGCAGATTGACTATTGGCAGTATTGTAAGTGAACTATAGATGTCCTGAAAGAGGCCTCACATACATGAACACTGTAGGTGCCAGTGCTGAAGACTCTGGGTAGACCAGAGCCGGCAACCAGCAGAATCAGACTCAGCACCTCCCAGTGCCCTTTACTTTGCCATGGCAAGGTGAGTCTGCACGCCAGGCCAGAGCTGCCCAGATCTTAGGAGCTTCATTTTGTGTTGGCTCACAGCCCATTTATACTCCCACCATTATCTTGACAAGCTTACACGATATGTTCCAGGGAATTATTCAGTATCAACAGGGCTCCCTTCTTGTCCAGGAGAACAAAAACAGAGCAAGTATGTAAGTATTACAAATCGCTACATCCAGCATGTGGGAAAGTAGTTTCTCCCCAAATATAGCAATTTCCAAAGACAAGAAAATTCAAGCAGAAAAATAAACAAATTACTTCTAGCTTAAAATCCCAATCTATTACCTGGTATAAGCATTAAAAGAGGAAATCTGAGTCATATAATCTGAAATACAAATGCCAAAATTTTTCTCTGCCCTATTGTCAGCACCCAGAAGACTTCTTAGTATATAGCTGGCTTACAGTTATTTGTTGAACTAATAAATATGCAGAAATATTCAGAATTCTGGGCCATCTCCCAGATGCTGTTCAGAGCTCAGATGATCCAAACTAGCCCAGAAATAGATAACACCCTGGACACTTCCAGTTCCTAGTCACTTTTCTTACTTGATTATTTGTGAAAATCCAAGTAGGGTTTGTTTAATTAGCAGCAAATATTACAAGTTGCTAAAAACACTTCAGCTCAGACCTTGTTCTTCACATCTCCACTGTTTTATTCAATCTTGTATGTTCTTCTATTACAAGGGTTTCCTTTTACTCCTCTAAGGAGAGATCCTATTTGAATTGCAGGAACCACTGTATGCAGTTCCTTAAGAATGTGTATATTGTTGTCTTTGTAGAAAATAGCCTGTGAAGCCTGCTAAAAGAAAGGTTCAAGTTCAAGAATAGATTCTCCAGTTTTCTGAAATACTGTCACCAATCCAGGGATATATTATTTTAGCATAACCAAGAACAAGATTGTCAGAAGTGCTGAAATGATGTTCTGCCATGCATCACTACACCAGCAGGTGCCCTTCACAAGGAACATGTATACCTTTCTGTAGATAAAGTGAAGGTTCCTATGGCCAGGATTCTCACCTGGATCTGGTTGGCTAGCCCACTATGCACACGTAGGCCATACATTGCTATTGCCTCTATATGAAGAGCTCTGGGCTGCAGAATGGCTGCAAGGCTGCAGGAGAGCAGAGACTGGAGTGGTGGCAGTGCTGAAGACAGAGACTGAGATGGCTGCAGGGGCAGAAAGGCCCAGCGGCAGAGATCAGCTTGCTGCATGCAGACTCGCTCTGAGTGGATGGGATTCTAGTGATTGACCTGCCCCTATGGAAATAAAACTGGGTATAAACCCTTTCACCCCAAGAACATTCCATTGTCATTTTTCGGTCTCACTGAATCCATAGTGAACTTGCCTGGGGCTGAAACCCATTGACAAGACACCTTCATTCATTCATTTACTCAACAAATAGTTATTGAACATGTGAACCTCACTTAAGCTCTGTGCTGTGATCTTGACTAAAGAAGCACATACATAGTTCCTAAGAAACACATTCTGGGGGTGGAGATTTGTAAGTGATCCTTGCTCAAATTCCTCTATATGTGTGTGGATAAAATGAGAGTTCCTGTGGCCAGGATTCTCACCTGGCCCTGGTTGACTAGCTCACTGCACACCTGTGGGCAATACATGGCTGTTGACTCTATATAAAGAGCTCTGCCCAGTGCTCTGGGCACGACACGGTGGCAGGGCTGCAGGGGAGCAGAGCAGAGGCTGGAGTGGGCAGCACCGCAGACAGAGGCCCAGAGGATGGCTCTGCAGGACCACTGTGTGGACAGAGGGGTCCAGAGGCAGAGACTGGCTTGCTGCATGCAGACTCACTTTGAGTGAACAGGATTTTAGTGATTGACCTGCCACCGTAGATGTAAAGTTGGGTATAACCCTTTCACCTCAAGAATGTTCTACTGTCGTTTCTTTGGTTACACTGAATCCATAGTCAACTTGGCAGGGGCTGAAACCCATTGAGAAGACACTAAAATTGCTTATATTTAAAAATTCCTCACTGGTAAAGGGTTGAAACTAATGATATTTTACTTAACTACTGCTTTTTATCAGCGAATATAATAAATAAATCAACAGTAGGAAACACCTTTTGACAAGTTTCCACCTCTTCATGATTGAGTTTCATCTCACTGCTCATTATAAATGCTCATTATAATGAACTATAGAGTGAAATTAAAGATGAAGACTATGAGGATCCTGAACTTACCACTTCCTACAAACACACTGGATCTACAGCTACATATGGAACAACTTCCTTTGAGGAGAAACTAAAAACTGGCTGAGAAAGTTTTATGCTTCAAGTGAAGGACAGAAGGTGCACATAGAAGCAGGTCGGAGAGGCTAGGACCTAATCTCACCATAAACCCCATCTCCAGCACCTAGACCAGGTCAGGAGGGAGCTCAAACCTAGAGTTCCTCTTTGAGGAGTGAAGGGTTTGAACATCAGCTCAGGGACTCCCGAGTTTTAGGACCTGCAACTGAGAGGCAATTCCCCCAAAACATCTAGCCTTGAAAACAAACAGGATGCACGTCCATGAGACCACATGCCAATCTGACAAAAGGGGTCAGGCTCAGACTCACCTGCCACAGGGACCAACGCTAAGGAAGCTATCAGGGCCTCCTGAACTTTGTGTGGGAGAGGCCATCTGCTAGTCCTGGGGCCTGGGGGGCAGGCATCTGATTTGACACGCATTTGTGGGCTTGCTGGGTGCTCTCTCTGCACAGAGATTGGCAGGTGCTGTCTGTGGGCTTCCCTTTGCTGCTCCAGCAGGTAAGCAGGGAACATTTTTTTTAATGCTAGGGTTTTTATTATTTTTTTTCTTTCTTATTTTTCTTTTTCCTTTCCCAGTGGGTGCCACCTCTCTGTTCTCCCTCTGTCTCACTCTGCTGGTGGGCACCAGTTTTGTTCTCTTTTTCCTTGCTCCAGAGTACCAGTATCTCTCAGAGGGGTGCTTTACCTGTTACTGGTGTCTCGGTTTTACTTCTAGTATTGCAGTCTTTGTAACTGCCCCCCCAGGGGATGCCCCTTGGTCCCCTGGATCTGGTGGCCAGGGGCAGTTGTGTTCCTGAGTGCCACTGGACTATAACAATCCCAGATAGAGTCTTGGGGAGGCTACCACTCCCAGGGCTATGCACAGACAGCAGACTGAAATATATCTTCAGTCTTTCTGTAAAAGAGGCCAGTTTCCTTGTCCAGCAGATTTGGGCTGAATCTTTAAAAAAGAAAAACAAAACACTGAGCTCATAGATACAGAGAACAGATTGTTGCCTGTCAGATGTGGAAGTAGGGGATGAACTGAATGGTGGAAGGAAGTCAAAAGATTCAAATTTCCAGTTATAAAATAAATAAGTTCTGGGAATATAATATACAGCATGATGATTGTAGTTAATGCTGCATTGCATTTTTATAAGTTGCTAAGAGAGTAGATCTTTCCAGTTCTCATAATAAAAAAATTGTGTGATTATATATGATTATGGATGTTGGCTAGACTTACTGTGGTGATCATTGCAATATATACAAGTATAGAATCATTATGTAGTATTCCATTGTATAAATGCAGCACAGATTATGTATCTACTACTCTCTTGATGTACATTAGTTGTTCTCAGTTTTTGACATTATGAAAAAAAGCTGCTTGTCCATTCATGTACAAGACTTTTGGTAGATGCATAGTTTTGCTCTAGAATCCTCAAGATTATCTAGGGAAATAATAATGCTATTTGGGAATGAAGACAAATATACCTCTCCCTTTGAAATTTGTATACCCTTTTTTCTAATTTCCTTGTTGCACATGCTGAGAACTCCAGTGTAATGTTGCAAAGTAGTGGTCAAAGTAGATCTTGTCCTTTTTCCTAGTCTTAGAGGGGAGGTGTTACTGATTTTCCAATGCTAAGCAAACCTTGCATTCCTGAGAAGAATCTCAACTGGATGTGATACACTATTGTTTTTTTCATTGCTGAATTCAATTTGTTAATATTTTCTTAAGGATCTTTGGGATTTATGCCCATGAAGGATATTTATCTTAATTTTCTTATAATCATTTGTCTGGTTTGGTAACAAGTGATTCAGGTAGAAATTGAGGGCAATTGTTGGGCTCCCCTTATCCATTTTGTTTCTTTGGGATATCACACACTGGTTGGCTAATGTCTAAAATAAGTAATGGGCATTTTGAATAGCCATGGGACGTTTTGAATGTTACTACTGAGTGAACTTCATCTTTAAAGAGAGTTGAGCTTTGGTTTAGCAACAATGGAGTAACTTGAAGATCATTTTTGTCCTATTGAGGCTTTTTAGTTCTTTCCTTTCTTCCCACCTTTCTTTTTACATATTCTTATGGAAGATCTAGGGTAACCATTACTCTAGAGCTCTTTTTTTTTTCCTACTACTGAGTTATCATCTTAGATTTCTATTAATGCCACAGTCTTTCAATGGAGTCTCTCAGTTCTGACTGGTTAGAAATTTAGTATCTCCTAGCTCAGTGTGAGCTGTAGGCATTGTGCATCTTTCAGCTCCCCAGTAGCTTTTTGCCCACCCTCATGGAAACTCACCCTACACTTTCACAGGTTTGTGTTCAGCAGCAGATTCAAGGGAATCCTACACTGAGCTCTTTTTCTATGTAACTTCCTGTTCTCCAGTACTCTGTCTCATTAATCTCACCTACCTTTTTCCCCTGAAGTGCAAACACTATGTCATTCACAAGTGAGATCATTGACCTCCAGCTTGGATTACCATCTCTGAGCCACCATCTGGAAAGTTTAGGCAGAAATCTAGGGCAATTGCTGCGCTTACGTTATCCATTTTTTTTCTTTTGGATATCATACACTTGTTGGCTAATGTCTAAAATAAGTTTTTCGTATACGTTTTCCAGGTTTCCTGTGTTTATAGTGAGAAAGTACATCTACTGTTAATTCAGAATTCCATAGTGTGTTTGCATTACCTGAAATACTGTGTTAGATATAAGAATGCTTAGTGATGTTATGTATTTTCATTTAACTTTTTAACTAGCTTCATTAAATTTCCACATTGTAAGTCTTACTCTTAAAGTCTCAGTTTCTTAGAACGCAATTATCTAGTAACATAAAGTATTTTTCTAAAAGTTTCATTCATAGGAAAATGTGATAAATTTTAGATGAGGTGAGTTTTTACAATGAGTCTCAATAAAATATTTTGTGTATGTCTAATCATTTAGCAAGTTTAATAATAAATTATCTGTGTTAAAAAACCTACATAAGAAAAGGATTGGGAACAGTAGCTAAGGTCTGGAAGACAGTGTGTAAAGAAGGGAAATGATGAACTATGTAGACTGGCAGAAGAAACCAGTCATGGGAAATCTCATAAATCACTAGACAAAACCTATCATAATCTCTTAAAGTACCAAACAAAAAAAATTTCAAAGACCCAACTAAAAAACTTGGTGGATAAGAAAACAATTTTCTTTGTGGATTTTATGATCAGGTAAATTTTCCTTCAGATATAATTAAACAAATATTCTTGAATGCACAGTTCAAGGAATGTGGTTTCCATGTCCCCTTCATGAGATGGGAGTTGAATTAGTTTAATAGTAGAACTAGGCTAGAATATATGCTAAGTTGACAGAAAAACATGTGTTATATGCTTCAGGAGTGTAGCAGTGATAAAACAACCCCAAAAAGAAGGGTGGGAGGAAAAAGAAGGGTGGGAGGAAAAAATGTAGAAAGAGATGATAAGATTTTTTGATTATCTAATCTTTAATAGCTGGATATTAAATTATTTTAAAGCTGATAAATCAAGAAATTGATAATTCTATTTAAAATAAAAGTAAACATAAGGAGAGAGAGATTATTGACTAAAATCAGGTGGCGAAAGACAGAGAAGAGAAGGGAAGGGAAAACATTCCAAAGTTTATCATTGCATTTAGAATGGAATAGAAATTGTTGAGAAAAATGTGAGACTAAGAGTTTTATGAGAATTTATAGTGACAAAAAGAAAACAAGAGAACATGATAACTTCTTGGATGTCAGGACTATGAAAAAAGTATTAAGAAAAAAAGCAGACATAGTGTGAGATCTTAAAAATATATAAAAATAAAAACTTAAAAGGCATAACATTGTATGACAGAAAAGTAAATACTTTCATAAATTATAATGAGCTTTATCCAATTATAATGGAGGAAAATGATTTTCAGTTTGGATCAGCAAACCCAAATACTACTTTCTCTGCAATAGATATATCTATAGGATGTAATTCAGACTAATTGACAACAAAATGATGGACAATGTGTTCAGGTTCAAAAAGGAAGCAAGAATAATGATCTTAATATCAAACAAATTGAAATTAAGTCCAAAAAATATTAACTGATAAAAATGGCAACATAATAATGCTGGAGATTACACTCCATGATGATGTTATAATTATGAATATGTACTTTCTAAGTAACATAGCATCAACATTCCACAAAGCAGATAGGATACGAGACACACAGAAAATTAGACAAAAGCAGTAGTGATACCAAAATTCCTGAAGACCATAATGCTGACTGTTTCTTGAATTTTTCCAGCAAGATATTGGAGAAAATATTTTTAATTTTTAAGGTAAAAAAGCTTTATCTTAAAGCACTCTTGATTTAGAATGCCCTGCCTAATGCTGTCCAAACTTTGCCATATGTCCAGAACTCATCTTGATTCTCATTTCTTATTAATAATAGTTAGCACATGTTATGCCTTTATTTTATTCCAGACTTATGTAATCACTGTGTTGTCTCATTGAATTGTTATCACAAAGTGCTATAAGGTGGGTGATATATACACAGAACACAATGGAATATTGTCAACCTTACAAAAAAAATATGTAAATCCTGCCATTTGTGACAGCGTGGCAGACATTATGCTAAGTGAAGTGAACAAGACACAGAAGGACAAAAACCACAGGATACAGCTCATATGAAGTATTTAAAACAGTCAAATGCATAGAAGCAAAGAGAATGGTGCTTGCCAGGGTGTGAGGGGAGGGGAGAAGAAAGGGTACGAGTCACAGTATACCAAGTTTCAGCTATGCAAGGTAGGTAAGTAATAGATATCTACTGTACAGACTGGTGCCTGTAGTTAATACTGTGTTACATACTTAAGGTGCTAAGAGGGTAGATCTTTTGTTAAATGTTATCACACACACAAAAATAATAATAGTCAATAAAGCCACTGGTGGGAGGAAAACTTTTGGAGGTAATAAGTATGTTTAAGGCATAGATTGTGGTGATAGTTTCATGGGCACGTACTTATCTCCAAACTCATCAATTTGTATTCATTAAATATGTACAGTTTTTTGTTCATTAGTCATATTTCAATAAAGTAGTTTATATAAATCAAAGATAAAATATGCAAACAACTCGCAAAAGCTTACTACTTGCTCAAAGGTACCTTGCTTATAAGTGGTAGAACCAGGATTTAAAGGCAGCCATTCCATCTATCCCCCACCCCCGCCATTTACCTCTATTCCAATGTAAGTGGAACATCCTTTTTCTGAAATCTCAGAGGTACATAGACTAATAAATAGAACTTGAAATATTAAGTCTGTATTTTTATCTATTCTATCACCATGTCTGTATGTTTAACTCTCGATTTCTCCATCCCAGCAATTCCTCCTTTGGAGAAAGAACTTTATCTCACATTTTCTTTGTACTCATCACTGTAGGTGAAATAATTTTATGCTGTCTCAGGGACTGAGAAAGCAAATGTTGTTTGTAGTTCTAGGGAAATTCACAGCATAGGCATGAAATATAAAGACAAATGTACAAATTAGGCATCAAAGCATTCTATTTGTTTTATCTCCAACTTGGCTCCTTCCATCCGTCCCTTCCTTCCTTCCTTCCCACCTTCCCTTCTTGCCTCCTGTCTTAGTCCCTCACCCAAGTTCATCATCTTCCATTCACATACAATGTGTTGGAAAAACATCCTTTCTACTTGTGTATTATCCTGTAAGAAGATCTTTTTTGTTGTTTTATTTAGCATAAATAGCACATGCTATGTGTCTTCTGCTTCTTGTTTATTTTATTTAGCTGTTTCTAAGATATGTCTATGTGGCTGTGTGAACATCTTTGTGTGTTTGTTTTTTTCTAATGCACTACAGTATCTCTGTAGGGTCTTGCATTTTCTTCTCTACTCTTCTAAAATGGGCACCCAGCTGTCCTCTAACTTCTTATAACCACAAATGTCACTGTGAGTAATAACCTCATTCATGTCCCCTTACAGACCCATGGGAGAACTTCTTTGGGACACAGGAGTGGGATTTATGGATCATCTGACATATATAAGAATACTCAATTTAACAATATCAGTACCATATTTCTCTCCAGAATGGTCTCATAACTTTATACTCCCATTAGTGCAGGAGGGTTATTGTAATCTCATGTCCAACTTCCCAATTTTTGCTACCAAAAAGAATATAAAGTGACATAACATTGTTCCTTTCTTCCCTCTGAAAGATACTCTCTTTCAGGAGAAAACAGTATCTTTGACATCATTTTTTTTTCATAGGAGACACAGGGCAGACTTTACATAAACTAGAAATCTAGAGGAAAAAGCATTCTGTTGTGCACTGTTTCATCAGATATAGGCTGTTTTAGAGCTGACAACGGCTGTAAAACAAACATGGATATGTGACTATACCAACAATTTTTGCCCTGTACTGCTATCTTTTAAAAGAACAGAGAATATTGAGCTTACTCCTGGTTATATAGGACAGTGAATCATAGTTCTTTCAATGTAATAAAAAAGAACAATTTGTCAAAGACGGAAGCCACTCCCTGACAGACTAATATAAAATAGGACAGAAAATTCAGCTTGGTTTAGGATTTATGAGAAAATTATCCATAAATTCTGTTAATTAAAAATATACATAAACTACTACAAAATTAACTGTTGGAATGAGGGGGCAAATATATATCAGTAAGTCTGAAGGGTTTTTGCCTTTCAAATTCACCCAAATATTATCCATTAATAACAATTCTAAAAAATATCTCTTAGAAAAATAACAGTAGTAATGCTGAACTAGGAATCCATTTTCTTCCATAATTTCTTCCTCCTACATTTAATTGATATAGTTCTGAATTATCAGTATAATGCATAGGTAAATATAACAAATTATTTCATTAATATACTTTTATGCCTGATTTTTAAATGGATAGATTTGATTATTGACCCAAAAAATTACCACCTTTGAATACCAATATTTTATAATAATTTTTTTTTCAGTGAGGGTAATACAGCTATATACAATATATAAACAGAAATCTCACTATCTTGCTCACTTCTGAATCTTCAGTGCTTATAATACTGCTTAGTAAGTATTTATTAAAAAAACATATTTTAATACATATTTCTGTTTTCAAAAGTGTTGTGAATTTAGAGTTAGAATTCGTGGGTTTTAGTTTGGAATCATTCATTTATGATGAGACTGAAATAAATATGTACTCAAATTATGTGTGATCAAACTAACTTCTGCTGGGCACTGAGTTACTTCAAAGCTATTCTGTTTTCATCAGACAAATGGTCTGGGTCCTTTCATGAGTTATATTTTACAAGAGGTAATCGACTGAAAGGCAGCTCTATGAAAGAACTCCAAGCATGGATATTCCTTTTGAAAGGAATAATCCTAAGAAATAGGATAGGGATGGGGCACATGAAGGATTCAAACAGTAGGTAATAAGTGGTCTTGGGAACCTATGAAATAGATCTGAAGCAGGCTGAGAAATTAGAAGGTAATTTACCTAGGTAAAAATGTAGTTTTAGAGAGTATAAAATGGGGTACTATATAGTTAAGAGGTTGAGATCTGAAATCAGTGATACGGTTAAAATCACACTTGCATCTCTTCCTGGCCTAGGCAACCTTTTAATAGCATCCTCATCTGAAAACTGAAAATAATATCATTAATCATGTAGGTTATTGTAGGGGTTGATAAGTTAATACATGTAAATTTCATGACTTGCTAGTATTATTCAATAAACATTAAGTGTTATCATTGCAGTATTTTAGCTACCTATTAAGACATCAACATTAACACATCACAGAATATATATATACGTGTGTTGCTTCCATTCTAACCCCAATTCTCAAACAATATAATGCAATGGAATTTGCATTTTAAAAAAGTTGCATAGGAATTGTGTGTTTATAGTTGTCAGTCTTCCATTAAAAAAACAGAAAACAAAAGGTACATGGTTTGAATAAACCACCTTAAGAGGTGCCCTGGTGCCACTGTTCGAACGGCAGGGACTACTTTACAATACCTGTACCGTGTGTTACATCCTATAAACAAAGATTGTGTGCTCTGGGTCATTCTGTCTTCTGAAACTAAGGTGATACAAAGTCCAAAACAATATTTTATAGGAAACCAATGAGATATTGAAGGGAAAAATATATATGAAAATTTTCTGTCTTATTAGCTTTCTATATAAATTATTTTCAGCTGTCAATACATACAATGTCCAAGAGAAAATTATTTACCTGATTCTAAAGTCTGTTTATATATTTTTTCAGGAACTAGCAAATATCATAATTTATTTTCTCTTTACCAAATTTTGCCTGACACATCACCTTCTATTTAAAAATCAAGGGCTCACCCAAGAAACTGCATCATCCCCTTGAGCATGAATATCTGTAACAAATATACCAGTACTTTGGCTGCAAAGAGAATTAAAAATGCATTAGCTGTTTAGCATTCCATGAATGACAAACATACTCACACCTCAGATGTAGAACAGAAACGGAAACTGTGGCATGCAAAACACAGGATCAACAGCTTTGGTAATTTGACATTAATAGTGATGATGGGAGCATACTGCATTGCTCTTGAGAAAAGGGCCCCTTCTCTGATGTAATATTTATCTCAGGTTATAAGATAAACCCCTCAATGCAATGCTATACATATTATAACACTTCAGGAACAGTATTTAGCAACATGTATCAAAAGGAAAACATCTGGATGATCTCTGATCTAGGTCACCATTTCTAGAATTTGCCTTAAAGAATAAGAGAGAGGTGAACAACAGTGTTGCTCAGAATACAGTGACAATCCTAACAACAAGAAACTGGGAGCAATATAATTTTTCAAGTGAGAACTGATTTAAATAACTACTGTGATCCATGCTGGAAGTACTTTCTAAGCAAAAACAATTATCTCTGGAAATACAAGTATGTATATATATTGACAGTTAACACAGACACACAGTAGCATTTATATATTTTTATGTGTATACTGATTTGCAAAGATGTTTACAGCATATCTGTAATTCAAATCACTCGGTTTTTCACCTTTCTGTGATCCTGTTTTCTTTCAAAAACAACTAGAGCATTTCCGGTATCCATGTGATATACTGCAGAAAATTTATGAACTACCAGTTGTCTTTGCAAAGGCCATGTTTCCCCGCTCAAGTATTTTAAAAACCAAGAAGTTGGTCTCAGCTTCACTTCTAAATCAGTTTATACTGCAGCTTTACAAAATGTATTTATGTAATTTTTGAAGAGTTAATGTATTTATAACCTTAAAAATGTCAAAAATTACATGAAGATCTGTAGAAAAGCCCCTTTTTCCTCCTTTTACTTCAGTTTACTTTATCATTGTATTTGAAGTGGGTTATTTCTTGAGATGGCATATTGTTAGACTATGTCTTTCTATACACTCTATCAATCTTGATTTTTTAATTGGCATATTTAGATCATTTACATTCAAGGTAATTGTAGATGTGGCTTAAGTCTGCAATTTCATTATTTTGTTTGTTTCCTCTTATGCTACTGTACTATTAGTTATTTGTTAATTATGTAGGATTCATCTTATCTATAGTGTTTCTGAGTATGGCATTTTATAATTTTCTTAGAGAATACTTAAAGTATTACAATGCACATATATAACTTATCAGAATCTGCTAGTGTTGACATCTTACAGCTTTGACTGAAGTATAGAAACCTTACTTCATTTAGGTTCTTTTATCTGCTCAACTTTTTAGTTAGTATTGTCTTATGTATTTCCTCTACATACATTGCACATTGATCATATAGTACCACAATTTGATGTTACAATTTTTTCTTCAAACACCAAATTTTGTTTCATAAACGTAAAAGATGTGAGGTAATTTCTTCTGTATACCTATTTTTTTACTCATGGCAATGATTTTACTTTCCTTTTGAAGTTCCGAGACTTGTTATCATTTTTTTCCTCCTTAGAGAATTTCTTTATCCATTTTAAGAGTAGATTTGCTAGCAACAAATTCTCTAAGTCATTATCTGAGAAGGCCTCTTCATTCCTGAAAGATATTTTTCACAGGGTATAGAATTTGTATTTGACAGTTCCTCTCTTTCAGTATTGAAAAGGTGTTCCTCACTGGGAATCCCCTGATCCCTTCTTGTAATATTCAGGATCCTCTTCTATTTTTGTGTTGTCTCTCAGTTATTCCAAATTATCCTATCTTTATGCAAAGCAAAGTGTTTCATGTCTCATGTCTGAAGTTCTCCTTTTGGTGCTATGTTCAGAGAACTTTGCCTTTGTCGACAAAAATACTCATGGGTATTGTTTTCTAACCCATCTACCAGTATATAAACTTTAAGAAAGTAGAAGCCTGGCAATGAATTTTATAGCATTTAGTTTCCTATCTTAAATGTAATGACTTTTTGTAAAGTTAACATTGTTGCAATAAAATTGCATCTAAAGTTTTTTTGTATACAAATAAAAAAATCTCAACTATGGTTCTCAATTATTTTGATGCATTAGAATAATATGTGACACTTTATAAACAATGTTGATTAAAGGGCTCTAAACCCATAGAGTCTAATTCAGTTTATTTGAGTGGGTCCCAAGCTTTGTATTCTCCTATTCACAAAGGTTAGACTCAGAAGTCATCTTGGATTCTTCTTTCTTGCATCTTCATTTTCTACATCACTAATTGCTGTATATGCTTTTGTGGAATTCTTTTTGATAACCACTTTTCCTCTCTGTATTGCCATCACTATGTTAATTCAGTTGCTCATTAATGTTTACTAAAATTATAATAACAGCCTCCTAATAGTCTCTCTAATTTTTCTCATGCTGCTAGGTTTATAACTGAAATAAGTAATAATTACTATTTACTAAAGATTTCTAATACACCAGGCATAGAGCTAGATATATTATGTTATTTAGATTGACAATGACCTTGATGTATATATTTTATTTCTTTCCCATATTACACAGGTGGAAACTGAAGCACTAAGAGATTAAGAACCATATCTGAAAGTGGCAGAACTGTGAGTAAATTCCAAATCTATTAGATTTTCAAATGTCTCCCACTAAAGCAGTCTTTGTTTCTCCCATTCTCGTTCTATATAGGATGCTTCTTTGTGTTAAAATTACATGCTTCTTTAGGCTTCTCTAGTCTACTGCATGCTCCCTGAGGGCAGGAATTTGATGTGACTTTCACACAAAAATTGTCCTATAAATTTTACTGACTTTAAATTACTCACTAAAATTTACATAAAGAATACTTCACCAGATAAACTTTGAAATTTGCAGAACTATTTTCTATCTTCTTTGAGATTATGTTTTTCTTTTAAATTACACATGATCCTTCATCTTCATATTATTAATTTGCTTAGAATACTCATTATTTAACTATGATGTAAAGGTGAATGTCAGTTTCTTCATGATAAGATTTCCATGATTCCAAATTAGTGAATGAAAGCATGAATAAGATAAATTTAACTGCCAAAATTGATCCCTCAGAATTAAAATTATTTTATGTAGAGATTAGATGCCATCATCAGTATAGCCTAAGGCATGTATTATTTTTACATGTATAATAAGTTACTTTAAGAATTGGAAACACAAATTTTGCATTTATTTTACTGCCCTAATTATATATATACAATATGCACAGCAGGAGGGCTGGTAGGATATGGCACTGAAGTGTTAAACATTGAGCAATGACAAGTGATTTTTTCCCCTAACTTGTGCCTTTCTGTGTTTTTATTAATGATAAATATATTTTATACTTGAATGAAAAATAGAAAGTTTATTTTTAAAAGAGAAGCATGCTAAAGCACAATCTATTTCCCAATAAAATAAAAGATAAATGTACTAGGGAAACCAAAAGAAGTTTATGATTTTACTTTTTAAGGATCATAACCAAACAGCCAATGATGGGAATGAGAACCAAGTAAACTTTATCACTGACTGAAGAATGTTAGGACTTTAGCCAAGTTGTGGGAAGTTTCCAAGTATCATAAATCGAAACAGGGAATGACAAAAAAGACAAAAAGCAGATCTAGGACTCAACAAATATCTCCCACCATATTATTTGAACAGAAAGTTACAAAAACAGTCAGCCCAAGGCCCTACTGGGCTAATACATTCTTTGGAAGAAGCTACAGCAAAACAAAAACCCACTGGATAATGTCACTAAATATGCTGTGTGAGCCAGAGGAGGAATTATCTAAATTGTAACAAAAGTCTTGAACTCCTGAACATCTGCACTATTTACTAATAAGTTTAACCATTTTTGTACAGATAATCTGTTTTATTATCACAAGGCAAGTATTAGTATAGAGTAGATAAAAATGCTGACAAAAGATTTTAAAGACCACATTAATGATTCCCTGGTAATCATGCAATAAAAAATAAAACATGAGCATACCAGTTATAAAATGCTCATTAAAGTAACTTTATAAATATTTGCCAAATCCCTAGTATGGATAGGGCAGGTACATGTTCCTGGAAAAGGATAGAGTATCTGCAAATGCTCTACAGCTGAAATCTTCATGCCTAAGAAATGCTAAAAGAAAGCCAGTATAATGAAACACGGTGTGAGTGAGAAAGGAAAGTTTCATAAGGTAGTGATGCCAGAGTTCTTGTTTGTGGAGTCGAAGAATGAGCTTAGGCTCACACCAGGAGGGGACAAGAGAGCCCTTGGTGGTGCGTTGTCTAGGGGTTTTACAGGCTGTTGAGGATTTTGGGGAATGTGAAAAAATGCTTAGGGGTGTGGACTTGTTAAGTGGTGCCTGAATATTTAGAATTAACTTAACACAAGTGACTTCCTGCTCTGATGATTTCTCTTTTAGATACCAGCATCTTGGTCTGGGAGTGTATTAAACAAGGCTGCCTGCCCAGCCCCCAAGGTGGGCTGAGGTATTGTTTGCTAAAGAGTAAGTTAAGAATCTTACTTCTTAACTTCCTGGGTGTTAAAATGCAATCTTATCTTTAAGGTAGAATCCTTCCTGCCTTTTACTATGTTGTTTACAGCTGGGTCTGCATGCTAAATTAGTTGCCCAGTTTGAAAAAACACCTCATCAGATCTGAAGGAGGAAAGACAAGCACATAGGCCTGGACCTTTTAGCATGCTAAAGTGAATCTTACACATGATCACAAATGATTAGCTTAATAAAAATATGTACTACTCTTCTTTATCTGGGGACTATTAACTGATCTCACTGAAGAATGACTCTAGAGTTTGATGTTTAACACAGAGTTTTGGTAGGGGGTTTCCTGGCATGTAGTTACATTGCTCTGACTGCAAATATCCTGCCTTGCTTTTTCCGGAGGCCCTCACCCTACTCTGACTACAGCCACCATCCCTGTCTCAGTGGGATCCTGTAAACCATGTTCAGTAGAAAAGAGTTACAGGACACATTTCACATTTTAAATGATGTATTGTGAAAAACAGATGTACCTGGGGGAAGGGGTGGGCTGTGGTGGGACCAATATCAGTCAGGCACTACCCAGTCAGAAACAGATGACACTTTCAAACAGGGAAATTGAAGAGTGATTAATGAAGTGACCTTTTACAAAGGTGTGCTCAGGGTTAAAGAGTTGTTGAAACATCCTGGGCTAGTGCTAACCTGAAGAAGCAAAGGAGAGTTTACAAGAACCTAAGGAAAATTATAGCTACAGAAGAATAAAATAAAAGCTGTGACCCTGAGAAGGAGCTTGTCATTGTCAAATCATGACCCATTAAGGAGGGAACAGATCAGCTCCAGTTGTAGAACCTGAAGAATCAAAAGTTAGCATAAGCACAGCCATCTTAAAGGCTCAAACACCATTTTCTAACCTAGAAGGAGAAAAATTACTAGAACTTTGAAAAACAAGTTAGTCAGCCAGTGTTAATTGTAGTGACCTTTAGTTAGCTAACCTCAATCAGTTAAGCTTATCTTGCTAGAACCACCCTAAACATTCCGAAAGTGATTTTATCTAACCAGACCCCCAGGATGTGGCGTCAGCCGAAAATTTATGTGTTTATGGAAAAACACTGTATTGTGACTGTAGAAAATACTGCCCCTTTGAAAATGCTATAAAAACTTCTGGCTTTGTGTGTTCGGGGTCCTTGTTGAGACCCGCTGCGTCGGGCTAACGCATGGACCCCAGCTAGCTGGCCTCTGAATAAATTCCTCTTGCTTGTTGCATCAAGAGACGCCTTCCGTGAGTGATTTGGGGCGGCGTCCTCCTCTGGGAGAATCCAACATTTGGGGGCTCGTCCGGGATCGTGCACTCACCCCGCTTCACTCCCGAAGCCGTTCTTGGAGGAAGAGGTAAGATTAGTGGCGCCTTGAGTTGTCTGTGTTCTGTGTTCTGCTTTTCAGTGAGACCGGTCGGAGTTCTGAAAAGGGTACCCTCTGTCTGGCAGCCGTCCCGGTCCCTTAAGGGGTCGCGACTGCGGTCGGTAGACGTACTTGGAGCACCGCAGGCTGCAACCCTGGGGGACGCCCCGGGGAGTTTGGAGGGCCAGGGACGCCTGGTGGCCTCCCACCTGTTTTTCCGCAAAAGTGAACCTGATGAGATAGGGTTGGTTTTTGGACACCGAGAGTATCAGCCCACTGATTCCTTCTGGTTCTTGGTCAGAAATCTGAGGAAGACAAAAAGCGGCCGCTGTGTGTCTAATCTCTCTGTGTCTCTGTTTTTTGTGTCCTTTACGTGTCTAATAATTGTTATACTGGCAATGGGACAGACAGTGACGACCCCCCTTAGCCTGACGTTAGGTCATTGGACAGAAGTGAGAGCAAGGGCGCATGACTTGTCGGTAGAAGTTAAAAAAGGGCTGTGGCAGACTTTCTGTACCTCCGAGTGGCCCACTTTTAACGTTGGATGGCCCCCGGAGGGGACTTTTGACCTCTCCACTCTGCTTGCAATAAAAGCTGTTGTTTTCCAGAATTCAACTCGGGGACATCCGGATCAGCAGCCCTACATTGTGGTCTGGCAAGAATTGGTGGAAAATCCACCGCCCTGGGTAAAGCCCTGGGTGTGAAAGAAAGCGAACTCTCGAGTCTTATTGGCTCAGGCTCAACCTCAGGGAAAAGGGAAAGAGACCACCAAAATACACCCTGACACTCAAGACTTGCTCATGGTTGATGAGCCCCCTCCTTACCCTCCTGCCTCTGCCCCGGCGCCCGAGGCCCCGGCGGCCGAGGCCCCAGTGCCTCCGGCCCCGGCACCTCTGATGCCTCTAGCCTCTGGTACCGAGGCATCGGGGCCAGCCCCGGGACTGGCCCAGGGAACTTGGCGGCGCCGAGGGGCCGCATTGGACCCATCAGGTATTTTTCCCCTCAGGTCTTATGGGGCCCCCATTCTCGGGGAGGAAGGAGACCCGCCTTTCCAACCTCTGCAATACTGGTCATTCTCCTCTGCCGATTTATATAATTGGAAAGCTAACCACCCTCCTTTTTCAGAGGAACCGCAGAGACTAATGGGACTGATAGAGTCCCTGATGTTCTCTCACCAGCCCACTTGGGATGATTGTCAGCAGCTCTTACAGGTACTCTTCACCACGGAAGAAAGAGAAAGGATCCTCCTGGAAGCACGAAAGAACGTGCCTGGAGCTGATGGACGACCGTCACAACTCCCTCATGATATAGAAAGGGGGTTCCCACTGACCAGACCCAACTGGGACTTTAATTCTCCAGAAGGTAGGGAGCGACTAACCATCTATCGCCAGGCTCTGGTGGCAGGTCTTCACGGGGCTGCAAGGCGCCCCACCAATTTGGCCAAGGTAAGAGAGGTTAGTCAGGGAGCCGCTGAGGCACCCGCAGTGTTCTTAGAACACCTGATGGAAGCCTTCAGGCGGTATACTCCTTTTGACCCCACTTCTGAGGAACACAGTGCTTCAGTGGCTCTTGCCTTTATTGGGCAATCAGCACCTGATATAAGAAAGAAGCTTCAGAGACTAGAAGGCTTACAGGATTTGTCGTTGAGAGATTTGGTGAAAGAAGCTGAGAAAGTTTATCTTAAGAGAGAGACTGAGGAGGAGAAGGAATTAAGGAAGGAAAAGGAAAGAGAAAGTAAAGAGGAAAAGAGGGATAGGAAGCGTGAGAGAAATTTAACAAAAATCTTGGCCGCAGTGGTAGAAGGTAAGGGACGCCCGCCCTCTAGTGGTAGAACTAGTCAGGCAGGGCACCTGGGCAACCGGCCTCCTTTGGATAAAGATCAATGTGCATACTGCAAAGAGAAAGGACATTGGGTGAAAGAATGCCCTAAAAAGCCACAGCAGAAGCCTCCAAAAAAGGTGTTGTCTCTGCTGGAAGATGAAGATTAGGGAAGACGGGGCTCGGAACCCCTCCCCGAGCCCAGGGTAACTCTGAAAGTGGAGGGGCAACCCGTTGAGTTCCTAGTAGACACTGGTGCTCAACATTCTGTATTAACTAAAGACAAGGGCCCTCTCTCTGGCAAAAAGTCTTCGGTGATTGGAGCTACAGGCCAGAAACAATATGCATGGACCACCCGAAGAGCAGTAGACTTAGGAGTAGGACGAGTAAGTCACTCGTTCCTCATTATACCGGAATGCCCTACACCCCTGTTAGGAAGGGACATCTTAACCAAAGTAGGAGCCCAAATATCTTTTCAAGCTGAGAAACCTCTGGTGACTAATCAGGAAAATAAGCCTTTGGACTTGAGTATTCTGACCATAAGATTGGAAGACGAATACTGTCTTTTTATGGAACCAGAGCCCTCCTGAATTAGTCAGGAGTAGCTCGACCGATTCCCAGGAGCCTGGGCGGAGACGGCGGGCATGGGGCTCACCAAGAACCAGCCCCCTGTAATCATAGAACTAAGAGCTTCAGCCTTGCCAGTGACTGTGAGGCAATATCCAATGAATAAAGAAGCCAGGGATGGAATTAGGCCACATATCCAGAAGCTTATGGAACAGGGAATATTAGTAAAATGTCAATCCCCATGGAACACTCCCTTGCTGCCTGTAAAAAAGGCAGGAACGGGAGATTACCGACCAGTACAAGATTTAAGAGAAGTTAACAAAGGGACACAGGACATTCACCCCACCATGCCAAATCCCTATAACCTACTAAGCTCCCTGGCCCCAAAAAACATCTGGTATTCAGTTTTAGATCTAAAGGATGCTTTCTTTTGTCTGCGCTTGCACCAGAACAGCCAACCGCTGTTTGCCTTTGAGTGGAAAGATCCCACCACAGGAACTACTGGGCAATTGACCTGGACTCATTTGCCACAAGGATTCAAGAACTCTCCCACCCTCTTTGATGAGGCTTTACATCAGGACTTGGCTTTCTACCGAGCTTCA
Organism: Manis pentadactyla; assembly: GCF_030020395.1. Classification (NCBI taxonomy): domain Eukaryota; kingdom Metazoa; phylum Chordata; class Mammalia; order Pholidota; family Manidae; genus Manis; species Manis pentadactyla. Next base: position 38,428,433 of record NC_080020.1, read on the forward strand.
AACCCACAGGTAACTTTGCTGCAATATGTTGATGACTTATTGATAGCCGCTCCCACCCGGGAGACCTGCCAAGAGGCCACTGAAGCCCTTTTGACTGAACTTGCCAAATTAGGGTATAGAGCATCTGCTAAGAAGGCACAGATCTGCCAACGACAAGTGATTTATTTGGGATATTCCCTGAGAAAAGGGAAAAGGTGACTTACTGAAGCCCGGAAGCAGACTGTGACGCAGATTCCGGTCCCCACTACAGCACACCAGGTTCGTGAGTTTCTGGGGACAGCGGAGTTTTGTAGGTTGTGGATACCCGGATATGCTTCCTTGGCCGCCCCTCTGTACCCCCTTACCAAGGGGACAGCCCCGTTTGTTTGGGGATCTGAGCAACAACAGGCCTTTGATGATATCAAGAAAGCCCTCCTCTCAGCACCCGCTCTAGCATTGCCAGACGTAACTAAGCCATTTGTCCTTTTCGTGGACGAATGGAGCGGAGTAGCTCGAGGAGTGTTGACCCAACAATGGGGACCTTGGAAGAGACCTGTCGCCTATCTGTCAAAAAAATTAGACCCCGTGAGTAGTGGGTGGCCTGCCTGCCTGAGAGTAGTAGCAGCTGTGGCCCTCCTAGTTAAAGATTCTGACAAACTAACACTGGGACAAAAACTCACTGTGGTTGCTTCACATGCGTTGGAGAGCATAATCCGGCAACCACCGGAAAGATCGATGTCAAATGCCAGAATGACTCACTACCAGACCTTACTCCTGAATCGTGATCGTGTGGAATTTGCCCCACCCGCCATTCTAAACCCAGCAACTCTGCTCTCCGATTTGGAAAAAGAAGTACTTCATACCTGCCAGGAAATCCTGGCTGAGGAGGCGGGGGCCCGCCAGGACTTACAAGATCAGCCTTTAGAAGGACCAGGACTCCTGACTTGGTATACAGACGGGAGCAGTTACATTATGGATGGTAAGAGAATGGCGGGAGCTGCAGTAGTGGATGATAACCGAATCGTGTGGGCCAGTGGACTTCCAACGGGCACTTCTGCACAGCGAGCAGAGCTCGTCGCTCTGACTCAGGCTCTAAAGATGGCAGAAGGTAAGAGACTTAACATCTATACCGACAGCCGATACGCTTTTGCCACCGCTCACATACACGGGGCTATTTATAGACAGAGAGGGTTATTGACTTCTGCCGGGAGAGATGTTAAAAACAAATAAGAAATTTTAAATTTGTTAGAAGCCATCCATAGACCTAGAGAAGTGGCAATAATACATTGCCCTGGGCATCAAAAAAGCGACTCTCTAATAGCTAAAGGAAACAGAAGGGCGGACCAAGCTGCAAAACAAGCAGCCCAGGGAATGAATATCTTACCCCTCCAAGTGTACCCGGAGGCCACTTGTATTAAGAGCTTCCAGTATACACCCAAAGACCTCGCTTGTATAAACAAATTAGGGTTTAAAAATTCCTCACCCCATGAGATATACAAGTCTGAAAAAGGGAGAGTTGTCCTGCCCCAGAGAGAGGCAGAAGAATACTTAAGGCAATTGCATCAATTGACACATTTGGGAGCAAAAAACCTAAAGACCTTGGTTCAAGACTCCCCTTATCATGTTATTGGATTAGGAAAACTGGCTGACGAGGTTGTAAGAAATTGTGTTCCCTGCCAATTAGTAAATGTGAGTAAAAATCCAGTAACATCTGGGAAAAGACTTCGAGGGGATCGCCCAGGAGCTTACTGGTGGGTTGACTTCACTGAGATCAAGCCTGCTAAGTATGGATATAAGTACCTTCTAGTTTTCCTAGACACATTTTCAGGATGGACAGAGGCGTTCCCCACCAAAACTGAGACAGCTCAGATGGTGTCTAAAAAGATCCTTGAAGAAATATTTCCCAGGTTTGGAATCACAGGTAATCGGCTCCGACAACGGCCCTGCCTTTGTTGCCCAGGTAAGTCAGGGATTGGCCAAGATTTTGGGGACGGATTGGAAATTGCATTGTGCATACAGGCCCCAGAGCTCAGGACAGGTAGAAAGGATGAATAGAACTCTAAAAGAGACCCTGACTAAATTATCCATAGAGACTGGTTTATATGATTGGTTGGTCCTCCTTCCCTTCACCTTATTCCGAGTTAGAAACACCCCCAGCCGTTTTAGACTAACACCCTTTGAAATAATGTTTGGAGACCCAGCTCCACTAAATGCAGCTCACCTCCACGTATCCCCTGAATCTGTGACTAATAAGTTTCTGCTTGAAAGGTTACGGGCTCTGGAAGTTGTGCAGAAAGAAGTGTGGGCCTCTATCCGAGAAGCCTATCGGCCAGAGGACATTTCAGTACCTCACCCGTTCCAAGTGGGAGACTCTGTGTATGTAAGGCGACATCGAACGGAAAATCTTGAGCCTCGGTGGAAAGGACCCTTCATCGTCCTTTTGACCACACCTACGGCTGTGAAAGTAGATGGCATCTCTTCCTGGATACATGTTTCACATCTGAAGAAAGCGCCTCAACCAGACCCGGACTGGCGAGTAATTCGAACTGACAACCCTCTTAAATTTCGCTTGTGTAAAAATGATTGTGTCACTAACAATCCTAATTCTAATGACCCAGTTACTTCCCACCTTCCAGAACCCTAACCCCCATGAACCCAGGTTACTCACATGGCAAATCATTACCCCGGCTTCCCAACAAGTAGTAGTCCAGTTAACAGGACAACACCCTAGGGGAACTTGGTGGCCTACCCTCACTGTAGATTTGTGCACTCTCTTCAAACAAGACCCATGGTACGAAGATAAAGTTGGGGTACCCGGATGTGGTACTCGGGATTATATAGTGCATTGGGGCTCTGGGACCATGAAAGAGCTCCAGAATACCTGCTTCTATGTATGCCCAGCCCCCTCAGCCGATAGTGCCAAGGCCTCACAGTGTGGTGGGAAGACAGATTTTTTCTGCAAAAATTGGGGTTGTGAACAAACAGGGACATGCCATTGGCTGACAGGAAGTGCAGGGAGATCTCCTCTAGGCCTCATAAAAATCCAGTGGAATACCGCTCGTGCCCAATGCACGACTAATCCCACCTGCAACCCTATTGACATCTCTTTCACAGATGCAGGAAAAAGGGCAACAAACTGGGAAAAAGGGCTTATGTGGGGACTAAGACTCTACCAGAGTGGCTATGATAATGGAGTCTTGTTTATGCTCAGGCTTAAGGTAGAGACTCTTCCGGCTGTCCCAGTAGGACCCAATTCTGTCTTGCGGGATCAACCGCGTCTCCCAGCCCCAGCCCCAAAACAGGCCCTAGCCCCACCTATGGACTCTGCCACCACTCCCTCCGCCTCCACTCTTGGCCAAGTCACCTCCTTTCCTGGCACCGGACAACACCTTCTCAACCTCCTTGAAGGGGCTTTTCAGGTCTTAAATACCACCAACCCTAACACTACTGAATCCTGTTGGTTGTGTTTCTCTTCTGGGCCGCCTTATTATGAAGGATTGGGATTGTTAGGCAGTTTTAACAGGACAACCCGTCATGAGATCTGTAGCTGGGGAAGCCACAAGAAGCTAACTCTGACTGAAGTAACTGGAAGAGGAAAATGTTTAGGTTCGGTCCCCCCCACCCATAAAGCTTTGTGTAATGAAACCATAGCTGTGACCTCCTCAGGTGAAAATGAGTATCTAGTCCCTCCTCCCAAAGGGTGGTGGGCTTGTAACACTGGAGTGACCCCATGTGTCTCTACTTCTGCCTTCAACTCCTCCCGCGATTTCTGTATCATGGTTCAGCTGGTGCCCAGGTTGATGTATCATGATGACCTCTCATTCGTAGCTGAATTTGAACCTAGGCATAGATATAGGAGGGAGCCGGTCTCGCTGACCTTAGCTGTATTGTTAGGGATAGGAGTCGCAGCCGGAGTAGGAACAGGGACAGCCGCTATTATCCAAGGGAACCAACATTATGAGGGACTAAGGACAGCTATTGATGAAGACCTAAAAACCATAGAGCAATCCATTACTAAACTTGAAGAATCTCTGACTTCCCTCTCTGAAGTAGTCTTGCAGAACAGACAAGGGCTGGATCTGCTGTTTCTAAAAGAAGGAGGATTGTGTGCAGCTTTAAAGGAAGAAGGCTGCTTTTATGCAGACCATTCCGGAATAGTAAGAGATTCAATGTCAAAGCTTAGGGAAAGGCTAGACCAGAGAAAGAGAGAACGAGAAGCCGGCCAAGGGCTATTTGAATCTTGGTTCACTAGGTCCCCGTGGTTTATGACCTTGATATCCACTCTGGCTGGGCCCTTACTCATCTTTGTGTTGCTCCTCACTTTGGGACCCTGCATATTAAATCGGCTGATAACTTTTGTTAGAGAAAGAGTGAGTGCCGTTCATGTATTTATGTTGCAGCAACAATATCATTCACTCACCCAACAGGAAGATACAAACATTCCATGATTGGAATGCCCTTAAAAAGAAGTGGGGAAATGTAGAACCTGAAGAATCAAAAGTTAGCATAAGCACAGCCATCTTAAAGGCTCAAACACCATTTTCTAACCTAGAAGGAGAAAAATTACTAGAACTTTGTAAAACAAGTTAGTCAGCCAGTGTTAATTGTAGTGACCTTTAGTTAGCTAACCTCAATCAGTTAAGCTTATCTTGCTAGAACCACCCTAAACATTCCGAAAGTGATTTTATCTAACCAGACCCCCAGGATGTGGCGTCAGCCGAAAATTTATGTGTCTATGGAAAAACACTGTATTGTGACTGTAGAAAATACTGCCCCTTTGAAAATGCTATAAAAACTTCTGGCTTTGTGTGTTCGGGGTCCTTGTTGAGACCCGCTGCGTCGGGCTAACACATGGACCCCAGCTAGCTGGCCTCTGAATAAATTCCTCTTGCTTGTTGCATCAAGAGACGCCTTCTGTGAGTGATTTGGGGTGGCATCCTCCTCTGGGAGAATCCAACACAGTCACATCTCCTCTGGTTGACTTCCATTGCACAGATTCAGTGAAAGCCAGAGCCTTTGAATGCTATCTGTGGAGATGAGCCTCCAGAGGCCTCTAGCTGGATGAAGGGTAGAGAAGAGAGCTGGAGGTGCAAGCAGTGAAGTATCTATTGTAGAATGCCAGGAAAGCAGTAAAGGTAATAGGTGTCTGAAGCAGTTGTCCCAGTTAGAGATGATGGTGTTTTGACCAGAGTGATGGATATGGAAATGGATGAGGAAAGGAGAGATGCCAGAGATATTGTGGAGGTTGAATTGTCAGGACAGATATCTATTTTTAAAGTACTTCCTTTTGCGAGCCCCTGCTTAGTCACATTGTCTTCAAATTTGTAAGACTAATTCAAAAATGTAAATGTTTTGATATAGGATTATGAATATCATTAACAAACATATAACAATTTTATAATTTCCCCTAGACATTTAATTTAATTGAGTCCTATTTGTCAAGTATTAGGTAGCTTCATATTCAAACCTCTTAAAATCCTTATGAGGTACATATAATTATTTATAGTTTTCAGGGGGGGAAAGATAGTGAGTGGTAGAATAAATAGTTTTTTCAAGTCAGAGAGGGTATCATCATTTGAACTCAGCTCTTTCTACTATATGCTACCACATTATCTTACCTTATCACTCTAGTTGTTTTTCTATCACCTGTAAAGGGGGTACTATGTTTGGTGCTGTGGACTTGAAGAGTATATCTGAATTTCGAAATAGTCTTTGAATTTATAATCTAACTGGGGAATGGGATATATGTCTAAAGTGATACATGACATTGGACAACAAATAGTCACTGTCTGAGTGGTATGGTCCAGTTCAGAGGATGTCTTCATTGAGGAGAGGGGACAATCTGGATCAATAAAACCTAATCTGTCTTACATATACACTCACATACATGGACTCACAGATATCCAATATGGTCTATTCTGCCAAGTCGAGACACAAATATTGTTCCACTTGTAGTAAATCTTTAAACAGAAATTCACAATCTTATCTATTCATTGGCTTATACTCTTTGCATTCTATTACCAAATGGTCTGAAAACTTTAGACTATGTTTATTCCAAAAGCTGTCATCTTTACTTAACATACCAAGGAAAAGGAAGGATAAACTAAAGAATTATTGTTGACTATTGTCTTTTATTTCCTAGATCCTTCATGCTATCAGTAGGTAAGACTGGCCCATCACAGTCTAACACACACTTTTAAAATACATAATGTCCTTTCTAGTTTATTTCCTGCCCTCACCCAAGTCATGTCCCATGCTTTAGAAGCATTTTTTCATCATCACAAATTCAACCATTGTCTTCCAAAGCCCTGATAATTTGCATGGTTTGTGGGTCGAGGGTCCAGGACCTGACCTCAAACAGGATTCTTGTCACTCTTCTATCAGCCAAGGTTTCCATCATAAATGCCCCCAGCTTTTGGAAAAGTCTGCTTTTTTGGGTATATTCTGTATTACATTAAAAAAAAAAAAACTCTGCCTTCTCTCCAGAAATCAGCTCTGTATACCAAGGACATGAGGCAGTATTTTCTGTCCACAGATGCAAAAAAACTCTATTGCTCTGCATTTGTACATCTAAGAGGGCTATGATAATGAATTTTCAAAATATTTTGAAAGTGTAACTTAAATTTTTAATTATTTAAAGTTTTTTTATAATAAAAAATTTAAAACCTGGCTTATATTGCATACATACACACATATACTATATATGACAACTTCATATCATAAAAAATATATGCAGAAATAATAGAATAATGCTTAGAATTATTACAAATAATGGATAATGAATCCCTGAGTCAAATGAGCCATAGTTGTGTTAATTATTTTTAACTTAATACTGTACTTTAAACACTGTAGGAAACCGAAGTAAGAGGACTAAACAACCCAGATTAACTATGCAATTAACAAGCATAATTAAGAAAATATATTGGAAATTTTCATTTCTCATGGTGGAATTATTTAAAGCAACCCATTTCAGTAAAGATAAGGTTTATGAGGCATTACAGCTATTTGTAAAATGTGGGGTCCATATTAGGTTTTGGGGGTATTAGATAGTTATCATGTTAAAATAGTAGCAAGGCTAATAGATCTGCAGCTATATTACAGAGCACTCAACATAAAGGAAATTTAAGATAAAAGACAGTTGTAAAATGTTTACTGGATGAGAAAGAAAAAAACAATATTATGTTTTGTCAGTGTTGAAAGCCAAAATGGTTTGGGATTTTAACAATCAGTTACTAAGTATAGTTTGGAGGTAGTGGTTTTTGATACATGTTATGGACAATCTTGAATAAGATTGTGAATCAGAACTACATCCCAAGATCCAATGGCTTTCACATAAAAATAAACAAGAAATATGACTTCAGTGTTGCCAAATCAAACCTAGTATTTTTGTACGGGTTTGAACGGGAAGCAAACATACCAGTAAATGAAAAAAATTTGGTGTCTATATTCATTTATAAAATATTTAATCTGTCTTATAAGATTCTCAGAGGTATTTTGTTTGTTCTTTTTTTCCCTCTCTTTAGTAAGCCATTTTAAGAAGTTTCCTTGTACTGCTCTTTATTCAAGTTAATATAATAAAAATCAGTACATAGTAGAATTTAGGTGATTTTATATTTGGATTGGTTGAAAAATCATCATGCAGAAAGAATAGTTTAGTCTCACTTGGCTTATGATAAATGTTACCATGTAGGACAAATCTTGTAATTTCTATATTATCCTTGGGGTTATTGGTTCAACACCTCAACACCTATGCAAATTTAAATATTCAAATCAGACAAACTAGAATTAAGAAGTTAAATTAAACATCTGTTCTGTGTCTTTCCTTGGGTGAAATTTGGTGTTGAGTAAGAGATAAAACTGGTTTTATAAATGTGTTTGACTATCTTCACAAAGGAATAATCCTCAAAGAATATAAAGCAAACATAGATATTGTGTTATTAATATTATATAGGAATAATATGACTGATGATCACATTAACCCCATTCCTCCCCCCTCCCAACACACACACCATCACATACATCATACCTTTACTATAAAATGTCCCCCTTGTTTGTATTTTGGACAAAATTTCGTCTTTTATTTTTTGTCACTGTATTTTGCAGAATGGTCCTATTGTAGCAATTGTGTTAGTGTCACCAAAAGTCAGTTGCAACTAAGCAATATTTCTTTAAAATTTTTTAATTAACTTGGATTATGGATTTTATCAGGGGATGGGAAATAAAACTGAGGGAAAAAAAAATTACGTTTTTTAAGAAGACAATATTATAACACAAAGAACCTTGAGTAGGGCAAAACATTAGATTAGAAAGCCACTAGAAAGAAAACTTAAAAACAAATATGAAATAAAGTGTGTAACACCCAAGGAAAACCAAGGTGCATTGGTCGTGGAGAAAAGGCATGGAACCATATGTAAAACAGTTTTCCTTTCTCATTTGTCATTAGCTTATTCTTTAAAATTGTATGTGTAGAGTCTAAATACATCTTCATTCAAGTATACATTCAATACCTGCTAAATAACTAAAAGGTGTGAAGCAAGTGAGTAGAGTGGATAGAAAGTGAAAAGCAATTACTGCCTTTAAGAAGCAGACAGTTCTATTGAAAAGATAAGATACTAAACACACGTAACACATTGTGTGTTGGACCCATGTAGAAGATAGTAGATTGTCAAGTGCTAACACAAATACTAGAAAGTGGGCGCTAAAGGAGATTAGAGGAGGGAGCATAAGTAAAGATAGGAGAGAAGGCTTAATAAGATTAGAATAGAAGCTTGTAAAATGTGGCTAAGAATTAGGTTTATTATTAGTGAGGCCTTTTAAGTAGGAAGTCCACTGCAAGCTACAGCATAGAAGTGGGAACAGTATTGAAGGAACTAAACATATTTGTCTAATTTTAAAGGATTAGGGAGTATGAGAAATAAAAATAGGAGGAAAAGAAGTATCTAGCATTTATTGGACATTACTATGTATCAGACACTTTAGACAGTCTCACAATAATATCATAAGGTAAGTACTTTTATCTCTATTTTATAGGAAGAAAGAAAAAGTATGTGGAATAGATTAAAGAGACTTTCATAAAAGGATATACTATATGCTGTGTGTTAAGCGAAAGAGACAATCTAACAGAAGGAAATGGAGATAGCTAAGAAAAAAAGAGAATGTAAATTGGGAAGTAGGGACAATATACAGTTTGTGAATTAAATCTCATTTTTCATAGACCTCTTGCTTTTAAAAAACTAATCTGTAAAGTGAAAGAATGCCAGTCTAAGAAAATTCTTAGCTTCAGTGAATAAATTCACAATATTAATACTGAATGGTGAGAAAGCAAAATTGCTTCTTTGAAATAATGGCAAATCTCATTATATAATTCAAAAATTTTTTCAGCCACCATGAAGATGCAAAAAGCTGCCATATAGATTCTACTGTCTGTCAGTAGCTAAGTAGGTATTATACTCACAAAAAGTCACTTAATTTTCCTCATAAATAAAATGAGAGAAATATAGAGGGCAAAAGAATAGCTGGCTATACTTTATAGAAGATAAACTCAGTCACCCTTTTCTTCTTTACTCTAAGTTTGTATAGCTCTTGTAGTTCTTCCTCCCTCCTTTCTCTCTTTTTTTTTCTTTTCCCTTCCCTTCCATTCTCCTCCCTTCCTCCCTTCCTTCCTTTTCCCTTATTTCTTATTCTTTTTTATGTTTTTGGATGCTGGGATTTCATTCTATAGGAAATGCAGAGAACAGAAAACTGATTATGCAGTTTTGAAAATAAGAGTATGAAACCTGGTAAAGGAACTAAAACTTTATCTGTTTTAAGGTAAAGATGAAGCTTCATCTGGAGAACATATTGTTGGTATGCCCAATTTTAATTTTTTAAATTATTGTTGAACAAATGCAAACATTAGGAACAGAGTAGTTTAAGTTTGCTCTCACGGTTGACCACTATGGCAGAGAAAACAAATCACTTCTAAAATTGGAATAAGTGATATAGTATCCATGGTTTTAGGGCACTGCTTTTGAAATTTGGCAAATGTCACTTACAATTACAGATATGCTAAAGAGATCGTGATGGTACATAAGATAGAAGTTGGCAGTGCTAGCCCAGGAGATGGATGTTAGAAAAATTATTAATGATGTCAATCTCAGAAAGATTTCATTTGGATCATCAAGTTCTTTATATCAGTTCTGTCACTTGGCAGCTGGCAGAAGCATCTTTTGGTAACTATTAAAGTATTTTAAATCTGAAGTTTAAAGGTTTTCTTTCTAGGTTATACTCCTTCTGACTCCTAAATTTTAACAGAAAATATATGTTGCCAACTTATAAATAGGCCTCCAATAGATCCAGAAATATGGGAAGAAGGAAATCAATATTTTAGTATAGAATACAGATCTCTGATTTATTAGAGTATCTTCAGAATCAAATTGGTAATAGCTTAATTGAGCAATTTTATTTTAAATAAAAGATGTTTACTAGGTTGGGAAATATTAAACTACACATTTTGTGTTGAAAATGGTGGAATAGGTCATTTGAAGAATAAGAGAGACAAAATTTGCTCTCCTACCTGAATCAATTGAATATGGGAGAACAAAAGAAGAAAATATAATTGTTTTCTAGACTGGCCATCAGGCAACCAAGGACTATGATCCCTGAGAGCTGGGTTAGATCATCCATGTGTTTACTCCAGCTTGCAGCCTTCAGTTTCCAGGCCATGGTGCAGGGAAGGCAAAACAAATGAAGACTTGTGGATTCCCTGAGTTGAGGAGATGGAGATGAAAATCCAGAGAAAATAGGTAAATCAAATTCACAGGATAACAACAGAGTGGAGAGAGTTCCACAGAGTGTGAACTCTGGGTATCTATAGAGTATTTCCTCCAAGTGTGCAGCTGACACTGTACGAGGAAATTACCCAAGGCTGGAGAAAAAGCCGTTAGGAGGGGTTGGTGAGAACAGAGTCTGACATTCATCCAGAGTTTGGAATAGCGGATGTTCCTACCAGATTGAACAACAGTGCAACCGAGGGGGTACTAGGTAGAGTACCTAGAAGATCTAGAGTACTAGATCTAGACTAATTAGCAAGAAATAATTAGACCAAATATTGGTCTGATAAAGCTTAACATATCTTACAAGCAAGAATGAAAAGAACTATTCCTAAGTAATTTATTGCATTCTAAAACAAAGCTCAAAAATAGATAAAAGAATATAAAAATATCCAGCACCCAAAAATGTACAATTCATAATTCCTTGTGATTTTCTTGTGAGAAAAGATTACTAGCCATAAAACAAGTCTCAATAAATTTAAAAGGATTCAGTTCATACAAGTGGATTCTCTGACCACAAAGGAATAACGTAGAAATTAATAATAAAAGATGTCTGGAACAATCTCCAACATTTGGAAACTAAATAACAACCTTATAAATAACCCATGAATCAAAGAAGAAATCAAAAAAGAAATTAGAACATAATTTGAATTGAATTAAAATAAGATCACAAATTATTAAAATTTGTGGAATATCACTAAAGCAGTTCTGAGAAAGTAATTTATTTACCTTATGTTAGAAATAAAGAAGTCTCAAATAGATGATCTTGCTTTCTGTGCTAGAAACTAGAAAAAGAGAACAGATAAAATCTGAAAAGGAATAAAAATAATAAAAATCAGAGCAGAAAATAAAATAAAAATAGAAAAACAATGTGGAAAAATCAGTGAAGCCAAAAGCTGTTTATTTCTTTGAGATACAAAAAAAACAAAAACCGGAAAACAATTTTTCTCAAAAGTGAGGTTTCTAACCAGACTGATCAAGATAAAGAAGAGAAGATACAAATGTCCAGTTTCAGGAATGAGAGAGATAACATCATCACCACAGATTCTACAAATATAAAATGGATAATAAACAAATACTATGATAATTTTATGTTTATAAACAACTGACAAGTTAGATGAAATGGAAGATACAAACTATAAAAGCCCTTGAAGAAGAAACCTGAATGGACTTAAGCCTATGAAAGGAATTGAATCCGTACTTACAAATCTTCCTACAAGAATTCCAAGCCTTCAAGGTTAAATATGACAAAAGATGTGAAAGACTCATCCAGCGAAAAATACGGAACTTTCTTATCTTATTGGGATGATAAGAAAAATGAAGGCAGAGAGATATCTTGTTCATGAGTTGAAAGTACAAATATTTTTAGTATGTTGTTTCTCTTCTCCCCAAATGGATCTATAGCTTCAATGAAATCCCAATCAAAATAGCAGCATGTGTTTTGATAGAAACTGACAAGCTGGTTCTAAAATGTATATGAAAATACAGAAAGACTCTAAGAGAAGCTAAACAACATTGGAAAATAATAAAGTTGGAGAATTAATACTACATGATTTCAGGGTTTATTGTAAAGGAATAATAATTGAGGCAGGGTAGCTTTGGCATAAAGAGAGACATATGAATGGAACAGCAAAGAGAGTTCAGAAATGGACCCAAACACACCTGGACAATTGATTTTTTAAAAAGGCCAGAAGCAGTTTAGTGAAGAAAGGACAGTAATTTCACCCAGTGATGCTGTAACAATTGTATATTCACACGCACACAAAAAATGACTTTTATCCATATTTCACAACATATACAAAAATGACTCAAAGTAGATCATAAACCTAAATATAAGTCCTAAAATATAAAACTTAAAATAAAACATAGGTGAAAATCCATATGACCTAGGAAAAGATGTTTTAGATACGGCACCAGAAGCACTATCTATAGAAAAAGAAATTCCATTATTTAAGATTTCTTGGTATTCAAAAAACATTCAAAATAGGAAAAAAAAATAAACAGACTGGTAGAAAATCTTGGTAAAGCATATATCTGATAAAAGAGTTGAAAAGAAAATATATTACAAATACTCAAAACTCAGTAATAGGAAAACAATACAAATACAAAAATGGCAAATGATTTGAGCAAACAGTAAACCAAAAATGATATATGGAAATAAGCATATGAAAAGTGTTCCACATGGTTAGTCATTGGGAAAATGCAAATTAAAACTGCTATATACTATTATATACCTTTCAAAAAGCTAAAATGAAAAACATTGGACATACCAAGTGTTGACACTATATAAAAGGGCTGTGAATTTCATATACTTCTGGTGTAAATTCAAATGATATGTCATTAAGCACATCATTAATATTTAAAGTATTATCAGAAGTTACAGCTACTTTGGAAACAGTTTTGCAGTTTCTTAAAAAGTTAAACATACCTCTAGTTTATAATCAAGCTATTCTAATCCCAGGGATTTATTACAAGAAGAGAAAGCATAGATTGTATTAAGACTTAGCCAGGTATATTTATGCTAGCTAGTTTCATTCATAATAATGAAAAACTAGAAACAACCCAAATGTCCATCAATAGGTAAATGGATAAACAAATTGTGATATATCTATAATATGGAATATTATTCAAAAATAAAAAGGAACAAACTATTGATTCACTCAGCAACCTGTCTCAGTATCAGCATAATTGTGCTAAGTAATAGAAGTCAAACCAAAACAAAAAAGAAAAATCCTAAGCCACCAAATATTATGTGATTCCATTTATTAAAAACTCTTAATGCATACACATGATAGTGACAAAAAGCAGACCAACTGATGCCTAGAGATGCAAGAGAGTTTGGATTCAGAGGGAGGCATCACAGAGTGGCAAAGGAAACTTTTGGGGAACAAGCAAGTGCTCGTTATCTAGACTATGATCATGGTTTCATTGGTCAGAATTTATCAAATTGTATTCTTGAAATAGGTGGGATTTATTGCATGCCAATTTTAACTCAACAAAGCTGTTAAAAGAGTTGGAATATTGGCAATTTCTTATGTTCATTCTATACACTTTGTTCTATGTAGTCAATGATACATTTTGGAGGAAAGAAAAAGAATCTATACTGAGGATATTGTTTTGAAATGACTTAATTAAATTCCTATTAATTCATTTAATTGTTCCACATATATTACTGGGTGTCTACTGTGTGTCAGGAATTCTGCTGTGAAAGCCTTTTGCTTTGTTTTTAATTATTTTTTCATGTAGGACTTCCTTGAAAGCTTAGTACAGAAAAACCATTCCAATTAATTGAGCATTCTGCTTAATTGTAAAATGGCTAATCAAAGAAATTTAGAGTAAATAGAATGATTAAAACAGTGGCCTTGTAGAGAACAGTTTTATTCTTCTGCCCTGTCAGTATCCTCAATGTTGCCCTTCTTGACAAACTACTACACAAATTTTTAGAAGGTTTAAATCTATGACAGTGCAGCCATTCAACACAATATTCATCAAATGCCACAAGCAACTAAAGAGAAAGGAATCAAACCAAATTGTTTTATCCTGTGCCTTAACAAAATGTTTAACACATCTAGATGATGTGGATTAGTGTCATTAAGCACATCATTAATATTTAAAGTATTATCAGAAGAACATGTCATTTTGAAAACTTACTGTCCAAGTCAATCACTCTCAACAATGAAATAATACAATAACAAACCGTTGATCTCTGGTTTCTGAAAATTTTATTCATTTAATCATTGATCTTCATCACGGGTCCTTGAGAAAGCCATTCAGAAGCCTTTGCATGCTGATAATGTCACTTAAGAGGGATATTCAAGTTATCCTAATACTGAAAGTAAGGTGGCTTGTAGCAATTATAGCTGATAAGCTTGACATCAGTCACTTTAAGAACTTTAGAATGAAATGTTATTCAGAATATTTTTAAATATTCAGAGAAGAAGGTGATTTTATTTGGCAGCAACATGGTTCCACCAAAAGCAGTCAATACAAATCAACTTTATTTCTGTTCCTAAATTGCCAGGAGTGATTAAGAGGCAGCACAGGGAACATCTGGATTTTAGTAAGGTTTGTGTAGGTGTCTTCTGCCCCGTCCGTGGATATATGGAGGAATGAGGTTTTGGTGAAAGCAGGTACTGGCACAGTGAACAAAAGGGACCTGTGTGGGGCAATCAAAACGCATCTATTTCGTTCTCTCATGGTCCTTTAAACTTACTGACGGAGGAAATCACTTTCTCTTCATAGATAACTTGGGGCTTTGCTCCTTGATCTTTCTGTCTTAGACATCAGATATTATAAGCTTTGCAGACTCAATTCAGAAATTAAATAAAAGTTCACATAAAAATAAATCTTCCATATTTGATTCAAAGTAGTTAAAATAATTTTCCCTCCCCCCAAGACATTCTAGGTGGAATGCTGAGGAGAGGGACGTTGTCTTTCTCTCTTCCACCTCATCTTGCTACAGATTGTTTTGATACCATTTAAATCAAAGAGAGGAGAGGAATGAGATATCACAGAGCAGGAAAACTCTTGCCTAGGGTGTCTTAAGATGGTTTCACATTCTTCAGATCTGGCAAGTGTTGAAAAATGAATCTTTCACGAATGCTTTTGTGGGTTCTCCATAGCCGCCTTGTAAGCTTCGATCTGCATTTCCTAGAGAATGCACATCGGTCTGGCTGGGCCAGGTCCCACCCGGTCCCTGGTTTCCTGGCTTGTCCAGGTAGCGTCCTCTGGTCTGATTTAGTCTGGGTGGCCAGACTCTCCCAGGTGGAGAATCACCGTTCCTTCAGGCATTCTTCTTGGAGATGTTTCCCCATGGCTCTGGGCCTGCTGCCATCCCGACCCTGACTCCATCTCCTTCTCATGCTTATTATTCCTTCCTCTCTTCCTCCAGTTGGACATCTAGCCACTGAACACATACCCATCCTGTAGTCTGACAAAACATGGGCATGCAGGCAAATTGGTAAATGCCAGAGCAATACAAACTCTTCCTTTGTTTTGCTACCAGCTAGGCAGCCCATGTACAATCCTCTAGATTTCTCAGGCAAAAAAGTGGTTTCTATCAGGCCCAGTCCTATACAACTAGATAGGCTTCTTATTCCAATTCCAATGTGTGTTTGTGGGTGAGGGGGTGGGGAGGGCACATGGACAAGTGCTTCTGAGGACACCAGCAGGATATCCTACAGTTTTGCTCAGTTCTGACATCATCTACCCAGAGATAGCATCAGATAGCACAGAAGGGTTCAGTCCTACAAGAGTGCCTGTTCCTACTCCCACCCTCTCCACCACACACATACTTCAGAACCAGTTATAAGCCCAAATGTCACCCATACTTCTAACCAACTGACTATAAATTGAAGGTTCCTAAGACTTTCTTCTCCAGTTTGATTAATATGCTAGAATGGCTCACAAAACTCAGAGAAACATTTTCCTTACTATATTACTAGTTTATTATAAAAGGATATAAGTCAGGAACAGCCTAAAGGAAGAGGTGCATAGGGCAAGGCACAGGAAAAGGGATGGGAGCTTCTGTGCTCTTTTCACCAGTGTCCCCACATGTTCATGGACTGGGAAGCTCTGCAAATGCAACCCTTCTGGGTTTTCAGGGAAGGAGCCTTCATTACATAGTCACAATTGATTAAATCAACTGGCTATTGGCAATTGATTCAATTCCAGCCCCTCTTTCAACCCCAGAGGTGGGGCAGGGGGAATGAAAGTTCCAACCCTCTAATCACATGGTTGGTTCTTCTGGCAGTTAGCCCCCCCACCCTCACCCCGTCCTTAGGTGGGGGGGTCCATCAGTTGCCTCATTAACATAACAAAAAGCACTTTTATCCCTCTCCTTACATAGGAAATTCCAAGGGTCTTAGGATGACAATGTCATAATAACCTTCTCTTTTGATTTTTCATATCATATATCCCTCAGTCCCTGTAGGGGTAGATAATACAGCACTCTTTTCTCAAAGACACCCTCCCCAAAGAAATCTGTCTTCATTTTTGCCCCTTTTTATAGCCTCAGTGTGGCTGAAAGATTTTTGAGAGTTTTGAAAATGCCAGACTGTGTTTTTATATTTGTTCTGTCTTTGTGCCTCAGTTGACATCTCCAGTTGAATGTCCTGATAACATATGTGGTTCTGTAACCATACCACTACACACAGAGAATGAATTAATAGATCCATTTCTATCAGGAGGTTCTCTCTAATGGCCTGTCATGGGTAGCTTTCCTGTAGCACATTTGAAATAGATACAATGGGTGAAGATAGTAACAGTTTGTTTAGGATAGCTAATTTCTGAAACTAATGAGATAAAATTCAATCATTTAATTATATGCATTTAATAATTTAATAATTAATGAATCAATGTTAATGAAATGATTTAATTTAGTAATTTAATTTTATGCATTTAGATACAATACACTACCTTCTCTGGTGGCAGGTGAGCCAAGATAGCAGAATCCCAGGCATCTCCATCAAAACATACTATCAACAATTGACAGGTTACTTTAGGATTATCTGTTGTGTTAGAGTTTTCAAGTTTCAATTCAAATAAATCTTACTCAAATGACTTAAGTAAGAAATGGAATTTTTATCTGTAATAGCTGAAAATTCCAAGGATTCATTCTCATCTAGATCTAGATGCTGTGACGGATCTGTTTCTCCTTATTGCTCACTTCTTCTTTCCTCTGCAGTAGATTATTTCTCAGAGAAAATATGTATAATAGCAAAATGGACACCTGTTATCCAACATTATATTCGTGGCTTGGCAATACTGATATAAAGAGAGAAATTTCTCTCCTTAGCAGTTACGATCTCAGCGCCAGCTCAGCCAGCATGGCCCACCTTGGGCCTGTGTGTGCAGAGGAGCACTGCCCACCTGTAACCTTTTGTCCCAGAATGACCACGTGTCTACATGGCGCCCTCCTGGCAGTATGCTAAGCAGACAGTATGCCGATGGCCTGGGGCTGGCCACATCTAGGCCCGCTGTATCTATTCAAACATCTTGTTGGGAGGCAGACCCCTCTGACCAAGATTTTTTCCATGGGCCACTGGTTGCCCGAGAATCATCCCTCCTAGCATAGCATGTAATCTTCGTCTCCTCCTCCCTGGCACACCCGCGGCCTTTGTCTCTTCCGTCGTATAAACAGTTCCCTCCCTGTCCACAATAACGGTGCACAACCTTATTCAGCCAGCTGCTGCTGGACTCCCTGTGTGTAAGTCCCAGTAAACCCTCATGTCTAACATGGCATCTCCGGGTTTTTCCTTCTGCCTTTTGAATGCTGTTCCAGGGCAACTTGTCCACTTGGTCATGTGATCAGCCTTGTGCTCACACACCATGTGGTTGCATTCAACTCCATGTCAATCTTTTGGACAGAAGGTTGGCTTAAAGAGAACATGACTGGGTAGTATCCGAAGGAATTCTAGACGTTTTTACAAGAAGAGGGAGAATGGATGTTAGATAGAAGAAGTAAAGCTATCTACTGCGTCTGGACTTAATTTTTAAAAGAATTTTGACAGACTGTAGTAAGTTCAGTGAACTACAGATAGAATTATAAAAGATTTGCAAAACCTGTCATATAAGAAATTAATGAAAATTAATCATGTTTTGCTTGAAAAAGGGAAGAGGAGGACCAGCATGAGACAATAAATGGAAATTATTTTCAAATGCATGAACCAGTATATAAAGTAGAGATTAATCTGGTTTTAGAAGGCAAGACTTATACTAAGGATTGGAAATGACAAGGAAATTTATTTTTATATTAACTAATTTTACAAAAATGTGTGGTGAAGTCAATCAATTGAAAATACTATCTCTCATCAGCAATATGTTTCTTGTCATGAGTAGTACTCAATATAATACTTCAAGTATTTGGTTCAAAATTTACTATTCAACATGGCATAGCTTAAAAATGACTTGGACCTCCCTGCCTGCTGAGCTTTACCTCCCTTATGTACATGGAGGAATAGTAATAATGCTACTTTCAAATATAGGAGTACATGTTTTCTCACAAATATTATTTTTGCACTAAAATTTTATACATTCTAGTTTTTAATATTTTTCTGCTCTCTATAACAAGAGAATTGCTAATTCAGACTCAGCTTTAGTGAAGCTAAATTTTATTTCCCAATTTTATAGTTGTATTTTTTCATTGATTCAAAAAACAAAAATTCAAGAAAGCAAAGGAAATAATAAATTTTCCTTATGATATTAGAAATTTGTTTGCTGAGCAGAATTTTGAGCATGATGAACTATATCCTCAGCCCATTCAGTAAGCATGACTAATGTTTACTTATTAGTCTCTTCTGTTGTTCTAATTATCTATTTATGGTTCATCATTCACTAATTTGATTTGTGGAGGAGTTTTGAGTGTAGGAGGCTTGCAATGGGTCTGCAAATCCAAGTTCAGTATTCCTTAAGCCTCTTAAAAATTTAAAGCAATCTTGCTTATTTTCATGTCAAAAACCCTACTTCAATAGAAAAAAAAAAGCCTACAGTATTTGTTTGTGACATCTAAGAGGAATAAATTATTTTTCTTTATGTCTGAATACACAGACCCATACCCATACACACACAATGCATTCATACATATTCTTGAAAATTGCAAAAAGTACTACTTTAAGAAAAATAAATAGGATGATGATAGGGAAAAGAAAGATTGTGAGGCCTTCACTGGACTAAAACTATAAAGTCACCAGGATCTGTGCTAAAAGGAATATATTTCTTTCTGGGTGTATTTAGGTATGTGTATCTATGTGTTTGCATACAAAAAATTTATAAATACATGAATACATATATTAATGTATATGTTCCTTTCACAAATATGAATAAAAATTTTTAGAGGAAACTGAAATTAATATATCATACTGCATATGGTATTAATGGTAATTTATGCTAGTAATGTTAACAAAATACGCTAGTAATGCTAACAATATGAGCATTTACCACACTCATAATCCCATCCAGCAAACTATGTTTTTCCACGTAAACCTCAGCCATCTTGTATATCACAGCTAATGGACCTAAAATTGGGTACCACACCCAAAAAAACTCAACTGAAAGCTTGTCTGTGACCTATGATAAGTCCATTGTGAATTAGCCCAAATTTATCGGGCTAATCAGATTTCTTCTCTTGGGAAAATGAATTAGAGAGATTGGAAAACATGAAGCAGGAAAAGATCTGTAAAGGGATACTACATGAAGGATTATCCCAAAATGAAGTTATTATAAGCAAAAAGGATGATGTTATGAACTGAATGTTTGTGTCCCCTCAACATTCATATGTTGAAATCCTAAATGCAATGGAATGGTAGTAAGAGGTGGAACCTTTGGAGGTGCTTAGGGTTAGATCAGATATGAGACTGGAGCCTCCGTGATTTGTAAGGATTAATCCCCTTACAAAAAGAGAAGGATACGAGAGACTTCTCCTTCTGTTCTCCTCCATGTGAGGATACAAGGACAAGAAAGCCATCTGCAAACCAGGGAGCAGGTCTTCACCAGACACCCAGTCTGCGGGCACCTTGGTCTTGGACTCTGAGAAATAAATGCTGTTCAAGCTGCCCAGTCTGTGGTGCTCTGTTATAGCAGTCCATCCTACGACAATGATTAAGACAAATCAGCAGAAACTCTGAGTAAGTTTTAGATAAGAGGGTAAGAATCAATCATCTGTAGTGAGCGTCAAAATATTCAGAAAGTCACCATGAAGAAAGATTGATTGGGCAGTTCATCCTGGATTATCTCAAATTCAAATGACATTGTAGTTCTAGTTCGGGCGAATGCTCACCACTCTCCTCTTTCCTCTTTCCTTGTCCTATCATTTACCTTAAATCTCTTGTTCTTGCAACTCAGAAATATCTCCAAACTTATCAAGAGTCTGCATAGGTAAATGGTTAAGAGAAAAAAGTCAAATTAGGGTTCAAATTTCCCTTTTGCTATTTACTAACTGTGTTCTGGAACACGTAACTTAATAGGCAGTGGTTTAGTTTCTCTTATTTCTTTTTAAGTTAGCTTTATTGAGCTATGATTTACATAAAATTAAATACACTAATTTAAAGTGTACTGTTAGACATAGAATATTCCTGCCCAAAGATTAGTTCCTTTTTATTAGTTCCTGTATTCCTTCCTCCAAAAAATTACCCTCATTTCATGTTGTAGCCAGTATCCCCTGCCCCCAACGAAACACAAAGAAACCCTGGCCTCAGGCAAACACTGATCTTTACTCCATCAGTTCCATAAATTTTCATTTTTCCAGCATTGTACATAAAGTACAATCTTATAGAATCTTACAAACTCATGTATACTGTATATATCAGTAGTATATTCTTAATTGCTGAGATGTGTTCTTCTGTAGAAATATCACAATTTGTTTATTCAGTCATGTGTTGATTGAGATTTCTTTTTTTCCTGTTTATTTTTTGGTTATTAACAAGAAGCTGCTATGGACATTTGTGTACAAGTTTCTCTATGGACACATTTTTTTTTCATTTCTCTTGGGCGTTATGTTGAGAAATAGAATTCCTGAATCATGCATGTTTAACTTACAAGAAGCTGCCAAACAGCTTTCCAAAATGGCGCTGTTTAAGAGTCACAGTTTATCCACATTCCCAGTAATACTTAGTAGCATCAGTCCTTCTAATTTTAACCATTCTTAGTTGGGATGTAGTCACTTCATTATGCTCTTATTTTGCATTTCTTGATGATTAACAACTTTAAGCATTTTTCATGCACATATTGGTCATTTATACGTCTTCTTTTATAAAGTATTTATTTAACTCTACTCCCATTTTTAAACGATATTATTCTTGTAATTGTAAAGTTGTGTAATACCTAGTTATCTTCTGGGTATGAGTCCTTATTATGTATAAGTTTTGCAAGTATCTCCTCAAACACTGACTTGCTTTTTTATTTTCCTAATGGTATTATTTTAATAGAAGTTTTAATTTCTGTAAAACCTAATTTAGAAAATTTTTATTTCATAATTTCTGCTCTTTGATCCTGTATAAAAATTTCTTGTCTAAACCCAAAATTGTGAAGATTTTCTCTTAATTCTTACTGAAAAGAGAGTATTCTTTCACCATAGAACTATCTTGGAAATTGTTTAAAATCAATTGGCCACATATGTGTGAGACTATTTCTCAACTCTCCATTCAGTTCTATTAATATTTATATCTATACTTACATCAATGCCACACTGTCTTGATTACTATAACTTTATTATAAGTTTTCAAAACAGGGAGTTAAGTCCTTTAACTCTGTTTTCCCTGTGCAAGATTTTAGTTTCTCTAAGTCCTTTTTATTTCCATGTGCATTTCAAAATATGCCTGTCTGTTTCTCAAAAATCTAGCTGCAGTTCTAGTAGGAGTTATGTTCACTCTATAGGTCAATTTAAGGAGAATTGGCATTTTAATGATATTGAGTCTTCCAAGCAATGAATATTAATTTAGTTTTGAATTTTCTCAGCAATCTTTTCAAATTTTATACAAATTTAAATATTCAATATTATATATATTTTGTTCAAATATTATACATATTTTGTTAAATTTGCAGTTAATTATTTCCAGTTTTTGATGCTATAAGTAAATTATATGTGTGTGTGTACCTATAAATATTTATGTATATGTATATATACTTTTGCAATTTGTCACTGGTAGTATTTAGTATAAATTTATTTTGGTGTGTTTGCATGTATTTTTTGATGTTACTAAATTCACTTTTTAGCTCTAATACCTTTTTCTAAATTTTTGAATTCCCTTAGGATATTTTACATATATAACCATATGGACTGATACTAAAGATAGTTTACTTATTTTTTTCCAATCTGGTTGCCTTTCATTTCTTTTTCTTATTATAATTGCTGGACATCTAATACAAAAGCAAATAAGAGGAGAAAGAGTAGATAATGTTAATGAATATGAATGAATATGAATGGACGTTGAATTTTTCAGAATTTTTTCTACATTTATTAAGATAATATAACTTTTCTCTTTGGCTGTGTCAATATGGTTAATTCTTTTGTTTGCTTTTGATAAAATGTTAACTCAAACTTGAATTTCTGGGATAAAACCTCAGTCATATTATTCTTTTCATATATTGCTGGGTGTTCTTTGCAAAATTTCATAAGGACATTTGTATCTTAATTTAAGAGAGACATTTGTTTTTCCTCTTTTTTTTTTTTTAAATATCTTTTTCTAGTTTTGGTATCAGCTCCATAAAATTAATTGGGTAGTGTTTTCTCTTACTCTATGTACTGAAAGGGCTTATGAAGTATTGATGTAAATTGATGTCATTTATTCCTTGAATGTTGAATTGACAGTTACAGTCATTTGAGCCTCGGATGTTTTGTTTTGTTTGTGGGAAGGTTTTTTTATTGCAAAATCAGTTTTCTTAATTGACATATGACTATTCAGATTCTTCTGTTTTTTTTCTTATGCCAGTTTTGTTTATGTGTGTGACTTTATTTCTTAATTCATAATATGAGGATGATATTAATAGTATACTCCTCATTAACCTGCTGTGAAGATTATGTAAGTTCATGTATTATAAATACTTAAAGCAGGATCTTACATAGAATGAATGCACCCATGGACAACTGTTAACTATTAAATTACAGTAATTATCATCATGCATTGGAGAGAGAACAAAGCACATAACATAGTCTATTATTCTAGCTAAATCCTGAGGTGTGACTTAAACAGTTATTTAAATCTATTGAGAATGTGACATGTCCCCAGCTCATCAAAAAATTGAATTTCTTATAATCCCAATAGAAGGTCAAATTAAATTGTTAGGAAAATTAATGTAATTAATTTAATTAAATGATTAGCGACCATTTCCAATAAATAAACTGAAAGTTTGAAAGTCTGCTGTTAGTAGAGATTTAATAGGTCCTTCATATTTCCTATTCTTAATTAAAGACATAGAAATCACTGGGTCATGGAGGTTCACACTGGATGTTAACACGGATAACAAGGAATTATATACAAAATGCTTAAAAACAGTGCTTGATTAATATAGAATTGAGAATGCTTTTGGTTATGAACACAAAAGCCTTTCTGAGTGTCTTAAATATGTGCAATATATTGGTACATGTAACTAGAAGTTTGCAGTTGGTTGATTAGAAGATAGTTGGCTTCAGAGTTTATTAATTCCAAAATATCATTGACTCCTTCAAGTATCAAATTTCTTTCTCTTTCTACAAATTGTATTTATCTTAAAACTGAATCCTAAATCCTTTCTTCCACATTGAACAGTTCTCCTTCGTTTGTTGGTCAGAGTTAAAAATTATACTGTACTTGAGCCAGTTACTGCCACCCAGCGAATACAATGCCCTGACTTGCTTAGGCCTGGGTTCCTTAACAATTTTTTACAAACATGATGCTGTTACCATGACTGACTTAGAGTAAACAGGGGCCCCTACTGGGGATGGAATCAATATTCTAAATTATGCTGAAGTTATACAATGGGATAAAGGTGGCATAGATGTGATGTTATGGTATCACTTACAATATCCATTATCCTTGATCCTACTAGGCAGACCCTTCTATTTCCCACCATATTCCCTTGTTTCTCTCTTTATTTCTTATTAATACTGAGATTTTTGGAATAGTCAAATTTTTACCCATGTACATGGCCATTTCACACTCATACTTGAAATTCCAAGCTACCTGCAGGTAGCTCAGTCCATATGGTTAATATCTAGTCAAAGAAATGTCCTAATTCCAGGATATGTTCTTAAAAACGGAGCATATTCTCATCTTCTCTATTGGGTATCAGTTTGATGGCCACAGCTTAAATAACTGTCTGGACCATGTTGAAAATGGCTGAGTAATGAGTAGCCTAGATCCCTGATGATCGTGGCACTTGAATCCAGCCCTAGATTGTTTAGGTCCAGATTTCGTTTACATGAAGGACAGAAATAAATTTTCATTTTATTTCAGGTGTTTTGGCATTTATAGATACATCTAATCTTAACTGATAATTAATTTTCCAAAAACTAATGTATAGATTATATTATTGTACTTTTAGAAGACTCATCCTAATAGTATTAGTTGGTTGGGACAAACATGTGGGGGTATACAAACCAAAGCTCTGTACCCATAGTTCAGTAACTGCCTGTAGCTTTAAAAAAATTATTTTTTCATTTTGCTATCATTAATACACGATTACATGAGCAATATTATGGTTACTAGACTGCCCCCATTATCAAGTCCCCACCATATACTCCATTACAGTCAGTGTCCTTCAGCGTAGTAAGATGCTACAGAGTCACTACTTGTCTTCTTTGTGTTGTACTGCCTTCCTCATGGTGTTCCACCCCCTTATGTTTGCTAATCATAAAGCTCCTTTTTCCCCCCTTGTCCCTCCATTCCCACCCATCCTCCCCAGTCCCTTTCCCTTTGGTAACTGTTAGTCCATTCTTGGGTTCTGTGAGTCTGCTGCTGTTTTGTTCCTTCAGTATTTTCTTTGTTCTTATACTCCACAGATGAGTGAAATTATTTGGTACTTGTCTTTCTCTGCCTGGCTTATTTCACTGAGCATAATACCCTCTAGCTCCATCCATGTTGTTGCAAATGGTAGGATTTCTTTTCTTCTTATGGCTGAATAATATTCCATTGTGTATATATATGCACCACATCTCCTTTATGCATTCATCTACTAATGGACACTTAGGTTGCTTCCATCTCTTGGCTATTGTAAATAGTGCTGCTACAAACATAGGGGTTCATATGTCTTTTTGAAACTGGGCTCCTGCATTCTTAGGGTAAATTCCTAGGAGTGGAATTCCTGGGTCAAATGGTATTTCTATTTTTAGTTTTTTGAGGAACCGAACCTCCATACTGCTTCCCACAATGGTTTCACTAATTTACATTCCCACCAGCAGTATAGGAGGGTTCCCCATTCTCCACATCCTTGCCAGCATTTGTTGTTGTTTGTCTTTTGAATGTTGGCCATTCTAACAGCTGTGAGGTAATATCTCATTGTGGTTTTAATTTGCATTTGTCTAATGATGAGCAATTTATAGCATCTTTTCATGGCCATCTGCATTTCTTCTTTGGAGAAGTGCCTGTTCAGATCCTCTGCCCATTTTTTAATTGGATTATTTGCTTTTGGTTTGTTGAGGTGCATGAGCTCTTTATATATTTTGGATGTCAAACCCTTATCGAATATGTCATTTATGAATATATTTGGCCATACTGTAGGATGCCTTCTTGATCTACTGATGATATCCTTTGCTGTATAGAAGCTTTTTAGTTTGATACAGTCCCACTTGTTCATTTTTGCATTTGTTTCCCTTGCCCAGGGAGATATGTTCATGGAGAAGTTGCTAATGTTTATGTCCAAGAGATTTTTCCCTATGTTTTCTTCTAAGAGTTTTATGGTTTCATGACTTACATTCAGGTCTTTGGTCCATTTTGAGTTTACTTTTGTTTATGGAGTTAGGCAGTAATCCAGTTTCATTCTTTTACATGTAACTGTCCAGTTTTGCCAACCCCAGCTGTTGAAGAGACTATCATTTCCCCATTGTATATCCATGGCTCCTTTATCATATATTAATTGACCATATATGCTTGGGTTAATATCTGGACTCTCTATTCTGTTCCACTAATCTATGGGTCTATTCTTGTGCCAGTACCAAATTGTCTTGACTACTGTGGCTTGGTAGTAGAGTTTGAAGTTGGGAAGTGAGATTCTCCTCTGCTTTAATCTTTCTTCTCAGGAATTCTTTGGCTATTCAGGGTTTTTGTGGTTACATATGAATTTAAGAGCTATTTTTTCCAGTTTGTTGAAGAATGCTGTCAGTATTTTGATATAGATTGCATTGAATCTGTAGATTGCTTTAGGCAGGATGGTCATTTTGACAATATTAATTCTTCCTAGCCAAGATCATGGAATGAGTTTCCATTTGTTAGTGTCCTCTTTAATTTCTCTTAAGAGTGTCTTGTAGTTTTCAGGGTGTAGGTCTCTCAGTTCCTTGGTTAGGTTTATTCCTAGGTATTTTATTCTTTTTGATGCAATTGTGAATGGAATTATTTTCCTGATTTCTCTTTCTGCTAGTTCATTGTTAGTGTATAGGAATGCAACAGATTTCTGTGTATTAATTTTGTATCCTGCAACTTTGCTGAATTCATATATTCTAGTAGTTTTGGATTGGATTCTTTAGGGTTTTTTATGTACAATATCATGTCATCTGCAAACAGTGACAGTTTGGCTTCTTCCTTACCAATCTGTATGCCTTTTATTTCTTTGTGTTGTCTGATTGCCTTGGCTAGGAACTCCAGTACTATGTTGAATAAAAGTGGGGAGAGTGGGCATCTTTATCTTGTTCCTGATATTAGGTGAAAAGTTTTAGCTTCTCGCTGTTAAGTATGATGTTGGCTGTGGGTCTGCCATATATGGCATTTATTATGTTGAGGTACTTGCCTCTATATCCATTTTGCTGAGAGTTTTTATCATGAATGGATGTTGAATTTTGTCAAATGCTTTCTCAGCATCTATGGAGATGATCATGTGATTTTTGTCCTTCTTTTTGTTTATGTGGTGGATGATGTTGATGGATTTTCGAATGTTGTACCATCCTTGCATCCCTGAGATGCATCCCACTTGATCCTGGTGTATGATCCTCTTGACGTGTTTTTGAATTCGGTTTGCTAATATTTTGTTGAGTATTTTTGCATCTGTGTTCATCAGGGATATTGGTCTGTAGTTTTTGTGTGTGTGTGTGGTGTCTTTGCCTGATTTTGGAATTAGAGTGATGCTGGCTTCATAGAATGAGTTTGGAAGGATTCCCTCCACTTCTTTTTTTGGAAAACTTTAGGGAGAATGAGTATTATGTCTTCTCTAAATGTCTGATAAAATTCAGCACTGAATCCATTTGGTCCAGGAATTTTGTTCTTGGGTAGTTTTTTGATTACTGATTCAATTTTGATGCTGGTAATTGGTCTGTTTAAATTTTCTGTTTCTTCCTTGGTCAATCTTGGAAAGTTGTATTTTTCTAGAAAGTTGTCCATTTCTTCTAGGTTATCTAGCTTTTTAGCATATAGATTTTCATAGTATTCTCTAATAATTCTTTGTATTTCTGTGGTGTCCATCATGATTTTTCCTTTCTCATTTCTGATTCTGTTTATGTGTGTAGATTCTCTTTTTCTCTTAATAACTCAGCTAGGAGTTTATCTATTTTGTATATTTTTTCAAAGGACCAGCTCTTGGTTTCATTAATTTTTTTCTATTGTTTTATTCTTCTCAATTTTATTTATTTCTTCTCTGATCTTTTTTATGTCCCTCCTTCTACTAACTTTGAGCTTCATTTGTTCTTCTTTATCCTGTTTCAATAATTGTGACTTAAACTATTCATTTGGCATTGTTCTTCCTTGTTTAAATAGGCCTGGATTGCTATATACTTTCCTCTTAGAGCTGCCTTCACTGCATCCCACAGAAGTTGGAGAGTTGTGCTGTTGTTTTCATTTGTTTCCATATATTGCTTGATCTCTATTTTAATTTGGTCATTGATCTATTCATTATTTATGAGCATGTTCTTGAGCCTCCATGTGTTTGTGAGCCTTTTTATTTTCTTTGCAAAATTTATTTCTAGTTTTATACTTTTGTGATCTGAGAAGTTGATTGGTACAATTTCAATCTTTTTGAATTTACTGAGGCTCTTTCTGTGGTCTACTATGTGGTCTATTCTGGAAAATATTCCATGTGCATGTGAGAAGAATGTATTTCCTGCTGCTCTTGGGTGTAGAGTTCTGTAGATGTCTGTTAGGTCCATCTGTTCTAATGTGTTCTTCAGTGCCTCTATGTTCTTATTTATTTTCTGTCTGGTGGATTTGTCCTTTGGAGTGAATAGTGTGTTGAAGTCTCCTAAAATGAATGCATTGCATTCTATTTCCTCCTTTAATTCATTTAGTATTTGTGTCACATATGTCGGTACTCCTGTGTTGGGTGCATATATATTTATAATGGTTATATCCCCTTGTTGGAGTGACCCCTTTATTATTATGTAATGTCCTTTGTCTCTTGTGACTTTCTTTGTTTTGAAGTCTATTTTGTCTTATGCAACTACTGCAACACCTGCTTTTTTCTCCCTATTACTTGCATGAAATATCTTTTTCCATCCCTTCACTTTTAGCCTGTGTTTTTCTTTGGGTTTGAAGTGAGTCTCTTGTAGGCAGCATATAGATGGGTCTTGCTTTTTTATCCATTCTATTACTCTGTGTCTTTTGATTGGTGCTTTCAGACCATTTACATTTAGGGTGATTATTGATAGGTATGTACTTATTGCCATTGCAGGCTTTAGATTCATGGTTACCAAACGTTCAAGGGTAGCTCCTTTACTATCTAACCGTATAACTTAACTCACTTATTATGCTAGTATAAACACAGTATGATGATTACTTACTTCTCTCCCTTTTTTTTTCCTCCTCCACTCTTTATATGTTAGGTGTTTTATTCTGTTCTCTTTGTACTTCCTTTGACTGATTTTGTGGAGAGCTGATTTTATTTTTCATTTAGTTAGTATTTGGTTGGTCTACTTTCTTTGCTGTGGTTTTATTTTCTCTTTTGACTGCTATTTAGCGTTAGGCATACTTCCATGTAGAGCAGTTCCTGTAAAATACACTGTAGAGATGGTTTGTGGGATATAAATTTCCTCAACTTTTGCTTATCTGTGAATAGTTTAATCCCTCCATCAAATTTAAAAGATAATCTTGCTGAATACAGTATTCTTGGTTCAAGGCCCTTCTGTTTCATTGCATTGAACATATCATGTCATTCCCTTCTGGCCTGTAAAGTTTCTGCTGAGAAGTCTGATGATAGCCTGATGGGTTTTCCTTTGTAGGTGATTTTTTTTCTCTCTGTGGCTGCTTTTAATACTTTGTCCTTGTCTTTGATCTTTGGCATTTTAATTGTTATATGTCTTGGTATTGTCCTCCTAGGGTCCGTTGTATTGGGAGATCTGTGGGCTTCCATGGTCTGAGAGACTATTTCCTTCCCCAGATTTGGGAATTTTTCAGCAATTTTTTCTTCAAAGACATTTCTATCCCTTTTTCTCTTTCTTCTCCTTCTGGTACCCCTATAATGAGAATATTGTTCCGTTTGATTGGTCACACAGTTCTCTTAATATTCTTTCATTCCTACAGATCCTTTTATCTCTCTCTGCCTCAGCTTCTCTGAATTCCTGTTCTGTGAATTCTATTCCATTAACAGTCTCTTCTACCTCATCCAGTCTGCTCTTAAATCCTCCCATTGTTTGTTTAATTTCTGTTATCTCCCTCTGGAATTCATCCCTTAGCTCTTGAATATTTCTGTGTAACTCCATCAGCATGCTTATGACTTTTATTTTCATTCCTTTTTCAGGAAGATTGGTGATTTCAGTCTGACCAGGACCTCTCTCTGGTGTTTGAGGGATTTTGGCTGGACAACATTCTTTTGCCTTTGCATGGTAATAGAATTGATTGCCGCCAACTGACATGTGTGTCAGCTGGGAGAACAAAGTCCCTTCCTGCTTGCCGATCACCTGGTCCATCTCTGCTGCCTGTGCCAGTCAACGACATGCTCAGGGCAGCCTCTGCATTAACCCCCTGAGCTGCCTTGGGCAGGGTGGCCCTTGGGATGGCCTAGGGCACTAGCAGGGGTCGCAGGCGAGCAGCAGTGCATGTTTGCCACGAGAACAAAGTCCCTTTGTGCCTCCCAGATTCTGCGCTGGTGTCCGCTGTCTGTGCCAGTCATCCGTATGCAGGTGGCAGCCTCTGTATCTGGGCCAATTAGCCATGCACAGGGAGAAACCTCTGTGTAATTGCTGTTGGCGGGGCTGATCCCCGGCTGTTCCGCAGCAATGGTGGATCAGCCGGTTTTGGTGCACTGCTGTCAGGGGATAATGAACAGCAGGCTGCTTATCGCTGTGAGGGACTTCGGAGCTGCGTTGCTGCCCAGGAGGTTAGAGTGCCTAAAGTTCCTTAAAGTTCCCAGCCACCTAGGATGAGTTTAGCAGGATGATTTTGTCCACCTTTTAAACCCTTCTCCCTTTAAGATTTTTAAAGTGCCTGCATTTCTTTTGCGCCAGGGCAGCCAGCTGTGGGAACCTGCTTTTAGTCGTAGTCTCAGATTTTACTTTTCCATTCCTCTAATATCCAGCACACCATGCAATATGTGTCTGTGATACCAGTGCAGATTAGTAGGGCTGGTTATTTAGCAATACTGTGCTTCCATTCTCTCCTCATTCTGATTCTTTTCCTCCCACTGGTAAGCTGGGGTGGGGGGAGTGCTTGGGGCCTGCTGGGTCATTGCTTTATTTCTTACCGTTTTTCCCATGAGATGTTGAGTTCTCTCAGATTTAGATGTAGCCTGGGTGGTGTACTGTATCTTCTGATTACTCTTTTAGAAGTAGCTGTATTTGCTGTATTTTCAAAATATGTATGGTTTTGGGAGGAGATTTCCACCACCCTACTCATGCCGCCATCTTGAGTATCTCCCTGTAGCTTTTTTAATATGAAAAAACATTCTCTAACTTTTCTTAGGCAGCCACCTGCAGGTTATTTACTAAATCTTTCCTGTATGCAGGATACATTAGCTTGTGCTTATTTATGTATTAATACTTGCAAACATGAACTGTACAAGTAGGACCATGTTCATCTGTTATCAAACTGAATGATAGGTATAGGACATCAATGAGTCCCATCTATTTACTCTGTTCTTGGGCTATGTTCTTCCAGACTCCTTCATCAATTTCACTTTAGTTTATCTCAGTTTCTATTTCTGGCACCTGTGAAATACCCATGCTTGTCATTTGTTCCTCTGCTCACCTCCCCACCCCTGACAGCCCCTTCTCAGTTTCTCCAGGAGTACTCAGACTAGAGAAATCCATCTTCCACAGCCATGAAAACATTTATTTGGCATCAAAAAAGAGGTGATCTTTATCTTTAAAAATTTAGAAAATTCTGTTACTTTGGCAACAACTCAAAGATTAGCTAGGTTTTCCAAGTTTTAACATAATAGAAAACTGTCTAAAGCACTTTTGTTCAAGATGTTCAGTTAATAATAGAACTTCAAATCACAGACAACAAGGTTCCCTAGAGGGGAAGTCCTGGGCCAAACTTTAGGATGCACATTCCTAGGAGGGAAGGAAGGGGGAATGCAGTCCTCCTCTCAGTCTGGCTGCCTGTCTGCCTGGCTGCCTGGCTGCCTGGCTGCCTGCAGGGTTGCAGTGCAGAGCATCATCGCAGAGCTTTTTCAGGGAGTAATGCTTTTTACTGGTTTGGGGGCTTTGTCTTTATTCAAAACACATTCATGTGTCTCAGCAGGAAGCTTGGGGGGCTGCACAGTTGCCTGCCAGCCTCTCCTCTTTGTCCGCTGAATAAGCCAATGATAACTCTCAATTAGTGAAGGAGCGAGAGAGAGGGAAAGAGAAAGAGAGAGAGAGGCTCACATTGAGATACAGAGGAAGAAAAACCAAGCAAAAAGGAGGGGTTGGGGGGAGGAAGGATGCTCTCTGGCACTCTTATGCTAGGTGTCTGTGCAAAGGCAGAAGGCTGCAGGGGCAGCAGGAGCCAGCTTGCGGACTGTGATTCTGACTGTTGCCCATGAACACTGTGGTCAGGATGACTTTGAAGAAGAAATTTATTACTTATGCATAGAATACTCTAGCTCTGCCATAACTGGGGGTGCAAACACCTTCTTGTTTTCTAATTTAGAGACATCTTTTCAACACTAAATACTATCAAGACACTCTGCTACTACAGGTAAGATACAGTTAAGACTTATCTATTTGTAACATTACTGCAGTTGTACACAATTTAATCATGACTGTTTTTTAATATAATGCAGAGTTTATGTTGAACTACTTTTTTTCTACTTGTTTTCCTCATAATTATTAGTTTCCCTTCCAGTAAATAATTGTATAAGAAAAACTGCATTTAAATGAAGGAACTATCAAATCTTTCCTCAGAGGAATGTATGTGATTTCATTTACCTGAGCTCTGCCTTCATAGTTGACTTGATCTCAAACTAATAAACTAATCTGATATATGTGATTTATTTTATACATACATACATATAATATATATATAATTTCTGAATGTACCAGATTATTCACTGTCATTCATATAAGCCATAGCCTTTTCTGGCTGCAGTGTCATGCTGGGTATATGCTTTGTAGTATTTTTCTTTTTAACTTTTATAGTTTGGAGTGAACTAATGATGAGGTATATAACTTGTACAGTTTGATCAAATCATTACAATGTGGGGTAATTTACTCCTTCAGAAACAGGTGATAGTCTTATTGAGAAGGTATCACGAGTATATAGGTATACAATTGACAGGCAGCACAAACATGTGAAATGTTTGTGCTAGTAAGAAAAAAGCAAAGACACTGGTAATTCATATACTGTATGATTTCACTGAGTCTCAAGTTCATGTTTTTATTAAAACTTACTTTTGTTTTATAGCTCTGCTCCATTTTTACATGCCATTATTTATATTTTTAAAATAAGATTAGCTCCTAGGTGAGGTCACTCAATATTGCTGATACTGCTGAGAAAACTAACTACACAGACCTATTAAGAATGTGTTACAAGTCTATAGTGAATAAAGGAGTAATAATGTCAACAGGTTTGTAAATTTTGCTCTGCTGAGTTTTGACAAGAGCATCTTGTAGTGTTGTTAGTCACTTGTAACTTGAAATACATTCTGCTGTCCCATTCAGGTCCCAATAACTTGGAAGTCTAATTACATTGCTGTACATGATCAGAGCAAAAACACTAGACAATTTTAACTATGAAACAATTTTGTACTTGACATTTTAACTTAAATTAACCCCAATCAATATATATTCATATATGTTTCCTATCTTATGTGTCTCTAATATTCTTTCTATTAGCTGTTTTCACATAAGTTGCTCCCAATCAAATTCCCTTACATGAAGTATTTAAATGCTCGCAGTCTGGAATCGTTAGAATGACACTTGGTTGTTAATGGCTTTAACTCCACAGTAAAATATGTAGCAATAAGATTAAAGCAAATCCTAAAGGAACACGTTTAACAGTAAAGTATTGTGAAAATAGAGGCATTTCCATGCAAAAATACATAATTCATTGAAATACTTGTGATTCTTGCTCCTGTGCATGACTTATTTCATTTTCCAATTTCACTTACAAATGGTTTAAATCCATGGGGAGTGTATATAAAATATTTAATTGACTGAGGATATTAAAATTAAAGGAGGAAAGAATTATTATTGCAGTGATTTAGGACTGTTGGGAAGTTGGCAACTGGAATGAATGTAAGGAATTCATTTTAGAGTTTCTCCTAGGGTGCACTAAAATGTCAAAAAAATTTGATGTTAAATTTATATCAATATGCAAAATTATTTAGAAGAAAAAAGCAATGGATGAAAAGTAGAGAGATGGTTTTACTTTCTGTAAAAAGTGGAATATTTGTAGTAAACATAGAATGAATTGTATATTCCTTTTTTATGACTGGCAGGAAAAAAGAGGTATCAAGAATATAATTTCTCGGGCATGAATGAAATCCCAGTGGTCAAATACTTATTTTAACTTAGTTACCATATTTGAATATGCAATTAACAAAACTATATCTTGCCTAAAAGATTCTTGCCAGAATTATAGTCAGAAAAGTTACTAACAAACAATTTTTAAAGTTTATTAATGTTCACTTTTTTTTTGGATTCACATGACTTACTAATTTTCCTTTTTTTCTAAGGAATGAATATACTCAATAAAATGGTATATATGCTTTTGTTTTGAAACTTTACAATATTATTTTTTAAATGACTTACCCCAACTTGTTTAGTGCACTCTTC
Organism: Manis pentadactyla; assembly: GCF_030020395.1. Classification (NCBI taxonomy): domain Eukaryota; kingdom Metazoa; phylum Chordata; class Mammalia; order Pholidota; family Manidae; genus Manis; species Manis pentadactyla. The sequence continues at coordinate 38,463,029 of NC_080020.1, forward strand.
TTTTCCTTCAGAGAGACATGTTCTAGATGTTCTTCTTCTATATGTTTGCATATGTCAATGTTATAAAGTATCTCTTTATTCACATATATCAGAACAACATTCAAATTACATAATTTATAAACATCCAGTATCATACTCATTTTGTCATTTCCCCAAATTCTCTAGTTTTTCCAACTCTGCAAGAACTTTAAAAATGTCTGATAAGAGTAAATTCATAATTAACATGATTTAATTATGCATCTTGTAGTGTTAGTCACTTGGAATATATTCTTAGAATTTTAAAGTGTTTCAGAGAGATAATTCTTTTAAATTATAGGAAATATTTATCCTGTTAATAATACTTTTAAATAATTATTCCAAAATTGTCTAAAACATATTAGCAGGAATATCCCTGCTTTCAAATTCTTTATAGTTTCAACTTTCTTATTGAGAAAGTTTGGAAAAATTTCCTTTCAGTATCACTTTGCTGATACTAGATTATCAGTTTGTTGAGCTAGATTACAAATTGAAAGTTTATCTGAATCTGGATCTTCAGTAATATGAGATTAGATAATATACATTATTTCAGTGTTTGAGACATTTGTTGAGTTTTAATGTAGCGCAAAACTTACTAGCTAAAATGGAGCCTGGGTAAGTTAATTTTGAGGCTTTGGCTGATGTAACAATAGTCAAAAACAAAAGAGTTTACTTCTTTGTTATCTGAAAAGAGTTTAAACTCTGTTATCTGCATGTATACTACATCAACTATTTATAACTTGTTGAAATAGATTCTGTTTTCAGTGGTATGGCATCAATCTACTGAGATATTCCTTGATTTTCTAAAGGAATTTTTTGATAGTTCTGGCATATCACATTAAATCTGTCATATGAAATCATGGATAGTTTCTCTGAAATGAAAAAAAACAAGCATTCCAAGCCCTTTTCATGATGACTTTAATATTGAAGCATGAATAAAAATAGCTACAACTAAAAAATTCTGAAGTAACAAGCAAGAATAAGTAATGAATGACCTCCAGCTAGTTTTCTAGTTCAGTTACTTCATTTAAAGATATTCTTAGACTGTGGTGTGGATTCTGGAAATCAAAGCTACTTGCTGATATCAGTGATAATAGTAGAACTGGCAAGTAGTAGCTTCCTCATGCTACCCATGGGTGTAAATTAATGCGGACCCTTAGGAAGACATTTCTGGACTGAAATTATGGTTGTATATTTACGTTATCTGAATGTAAAATATAAGAGTCTGTCCAACTAGAATAATCATAATTGTAAAATGCTGATTGGCTGTTTTGAAGTCAGTTGTAGTATACATTATAGAAACCTGAAATAGTCATACACATTCAATGTCAAAAAAAATCTGATCTCTGTATTCTTTTTACCTAATAAATTAATATTTACATGCATGTATTACACAACTATCTTTAGAAATACAGTAACAGGTGCACCTTGCTTCAAAGACTGCAAGTACAGGAAAACCTGTTCATTCAATAAAATGCTAAATTACAAAGTTTATTATTAGCCTTTAAAGTATTTTCCCCAAAATCTAGTTAAAATAATGTTTAAAAATGCTAGCTTATTTAAATAAATTTTATTTAAAAAATTTTTGTTTTATTCATAACTCTTTAGAAACCTAACTATCAAGCAAAGTGGTGTAGATTTGCAACCATAGTTACATAAGTGTATGTGTGAACTCATAATACAATGGAAGCAATCCTAATTTTAAAACAAAGTGCCCATTCACTTACTTTCCTAAAACTATGTACATGCAAAATGACAAAATTGTCTTACTGTGTATTATCATTTGTGTGTTATAAAATAGTAAATGAGAAGACAAATGAATTTGCATCTACGAAAGAGGTTAACTTGTTATTTTGTAGTATATAAAAGTAGAAGATTAAAGAATTTTCCTTACATGAACTTTCTTTATTGGATTAAAGGATTTTTGACATTTCAGGAAAGTTCTGTTCAAATTAGCCCCCTGTGTTTTCTTTAATCTGCACAGGCAAATATTAAATGCTTTGAGGTTACTCTCAGAAGCTTACAGATTCCAATTAATTAGTGTCTGCCAATAGATACATACACTGTAAATAGAAACCATAGGGTTCCAATAGAGAGATTAATTCAATTTCTATAAGAGAAGACTGGGATCAATATTCTCTTGTAAGTGTTATAAGAAAACATACTAACCAATATGCAATTATTTAATGAAGGCAAACTTCTAGTTGTGATTAAATATATTAGCACTTCAAAAGAGTATGTAATGTTTAATCTGTGTTTAATAAATACAAAAATATAACTTGGGATCCTTGAAAATTGATATTATTCCAAATATTCTTTTACTCTTTTGGAATGCAAATAATCAGTGATTTTTCATGAAAAATATTATAAAAATTGGTTGTCCCATAATTCAATTTATTATTTTGTTTAAACATTAATCAAAACATTTTATTGTGTGAAATAAGAGAAAAGCATATGACAAACATTTTAGTAAAACTACCTCAGATTAAAACATCACTTTACACCCCTTTTTGCTACAAATGATCCCAAATCATATTTGCAGAATATATATCTTTTCATCTGGAATACCTATAGAATGTCATCACCATATCTTCCTTTTTTAAAACCTATGTCTTCTAAATGATGTTTCATTTCCAACTAAAAACATGTGGTAAGTCCAGATGTTCAAACACAATCACTCCCCAAAGGCTTACACTTACAGGTTGACTCAAGTATGGCTATGTATAAATGTACACATCAGTTCTCTAATTTAAAATTAGAGCACAGGCTGTGAAGTGCATATAAATGGTAAGAGACCACAGTTGGTTATGACAACTTGTTTTAATGAAAATGCACTTTTCTGCCCCATCAATGTAGCACATCTGATAGAATCAATAAATTCTTACAAAAGTGTTAATATGTATGTAGAAGGATAGGTAATAGACATGACAGTATTATCTGAGTGAGAAACATAATTTAACCATTAACCCTGTTCAAATAAATTTTGAGTGGCATTATTGACCCAGTTGGGAAATTCCAGGGTTCAAAGTGTTTAAAAATGATTCATTTCTCTAGTAATTTACAGTAATTAAAGCATAAAGAAATAAAGTTAATTATAGGAATAATAATTATTTTGATTTCCTAAGAGTTTATTCAAACCTCAAACCAACAAGAAGAAAATCAGAAAAAGAACTCCTTTCCCTAAGGAAAGCTAGCCCTTGCTACCTGAAGATATTTATGATGCTTTGCTGACTAATTTATCTAGATAGATAAAACAAAAGCAAGTGGTACATGATGGAACAATATTGCAAGCAGTAGACAGATTTATGAACTACAGGGAGATTCTCCCGGGACTCCCCCATAATTGAGTTCTTTACAATTATGCATTTCATTGGTTTGTATTTTCCTTTGTCCTTCTATTCCTTTTTTATAGCCACATTTCCAAGAGTCTGAACCAAGGGTAAGAAAGCCCATCTTAAGCATTTTCTTAGTTTAAAATTTATTATGCATGTTGTAATCAGATCTCCTAAACCGCTCAATAACTTTTTCTTTATTCAAAGCATTGTCACCAGGCCAAAACTGCTAGGTTTAAAAGACCAAGAGGAACTCCACTATCAGGGGTTGGTGCATAGGGTGAGTTTCCACCTGGGTAGGAAGGGAAATAGACCCTATTTGATCAGGGTCATTTTATAAGAAGCAGAGTCTTACAGTCTAATTAATGCTCTGATTTAAATCCATCCTCAATCTTTGACCCACTCTATGTAAATTGATGGAAGGCTGCCTCACAGAGATGGTGAAAAAACAATCAAGTCTCCTGCAGAATTCCACACAAGGGTTAGAAGCATGTGACTAATCTAATGCCTACAAGATAGTCTTCCTTATTTCTAGTAGAATGGGGCAAGGGGGAAGAAGCGGCCCAACAGATTTCATTACCTGCTCCCACTTTCTGAACAGAGTGAATAGGCACTTGGTCAAATTCTAATTGGAGAAATATTGCCCGATCAAAGGATAATTTTATAATTAATAATTATTATTAATGCTTCTGATGTTGCTGTATGAATTCTGATTATTTTACCATATGCAATTGTAGACTATGTAGATTATGCATACTTATATGCATATCCTATTATAATACTGTATGAAATAAAAATTAGTATCTCTGTTTAAAGGTGACAAAATGGACTTAAGTTAAATATCTTGCTCAAGGGCTTGGTCAGAATTGAAAGACAGTTGTGTATGTCTCCCCAAACCTACAACCACTGGGAGTTGATATTTACTACTTTTATTCTAGGAATCTTCATACTATTTAGTGAGAGTTAACATGATACCTAATGACTAGAAGAAAAATAGGAAGGAGGCAATAATAAAAATATAAACCTTAAAGCATTTAAAAAATTTACAATTAGTTAATCAGCTTCAGTAATCAATCCTTGCTAACAACTATACTCATTTTCTTTTTTCTTTTTTGTCTGTTTTGCAAGTCTGCAATATACAGTTCCTAAAATGCTGAAACTGAATTGAGTTGTTTTCTTTTTCGCTCTCAAAATTTATGTAGTTATTTTCAACTAAATTGTCTAAATCATGGACATGTCAAGATATTAGTGTTATGTTCTGTCATAAAAATTAGAATAGATTCTTATTTTGGCGAGCAGCCTCTAGACAAAAGCAATGGATCTGCTTGCTACATTTAGGACAGGCTGGTTCTTCAGCCAAAGAGTTACTCTCCCTCAAATATTCATGAGATTTTGAAACTGGTACCATCTGTATAATGTAAATTGCAACAATTTATTTGTTACATTGTCGTCAGTGGGGTCAGAGTAACCTAGTCAATGCCAGTCTTCACTTCAGATAATCCCACTTGAATTTTGGAAATCACAGTTGCTGATCGTTAAAACTTGTCAGCTGAATCACCCAATTCACTTCATGAAGTCATTTTTAAAAATTATAGGTGACTTAGAATTTACAGATACTTCAGACACTTAAACTACAATGTGCACCTGCACTGTAGTTACATTTACAACAAACTTTGTGATTTTTTTTTGTGGGAGAGCTTTCAAAGACTCCAAACACTTGTTCCTTGATGTAAATCTGACAATCTATAACCCACAGTACTTAAAGTAACAGAGGTCAAGCCTTACAAACCTTTGTTCCACATAACCTTTCCCCGGTCCTTAGTCTGGAAACAGTGTGTGTGTGTGTGTTTACATAAACTGATAAACAGATAAATGTCTCCATATATAAAGTCTAAGATTTACATATATGCTTGCTCAGAATGAAGTTTAAAAGCTATTATAAATATCTATATTTGGTAAAATTCAGATTTGTCTACATGTAACAAAATTCAAACTATCAAAAGGAAGAATTATAAAAGTCACAAAGAAGAGTTATAATTTAGAAATAATTCCTGACTTTTAAAAATTTGCTGAAGCTACATTTAGAGCAAAAGAATCCTCTAGAATAGTACAAGACATTGTTGCCCTAAATTGGCTTTAATCCTGTCATGCAACAGTTACCTGTATGTTTCAGGGATTGTCAAGATTTGGTTTTCCATTGTGGATGTATTTAGCTTTCTTTTCTCTTTTCTGGTGAGAAAGGTTATTATAGTCCAGCACTTCTCAATCATTATTATCAGAATTCTTTGACTGTAAGAATGTTTGGGGGTATATAGGCTTGTTGAATAAATAACTACTTAGTATTTATACTTTCTTTGACAAAACTAGATGAAACAGTACCTACTATCTCCTAACCTTTGATGCTGCTTTGACAAAATAGCAATAACCGTAAGTCTCAGCTGTCATCATGTTAAGAAACAGTAACCAGTTTTCCCATGCCATAACTTTGGTTTTAAAGACAAGCATGGAGGCAAACAGCTAGAGCTGCACATCCTAGTCAGAGTGAACAGAACAAAGATATAGTAACAGCATTTACTACAGAAAGTCTAAGATTTACATATATGCTTGCTCAGAATGAAGTTTAAAAGCTATTATAAATATCTATATTTGGCAAACAGCTAAGATTTATCTATGTACATGCATCCACTGAATGTTGGCTTAAAATATTGGTTTAAAAGTAAATGATAAAATAACAAAATAGCTAAGCGGTTTTGGATTATAACCCAAGATATAATAAATACCTGTGATTCCATTCTGATATAAATAAATGATTTTTTAAAATGGGAGAAAAGACCTATCTATTGTTTAATCTCATAAATGGAAGAATAGAAAAATCTCTCATACAGAAGAATTCCAAATAATTTATGTAAAAAATCCACCCTCAAGGAGTGGGAGCATAACTCTTCACGCCTTAAGTGTTGGGCTCTCATAGTAACTTTGTTACACAGAATATAGCATGGGTGCAGGTGACTAAGAATTTTATAGTGGAGAAACCTGACATGCACTACATCAGCCAGGTTTTCAAAATCAACATCAATAATGTGTCAAATAAATACAGATCCAGACTTAAATAAGGAGAAACTTATTCAGAAAAACTTGTAAAAGAGACAGTACTCCACCCTCAGAAGTCTGCAAATGCATCAAAGTCAAACAGTAAAAGGCTTTTCTTTCATGAAGTACGGAGGGTTAAGCAGTAAGGGGAAGTTGGGTATTATGGGCCAAATTGCGCCCCCTGCCAAAAATTTATATGTTGAAGATTTAACTCCCAAGACCTCAAAATGTGACTGCTTTTGGAGACAGGGCTTTTAAAGAGATAATTAAGGTTAAATGAGTTCATATGGATGGACTCTAATCCAGTCTGAGTGATATCTTTATAAGGAGAGGAACTTGGACACGCTAAGAGATACCGGGATGCACACACGGAGGAAAGGCCCAGCTAGAAGGCGGTGGCCATCTGCAAGCGGAGAAGCCTTGGAAGAAACCAAATCCGCTAACATTTTTATCTCTAACTGCTAGCCTTCAGAACCGAGAAAAAATCAATGTCTGTTGTTTAAGTCTGGTGTTTGTTATGGCAGCCCTAGTGAACTAACCCTGGGCAAATGAGGGGGATTACTGACCAGCGTGGTGTGATAGGAAATATGACCCAGTGGGATCAGCCGATTTTCAAGAAAAGCTGATAAGGTGGACATGATCTGCATTTCAGTGTTTGCTCAGGCTTGAGGTCAAGCAAAATTTAGGGGTCTGTGGAAAGAAAAGAAGCCTGACAAAAGTTTCGTAAAGACAAAGCAGAGGGTAAGAAATGGGCAGCTGTGAATTCTGGTCAAGTATTAAGTCATATTGATAATGTGTGTCCCTGATATGATGTGATAAGAACGGTACTTCTCCTTTGTTATCTTCCTCTCCAAAACCCATAAGCTCAGTATAGTCATGAAAAAAAAAAATAGATGACAAAATACCTGACCAGTATTCCTCAGAACTGTTGAGATCATGAAAGACACAAACTATCAGAAGTCTCAGTAACTGTCTTAGCCAACAAGAATCTCTGAGGAGACAAGACTCTTAGAAGAACTGTGGTATATGAGCTAGGATCCTGGAACAGAAGAACATAAGGTATCAACCAATGAATTCTTAATATAATATGGACTTTAATTACTAATAATGTATTGTACTGATTCATCATACATATTCAACTGAACCATAGTAATATAAGATGTTAGTAATAGGTAAACTTGGGTGTGGAGTCTATGGGGATTCTATGTACTATCTTCACAATATTTCTGTAACTCTAAATCTTTTCTAAAATAAAAAATTGAAGATAAAACAATAAATAAAAACAAAGAGTGTGAACAGCAGCCCATTTAAACAACAAAGTAGTACAAATCCATCAGTAAAAGGTTCAAATAAAACTTGAAATATTGCTGTATCTATCATAAAACATGATTTAACTACCACTTTAGGGGATCGAGGCTTTGGTAGAAAATGATTTCTGCATGAACCAAATTCCATGAAAGTAATATTTATTTGCTTTATGCAAAGTGCCAGTCAATTCAGAGATTAGAATGCTAACTCATGTGCATTTACAGCATTTGAGACATCTTTCTCCCTCAGGTCTCCAAACACAACTTCATTTGGCCTGGATGGAATTGTTCCTATAGCCAGACCTTCACGGATTATCCTCAACAACCATGGTTTTCAGGGTCTTTTTGGCAGGGTCCCTTGATGTCCCCAATGCTAGGCTTCCCTCCATGTCTCCCTTTCCTCCCTTCCTAATTGACCCATCTGTTACTCTACTAATTTAGACATTTATTTTTGCATTCTTATTGTACTTGTAATACTGCATGCATTCCATCTCTGAAGGATACTACCTTTTCCCTACACAAAATTCCACTGGCAGCAAAAAAAAGTCTATTCCACGTTGATTACTTCTATTGTGCTTTTCTCAAATAAAAGTGTTACTTTTCTTTCTGCCTCTGGTAGTGTTCCCTACACATGCAAATAAATGAATGCTAACTTTGTTTCTAAGTGTTGGGAAGCATTGTCTCACTGCAATATTTCCATTGATGAAAATAGGTTAATGAACCATTGTCAAATCAGAGCTATCTCCCACTTAAATCACCCTGCAAGATACTGCAGAAGCAGCTTTTGTGACTATAGACTTGAAAATTTTATCACACTCTTCATTTGGCATTTGTATTTAATTCTTTCTTGCTTTGAATGTTTTAAAAAATCATTTCTACTTCCTTAAGGATAATCAAAAAGGGAAATAAGCTGACTGGGCAAAAGACAGTCATTTGATTTTCCTGGCAATTTGTCATATTTTCTGCTCACTTCAAAATTAAAATCTGATTGCTACAGGAAAATATATTCTCACAGGAATAATACTGTTATTATTTAATAGATTTTTTTTTATTCTCTGAAAAATGGATTTATGCTGGCAAGTTTGACTTATTATAGCTACAGAATTTTATTTTTTCTAGGTTCAATAATTTAATGAGATTAGCCTTTTGGAAAATGAATATAATATTTCAGTAGCTCAAAATCATGATCTGTATGTATGTATTACACTTACAGTTTAATTAAGAAACTAATGAGGTATGATTGGCAGTCTGATTGGTGAGGGACTGGTTCGGTAAGCGTCTATTAGCAGACTTGTGTATTTCTCTTTCAGCTCTGCGTTCACTCAACCTCAGAATATAGGAATTATTACACTGGACACATGCCATCCTGGCCTTTGGAAACCATCTTCCTGTAAAACCACCAAATTAATTATAGCTCAGAGTAAGGAAGTACTGGAAGATTCAACTACTTTTGAATTTACCTTAGAAGAGCAAATTATGAAACAAATTAAATATGGCTCTGAATTAGATAAAAGTGAACTAATTAACAGAAATAAAGTTTGATGCATGGAATAATATTTATTTAGAATTTATATTTTATAAGGGTATGTACATATATGCATGCTTCTATATGTTTATAATATGTAGTATCACTGGTGAATGGACAAGACACACATTTCAGTGCCATTAACTTAGCTTTGCAAATCAGAAATATTTGTCACCTTTCTAGGTGACAGACTTGTTTGATGTAGTTATACTCTAACACACATATGTTCTTTTAGCTCCAATGTACTTCTCATGATTTATAGGAAATTCATATCTTAAAGCATTTTTCACACATAGCTTCCAAATGTCTTAACTTCTGAGTCTTGTTCTCATAAACATTACAAATTCCAGTGATAATCCTATCAATTGCAAACCTTGAATTGATGGAGTCAATCAACAACCTCATTGGCTATTTTAAATAAAATCAACATTTTTAGGTTTCATTTTGGTATTGTTGAGCTAGGTTCCATTACTTATGAAATGTTGTATTTCAAATCTAGTAACTAAAAGACTTAAGACAGACTATTATTTTCTTGCTTAAAAGGCAGGGAGCTTGTTCTGACAATAAAGCCTGGATCAAAAAAAACAGCAAGTGCTCAAGTATTTACTTACTAACAAAAAAAGTAATGACAAAAACAATATTAATAAACACAACTACCATATACCAGAAATTATAAGTGGTTTACCATATTAGTGTAGTTTATCTTAAAAAGCCTGTAGTTAATATTGCCACAAATTTTATTGGTAAAGAAAAGAGTCCATGAAGTTTAATCATTTGTCCAAAGATACAAACACAATGTGAAACTGAATTTGAACTTAGGTCATCCTGACTCCAAAGCTATGCCTTTTACTATTTTGCTGAACTACATTTTAATTACCTATGCGTGAGCAAAACTTCCCATGGAGAAAAAGGAAAATGATGACAAGGGTGAGAAAGTTAATCTGAAGTGAAATAAAATTCATTGTTAAAGAACATATTGGTTCACAATTTCTACACTGCAGAGTAACCCAATACTATGATTATTCCATAATAAACCATTTTCCCAAAATGCTGCCATGGAAAAAGAAATCTCTGTTTTATAAAAGTTGATATATAAAATTGAAATATTAGGAAACAAGCCATTTTTTCTATTAGATATGTATTCTATGTAATCATGTCATATGATATATAATGTATATGTATATGCATAGTGGAATTCTTTCTGTGTTATAGTTTCTTAGACCACTAACTACTTAGTAGTTAGAAGGGAAAGTAGCAGAGAAGTTCAGATAAAGACGGGCTGAGCCAACTGAAGATCAATCCGAAATGAAGGCTAAGAGCTTTGAGTAGATAACGGAAATCAATAGAAGATACGATTGGACTGCAAAAGGTGTGATTTTTCAAGCTGCTTTTCAGAAAACTATCTACTGTGTAAATTAATATCCCTGAATATATTTCCAAGAAATTTGCAGGTGGCCTATTCTTGAGCTCCTGTAACCACCTTGCCAATTTCAAGTCCACATGTCCGAAACCTCATGTTGTATAATCTTCCACTCTAAGTTCTAAATTTCACCAAATATTTGAGCACTTGCTGTGGGCAAAATGCAAAAGGTACTGGTGCCCGCCATGGTGGAAAAATCATTTGACATAATGACTGTGGTCCATAGTCAGTCCATAGTCGTGTACACACAGCGTTGACTGAATGATTAGAAACCTCAAAACAGATCATTCAATATACCAAGTGCTACAATAACCAAAATACTAAATGGTATAGCGGTCCTGCCTTATGTAGTCATGGAGGATATGAGGTTAAGGTATATTGTAGCTGAAACATAAAGATGATAAACATTAAAGCACTCTTTATCTCTAACCTATATCTACTACTCTTACAGGAATTCACTTCAGACCTAGTATCTGTTCTTCAAGGAAGCTTTCTCTCAAAAACTTGTTAGAGAATGGGCTTAGTGTTCTGAGTTTGATACACTCTTTTTTTTCCCAGCTATCTGTTAAATTGGGCTGACTTTTGTTTCCTCGTTAAAATGGAGATACTAATTACATATACTGTGTAATTTGGTATGATCATTGAATGAGTATATTTGAAATTCTTGCAGCACACATAAATGTCCACAAGTATTATTATTAGGCTATATTTACATAGTGTGACTAGTTTTCAATGCTTAGTTGAATAGATTGATTAGCTGATTAGGTCAGTGATTCATGAAGAGAAAAGAGATGACCTCACAAATATGAGACTTATACACCACAACACACACACACACAGTGAGAAAGTGAAAAATCTCATTTCAAATGTGAACTCTTAAGGATATTAAATGACCTAAATTCACAACACCTCAATCTCTGTCAGTCTTTAGAGAAACTGAGATCACCTTATTTTTCATTTGTAAAAGCAAAACTTTCATATTTCTCTCCTGAAGAGCATTGTAGAGGGCATTTTGTCATTGTTATTTTATATGACTCTTGGAAAAATGAAAAAGCCATCATTTCTTTTTGACTGTGTATAAGGCATTGAGTGAAAAAGTACAGATATGTGAATTCAACATGTCTATTCCAAATATCAGAATCCTAAAACAGTCAGACTCTAAGTAACTAATGGAAAAATCTGAAAGTCTATAAATTTTCCTTTCATTTAAAGTCTCTTTGCACATGCTATGGGTTTTTATAGCTTCAAAAAATATATGCACTTCTACACTGATATATGCTATTCAAAAAGTTGAATTTCGCAAAAGAATATGAGAAACATTCTTCCTTAGCAAGGCATCTCAACCTGGGTCAGATTATTGATTTAGATTCTGGCTATGAATTGGTCAAAGTATCTGTGCACTATTATAAATTGTATTAATACTTGATGGTTATATATACATGTATATTTTATAGTTTTTAGCTTTCATGACTTTATATGGTTTAGAACTGCCATGCAAGACATTTTTACAATTGCATCCAAGTAAATTGTTTTCCATAATGTTTTTTCTTTTGCCTTCATTTCTTCAGATCTATGGTATCCTTCAACAAACCCTTTCAAATTCAGAGCTTCAGGATCATTTCACTGTAAGAATTCACAAATATTTCTCTTGAGTCCCAAGTTTTCTCTCAAGCATCCTCTGATAGACAAACTGCCAACTGGATTAGACTCACTTGTTCCAACACTCAACAGCTCATCTCTTTCAGACATAATTCCTCATTCTCACTAATGTATAAAACTCCTAAATAATTTGTCATGGTGTTTTTCACACATATTGGAATAATTAGTCTTTGTTACTTGTGGTGATTGTTCGGTTCATTTGTCTCACAATAAAATGGGATAATGACACAAAGATGAAGTTTTGTTGAAAATGCTGAAATTGCTTGAAATAGATTCATCAGGATGAGGGCTAAATTGAGAGAAATTTATATTTTGAGGTTGGGGTACTTTTATTTAAATAATACACATTTGTTACACATTTTCTTAAAGAATTCAAGCAATACTACAGGGATGAGTGGGGAGCAAACAGAATGGTTTATTTGAGTGAAATTGTGATTAGTTAATATGCTAGTTTGGATGGACTGTACCAATTAGCTCTTACTGCATTAACAAACCACACAAAACTTAGTGGTCTTTTTTTTTTCCTTGTAAATCAGTTAATTGGTTGTTTCTGCCGATCTGCTCTAGTCATGGCTGGGAAACGTGGGCTTATCGTGCATCCATGGTCACGTGGTCAGTCAGTCAGTAATTGACTGGCCTAGAACGGTGCTGGCTGGAATGACTCAGCTCTTCTCCACATGGTTTCCAATCCTGTAGCCATCTAACCCAGAAATGATCTCATGGCAATAACAGGTACCCAGAAGAAATATAAGTGTGCAAGTTCTTTGCAAAATTGCTGCTGATATTAACTATTTTATTACCCAGTTGACCAGAACAATCAACATAGTAGGGCTCTATCAAAGGCAATGATGCAGAGAGGGCATTAGTTGGAGCCATCAATTCAATTAATCTATACAAGTCAAGTTGTGTTATTGTAATAGGCGACCCCAAATCTCAGAGAATTAAGATACATGGCAGAGATTTAGCCCTCCGCTCTCATGGTCACAAATACCATCTCATAGAGGTTCCATCTCAATTCAAGGTGATTAGCAGCATTATTCAAAAGAAAATAATTGGAAACAATTCTTGTTATGATGGGATTGGTTAATTGGATTATGATATATCTATTTTATTAAATACTATGGAGCCATAAAAATTAATTAGGGAAAAATGAGCTGATATGTAAATAGATGTAAGAAGTATATTTTAGTAAAATGCATAAAAGGATGAAAATATGTTAGCCCTGGCATGAGATAGGAGAGGGAAAAAGAACACCCACACATATAAACATGTGCATAGAAGCTTCTTAGGTGTTCATAAATCTCTAGAAGTATAAACAGAAAAGGAAAAACAGTGGTGCAGGATTAAGTTGGAAGAAAACCAGGAGTCAAAGGAAGTCTTTTCAGAGAAATTTTATGCTTTTTTTGAAGTTTGCACCACATAGTTTTTATTGGATGTTGATAAGCAAACAAGTAATTAAAATAACAACAGTCATTTAAAAAAAAAGGGAAAACAGAAGGATGGATTGTTGCCGGATAGTTGCATTCTAATCCTGACCTACCTCTTAATAGTGAGGATGTGATCAGTTCACATAATTTCTGTAAACTGGGATTTTCCTCTCTAAAAGTAAGTGATAACAATAACCCCCCCCCCCCGCAACACAATTTTTTGTGCAATTTAAATGACGAAGTCCATGTAATGCCTTTAACTGGTGTTGGACACATAGTAGCTTCTTAATGAGTTCAGTGTTCTTGCCGCCACTATTGTTCATTATTTGTTCACTATTGTTCATTATTTAATCATAAAAATAAACTGTAAATAGCTAAGGTACAAATCAACTTGGATTTTCACTAAGAATATTTTTCTAGTAGAAAATACTAGAAAACTCCCTCTTTTTAATGCCTTACTGAGAGTATAGCCTTTGCTCTCTTTCTGATCTCTTACCATCTTAGTATTATTGAAAGTTCAAAATCAACAAATAAAACATGGTGTGTAAATACAGTAACCATATTATTTTATATCATGGCAGAAGTCTCAGTTATTCCTTTCTCATGTTTGTTGCATGAAACAAAGGCAGTCAAGAAATTTCTCCTTATAGGAAAATCAGTGAGGTGATACTGAATTTTCTGGTGGTAGAGATTTGGGTTTTTTGTTTTCTGATTGCAGTGGTAACTGATGTTGCAAGTGTTAGATAATATTATGATGTCCTTCCCTGAAGAAAGCCCTTAATTTTTACATGAACAGAAAATCAACTTTTCATTTTGAAACTTGTGCTTCGGGGATCTTATTTAATTAGTCTGGTAAGTTTTGTTGTTGTTTGTCTGTTTTAAATAATAGAAGCATCACTCTCTCCCCTCAGTTCAAGTAATTGAACATAGATTAAGTGACACCAAGGAATTAATGTTAATTTTGTTGATGTCAGTGTGAATATCTAAGAAAATATTCATAATTTTAGAGATGGCTGCCAAAGTTTTATTGAAGAGGGGTGATGACTGGAATTTGCTTATACTACATCACTCAGCCTCCAAAAAAAATTGTGCACATTCTTAATAATTGTTTAATCTGAATGATCTATTTTGTAGCTGTAAGGATATTAAAAATTTTTCATAATGGCAGTTTTTAAAATCTAGAAAAGGTTTTATACTCAGATTCCATATATCATTCTCACCTGGCCTTCAAAAAACTCAACCTTGCACCTCTAACCCAGTGTTTTAGGGGTATGATTTATCCAAGAAAGCCACCTTCAGAGCTCCAAACATCAGAATCCACTGAAAGCAAACGCTTGGTTCTTTATAAACTTGTTGGCACAGAAGTATACATTTATTTATTTTATGTTCAGTTAGGGTGGTAAAAGAAAACATAAGCTAAGTTCTAGCCTTAATTAACTTATTTCAGTTTTTTATTTTTTTATATTTTAAAGAGCCTTTTCTTTGTCCTTGTGCTGCCTCCTGTGTCAGGTCAATGACACATCCTTTCCTAACCACCTGTCCCATCTCCAGAGTACAGATAATGTTCCATATATTTTTCCGATACAACACTTACCGTATTTTATTATTATTGCTTTTTACATTGCCAGCACAGAGGTGTGCTTAACAAATATTTGTTGAATGAGTAAGTGACTTAACATAGAGATGAATAGCTGCTTTTAAGATCTGGGAAGCCCAAGGGTCAAAGTTGTATCTGTGTATTCTGGTACTCAGTGCTTCCAAGTATATAAAGCATTTCTAAAATATTAGATATAAAATATTGAGCTCTAAAATGTAAGTCCACTCATCTTAAGCCTAAATTACTCCATGAAGCAGCTGCATGATAATGGAATTCTGCTGTGATGAAGAAACTAGTGCTTTAGTTTTGTGCTCAAGCCTTAGTTTTCATGTAGATGGTCCTCTACACAACAGGTCAGCTACACTCTGTGATCCCTCCTGGGTCCTAACATAGTCTCTCATGTTGAACCGTGTCTTGTAAAGGACAACTCTGAATCTGATGACACTAATTATTCTGGCTCTTTCTGGTTCAACACTGACATAAGAGAAAGATAGAGGCAGTTAGCCCGTCCTTGCAGCCTCAGACATTTCACACATAAGCATCCCTAGTCTCACTGTTATTTATCTTAAGAGGAAAATGAACATAGATATAAACAAGGAAGAGTTTTAAAAGTAAAGAGTAGGTCATGGAGAGCATAAACTAAGAAACTTCAACAAATAACCAACAGTGCATATCTGTCAAGAAAGAATTCATTGCTTATTAATCACAAACGAGGTTTTATAATGGTTTATACTAGCTTCAAAGACATATTTTCCAACCTCCAAGTTAACAGTGTTTTTTCCTAATTAAATTGGACTTCCTCCAGTGTGCTTCAGAATACTCACCAAGATTTATTCTCTAATTTTTTTCCACATGGCAAAAGAAATATAAATAGCAGGTAGAAAGATTTTCCTTCAGCCATACATAAAATTTTAACTGAAAGGTTCTTCTCTGTATTAATGTATCCAGCCACTTGACAAGATAATGCTCCTCTCATGTTGTATATCTGATGTAACCTTTTGTCTTGGTCAGGAAAGGAAAGATTTTTCATGGAGATATCTGAGTTTAAAAGAATGTGGTTTGTCTCTTTAATAGTCAGGTCAGGGAATTGTGGTACTGTATGTGCTGTATTTTGGCACAGGCACATGCCACTTAAAATGAAGTGGTTCATTTATAAAGTAATAAGAATGCTAGCTAAATTTGTGTTCCTAAACGCAAACAGAGAAGTCAAATAAAGGTTTTAATTTAAACAAAAAATCCCAACTTGCAATGTTGTTAGGTTTTTGACAGTGGATGATTTGATTGGCCGCCTTTCATTAGTCACAGGAATAATTAAAGCGTTTCTGGAATTTAATTTCATCAGAGATAGAATCAGCTGCTGTTTGTCCTAAAGCATGTTTGACTTGTTCCTCTGATCAGTAATAATCCTTGATATGTTATGTTTACTATATGTCTTAACTTAATAGGAGACTACCTAATTACAACTTCGCTTACAAGTTCAAGGGGACCACTTTTATTTTCATTCGAAAAAAGAAAATGTATAGTCTTTTTAACTCAATGAGAATAAGTGGAACAAACCTATAAACTTAAATTTCCCAAAGAACAAAAGCTAAAAGTTTATTATTTTTGCAGAATTGTATTGCCCCTTCTATTTTGGTTCCTTTTCAATTAACATCAAAATATCCTTTTGTTTGTCTTATTTACTTATCAACTCTATAAAAGTAAAATACTGTGTTTCAGTAAGGTAATGTTATGTGAATAGTTATCACTATTTTAAAGTATTTTTCTTAAGCTGTTTACTAAGAGAGTATGGTTCAAATTATATCTTTGGGCTAATATGTCATTTACTTTTACAACAATTAGTCATTTTGCAGTTGTCATTGAAAATTAAGGCACTTGATTTTTAACAAACAGTGAAATGACATGGCATATATACTTTATTCTAGAAAATGTCTCCATAATTGTTTGGAGCATAAACGTACATCAGTCACCAATAGGTATGCTCTGTAGCCCACCTGGGTAGATGATAATACATGGAATTATTGTAATTCTAGCTTTGCATTCTTATACTTGATTTTAAAATGTTTGTTATTGCACTGTTTGTTCAATATTTAGGCCCCTCTACTCGCTTTCCCTTTAATTTTACTGTCATGAAGGTTAAAGAGTATAATGCTATAAGAAAAAGTAATTTTATTATACAAGAAAAAATCAAATCTCTTTTTTCTTTACATGAGGTAATAATTCAGAAAAATTTAAATGGTTTTTCTCCAATAAAAGCTTTTTTTTGGGTACATGTTAGAAGATTAAATGTTGTTATTAATGATAAACTACCACAATTGAATAATGTGAAGCAATATTTGTGAAAACAGATTAACTAAAATCAGATTTAGATTACCAGAGTTTCAGCTGTGGAACACATACCATCTTGTAATGTTTTAAGTTCTAAAATATGAATATTGGGAATCTCTTTATAATCACCAAATTCCTGCTAAACTGGAATGGTAGAAGGAACTTCTTTGTTCATTGAAGTAGTCTGATGAAAATGGAATTTTTCTCCTATTAAAATATTATAAAACACAAAGTATGCCATATCTAGTTTCATTTCTTTGGTGATTTGAAATATTTGCTATATATATATATGACATTGCTCTTGTGCATAAATATTCCATGTATGATTACCATGCATATCAGAGACTGATACAGTAGTACAGTCTTAAGAAATGGTACAGAACTATAGACCTAATGCAATTATTACTCTCTTAATCTGACCCTCTTTAAAATATCCTCAGTGGTATGCCAGTCAGAGACCCAACACTTGAAGTAATTGGTCTATACCTCCTGAGACAGCGTAATCTATCATTATGACTCATTTTACTAGAAGATCTTGTTTAGGGCTGGGCAAAAGCTTCTTTATAGCTTCAGTGTAGTTGTTCTTTGATTTTTCTCTCCTTACAGACTACTGCCTAATCCTTCCTATGGTAGGACTTCCTGCGTGCCATCTTACCATTCTCCCCACCACTCAGGGAGGCAGGTGTGAGTGTTACCCTTCTCTGACTGAGGCTATGGAGAAGCAGAGATGTCAGCTTAATTGATCAAGCCACACAGCTGGAATTAAAGTCTAGTTAGTTTAATTTCAACCCAGTCTTCTTTTCAAGACACTTATGTTTTTCTGTTTTCTAATTTGAATAAAGCCAACAAGTTGCCAGTGAGATTTATATGTTTAGGGTTATATGGGTTGATGGCATGGTTTTGGTTTCCTTAGTACTTTGGCTAAATTCCTCCAATCAGTTTCTAGTCATTTATGCTTAATTTGTATCCCTTCATTTTTCTCACTTCCTTTTTTTATGCTTCTCTCCAACCTTCCTTGGTAGAGCACCTCCTTCTTATTAGGGACAAGCCATGAAACAGTGAATGAGGCTGCCATGGCCCATGCTTTCCTGGAACTTACAATCTAGTGAAGAACATAAACCTTTTAAAATTACTCATTATAAGGGCAGTGAAGAAAACAACCTCAGCACAAGGAATAAAAGGGAATTTATACATTTCAGTAAAGGAGATGCTAGAGAATGCTTTCATAAATAAGTGACATTCCCTCACTCTTAAATTTTAGCTTAAAATTCAGTGATATCCTTAACATATCACTTTTAAAATGTCTTTTAGGATGTTTTTCACCAGTTACCTGCCCCCCTTCTCTTTGTCCCCATTTCTACATTCAGCCATGTTACAGTTGAGTTAGGCTGGGCTTAATGCATTGTTTGGATTCACAGCAACTACATATCTATATCATAGCTCTGACAAAAGAAATTTAAGGTAAATGTTGACATTCGCTTCCCAGTAAGTGCACCCAGGAAGAGGCCATGATTATTCATATATATATAAATACAAGTTTGGTATGGTGCCCAAGCTATAATATTTGCATAGTAAATACTTTATTGAGCTGAAATAATAAAAACTCTTTAGGTAAAGTCCTTTGAACATAACCAAACAAACCATCTTTCATCTTATGTTTTGCCACCATTTGCTAAATTAATACTTCTACCCATTTAGTCTAGGCCAGTTAAGTGGTAGGCAATGAACAAGATTATTCAAGTTGCTGACAAGTTAATTAAACTAATGTATTGTCTGGTTCTGTCAGTCAATAAACAACGGGAACATGTGGCCATTACTATTGTAGGATATGATCTCATTGTCATAATATTTTATAAGAGCTGCTCAAATTACATTGATCATTTTACAGTTTCTGATTTTGTTGTAGATTTCCCATAAAAACCTTCAGTGTAGAACATGAATATAGTGAGAGGGGGAGAAACAACAGTGTGACAGAGAGGGAGAGAGTAAGTTTGAAAGTTACGAGAGAAATGTAACACACACACAAATACACACAAAACAGCTGTTCTACATCAATTTCCTTTTGGTTGTCTTCACTATAAGGTATTTTATGGTTATGAATATATAGAATAGCTAATGCATGGAGACTTGTATTATTTCTTACAAAGTCTCCCCAAAGCTGCAATAGTGTTGCCTGTCAAACCTGAGTCTAAGCTTTTCCCACTGAGAACATGACTTTGTTCTCATTAAGTATTCCTCACACTCTAGGAACTTGCTAAACATAACTTTGGAAAATGAATCAAGGAGACTTTGAATGTGGAGTTTTAATCAATGGCCAATTCATTTACAAAGTGTCATGGTGGTAGTTAGCAATATCAGTCTGTCTGGCCCTGCAGACTTGGTTTCCAAGCCCCTAGGTTTGGGTTTGGTGTATTTGCATGACCTGCCCCTGCCTGGTGTGTCCTGTGCAGCAAACTGTTTCCTCTCCTCAAACCCCACTTTTGAATTAAGTATTGCATGGCGTTGGGCAGAATCAAATATTTGAAACAAATGGTGCAAGAATTGTTATTTGTTTTCTTTCCTCTCTATAGCTCGTTACTAAGAATATAGTAAAACTAGTAGGATAGGACTACATAGGTAGGTAGGTCATGGGAGCAAGCGTACCTGTATGGAAATGTTTATGAGATGTGGAAGTCTGATCCCCCTTAGACTATATTGGAGCCTATACTGCATGCAAAACAATTATTCCTTTATTCATGAAGAGTTACTTCTAGCAAAAAATCATGTTAAATGGAAAATCTGTTATAACCCCCTAAATTCTGAAATACTTACTTGAAAATATAAGATTTAAGTGAATTAAATGAGTCCCCAAAAGAACAGAAAAATCAAATATTCTAACAAAAGAGTAAAGTTTTTTTTTTTTTTTTTTTTTAGTATATTTGACAAAATTTCTCAAATGATTATGTGAGTAATAATGGTCAGGGGTATTTCATGTGATAAACTGGTAAAATATTCATTACTAGGGAATAGAGTTAATGAAAGATTTTGTGAAGAAGACACTGTGTGGTAGAGTTTAATATATATAAATTAAATTTTCTCCTTAGAAATATACTAATAAAAGCAATGAATTAAACATCAGGACCAAGAGATTTGGGCTTATTAATATGGTATGACTCTATTTAGCAAACCATAATTTGCTGAACACTGATGCTACTGGTAAAATTAATTAGTTGAAAAAGTGTATTCAACAAAATTCAAATGTATAAAATATTAAACTTTAAAAGTTAATAAAGGTACAGCCCAATATTAAAGGTTGGAAGGAAATGAAACTTGACAATTTTAAATAGGTGTTCTGGCAATATTGCTATTATGAGTTTTAGGAAAACATGCTACCGATGTTAAATGGTCAGTTGTTCTTTGAAGGCTACTCTCAACAAGAATGAATTCTCAGAAAGAAAAACATCTCATTTATTTCTCAAAATTTTGAAATTTCAGATACTGTATTTCAAAGCCAACAAGGGCCAAACCACATACTGGTATTAACTACCAAGAGTGAAACGAACAGTCCCATAATATACTGAAGACATAAGAGTGATAAATGTATTGTTTCTCTTTTTGCTGTCTAGTCAACACAATAATGCTCTCTTGCACTAGATATTTTTAATAAAGTATGCAATAGAACACTAAATGCCTTTTACATATCAGGAATTGTTCTAGGTGGTGGGGATACAAAGGCGACACAGACATCCATGTATTCAGCCATTATGGAATATATATTCAAGGGTGACAGATAAAGAACAATTAAATAATAAAGTGATATGTGATAAAATAATAAAATTAAAAACGGTGTAACAAAAGGTGAGATATTCATAGTAAAATAAGACCTATATCAGGTCAGTTTGCTATGACCTGTAAGGCTGTATGTATATACATAGGAATAGCAAGTCAAACTTTGGTTGTGGTAGAAATGGTTATTCTCACTTAGCTTGGACTTAAGAGGACAAATTTGGGTGGAATTTCCATGTTTTTCCAAATATAAGATTGATACATCTAAATACGACAACATATTGTAAAAATTCCCTGAAGTCTAATTATGGGAGCAAAAAAAACTAGACCCACAATGAATATCCTTCTACAAATCAATGCATACATTTTGTTTTACCTGATGACCCCACTGCTACTTCTCTTAAGGAATCCACTTTGAGACAGTTGTATTAATTTTAATAAAAGCATTATCCACTGGATTCTAAATGGATCAAGTAATATCTTTTATAAACTTTACAAGTCAGAAAGGAACTTTGTTATTTTGTTTGCTTTTTGTTGCTGTTGTTACTGTTTTTTAAGAGAGAGAGAATAGCTTCATTTTTAGAAATAATGAGTTTGGAATGAAAAGAGACCAACAAAGTTGAAGAGATGGCAGGATCAGGTGAACAGGACCAGCCAATCATCCTAAAGCTGGAGGTTTGATTTTGGAAGTAAGGCATGTGTGAGTGTGTGTGTGTGTGTGTGTGTGTGTGTTGGAAAAAAAGGAGATACAGCTTTGTGTAAATATTAAAAAGAGAAGTTTGAGAGTGGTGACAGGGGCCAGATTTCAGGGGAACTAGTGATGAATTAATTACATAAAAAAGGAAATGGTCCATGGCATGAAGAATACTTTTTAGAGAAACTTGGTGGTAAACTGGGATCCCAGTGATGGAATGGAATAATGACTCACCATATTGTATTTGCTTTAGACATACATTTTTTTGAATATCACTGAAATTGGAATACACCATGAAATTGACATCTTACATTATAATTTGTTTTAGTGAAATATAATGATAATGGGTCTAGTGTTGATGGTCTTCTTAGACTTGATTAAACAACTATTCTGTCCATGGTTAAGAAGTTTTGGGAAAATAATCTTCAAGAGCCTGAGAATCTCTGTGTTTAAAATTGGAATAATATAAAAGCAACTCATGGAGTTATGGAGCCCAAATAAGATAATTTACATAGAAGTGCTTTGTGAAATGCAAAGGGTTATAAACATGTAGAGATATAATCATCATCATTATTTGTCTTCACCTAGAGAGGGCTTGCTCTTTGGCTAGAGAACATGGTATATTCAAACAGGGAGACTTGGAATGATTGTCTGAAGTTATAGTAAAGCATCTATTAACTATCACTCATCATATAAGGCACAATAGAATATAGGCAAAAAGCAAATTAACACACAAAGGTTTTCCCCAAATGTAAACATATGTATTCCTTAAACATAGCCTACTGATAACAGAATATGGCAGATCTAAACATGTTCAGCCATTTGAATAATCTGATGAGATTCAGTTTTACAAAATTAAAAAAATAATTCTCAATTTAAATTGAACTTCTTTTCTTTTCCTAGATACTTGACCATGTAAGCTAATGGAAATTTCTTTTGTTTTTAAGATTCCCTGTACTATCCAAAAAAAAGAAGCTATCACTTCAGAATCTTGTCACCTGTCAGAATCTCATACTGCCTGAAGATGTAGTGTAGGAGATAAAAGATCTGACTCCATAGTTTCCAGCATCAAAATGGATTGAATGATGGCAGGCACAAAAGGCAGAATTAAGAAACCTTACTAGGAGACAGCTTTAGCTTGTGACCTTAGGCATCCACTTAATCTCTCTCCCTCTCTTAGACATCTAATCTGTAAAATAAGATTTATGATTTCTGCCAGTACCTGTGGTTATAAAGTGACAATGCATGTATTTTTGTTGGTCTGCAAACATACTTACATGAAGGATTTAGGCTTTGGTTAAAATCAAATCACATAAAAAATAAACAGGTTCTATATTTGTGTATGTAACTGAGTTTTTGAAAACAGTGGCATTGTGGTGACCTGCAATCTGTAATGCTTCAAATAACTTTGTATGGAGAGAGAAAGAGAGGAATAAATAGATGTAGAGAAAAGACCAACTAAATGGATGAAAACTTATCAAGCTGGTAAATGCCTCCCTCTGGTCATTGATGCAAAAGTGAATAAATACTAGAAATACAGGCAATACTCAGTATTATTCCAGTTTAGGAAAATGAAAACATATTATTGGTTGAGGCTCAGCAACATGGAATTAAGGGGCATTGTTATGTAATAGGACACAATTTTCTGTTTTCTGTTTGTTTCCTTTATCTTAAAATTTCTAAGTATTTTCTGACATCACAACTGGCATTACAATTACTCTCACATATTAAAGAAAGCAAATGATGCCATTTACAGGAAATGCCTAATAAACTTTCCTTTTTGTGGTCATTTCCCATTCTCATTGTTCCTGTCTCACTGATGCCACTTAAAAGATTCCAGTTGTTTCTAATAGAAGGTGAAGGTCATTCAGTTCCTCACTCATTGCCAGATAAGGTCTTTTTCTGCTACTATCATTATAAAAGGATCCAGCATTAATGTCTTTATATTTCAGAGAATATTGAGAAATGTCAAATACAATATATGGCACAGTCTCTTTAAAGAAAAATCTATTTTCATGATAGACATTTAAAAACATTGATTGTGGAGTTCCCTGAACAGAACTATCTTTGTCCAGCATCTTTCTTGTTCAATTCTTCATGGATTTCTCATTGCCAGAAAGCCTTCCTAAAATATCAATTCTATTATATCACTTTCCAGCTCAAAAATCTTTCTTTGCTACTCATATCTATATAGGATAAAATCAAAGTTTATTTCCTTTTCAAGGTCCTTCTCTAATCTCAACTCAAGCTTCTGTCTCAAGGGCATTTTTCTTGACTCTTAGGAAATGAATCTATGGTTTCAAACTACTTGTGTGATCATAGAAAGAGTAGCCACTACTCTTGAAGCACTTAATGTGTATTTATTCCTCACATAAGCTCATGAATTAAGTCTCTCCATTCTAAGATAAAAGAACTGAAGCTCAGAAAAAACTACGTAATTTGTCCAAGTTTATACAACTCTTAATGACTACAACTAAGAATTAAATCCAGATATGATACCAAAATGTGTGTTTCTCTCTAACAAGCTAACCATAGTCAACAAAGTATCATGTGTCTTTTATGGTTTATACTTTGTGCATGAAAAACGTTTTCTTTCATTTCTACTGCCCATTCAAATCTCACCCTTTATTTATAAAACCTTGTACAGATAGCCAAAGCTGGGAACCTCAGAATTTGGTGGTCAGTTTTTTGGCAAATATTGACAGTTCTGACCTAAGAATCCCAGTCCAATTTTATGAAATCTCTGGCTCTGTGATCTTTGTTTCCTCTTGTGGACATTAGGCCTTTTTGTTCTCCCACTATCCATTTACCCCATTTTTGACAGAAGTATCCTAATTTTCAGCTATCCCCTGCCTGACTCTGAAGTGTGTGTGTTTAGATGTAGTTGACTTTACCCTCTAGTCCAGGTGTGAAGAGGACACTGAGATCTATTCAATGAGAGCATAAATTTGGTTCAGGGGCAGACATGGCATGGTCAGAGCCAACAGAATGCAACGAGACTCCTCTCTGTAGAGATAAGTTCTCTCACTTCTAACGGAGCCGTAACAGTGGGAATGTTATGAGCCTGGAACATACATGGCTGTTTGGCACAAGACAGGAAATAATGTAATGAAAGATAGAATTGAGATATAGAAGATAACTCATTCTGATAACAGAGCTTGAACCCCTGAATCAAGCTTCACTTGAAGCTAGTCTCTGGATTTTTAGTTACCACAGTCAATAAGTTCCTCATTTTGTCTGGACCAATGTGCGTTGGATTTTGTACTTCCTACAACTGAAGACAAAGATCAGAGACGGGCAAGGTGAACAGTTGTGTGAGAAGGACTGTATGGCACTCAAGCCTAAAATATTCACTATTTGGCCCATTATTTTTAAAAAGTTTCTGACTCCTGATGATCACTTCAAGAGAATTTATATTTTTTGTTTTCTTTCCCCAAATAGACTTACGCAATCCTTTTGATGAGATCTCAGATTCTCTTTAAGATAGGTATCTACATACATCGTTGTTTGAGCACTTCTTGCTTTTCACTCCTTTGCCACTGCAATCATAATGCTTAGCTTTGTTAATAAACACAGTGTGAATTCAATACATACTTATAAACCTGTGCTTTGCAAAGTGTGTTGTGTCTTCAGAAGCCAGTTTGTGAATGTTTTATAAATAAAGTTGATCCTTGAACAATGTGTGAGTTAGGGGCACCAACCCACAGCACAATAAAAAATCCATGTGCAACATTTGACTGCCCCAAAACTTAACTATTAATAGTCTACTGGTGACCAGAAGCCTTACTGGTAAAATAGTCATAAACACATGTTTTGTATATGTATGTATTATATGCTGCATTCTTACAATAAAGTAAGGTAGCAAAAGGAAAATATTTTCTCAAATTGCTGCAAATGTCCAAGAAATTTTCCAATATTTTTATGAAAAAAAAATCTGTGTATAAGTGGACCTATGAAGTTCAAACCCATGTTGTTCAAGGGTCAACTGTATAGAATAAGTATAAAATTAAGAGAAAGCATTAGGGAAGTTTAATAGAAATTTGATATTTATTGTCTGCAAGTGTTCTTATTTGTCTCCAATTATTCTTTCCCTAATAATTAATTTTATTTTCTTTTACATATGTATCCTACAGGGGAATGCAGGACAATAACTAATTCTTCAACACGGATAGTTTGAGAATCACTGTGTTAAATGCATGATTATCTAGTCATCCTTGAATGCATACATATAAGTGTATATAAAATATACAATACATATTACATGTACATACATATATAATACATAATGCACAATAATATAATGTATGTTTCCCTTCCAGATCATGAATTTATTAAGGACAGTATTTATCTTTGGCTTTTTCTCAACATCTTTTTCAATGTCAAACTTTATAGGCACTCTGTTTTCATTTACTCTTTTGAATAAATTTATAAAGCACTTGCAGACTGGAGGGAGGGATTGTGCCCACGGGGTCCTCTTTATTTGATACTGTATTAGAAATGGATCTTTGCCTGCTGACTCAGAGGTCTGGTTTTCTTTTAGAGATGTGTTCCTTCTTAACATGACCTAGTTTGGGTGGGGCATTATTACCTGTTTCATAGGTAGATGATATAATATGAGGCTATAGTCATCAATATATTAGATTTCCTTCTCCATGGAGATTGGTTCAGATATGAGTTGGTGAATTAAGCCTATAAATTAGAAATTCTGTTGGTATTGGGTGGGCTAAGATTCTGAAATTTTTTTAACATTGTATGTGTTCTATTTTCTATTGCACTTCCTGAATCTTGAAGGATATAGTCCCAAGAGATGCTGATGGTCTTAAAACCATGAAGGGAGAGACTAAAGGAATGCAAAGAAATATGTGGAAATGAGCAGGGTTCAGTCAGGAGAGAAACTGAGTCCTAACAAGCTTTACCTGAAGCCTTCCCAATTGCTGTCCTTCCTAAATAGAGTCAATAAATCACCTTTGTGTGTTTGCTTATTTTCTTTAGCCAAGTTCTGATGTGTACTGTAATGCTTTCAAGAAAGAAAACCCTGACACAGATACCTAATTTAACATTGCATCAAAACTAGCATTTCTTGATAAATAACTACTTCTACTGAGATAAAATTGAGGTAAGAAATGTAGAACTTCAGTCCTTTTGTTATTGAGTAAAGATGAAAAGTAGAAACTTCATTGGTAAAAGAAAATACATGGAAAAAAATTTTATTAAACAAATAAATTAGTGATTAATATGTGATGAGCACTAGAAGGATTGAAGAGTCCCTGAAAAGATCTTGAAAGTGGAACCATATCTTAAGTGCCCCTTTCACCTTTTCTAACCTGGCTACACATATTTTTAAAACCATGGTTACTCTTCTCTGTTATCTGACCTAATCTGGTCAAGGCCTACTATTAATCTTTAAAACTCAGATTAATGTGTAAACTTAATGACAAACTGTGGATAAAATGAGAGTTCCTGTGGCCAGGATTCTCACCTGGCCGTGGTTGACTAGCTCACTGCACACCTGTGGGCAATACATGGCTGTTAACGCTATATAAAGAGCTCCGCCTAGTGCTCTGTGCACAACACTGGCAGGGCTGCAAGGCTGCAGGAGAGCAGAGCAGAGGCTGGAGTGGTGGTGGCAGCAACGAGGACAGAGGCCCAGAGGATGGCTGTGAGGACAGAGGGGCCCAGAGGCAGAGACGGGCTTGCTACCTGCAGACTCGCTCTGAGTGAACAGGATTTTGGTGACTGACCTGCCACCTGGAAATAAAGTTGGGTATAACTCTTTCATCCCAAGAATGTTTTGCTGTCATTTTCTTTGGTCACACTGAATCCATAGCGAACTTGCCCGGGGCTGAAACCCATTGGCAAGACACAAACATATCTAATTAATTTAGATTCATATTCCATAGAAAGAGCTTTGAGGGAGCCAGAAATTCTCAACTTAATGATCACAAGTGGACATTTAGGAAGCCTTATTTCATACTAGCTCATATGCTCTTTCTATGCTTATTTGTATGTTTAAAAAACATAAATATATACATAATTACTTATGTTCTAGGTGCTCTTTAAGCTTAAGTAGTTACAGTCACATATCTATACATCTTTATGTCTATAGATACATTTCATTTAATTCTATAACAACTGTAACAGGTGGGCACTGTTATTAGACCCATATTACAGAGGTGGAAACAAGGCACAGAAAACTTAAGTAACAAGTAAAATATTAAGGTCATGATTGAGTAATTAATTTGAGTGAAATCAGTCTGGCTTTCAAGTTCTTTCTTAAAAATCTCACCATTCTGCCTGTACCATTTGTATGAAATGAAGGGTTTCTTTTACTTTCTTAGAAATAAATGTAATCAAAGTGTTTTGAGTCCATTCCTGTTTTTGCACTGGGCTGTACAATTGTATACACTTTAAGAGAAATGCCTTTTCAGGATCCTCCTAAAAATTAATTTAATGGTACTCGAGGACTTGATTATATATATTTTTATACTGCATATTATGCTGGGCAAGTAGCAGGTATTCAGCAAGTATTCAGAATTTAACTGAGAATTTCTTGGCTTATTTGGGTGTTCTTAGTATTATTATTACTGTTTTATTTTGCTGTTAAGCGAAATGGAGTTGCATTTGATGAATAAATAGGGAGACTGAAGGACACTTAAAGATCAATGACTAGTTTTGGGGCAAAATGAGTTTCTAGCAGTGGACAAACTCTCAAGGCAGAGTACCTTTTGTACGTTCTCTCTTGTGAATACAAAGAAGCCCACTCAGTTAAAAAAGTCCCCAGGTGCTTGACAGATGAATTTTGTGAGTCCCTTGGAGGATATTGTGTAGTTGCTTGGCTACTGGCATTAAAGATTTTAGTGTATCTGTGTATTAAGGATTACACACACACAGTTAACTATTGCTGTATGTCTTCTCTGTGCCCTCAGGATAATCGTAGAAGCACAGACCTGAAACATCGACACTCTACCTAATACTAATCAATGCAAGCAATCCAGTGTCTCTGATGTTGATAAATTGGCTCTGGAAAATAGCCCTTGTCAGCAATGTTACCTTCAAACAGGATAGACAATATAGACTTTTTTAGTCTCCTCCAGAAATTTGGCCGAGGGCCCACAGTGCAAATTGATAATCTTTTCTAACAGTTTCTAACTATATGGTGGTTTGGGACTTAATGTTGTAGTTGCACTCTAAGCTTCAATTCATTTCTAATATGATCCTCAGAAAGGTTGAAATCTTCATGTTACAGGTATTTATATATTCATCCTGAAACAAAATTGTTAACTCAGCATTATGGCTTAGAACATAAATCTACAAAAGCCAGAAAACTCAACATCACTGCTCCTGGAGCAATTATAATTTAGCCCCTTGATTTAAATAGCTTTGTATTTTGTTAGTTATAATCTGCGCTGTTTTTTCTCAATATTTACATGAAGTAAATTTCTTAGAGTGGAAAAATTTGGCCGGGCTGTTATTGTCTTTTACAAGTATTTGCTAAAACTTCGTTGGCCAACAATTTTTTAAAGCTATGCATTTGATAAAGAAGGTATCAGGAGATTTTAAAGCTGTAAATGCAACCTCTGGAAAAGAAGGATGCAGTGGAAGAAAAAGTGGGACTAAATGCTTAGAATTCTTGAGGAAATAAAAATCCATATTTTGGAGGGGTCTTGATCCAACAGCAATCCATTTACCAGTATTCTTCAAATTGATGGAGGTATAAAAATCAAGAAACTTGTAAAATGTTAATAGTCTCAGATTATACCCCCTGATTCATTTGATCTAAAATGTAGTCATTAATTTGCATTTTTTTCAAGTGTTTCAGTAATTCTGATACAAATGGATTAAGTAATGCTCCTTTAATTCTATTCTGGTAGACACTAGTGCAGTCATTCCTATTGCCAATTTTTAATATTTGTAAATACTAAGTTTAATATATATAAAGACTAAGATATATGTGTTTACAAATGCTGTGCTTGATACATATACACACATATATGGAGAAGAATAAAGAGTAGCTACTTCATTGCTAAGAGTATTCTAGAAGTTATAAATTATGCATCTAAATTTTCTGTTAACATATAGCATTTATCCAGTAATAAAGAATATTAGGTACTCCTAAAATCTTTACATAATTAAGATGTCATTTCTTATTTTGATAATGGAATTTGTGTGCACAACCATATTTTTTTTTTCATTTTTTTTTTTCAGGGAGGAAGATGAGAAAAGTCCCAGTGAAATATTTCAGAAATTAATATCACCCTTGGCTTTCTGTGTTTTAAAAGTGTATTGTGTAGAAGAAATTAACTGTGTGAATCTTTTCTTGAGAGAAAATAGCACAGGTCCCTAACTCAAGAACACAATAAAGGTTGTAATTAAATAGATTTGTGAATATCTTGTCCAGAAAGCCAGAGATTTTTCAGAGAAAAGCAATTGCTCATGAAATAAGACTTGTACCTTTTTTTGGTATAAGAATACAGATGTTATTATAAATCAAGTATAAAAATCAAATGAATATTCATATTTAAACTGACTGTTTATAGTTCATAATGCATGAGCAAAACCGAAAGCTTCTGTGATGCCTGCCCTTGTAATGTTCACCAAGTAACTCATTCACTATGTAAGAATTTGTTCTCCATGTAAGAACTTGTTCGTTATGCTTCAGAAGATTGGAGACTGACGAAAATTAGGCTTGGGGTGGATTAATGATTGTGCATTGAGCATTGACCCCCCTATACAGAATTTTATTGTTGTTAACAACCATTTGATCAATAAATATGAGAGAAGCCCTCACACACACACACACAATATATATATATATATATATATATATATATATATATATATAAACACACTTCCAATTGTAAAATAAATAAGTAACCGGGATGTAATGTATAGCATAAGGAATATAGTCAAAATATTGTAACAACTTGGTATGGTGATAGCTGGTACCTAGAATTATCATGTATATAAATGTTGAATCACTGTGTTGTACACACTGAAACTAATGTAATACTGTGTGTCAACTACCCTTCAATAAAAAATAATTATCTAAAAAAAGAATACAGATGATAGAATTACACAAATTACCAGCAGAAATTTATAGTTTTTGAAAAGGAGATTGCACTTTACTCATAATACTAGCATTATACATATTAAACAAGAAAAGAAGGTCAAAGTGGATAATATTCTTCTGGAAATTGCTATATAGGCTCTACAAAACACTATAGTTTAGTTGATAAGTGCTAAGAGTAGTAGTAGTTTGCATCAATATTCTACAATATTTAATATTGAATATATTTTTTCTGTAATTAGAGGTATGATTTGCTCAGAGAAGGAAAAACTTTGAGGTAGTAATTAGAATGCATGCCTCAAAATTGCCAGAATATATATCCAGTCTCTTGATTTAAAAAAAAGGAAAGAAACACACACACACACTTGCTTAAATGAAAGCACAAAATATTCTTAGATAAAATATTAACTACATATGTGACTTTTATAGCTTCATTAGGATTAAATATGAATTCATGAAAGTTATTTAAGTTCTGTGTCTGCATATACAACTAGTAAATATTACTTTCGGTTAGGTAAACTAGGTGAATCCAAATTATTATATGCAAAATGCTTGGAAACTTTTATTTTTATAATCTGAGTCAAAGATCGAATAGTTTGGTCAGTCCTTTCGCCTTTACACTCCAAGTGTTGGGACTTGTGCTAACATCTGAATGTATTTGTGAGCCCTACAGGCAGTATGCCTCTTGTAGTAAAAGATTCAGGCAAGTTTTTAGGGTTTCAACCCTGCATGTATTTTCCATGCCTTTCCTCTTGGGGCAGAGAATGAGAATCCAAAATGAAGTGTCTAAATTAGACCAATTGTAATTTGCTGTATTCATTAACATTAAATGGATGTTAGTGAGTCAGTGGTTAATTCTCAATTCTTTCCCCAAAGCCAAGATATGCTAGGACAATGCTTTGTGCCTTTGGGCCATGCTGGATGTTTCTTTGTACCTCCAAATTAATCTCCATAGGGAAGGGAATCCAGAATACTGTATTTGGTATATTTTACTATGCCATAGGTAATGAAAGGTGATGGTTACTCTGATTTTATTATTTGGAAACCCATCTTTCTGAAATGAGAATAAGTTAGTTTTAGACTAAAACTACCCATTCCAAGAACTGAGAACTTCCTTAAACATCTCTTTATAGTTTAACTCCTCCCCCTTACATATGCCAGATTATTCCCTGTATTTGCATTATCACTATTATATAATCTTACATTCTGAATCTTTAAATTGCTTCAAGAACCTCCACCTACACAAATTATATCCTATTTTATAGTACAGTTGCATAGTACTTTATTACAGCATATGACTTTTTTTTTCCTAATATAAAATTAGGACAAATTGGAAAGTACTATAAAGTATTACATGAATATCAAAATCACCCCCATTTCTACCACCTAAAAGTCAGGAATTTAAAACTCTTTTCCACTGATCGTGGCATTAATTCTTTTGATTATCATACCAAGTAGTTATTAGTTTGCCACTAGATGGTAGTTGATACAATGAGGCACAAGATAGCCAAGGACTGTCCTGTTATGAATTTATTATTATTTTTTGTTGTTTCTTTAAGACAGGGCCAGTGGCTTCCATTTGATCAAATAGATATTTAATTCTACTTTTGAATATTAGATGCTGCTGGGTGCAATGTTACTATCAGTTACAATAATGACTTTAAGTGAAGAAGAGAGTGGTGGTTCTTAGGAGTTATGATGTATAATTTTTTTCTTTTCTTGTTAAGGTATAGTTGATATACAACATCATATTCATTTTTAATACTATAGCTCTAAGTCAAATAATCATCTAATCTGGCAAAGAGGAAGAGGAGTTGGAAAATGCTGAGGAAGAAGAGAAAGAGAAAGGAAATAATTATAGTATTGACTAAAGAATGATTATTCAAGATTCCAGATACCTCATTTGATTCATATAGAGTTAACTCAAGCAGTATTTAAACCTTACTAGTGTATATCTTGCTGTTATTATTAGTAGTATATGTTTGCTGTATTATGCCACATTGGATTATATTATGTCCTGAAGTTGAGTGAACTTTGAGAATTAGAAACCCTAAAATCTTTAAATGACTGTTCACCCAAATATAATGAATTAATACTGTCTTATGTGAAATCTGAACTTTTTTACAATGTGTGAAATGACAATGTCTATTAGAAAGAGTAGGGGGAGAAAGAATTTGCTTCTCTGTACACTTTAGTTGTGTAGTCTAAAAAATAATAATTTTTAAAGGGGCAGCAGATTTGCCTACAACTTAAAAGGAACTACCAAAATATTGCAGTGGGTGTCCCATGATAGTCACAGAATAGTTTCAGTCCTCAAATATAGCCAAATTGCTAACATGTCTGTTTACACCATATAGCCTGACAGGCTGCCCGCTGTGACAAGGGGTGACAGAGCCGGAGACCACAATGGCTGAACACTGTCATGCTCTGCCAAAAGAAAACAATAAAATGCTCAACCTCAGAGACACAAAGCTCCTTTAATTCCAAATGAGCTAAGCTCTTTGGCATAAAAGAAACCCTTTCTCAGGCATTCTGCAACAGCAATCATTTCCCAGGTTTGCTGTAATCATAATTCTCCACAAGACCTCAGTAAGCTTAAAAAGTATTTCCAGATCTTTCCTGAAGGAAAAGGCTTTTCTCTATATTCATTCTGGGGGAGCATACTTGTACTAGTTTTACTGGTTTTGCATATAAAAGTAGTAAAGACAGGCCTATTTTTTTTCTTTTCTTCTCTTTTAAAAATTCATAATGCTCATCTTTCTTCCCATATTTTAAAGACTGCAATTGCTTTATTTCTAAGGCTGCTCTTTAAACAAATCCAAGTTATGGAATTCTAGAATTTAAACATTTCTTATAGATTTGGGAAACATGCAAATGAAGGGATTGGTGGGCTTGTGATACTACGAAAGTGGAATAAAGTCACCAACCATGGAAACACAAGATAAAATGAACAACAAAGGGAAGCAATGGCAGAGTGACAAAGAGTGAGGCTGAAGGAGACTGTGATGATTTGCCCTGGCAGAGAGGACAGACCAGGGCCACAGGTGATAGGATGGAATGCTGAAATGCCATGGGGAGAGAGAATCCTGACAGAATGTGGATAAAAAAATGTTCTGACAGAATTTCACTCAGGAGTACTGTCTTAAGGGACATGGTGGAAAATCCATTACTCAGGAAGCATGTAATTAATATAGGTAAGTTGAGCAATTTGCCCAACTTTCCTTAGTAAATAAAATGAGATTTGAACTCAGCTCCAGTGAGTTCAAGTTCCCTGTGCATTTTATTATAGCATATTGTAATATGTAGAGAAAAAAGACCTTTAAAAGTGGATGTCAGGGAGTGATGTTGAACTTTTGTGCTCTCAAGTTAATGGGCCTTAAGTGTGGCCTGGGTTTGGAGTGTGTGGTGAAAAAGAAGGGAGGACAGAGCAAGGGAGAAAGGGGAAAGAAGAGAAGGGAAAGAAGGGGACCTGAAAGGAGAGGAGAGGAGAGACTTCCATTTTATAAGATGCTATTTATCATGCATTGTTAATGTTAATTTCAAAGGGACATGGCCAATGACCCTCACTGTGAAAGGTAGTAAATTAATAGTAGTGGATTTTCAAAGGTGGAATCTCTCTTTTGTAATTGTGGGCATTTCATTCAGAAGTACATCATGCATCTCTGCTCCCACATTTTAAATTAAATTTCCTTATTACTTTTTAAGTAGCTTGTCATGGATTATTGAGTGTTTACTGAATGTTTATACTGTAATTCTCTGAAATGACATATAGTAATTGCTTTAGCTACTGCATCTGAGTCTAATTACTGTAAATGCATGTGAAGAAGTAATTAAATGAAAAAAATAAACTTTTTTCATAATTTCATATTACAGATTAAGCAGAGGATGTTAGTTCTTCCTCTGGTTTTGGTAAAAACAAATACAGTCATGGACAAGCAGAATGATAAAAAAGAAAGCTGTAGTGGTAACTGAATCTAAGATGTGCCTTGCTCACCTATTTCAGCTAAGAAGTCCCCCTAAGACGGTGAATCTGAGCGTGAGCTGTGAGCTCTTGCTGTCCCCCTTCACACCCTGAAGACAAGCTAGGCTTTCCCATTCAGACGTGTTCTTCCTCTGCCTTACAGTTCTAATCCAGTATGTAACAGGATCTCTCAGGACATTTTACATAAACCATCCTCTAGAAATTTCTGGTCCAGTTGTGCAGAAAAAAAAAAAAGCGCACTGAAAATGTCAGAGAACCATTTTAACAAAATATTTAGTTCAACTTTGCAGAGTCAAGTTATTTTTTAAGAGATTTTCAAATTAGCAGCCCCTCAATTTTATGGATGATGTCAACTATTAAGAGCAAGATAATGATAGAAACGAGTTGTACAAATCCAGAGTAGGAGCAGCAGGGATAAAGTCTGTTCTAAAATTAAAACAACAACAACAACAACAACAACAACAAACCAGCACTATACTGATTCGGCAACGCCAAAAATCATCAAATGGCCTTTTTCCATGGGAAAAAGAATCACAGCAGGATGGACTTAAAGCAATATCTGAAATTAAAGACTGCATTATTCCTCTCATCCTTCCAAGGGCAGGTGAACGCAGAGGGGCATTTTCAACCACTGAGATAATAATAAAGGCAGACACAAAGAGCCCGTTGCAATCTTTCTGCTGTAAAGTTTAAGTTGATCCAATCTTTTTCTGACCTTTAGAATCGCCAATTGGAAAAACACACACAAATAGCCCTCAGCTGAGAAGCAACACAGTGAGCATTCTAGACAGCCTGTGGTCATCCCGTTGAGCAAGGAGTTTGAAAAGAGACAAGATCTGTATCCTGCCTATCAGAATGGGCAACTTGCCACTCAGTGTTTTTAGTCCGGAGGTGTGTCCCATCCTGCCATCAGGTCTAACTAGACTCCATTATTTACCTACCTTTTGGGTGTAATAAAATATTCTGTTACTGTCTCCAGACTGGCAAATCTGACAATGCAAGAACCCAACAGTCTAAATTTATTAATCAGTTTCATTAGTGTGAACAAAATTGCTTTTTTCCTCAAT
Organism: Manis pentadactyla; assembly: GCF_030020395.1. NCBI lineage: Eukaryota > Metazoa > Chordata > Mammalia > Pholidota > Manidae > Manis > Manis pentadactyla. The sequence continues at coordinate 38,499,304 of NC_080020.1, forward strand.
TACAATTGGGTAAAGTTAATACTAAGACATCAAAAAAGCTGTCCCTTGGCTACACTGAAGAATAGGAGTGGGGAAGGGAAATCCTTGGGATCCTATAGCAGCAGTTGGTAAACTTTTAGATTTAGAATCCTTTCTTCTTTGACAGATGCTCAATATCTGGACTTTAAAAACAGCCAGCACCCAATTATTCAGATTTCTTTTCACTAGTTCCATTCTACAGTTCTGTGAAGTAGCCCTTTGAGGTTATTTTCTTGGGGATCATAATTGTAAAAATATTGCTTTTTTCCATAAATTTATTCATTCACTTATTTTTCAGTATATTTACCCATTTGTTCAGTCAACAGATACATTTTTTTCTAGTTTTGTTGAGAATTGATATACATCACTGTATAAATTTAAGGCATACAGCATGATAATTGGATGTGCTAGGAAGCTAGTCATTTTTTCTTTAAGGCCAAACTATGGCAGCTTGCCTACCCCAAGACATTTATCCAGAGAGTTATCTGTGAAAAGAGGATTTTCTGGACAATCTGGCCTGATAGACTTGTTCATATATTACTTTTCTTCTGTTTGTTACAAAATGGAGTTAATTAAGTTTAACCTAAAGGTTCAATGTCAAAAAACACATGTGAACATCAGGTTAGTCAGCATTCTGGCTCATTACTGTCTATAGTTTGTCAAATGGTGAATCTGTACCTTGAATTTCTTAAAACTATTTGAAAAAATATGATACATTCATTTTCATGGCAGGAGAACTCATTAGATAAATCATAATAGTAGTTAACCTATACACCATGCTTTCTGATCCTCTTCCTGACATATATGTATGCAAGTTATATACATGACGTATTTTATCACCATTTTACAGACAAGTAACCTGAAACAAAGAGTCATTAAATAACTCACTCAAGGTCACACAATGGAGCAAATGATAGTGATGGGATCTGAAACCAGGCAGATTAGCTACACAGCCTGGATTCCTAACCACTCTATATTGGCTCTGGGGAATATGACCTAATAAAAGAGACCAACCCTGGAGAAGCAGCACAAAAAGAACCAGGATTTAGAGTCAATAAAGGTGGTAGCTGCAGATTTAAATGCATTTGAGAGGCTTGAAGATGGTTACTTTACCCTTTTACTTCTCTGACTATTGCTCCTTCTACATCAGTCCACACAGATCCACATTAAAAATAAATTTTTCATTTAAACTAAAACTGAACTTCAGAGATTAGTTTCTGTATATCAAACTAAAATAGGTTAGTATTCAGAGCAACATGTTATGCATTAATATGATAACCTGATTTTGAACTTAACCAGCATTATTGAATGTATACCGAGCATAGAAACTGCGATAGGTGTTTATGCAGAGGAGCTTGGATGCACCCACAGGAAACACACAAAGATGAAATTGCCTTTTCACAATGCAAGCTTTTGAAGATTCCACAGCCTCAGAAGGATCTAGGTTAAAAAGTATATATGATAGGCTGATGGACAGTGACTGTAATGAGGTATGTGGTGGGGACTTGATAATAGGGGGAGTCTAGTAACCATAATGTTGTTCAAGTAATTGTACATTAACGATCCCCCACTCCCCCCAAAAAAGTATATATGAAAGAAGAGGAGAAGTGCTCAAAATACAGGCAACACGTTATGTCATGTGAAGAGGGAGAGTCTCATTTTGCTCGGAGATGATAGTTGATGGCGGTGGAATTAGGAGAATGCCTTACAGAGAAGGTGACATTGGAACTGAGCCCTGAGAGAGACAGACTTTGTCAGGTGTGAGGAAGTATTCTCAATGGTTATAAATTCTTGGAACAAGGTTAGGCTGATGGTAAGGCTGGCACAACTCCATAGTTTGATTGATTTCCTGTGTATCTCACGATCTTGTTTTCCTCATAATTAAAATAGTTCAGTCTCTACCAGTCATGGGACATTTGCAGAGAACAGAAATGAAGTTAGCTCCTTAAGAGTTCATAAAGTGTTTGTAGAAAGGGAAAGGCTTTAAGAGCAACCCCAGAGTGGGCCTCCAAGAATGACTTCCCGTGACACATCAGACCTGGCCTGCCCAGGGAGCTGTTTCCTGGCTACAGAGAAGAAACTGGGAGAAACATCAAACTATTGACCTCAGCTGTTATCTGGGAATCAGGAAACTGTTCTGAATTTGTTGGATTCAGAGTCATGCCTTGCCAGCCAGTATCCACTTAGGCCAGTATTTTCCTATACAACTCAGTTCTGAAAATCCCATTTCACATTACTGAGCCTAATGGCAGGACCTAGCTGCATGTAGAGCCCTCCATGCAAGGAAATCTGGAAAATGCAGTTTTTACATTTGTAGCTTCTGAAATACAGGAAACTGGGCTAGATGTTAAGCAAGCCAATCTATTCTGTTTGCCATATCATCACTATCTGAGGAGTCATCATGTCAATATAGTACCCTGAAATAGTTGAAAATGGCTACTTTACAAAGAGAATTTCTTCTAGAGAGTGGAGTGGGAGGAGACATCTATTAAATAGAGATGTCACGTGCCATAGCAGACATTGCTAATTGATCCTTGCACTTTTCCCACAGAGTCCCATTTAGCAACCTCCAAATACTTTTCAGCAATTTCCAAAATCATTGCTACCAAAGTTGATGCACTAAATAAAAATCTACTTGACATTCCTTGAGTATACAAAGACAAGCCAGAGGGAATCAGAACATAGCCCAGATAAATTGTGGGTGCTAGAAAACCAAAGGATGAAGATATGCCTCCTTACAGTTTTGTTTAAGAAAAACCCAGAAAGAATAATTGTGTAAATCGCTAAAATTATTTGTGCCTTCCTCCCAAGGAGCTTTACTTCTGAGGTCTTGGCTAGACCTTCATACAGCAGTAGAAGGAGTGGCATTATGCCCTAGACTGAGCAAATGCATCTAACTCAACTATGCCTGCATAATTGCTGGCAGTGAGCTGCATTCCTGCAATTAGGGCTCATCAGCCAGGCTGGCAGCTTCCCAGCACTCTGCTAGTGCATTCCATCAGGCCTGTGGAGAGAGCAGAGGCTGGGTGATATTGTCAGGCCTCTTTCATTTGAGTTACAAGAAGAACTACGTCTGGACCAAGTGGATAATTGTTTGTTTGTTTTTTGTCACATTTGGAACCAATGTAAATAAACCCAGACTGCAAAAGAGAAAGCAAAAGCCCAAAGCACCTGGAGTGTTTTGATGGAACTCAGTAAACTGAAAGCTTGTTGGCAGCCATGAGTGGGAAAATGACAAATGTTGCACTAGTGGGAGCAGGAAAATGGATTGATTGGTCCCTCCCTGATGGTGCTCCGTTTGTAATTTTCTTGAAATATAATAAGGATCCATTAGGACAGTCCCTGGAATGGAAGGAAAAGGTGATCTGCGTTGGAAATGTTATTTAATTGTCCATATGAAATACCAAATACTGCCTTAAAAAAAATGAGTTGGCATTAAGTAATTAGTTTAAAAAGGGAAATAAATTGAGGTGTTCATGTAGACATAGAAAACAAATTCATAATAAAACAAAAGCTCCACTTGTAAGAATGTGACACAGCCTGTCTAGTGCAGAGCGTGTATCTTCGGTACAGGAGACCAGTGCAGGAGGGCCTGGGCTCGGGAACAGCCAGCCAACGGATGAAGCATATAGAATAGCTGTATGCTTAGGAATATACCTACTTAGGAATAGCATTTGCAAAGCATTTTATAAAAGATTTAAAAAATCAAAAAAGCACTTGTCCGTATGAAAGAAATGGAAGAGAGACACTTACATGATTCACTTTTCTCCCCCTGTCCCCTACAACTGAGCATCCTTTAAGACTGCCACTGCTAGTGGCTTTTTGATTCTGGAAACTGCTTAAGAATTTGGCAGAATTGCAGTCTGTGCCTGGTTTATCTCTGTAAGCCATGTCCTTCCATTTTGTTAATTTTCACCCTCTCCATAAGAAGGCCCAGAATCCTGTGTCCTTCCCTCTACAGAAATAGAATGAGCATGCCTTCATCTCACTTAAAATAGTTTTCTGGAAATAATCAAATACCATTTCTTTGTACCTTGTTGTGAACTTTTAATTACCACATGTCTCTCAGTAGTATCTTTAGTTACAGGAACTACAAATGATAAAATTTTAACTCTTCATATTCTTATTGGTATTCCCTTTTCCCTTTCCCTTCCACAAATCATTTTGAGCAAATATGCCATACTCTGAGGTTGCGGAGAAAGTAAGATACAGATGCTGTTTGCAAGGATATTATAATCTAGTGGGAAATAAAGGGAATTCAGAGAAATCCATAGAACAGTGTGATAGGTGCTACAATTAAGGTAGCAGTGGGGTGCTAACAGAGCAGAGAATAAACACTTTACCTGGCCTGGGACATCTTCCAGGAAGTGGTATCCGGACTGCAGCTTAGAGTGAGCATGATTAAATTGGTGAAGAAGAGAAGGATAGTTCAGCCAGAAAGAACTAAAGATGTGAAGCTACAGAGACTGCAGGGCACAGTCACATGGGCAAACTGCAAACGCTGAGCATTTCACTTCACCTATAGCCCAGGGCTCCCACAGAGGTGAAAGGGGGAAGTTTAGATATAAGATTAGATAAAGGCTGCATCAGGAAGGGTTGCATGTACTTTCTTGAAAAGTTCTGACTTTGCTTTAAAGGTATTGGGAATCCACTGAAGGATTTAGAGTTGGAAAATAATTGAAGAGAACACTGTTGTGATTCACTCCCCGCTAGCATTGGGTCTGGCATTCCGTCATTCCACCCCCTTGCTTGTGTAAAGGTAGTTCCTTCTGTGGAATAACAGGTGTCGCTAGACCAGAACCAAAGGGGCTGTGTGGCTGATGATCTCTGGGAAATCCTGCATAAAACAAAGTTAAACCAGTATCTTTACTATGGAACTACTCAGAACCTTTATTGTGCTAATAGAAATACTCCCAAAGGGGAGATTTATAACAAAATGGAATGAGAAGAACTAATTTTCTAAGGAAAACACATTCAAAGTCATTCTGTCCAGGACTTCTCTTTAGAAACTCAAGTACATTATCTAGGATTTCGACTTGTTAGATCTGAAGGAAATGAGATTCCAAAGGAGAATATTTGTGTTTTAAACTTGTAATTTTTAAATTTTTATACACACCCAAGGACAGATGGATTAATGTAATGAGTCTCTATATACCCATCTCCATTCGGTTGACATTGCCAACAATTCCATAATTGCTAACATTTTGCTATCCTTTCCTTTCTTATTCCCTTCCCCATTTCACCTTGTAATGTATTATACTTTCAAAGCAATTTGCTCCTCAGGAAACATAAATGTCTGGTGGTGTCATTTTTAGTGATGCAAAGATTGCTCCTTGGTTCAGGTAGTTGTTGCTTGACAAGTTCCCATCTATATTTTAGTATTACTACTTCATTTAGTTGTAGCACTAATATTTCATTAGTGGTTAAAAGCAGTGATTTTCTCTATCATTTCTTCTATAATTAAAGATTTCATTTTGTATAATGAAACCTATAACATAAAGACTTCCCAGGCTTACTTTATACATTTATTCCCTCCTTAGACTGGAATTGGCCATTTTTTCTAAGTCTTGGTTCCTTTTATTTAGAGGGCTCCTTCTAGGTGCAAAAGAATGTTTGTTTGCATGTAGGCATCTTATCTTGTTCATAAACAACCTTTTAAAATTGTTATTATTAACTTTTGGTTGAACATTTTTGTTTCTTCTGTCAAAAATAAGAATATATGTATAGGCATTTGTATACTCTCTCTTCTGACACAAAAGTGCATGCTATATTCACTATTCTACCCTGTGTTTTGTTTTCTTTACTTAATGATATATCTCTGATATCATTCCATAATAATATATGGAGTGTCTTCCTTATTCATTTTTGTAGTTTCCTAGTACTCTGTTCTGTGGATAGTTAACTCAATCTATCCCCTCTAGATGGACATATGAGAAATGTTCCCATCTTTTACTATTACCAATAAAACCATAGTTGATAACCCTGTGTGTGTATATATATATATATATATATATATATATATAATATACAATTTTGCTAAATATTCCCAAATTCCCCTTGGGGAATCTTTGGAGGTTGTGCCATTTTGTATTCCTACTATCAAAGTATAAGCAAGCCTTTTCTCCCACAGTCTCAAAAGTCGAATATGTCATCAACTGAATCGAAATTTGGTTATCTGATGGTGATAAATGGTACTTCAATGAAGTTTTCATTGGCATTATTTTCCTTATTTTGAATGAGGTTCAGCAACTTTTTAAAATTGGGGTCATTTTCATATCTTCTTTCTGAAAAACTACATGTTTGTAAGTTTCAGAAAAGAGAACCTTAAGAGAAGAGGAAGAGAGTCAAGTTTAAAACTATGGTACCTTCAACCCATCAACCAACACCCCTCTCCCTGCCATCTAAATTAACAGAGGGTAAAATAAGGACCCTCACTTTAGGGTGGACTTTTTGTAACCAGGCAACATGTGAAGGTTGGTAAAGCCCTGGAGGTTACCATTCTTCTAGGTGAAAACTACTGATCTCTTCTTCCTCTTCATTATTTTCTCTTTCACAGATCATAGAATTTAGAGGCAGAATCAGTTCTTTAAGTTCTTAAAAGCTAATCCCTTTATTTTTTGGATCACCAAAGTAGTAACCAGACTCTTTCTCACTTGATCATTTTCCTGTCTGTTTCCTCAGTGGTGCCCTGTTTTCTACAACTTGGTCTGCTGGTAGTAATAAACTGTATTGCTTAGCTCTCCTTGGGTTAAACAAGAAATAGGAGAGATAAACTTAACTCTTTCTTGGGATGGTAATATTTCCTTTCCATACTGTTACAAACTCACACCTGATAATGTATATGAGCCATTAAAAATGCCATTCCTCCTAACTAGAAATGTTTAGATATTCCTGCAGTCTTGTTGTGTTTGTCTCATCATATAATTTGCCCTTCATTCAAAAAAAGTTGGTCAAGGAAATCTATTTATTGCTTTTCAATGCATTGATTACAGCATGCTACTAAGTGTCAGAAGAACAAAGAACACCTCGATTTCTTTCAGCTTTATATAACAAATATAATACTACATAGACAAGCCACATATTTTGGAGGATTAAAAAATATCATCACTGCAATCTGGGAGATTACGATCTAGATGGGAAAATGAGGTCCCTGAAGGAGAATTTTGTAATCCAATGCAGATGATGACTGTCATAATGAATGCTACTAAATTAATAGAGATTAATGCTGAGTAATATAAGGGACTACCAAATAGACAGTGTGGGCTAAGGAGTTAAAAGTCTTTGTATTTAAAATGCAGCTGCATGACTTATTTTATCTGTGAGCCTGAGTTTCTCATCTGCAAATGTTTATTAAGTAGAATATTCACCTCCTAGTGTTTCTGAGGCTGCAGTAGGAATTGCTTTCAAGTACCTCATAGTGAAGCTCAACAAATGTTAACCATTGCTATTAAGGTGGCTTAGAGGAGTTAAAAAAAAATGCAGGAGGGGCCTTAGGAAAATTATTGGATTCAGTCATTAGCAAGTCTCAGGTGACTTTCAAAAGGGCAGTTTCCGCCAACTGGAGAGGCAGGAAGGCAAAGTGCAGCAGGTTGGGGGATAAATAGGCAATAAATACTTGCCACAGAGAAATCAATAGAAGCAGAAATCAATGAAGCCAAGGAAGTTCATCCACTTGAGATATTGGACAGCAAAAAAAAAAAAAAAAAATGTATAATGGTAATATGATAAAGCAGGTTTTCTCTTTTAAGGAAAAAGTAATGCTTGAGAGAAGAAGGCATTTAACCAGCATGGGTAAGAGAGCACTGTTTGGGGAGACTGAGGGTGCTTTAGGTTAATGTCATAAGAGTCTTGAGTGAAACTAGAAGGAGGCTCATTCTTAAGAGCAGCATGCCATCAGATTTATATCCCACAGGATCAAGGGCATTTTCTTACTAGACAGAGTAGCTTCCCAGTATATCTAAAGCTAAAAGACCATAAAGAATTATATGACCCTGACTAAAGGTTGCACAAAGATGTGGCATTAATAAATTAAGTTGCAAGACCTTAAAATGTGTTTAGCTGCCATTTGAACAAACGGTCTTAAGTACAGATTAGGCCTGTATGGCCTGCTGCTCAGAATGTAACTGGCATTACTATGTGATCAAGGATTTCAATAAGGAAGAACCTAGTGTGGCATCAAAAATGACCATTTATGCCAACAAAGACATATTTAAGCAATATAAAAATAATTACCTGTTCTGTTTCTTGCTGCAGTACAGAGTGGCTTAGAATATGTAATCTCTGGTTCACTTCTCAGAAATATTTTTCTGTCTTTAAGAAGAGTTTGAGAGGCTTGGATTATCATTTTCTTGAATGCAAATTTTAATAGCAATTATAAAATACAGTAGCAAGCAGATGTCCATTCTTTTAGGCTGTTGTTATGAGTCAAAACAAATCTGTCATAACAATTGTATTAAACTATGTAATCTGCTCAGTGAAGCAAGTAAAACATACAGAACAGAGACATTATCCAGAGAGTCATGATTACAGTAGTTATAATAGAGAGTTTTAATAGACTTGGGTGGCTAAAAATGTAAGGTCCTTCTACCCAGATCATAGATATAATTTCAGTTTACCACAGAGAATTTTAACCTCTCTGATTCTCAGCTTCCTTATCTCAGAGATGTAAATAATAATCTATAACCCTGAGAACTGGTGAGATAAAGAAGATGAATAAGAATTTCCACACATTATGTAATGTATTACTTCTTAAGACCTGCTGTGAATCCCTATTATTAATTCAACTACATCATTTAATTAATCTGCAAATTTTCACCTCAGCTCAATCTCATAATACAAATTCCATGGGGTGCCATCCAAAACTACTTTTGAAAAACTCTTTAGATAATACACTTGAGGACAGAAACCCTGCCTCCCAGCAAGTACAAACCTGGTTCTCTCCCCATCTCTGGATAGGTGACTAGTCCTCTGGTTAAGTAATAGGTATCCTAGCTGGAATAAGTGATATAAAAAGTATCAGCTTTTAAAGAAGCATTGTAATTCAGGGAGCTGCAATTAGGAAGTGAGACTGACTGGAGAAAAGAAGATTTACATGCCCTAGTTCTTCACACACTGGAATTATGCCATTATGAACTGGCCTGTTGTATTCACGAGCATGACAAAATATTACCCATCCCCCTTTTATTGTCTAAGCATATGAACTGGGATAAAATCATGAGGAAATACTCCTTTTGGGTACCTTGGCTGGTTGAAACAAACAGAACTGGAAAAAACTGGTAACTAGATTCATAAATTCAGAAGGCTGTTTGTGTATGTCCCTGCTGTAAATAATGTTACAATTTTTATTGACAAGTATATCTACTGAGAAACAATATATTCTTCAAACAAACAAACAAAACACGAAGATGTAAAATTTCTTGTAGGCATCTTTTCAAGTATGCCTTGAATGTCTAATTTAATTCCCTTATGTTATAGTTGAAGCCTCAGTCTTAAATGTTTTCTCTCCTTTCCTAAAATGGCTTTGCTGAATTTCCCTGCCTCCTGAGTAGATCTTTGCCTTAGAAAACTCATCTGCCAAAAGACATTCCTGTGGAGATATACTGCCAAGCTAGAAATACAAAACAGTAAACATTAGAGGCATTTTTACTGCTAAAGCCCCAGAGGCAACAATCTTATCTCTGAGTCTGTAACACAGGCAAATTAATCTGATTTGCATGTCATCTGAACAGACTATGGGTTGCATAGTTCTGAATCATATCAAGTGAAAATTAAATTAGAAATGTTGGCCAATGAAAGAGAGGAGAAAGTATGTTTAAATAATTTTAAATATAAAAGAGTAAAAGCAATGAAAAATGTACAGATGTTTTTGTTTGTTTCAATATACAACCTAGTGATTCAACAGTTTATCTACATTAAATGCTCACCCCAACTAGTGTAATTAATATCTGTCAATATAGAAATATGTTACAGAACTTTTGATTATGGTTTCTATGCTTTCATCTCAGTGACTAATTTATATTATGATTGATAATTTGTGCCTCTTTATCCACTTTACCTATTTCATCCATCCACCAACCCTCCAACCTTTCCCCCATGGGGATCACTGGTCAATTCTCAGTGTCTGTGAGTCTATTGCTGTTTTGTTCATTTTTTGTTTTTAGATTTTACATATAAGTGGAATCATAGTTTGTCTTTCTCTGCCTGGCATTTTTAGCTTAGCATAATACCCTCTAGGTCATGATACTGCAAATAGTGGAATTTCATTCTTTTTTATGGCTGAATAATACTCTGTTGTGTACCACATCCTACTTATCCATTCATCTGTTGATGACACTTTGGTTGCTTCTATCTCTTGGCTATTGTAAATAATGCAGTGATAAATATAGGGATGTGTACATCTTTTCAAAACAGAGATTTTGTTTTCTTCAGTTAAATTCCTAGAAGTGGAATTACTGGGTGGCATCCTCTTTCTAATTTTAGTTTTTTTGAGGACCTTCTATACTGCTTTCCACAGTGGCTGTACCAATTGACATTCCCACCAACAGTATAGGAGGGTTATTTCTTGCTATTTCTTGTTTTTTGGATAGTGGCTATTCTGACTGGTGTGAGTTGATACCTTATTGTGGTTTTGGTTTGCATTTCCCTGATGATTAGTGATGTGGAGCATCTTTTCATGTGCCTGTTGGCCATCTGAATGTCTCCTATGGAAAAATGTCTATTCAGGTCTTCTGTCCATTTTTTAATAAGGTTATTTGTTTTTTGGTGTTGAGTCATATGAGTTGTTTACATATTTTGGATGTTAACCCCTTATCAGATATATCATTTATGAATATATTCTCCCACACTGTAGTTGCCTTTTTGTTTTGTTGGTGGTGTCCTTTGCTGTATGGAGACTTTTTAATTTGATGTAGTCCTGCTTGTTTATTTTTGCTTTTGTTTCCCTCACCCAGAGAGACATATCCAGAAAAAAATTACTTATGCTTATGTTCAAGGGATTTTTGCCTGTGTTTTCTTCTAATAGTTTTATGGTGTCATGTTTTATATTTAGTTCTTAAATCCATTTTGAGTTTACTTTCATGTATAGTGTTAAATAGGAATCTAGTTTCATTTTCTGGCATGTAGCTGTCCAGTTTTCTCAACACCATTTATTGAAGAGACTATCTTTTCCCCATCATATATTCTTGACTCCTTTGTTAGATATTATTGAACATATCTGCATGGGTTTATTTATGGGCTCTCTATAATATCTCATTAATCTAGGTGTCTGTTCTTATGTATAAATCTTTCTTTAAATAAAAAGTAGCTACTTTTCTATCATAATGATATAACACATTATTGAAGTTTACAGGCTAATTTGATAAAGTAATGAGGTTAAAGGTCTTTTTTCTGGAATATAATATAACTTTGGGTCTCAGACACTCTCATGGATCTCTAATAGCCATGAAAATATTCATTGACCACTGTTCCTAGAGCTTAAAATAAGTCACAGAAGTGGGTGACTGAAAAATCTCTACACATTTCACTTTGTGCTATGCTTGCCTACATATTTAATTTATGTAAAGCCCTTTGGAAAATATTGACTGTATGTGCCAAAGACACATTTTCAAGTTCATCATGTCTTTTATAATATTATCACATAAGAAAATGATTTGACTGCTATATCAATATATGAACATGGGTTGTTTCTAGTAACAAAAAGAACTTAAGTCACTGAACCTGTGCTTCATTTTTTATTTTATTTATCTGAAGAATGCTTAGTATTCCATTGAGTTTCAAACTGGATTTATTTTTTCATCTAACCTCTCAAAAAGATCTCAAATTTACCATATTCCAGATTGATTCCCATTATCATCACCTTCACCCCCCTCCCTAAAAATAAGAGGTGCAATAAACCAAGTGAATTGCAACCTGTCTTGGTAAACAAAAACAAATTTAATAGTTAACACACACACACACACACACACACACACACACACAGGCTCAAGGCTCCCAAAATACTTGCTCCGAGAGAGAACACTAGGGTAAAATCCTACTTCTTTTGATGAAATAATCCCAGAAGTCATGCAATATCACTTTTTATTGAAAGCAGTTATAAAATTTGGCCCAGTTTGAAGGAGAGAGAAAATAGATTGCACCTTTCAATGGAGGAATGCTATTGCTGCATTTTAAGAAATGCATGTGAGATGAGTTACATATTGGTTAAGCCTTTTCTAGAAAATATAATCTGCCACCTCAGGGCTCCAACCTGACAAATTTAAGCCCTCACTTTCCTCCTTGGCTATTACCCTTGTGCAGTGAATAACCTCCATAATCATACATGGCAGCCCTGTTATGGGTTCAAATACCCTCTAAACCAGTTATCCCACTATTTTACTGTATTAAATCTAAATTTACATACAGTATTGTAGTGAATATTAAATGAGCAGAGATTTATGTGAATAGATGTCCTCTTACCCTTGTAGGTACACATCTATTAAGTTGAATCATATAAAATGGCTATCTCTGAAGTTAAAACATTGGCAATTTCATATGGTTCAACTTAATACATTTTTTATAGATAAATAATTGGGAACATATTTTATTATGTTAAATCATAAATTATTCTCAAATTTCATAATGAATGTATCTTAAACTATGTCTGATTTTAAGTAGAGATTAGTTACAAACTTAAGTAAAGTGAGATAAAATTAAAAACTGTGGCAAATGTTAATTACCCATTTGCCTATAAGTCCCCCAAATCCATTCTGATGACCCATAAATCATAAATGTATGAGAGCCTCTTCTATTATTGTTATGATTTTAATTGGGTTACACATTGTCTTGATAAGGGAAATCATAAATTTGCTACTCTTTTTTCTTTCTCCCTTTTTCCTTCCAAACTAAAGAAGTTTCCAAAAAACTTACATTTCTATTAAAGCCGTGCATTCTCTACATCCTTTTGAGATTAGCCCCTCAATGCCTAAAAAGCTAATGATCGTTAGTTCGGGTTTTCCCCCTTCTAGGCATCAAGATTTGAACTCCTGTCTTCAGAAATGACAGGCTATCCCATTAATCCATATGCCTCCCTGGCACTCTGCCCAGTTTTGCACATTTAGAATGGCCCACGGTTTTGAAATGTCCACATTATTCAACATTGGCAATCTGTCATCTCAGCAAATTATGCACTAGCCTTCCATCAGTCCAAATGTGTTAGTATAATGAAGCTTCTCTACAGCTTCGGTTATCTCAAAACTACGTTAGAGAAAGGTGCAGAATTCACAAAGTCTTATTGGAAACATTATAAAGGCAGGAAGTTTTTCTCTCCTGAAAGTTTTTTTATTTTTGTTTCATTGTTGTTGTTTTGTTAAAGAGCAAGAGAAAGAAATAAAATATTAAATCAGCTAAGTCACTGCTAAAAAAGGGAATGAGAAAAAATAGAAATACGGAAAAATAGAAAAAATGAAAGGTAATTTTATCTTTTCTTCTTAGTACTTTGGCGTGTGTCTGTTTACACTGAGACATGATTGATAAATTAATGGGTCATCTTTTGTTGTTACATCAATAGAGTAAGCCATTATCAATGAGCAAAAGAAAAAGGTAAAGGTATCAACTGATGCATTTAGGAGAGGACTGATCCCACCTGAAAGATCAGAGTTCATTATGGCCACTGCTTGGGGGAGTTTCTCATATCTGAGTTCTCTTGCTCAGCACTCTTCCCAAAAAGCATTCTCTGTAATTAGATAAGAAAAAACTGAACAGCAATAATTTAAATGTTATATTTAGGGGCATCATATATTTCAGCTCACCCAGTATGTTCTGGTTTACTCCTGTTGTCCCAGTACCCTACCTGATTATTGCTCCCTTTTCACACTCAAAAGTATCCCAGTATGGGCAATAATGTATAAAATTCCCCTTTTCTTAAAATTATCCTCTCATTGATTTGGAGCAGAGGAAAAAAGAAACAAAAGAGATCCATTTGTATCCAAATTAGATTAGATGCCTCCAATTAAGTGAATCTCAGGATTGCTAATGGAGAATCATAAAAATGAGCTTACCATAAGGAGAGAGGATTATAATATTTTAACAATTCATTAAAAAATTGGTAATGAAGGGACAAGAGGTTATGTTTTCAATCCTCTGACACTACTAAGATACAATTAGTGAATAATGCAAATCACAGTTAATTAGTCATTAAAGTCAAATCCTTCAGTTAAAACTTTTACTTTCTGAACTACTGATTTGGTGTCTCCATCCTCTCTCTACCTACCCCAGCAAGTAGCCTCCAACTTGTTTGAATATTACCAGTCATAAGAAATTTACCCCATTTCTGGAATTCTCCTCGATAGCTTTGTTAATGCATTCTTTCTTGTATTGACTAGAAGTCTGTCTCCCCATAACTACTAATTATTATTTCAAATTCTTTATTCTAAGCTTTCCCTATAAAGCAATCTTTAGAAATTTGAAGTACTCAGTCACATCGTTTAGGAGTTACTCTACCTGGTTAAATATCTTATGTTTTTTTTTTTAATTTTCAATAATTCTGTTTTTATCTTTTCAGTGCCTCGGTTTGTTAGTGTTTCTCCTATAATGTGATACTCAGGTCTGTAGTTGGTATTATGAAGCTTAGGTGATGTGTTTGTTCTCTTCAGGTAGAAAGGTCTACATTATATATAGAAAGAGCTACTAGATAACTCTAATTCCATGTTTTTTATATTCTAGCCTCAATGCTGAGAATTTCATATTAATTCCAAGTCAACACTGATTCTAAGGTAGTTACCCCAATTCCTTTATTATAGAAAAGAGGAAGTTGAGTTCAGGGAAATTAGATAAAATGCCAAAGATCACTCATGTAAGAAGTTAAATAAAACATAGGACTTAAATCTAGATCTGCTTAATTTCAAAATTCATATTTTTAACCATCCCAAATTTGTACATATGCTTTTTTCAGACTGAATGTATTCCATTAAATTCCTTATTATTAGAATCATTAAAGCTGTATTATTAAAATCTTTTTGGGTTTTGTGGACTTAAATTCTCTCATCCTGCATATTAGATATCTCTTGTAGTAGTCATCTGAATATGTGTTCAGTTTACTGCCAATGTGCTTATCCAAATTCTTCATGAAAATATACAATAGCACAGGGCTGGAGAAAGAGGTCAGAATCTCTACTGAGAGTTTCTCTGCATATTAGTGTTGATAAACACTTTTACATGTATGTAACTTGTACTTAATCAAGTAGAGTTAACTACTATGATCTGGCCCATATTTTTCTTATTTATTTCAAATATGTTGTTTTGAAAACCTTTAGTAGAGTACTCTTTAATTATTTATGCTGAACTTTGATGATTAGAGCAGTAATTATCATGTTCGCTCTATTCATTCATCTACTCCCTGTACAAAACAAGCAGGCAAGCAACCAGCCCAAACCTAACTACTATTGCTTAGTGATAAGAAAATTGGCTGTCTCTGCCACTTGTTAGCTGTTTATCCTTGGCAAGTTACTTGTCTCCATAAATCTCAGGTTTCATATAAATAGAGATAAGGAAGTTTGTGTAGCTGGAATGCAGTTGGCATGGGGGAAGAAAAGAAGATGATGAAATGCTGCTCTCCAGTGATCCGGAGTCTGCACACCACTAAACATCAAAAAGAAAAGAGGAAAAACTTCACTTTGACAGGTCCTTTTGTTTGTTCTTTCCTAAATATTTACACAACTTCTTCCTTCCAATTTTTTTTAACTAATGAAAAATTTCAAACCTTACCCTCCAATTCTTTTTCTTCTACAATATTTATACAGGTAAAAATGAACTAAGAACTATTTCAACCCAATGCTTACGAGACATCATCTGTGTTTTTTCAAAGTTAACCATATGCCAGGCATTCTCAAGCTTAAACATGTACCAGAATCATCTAGCTGCTTGTTAAAACAAAGATGACTGGAATACATTGCTGATTCAGTAGGTCTGATATGGGGCCCAATAATTTGCATTTCTTCCAAGTTCACAGCTGTTTCTGATGCTGTTCATTGGATAGCGTACTTGGAGACCACTGGGAAGAGATAGAGAAAGTTGGGAGAAGATCATTTAGAATAGTAAGAGATGATAAGTACTTCGACTAAGACACTGACGATGGTAATGGTTTCAAGATATCCACTGGATTGATGACTGATCAGAAACGAATGGTGGTGAATTGCACCATCTCTAGATGGACACCTGCATGATGTCAGTGGCCATGTGGGATGATAACGGTCTCATTAAGGACTAGCTTTCTAGTTTTAGGGATAAACTGGAGGCAAGTCCTTTTTTCCTCCAAATAAAGGGGCCTTTACCTGTGGAAAACAGACCCTCTGGATATGCATTAAACCAAAACAAGCTCTAATGCCTTTGCCTTTTCTCCCCAGCGAGTAAGGGGTCACAGTTACTCATCAGAGAAAACTGAATGACTCCAATTAACAGCAAAACAGAATCCACTGGCAGTGGGATATAGAAGGGTGGCCAGATGCTTTGGGGTCCCTCTTTCTTCTGGTCAGGAGGCAAACAGACTTTCTCTTTATGGGTCACATGAAGCACAACTGTAGCGTCACGGTGGGTGCATTTCCTGTTGTCCCCAACTTCCCTGGATAGCGAACCACTGTGATTATCTTTTATGAAGCCATTGGATGTAATCGTATCTTTTATTACCAGTGGCCAGGCTTCCTTGAAACAAATAGCTACCTCATATTTTTATAATCTAGAGCAAAAATTCACATCCTCATATTTAAATATAGTGTTAAACCTGCACTGTAAAAATGCTACATTAGCCAGACTTCAGCTACTTTGGGATGGAGTATATTGAGCAAAAGAAACAAGTTTCATTCAATGGGTTATTTGTTAGGGAAGGGGCCAGGGGAGAAGTGGGGAGAGGTGTTTTGCTATCTAGAGGACGTTGTTCTAATGTTCCTAAACCAAAACAGGGACTGTGGCCGAAAAGAAGGAAAAAAAAAAATCATGGCTAGAGGTAAAGTTGTGGAAATATTTGAGAATATTTAAGATTAATTGTAGGTATTGGAAAGATGGAATCAAATAGGATTGGAAGAAAAGATGACTGGTAATATAGTTCTGGGAAAGAAGAAAAATTAAGGACAGAATAATGGGAGTCACAAAAAAATGAAGGAAAATGAGAGAAGTGGCTTCAGAAAAGTTGAAACATCAAAAAAAGGAAAATTTAATTTTGACAGGCCCTTCCTCAATATTTACACAACTTCTCCCTTCCAACTGTTTTTAACTAGTAAAAAATGTCAAACCTTATACTCCAATTCTTTTTCTTCTATGATATTTATACAGGTAAAAATGAACTAAGAAAGAATAAACTTGAACTCTTATGTTGATACATTCTTATATTTCAATAATAACCAATGTTATTTTTTGTTGTATCTGGTATTTCTCATTTAAAATGTTCAGTTTTGCAAAATCAATTTGTAATTATAGCAAAATCCTGGTTAAAATATACCCCCCAAAAGGAAAAATAAATGTAAATGAAATAAAGACATCTAGTTTGTTTTGATAGACTCCTATGAAAATTCCACTGAAATTTCCAGAAAATCCCATTGAGGATCTGGTGGAGATCCTAGTAGTAAAAGATTAGGGATAAGTCTGAATTTTCAGCTTCTGAAGTCACAGATGATTTTGTCGTAAGAAACTTAGGCAGTTAATTATAATAGTTCAATTTTCATTAAAGCTGGGGAACATTTTGGTAAAAATAATATTAAGCAGAAATCCAAAGTGGTGATTATATAAACAATTAGCTTTTGCTGTGTTCTGTACAGACTGAGCTATGGGCCTGCAGTTACATGGGGAGGTTCGACTACACCGCAGCTTCAGGTGCTGCTGGCAAAGCAGCTTGCTCTGCGTCTAGTCATGTCTCCTGACTATTCATGAACTGCCAGGAACGAGGGAATAAAGAGCTCAATGCTTTATAAGGAGAATGGGGTGATTATGGAAATGGTGCTTCCAACTGAAGTATGGCAGCTCACAACTTCATATCCTCTGTGGAAGGTGGCTTAAGGGGCAGGAGCTGGCAATTGAGAAATGGAGGGGACAAAAAAGAAAAGGCCTGAAGTTTTGGTTTTGTGTCATCTTTTTGTGATGTTTGTTCCTTTCCCTTGTTTCACCTGGCATCCCCAGCTGGTGAGCGGTTGAGGAACATTAATCTCTAAAATGAATGGTCATTCCATAGCATTGGGCTGTGAGTAAATCACCCAGTTGACTCTCAGGAGACATAAAGCTATTTTCAGAAAGGTCACATTAAAATTTAGCCATCATAATGTGAAGAAAGAAATCACATATGATATTCTAAGCAAATGAAAAGACACTTATTTGCCTGTAACAGTAACTATCTCACTGAGTTGTTGCTTGGAGACAAAATTGTACAACACGGGCCCAACATTAGTTTACTTAGTGAAACAAACTAAAACAATTAGTCTTTAGTGAAACAAACTAAAACATAGTAGATGTACCATAAAAAGTAGTTAACATCCTTGTGGTAAATCATTTTGAATTGATTTTCATCTCTGTCACTTACTTTGAGTCTTAGTTTATGTATTTGTCACATGGAGCTAATAATATTGTACTAGATTGTTGAGAGCATTAGAAAAAATGTATATGAAATGGCTAGTACATTTTATGGCTAGTAGTGGGGTCTTGGTAAATGAGAGAGGGAATGAAGAAGTGCAGAAAGAAAGAACTGGGGAGAGAAGTACTATTTATGTGTCTAAGCAATTAGTATGCCTGAGAACAATAAGACAGGTCTTTTCTTAGTACCCTAGAAGATCTACAGATACAGAAATGTTTTTGGGTAAATGGCCATGAAAAAGGTCCATTAGCTGAATTTTTAAAGGTGATAGCAAGCAGAAATGCATAGGAAAATACTGCATATCAGGAAAAGGACAAAAGCCATATAACTGAGTCAGATAATTCAAATGCAGGGAAGAAGAATGGCTGGTAACCCTGTAGGGCATGAATAGATAATTAGCATAGAAGGAGGAAGATTGAAAACTGCAGAAAGTCAAAAGATAAGGGAGAGAGTTTTCCTGTACTTCGGGAAGCAAAATACAAGAAGGCAGAAAATGTTTGGGGACAGGAAAAATCAACACAATAACCTAGGAAAGATTTTGTTTGACCAGAATGTGAAGAGTGAATTACAAGAGAATCTGAGTAGGCAAAACCACTTATAGTAGATCTTATCAAGGGCAAAGCTCGCAATTGTTATGCCTTTGCCAAACCCTTGAAGTCACACTCATAAAAAAGAAAAATAAAGACAAATATTTATGCTAATAACTGAAAGTTAATATTTTTGGGTTATAAAAAAGCATTTAGAAATTAAATGTATTCAGATCTTTTAAATGTGAACAATGCAGGTTTTTTGTTTTCATTTCTCTTCTGTTAAAACTTGCAGGTTATCTTATCCATTTACACTAAATATGTTGTAAGAGAAGATACAGAATAGTCACACCTTAAAATGTGTTTAACAGTAAACACAGTTATTAACAGATATTAAGGTTACATTAAAATAGAGTTCTACAAGCATCTGTCATTTATCTCTGGGGAATTGAAAACTTTTTTGTTGGGTTTCATTTTTTTTTTAAGTGCAAAGAAATAAATGTGGCCACATCTTCATATAGGCATTCCTTCATTTTCGTTTTTTTCTTTTAGCTTCTTTCAGTGGTTCTTAAATATTAAAGTGTTGAAAATTACTGTAGACGGTTGTACACACAAATCTATATACGTTTTATAGGAGATCTGGGGGATTTTCAAGGATAATTTTGACCAAAAGGGGTTTTCAGTACTCAAACTTGATACTATAACCTGGACTAAGTTGCCACTCTCACGTGATTTGAAAAGAATTCACAAAATTATATTTACAAATTCTGTGCTTACTTTGTAAGATGATTTGTAGGTTATGGGCCATTTTGTATTCGAGATTCTAAGTGAAAAATCCAACAACTCAATAAATGGTAATTTAAAAAATGAATCAAATTTTCTGAAATGAATAATGTGATATAAATACAAAGCAGAGCTATCAGGTTAGAGGCAATGTTGCAGAATAGTTCAAAGTGATGAAGATGCAAGAATTTAAATATAATAATGGACTCTGCCCTGGAAAGGAAAAAAAATATGTGAAAAACAACTCACTTTACAATGTTAATACATGTTTTTGGTCACACAAACAGTGGATTGCCTTTTTTGGTCCTGTTAAGTTTCCCATTTAACACAAATGCATGTCAGAGCAAATCACTGTAGATGGACATCATATTTTTTTAAAGGAGGCTAGGACTCAATTCTAAAATAGCCAGTTTGAAAACACTAGTTATTTTGTTAGAGCATGTTGTTTTATGCAATTCAGTGACAGTTTAGCATTGATACCCACTGCTGGCCTTATGTTCCTGCATCTGCTGTGTGAAGAAAACATTTTTTCCTTAAAGTATCATCCACCATACTAATTGTCTTCACTTTTAGTTCATGTTAAGCATTAGATGAGCAGTTTGTCTTTCAAGGCATGTGCATGAAATCATTTGACTAAGGACTAGAAGAGTTTTCTTGTAGCTCTAGGACATTGCAATCACCTTCCATCTGTGGTATTTGCCTCTGTGAAATCTAACCCAAACTGAATTTATACAAAGCAAATAAAGCAGTTGAAAGGCGAAACACTCGCCTCAATTGACTCTTCTGTCTACATGACACCAATGTGACTGGCTACAGTGAAAATTATTAATTGGTTGTTTATGTGTCATGTAGACACCTTTATCAAGTTATCGCTGTGACATTCCTTCAAGCACTTTTGTAATTTGGTCTCCTGGGAACTGTATTTCAGAATACTTCTGAACTATTTCCCTTGTCATTTCTCATTTGACTCCTGTATTATTTTAAGTCTTCCTTCATTTACAATCATTTGAGAATGTTCTCATTATCTTGTTATTATCTAGCTTAATTCTGCTATGTTCAGATACTTTAACAAAAGTTATTTCAGTCCTGTGAAATTTGTTGAGACTTTCTCTATGATGCAGAATATGGTCACTTTTGGTAAACATTCCATGTGTTTTTGTAAAAAGGTGCATCACGCAATTATTGGTTGCAATGTTCCATATTTGTCAGATATGTCCAATTTGTAAATTGTGTTGTTCAAATTTTCTATATATCTGATACCTTTTTTTATTGTTGTTAGCTTATTCTATTAAAACAGATATGTTCTAGTGTGTTAATATCCCTAGCCACTTATTCCTTCATCCCTACACCCATCTTCGGGCTATTGTTTAATTCTTCATATATTTTAAAGAAAACAAGGCAGTATTTTTGTTATCAGCAGTCAGCATTCATTAATATTTATGTATATGTTTATTTATCCTTTTAGGTTCTTTACTTCTATCATTTTCCTTCTTACATCTGGGATCATTTCCTTCTGTCTAAAGAATTCTTATTAGCTTTTCCTTTAATTTAGGTGTGTGATTGACAAATTCTCTCAGTTTTTCTTCTTCTAAGAACATCTTAATTGTACCTTAGTTATCTGAAGGATATTTTCATATGATGGCAATCATTTTCTTTTAACACTTTAAATATGTCACTCATGTGTCTTCTAGTATATATTCATTTCTACTGAAAAGTCAGTTGTCTCTCATTGTTTTCATTTTTAAAGATAATGTGTCTCTTTTCCTTTGGCTGCTAGTGATTTTTAAAAAATATTATTCTGCTTTCAGGTATGTTGTTATGATGTGGTGAGGTGTGCATTTCTGTACATGTACCAGCTTCAGTTTATGGGGCTCTTGGCATCAGTGGCTTGGGATATTTCTTTGGTTTGGGAGATTCTTGACTAAATTTCTCTGAACATTGCTTTGGTTCTATTCTTTTTATGAGTCTCTAATCATACTGCCTTAGACTTTCACCATTCTTAGCCTCTCATTCTTTTCTGGATGTTTCAAACTATTTTCTCTTATCTTCAATCTAGATATCTATTGACCTATAATCCATTTCAGTAATCATCTCTTCTGTTTTTTTATAATTTTTCTCTTAAACTGATCTATCAAATTCATGATTTCAGTTACTCTACTTTATTTACCTTGATTTGTTTTCATAGATACCAGTTTACTGATAAAATTCTTTATCTTGTCATTTATTATTTTCTTATCACTGTTATTTTAAAATTTGTGTCTCATGCTAATATCTGGATCATCTGGGCGTCTGATTCTGTTTATCTTTTTATCTTGGTTTTTGGTTATTTGTTCCTGTTTGCTGACCATTTTCCATTGGATGTATGAAAAATTGTAGGAGTTATGTATTTTATATTTCCAGAGAGGATTTGCTTTCATTTTGTCAGGCTATAGAAGCAGGGGCAGATTACCTTCATCCATCAGGGACTGAGATTGTTCAAAGTTGAGTTTCATTCTATGTGAGGTCTGGTTAGTATCTGTTTTGCACTTCTACTAGACTATAGCATATTATGGGTATTAACTAATTTCCAAAGTTGTTTCCCATACCTCCTCCTCTTTGATGATCTTTGAGTTCTAATTTTGTCCCCATTTCTGCTTAGCTTTCTAACCACTTTGGAGTCACTTTTTGTTTGGCTTATTACTTCTTGTCCCATAAATGAGAGTAGGCAAATTACTTTAGGTAAAATCAATAACGAATACCACTGTTTTCATTCCTCTAGTCCTATGAAATGATCAAAGACTCTTAAGTTAACATTTTCTGCTTGGTTTCTAGCCTCCTCAGCACCACCACTTCCCACCTTTACCAACACACACAAATTCAGAGAAGAAAATCAGGCTAACTGCAATACAAGTCTCTTCTCTCTAAGATCTTGACCCTTCAAGGTTGGCCACCTTGACTGTTGCTCTCTGATACTCTCATATAGTGAGTTATTAAAAAACATCTTGATTTTGTATTTATTCTTAGTAGATGGATACTGGCCTGCATCAAGCTACTAAGCTCCTCCATAGTAATCAGAAGTGGAAATACTCCAAATTCCTGAACAGATTATAGGCATATAAGAATTACTTTTTGCCATAATGTAGAAGGGAGGCTAAATGAGCAACAAAAAAAAAGTAGAAAAGGGGAAATAAAATAGAAAAATAGTCCTCAAAAATATATTTGTGATAGAAAAACTTGATCCATGTTAACTTTTGTCAGTCTTTAATGATTGCTATGTATGCTCTTTTAAAAAATGTAATGTCTAGCATGGGTTCAAGGCTATATGAAAGAGATAGAAAGGGAGAATGCTAAATCAGGAAAGAATTTTCAGTCTTTTATTTCCATAGTTCAAGAAAATAATTCCTCACACATATGTATGAAATTCTTAAATTCCTATGATTAGTCCTTAGGCCTGCTAATCCATTCTGAATGAAGTGAAATAATATCAATTTTTCCTATATTCCGTAGCCTTGAGAGAAAGAAAATATAATTCTTAATTTTTGTTTGATGTAATTTTGAATAAAAAAAAAGTAATTCTTTTGTTTCTTATAAATAAACTTAGCCAATTGCTTATGTTGCATGAGAAATAATTTGAATATTAACTCATTTAACAAAGAAGAAACAGTTAAATTCACAAACTCAAATAAAGATGACAAAAATTTGGGTAATCTGAAATTGCATTATTTGGGTAAGGCTGAAAAAAACATTCTCTCTCTTCGAACATGCTTTGAAAGCAGTAGTCAGACTGTGGAATTTAAATGCCATTCTCTACTAAAAAGATTTAGGACTCCTTAGAGAAATGGCTAATTCAAGTGTAGAGCAGAAAACATCAAAATGAACCTGGAACATATTGTCATTACAGAAAATAAAGTTTTGATAGACTATCAGGGTCTCTTCATGTTGTCTTGAGTAATCAAGCTAAGTAAACATAGGCAATTTTTAATCAGAGGGAGGGAGAACTACTTAGACTACTTTATGACCCACAAATACTCTAATGGGGATCAATCACACCCAATTAAAACTCAAGAAATTATGAATCTTTAATGGGTTTATCATGAGATAATTCAGCTGTTAAGTTCTTTAAGGTTCATAAGCAGGCTTTTTCAAGCTAGAAACTAATCATCTTCATGACATCATTTCCAAAGCTTTCTGATTTTGTTTGAAAAGAATACAAATGGGAATTGTAATTTGTGCCAGAATTAAATTTTGTACATATTTATTTGAATATTTCAAGCTCTACACTGTACATGGAAGTCCATCTTTACATTAAAGAGAATAGTATTGAGAACACTAATTAATGACTCTGAATAAACTTAACCACCTGAGTGACTTTTATCTATTTCCCTTCAATAGCTTAACATGAACCTTTGCCATCACCCTCATTTAATCTATAGTTCATAGAAGAGCCTGATGTTAGTTTTATTAAAAATAAAACTAAGCCAACATGATAGACTTGAGCCTTGTCAACTTGGTCTCTGTAGTGTAGTGATCAAGAGAGCAGACTTCAGCATCATGCCACCTGGTGTGACCTTTTCTATGTGAGCAGCACCAGAAACCCTTCCATGCCTTCTTTTCTTCATCCATAAAATTGTAACTACCATCTTCCTTGGGTATTTATAGTGAGTATTAAATGAGGTATTACATAGGAAGCATATAAACCATGCCTAGTGCATGATGGCTCTCAGTAATTGCCTACTGGTGTAGAAAAAAAGTAGTGGTGTTGAAAAACAATTGTTTCTTCTGTGCCTGAGACACATGATTTACAAAGACCACATTAGGATGTTGGTTTCCTTTTCCCTCAGGGAAAATCATTTCCTTACCCATTGTGTGTGTGTGTGTGTGTGTGTGTGTGTGTGTGTAGTATGTTTGGTGGGAAGGATCATGTGTCACGTGTGGTGATACAAATGCATTTGTTGATTATCGGTTTTGAAATATTCTGAG
The DNA here is from genome assembly GCF_030020395.1 of Manis pentadactyla. Taxonomy (NCBI): domain Eukaryota; kingdom Metazoa; phylum Chordata; class Mammalia; order Pholidota; family Manidae; genus Manis; species Manis pentadactyla. The sequence goes on from NC_080020.1 coordinate 38,524,177, forward strand.
AGGATGGAGTAAGGGAAAGGAAGGTTCTAGTCAGATTACTTTTGGCAAGAGTATTTTTCTGCTGTTTATTTTTAGATCAGATGAAAGATCAACTTTTTGCAGTGGTAAGAGGAATAGTCAAGGAGCCCTGTTTGAAATATTTAACAGAACCCCGACCAGTCACCTCATCTTTATTGAAGTTTTCTGTGCATTGCTGATTTTATCCATAAATATCTACTTAAAAAGTATTTTCCCCTAGCTTTTCCTTTCACTCTAGCTGTGACTTACATTTTTTGGAATATAATGATACTTGTAAAATAAGTATAAATAAGTCATAAAGATTCACAAACATAATGCACAATTAGTTGGTGATATTACAATAAGAAATGAGTACACAGAATGCATGCTTGTAGATAAGCCTGTTCAGCCACATAGGCACTACAAAGACGGAGTTTGGCTAACATAAAGAGTAGCAAACCTACTTACCAATGCCTACAACCAGACACAAGATGTTACTAATAAAGAATTTTCTCATACTAATTCTCTAAGCAAAAAAATTAGTAGTTTTGTAGAGACATTCTAATTTTAACAAATTTATAAAAGAAAGGTATGATGATTTTGTACAGTGAAGTAATGCCCTATTTTTAGCCTGTGATTATCACCAAATTTCAAAACAACTGGTAATTTTCTCAAAATTTCAATACTCATGTTTTATATCAAGTCCAAACTGCATTTGTTTCTCAAAGATATACATCTGTTCAAGGTAGCTTAATTTCTGAGTAGCACTTATTTTTTGGCTAGCTAACAAATTAATTTCTAAACTCATTTTTTCATTTGTTCATTTATTCAAATATTTACTAGGCTTTTGGTGGGATGGCTATGTGTGTGTGTGTGTATCACACATACAGTTATCTGTACCCTCAAGGTCTACCTTTGTAATGATGAATATGGCTAATATGATATATGCTTGTATTGTTTTACTTTTTTCTTATGGAAAGCCATAAAATAAGGTGGACCCCTTAACATTTTATATCCACGATACGTTTTGTTTTCTAAGCACAAATAACTAAAAAGTCGTTGGGTCATGATGTATAGTTTCTAAAGTCTATTAACATGGCAGATGATTAGGCAAATAAGTCATATTTGTAGTTTCTCAAAGCTTTAAAGATTAATAGGAATGAAAGCATATGCTTACAGTGTCTTACATATGCAAGAATGGAATAGCTCATTCTCTCAAGACAAACATTTTATTTTCTCATCTAAAATGTTGAGAATTTGAGCCTTCCCAAGTCTCTGCTAAAATATCCTTACTTCTCTTCTGGAAAAAGGAAGGATATTACTTTATTGATAACAGTTCTATAAAGTTGACTTATTTGAGGTTGCCTATTGGAATGGCTAGAATAATGAATGCCCTTTATAAACCTGGCCCTAGATATCTGATACCACCTGAACCAAGGCCTCACTGTTCCCCTACTTTTCACCAAGGTTTTGCACACATTTGCTTAAATTATTTCCTGTGTCCTCTATGGCACTTATCCTGCCTGCTGCCAGAAATAAGACATTCCATCTGCCTGTCTGGATTCCTTTTTGTCATCACTTTTAAGTGCATTTTACATAATTTGTGCCACCCTAGAAGATACTTCCCTCTTTTTTGACAGTCATTATCCTAAATTAGTTTTCATTAAAAAAATAGAAGCAATCAAAGATAAAAGATTACCATCCACTGTGTAACTATGGGATAAATTTATAGGGATGTGTTAAGGCTTAGGTGATAGTTCCAAACTGACAGGTTGAAGACTGAGCCCTACCATGTCCTAGCAGAGTGACTTTGGGGAAATTGCCTAAGTATTTTGAATTTTAATTTTCTCATTGGTAAAACTAATAATAATAATATTTACCTGATAGGATTAAATGTGCTTAACATCAGGCCTATACATAATAAGGGCTCAATAACTCTCAGTGTTATTATGTCCAGGGATAATATCCAAAATATTTAATTACTGGTATGACAGGTTTTTGATTGGTGGGTGTCCAAAGTCACTGCCATGGTCACCGTCTCATCCTTTATTAATACATATTAGTGCTTAGTACTTTGTTACCTGGAATTCTAAATCTGTTTTCTGTGCATTGCTGATTTTATCCATGATATTTGGATATGTACACTTTGAATCCTGTGTTTCCCCTTAAGTAAAATAACAATCCTATAATAGTGTGTGTGGTTAGATCATTTTTGAATGTTGAAGAAAGCATATTTAATCTTTAAGAGAATAATGTGATATTCAACTCAGAAAACATGCATATGTTTATATAGAGAACCAAGACTTGCACAAACTCAGAGCCAGCGTCATACATAACCTCTGGCAGTGATAAGAGATGATCTAGGAACAAAAACTTGAAGTGAAAATGCATTGTTTTCTGCTTAAATGCATTTGTGCCCTGGGATAACCAGACAAATTATTGAAACAAGCCTCTTGTTAATAATAATTATGCTTCATTCTATGAAAACAAGAACAAACAGCAATTATCTGTAATTTCTCATTTGCAAAACACTCTCATTATGCTAAGACTTCTTGTCTGTGTTTGATAATATCATGTTACGTATGTTGGAAAAACTACAGGTTTTTTTGTTTGGCTTAATGTTTCAAACTATACTGGGCAATGCTTGTTCAACAAAATAATGCAGGCTGAAATGATTCTTGTTTTAAAACAGAAGCTTATTTGGGCAGCAAAAGTTTTTGAAGATATATGTCTTTTGGAGTCTTTCAAATAATACAGGTTAACTAGCCAAAATAAATACACATTTCCTGTATCAACAAAAATTGCATTAGGGAAAGAGAAATCAGCCAAGCTGTCATTACCAATAGATTCTTAAGTAAACAATTATATATGAAACTTATTATATATATAAAAATGAATGTTATTTCTATTTTGATAACTTTTACATAGTAATACTTTTTATTACATTCCAAGTTTGAATAATTTAGTCTGTACTCCCTCAATAATTGTGTACACAATTATAATTTGAACACAGTAATTTTGTATTTTTCTCATATTTCCTCATGTACATTCTTATATTTATCTTTAAATTGCATTACTGCAATTATAGATATAAGCTCTCTGAGGAAAGGAATTCACTTTTGCCTCAGTGCTCCACTATATTATTGAAATTAGTGGTTTACATAGCAGTTTAACATTTTTACAACATGCATGACTGTTTATCAACAATCAACTGGCTTAATGGATTGATAATTTTACCATACTAAGCACTAGTTTCCCTATCTATAAAAATGATATGATAATAATTCTCATGGTATTTGAAAGGCTTGAGTAAAATCATGTATGTAATGCATTTAACCCAGTATCAGGCACAAAATTAAGCTCTCACTAAATACATGCCATAACTATAAAGTTGAACCTAAGTCACATACACCAATTTCATTTTTCTGAAAGACCAGTGTTTTGAGGAATGACATATTTGCCAGGTCTCACATCCAGTAGTCCTTCCTTTCCTTGATCACAGTTCAGCTCAGTATTTGATGATCAGCCATTGTGTAGCCTAGAATAAGGTAGGCTCCGTGGAACAAGTTAACATTACTTGAAACTCAAATTCTTTTCATGAATTATATCAATAACTAACACCCCTCAATTATGACTTGGTAATATTGTTATCTCTACTTTCAAACTAAAGTTTAAGTGATCTTCTTAAGATTATATAAATAATAGATGGAGGACTTGAATTTAAACCCATGCGGCCTGACTCTAGCCCCATGATCACCTCTTCCTGATAGAAAGGTAGAGGGTTGGTCTACTCACCTAATATGGATTTATTGTTCCAATGTAGCTTATAGTGACTACATTTTTTTTTAAGTTTTGTTAAAAAAAATGTACTTTATCTTTCTTTTTAATTGAAGTATAGTTGACATACAATATTATTTTGGTTTCTGTTGTAAATGTAGTGATTTGATAATTAAATATATTACTAAATGCTCAGCATAATAAGTGTAATTTCCATCTGTCACCATACAAAGATATTATAGTGTTACTGACTATGTTCCCTATGCTGTACTTTTCATCACCACGACTTATTTATTTTATTTTATTTTATTTTATTTTTTAGTTTTACCTGTTCTTGAAATTTTTTTTTTTTTTAGATAATTATTTTTTATTGAAGGGTAGTTTGACGCACAGTATTACATTACATTAGTTTCAAGTGTACAACACAGTGATAAAACATTTATATAAATAATTCTAGGTTCCAGCTATCACCCTACCAAGCTGTTACAATATCTTGACTATATTCCTTATGCTATACATTACATCCCGGTTACTTATTTATTTTACCATTGGAAGTCTGTCCTTTTTTTTTTTTTTTTCTTGTGAGGGCATCTCTCATATTTATTGATCAAATGGTTGTTAACGACAATAAAATTCTGTATAGGGGAGTCAATGCTCAATGCACAATCATTAATCCACCCCAAGCCTAATTTTCGTCAGTCTCCAATCTTCTGAGGCATAACAAACAAGTTCTTACATGGGGAACAAATTTTTACACAGTGAATAAGTTACATGGCGAACAGTACAAGGGCAGTCATCACAGAAACTTTCGGTTTTGCTCATGCATTATGAACTATAAACAGTCAGTTCAAATATGAATACTCATTTGGTTTTTATACTTGATTTATATGTGGATACCACATTTCTCTCTTTATTATTATTATTTTTAATAAAATGCTGAAGTGGTACGTAGATACAAGATAAAGCTAGAAAACATAGTTTAGTGTTGTAAGAGAGCAAATGTAGATGATCAGGTGTGTGCCTGTAGACTATGTGTTAATCCAAGCTAGACAAGGGCAATAAAACATCCACGTATGCAGAAGATTTCTCTCAGAACAGGGGGGGTGAGGTTCTAAGCCTCACCTCTGTTGATCCCCAATTTCTCACCTGATGACACCCCTGCGACTGTGCCTGTCTTAGGTTGTTCCTCCCTTGAGGAATCTTACCCGTCTCTGGCTAACCAGTCATCTTCCGGGGCCATACAGGAAAATGTAAAGTTGGTAAGTGAGAGAGAAGCCTTATTGTTTGAAATGGTTAGCTTTTTATTTCTTTGCATATTTATGCCCTGTAGCTTCTATGCCCAGCATTTGTCTTGAGGTATCTTTACCACTTGGAAGAATTATGATACTCGGTAAATTTGATATGAGGCACGACTTCTATTTAAGGGTTGTAATTAGGAAGGAAGAAGAAAAGCTATAGAAGTAGCAGGTGGAAGAAAACATGGGAAGATTGATTATTTCTTTGACATATCTTCTTGTAGAGTAACTTCAGCATGTATAGGTTTTAAGCTACTACTTAAATTGCACACACACATTAACATAATAGGAGTATAGTTACATAACCAAAGCATACCTGTAATTACCAGCCATCTCCAGTGAGACCAAGAAAACCAGTTAAGCACCTTAGGCATTTGTGAAAACTTATCTATGATATGGTGGATATTGTCCAACTGAACTTGAACAGTCTGAGAGAAATCAGACAAATTAAAACAACCCATTCCTGGGGACTGTTCACATCCCTTATGTTCTTTTAACAGTAAATAGTCTGTAGTTGTAAGATTTTGGAGCGCTACAATTTGCACTTCTCCTAATTCTTGGTTGAGTTCCAACAGTATAGATCCAGTCAAATTTGTTGTTTTACTGTATGCACAGGCCAGCTTAGATATCTCCTTCCTCATTCCCATGGCAAGTCCAGGAACTGGTGGGATGAGTGCATCTACAGCTGTAGCAGTGCGTGGATCTTTGTTGGGGTTTTTTGATGATCATCTTCTGGCATGAGTCTTCCAGAGAGTGCTGATGTTGGAAGTTCTCTTTCATATCATATCTTAGTTCATTTTCGGCGTAGCCTAATTAGGCTTTGATCTTCTGTATAAACGCAAACAGACCCTTTGCCTACACTTTTATATGCCCTTTATACCCTTGTGTAGAACTCATTGGAGGTTACCACACAGGAACTGCCCTTTTTTTGTTGTTTTGTTTTGTTTTTGGTATCACTAATCTACACTTACATGACAAATATTATGTTTACTAGGCTCTCCCCTATACCAGGTCTCCCCTATAAACCCCTTTACAGTCACTGTCCATCAGCATAGCAAAATGTTGTAGAATCACTACTTGCCTTCTCTGTGTTGTACAGCCCTCCCTTTTCTCCTACCCCCCCCATGCATGTTAATCTTAATACCCCCCTACTTCTCCCCCCCCTTATCCCTCCCTACCCACCCATCCTCCCCAGTCCCTTTCCCTTTGGTACCTGTTAGTCCATTCTTGAGTTCTGTGATTCTGGTGCTGTTTTGTTCCTTCAGTTTTTCCTTTGTTGACTTATTTATTTTATAATTGGAAGTTTGTACCTTTAAATGCCCTACACCTATTTGGCCCATCCCCTACTACACTCCCTTATGGCAACTATCAATTTGTTCTTTGTATTTATGAATCTATTTCTGTTTTGTTTGTTTGTTCATTATTTTATTTTTTAGATTCCACATATAAATAAGTCATATGGTATTTGTCTTTATCTGTCTGACTTATTCATTCATTTAGCATGATAACCTCCAGGTTCATCCATTTTGTTGCAAATTGAGATTCCATTCTTTTTTATGGTTGAGTAGTATTCTATTATATGTATGTACCCATCTTCTTTATTCATCTGTTGATGGACATGTAGGTTGCTTCCATATCTTGACTATTGTAAATAATACTGCAATAAACATAGGAGGCATACATCTCTTCAAATTAATGACTTGATTTTCTTCAGGTAAATTCCCAGTAATAGAACTACTGGATCATATGATATTCTATTTTTAATTTTTTGAGAAATCTCCATACTGCTTTCCACAGTAACTGCACCAATTTGCATTCCCACCAACAGTGTAAGAGGGTTCCCTTTTCTCCACATTCTTATTAATACTTGTTATTTCTTGTCTTTTGGATATTGGCCATTTAACTGGTGTGAGGTGATATCTCACTGTGGTTCTGATTTGTAATGATTACTGATGTTGAGCATTTTTTCACGTGTCTTTTGGCCATTTGTATGCCTTCCTTGGAAAAATGTCTATTTAGGTCCTTTGTCCACTTTTTAAATCAGATTATCATTTTTATGGTGTTGAGTTTTATGAGTTCTTTATATATTTTTAGTATTAATCCTTTGTTGGATATAAAATTTCCAAATATACTCTCCAATTTAGTACGTTGTCTTTTCATTTTGTTGATGATTTCCTTCTGTGCAGAAGCTTTTTAGTTTGATTTTTGCTTTTGTTTCCCTTGTCTGGGGAGATAAATCCAGAAAAAAATGTATAGTGACCTTTTAATTAGATGCCAATGTCAGCCTTTTGCTATGTTTTTTAAGACATCTCATTTCATTCTACACTTAACATATGCTTTTCAGATTTCCATCAAATGGATTATTATTTATAAATGTATACATATATTATCATATATGCATTATATATTATCTATGCAATGTATTGAATATACCTCTATTTAAATGTCTTTTTAATCTGTATAGAACTCATAATACCTTGCTCCTTTAATGCTCAAAGCACAAAGCATATATTTACTCTCATTTTAAAGGTTAAGAAAAAAATGGAAGTTCAGAGAGGATAAATGACTTTCTCACCCATTTCCCAAAGTTACATTGTCAAATGGTTGATTTTCACTTGAAAAATACATATACACATGTGCATACCACACACATCCAGAATGTCTCAGGATGCTTCTAGTTTCAATAACCAGAGAGCTTTGGCATTAAGGATTTTGTGTAAGATTAGCTAAAAGGGACAGAGGATGTCCTGCATAAACAGGTTTGTATCCTTAGAGAGGGGTGGATGTCACTTCAATTACCTTCTTTTCAGAAATTATAAGATGCTATTCATTGTTTACTGTTGTGCATAGGCCAACAGCTACCTGTTTATAATTACATTCCTAATGATGAGACTGTCAACCAGCCTTACTTAAACCTGTCCTTAATCCTTCACCAGAATATAGATATTGGGATGAGTATATTCCAAATATGTAAAATTCACCTTACATGTATTAATAAAATGTACTGACAGATCAGCTAGGCTGAAACCATAATCTAAAGTTTCTACTCAGATAAAAAGCTAAGCATCTTATTACTGATTTAAAAGAAGAAAATTTGAAATATTTAGAATTCCTGAGATGAAGTTCAGAGTCATATCATCATCTCTTGAGATTAATGATAAAGGATTTTGCACCTGCTGCTGTCACACTGTGTCATACTGGTTTATAGAGTTAGAATCTGGGGAAAAATAGAGTTTGGGTTTTTTTCTTTTAAAAGACAAAGTCTAACACTTCTAATCCTTTACTTCACAAAGGTGTTTCCTTTAAATTTTTCCTTATTGATAGAAACATCTCCTACTGATTGCAATAATTGCTTGTACCAGTTTTCTTTCCAAATCAAAAGTGAACACAGTTATGATTGCAGTGCTCATGTATCTTCCTTATTTACCTTGTCTTTATATCTTTCAGTCTGATCACCTCCCTCCAATACTTATGCTGATACTTTCACTTTAACCGTTGCTATTCAGTTTTAATGTAAAAGGAAAGCATTCATTTTTTTAAATCAGTATTTTCACAAACATATATTTACTCATGCTTTTATTAATCGATTTTCATAATCTAAGCAATTTACCATGTTAAAAAAAGTAGTAACAATGGCCTGGTAAAATATTTGAAAATTAAGTACTTTCATAGTTTTGCTATTCTATGAATTCCTTGTGAAGATGGAGACATTTGAAGCTTAATTTAAAATATACAGAAGTGGGCTTGAGCACAAGAAGATATTTTTTGCAACAGCAATTATCCTGCAACTAATTTACTTTTAGAACTTTATGCCTTTAGGCTAACAAACAATCTAAGTTTGTTTAATCTTAATTAAACTTTTCTCTAAAAATTAACTTGCTTGACTGGCAAATGAAAAATGTTTTCCCTTTGGACTCGTACATACATGAATTAAAATGCAGGATGCTCTGAATCCCTAAAGAGAAAAACGCTTAAGTTTTCACTCTGTAAACAGACAGCTTAAATACACAATAACTTCCACTTATCTATATATTTCCAAGAGTGAGATGTTCCTATTACCTGGTGGTATCTGAATATAGAGACCAGAGCAGCCTGTTGATGTTAAGAAGGAAAGGTATGGGTTACATTGGCCAAAACATATTTTATTGCATTGATATTAACTTGCATTTCTTGTTTAGTTCTTTTAATATATAAATTTACTGTTGTTAAAATGTCACTGATTGTGCAAGGGGACAGGGCAGAGCAATAAGAGTACATTATATGTGCTTAACACTATTGACTGAACCTAGAAAGTTGTTGAGCTATTCAGCTGGGAACTGAGACTATAGCTTCTAGAACTAAATTGGATAAATTATTGTTACAGACCTACTATTCTGCATCAGTTCATATGACTGACTTTCACTGTGATTCTTTCATTATGCTGTCTTTGTGGCCTTAAAATTTAGCTCAGTTAAGTTACGAAGTCAGTTTTAATGCATGTTGCTTTAAGGAAATGAATTAACTGACATATATGTAAACTTCGTAGAACTTAATAAAATTACACATGTTGATTTTTATATCATGGTTTTGCCACAATACTGTTTACCTAAACAAGTTATATCACCCCAGGCATAGGTAAATAAATGATGACAGAAGATAGCTGACAATGTGTCCATGACTTATGGCATATTCAAAAAAAAATTTATTCTTGAAAAATCAACTAGAACAGCCAATGACATTATTGGATGAAATGCCAACAGTATTTCCAAAAGGACTATAGAGAATTTAATGAAATTATTTTAAGTTCATTTGGAATAAAAAAGCATGTAAGAGCAGCAAAATATACATTATTGTCATTGCATCAAATATATAAATCAGTTTCTCAGGACTGATAGTTAAAAAATGCCACATTTGACTATACAGAAATAGGTATAACTCTCAATTTTGTTAATTTTGTTTTAACATCCTTCAGTAAAACTTTATGGCTGCCTCCATATAGTCCTTGGATACCTATCATTTTGTCCAAAGTATTTTATGTAATTTTTTGCTAGTGTTGATAGTCTTTTATTTTATTTTCTAATATACTATTGTTAGTATGTAATAATGTAAGTCATTTGGTATATTTTTTAGTAACCAAATATCTTACTAAACTTCTTTCAGGTATCTTTAAGATACTTTAGATATCTAATATCATGTGCAAATACAGGTTTTGTTTTCTCCTTTCAAGAAGTGTGATCTTTTCTCCCTGATTCTACTTTATGACATGGGCTAGACATAATAAAGATGAACATTCTTGACTATTCCTTGACTTTAGTGAGATTGCTTCTAGTGTTTTACTCTTAGGTGTGATATTGGATATTAGATATGAATTTGGTTAAATAATCCCTGTTATGATTACAGTATATATGTACCAAGATTTTTTTTTTCATTTTAGTGAAGAACCTTATGCTTTTAAAGTCAGCTCAAATGGTTAGGCAAATTTTTCCTTAAAATATGGTGGTCAATTATCTTACAAGTCCTGAAATTAGATATTTATGCATTGAAATTAAGTTTTCTTGGTTATGAAAAATTCTCCCTTTAGTAGGTTGGTTAGTTCAATATGCTAGACTTTATTTACCATTTTTGTTTCCATGTTTATAATCATGACTGGTCTGAACTCTTCTCATTTTATGCTCTGTCAGATTTTCTTATCAGTATTATGCTGATAAGATATGTGCATAAAACACATTCTTAACATTTTTTTAATGCTCATGAAGCCTTATATACTGAAAAAAACAAAGACATTATTTGTGTTTTTGAAAGCTCAAAAGAACTGGGCTATAAAACTGCCTGGACCTTGAGGCTATTTGGGGAAGCAATTCTTCCACTACTTTTTCAATTTCTTCTCCATTTATTGTTCTGTTCCACTCTCTACTTCTTGAATATACTTTAGTTATTTATGTGTTTGAGATTTCCACATTTGTCAGTTCCACATTTTCCCTAGCCATTCTCAAATAAGAAATGTATTTTGCATTCTGCTGTCATTTCTCCTTCTTTCTCTGTTTGCTCCTTCTGTTCTCTCTTCATCAAAACTGGTATTAAAATGGCTGATACTTCATCACCACCATCGTCAGCAAAAACCAACTTTGGGATCTCTGCCAACCGCTGTGCACCATAAGGGAATGTTTCAAATCCATAAATCACAAGTATATAGGCCCATCACATATGCATGAAAAGATGCCAGCTAAAATGTTATTAATTTAGTAAACACTGGGAGAGATTTTATGTATCTGTAAACATCTGCTCATTTCAAAACATTTTTAACTGATCAAATATTTATCATTATACGTAGGTGTTCTGCATATCAGGCAAAGCCATTGAAGTACATAACGCTGGTGACTAAGAATCCAAATACACTTGGAACTTATACAACTGAAATGATTGAAAAAAATTATCACTTCTGAGAAATGGAGGTATTTCTTTTAAAATATACAGGAAACTAGTAAATCCCTTATGACAGAATTTCTCCTTAGTGGTTAACTAAAAAAATCTCGTTTTCGAAGGATTATATTAAAAGATTTATGTTCTTTCTTTGGAAGTTTTTTTGACTTCCATGTGTGAGACCCTTCTCTCAGTAATGAGAATAAGTAGAACATGGTATAAAACAAGTCCTGCTTTCAAAGCATTTACATGAAGGTAGAGGAAATTGGACAATAAGTACATGAAATAAATATCAAGCAAAGTAGCTTATGGCAACAAAGTGACGGGGTAGTGGAGGATCTTGCTTTTGATAGGGTGCTCAAATGTGTCTTCACTCTTCAATGAAGAGTCATTTGGGGAAACATCTGGATGAATGAAAGGAGGGAGTTATGTACATATTTGGAGGAGGCATTTTGTAGGCAGGAGAAGCAAGACATTACTTTCTGAGAAAGTCTGGTGTGCTTATGGAATAGCATGAAGGGAAGTCAATGTTCCTGGGGCAGAGTGAGTGAAGATGGGGAGTCAGGAAGTTGTGTGGAGTGGTTTTAATCCTGTTCAAATGTATAATTATGTACATGCCTGAGAAGAATCATCTACCTTTAGATATTTCCATGTCAGTGCAAAGAGCAATAAAATACATACTTCCTTTCTTTCTCTAGAGGTAATCATAGAGCATAGATCAGCATCTGCTAAGAAGAGTGGAATGTATGAAATAATTCTCTGAATTAAATGGACTCAAAAAATATTAAGATCTTATGATTAGATGAGCCTGTGCAACACACACTCCACACCTTTCTGATGAGATTTGCCTTTTAACTCTTATGTAATTTTACAAGTAGAAAGAAAATGGTGCTATGTGGAATACTGACATTTTAAAAAGGATATGAGGCTCATACTCTGGAGACTTTTACCCTAGTCCAAATTGTGCCTCACATCACCTGTGACACCTGGATATAACTCTATTTACTTTTTCAGGTTTTCACTTCTAAACAAGAAGTTTTGAAGTCGGTCAACTTTAAGATTTTTAGTGATACCAAAATTCCATTATGCACCACAGTGCTCATCCACATTCACCTAGGCCCATTTCTCATTCCCTTTTCCTCAAAGGATTTGTCTTTAGCTTGTTTTCCCTAAAAACTTGAGGAAAAGCTGGCTTCTAAGCTATGTTCTGGTGAACAAACCATTAGCATTGGTATTTTAATTTGCTTGTCTATTAAAAAGTAACAGTAATATCTGTCCTACTCTGACATGGAGTTATTTTGATATGGAAATGAGATAATACAATTTTTGATAAAGCTTCAGTACTGTGAAAAGAAGTGGTATCAGTTGCTACTTATTCATTAAATAATAGCTGTCTTAGAAGCCAACTTAAGTGAGGAATAAAACCCAGTTTTTATTTAAAACCTTTTACTAAGGACCAACTCCGGCTGAAGTAGAATAAAGTATAATCCAACCCTAAATAGTCTCCCCTAGGCATCTGATCAAGGATGTAAGTAGGGAAGGCCTAACCCTTCTGTTTTCTCTAACTGCTAAAAACATGGCAGAATGAAGCCAGAGACATTCCTCAGATTCCTCTATTTTGGTAAATAACGGCGATTTCGATTGATCACTCTTACTGAGTTAGATTTCTTCTACACAGGAATTTGCTTTTTCCACTTGAGAATTTTTTTGCTGTAGGTTTCATCTCCACTTATTTATTATTTTGGCTACAGAAAATATCACATGGCTCTGGAGTAGAGGTAAGTTATGAGAGTTAAATATTTGACTATTAATTGTGATGTCAAGACTCATGTTTTACTCTTCAGTATCAGATTTTTTTCTACTTCCCAAAGCATAGCATTCTTATTGATTCCTTTCCTAAGCAAGTTTCTTATTCTCCATCAGTATAGTCTTTCAAGCACTGTCTGATAAAATAAAATCATTCAAGAACAGATGAAGCTGTAATTACAATCATAGTTCATACTTGCAGGAGATGAAGTAAAAATTAAAAGTACTGAGTTTGTGACATTTTGATTATCTGGAAATTCTCCCAGTCTGACAGATGACTGTAGGGGCACATGGCTACATTTAAACATAGAGACAAGAGGCTCCTTTTAAATCAAACCAAATAGTTCCAGACAGGGTTTTGCATGTATTTGCCAGTTCTCTAGATCTTGTGGATATCTAGATTTTGATTAAAAATTTAGTTATGAGTAATGGACATTTTTCTCTTCAGATTATGGTTTGATAAAATGAAAAATAATACTCATATGTTTTACAATTGAGAGAGAAACAAGTCTGTTTTCTAAGGAGGAAGCAGAATGGTGTAAGTTTCCTGATTAAGAAATTGACATGTTCTTGTTTATTTTAAAACATGATAAAACTAATAGTAAGGGTCCTTCTGCTACACAGGTGGCTCTTCAATTAAGACACGATTGTGTTCAACAATATGGCAGCATTCATGAAATCATACTCAATTTGTTTACCTCCCCCAAATCACACAGTAAGATCTCCTACATTTTTCAAACTGAAGTGATACAGCTACAGTTCAAAAAATCCAAGAGCTGGCCACAGTATCCAAACGTTTAAAAAAAGAATGCAGAAACGTATAATGCAACTTGTCTCTCTGGCCTTCTCTTCCTCAACAAAGCTTCCCTGAGTGAATGATAACATGGTTTGGGGATAAAGGAACAGGAAATGTAATAACTTCTCCCTCTTGGCTGCTCTGCAAGGAATGGGGCAGTCACGTTAACCTCCTACTAGTTCAGTGTCTTCCTTTATACACAGTGAATTATTTCCTATTCAGTGATGGAAAAGAAAAATTAAGTGGTAATTGGGAAGACAAATTCAAGTGTGTAACAGCATTATACAACTATAAAGTGAAGCTTAAACTCACAATCCATATGGTTCATTTTGTAATACGTCTGTGGTTTAACAAATAAAATATACAACCATGGGAATACTCCCAAACTCATTCTATGAAGCCAACATCACCCTAATACCAAAACCAGGCAAAGACCCCACCAAAAAAGAAAACTACAGACCAATATCCCCAATGAAAGTAGATGCAAAAATACTCAACAAAATATTAGCAAACCGAATTCAAAAATACATCAAAAGGATCATACAACATGACCAAGTGGGATTCATCCCAGTAATGCAAGGACGGTACAACATTCAAAAATCCATCAACATCATCCACCACATCAACAAAAAGAAGGACAAAAACCACATGATCATCTCCATAGATGCTGAAAAAGCATTCGACAAAATTCAACATCCATTCATGATAAAAACTCTCAACAAAATGGGCATAGAGAGGTAAGTACATCAACATAATAAAGGCCATATATGATAAACCCACAGCTAACATCATACTGAGCAGCGAGAGACTGAAAGCTTTTCCTCTGAGATCGGGAACAAGACAGGGATGCCCACTCTCCTCACTGTTATGTAACATAGTACTGGAGGTCCTAGCCATGGCAATTAGACAAAATAAAGAAGTACAAGGAATCCAGATTGGTAAAGAAGAAGTCAAACTGTCACTATTTGCAGATGACATGATATTGTACATAAAAAACCCTAAAGACTCCACTCCAAAACTACTAGAACTAATATCAGAATTCAGCAAAGTTGCAGGATACAAAATTAACATACAGAAATCTGTAGCTTTCCTATACACTAACAATGAACTAATAGAAAGAGAAATCAGGAAAACAATGAACTAATAGAAAGAGAAATCAGAAAAAAAAAAAGATTCCATTCACAATAGCATCAAAAAGAATAAAATACCTAGGAATAAACCTAACCAAGGAAGTGAAAGACCTATACCCTGAAAACTACAAGACACTCTTAAGAGAAATTAAAGAGGACACTAACAAATGGAAACTCATCCTATGCTCCTGGCTAGGAAGAATTAATATTGTCAAAATGGTCATCCTGCCCAAAGCAATATACAGATTTGATGCAATCCCTATCAAATTACCAACAGCATTCTTCAATGAATGGGAACAAATAGTTCAAAAATTCATATGGAATCACCAAAGACCCCGAATAGCCAAAGCAATTGTGAGAAGGAAGAATAAAGTGGGGGGGATCTCACTCCCCAACTTCAAGCTCTACTACAAAGCCACAGTAATCAAGACAATTTGGTACCAGCACAAGAACAGAGCCACAGACCAGAGGAACAGAATAGAGACTCCAAACATTAACTCAAACATATATGGCCAATTAATATACAATAAAGGAGCCATGGACATACAATGGGGAAATGACAGTCTCTTCAACAGATGGTGCTGGCAAAACTGGACAGCTACATGTAAGAGAATGAAACTGGATCACTGTCTAACCCCATACACAAAAGTAAATTCAAAATGGATCAAAGACCTGAACGTAAGTCATGAAACCATAAAACTCTTGGAAAAAAACATAGGCAAAAGTCTCATGGACATAAACATGAGTGACTTCTTCATGAACATATCTCTCTGGGCAAGGAAAACAAAGGTAGAAATGAAGAAGTGGGACTATATCAAGCTAAAAAGCTTCTGTAAAGCAAAGGACACTATCAATAGAACAAAAAGGTATCCTACAGTATGGGAGAACATATTCATAAATGACAGATCTGATAAAGGATTGACATCTAAAATATATAAAGAGCTCACACGCCTCAACAAACAAAAAGCAAATAATTCAATTAAAAAATGGGCAGAGGAACTGAACAGACAGTTCTCCAAAAAAGAAATACAGATGGCCAACAGACACATGAAAAGATGCTCCACATCGCTAATTATCAGAGAAATGCAAATTAAAACTACAATGAGGTATCACCTCACACCAGTAAGGATGGCTGCCATCCAAAAGACAAACAACAACAAATGTTGGCGAGGCTGTGGAGAAAGGCGAACCCTCCTACGCTGCTGGTGGGAATGCAAATTAGTTCAACCATTGTGGAAAGCAGTATGGAGGTTCATCAGAATGCTCAAAACAGACCTACCATTTGACCCAGGAATTGCACTCCTAGGAATTTACCCTAAGAACGCAGCAATCAAGTTTGAGAAAGACAGATGCACCCCTGTGTTTATCGCAGCACTATTTACAATAGCCAAGAATTGGAAGCAACCTAAATGTCCATTGGTAGATGAATGGATAAAGAAGATGTGGTACATATACACAATGGAATACTACTCAGCCATAAGAAGAGGGCAAATCCTACCATTTGCAGCAACATGGATGGAGCTGGAGGGTATTATGCTCAGTGAAATAAGCCAAGTGGAGAAAGAGAAATACCAAATGATTACACTCATCTGTGGAGTATAAGAACAAAGGAAAAACTGAAGGAACAAAACAGCAGCAGAATCACAGAACCCAAGAATGAACTAACAGGTACCAGAGGGAAAGGGACTGGGGAGGATGGGTGGGTAGGGAGGGATGGGGGGGGAGAAGAAGGGGGGTATTAAGATTAGCATGCATAATGCGGGGTGGGAGAAAGGGGAGGGCTGTACAACACAGAGAAGGCAAGTAGTGATTCTACAACATTTTGCTATGCTGATGGACAGTGACTGTAAAGGGGTTTATAGCAGGGACCTGGTATAGGGGAGAGCCTAGTAAACATAATATTCTTCATGTAAGTGTAGATTAATGATAACAAAAAAAAAAAAGAAAGAAAGAAAAGGGGATTACTCCCTGATAGGAAAAAACTAACTGTAAATCAACGATTAATGCATGCTTTAAATATCCTTAATTTTGATCACTTAAAGGGTGTCAGATGATCGGCTATGAAGGTGCATTTTTCTGATAATATTTCTTTCTCTTAAAAAAAAAAAAAGCAGTTCCTGTGTGGTAACCTTCAATGAGTTCTACACAATGGTATAAAGTGCATATCAATGTGGGGGCAAAGGGTCTGTTTGTGTTTATACAGAAGACCAAAGCCTAATTTGGCTACCCAGAAAATGAACTAAGATATGATATGAAGAAGAACTTCCAACATCAGCACTCTCTGGAAGACTCATATCAGAAGATGATCATCAAAAAACCTCAACAAAGATCCAGGCGCTGCTACAGCTGTAGCTGCATTCATCCCACCAGTTCCTGGACTTGCCATGGGAATGAAGAAGGAGATATCTAAGCTGGCCTGTGCATACAGTAAAACAACAAATTTGACTGGATCTATACTGTTGGAACTCAACCAAGAATTAGGAGAAGTGCAAGTTGTGGCTCTCCAAAATCTTACAACTACAGACTATCTACTGTTAAAAGAACATATGGGATGTGAACAGTTCCTAGGAATGGGTTGTTTTAATTTGTCTGATTTCTCTCAGACTGTTCAAGTACAGTTGGACAATATTCATCATATCATAGATAAATTTTCACAAATGCCTAGGGTACCTAACTGGATTTCTTGGTTTCACTGGAGATGGCTGGTAATTATAGGTCTGCTTTGGTTATGTAGCTGTATTCCTATTATGTTAATGTGTGTGCGCAATTTAATTAGTAGTTTAAAACCTATACATGCTGAAGTTACTCTACAAGAAGATATGTCAAAGAAATAATCAATCTTCCCATGTTTTCTTCCATCTGCTACTTCTATAGCTTTTCTTCTTCCTTCCTAATTACAACCCTTAAATAGAATTCGTGCCTCATATCGAATTTACCGAGTATCATAACTCCTCCAAGTGGTAAAGATACCTCAAGACAAATGCTGGGCATAGAAGCCACAGGGCATAAATATGCAAAGAAGTAAAAAGCTAACCTTTTCGAACAATATGGCTTCTCTCTCACTTACCAACTTTACATTTTCCTGTATGGCCCCGGAAGATGACTGGTTAGCCAGAGACGGGTAAGATTCCTCAAGGGAGGAACAACCTAAGACAGGCACAGTCGCAGGGGGGCCATCAGGTGAGAAATTGGGGATCAACAGAGGTGAGGCTTAGAACCTCACCCCCCCTGTTCTGAGAGAAATCTTCTGCATACGTGGATGTTTTATTGCCCTTGTCTAGCTTGGATTAACACATAGTCTACAGGCACACATCTGATCATCTACGTTTGCTCTTTTACAACACAAAACCTACATCTTTGAGGGACTTATTTTCATTATCTTTAAAATGGGGCAAATAATATCTGTTATGTGAACCTCCGAAGGAATCATGGGAAGGAAACAATATCTGAGACATAATTTAAGAGAGAGAAATAGTTTGTTGTAATTATTTGTGGAGAAATGAATTAGCTCTGATGAAAGCATGTTTGTGAGCACCTGAAACTGAGAAATTCAATGATAACTATAGGCACCATCCATTCAGTTCTTACTTTATGGTGGGCGCTATACTAAGTGCCTTCCACACATTTCTCACAATTACTTTCAAAGGAGACAGGCTCAGAGGCTAAATAACAATGAATATAATATGTCTCAAAACCAAGTTTATCTCTCTCCAGCACTTTAAATCATGACCATTAACATCTTTTATATGCTTTCCTGATCTGTTCTTCCAACCCTTCAGGGTGTTCAGTGTTTCATGAGAGTTGTGTACAGGTGATTGGGGTGGGAACCTCATGTGTCTCTGTAAATCACCTACCAGATAATCAGAATAACTGAACATTTGTATATGTCAGAAAAGATGAACTGAAAATATGGCTAAAATGAAAAAGAGTACTTATTTAAATCAAACCAAATTATATTCCATCTTTAAAATGAACCAGATTAGTACGAGGTAGATTTTAAGCATTTGATTAAAAGCTTTGCTACTTGTAGCCCTTGCAGAAATGGTTACAGGAGAAGAAATTTTTTTAAATGGAGGCAGGAATAAGTAGTATTGCCTCTTAAGGGGCAGAATAATCCTTACTTTGTTATCTTACACAGTTATTTCAATTAATGTTTATTCATTGATCAAAAAAACCACTTACTGGATATACTCACAAAAACACGCAGATATGTTGCCTATGTAGGAAAGTCGATATCCTATGTTGGATTTAGGGTCTAGGAAATTTTTTTTTTTTAAACAAATTAATGAGCGAGGAATTTGTCTTCTTTTCTTCCATTAAGGGAAACAAAGAAGGCTTTGAGAGTTGTAAATGTTTTAGAGTTTTGTAATTGACTTGATGGATTGTGCTTAATTGATTTAAGGTCTGTACTCCTAGTTGGGGTACGAAGGTTGTACCAGACAATCTGTTAGGAGCTGAATGAATAGCAAAAAGCCTTTGTCTGCATGGCTATGTATATGAATGCAAAGCCAGAAGAGGATATTCTTTTAAAGAAGGGATTAGAGTTAACTTTTCTAGGAATGTCATTTATAAATGAATCATTATTGGAAGTGCTTTGTTTTATAAACAATTGCTGAACAAATTTTACAACATAATTCAGACCCTGGGAAAAATTAATTAACTCCATTGAACTTCAAATTAATTTTTCATTATGAAGAGTTTTGTCTGCCCTTTCATTTCCTACTACTCTTTACGCATCCTCTTAATAAAGTATTCCACTATAGCAGTGTCTACTCTTCCCTTATGACAATGTGTCATACATTCATAGCTTTCTAGTAGACTCATTTTCTCTTATATTCAGTTAGTGCCAAAAATTCAAAATAGAAAATATTATGCTTCACACTCTTCCTTTTTCTCCTATCTGGTAATAGCATTGTTCTTTTAGATATATAGTAGAAATGCTGTCAAGCTGTCACAGTTCCACTAAACCTCCACGTCCTATCAATCATAGGTTTTCTCATTTCTTTATCTCCAAACCAAATTGAGGACATTCTGATCTTTCATTATGAACTCTTCTGAGTTTAATTCCCTTAAAAGAGCAACTCAAGTTACTTTCCCAAGGTGGAACACTGATCAGATCACTAATGAGTTGAAGCGAAACAAAAAACAAGTTACTCTTAGCAGTTCTCTCAGCTGTTTTCTGCTGAGTAATGGTCAATATTGATACTCAATGCAGTCTACAATCCACTATAATCTCATACTTTTATAGCCAGCTTTCTTTCTCACTCACTTCCTTCACTACATACTCATTCACCAAGTACAAAAATGGTGTGCTAGAGGTCTTCAGCAGCCACACAAGTGATAAAGTTGATGGTAAAAAGTGGTAGGATGGCGACACAGACAGGAGTCCACAGCATTCAGGGACTTAACCCTGGTTTCAGTCAGGAGAGCCTCATAATTATTGAATTTACAAACTGAACTACCATCAAAGTTTTTTTGGAGAACTAAAGTTTTAAAGATTGTTGCCAACTTTTGTTACCTAGTGTTTCCAAACCTGATGCCCATTGTATTGCTGCCCCTAAGTGTAGGCGTAGACTGATTTCTCTTCCTTGAAGTCCCTTCCACTCCAGTACCAACTCATAAAAATGATCCACAGTCTCCTCCTAGCCCATACTCAGGCAACACTTTTCCCCAGTGAATTCTAACTTCTTCCTGCTCTGAGCTTTCAAAGCACTTTGTGTATGTCCATTCTCTCTTGTATTATAAATTCCTGGGTGTGGCTCATTACTTTTGGCAGTTGAGGGATGGAAGGTGCTAGGAGCCATTTAAGGGCAAATATATGATCTTCATTTGTTACTATAGTTTCCCAGTAAGTTTAGCAGAGACCCTTGAATTTGGTTGTAACTCTGGGGGAAAATATGTTCCCAACCTAGGGCAAATAACCTTTGAAGCCAAAATCAGTCAAAAGGAGAAATAAAGGGGGAGAAACCCATTTATTGCTTATAAGCAGTCATCTACTTCTGCTTGCCCATGTCTCTCATGACGTGGCTGCCAAAGGATACCACCAAACCTATCTGGTCAGGATATGCCCTTGCTGTCCCTCTTAGTCACCTATTGATATGGAGATAGACTAATTCCCTCCACCGTTTAGAAACACCTACTGATATGGAGATACACTAAGGCCAGGAGAAAGATTCTGGAAATATTGCAATTTCATCCACACTGGTACATAGATTGGCTGAATCTATAACAGAATGCTGAGACACTATTTTTCAAGGGAGTCATAGAAACTCATTCCCTAACAATATTTCAGCATGTCTCACATCCTCCTTAAATAATTTATGAATGATTATGCTTGGAAAATCAAGAGAGTTTCTATAAGGTGTTTAGTTGTTTAAAATACCAGTGCTTTCATAAGGAAAAATTTATAAAATTGGATATGTGCATTAGTATCTTAATATTTTACAATCTTCTCAAAATAAAAATAAGACAATACAACCTAATCTAACATCATAGTCAATAAGAGACTTTTTAAGAAGTGTTACATTTTCTAAGTAACTTATTCCATATAAAAACAAAAACCTGGAATTTATTATAGAAGTCAACAATTTCTTTTAATCATTCATTTCATTCCTTAAATTAGAGTAATGTGATTATTTTTTCTCTATTTTGCTGGCTCAAGCAGCATATCCTCTCCACCTTGAATGGACCAGCATATCCTCCAAGTGTTCTATGGAACTGTTTCTTCCTTTTGACATTCTTGTACAATTCTTGTTACTTTATGTTCTAATCAGTCCACGCTGGCAGAACTGCAATTACAACTAATCAATGTTAATATCGACAGAGATAGAGCAATAATGAGAAACTGCTGATCAGTAATAAACATGTTTGGGCCACATTTTATAAATTGTTCCCAATAAGGGAAGGCTGGTCTCATTGACTAACTCATAAATGACATACAGTCTATTTTCAAGCCTTAACCAGGTAAGAGTATCTCCAAACAGAAGAGTGGCTACATTTCTAGTAAGAAAAGCAGAATTTTTAGATTATTATTGAGAGTTTGAGTGCAATAGGGGTGCAGGTGTGATATGGGGAACAGACATAAGGATAAGCCAAGGTTTTTAAAACAATAACATAAGGGTATTTTTACTTAGACTTGTAATTGCAAAACAATTCTCTAAATCTGATCTAACTTTAATTTCCTACCAAGAAGTTAGGCTTCATTTATTTCCAAGATAATTGGTCTTTTTTATTTTTAACTAGTTAACTTTTACTTACTCCTCCCACTTTTTTGTACTTAAAACCACAATAGTTTTAAATCTGCAAATTTTGCTTAATGAATTCTTCCTTCTTCCTACATATCAAATGAAATGTAAGTGTTAAAGTCTACATCTATATGGTGTTTGTTTACCTTACACATTCACTATCTATACTGAGCAATTAGTCTACTATAATATTCTTCTCCTTTCTCTAAGTCCTTCATGGGTATTTCAGTCAACATCAGCAAGACAAAAAGCTACTTCAGGGCAAGAAGTAGGCTTAAACTTCATTCACGTCTGCATGGTTCTCAGAAATACAGTAAGCACAAAGTAATACTCAAAATTATTTACTGAGTTATAGGTTTTATAGCTAGGATTGTAAACTCAAGGCTTATTATAAGGGCTAAATAGGTAACAAAAGCATGCAAAATTAGCAGATAGATTGTGTAAGAAGGCAATTCAACTTCAAACTTGGAAATACTTTAAAGAGTGAATGGGGGCGATGATTGCATGGAAACTTTAGGCTCTTTCCCCAAACAGTAGTCATTATTAAGCTCTAACTCTTTATTGCTGGAAGAAAACTTGGGTCCAGTACTAGTAAATATTCTAGTTTTTCCAGAGAAACTATTGTCAAAATTCCATTAAAATTGCTTAACTTTAAATTTGGGCAATTATTTTAATTTTAACCCACCATAAGAGCAAATCAGTAATTAAATAATCTATGGATTGCCTCCGTCCATATCTTACCAGTAAGAATCTCAGCTTTATGGGAAATTAATCTTAATACATTGGTAATATTAGTGAGTTTATGTTCTCGAAGTCTGCACATTTGTAGTTGATAGATCAATGGACAAAAGTGCCAATTCCTTAGGTGAAACCAAATCAGTCTATGAACTTTCAATTTTCATATTTAGAGGTAAATTTTTTTAGTTAAAATTATAATTTGATAAGATATTTCTATGGGATTATTACTGGATATCTTTTCTACTGAGGAAAAACTTCTGAATTAAAATAGTGTATTATATTTCTGAGGATAAAATACAGAATTAAACAAAAAGGAACTATTAATATAAATTTGGAGAAAATAATTTGCATTAAATTCTCTAGGAAACCTTGATATTACAAAGATATTCTTTCAGTGTTTCTCAGCTATCCCATTTCCAGCCTTTTCACACTCATTCCAGCCACTGGGAGGTAAAATGAGAGATACAGAATGTGAGGACACCTTTAAACTATTCGAATGTGTTTATAAAAATGGGAAACAGAGCAATGATTCTGACTCCCTGCTTCCCAATGCTTTCCCCCCAAATGATTAACCAAACAACAACAACAACAATAATAATAATAAACTGTCACAACACAGAATAGAAAAAAATTGAGATAACATTCATCCACTGTTAAACTATTTAAGTTTATGTAAGCCACTGGAGCTTAAGAGTACAGATTTATTTTAAGCATCCTGAAACACTTCCTATTTTTTTGGATATTATTTGCTTAGAAAATGTGTTTTTAAAAATGATAGTTAAAAGCAGTCTAAATGAGTGAGTTTGTATTGTACCAAAAGGAACCCATTTGAAAGAATTGGGTGGCAAAAGGCATATCTTTCTCTTAATAAATGATACCTTTTCTATGATATATGCTGTCTGGTGATGTACTCTATTTACCTTAAATGAAATTCTTTGATGCAATATTGCTTTGATTTATTAGGTGGTTTTTTGATTTAGTAGGAGCCAGTTTTGAATTAGATGGTGAGGTTGATTTACTAGAGAAGGTGTTTGATTTGAATGATGATGTATCTTCTTCAGTATTCAATAAGTAATGATTCAATAGTAGATGTCTGATTTGGTAAGTGAACTATTAGATTTGATTTAGATCTATTTTCTCAGTAAAAGATACATTTATTTTAATAGCTGATATATCTATTTTAATGTAAAATGTGTCAAATTTATGACTCCATTTTTTTCTGCATTTGTGATTTATGAATTTTACTACTAACATGTATGTTTCAATTAAAGTTAATATGGAACATTCATTACAGTCTATCACAGAGTTAAAGTATTGCATACCTATCTGAAGATTTTTCCTCTTTTCTGATAAAATGTTTGCAGTTATCAAGGTGATAAAATAAATCTCAGCTCAAGGAAATATAAGCATATCTTGGCAGAAACAAGGGGTGGTGTGTATATGTGTTTGTCTTTGATATCAAAGTTAAATTATATACAAATTTAGGTTAGTAAATGCCAAATCTTCCCTTTTCCCTTCCTCCCCACAAAAATGGCTACTCAAATTACTGCCTGTTTCCATCTTCTCTAATGAAGAGCTTGCTGCTGATTTTTTCTTTTTTTTTAACTTAGAAATGCTGGTGAGCCTGGCTACTGCCTTTGTTTGGATTTAGGTGCAGGTTTTCTCAGCATCATGGCTTATTTGTCTGAACTTTAGAAACTGATAAATGAATTACTATAAACTTGAAGCAGTAACTCTCCTTGACTTGTTTTCGAACCAACTTTCATACCATTTGCTTAAAATATAGCTCACTGGATCTGTGATGAGAAAAGCTATACACCATTACCACATAAGCTGAAATATAAAATGTGACTAAGATTTGAAAGAAGCGCAATGCCTGACATGTGTCATTGTAGTGCAGAGAGTCCTTTATCCTTATACATGTGCTACCTAAGTGGAAGTCTCACTGAAGTTGGCAGTATTAAGGGAATCAGTCTTCTGCTTTTTTTCAAAGATAACCCACAAAATTATTTTTGGAAAACTCTAGCGACCGCATTCTCCATCTGGGCTCTATCAACCCTTAGGGTTTGGAAACTGGTTCCTGGTGATGGTGGTGGGTGGAATCTTGTTCTTTCTTTTTTTAATGTGTTAAGAATGGGTATACATGTAGCACATAAACAGATACACAGTCTATCTGTGATGTTAACATTTAATTTGGAGAAGGGACAACAAGGAAAAATGTCATCAAAATCTCCTTAGAGGAGCAATAATGAAAAAAAGTTGAGAGACACTGCTGGAGGGGATTAAGAAATACACTTACTATTAAATATTCCATGATTCACTGTATGTTCAAATACTAGAGGATGCCACATAACCTGGGGGAGACATAAGACTGTAAAACAGATTATTGATACTAATGACAGATACTTGTGAAGCCTCCATATGTGATTGTGACATTTCTGTTCCCTTGGGGGGTGAGCTGAAACCTAATGGGAACCCACAGGGAAGTTACATGCCTCCTTCAGGTCACAAAGGCAGCCTAGGCCTAGAGCAAGAGGAATGAGCGATGGTTGGCTCCTCAGGATGGGCACAGGGGATCATCCTCCGTAGTCTAACATGCGTTGTGGTTTCAGTTCTGCACCTTCGTGAAGCTTATTCAGCCCAGTGCTTAGAGAAACTAGCTTCATCTCTCAAAAAACAGTCTTTATTTTCATCTCAAAGTGAAGGAAAAACTTCCTAAGAAAAACTGATATAATTAATATTTATTAATAGAATATAGTTTATTACCAGGGAAAACAGTTGTATTTTTAGAAGACACTTTTTAATGGCACTTCAGTCACCTCTCTCCCACCTAATTCATTGTGTGGAACACTCCCCTAAAGGACTCTGAGCAATCAGTCAGCCCACATCTCTCTAACGTCTTCCTCCAAGCTCTCAGGTCTACCCTTTTCTTCACCAAGTAGCTCTAGACACATATTAGTATATTAGTTGCACTCAGTCATTTGGTTTCTTCCATTCTGATTCTCTATCCGTTATACTAACCCCACAGGCATGATGAAAACCCCAAGTGGTGCAGAATAAAAACAGAATCTGTCTCAGGAAACTAAGAAGGAAATGTGGTGGACATAGATACTTTCAAATTTTGTCAATATCATGTGAACATATCAATACCTTTTGAAATACAGAAAAAGCAATCAACATGTACAGTTATTCCAAACACTCTTCAACGTGCCCTAGGCATCCCCTAATCCTTTTCCCAAAGCCTATGTTTACACTGTGACAAAGTCCTCAGAGAAGCCATCCATTAGATTTATCCCTCTCCTTAGAAAATCATATCTCTCCTTATAAGATCTCAAATCCTATCTCTACCAGGAAACCTTTGGTGACTAACTTTTAAATTTTTATCTTTCAAGAAATGCTTCTAGACTTAGGTAGACTCTAATATAATTACGTTTTCAACAGACTTTTATTCTGTATTTTTTTCCTCTCTTATATAGATTGATTTCTTTTTATCAGGAAAATATCATGTTCTAAAGATATAAGTTGACTTCACAAAAATGGAAAGTAAAATTTTTAAAAATTTAGGAGATCCTTAGGTAAGATGCATTGCATCTAAATGTCTCCCTGCTATACTCCCTCACTGTATTTTTAACCATTCTCAGAAATAAAATAAGGAGATAATGAAAGAAAACTGTGAGAAAGAATGTTTTCAAAAGGTATGTTTGAATAGCAAAAGAGGTAAGATCATTGAAACAAGTCAAGCTGAAACTCACTAAATTACATGTAGTCTTGCTATAGTCTTGACATCTTTCCTGCTCTTACCTTTTAATAGTATGACAATTTATCCAGTTTCAGTAGTTGTATTAAAATGTTGTGCCCCTGAAATGCAGCCACAAATGTGGCCGAGAAGTTGAAGGAATTTTGAATTGTCAGATAGTACATGGATCATTAACCACTTTCAGAAAGAAAGAGTCCAAAAATGGATTTTGACACAAGTAAAGTTAAGAACATGATTCATGAGCTTGTTCTAAAGACTCTCTCTGGGTTATTTAAAGTACCCAGATGGAATAGATTTTACCAGTTCATTTTTCTAAGCAAAGTCATATTTCTTGAAGGGCAGGAACAGTAAAGGGGAGCAGAGAGCAAGACGCCAGTTTTACATTACAGTAGTTATTAAGATGTGATATTTCACAATTTAAAATAATTTTAAAGCATAGTGTTATGGGCTGGCTTGTTTTCTAAAATTCAGATGTTAAAGCCCTAATGCTTAGAACCTCAAAATGTGACGCTATTTGGAGATAGGGCCTTTAAAGAGATAATTAAGCTTAAAGGAGATTATTAGAATGGGCCCTAATCCACTGTGACTGGGTCCTTCTGAGGAGGAGATCAGGACAAACAGGGAGACCCCAGGGGCCCAGGTACTGAGAGGGGTAACTGTGAAGAGGCAGCAAGGGCGCAGCCTTCTGCACACTAAGGAGAGAGGCCTCAGGGAAACCAGCCCCGCTGGCACCGATTCTGCTGTTTAAGACCCGCAGTCTGTGTTTTGTTTGTGTGTTCGTTTGTTTTATGGCAACTCTAGCAAACTGGTGCAATGATCCAAAAAATATTCTATTGCAAGCCTGTTCTAAATAGTAAACCCTGCATTTTTTAGTACAATTATGTCAACATCAAGTTATTTTATCTGTAAGGAATGCTATGGTCTGAATGTTTGTGTCCCCCTAAAATTCATATTTTGCAGTTCTAATGCTCAAGGCGATGCTATTGGGAGTTGGGGCCTTTGAGAAGTGACTATGTCATGAGGGTGGAGCCCTCACAAATGGGATTAGCATACAAGAGGCCCCTTGCATTTCTGCCCTGTGAGGACACAGCAAAAAGATGTCTGTCTGTGAACAGAAAGGGGGCCCGCAGATGGAATTTGTTGGCACCTTGGACTTCCCAGCCCCAGAATGTGAGAAATGAATATCTGTGGTTTATAAACCATCCAGAGTACAGTATATTGTTACTGCAGCCCAAACAGATGTAGACAAGTGATAACTTATAACAATTGTGGGATTTTTTTTGTATAACCAATTAAAAAGTGAGTTCCATATATGTCTTCAATTTTCAAGTATTTACCTTGTAATCAATTTAGAATGTAGAATTTAAATAATTTTCTATACATGTCTATACCTTCACTATAACAGGAATGATTGAAATGTGATGAAACAATGAGGTTAGGAAAATTACATACATGCAGATATGAAATTCTAACTTTTCTTAACAAAAAGTAGTACTTTTATGTGGAAGTAGAACCCTGGATTAGAGGTAGAAGAAATAGACTTAGTATTATTTTAAAAACATTTGCTTGTCTTCCTGGACCTCTCCCTTCAGCAGTACATCAAAGAACTATATACAATTATCTCTAATATTCTAAAATAGGATAGGCAGGAAAGCACATTTTTTCATTTATCTTTTTTAAAATTCTTTAACCATTTTGAAGACCTGACTTACAATTAAGATAATTATAAAATAATAGCTAACATTTATTATTTACTTCATATGTATCATGAGTAACCAGTAGGTAATATTATTCCAATTTTATATCTAAGATAATTATGGTACAGAGAAATAACTTGCTTGAGATGTCAGCTTACTAGAATTCAACCATAAACAATCAGATTCGAGAGTCCAAACTCTTAGCTTCTATCGTTTATTGAATAATATTTAAAATAGTCTTATTTAAATTTTTAGATATCAATTGAAATGATTAATTTGCATACAGACTAGATACACTGTAGGTCAAATTTACCCCTGGCAACCTTAGAAATAGCATGTTGTAAAAGCCATGCTTAGTCAGCCTGTAAAGCTGATTGAAACAAACACCTTAAGGAGTTTCCCTCTGCAGATTATAAGAAATAATGCCTTTAGTATTCTTTTCATTTTCATGTAGTTTTTCTTTCCCTTATTATCCAATTTAAGTATTTCTTCTTATATTCATAGCTCAGGAGTAGAATTTTTCACCTCCTCTTCACTTCATATATATTAGGTCCCAAGTTTGTTGAAATTGTTTTTTTTACCTTATGTTACTTGAATTGGTTTCTCTCTCTCTTACCTTATAAGTTGAAATACTGTTTTCTGACTGTTTTCCCCGAGGTTCACAGCCAATATTTCCATGTTCCTGAGATTACCAATCATATAGCAAATTTTCCCTCTGTGTCTCTGGCTTCTCAGTCAGCCCACATTATCTATCACTTCCTTCCTTTTATAACATTTGCCATTTGGCTTAAATATTGATAATCCTGTCCTGCAGCTTCATTCAGGGATCTTGTTTCAAATTGCTCAGATTCTGCCATTTACAACAGATGAAATTC
The DNA here is from genome assembly GCF_030020395.1 of Manis pentadactyla. Classification (NCBI taxonomy): domain Eukaryota; kingdom Metazoa; phylum Chordata; class Mammalia; order Pholidota; family Manidae; genus Manis; species Manis pentadactyla. The sequence goes on from NC_080020.1 coordinate 38,553,688, forward strand.
CTGTCTACTGGGATTTTCGACTGTGAAATCTATACTTAGGTTGCCTAAGGGATACCAGATAAATGTCTGCTAAAATGCATCATTTTGTATCCTGAAAGTATGATTTGAATATAGATTTTTCTGGAATACTATGACTACTTTGATTATTCTGTCAGTAGCACATGATTTTTCATATTTCATACTTTTCCCTCTCTTAAAAAAATGGCACAGTCTTAACCTAAATGTGAGCTTCTGAACTTGTGGGACTGGGCATTGTGTCATTAATGTGCATTTTATTGACCGGTTTTTTATTTGCAGTTTTTTTTCTTCTTACAGGACTGTAGATATGGGAGCTCCTGAAGGTCTAGATCTATGGCTTCTAAATTTATATCTCTAGCCAAGATCCCTCCTCTGAGACTACATACTTATATCAAGTAGCCTATGCATATTTTGCTGGTGGGTATCTTAATAATAACTCAAATTCAACCTCTCTGACACCAAACTTAAAATCTTCAGTGTAAACTCAAATCCACTTGTTTAGTGTTCCATCTCTTACTTAATGGGACTATGATTCATCTTATTGAACAAGTCTAGAATATAGGAATCAACTTTGAATCTTTAATAAATATCTATTGCATTCATTCAGTCCTTTTTACACTTGCTCTACAACCTCTAGTCCCATCTAAACTACTACATTTGCCTCCTTATTGAGGTCCCCCATTTACTTGGCCATGTCACCATGACTCAGAAATTTTTTACCCTAAAGCTAAAGCAAATTTAACTTAAATGTGACTTAATTATATGCCTACATACAATTCTTCAATGATTCCTTATTGAGCCTAGAATAAAGAACAAAATCCTTACTGTAGGCTCTAGTCCCTGCTTATGCTGGGAAGACAACCTTTCCAGCTTCATGTCACACTCTTTGCCCCTCATAATTTGTTCATTTATCTTAGCCTTTTTTTCTTCTTCTTCTCTTTTTTTTTTAACCTGGCTGTGATGCTGCTGCTGATCCCAGCACAGGACCACACTTTGAAGAGCAAGGCCCTACACACCAGGAAATGGCTGAGGAAAATAAATGCCCAGAAGACAAACAATACTAACAATAATAATAACAGCTAACACTTAAGTAGCATCTACTGTGTGCCAGACTCTGATCTAAGCACTTTAATATTTTAAAATTTAAGGTTCATAATTTTTCTGCAAATGAATCACTTCTACTCAAGGCTGTAATCTGTCTCCCATAGTGGCCTTTATGCTGGTACACCCCATGGAACCACTTTTGCTCAGTTTGTGATTATTTATGCAAAAAAAAATAGCATTCAGAAATTGAAATTTACATAAATAATCTTAGACAAATTTGGGCTGAATTGTTCCCTGGAAAATAACTTTTCTCCTTTATTGTAAAGGTGAAAATATTCATTATATGTTATTCATAAAAATGCATAGTTGAATATGTATATTTCCCACTATTCCACTGCCCAGATATTACTTTATTCACTTTAGGGTGCATGAACTGTTCTTTTCCTTTTTACCTTCTGACCCCCTTCACCAATTTACAATGTTTTGACTGTTATTCAGGGTTTATACATGTGTGTGTGTATATATATATATATATATATATATACTTAAGAATATATATATATTTAAAATTAATATATATTTAAAAATTTGATCACTGTCTTTATGGAACTTATAGTTAAATAGAAATTTTATATTAATATTGAGACTACTTCCAGCCCTTTGAAAATTGGAAAATTATTCAGTACAAAAACCACTCAATATTTCTTACAAAATCAATGTCTGTTTTTCTAAAGCAGATGTCTTCTTACTGAATACAGGCCTTCTTAGTGTTTCTAGCATAATTAGAAGCATAGCATATTTAAATATTGCTTCACTGTGATTTGTCCTGCATCTGTCTGCCTTCTAAAAGAAAGTATGTTTTACTGTTACTGACCGGGGACTATCAGTCATGATGGAAAAGCTTACCCAAACTACCAAAAACAAAATAACCAACACTGTGTCTTCATGGGGCGAGAGACAAGGGGAGAGAGACAATGAAAACTAAACATAATATTTGGTGCATGTTGGAAGGTGAGATGGGCTATGGAAAAAAATATTATTAAAATAATGCAGATATAAAGTCCATTCATGTAAAAAGCAGAGCAGAATAACAGGAGGAGACAGTCTGGGGAACCTGGCAGTTTGCAAATTTAAAGAGAGTAACTAAGGTAAGACTCAGTAAAGTGGTGACTTTTGAGTAAAACCTCAAGAAGTGAAAAAGGCAGCTATGTGGAATCTTGGAGGATTCCAGGCAAAGGGAATAGCCAATGCAGAGCCTGTGGAGGGGAGGACCCAGAAAGTTTGAGAAAGAACAAGGGGGCCACTGTGCCCAGAATGACATGAACAAGAAGATGAGAGTAGGAAAGGGATTCAGAGAGGTGAGGGGCTGGGGTTGGGAGAGGGAGAGCATGTAGGGCCTTGTAGGCCGCTGGGAGAACTTGGACTTTGAATCAGAGTGAAATGGGGGAAACCATTGCAGAGTGCTAAGAGGTGATATGACCTTACCTATACTTTAAACTCAGTTTTTTCTGTGGGTAAACAGACTCTGGTGGCAATAAAGAGGGCAGCAGGGAAACTACAGAGGAGATGACTGCAGTCATTCTAGTAATCCTAGAGAGATGATGATGACTGTGATCAGGGTGCAGGCACACTGGCAGTGAAGGTGTGAAAAGTGGTCAGATTCTGGAGACAGACATGCACATACACAGTAATCTTTTTTCTCTTACATTCTATTATGAAAAATTCAAGTGTAAAAATTTAGACGAGTAAAATAAATATTAATTACCCAGCTTCTAGATCTAGCAGTCTTTATATTTTGTCATATTTATCTTTGGGGAGTATTCGAAAGTAGTAGGCATGATATCTCTTCATCTTGCCATATTTAAGCATGAAAAAATTAAGAATTTTGTAATATTACTTAATATCCAGTTATTTTAAAATTTTGTGAGTTATTCTAAAAATATCTTTTACAGTGTGTGTGTGTGTGTGTGTGTGTGTGTGTGTGTGAGAGAGAGAGAGAGAGAGAGAGAGAGAGGGAGATTCCAAGTCTGGATTTAATCTGGGTACATGTAGTATATTTGAGTGTTAATCTCTTTTTTAGTTCAGAATAGTTATTTGTTGTTACATTCCTTTAAAAATTTGGAACATTGATCTTTAAGAAAGTTACCCATATTAAACTTGCCTGATTGTTATTCATATTACTATTTAACTTTTCCTATACTTCCTGTAAATTGGAAGTTAGATTAAATGTCTTTATTTAGATTCAGGTTAAATATTATTGACAAGGAGACTTCATCAATATAACCAGGGACTTGATAATGTAACATTTTAAGGAGCACATAATGCTGTAATACCAATTATTAGAGATACTATGAATAGTCAGAGGTCACTGGAAATAATTCATTCATTTTGTTTATCTGTTTGACAGTTATTTTGTGTCCATTGTTTTGAATTTTAAGGGTTTTTAATTTTTTTGAATTTATAAAACATTTTCATGCTTCAAAAGTCAAAAGTAAATGAATAAATATGCTTAGAGAAGTCTTCCATCTCTATCTGTTCTACTCTGTACTCTTAGACCTATATAGACCACAGGTTGACAAAATTGGTAAAGGACTAGAGATTAAATACTTTAGGCATTATAGCCCACATGGTCTGTTTGGCAATTACTCAACATTGCTGCCAGAGAGAGAAAGCAGACACAGAGTATACGCAAACAAGTGGGTGTGGCTGTGTTAAAGTTATCAACCTTAAAAATAAAACAGTTCTTTTACTAGCAAAATGAATTTATTTGGGTGTCTTTCCAGTGGGTTTCAGCCCTGGGCAAGTTTGCTATGGATTCAGTGTGACCAAAGAAATTGACAGCAAAACATTCTTGGGGTGAAAGGGTTATACCCAACTTTATTTCCAGGTGGCAGGTCAGTCACTAAAATCCCATTCACTCAGAGCGAGTCTGCATGCAGCAAGCCAGTCTCTGCCTCTGGGACCCTCTGCCTGCACAGCCATCCCCCCCAGTCATCCTCTGGGACTCTGTCCTTGGCACTGCCACCACTCCAGCCTCTGCTCTCCTGAAGCCTTGCAGCCTTGCCACCTTGTGGTGCCCAGAGCACTCAGCGGAGCTCTTTTTATAGAGTCAACAGCCATGTAGTGCCCACAGGTGTGCAGTGAGCTAGTCAACCAGAGCCAGGTGAGAATCCTGGCCACAGAAACTCGCATTTTATCCACACTTGGTCAACAGTGAACCCTGCCGACTTTGTCAATTGTCTTTTCAATGGGTTTCAGCCCCCGGCAAGTTCGCTATGGATTCAGTGTGACCAAAGAAATGACAGTAGAATGTTTCTTTGGGGGTGAAAGGGTTTATTACCCGAATTGTTCTCCCAGTGGTAGGTCGAGCACTAGCGTCTCTTCCTCCACCCAGAGCACTGGGCCGAACTCTCTATATAGCGCAATAATAGCTATTGCCTACAGGTGTGGAAGCACTAGTCTAGCAACAGGCCAGTTACAACATAAAGTGGTTTAAATTCAATGAGGATCCTGGCCATAGGAACCCCAACTTCCCCACATTGGGTATAGCAGAGGAATTGCAATTCAAGACATGCCAGTTATGGTGAACCATAGGTAAGCCTGAAGAGACAAGGGGAAGTTCAGATTTTATTAGGTTTTTGATGGAAACTGGGAAGAGTTGTTTTGAATATTCACTGGAGAAGAATAAGAGTTCGAGGTTTCATGTATTCTCATTGGCTGTAAGCAGTGGTTACTATGTTGTTTCTGGGGCAGAAAAGGATGATCCTTTTTCTTAAAAGCAGGAGATGTAACTCCTATGTGAGCAATGTTCTTGCTTGTCAAAATATTTATCTTCCCTCTTCCTGTTGGTTATGCAGGCTGCAGTGAGAGGTATGTGTGTAGGAACTCCCCCTTCAGGGCTTCCTGACTCCACTTTAAATGAGGTTTCCTTTATTTATTTTCATATTCTGCCTTTTGATCAAGATATTTCCTCAAAAGCAGTCCTAGTCAAGAGTCAGAATTTTTGCATTTAGTGGCTTTGTCCCTCACTGCCATGAAGGACTTTTCCTGGTTGTCCTGTCCTACACCAGAGGGAAAGTAAACAGATTTGAAACCCTTGAGGCCACGTTTGAGTAAGTAGGAAGGGTAGGAGGGAAAACTCTCAGGCACCTTATACCTAAAGTCTTTATCTTTTCAAGGTGTTAAGCCTTGGAGATCATTTTAAATCACCCTATTTGGTACATAGCTTCTGCAGAGGTTTGACATGCAGTAGGTAGAAAGTTTAAAACTGATTATACAAAATAACACGAGGAGCAGAATAATGACCCTAGTTTGTAGAACAGTCCCAAACCAAGAGCCCACATCTGAAAGAAACCAGCTAAATAGATCAAAGCCCCATGGATTGCTAGGTGGAATTCATTGTAGCCAATATGCTTGTTCCCTAATCTTATGTAATTGGTTTTTTACTTCTCCAAAGGAATTTATCCATGTGCAACAGGTGCTATTCACTATTTTACAAACACCTCCTTGTTCAGCAAGGAGATAATCAAGGGTTGTGTGGTTATGCAAAAATATTTTAACCAATGAGTTAAGTGATTACGTTGGCGCTGTTACTGTTTTGACAGTAGAGTTGGCTTGCTCTCCTAATGGTAGGGGGAGATTTCTGATCATGTGTTCATTGGCAATTACTTTGATCCTCAGAAGGAAGTCTCTCCCTTTGGAGGCAAACCAGAGTCAGGTGCACATCCTGAAAGTTCCCATTTAAGGTGGCCATAGAGGATCAATGGGCTTGGCCAATGGAAGGCTTCTGATTTGTTATGGATGTTACCAGGGAAAACTAAATATCCTAATAAGCATTGACCTCTGATTCTCTACCTATCTTGTCATGTGCCCAAGGGAAATGTTGTGCACTGAAAGTAAGAATCAAATCGACAGAATGCAGAGACCTCCAACTAAGGTCTGGTTACTGATGTATTCATTAGCTAGAATTTCCTGAATGATCCTTTCAGTCGTGAACTGGAGGAGTGGGATGACAGTCTGTGAGAGGCCATCCTTTTGTAAAGGGATCTTTTCTAAAAACCTTACAAAAAGCTGTAGTATGTATTTTTCTCTTGGGTGCACAGAGTCAGATCACCCTTAGATAAGGAAAAGAACATTGGGGAGCGAAGACTGTATGATCGGTAAAGATGGAGGGATTCAACTGAGCTACACCACCAATAGCTGGGGAAAGATTGAAACAGGGTAAGGGCACACGTGGTTGTAATAGCCTCACCCGATTGGCAACACACATAGGATTGTGGGTAGAATGGGCAGTGATATTTGGGACTAAAGAGGAATCAGTTACAGGCAAGACCAAGGGGTCTCAGACATTGAGAACAGATTGGAGTTTCTGCTGACAGAGTCACCAGGTTTCCCGCTTTGGCAACAGACAGAAACGTGAATCAAAGTATTGTCTCCCCAAGAGAAAGAGGAAAAACAAGGTAAGAAGCTGTGGCAGACAGAAAGTATGCAGACCTGGTCTGGTCATCTTGGGAAGTATGTCTCTTTCAGCTGCCATTTGCTTCCCTTCCTGGAAATCATTACTTTCAGGTCACCAGATAGTGTGCAGGTCCAGCCAGGGTTTGAGGCTTCCTTGGGTGTGACACGTGAACCCAAGAAAGAGTCTGTCCCTTGGAGACTGGTGGCTGAGAGTCGGTTAATAGTACCTGATAGAGGCCTTTCCAACAAAGTTGAAGAGAGTCTTTTGGGAGGTGTCTTTTTCAGCAGGCAAATCTCTAGGTTTATAAGGTATCTTTGTCTCCCTGGAGTGAGCTGTAAGAAGAGTTCTACAATGCATGGTTATTTTCAGCAGAGGCAATTAGGCCTTTGCAATATTGAAGCATGTCTATCTCCCTTGATCAGCTGTGGGTCAAAAGAAGCAAAGGACAGGTGTATTGGGTGTCCTCTAATTACCTCAAAGGATGAGAGGGTTTTCTTAATGATATAAAATTGACGTACAATATCCTATTAGTTTCACATGTACATCATAATGATCTGATATTTTTATATATTACAAAATGATCCCCAGGATAAATATAGTTACCATCTGCCACCATGCAAAGTTATTACAGTACTATTGACTATATCCCCTTTGCTTTACATTATATCCCCATGACTTATTTATTTTACAACTGGAAGTTTATACCTCTTAATCCCCTTTACCTGTTTTACCCACCCTCTTACAACTTCCACTCTGGTAACCAACAGTTTATTTCCTGTATCTATGAATCTGTTTTTTTGTTTGGTTTGTTCATTTGTTTTTTAGATTCCACATAGAAATGAAATCATATGGTATTTGTCTTTCTCTGACTTATTTCACTTAGCATAATACCCTGTAGGTCCATCCATGTTGTTGCAAATGGCAATATCCATTCATCTGTCAATGGACAGTAAAGTTGCTTCCATAACTTGGCTACTGTAAATAATGCTGCAGTAAACATAGGTGTGCATATATTTTTTTGAATTAGTGCTTTTGTTTTCTTCAGGTAAATTCCTAGAAGTGGTGTTAATTGAGTCTTAATGGTATCATTAGTACATTCACTTATTCCTGAAGACAGAAGGTGGTAGGCATAGTGAAAATGTTGTAAAACAAATAGCACAAGCTTATTGAAGTACCCGATCAGTAAAGTAAGTTCCCCAGTCACTATGAGATTGGAAAGGGTTGAGGGCAGGGGACTTCCCCAGCTAGGAATGATCCTTTTTGATAGGACCTTAACCATGAGGAAGCTCTGGCCTGTCTGCAAGGAGAACAAATTTTTAGTGAACTAATGCAAATAACTATATTCCAATGAGGAAAGTACTCAAGAATTTCTGAATTCTGGAGGATCAGGTAGCAAGAAAAAATACTCATTTCATCTTGTTTACAAAGATTTGTCCAAATTTCTCTGAGTCATGGAGAGCTTAAGAGAATAGTTTCTTTAAATCCAAGTAAGTGGTCTGATCTTAAAATTAACAGAGACCTGTATTCTAGAGTACTTGTCATTGTTGTTTCCATTCATTTCTCTGAGGATGAAATATATTTGTAAAAGCATCTGAGTAAAGCAATGTGTCTACAAATTACAAAAGACTTACATGCCTATTATTAAACATCTGATGAGAACTCATAATGGAATTAACAAGGGGATTTGCTTATTTTTGTGACATACACTTAAAAAATGATGACTAATTAACATCAGGACATATCAGATTTCCAGGAATTTCACACAAATCTGCAAATATATGCTAGGTATTACTTTTTTTATTATACTTCCATATCGTTTAACATTTTGTATTTTAGAAGTTTCTGTACACTAGTCAGAGAATACATTTTATTGTCTCTGAGAAGCTTGGAATCCTCTTTTAAGGGTGCCTCTTAAAGTGGATTCATCTGAAATAAAAATTCCCCACAATGGCAATGAGAGGGTTCAAATGAGGAAATGGAGGGTACCGAGGACGTGGAGACAGCTCAGAAGTGAAAGCAGGGGATGGAGTCAGAGGCACGGCCTCCATGCAAGACGGCCATTGCTTGCCAGGAGATAAGGAAGGAGGACGGGAACAAGACTGCCCCAAAACAAAGAGAGTAGGTTTGGGGAGAAAGAGGCCTCAAAACATTTTCGTCTTCCCTCAGTTATTAGTTTCTCTCAGTTAATTTAGAAATAGGATTTTATAAAGAGTTGATCTTGGAGTCCTGAATATATTTGGAAGCCTCCAGGTACCAATTAAAATAGACATCCCAGTCAGTCTGTTTCATTTTAGAGCCCTAGTCTTCTAATTTAGTTCTGAGAAAAACAAGTTGGAGGGTAAATAAGTTGCCGGACCCTTTTCCAATGTGAGTGGATACTCCCCCCACCCCACCCCTCCACAACACCAAGCAGTTCTCAGATACTAGCAAGGTGTTGGAGAATTTAACTCAGTTCTGACAATATCTACTCAGAGATAGCATCAAATTCCACAGTTTGAGGGCTTGGTCCTCTAAGACTGCCCCCCAGCCCCCACTTTAGATGCCAGTCACAATCCCCTGGCTCTTACTTTTCCTTTTGACCAACTGGCTACAGATTGGTGATTACAATGACCTTCTCCTCAGGTTCAATTAATTTGCTAGAGCATCGCACAGAACTCAGGGAAACTTAATTACATTTACCAGTTCACTGAAGGATGTGATGAAGTGTGCAAGTAAACAGCCAGATGAAGAAACACATAGGATGAGGCCACAAACAAAGGAATGCCTGTTTTCTTATGAGCTTGGGGCCTGGCTTGGCACATGAAGGTGTTCTTTTTCCCCAAGCATGGAAGCTCTCTGAAAAAGGAAAAGGACCAAAAAGCTCTCCTCTTGAGTTTTTATGGAAGCTTCATGACATAGTCTCCCCTCCCTGGAGGCTGGACTGCGGAACTGAAAGTCCCAACCCTCTAATCACATGGCTTGTCCCCCTGGGCATTCAGCTCCTCCCCTTGGGTAGGAGCCAAAAGTCACCTTCATTAATAACAGGATATCCATTTACCTTTATGGCTCTGAAGCATTTTCAGGCAATGTGCATGAAGACCAAATATATCTGAGAAATATATTTTGGTCATCTGAATGACTGAATATATTTCATATAAATCATTATATGGCAGGGAGATCGAAAGTTCCCATAATGGCCATTGCGGTTTTAAACTAATTTTGGTTAAATTGGTCCATTTAGTTTAAAAAGCACATGAGAAAGGGCCATAGTTTCTAAATATGAAACTGGCTGTGGGCCCAGAAGGCAGACTCTCCTGAGATAATTTAGAAGATTGGGATCCCATTACCCTACTCAAAACCAGAGGTTAAGAAAAGTGAACACTCTCCAGAAAGGATGAGGCCCTTAAACAAAAGGGCTCCTGTGGCTGCTTCACTTGATTCTGATTGTTATTAGTTCTTCTGGGGTTCCTTTCCACCAGATCCCACTTCTGATCACTATGCAATATCAACCTTAAAATAAAACAGCCAGTTCTTTTACTAGCAAAATGAATTTATTTGGGTACAGCAGAGGAATTGCAATTCAAGACATGCCAGTTATGGTGAACTATATAGGCAAGCCTGAAGAGACAAAGGGAAGGTCAGATTTCATTAGGTTTTTGGGGGAAACTGGCAAGAGTTGTTTTGAGTAAGTGTTCCTTGGAGAAGGATAAGAGATTGAGGTTTCGTGGCTTCTCATTGGCTGCAAGCAGTGGTTACTGTGTTGTTTCTGGGGCAGAGAGGGATGGTCCTTCTTTTTCTTAAAAGCAGGAGATGAAATTCCTATGTGAGCAATGTGTCCTTGCTTGTCAAATTGTTTATCTTGTTGCTTCTTGCTGGTTATGCAGGCTGCAGTGAGTGGTATATGTGTAGGAGCTCCCCCTTCAGGGCTTCCTGACTCCACTTTGAATGAGGTTTCCTTTATTCATTTTCACACAGAACCATTGAATTTATAAAAACATGCAGCAGGCTGTATTTGGCTTATGGACCATAGGTTACTGAATTTTGCTATAGATAACTATTTTTTTTAAATTATCTTCTGCTTTAGTCTTCCTGTGTTCTTTTCGTGTTCTATTTTTCTTCCTTAAACAAAAATAGCATAGTATACACTGTGTTTTGAACTTTGTTAATTTTATTTAAATCATACACACACAAACACCACATCCATACATGATGTCTTCCTCATTCTTTATAACTATAAAGCATTTCATTATGCTGTGTATATGCCATAATTTATCCAACCAACTCCTACTGGTGGGCTTTTGAATGGTTCTCAATCTTTGGTTACTGAATAATTCTGGCTTATGAGATATATATATTTGTGTATGTGTATTTAACAAGAATTTATATATATATATATTAGCAAGAATTTATATATGTATATCCAATTTAGATTCCTAGAAATAGAATTACTGGACCAAAACATAAACATCTGTAATTCTGCTTAGTATTGCAAAATTCCTCTCCACATAGGCTGTGCCCTTTTGCACTCCTAATGTCAAATATATGAACATGGCAGTTTTCCATAGCCTTGCCAACAGACTGTTCTGTCAAGCTTTTGAACTTTTGCCAACATGATACATGAGAAATAGTATTGCAGTGTAGTTTTAATTTTCATTTATCTCATTATGAGTGAAATTGGCCATCTTCTCGTACATTGAAGGATGATTAGCTGTCCTATCTCTGTCAACTGTTCTCTTTGCTCTCTTTTTGAGCGGGTTTCAGGATGTATTTTCAAAGTAGAGTCAGCAGGGCTTCCAAACAGAGGTGTTGGTGTGTGAAAAAATAGGGAAGTCAAATATAACTGTAAGGTTTTGATAAAGATGAAGCTGTCTTGGAGTGGGGAAGGGTGTAATTAGAGCAGGGTCAGGTCATCAGGTCAAGGGACTGAGAATGTAGTTTTGGCCATTATTGTGTTAATTCTGTCTGCTAGACCTCCAAATGGAGAAATGGAGAGGCAACTGGACATATGAATCTGGATATGATAGAGAGGCTTGTGCTAGAGACAGAGGCTGGGCATCATGGTGGGTAGAGATGCTAGTGAATGCCATGAGACTGATGAGGTCACAAAGGTACACATCACTGTGGGTAGAGGTGGGAAGAAACCAAAGGATTAAGTCCTCAGGCCTTGACATTAAAGGTTAAAGAAGAGGAAGCTCCAGTAAAGCTTCAGTGAGGCAGAGAAAAACCAGGAGAATGTGGTGCCCTGAAGCCAAGTGGAGACAATTTATCCAAGAGAAATGAATGAATAAGGCAAGTGTTAAGTCCAGGAGAATGAGGGTAGATAATTTAACATTGACAAGTTGGAAGTTCTGTTCTCCCCTAAGTCACTCTGGAGCTTCAATTCAAAGCCTCCACTCCCAATTTTGCCTGGCTGGCTCTTTGTCACCTACAAAATTGATTTGCATGGTGAAACCTTATCTAGATTCCCAGACAGGAATAGGGCTATCATGTGCTCTCTCTGCCCCCAGAGTTTTGCTGTATAGAATTTATTGTTCTTTTAAAACTAGAATAGGAGCTCCTTGAGGGCAGGAGCTATGCTCATCTTTTTTTGCAACTGAATTACAAGATGTCTTTGTAATTACAAGGTGCTTTTGCAGCTGAATTTGAAATATAAACAAATATTTGTTGGATAAATGTTATTATGTCAGTGTGTCCTGTTGTATATCATCCTGAAGCATAATTTCTCATTTTTATTTTTATTCATTTAGAAATTTCAAACCCATTTTTCATAAAAAGAAATTACACATATATGTGTATATGTGCATTTGTGTGTGTGTGTGTGTGTATGCTGGATGTTTTAATGATGTCAAAATGATGCCATTTTTGTGTGAGTTGCCATTGGGAAATACTGATAGCTACATGACATAGGTAGAAAATGGTTTGATCAATAAAAAGGGTGTAAGGAAATGAGCAAATCTGTGCACAGCTCATTTTGTGGATAAGAAAACATCTTTTTAAAGAAATATCTATGCAGATCTTCCTGGAAAAAAATAAAAGAATTGCTTCACCTGTTATTTGACAAAAGCATTGGCTTGTTTGTAAATAGAATAGTAATGCCACCATGATCTTCCAGGTAGTAAAATCTGGCCACTTATGACATAACAACGCACACAACACATTTTTAACTTGAAAGTCACATTCCTAATTTTAACTGTTGGAGGAGTAGTGTTTTAGGGAGTCATGGGGAGATGAAGGTAAAAGAATGTATGAAAGCAGGAGATTTAATGTAGTGAAATGCCCTGAGACTTCAGAAAAAAAACAATTAATGTTGAGTGGGATGAGAGAATATGAATTATATAATCTAGATGTTTGTTTGAGATGGATAAGACTGGCCTCATTGACATGGGACCTGTACACTTGCACAGGACCCGCATTTAGAAATCCTCTATGCTTGGTTTAGTGCTCCACTATTGCCACCTTTAAGTTCTTAAGAATACTTGAACAAAGTGCCCTGCAATTTCATTTTGCACTGGGCCTAATTGCTAGGGGTCTATGTTTATTATAGTAAAAGGTTAATAAAGGAGAAAGAGTACTTTTCAAAAATAAGGGTATTAGACATGAACTCCAGCAGCACATTGCAACTCATATCTCTTCACTCTCATCTGTCACCTGCCTTCCAGACACTAATTCATTAGTACCAAAATAATATTGAGTCTGTGAAGGTGTAATTTATAATATCTACATCTACCTACCTATATGCATTTTAATTACTGGGTTCTGATTTCCACAGCTTGATCAATGCTGCAATGCTAATGGTTATAAGGACCCCAGATTCATTTCTTCATAAGGTAGTTATGCAAATGAAATCAAATGACATAGGAGGAGAAAGGCAGAAAGAAAATGAACATGAACAAAGCCCTAGTAACCTGTGTAAATTGCTTAGTACATTAGTTTTGCTTCGTTGTTATACTCCACAAATGAGGGAAATCATTTGGCACTTGTCTTTCTCTGCCTGGCTTATTTCACTGAGCATAATGTCCTCCAGCTCCATCCATGTTGTTGCAAATGATAGGATTAGTTCCTTTCTTATGGCTGAATAGTATTCCAATGTTTATATGTTCTACTTCTTCTTTATCCATTCATCTACTGATGGACACTTAGGTTGCTTCCTTATCTTGGCTATTGTAAATAGTCCTGCAATAAATACAGGGGTGCATATGTCTTTTTGAATCTGAGAATTGTTTTCTTTGGGTAAATTTCTAGGAGTGGAATTCCCAAATCAAATGGTATTCCTATTTTTAGTTTTTTGAGGAACCTCCATATTGCTTTCCACAATGGTTGGTGCATGGGGGGGTACTCAATAGCAAGGTTGAATATAATAAACACATTGTTTTTTCTTGTGAAACCTTCATAAGAGTGTGTATCAATGATACCTTAATAAAAAAATTGCTTAATACAGCTCTTTTCTATCATAACCTCCCCAGGTGGCCTTGAGACTTCCAGATTCTCTAAGACAGTAACTTTGATGCCCTTAACCAAGCTTCTAAGTGTTCATTAGTATTTCTGCATAGTCAGAATTGCCACTGTATGGTTAATATCTATAGTCAGAATTTGTTTAGCTACTATATATCTTGCACACAAATGAAAAACAGTAAAGAAATTATAAGTAGTTGAGGCATTCTATCCCTACATGGAACATGATAGATGTTGCTCATTTTAGCAAGAATTGATCGTTAAAGTTATGTCAGAGGCATTGTCCAATTGTAGCTTATTTTAAAATTTAAATGATTTCAGGTGGTTTTCATTAACTCTAGCTAAACATTCTCAGTATTAACACAGTACACAGCACATTTAGACAATTATTCATGTAGTGGCATGACAAAAAATATATAACCCATTTCTCATAAAAAACAATCATGTATAGTCAACTGATCTATAAAAGAGGAGCAGAGGCAATTCTATGGAGAATGGATAATCTTTTCAACAAAAGCTACTGGAACGACCTCCAAAAGAAAGAAAAAAAATAATACAGACAATAACTTTACACCTTTCATAAACATTAACTCAAAAAGGATTAGGGACATAAATGTACAACAAAACTTTAAAACTCCTAGAAGATAACACAGTAGAAACATTCTGCTCTGTGAAGGCCACTATTAAGAGCCTGAGAAGAAAAACTGCAGACTGGGCAAAAATATTTACAAAACACCTATATGGTACAAGTGTATCTGAAAGGGCAAAGAATTGTTAAAACTCAACAATAAGAAAACACCCCAATTAAAAAGTGAGTAAAAGATATCACCAAAGAAGACATGAAATAGAAAATAAGCATGAAAAAGGATGATCAATATCATACGTCACTAGGGAATTGCAAATTAAATGGGACATCAGTACACTATTAGAATGGCTAAAATCTAAAACACTGACAGTAAATGCTGACAAGAATGTGGAGCAACAGGAACTCTCATGCATTGCTGGTAGGAATGCATAATGGTACAGCTGCTTTGGAAGGCAGCTTGGCAGTTTCTTATAATACTAAACATGGTCTTACCATTTCATAAAGCAATTATGCTCTTAGGTATTAACCTATAGGAGTTGAAAACTTGTGTCCATGTAAAATCTTTTACATAAATGTTTATAACAGCTTTATTTATAATTCCCCCAAATGAGGAGCAACCACAATGCCCTTTAATCAGTGAATAAATAAACTCTGGGTGTATATCGTGTGGTACATCCATACAATGGAACACTATTCAGTGATAAAAAGAAATGAGCCAGGATTTCTTGATAAAGCCATACAAAGACATGGAGCAGGCTTGGTTGCATATCACTAATTGCAAAGCCAGTTTGAAAGGGCTAAATATTGTATATGATTCTAACTACATGACATTCTGAAAAAAAGCAAAACTATGGAGAAAATATAAAGATCAGTGATCACCAAGGTTCAGGAAGTGGAGGGCGGGGAGGCATGAATAGGTAGAACACAGGATATTTTTAGGGTAGTAAAACTATTCTGTATGATACTGTAATTGTGGATATGTGCCATTGTACATTTGGCAAAACCCAAATGTGAACCCCATTGTAAACTATGAACTGTAATAACAGTAATGTATCATTACTGGTTCAGCAGTTTTAATAAATGTACCTCACTAATGCAAGATGTTAATAATAGGGAGAACTGTTGCTGGGATTGAGAACGATTGTGTATGGGTGGGTGGCAGGGGAAGGTGTATGGAAACCCTTTGTACTTTCTGCTCAATATTTCTGTGAATCTAAAACTTCTCTAAAAACTAAAATCTGTTCATAAGAAACAGTCATGGCAGTCTTCTAAGAAATTGTACCTCTTCGAGTTGATTATTTAGACTAGATGTTGTGAATTTTGGTGGCCATAGCATTAGATTTAATTCAATATGTATATTCTTAAAAATTGAAAATATATAAAAAAGAAAGTTGTATCTTAGGCATTAAAGTCAGAAACTGGAGTTTTGACCCTAGCCCTATAGTTTATTAGAATGAAACCAAGGGAAAGTACCAGTATTAATCAGCATCTGAAATTTGGATCAAGCCATGCTTGAAAATACTTGGACTTTTTATTTAGATAAAACAACAATTTTTTTTTCGGTCTTAAACTACTTTGGGTTGGATTTTCTGTTACTTACAAATGAAAGTTTCTTAGCCAATACAGCATACAACACAGGACATTTCTGAGAGTCAAATGAGAGAACACACAGCAACACTATTTAAACTGTTAAAAATGGAATGAAATATAAAACAATGTGACACTTCTGTACATTTTTGTGCCATCATCATTTTAAAGTATAATCTTTTACAATAATCAGACAAAGAGAAAGAAGTGGGATGTTACTTTTTTCTCACAAAGCAACTGCTGGGTGACTGTTTCTCCTCCACAAGAGGACAAAGAGTGAAAACCACCTGAGGAGGTTGTAGTCACTCCCAACTCAGTAAGCAGTCTCCTGAATGTGGAAAGAAGCGAAGAGGCTGGACTGCCTGGAGGCAAAATTGCTGTAGCTAGGAACATGGCCTCTCAGGTTCCTGGTACCTTGGTCTACTTGTGGATTTCAGATCCCCTCAGATAATGAGTAGATGGATTGTATACACAGGTGGGGGATGAAATCCACTCATGAGCAAAAGTTCCACTAGCTGTAGGATTATGTTTTTCACATGTTTCTTTTTTTTCTTATTTTTTTAATTAAGGTATCATTGATATACTCTCTTATGAAGGTTTCACATGAAAAACAATGCGGTTACTACATTCACCCATATCATCAAGTCTCCCCAAGACTCCATTGAAGTCACCGTCCATCAGTGTAGTAAGATGCCACAGAGTCACTACATGACTTCTCTGTGCTACACTGTCTTCCCCATGACCCACCACACACCATGTGCACCAATCATGATACCCTTCAATCCCCTTCTCCCTCCCTCCCCACCATCCTCACCCACCCCACCCCTTTGGTAACTGCTAGTCCCTTCTTGGACTCCGTGAGTCTGCTGCTGCTTTGTTCCTTCAGTTTTGCTTTGTTATACTCCACAAATGAGGGAAATCATTTGGTACTTGCCTTTCTCCATCTGGCTTATTGCACTGGGCATAATACCCTCTAGTTCCATTCATGTTGTTGGATATAGTAGGAACTGGTTTCATCTTATGGCTGTATATGCACCACTTCTTCTTTATCCATTCTTCTACTAATGGACACAGGTTGCTTCCATATCTTGGCTATTGTAAATAGTGCTGTAGTAAACATAGGGGTACATATGTCTTTTTGAGTCTAAGAACTTGTTTTCTTTGGGTAAATTCCTAGGAGTAGAATCCCGGGTAAAATGGTATTTCTATTTTTAGTTTTTTGAGGAACCTCCATACTGCTTTCCACAATGGTTGAACTAATTTACATTGCCACCAGCAGTGTAGGAGGGTTCCCCTTTTTCCGCATCCTTGCCAGCATTTGTTGTTCCTAGTTTTTTCAATGTTGGCTATCCTAACTGGTGTAAAGTGATATCTCATTGTGGTTTTAATTTGCATTTCTCTGAAAATTAGTCATGTGGAGTATCTTTTCACATGCCTGTTGGCCATCTGAATTTCCTCTTTGGAGAATTGTCTGTTCAATCTTCTGCTCATTTTTTAATCAGGTTATTTGCTTTTTGGGTGTTGAGGCATGTGAGTTCTTTATATATTTTGGATGTTAACCCCTTGTCAGATATGTCATTTACAAATATATTCTCCCATATGGTAGGATGCCTTTTTGTTCTTCTGATAGTTTCCTGTGCTGTACAGAGGATTTTTAGCTTGATGTGGTCCCATTTGTTCATTTTTGCTTTTGTTTTCCTTGCCCAGAGAGAAGCATTTAGAAAAATGTTACTCATGTTTATATTCAAGAGATTTTTGCCTATGTTTTCTTCTAAGAGTTTTACAGTTTCATGACTTACATTCAGGTCTTTGATCCATTTCGAGTTTACTTTTGTGTATGTGGTTAGAAAATAACCCAGTTTCATTCTCCTACATGTAGCTGTCCAGTTTTGCCAACACCAGTTATTAAAGAAGCTGTCCTTTCCCCATTGTATATCCATGGCTCCTTTATTGTATATTAATTGACCATATATGCTTGGGTTTATATCTGGGCTCTTTAAGTCTGTTCCATTGATGTATGTGTCTGTTTTTGTTCCAGTACCAAATTGCCTTGATTACTGTGGCTTTGTAGTAGAGCTTGAAGTTGGAGCACCGAATCCCCTTGCTTTATTCTTCCTTCTCAGGATTGCTTTGGCAATTCGGTCTTTTGTGGTTCCATATGAATTTTAGAATGATTTTCTCTAGTTCATTGAAGAATGCTGTTGGTATTTTGATAGGTATTACATTAAATCTGTGGATTGCTTCAGGCAGGATAGCCATTTTGGCAGTATTAATTATTCCTATCCATCAGAAAGGGATGTATTTCCATTTATTGGTATCTTTAATTTCTCTCAAGAGTGTCTTGTAGTTTTCAGGGTATAAGTCTTTCACTTCCTTTGTTAGGTTTATTCCTAGCTATTTTATTCTTTTGATGCAATTATGAGTGGAATTGCTTTTCTGATTTCTCTTTTTGCTAGCTCATTGTTAGTGTATAGGAATGCAACAGATTTCTCTATATTAATTTTGTATCCTGCATCTTTTCTGAGTTCAGATATTCTTGTAGTATTGGGTTGGATTCTTTAGGGTTTATTATATACAATATCATGTCATCTGCAAACAGTGACAGTTTAACTTCTTCCTTACCAATCAGGATGCCTTTTATTTCTTTGTGTTGTCTGATTTCCATGGCTAGGACCTCCAGAACTATGGTGAATATAAGTGGGGAGAGTGGGCATACTTGTCTTGTTCTTGATCTTAAAGGAAAAGCTTTCAGCTTCTCACTATTAAGTATGATGTTGGCTATGGGCTTGTCATATATGGCCTTTAGTATGTTGAGGTATTTTCCCTCTATACACATTTTATTGAGAGTTTTTATCATGAATGGGTGTTAAATTTTGTCAAATGCTTTTAAAGAATCTATGGAGATGATCATGTGGGTTTTTTTTTTTTTTTTTAATAATTATTTTTTATTGAAGGGTAGTTGACACACAGTATTACATTACATGAGTTTCAAGTGTACAACACAGTGGTAGAACATTTATATACATAATTCTAGGTTCCAGCTATCACCCTACCAGGCTGTTACAATATCTTGACTATATTCCTTATGCTATACCTTACATCCCGGTTACTAATTTATTTTACCATTGGAAGTCTGTCCTTTTTTTTTTTTTTTTTTTTTTTTTTTTTTTTTTTGTGAGGGCATCTCTCATATTTATTGATCAAATGGTTGTTAACGACAATAAAATTCTGTATAGGGGAGTCAATGCTCAATGCACAATCATTATTCCACCCCAAGCCTAATTTTTGTCAGTCTCCAATCTTCTGAGGCATAACAAACAAGTTTTTACATGTAGAACAAATTCTTACATAATGAATAAGTTACATAGTGAACAGTACAAGGGCAGTCATCACAGAAACTTTCGGTTTTGCTCATGCATTATGAACTATAAACAGTCAGTTCAAATATGAATACTCATTTGGTTTTTATACTTGATTTATATGTGGATACCACATTTCTCTCTTTATTATTATTATTTTTAATAAAATGCTGAAGTGGTACGTAGATACAAGATAAAGGTAGAAAACATAGTTTAGTGTTGTAAGAGAGCACATGTAGATGATCAGGTGTGTGCCTGTAGACTATGTGTTAATCCAAGCTAGACCAGGGCAATAAAACATCCACGTATGCAGAAGATTTCTCTCAGAACGGGGGGGTGAGGTTCTAAGCCTCACCTCTGTTGATCCCCAATTTCTCACCTGATGGCCCCCCTGCGACTGTGCCTGTCTTAGGTTGTTCCTCCCTTGAGGAATCTTACCCGTCTCTGGCTAACCAGTCATCTTCCGGGGCCATACAGGGAAATGTGAAGTTGGTAAGTGAGAGAGAAGCCTTATTGTTTGAAAAGGTTAGCTTTTTACTTCTTTGCATATTTATGCCCTGTGGCTTCTATGCCCAGCATTTGTCTTGAGGTATCTTTACCACTTGGAAGAATTATGATACTCAGTAAATTTGATATGAGGCACGAATTCTATTTAAGGGTTGTAATTAGGAAGGAAGAAGAAAAGCTATAGAAGTAGCAGGCGGAAGAAAACATGGGAAGATTGATTATTTCTTTGATATATCTTCTTGTAGAGTAACTTCAGCATGTATAGGTTTTAAGCTACTACTTAAATTGCACACACACATTAACATAATAGGAGTATAGTTACATAACCAAAGCATATCTGTAATTACCAGCCATCTGCAGTGTAACCAAGAAAACCAGTTAGGCACCTTAGGCATTTGTGAAAACTTATCTATGATATGGTGGATATTGTCCAAATGAACTTGAACAGTCTGAGAGAAATCAGACAAATTAAAACAACCCATTCCTGGGGACTGTTCACATGCCATATGTTCTTTTAACAATAAATAGTTTGTAGTTGTAAGACTTTGGAGCGCTACAATTTGCACTTCTCCAAATTCTTGGTTGAGTTCCAACAGTATAGATCCAGTCCAATTTTGTTGTTTTACTGTATGCACAGGCCAGCTTAGATATCTCCTTCCTCATTCCCATGGCAGGTCCAGGAACTGGTGGGATGAGTGCATCTACAGCTGTAGCAGTGCGTGGATCTTTGTTGAGGTTTTTTGATGATCATCTCCTGGCATGAGTCTTCCAGAGGGTGCAGATGTTGGAAGTTCTTTTTCATATCGTATCTTAGTTCATTTTCGGGGTAGCCCAATTAGGCTTTGATCCTCTGTATAAACACAAACAGACCCTTTGCCTACACTTTTATATGCCCTTTATACCCTTGTGTAGAACTCGTTGGAGGTTACCACACAGGAACTGCCCTTTTTTTTTTTTTTTTTTTTTTTTTTGCTATCACTAATCTACACTTACATGACGAATATTATGTTTACTAGGCTCTCCCCTATACCAGGTCTCCCCTATAAACCCCTTTACAGTCACTGTCCATCAGCATAGCAAAATGTTGTAGAATCACTACTTGCCTTCTCTGTGTTGTACAGCCCTCCCTTTTCTCCTACCCCCCCATGCATGTTAATCTTAATACCCCCCTACTTCTCCCCCCCTTATCCCTCCCTACCCACCCATCCTCCCCAGTCCCTTTCCCTTTGGTACCTGTTAGTCCATTCTTGAGTTCTGTGATTCTGCTGCTGTTTTGTTCCTTCAGTTTTTCCTTTGTTCTTATATTCCACAGATAAGTGAAATCATTTGGTATTTCTCTTTCTCCGCTTGGCTTGTTTCACTGAGCATAATACCCTCCAGCTCCATCCATGTTGCTGCAAATGATTGGATTTGCCCTTTTCTTATAGCTGAGTAGTATTCCATTGTGTATATGTACCACATCTTCTTTATCCATTCATCTATTGATGGACATTTAGGTTGCTTCCAATTCTTGGCTATTGTAAATAGTGCTGCAATAAACATAGGGGTGCATCTGTCTTTCTCAAACTTGATTGCTGCATTCTTAGGGTAAATTCCTAGGAGTGGAATTCCTGGGTCAAATGGTAAGTCTGTTTTGAGCATTTTGATGTACCTCCATACTGCTTTCCACAATGGTTGAACTAACTTACATTCCCACCAGCAGTGTAGGAGGGTTCCCCTTTCTCCACAGCCTCGCCAACATTTGTTGTTGTTTGTCTTTTGGATGGCAGCCATCCTTACTGGTGTGAGGTGATACCTCATTGTAGTTTTAATTTGCATTTCGCTGATAATTAGCGATGTGGAGCATCTTTTCATGTGTCTGTTGGCCATCTGTATTTCTTTTTTGGAGAACTGTCTGTTCAGTTCCTCTGACCATTTTTTAATTGGGTTATTTGTTTTTTGTTTGTTGAGGCGTGAGAGCTCCTTATATATTCTGGACGTCAAGCCTTTATCGGATGTGTCATTTTCAAATATATTCTCCCATACTGTAGGGATCCTTCTTGTTCTATTGATGGTGTCTTTTGCTGTACAGAAGCTTTTCAGCTTAATATAGTCCCACTTACTCATTTTTGCTGTTGTTTTCCTTGCCCGGGGAGATATGTTCAAGAAGAGGTCACTCATGTTTATGTCTAAGAGGTTTTTGCCTATGTTTTCTTCCAAGAATTTAATGGTTTCATGGCTTACATTCAGGTCTTTGATCCATTTTGAGTTTACTTTTGTATATGGGGTTAGACAATGGTCCAGTTTCATTCTCCTACATGTAGCTGTCCAGTTTTGCCAGCACCACCTGTTGAAGAGACTGTCATTTCGCCATTGTATGTCCATGGCTCCTTTATCAAATATTAATTGACCATATATGTCTGGGTTAATGTCTGGATTCTCTAGTCTGTTCCATTGGTCTGTGGCTCTGCTCTTGTGCCAGTACCAAATTGTCTTGATTACTATGGCTTTATAGTAGAGCTTGAAGTTGGGGAGTGAGATCCCCCCTACTTTATTCTTCTTTCTCAGGATTGCTTTGGCTATTCGGGGTCTTTGGTGTTTCCATATGAATTTTTGAATTATTTGTTCCAGTTCATTGAAGAATGTTGCTGGTAGTTTCATAGGGATTGCATCAAATCTGTATATTGCTTTGGGCAGGATGGCCATTTTAACGATATTAATTCTTCCTAGCCACGAGCATGGGATGAGTTTCCATCTGTTAGTGTCCCCTTTAATTTCTCTTAAGAGTGACTTGTAGTTTTCAGAGTATAAGTCTTTCACTTCTTTGGTTAGGTTTATTCCTAGGTATTTTATTTTTTTTGATGCAATTGTGAATGGAGTTGTTTTCCTGATTTCTCTCTCTGTTGGTTCATTGTTAGTATATAGGAAAGCCACAGATTTCTGTGTGTTGATTTTGTATCCTGCAACTTTGCTGTATTCCGATATCAGTTCTAGTAGTTTTGGGGTGGAGTCTTTAGGGTTTTTTATGTACAGTATCATGTCATCTGCAAATAGTGACAGTTTAACTTCTTCTTTACCAATCTGGATTCCTTGTATTTCTTTATTTTGTCTGATTGCCGTGGCTAGGACCTCCAGTACTATGTTAAATAACAGTGGAGAGAGTGGGCATCCCTGTCTAGTTCCCGATCTCAGAGGAAATGCTTTCAGCTTCTCGCTGTTCAATATAATGTTGGCTGTGGGTTTATCATAGATGGCCTTTATTATGTTGAGGTACTTGCCCTCTATTCCCATTTTGCTGAGAGTTTTTAACATGAATGGATGTTGAACTTTGTCAAATGCTTTTTCAGCATCTATGGAGATGATCATGTGGTTTTTGTCTTTCTTTTTGTTGATGTGGTGGATGATGTTGATGGACTTTCGAATGTTGTACCATCCTTGCATCCCTGGAATGAATCCCACTTGGTCATGGTGTATGATCCTTTTGATGTATTTTTGAATTCGGTTTGCTAATATTTTGTTGAGTATTTTTGCATCTACATTCATCAGGGATATTGGTCTGTAGTTTTCTTTTTTGGTGGGGTCTTTGCCTGGTTTTGGTATTAGGGTGATGTTAGCTTCCTAGAATGAGTTTGGGAGTATCCCCTCCTCCTCTATTTTTTGGAAAACTTTAAGGAGAATGGGTATTATGTCTTCCCTGTATGTCTGATAAAATTCCGAGGTAAATCCATCTGGCCCGGGGGTTTTGTTCTTTGGTAGTTTTTTGATTACCTCTTCAATTTCGTTGCTGGTAATTGGTCTGTTTAGATTTTCTGTTTCTTCCTGGGTCAATCTTAGAAGGTTATATTTTTCTAGGAAGTTGTCCATTTCTCCTAGGTTTCCCAGCTTGTTAGCATATAGGTTTTCATAGTATTCTCCAATAATTCTTTGCATTTCCGTGGGGTCCGTCGTGATTTTTCCTTTCTCGTTTCTGATACTGTTGATTTGTGTTGACTCTCTTTTCTTCTTAATAAGTCTGGCTAGAGGCTTATCTATTTTGTTTATTTTCTCGAAGAACCAGCTCTTGGTTTCATTGATTTTTGCTATTGTTTTATTCTTCTCAATTTTATTTATTTCTTCTCTGATCTTTATTATGTCCCTCCTTCTGCTGACCTTAGGCCTCATCTGTTCTTCTTTTTCCAATTTCGATAATTGTGACATTAGACCATTCATTTGGGATTGCTCTTCCTTTTTTAAATATGCTTGGATTGCTATATACTTTCCTCTTAAGACTGCTTTTGCTGTGTCCCACAGAAGTTGGTGCTTAGTGTTGTTGTTGTCATTTGTTTCCATATATTGCTGGATCTCCATTTTGATTTGGTCATTGATCCATTGATTATTTAGGAGCGTGTTGTTAAGCCTCCATGTGTTCGTGAGCCTCTTTACTTTCTTTGTACAGTTTATTTCTAGTTTTATGCCTTTGTGGTCTGAAAGGGTTGGTTGGTAGGATTTCAATCTTTTGGAATTTTCTGAGGCTCTTTTTGTGGCCTAGTATGTGGTCTATTCTGGAGAATGTTCCATGTGCACTTGAGAAGAATGTATTTCCCGCTGCTTTTGGATGTAGAGTTCTATAGATGTCTATTAGGTCCATCTGCTCTACTGTGTTGTTCAGTGCTTCCGTGTCCTTACTTATTTTCTGCCCAGTGGATCTATCCTTTGGGGTGAGTGGTGTGTTGAAGTCTCCTAGAATGAATGCATTGCAGTCTATATCCCCCTTTAGTTCTGTTAGTATTTGTTTCACATATGCTGGTGCTCCTGTGTTGGGTGCATATATATTTAGAATGGTTATATCCTCTTGTTTGACTGAGCCCTTTATCATTATGTAGTGTCCTTCTTTATCTCTTGTTACTTTCTTTGTTTTGAAGTCTATTTTGTCTGATATTAGTACTGCAACCCCTGCTTTCTTCTCACTGTTGTTTGCTTGAAATATGTTTTTCCATCCCTTGACTTTTAGTCTGTACATGTCTTTGGGTTTGAGGTGAGTTTCTTGTAAGCAGCATATAGATGGGTCTTGCTTTTTTATCCATTCTGTTACTCTGTGTCTTTTGATTGGTGCATTCAACCCATTAACATTTAGGGTGACTATTGAAAGATATGTACTTATTGCCATTGCAGGCTTTAAATTCGTGGTTACCAAAGGTTCAAGGTTAGCCTCTTTAGTATCTTACTGCCTAACTTAGCTCGCTTATTGAGCTGTTATATACACTGTCTGGAGATTCTTTTCTTCTCTCCCTTCTTGTTCCTCCTCCTCGATTCTTCATATGTTGGGTGTTTTGTGCTGTGCTCTTTCTAGGAGTGCTCCCATCTAGAGCAGTCCCTGTAAGATGTTCTGTAGAGGTGGTTTGTGGAAAGCAAATTCCCTCAGCTTTTGTTTGTCTGGGAATTGTTTAATCCCACCGTCATATTTGAATGATAGTCGTGCTGGATACAGTATCCTTGGTTCAAGGCCCTTCTGTTTCATTGTATTAAATATATCATGCCATTCTCTTCTGGCCTGTAGGGTTTCTGTTGAGAAATCTGACGTTAGCCTGATGGGTTTCCCTTTATAGGTGACCTTTTTCTCTCTAGCTGCCTTTAACACTCTTTCCTTGTCCTTGATCTTTGCCATTTTAATTATTATGTGTCTTGGTGTTGCCCTTCTTGGATCCTTTCTGTTGGGGGTTCTGTGTATTTCCGTGGTCTGTTTGATTACTTCCTCCCCCAGTGTGGGGAAGTTTTCAGCAATTATTTCTTCTAAGATACTTTCCATCTCTTTGCCTCTCTCTTCTTCTTCTGGGACCCCTATAATACGGATATTGCTCCTTTTAGATTGGTCACACAGTTCTCTTAATATTGTTTCATTCCTGGAGATCCTTTTGTCTCTCTCTATGTCAGCTTCTATGCGTTCCTGTTCTCTGATTTCAATTCCATCAATGGCCTCTTGCATTCTATCCATTCTGCTTATAAACCCTTCCAGAGTTTGTTTCATTTCTGCGATCTCCTTTCTGGCATCTGTGATCTCTTTCCGGACTTCATCCCATTTTTCTTGCGTGTTTCTCTGCATCTCTGTC
Source organism: Manis pentadactyla (assembly GCF_030020395.1). Classification (NCBI taxonomy): domain Eukaryota; kingdom Metazoa; phylum Chordata; class Mammalia; order Pholidota; family Manidae; genus Manis; species Manis pentadactyla. The sequence goes on from NC_080020.1 coordinate 38,579,743, forward strand.
AGCATGTTTATGATTCTTATTTTGAATTCTTTGTCAGGAAGACTGGTTAGGTCTGTCTCCTTCTCTGGTGTTGTCTCTGTGATCTTTGTCTGCCTGTAGCTTTGCCTTTTCATGGTGATAGGAATAGTCTGCAGAACTGGGACGAGTGACGGCTGGAAGGACTTCCTTTCTTGTTGGTTTGTGGCCCTCCTCTCCTGGGAGAACAGCGGCCTCTAGTGGCTTGTGCTGGGCAGCTGCGCGCAGACAGGGTTCCTGCTTCCTGCCCGGCTGCTATGGAGTTAATCTCCGCTGTTGCTGTGGGCGTGGCCTGGCTCGGGCAGCTACTCCAAAATGGTGGAGTCGCGTTGGAGGGGGAGCTGCCAGGAGGCTATTTATCTCCGTAAGGGGCCTCCCTGCTCCCTGCAGCCCAGGGGTTAGGGTGCCCAGAGATCCCGGATTCCCTACCTCTGGATTAAGTGGCCCGCCCTGCCCCTTTAAGACTTCCAAAAAGCACCCGCCAAAACAAAACAACGACCACAAAAAAAAACAAGAAAAAAAATTTTTTTAATTAAAAAAAAAAAAAAAAAATTTTTAATTAAAAAAAAAAAAGGTGGTCGTTCGTTTTTCTTTATTCTCCGGTGCCAGCCTCAGGCCTCTGCTCACCGGTCTTTCTGCCCTGTTTCCCTAATATTGGGGTCCCTGTCCCTTTAAGACTTCCAAAAAGCGCTCGCCAAAACAAAGCAGCAAAAAAGCAAAAAAAAAAAAAAAAAAATGGTCGCGCCCTTTTCTTATGTCCTCTGTCGCCCAGCCTCCAGTGCCCGCTCACTGTTCTTGCTGCCCTGTTTTCCCAGTATCGAGGGCCCTGCACTCTGGTCCGGATGGCGGGGGCTGGGTGTTCGGCAGTCCTGGGCTCCGTCTCCCTCCCGCTCTGCCTGCTCTTCTCCCGCCGGGAGCTGGGGGGAGGGGCGCTCGGCTCCCGCGGGGCCGGGGCTTGTATCTTACCCCCTTCGCGAGGCGCTGGGTTCTCTCAGTTGTGGATGTGGTCTGGATATTGTCCTGTGTCCTCTGGTCTTTATTCTAGGAAGGGTTGTCTTTGTTATATTTTCATAGATATATGTTGTTTTGGGAGGAGATTTCCGCTGCTCTACTCACGCCGCCATCTTCCGCCCCTTCGATCATGTGGGTTTTGTCCTTCTTTTTCTTGATATGGTGGATGATGTTCATGGATTTTCGAATGTTGTACCATCCTTGTATCCCTGGAATAAATCCTACTTGTTAGTGATGGATGATTCTTTTGATGTATTTTTGAATTTGATTTGCTAATATTTCATTGAGAATTTTTGCATCTATGTTCTTCAGAGATATTGGTCTGTAATTTTCTTTTTTTTGTGGTGTCTTTACCTGGTTCTGATATTAGAGTGATGATGGCCTCATTGAATGAGTTTGGAAGTATTCCCCGCCTCTTCTACTTTTTGGAAACCTTTAAGGAGGATAGGTAATAGGTCTTCACTAAATGTTTGATAAAATTCAGCGGTGAATCCATCTGGTCCAGTTGTTTTGTTCTTAGGTTGTTTTTTGATTACCTATTCAATTTTGTTGCTGGTAATTTGTCTGTTTAGATTTTCTGTTTCTTCCTGCATAAGCCTTGGAAGATTGTATTTTTCTAGAAAGTTGTCCATTTCTTCTAGGTTATCCAGTTTGTTAGAGTATAATTTTTCATAGTACTCTAATAATTATTTGTATTTCTCTGGTGTCTATAGTGATTTTTCCTTTCTCATTTCTGATTCTATTTATGTGTGTAAACTCTATTTTTTTCTAGATAAATCTGGCTAGGAGTTTATCTATTTTGTTTATTTTCTCAAGGAACCAGCTCCTACTTTCATTTATTTTATTATTTTATTCTTCTCAATTTTATTTATTTCTGCTATGATCTTTATTATGTCCCTCCTTCTACTGACTTTGGGCTTCATTTGTTATTCTCTTTCTAGTTTCATTAATTGTGGGTTTAAACTATTTGTATGGGATTGTTCTTTCCTGTGGTAGGCCTGTATTGCAATATGCTTCCCTCTTAGCACATCCTTTGCTGTGTCCAACAGATTCTGTGGTGTTGAATTATTGTTGTCATTTGTCTCCATATATTGCTCGATCTTTGTTGTTATTTGATCATTGAACCATTAGTTATTTAGGAGCATATTGTTATGCCTCCATGTGTTTGTGGGCTTTTTTGTTTTCTTTGCATAATTTATTTCTAGTTTCATATCTTTGTGGTCTGAGAAGCTGGTTGGTACAACTTCAATCCTTCTGAGTTTAGTGAGGCTCTTTTTGTGACCTAGTATATAATCTATTCTTGAAAATGTTCCATGTGTACTTGAGAAGAATGTGTATCCTGCTACTTTTGGGTGGAGTGTTCTGTTGATGTCTGTTAGGTCCATCTGTTCTAACATGTTATTCAGTTCCTGTCTCCATACTGATTTTCTGTCTGGTGGATCTGTCCTTTGGAGTGAGTGACGTGTTGAAGTTTCCTTAAATGAATGCCTTGCATTATATTTCCCCTTTTAATTCTGTTAGTATTTGTTTCACATATGTTGGTGCTCCTGTGTTGGGTGTGTAGATATTTATAATGGTTATATCCTCTTGTTAGACTGACCTGTTTATCATTATGTAATGTCCTTCTGTGTCTCTTGTGACTTTCTTTGTTTTGAAGTCTATTTTGTCTGACACAAGTACTGCAATGCCTGCTTTTTTCTCCCTATTAGTTGCATGAGATATCTTTTCCATCCCTTCACTTTTAGTCTGTGTATATCTTTGGGTTTGAAGTGAGTCTCTAGTAGGCAGCATATAGACGGGTCTTATTTTTTTATCCATTCAGTAACTCTGTGTCTTTTGATCGGTGCATTCAGACCATTTACATTTAGGGTGATTATCGATATGTATGTACTTATTGCCATTGCAGGCTTTAGATTAGTGGTTACCAAGGTTCAAGGGTAACTTCCTTACAATCTAACAGTCTGATTTAACTCTCTTAGTGTGCTATTACAAACACAATCTAAACATTCTTTTTTTATTCTTCCTCCATTCTTTATTTATTAGGTATCATATTCTGTACTCTTTGTCTATCCCATGACTGGCTTTGGGTGTAGTTGATTTGATTTTGCATCTCCTTAGTAATTAATTGGTCTGCTCTCTTTACTGTGGTTTTATTTCCTCTGGTGTCAGCTATTTAGCCTTAAGAAAACTTCCATCTATCACAGTCCCTCCAAAATACACTCTAGAGATTGTTTGTGGGATGTAAATTCTCTTAGCTTTTGCTTATCTTGGAATTGTTTAATCCCTCTTTCAAATTTAAATGATAATCTTTCCAGGTAGAGTATTTTTGGTTCAAGGCCCTGCTGCTTCATTGCATTAAGTATATCATGCCATTCTCTTCTGGCCTGTAAGGTTTCTGTTGAGAAGTCTGATGATAGCCTGATTGGTTTTCTTTTATATGTGATCTTTTTTCTCTCTCTGGCTGCTTTTAATTCTCAGTCCTTGTCCTTGGTCTTTGCCATTTTAATTATTATATGTCTTGGGTTGTCTTCCTTGAGTCCCTTGTATTGGAAGATCTGTGCACCTCCACGGCCTGAGAGACTATCTCCTTCCCAATATTGGGAAAGTTTTCAGCAAGTACCTCCTCAGAGACATTTTCTATCCCTTTTTCTCTCTCTTCTTCTTCTGGTACCCCTATAATGTGAATATTTTTCCGTTTGGATTGGTCACACTGTTCTTTCAAAATTCTGTCATTCCTAGAGATCCTTTTTTCTATCTGTGCCTAAGCTTCTCTGTATTCCTGTTCTCTAATTTCTATTTCATTTACTGTCTCCTCTATTTCATCTAATCTGCTTTTAAATCCTTCCATTTTATGTTTAATTTCATATACTGTATTTTTAACAATTGAATCTCATTCCTTGTTAAGAATCCTGTATTCTTCCCTGATGTCTTGAATATTTTTCTGTACCTCCATGAGCATGTTTACGATTTTTACTTTGAACTTTCATGATAATTGATGAGTTCAGTTTCACTTGGCCCTCTTTCTGTTGTTTGTGGGATTTTCATTTGAACCAGATTCCTTTGACATTTCATATTTGTATGTGGCACCATCTAGTGCCCAGAAGCTCTACCCTCTGGATCTGCTCAGCCACCAGAGGAATGGTGGCCATATCAGGTGAACAGCACTGGTGCCTATCGGGAGAAGAGAGCTATTCCTGCTTCCCAGCTGCAGTGCCTGTCTCCACTGCCATTGCCGGTGCACCGAGTGCACAGGGGGAAGCCTCTATGCTTTGCTTTTGTATCTGCCATAGGCGGGGCCTCCCTCTCGCTGGCCTGGTTCCATGGTGGGTACAGCCAGTTTTTGAGCTGGTGCCAGCTGGGAGGAAGGTGCGCCAGTCTGTGTGTCATGGTGGGGAGCCTAGGAGCTGTGTAACCAGCCAGGGGAATGAGCGCCTGAAGCTCCTGAAAGTTCCCAACCTGCTGGGCAGAGTGTGCCTGGACACTTTTGTCTATCTGTCCTTTCTCCTCAGCAGTAAGCTCTGTGCAATCCTTGCCCTTTTAGCAGCCCTCTCCCTGTTAGGAAGTCTCTCAGACTGACCACCTTTCTTTTGTCCCAGAGCAGCTGTATGTGGATCCCTGTTTTCCACAAGTGGCTGGAATCTCAGTCTTTTCAAGTATTCTGCCTGTCTTAGCTTGCTAACCCCATTAATCTCCAGAGCAGCATGTATTATAGGTTCAGGCTCTCAGAGAAGATCTCCAGGGCTGGGTGTTCAGCAGTCAACTCCCTGCTCTGTTTCTCTTCTTGCCAGTGAGCTGGGGTAGGGGAAGGGCTTTGGTCCCACTGGATCATGGCTTTGGTATGTTATGCTGTTCTGTGAGGTCTGTTCTTTTCTCCAGGTGTATGCAGTCTGGTGCAGACTTCTTTCCTGTTGCTCTTTCAGGATTAGTTTTATTAACGTTATTTTCATATTATATGTGGTTTTTAGAAGATATTTCTGTCTCACTGCTCATACTGCCATCTTTAATTCCTTACATGTTTCTTTTTAAAAAGTTTTTATAATCTCTAAAGAGAAAGAAAATTTGCTTATATGTAAATAAGTAAGTCTCAACCAATAATTCCTTGGTGTTAATAGGAGTTTCAATAATTATTTTATGGTTTTGAGTAAACCTTTATGGAGATTTCAGATAATTTCTAACAAGCTTGTAAATATTTATTTTAAAAAACCAGTATAACAAAGACATGGAGAATATATATATATATTATTCCTCCTTTTTCTTCCTTTTTCATTTATATGTATATCCAGGTTATATATATATATGACCTGGATATTTCTAGGTATGTTTCTAGTCTCTTAAAATGAATTTTAATTTTTTTTCTGCTACCAATTTTTTAATGTTTGGAATACTTTTTTAAACTATGATGTTATCTTCATTTTTTCTATAATGAAGAAATGTGAATCTGGGTAACAGAATTCTATGGCTCATTTTTACTTTGCAATACCAATAATCTATTTATGATTTGGGGGTCAGGATAATTGTATTTACTTTACACTTTCCTTAAAACACTTACTGAATCATGTATATACATTTTCTTCCATCTCACTGTTTTATCAACAATTTTATGACTATGCATATTAACACCAGTTAAATGAATAAGCTATTTTGTATGGCTTTACTCCTATTAAATATTTCTCACTTAAAATGCTGAAGTTTGAACTTAACCTTTATTAAAATTTAATATGCCCTGAGACATCAGCACATTCAAGTGAAAATAGCCTTTAAGGGTGGTCAGACCAGGAGTCAGTAAATAGAAGTTAATTGTAAAAACTTTCCTAGAAGCTATTTATGTAAAATAGACCTATAGAGCTGACAGAAGAATGCTCTGATTCTGTATCAGAAAGATACAAAGAGACCTCTGTATCTTTTTTTTTCTTGTTCTTTTCCATCCCTCTTTCCTCCTTGCCACCAGGTCTCCACGCTGAACCTGGCCTTTAGTAAGCAGCATACAGTAAGGCCTCTTGCTCCAGACTTACATGTCCCTTTTCCTGTTAAAATCTTGTTCTCCCTATTTTCTTCACTAAGAGTCTTGGTAGAAAACATATACATCTCCAATTAGTCAGTTCATATAATTGTGTTCATGGCTTAGGATTTTGTTTCTTTGAATTATTTTTTAAGTTGTCTCCTGTGTTTGTTTTTTGAAAGAGCACTCCTGGAGACTTAAGGACAATACCATAGGTTAAATCATGGCTGTTGGGAATTTATGGTGCCTGGGAGAATGATAAATTATGAAAGTTTATGAAGAAGGAATCTTCTGTAACAGTTCTTAAGCTGCTCCAGGTAGGCATCTTCCCCTCTGTTCACACATCAGACAGATCCTAATTCAAAACCACTAAACTTTTTTCGATGGTGTCACTCATATCATGAAGTCTCCATAATGTAAAAGAAGAAAAAAACAAAAGTAGGAAGTAGGAAATAGGAAATAGAATGTGAAGAGATGAATAATATTTGTCTTTCATAGGAATTCATGGCTCAGATACAGGGTCCCTGAGATTTCAAACCTGGCACATTAGTAACAGCACAAGACAAACTAAATACAAAATGGACATGACAAATTTGATTTATTCCAGGCAGAGATTTACCAATTGAGGGATAGCTATTGTTATATGAAATTATAAATGCTGCTATCACATGCTGGAGAATATAAATAATCTCTTATTCACTTTGATTTTCCATGTCTAAATTTAAACTGGAAAAATGCTTTCTATTTATATGCATTTAAAGGTTAAATCCTATGACCAAAGTAAAAATAAGCACAAAAAATGGAGTTTAATAAGTAGTGCTGCTCAACCTTGTCCTTGTCATTCCAGTACAGGTGATTCATTGTTTTATTGTGAGTCAAGACATTTGATCATTATCACATTATTTATTTGTTTGTTTTTTGATTAAACTGATTTTTGGGTCTCATACAAGATCAAGCTCATTTAAATGAGGTCAAGATCTTAGCTGGTCTCTGTATGTGTTAGACTGTTTTTCTCTTTCAAGTACCTTCTCTCCATCATGTACTTGCCCTTGGAGAAATTTTTGCACATTCCCCAAGGAAATGGGAGGAGGGATTTGCTGTAAACATTAGTGGGTGAATCAGTAGTTAAATTATCTTCAAATATATATAGACCTCTAAGGTATTATACTTCTCTGTGGATCTGTTGGATTCCTATTACCAATTTTTGGTGGCTAATTTTATTCATTAAAGAAATGCAATCTTTTCTGGCCTATGCAAAATATACTTAAACTACCATTGTTAGCATTTCCACTGGAGGAATTAATCAATGTAATTACTGGGATTATCCTTGGGTATGGCTAAGATGACTCAAAGTTCATAAAATAACAGAAAAGAACTCAGATAAAATATTTTGATTTACACATTTATAGAAGTATCAACAATAAAAACCTCTTCTAGTCAATATGCTTTAGTCACAAAATATACTTATTTTGCATACTGATCATTAAGGTACACATATGTCCCTTTCTGACAGGGAGTTAGATGGGGTTAGTGAACTACATTGTATTAGCTTTGGTTCTTATGATCAAAATCAAAGAAACCAAACTCAAAACAATTTAAAATCAGCAAGTGCCATTTACTGTCTGATACAGGCCAGGAAAAAGTTGAACAACTTTTTCCTGGTTTAACAAAAGTTAAAACCCAAGAGGAAATACAGGTGTGCTGCTTGGTGCCAGGTGTACTTGGAACCAGGAAGCCAGATGCCACTGGTATCATCCTAGCTTCTTATCTCTGTTCCTTTCTATCACTACACACCAGGTTTCTTCACAAGGCAGTGTTAGAAAAGAAACCACCCTAGCTAGTTACAACAGAAACATATTTATTACATTAATTAAACAGTTTATGGATTCTTAGGGAGATTGAAAAAAATAGAACCTTGGTTGAATTTCCTGGAAGAACTTCCAAAGTCACACTGCAGGACTGCACCACAGAGAGGCCGGCTGTCTTGGTCCTGACTGAGATGTTTCCAACAAACAAAACTAGAAGTCACCCTAGAGTTGCTGGTTGCATAGCCTTCTGCCTCCGCCCCACTCTGCACTAATAAAACCCATGTCTTATGCCATGGCTTTTTCTCTAGAAATACAGTTTTATAATCAAGTCTAATTGGATAAGAAAGACATGGCAGTAAATAGCAATGTTCCAAAACTTTGGCAATTGCTCCCATAACTTGCTTTCCATTTCTGCATAAGTAAACCCATTTCAAGATGGTTTTACCATCACAGAAGCCATAAATTTATTTTTCCCTCCACTTTCTCTTTTGTTATTCACCATAAAATGGTTTTGCATGTTTTAGGGACAGGCTGGTAGGTAGGAATGAACCAGAGATGTCAGGCACAAAAATGATTCTCCTTTCTTGCTTGGCTACTTTAAATTTTCCTTCCTGTTTATAAGAATTAAAATTTGAGATTTTGAACAATCATTTTAATGGTGTTTTACCACTTTGGCTTTTTAAACTAAAATATCAGTCTTAAATAAGTGGATTTGTCACAACATGTTTCTCTGCTTTCTTAGGAGGATACACATGAACAATCAATACACAGTAATGAAATGGAACACTTGAGTTGTGGATTTTTCAGATTCAAGTTTCACTGGGAGCAAAGGCAACAAGAAAAGTTTCTTATCCAAGCATGTCTATAAAACAGACATGGTGGTATATTATGTAGCAATTTTTATGAATTCCCATGGCCAAGGCTTTGGCTTGTTTACAAGGAGTTGCTCTCCAAGTGAATTCTATAGCTGTGTATCTGTTATTGGCTTGACCTTCTTTGAAAGTCATGCCTTATTCCAAGCTTGATTATTTCTAGTTTGTAACTATAAGATCTTATAGTTTTACCCTAATATTATGACCTTTAAACTAATATCTGGACAAGTTGTATGCCTTTCTTTCCCATATTACCCCTGTAGGAAAGATGTTTTCATGCTTTTCAGTAAGGGAATGATTCACCTTTCTGTGAAATGTTAATGAATACCTATCGAACAGTAGTCCCGTATGCTTATGATGCGCTACTTCAGAACATGCATTGATGACAAATTGCCCTTTATTTTTGCTGAATGCTGTTCTTTTTCTTTTGTCCCCTTCCCCCAAATAAATTAAAAAATACAACAATGGCCTCCGTTATTAAAGGTAATTCAACAGTTGAAAAACTAATTTTTTACTTTTCTTTCTCTTTCATGGTTCACAATATAAATTACAAGAGGGTTAAAGCCTCTATTTCAATTGGCTTTGCTTAGTCTCAGTGCAACCTTGAAATAAATTTATTGTTTTTCATTTATATTTAAGGTCAGATGAAAGATAAGTTAGGATCTATTGCTCTGGTTATAACAACCAATAAATATTTCACTGCAGTCTGGGGAATACCTAGTACTTAATCAGAAACAGTATGAAACACTGTCTCTATTTTAGAGGTTACTATTTTGCACTACATATATGGCCAATGTAAGAAGATAACATATTTTTATTTGTACCGGTAAGTTCCTTTGATAGATAACAGAATGATATTACATTAAGGATTCTTTTAGTTGGACTGCCTGGTAAATTGGAGAATTGCAACATTTTAATAAATAATATTCTTTAAGTGAATATTTATATCATAAATAAAAATGCTTTCATTAATAAAAGCACCAGCACACTTCTTTTCATCTACATCATGGGTATAAATATTTTTAGACCCATTGTCTAAAATGAATGAGGCAAAATCAGTAGCTAAATACCTCCCACCCAGAATGCTCTTAATATTATTCAGTAGCATATTGTTGTTTAATTAAGTACATCCAATTAATTTCCTCAGAAAATTTCTAACCTTGGAAATCATAGTTTTTGTAAATGATTTACATGCAAAATATTCACCTGTTTTAATTGTACAATTTGATGTGTTTCAACAAATACATATTATAGTATAACTCCCACCAAAATTATGACAGAAAATATTTTCATTGCCCCAGAAAGTTCCTTCATGCTCTTTTGCATCAATTATTTTTCTCACTCTCTGTCTCTGGCAACCACTTGGCTACTTTCTAGCCCTCAAGTTTCAGAGTTCTGTATTTCTTAGATTGTTATATATAAATAGAATTATATAAATGTGGTCTTTTGTCCCTGGCTTTTGATGTTTACCCACATTGTTGCATGTGTTAGTAGTTTGTGTGTTGTTTCCCCCTGAGTATTAGCCCATTGTTTGGACATGGATTTTTATTTCAACATTGAATAGCAATGGTGATTGTGGACATTCTTGCTTTGTTCTTGATCTTGGTATGAGGCTAGCTGTAGGATTTTAGATATCCTTTATTAGGCTGAAGACATTCCTTTCTACTTCTAGTGTACTGGGGGTTTTCATCATGAATGGGTGTTTAATTTTGACAAATATTTCCTTGCCTTTTTTGAGATAACCGTAAGAATTTTCTACTTGTTCTTTTGATATGGTAAATAATTCAATCCTGGAATAAATCTTACTTGTTTGTGACTTCTTATTCTTTTCACAGATTGCTGGGTATAACTTGCTAAAATACTGTATAGATTTTTATGTCTATAATTATATTAGTAATTTTATTTTCTTGTAATGTCTTTGATTTTTGTTATCAGAGTTATGTTGGCCTCCAGGTATTAAATAAGAGCAAAACAATTGTTCTCATAACTTTATAGGTTCCATTTTTATTTCCATTATGTGTACTAAATACGTTTTTGACTTACTTCATTTTCAACTTATGATGGGTTTATTAGGATGTAGCCACATAATAAATTGAACAAGATCTGTATAGGTATTTAATGCTATGCATCTTCCTCTGTGTACTGCTTTTACTGTTCTCTACAAATAATGATATTGTATGTTTTAATTCAAAATATTTTCTAATGTACCTTTTGATTTCTTCTGTGACCCATGAGTTATTTAGAAAGTGTTAATATCCAAGTATTTCAGGGTTTTTCCAAAAATATTTTGTTACTAGATTCTAATTTAACCACTGTTTAGTTAGAGAACATACTTTTCTTTTATTTCAGTCTTCTGGAATACATTAAAACTTGTTTTATGTCCCAGAATATGATCTTATCTTGGTGACTATTTTGTGTACACTTGTGAAGAATGTGTATTCTGCTCTTTGTGAGTGGAGTGTTATCTCAATGTTTCTGGGTCAAGATGGTTGATAGCACTGTTCAACTCTTTTCTATATGTACTAATTTTCTGCCTCCTTTCTATCCATTACTGAGAAAGGAATATTGAAATTTTCAGCTATAATTCCCAGGCATGTCAAGGAAGGCTTCACATTGGATATTACAAATAAGAGAACTGTGTATAAGAATTCAGTAGGACATTAGCTGCAGGAAGGGAATTGTAGAGTAAAATATGTATATTAAAAGTTAGCTGAGCAAAATTACAAAATTTTTTCTATTTTATAACCACAACTATCTTTAAAAAACTGTTTTTGTTTAATTAGTAAGAGATTAGAAAAAATGGTATTTGGGGTATTCATGCAAACTTCTTACTTAATTGTTTTGTTAATGATGCTTTAGTGGCCTTGTATGTTAGAAGAAAAACTAAATTTAGATTCAGTATATTGAGCTAATGAAAAGTATCTTCATGTATCCAGAATTTAATGCCAACAAAAAACAAAAACCCTTTCTATGAAATGAGAAGTAGTTCTGAAAGGAGGGAACTGGGAGATTCAGCAGCTTAATATTAAGGCCACTTCATGAAGAGCCTTGTAGTCAAGCTTAGGGCTTAATACTTTATCTCCATGGCAACAGGAATCACTGAAGGATTTTAGGGAGTGAATGATGGGATAACATATGGGATTTGTCAAGACCACTTTGGCTGGAAAATAGATTGAAGGCAGAGAGAAGCTATTACGCATGTAGAAGTTCCTGTGATTTTACTGAAAGTCAGTGAAAGCCTAAATAGGAAGGGGTTCCCTGAAAGTGGGGAAAAATTTAAGAAAACTCATTTGGGTTTCATTTGTAGGTGAATAATTAGAGGGGAAAGTCCCCATAAAATGAGTCTTTATGATAAGTTACTAAAAATTAAGATAAAAGCAAGAGAGGATCCTTATTAGGGGATAGGTAAATGCTTAGGTTTTAAATATATGAAGTTTGAGTTGCTTATGGAATTTCTAGGTAGAATTTAGTAGATAGGTAGAAATAGAGCTTTAAGATTTGGCATTGAATTCTGGAAATGGGTGAATTTTTTCAAAGAGAGAGGACAAGGGTTAAGGATAATAATCTGGCTAATAGGTTGGGACCAAGTGATAAGGAATGGTTTAAGTAGAAAACACAAGTCTATGCCAAAGTTGACCACATCATGGTGTTTATTTTGTTAACCAGGTTAACAGACTTTAATGAGAAGCAAATATTACCTAACTCATGCCATACTATTCTGACCAAGATGACATAAAATGAAAATTCTGACCTAGGCTTACATTTCTGGAATTATTTCCGATTTGAATTTGAAATGTTTGGCTTATGTTTTGAGCCAAATCTCAGAGTTTTTTTTTCCATATCCAATTACAGGGCATGCAATAATACACTGTTCTCTAAGTTAAATCTATTAATTTTGATCTCACAAGCCCTCCTCTTTTCCCCTCCCCCTCAAAAAGATAATTTTACAACAAAAACAGGTATGGACCTGAGGGTTTGCTTCTTTGGACAGTTGAATGATATAATTGGATAAGCATCATTAAGTTTAAGAATTCATAATTATTGTGGTTTATCTGCTGAGTTTCTTTTTTTTATTCAAAGTCTGCTAGGAACCCAAACTCATGCTCATATACCTCTGATTTCCATTACCACAGCAGCACAGATAAGCCATTGTTGAAAATGCTGGAGTCAAGAGCACATTGATCTTTCAGAGTAGAAGCAATTTTCTGTTTTCAAAAACTTGTAATGAAATTTAAAAAATACAAACAAATATAATATATCCACAGCTGACATTACAGAGTTTGATAAGTGCACACAAACTGACATTTAAACTGTTGTAACCTTCTTGAACATTTTATGGTTAATTTGCCAGCAGGTTTTTTTTTTTAACTCAGAAAGTGGAGAGGTTCTGAGATAAATGCATACATTTCTTAAAATATGTGGCCCAAAGCTGAACTTTGCACATAATTTACACTTATTTGAAAAGAGAAGACCCTGCCTTTTATAGTTTGTTAAATATTTTAGAGATTAATTTTTATTTCAAAATATAAGAAGAAGAAATTTCTTATGTCTACAGGACTAATTTTCTAATAGTACAGTTTGTGCTATAAGAATATTCAGGAACAATGTTTTCCCGACAAGTAGAAGACATATGTTACTGTTTAATTATTGAAAGACCCCTGGTATATTAAAAGCTCACAAAACTTTTTAGATTTTCAACTTTAAAGATTTTATTTTAGAAATTCAGGAATCTTACTATAATCTACCAGTAATAATACAGCAAGTCACATCTGAGATGGTTGAAACACATCTTCCATAGTTCAACTTATGATCTGCTTTTCAACTAATCATGAAAGAAAATGAGCAATCGTGTTTCTGTCAAATGTGTGTAATACTTAGCTGCCCCCTTCCATTCCATGTCTTTCATTTTATTTCCAGAGGGTCATCATACTTACTGAGGCCTTTGCCACTTACCCACTAGGGTAACAGAGTTGTTTCCTTAATGGTCTCTCCTTTTAATATGTTCATTCCACCTGACAGATCTCTGCCAGGTTAATATTTCCAAGACAAGATGGTCAGTCTTTGTATCTCGAATCTAGAAGAACTAAATACACATTCTGAGAGATAAGAGACTATGTTGACCCAGGCCTCAAACAGTAAAGATATGATTACTGATAGTCAAAGGGGAAATATTTTTCCTTGTCGATTTTACACCCAAACTTAGCCAACTCCTCCTCTGAAATTTTTTTTAATGCTAATTTATTTAAAACCATGTTCCAGGAAACTTTTATTACTTAACAATGATAACCTTCATTTCTTTCCTCTTCTGCTGCTCCCACTCCACTACATTCACTAACTTATCCTTTTATTTAACCATCCATCCACTCTAAGAGCTCTCCAAATAGACCTTTTACTTCCACCACTCTGTCCCTTGGCTTACACAGTGTGAAGTTATATACATCTGAAAGGATGTACATCTGATAAGGTAGCCCTCAAATATTTCCATGTATGCTCTCCTGATATCATCAAACAGAAATAGTAAATCTGTCTTTTTATGCCTCACTTATCATATTGTCAGTTGGTGCAAACCTGCAAACTATAGAAAACTGTAGTTTTAAAGAGAATCTAATAAAGATCCGGTGGAACCTCTGACCATATGTATTCTTTTTGTTCGGTAAATAGTAACTGAAGGTTTATCACCATGATCTGTAGTAAATGTACAATGCTAAAAATTACTGAGCTCTTGCTTTCTGTAAAGTACAGTATTCAGAACTGACATGCTTCACAATATTTTCATTAGTCCTCAAAAAACTCTCAAAGGTATGTGTTAGTACCCTAATTGACAAGATGCGGCAACTTAGGTACATAGAGACTAAAACGTTTAACAATGTTGCCCAGGGAGGAACTGGAAAACATCATTGAACACAGAGCAATGCAGCCCTTCTCTTACACACATCTCACTTTTATTCGAGTCTAGAGTAGCAAGGACTGTTTGAACTATCCATAGGCCTTGAATATGACTTGTGAAGTGTAAGACAGAGCTGAAATCAGGTGAAAGATCTTTTAAGATCTACATTCTTTTTTTAAAATATATAAATTATTCAATTTACTGAATCATTCATTTCATTATTTAATTCTGTGTTCCTTTATGACTTTTCACTAACACCATGTCCTTTGGTTAGTGATTTTGACTTTGTAGTGGTAAGTTTCAGCCAAAAAAGCAAACATGCAATTAACCATATTTTAAAAAATAATCATCTCTTGCTTTCATGACTTCACCCAACATTCTAAGTGCATAAAGTACCCCACTACAGGTCAGGAAAAACTGTCAGTGTATTAGCACTCCAATAACTTCGTAATGTAACATTACAAAAATCTGTGTCCATTGCCCCATTTGTCCGAGGGATGTAGCTTTGCTCGAGCTTTATTACGTGTTTTTAAGCCAAGGGAAACACAGAAAGCAATGATTTACTGTGCAGTATGGGTTTGCCAACGCTAGTTCAAATTAGACCTGCCAACTAACCCCTATTTCTCACCTGAGTCCAGCAAATAAATTATAAATGTTGGCACAATGTTTATATTATTATTTTTATAGCCCACAATTTACAACTATGGCTATCCTCAAGAGCCTTCATGTATTTGTTAGTCTCCTCTAGGGAGGATTCATCGAATGGCGAGTTGACATCTGTGCTCAGGGAAAATTCAGGCTCCTTCTACTATATTCGGTTTCCCAAGAAACATTGCTATTCCTCATTGATTGTGTACGGAGGATTAATTATGCTGTCACTTGGTATATTTACGTCCTTGGTGTTGTATTGACTCGCTGACTTTAAAATGGTCAGAATCCATCTGCAGCAGGACATATTTGTTTTGTAGCGGCCTCATTTCTGCACACTGTTACCAAACAGTCACTGTGTCTGTATTTCAAAACAACCAGCGGAATAGGAAAACTCTTCATCAGTTGGTTATGTGTAATTTCAAGAAAAACTGGGTTGATGTCTTTTTCATTAAATTACTCACTAGTAGTGCACAGTGATTAAAATAAAAACTACCTAGGCTTGATTCCCAAATTCACCAATTATTGGCTCTATGAAGAGTGGGCAAGTTACTTAAATATTCTATTCCAAATGCCCTCAACTTAGCAACATGGTTAATAACAATGTTCACATCACAGAGTGAGGAGAGGAGTAAATGGGATAAAGCAAATCACCCAGTAGAATGTTTAATAAGTGACACTCAAAAATGTAGCCATCATTTTTATGCTCTTATTGTGCAGAGCTGCTGTTTGAGGAATCCATCAACATACAGTTGCTAGGTTAGTGATTGCAAGGTTTTCTTTTTCATCTTCATTTTTAATGATCTACCTAAGAGCTTAATCTCTGCTTATCTGTTTATATGGTATATCTACTTTCTTTTCCTCAGACAGCAGAAATAAATGATCACCATTCAAAATAATCCTTTCAGGACATTTTTTTCCTTCCCAGTACCTGATGTAAACACTATGCTCAAATAATTGTGAATTTTTACAACTGTCAAAAGTAGGCTAGTGATTAAACTTGAAATATGATTGTTTCTTCCCAATCATATCATTTAAGTGAGTTCCTTTAGATGTAATCAACATCATCAAGGACATTTTTCTCCCTCTCCCTGGTACTGAAACAAAAACTAGGAGTTTTGAATGGTATAATAATGTATTATGTCTTACTTAGCAGCTGGACCATAGCACACTAAGCACCACAAAACACGCCATTTCATCACTTGCCCACAATCTAATAACACCTTTGTTTCCCTTCCTCAGTCCTTGCCCTGCAGAAACTAGAGTGCTCTTCTTAAAAACTGTAAATCGAACTGGCACAGTACAGTCCTAGTCAACACTGGTCAATTCCTGTTTATCTCACTTTGAGAAAAAGCCAGACTCCTTGGCACAGCCTTAGGCCTTTCCTACATTGATCTTCCCCTGATCTAGACTCCTTTCTGTGAGTATCAGGTTCTGCTCACCTGGATCTATGCAGGATCTTTGTACTTATTTCTTCTCCTAGAAGGCTTTTTATCATATCTTCAAATACCTTTCAAAGCCATGCCTTTCATTTTTCTGCCAACACACCTTCATTGAAATAACTTCCTTAACCATGACCCCTAAAAGAGCACCCCCTTTTATCCCTCCTGTCCTCTTCATGGTACCAATATTTGAAATTTTAATCATTTATGTATTTATTTATCTGTTATCTCTTTCCCCACTAAAATGTAAGCTATAGGAAGGCAAATGTTTTTACCATTTTATTAATGGCTATATCCCTACAGCTGACAGCCTAGAACAGTGAGTGACTCATAGAAAGTATATACACAGGAATATGAAGGAACTAGAAAGAGCCTATCATGTGTTAACTCAGAAGTGAGTAAGCCAAGCATTTATTATTTCAGACACAGAAAACAATGTCTTAGAGTTAGCTTGCTTTTTTTCATGAGAATCCCATCTATTCCACTTATTAAAATGTACCTATTTAAACATGCAAATATCATTTAATGAGTAAGTTATTGTTATAAAAATATATGTTATCATAAAGTCCTTTGAAAAGCTACTGGATGAAAATTAAGAGCCATGAATCATTCAAGTTATTTCAATATTTCCAAGGTTATGTTATTCACCTATATAATACTAAAAATATAACCTATTTCAGTAAAAGTCAATGAAATCCCTCTCACTGAAACAGTATTGTCACTCTGAGTTTTTTAAATACAATTGTGAGAATGTGAGCTATTGTGATTATGATATCCTCTTAGTGTAGCCTAATTTTAATTAGATCTCCAAGTTACGTGGACTAAGACAAAAATAATTTGTATTTGGCTCAACACAGTCTGCTACGGTATAGATACTTAGAACATAGTACCAAATGTAGAGGTTCAGAATAAGCGAAGTTAAAGTTTTGGAGAACAAATCAATTAAAATAAAATTCATATTAAGGTTACTACCTTTAGTTATGGTATTAGACGGATCGCTCTGCACTACCCTGCTTAGGCAGTCTTCCTGAAATGTGGAACAACTTCGTACCTTCCTAGAAGTTATTTTCCTCCAAGGTTAAATTACAGGTCGGTCCCTTTATAATATATTCATTACAGTACATTTCAACAAGACACAATACAGTCTCTAGCAAACGTTAAAGAAAAAGCTCCTTTCATTAAAGAAGATTTTGAATAACATACCTAATAAGTTGGGAGATGTAGATACAGATCAACATATGAGCGGAGCTCTCCATCCCCTCTATGCAATTCAGCTCTTAATGAAATATATTTTCCAGTGCATTCAGATATATTTTTTTCTTTATACCCAAACTAGGTAATCCACACTTTAAAATGTAGAGCCATGATTTATTAATATTTAAAAAATTTTTTCAAAATATAATGAAGCAGATATTTCATTTACTAGATACTAATCAAACAAAAACAAATCATGCTTATGTTCAATCTAGCTCATAGTACAAATGAGTTACCCTTTATATTAGAATATCAAAGGAAGGATTCTAAGTTATCTATAATAATTGGCTACCTATTTAAAATAAAAAATTTACAGATTCCATATCTTTCTTTTTAAAAAATTGCAATAGTGTTTATCATTAACTTTTTAGCTTATGATTTTACTTACTCATTTTGCTTATTGAAAAGCTTCCCACGTAGAATGTATGTTCCATGGGGGTAGGAGTTTTTGTCCATTTTGTTCATTTTTTAATGGCCAATGACTAAAATAGTGCCTAGCACATAGAAGGTGCTCAATAAGTATTTGTGAAATGGAGGAATAAATAATTTCTATCTTCACAGTCATGAGCATGTTATTGCTGCCCTCTACATTATATATATAGGAGGTCAATCTCTCTCAAGTGAACAAATAGATGAACACACTTTTGTGTTGATTGTAATGTCAATTAAAATGTTCCAATATACTTACTCAGTACTAACATGCATATAAAATATTCTAATATCTTAGAAATGAGACTGAATTCACATTAAGATTCACATGTATATATAACATGGTGATGTTTTAATTCTTTTCCTCTCCTTTAAAAGGCAATTAGCCAATCTGTGCTTTTTGTGTTGTAATTGATGTTTTGTTATACTTTAAGGAATATACTCATTTTCTGTGTATTGATATGACCAGTATCATGTCATAATTTTAGCTATAACTCTTTATTGGTAACTCTACTAACACTGGTCTTATGAAATAAGTATGGTATCCAGGAGAAGATACCTTCTGAAATTTTCTCAACAATTCAGATAGCTGCTTCTATGTAGTTGCCATATTTTTCTACTTAACACAATTCTGGGAGGTGGGTATTTTTAGATGACATTAGTTAAATAGAAAAGAAGGGACTTAACTTTTATTAACTTTATTTGAATATTTCTCATTTTTGCCAGTTTTATTGAGATATAATTGATATACAACGATACGATTTACAGCATAATGAGCTGACTTGCATATATTGAGACTGGAATTTTTTATATAAAAATATAGCAGTTTTAAATAAACAACAGTAGTTTCTCTCTGATATTACCACACTAAATTGAAGTAAAACATCAGCAAGGATGACAAGTAAAACACAGAAATATCCAAGTGCAAACTATTTTCTGTCTTGACTCACACTCAATGAGTTGTGTTGTTAGATGGTAAACAAAGACAGCGTTTCCCATGCACCTACCATATGGTGGGTACTGTGAAAGGTGCTCTTTGTGCATTGTGATCTCTGTTACATGCATGAGGAGACTGAGACTTAGAAAGGTGAGCAACTAGCCCAACACACCTGGGCAGTGGGTCTGAGACTGGAATCCAGATGTGACTCCATTCTGCTTGAGTCCTGAGTCCTTGCTCTCTTGCTTATAGGGCTGGTTTAATTTGAGAGCAGCTCTAGGGCACCTGTCTTCATGAGCAAGGCCAGTTTCAGAGACATGCAACCTGTGTAGCTGCACAGGTCCCAGCGCTCAAAAGGTCCCTGATTTGGTTTAAGGCTGTGCTGTTGTCATTTTGAAAATCTTCATCATTTTGAACAAGTGACTCTGAGTTTTGATTTTGCATTGAGCTCTACAAATTAAGTAACCAACCTGTTCAGTAGCTTTAGTACCAGAATTTCATAGAAAAATTTCCCCTTGATGATTGCTTACTGAATTATTTTCTCATTGAAAAAGATATCCAGCAGATTACATTTTGTCCCATATTTAGCTATGTGTTACTCAGCCCTCCCTGTAATTCCATTTCCAATCGATATGATCTCAATCTGACTCTATTAGAAAAAGACTGCTCTGTTTTAGGTTTAGATCCCATTTAAGATCCACCTGCAGATTAAGCCTTTTTTATTTATTTTTTTCTTGTAGATTAATATAGGGTACTCTCCATCCTCAGCCAATTTTCTTCTTCAGATTTGTGACCAAGTCTGTTAATTGAATTATTTGTTCAAATAAGGATAAAAAAACAATAATTGCAAAGGTCTCAAATAGTCTCCCATTTTAGTCCTACATACTCTTCCGGAAGCAGTTGCAGCTCACCTCCTTGATCAAAAGAAAGGCATCAGCCTAACGCTGCACTTACTCTTGCAGCTATTGCTGTTATATACTCATTCCCTCTTTCCTTTGCCATCTAGAGTTATTATATGCTGTGAGTTGCTAAAGGGGATTTTACGAAAGCAGGGGAAATGTATTTATGTCATATGGAGATGGCATGCTAATTACTGATCTGACAGGGTGTAATAACAATACAAAAGCATCAGTGAAGAGAAAAAATGAGCAGAATATGCAACTATTTTATGAAAAAGTTTCTTTGCTTGAGGGAGAAATCTGCACATTTACCATCTGTAACAAAGGAGATGTTGAGCTACATAAGTGAATTACCCCAGCTCTGTGTTCATATGTATATGGAATAGGATGAACTTGAAATGACATAAAGTAATTTTGTTATTGTCAAAAATAAAAATAAAGAACACCAAAAGGCATGACTCATGTAATGAACTCCAAAGATGTACTTTCAACATTTTATCAAAGGGCTATGGTAATTCATTTGAGATATCAAATGTGTTCTTTGTAATAGCACATTAAAAGTTATACAAATTTTCCCATATATATGTATATATAAGATATATTGTATATTACACACACACACATATATTGCAGAAAGCCTTCATTATTCTTCATAATGTGTGTGAAATGCACAACTGGGATATGCTGTAAGGGAAAGGAATCAGTCCATTAACATTCCTACCTGATTTGGAAAGTATGTTACTAATAGCACCTTTACCCAAGAAGTGAAAAAATCTGGACAGGGACCCTGGTTAACTTTTAGAGCCTTATTTTAAGTAATCATGGAATTCAAGGATTTTCATGTCAGCTTCAAATTTAATATTGAGTGCTTACCTTAATTTCTATGTCTCTTTCAGGGACTTTCCAAAAGAAAAAAAAATTAGTTACTTCTACCCCAAAAACGTTGCCATGTAACTGGGAATAAAAATGTTACTTCAACAATACAATCTAATATTTTTCTACTCTTAGAAGTACAGTTTGTTTTTTTAATATTTAGGATACTAAATAATCCAGGTGAATATTCTATTAAAATGAAAAAAATGTACCCTTACACATGTGGAGATGCAAATTTGTATTGATCTTAATTCGTGTGTGAATCCCAGCAACTGTCACCATCAGCCTAGAGCTCAAACAGCTGCAGAGCACTTTTCAAATATTATGCTTTAGATTGGGCTGGATGCCAGAACAATGTTTAAATTAATAAAGTTGGAGGACAATTATGTTTAGGAAAAAGCAGTACATGAAATCACATATGCTACTGCCTTTACTTTTTCTCCTGAGATTATTTCAGTCTTCAACTATACCTTATAGTTGATAAATAACAATGATCCGGTTATTTAACACTTGGTGATTTTTTTTTCTTGTGTAGTAAAATATATTTTAAATGTTAAGTCAGGCATTAATTTTATTGAGCAAATGTCTGAGCTCTGTTGTGAATGACTTGTGGAATAGTCACTTCAGAGAAACTTGTCCCTCTGTCCCAAACTGTTCCCAGCTGATATCAATTTGAAATGGATACAGTGGAATTTAAGCATGACAGGGATTACCTCCCTCTATTTCTAAGCGTTTGGAGGACAGGGAGCCAGTCTGTTCAACTAGATTTTTACAGTGACTCTGATAGGTTGCTGCTTATTAAATACACCTGTAGAAATCATGTAAATAATGTAATTGCATATGAAAAAGTCATGTGTGTGTCTTGTTCTGTTGATTTCCTGCTCATACACTGAGGAAAATGCACATGCAGCACTAAGCAGTTAGTGTTCCCAGTAGGTGTGCCTTTTTGGAATTCTTAGTGTGACACATTATTTTATTCTCATGTTTCTCTACTGATTTAATGAGTGTAGTTTATTGAAAGTTTATCTCATAGTATATTTAAGGATCAGTTCATGTCCCTTTCTTCTCCCTCCTATCTGGATTATGTTGGAAATAATAAGTCAAAGTGCAATTCTAATTTCAATATTGTTTTATAGATGTAATTTTCCATTTGATCCAAATTTGCTTTGTCTAAGACAGTGGATATCCTAAGAGCATGTTAGTGAACAATCCATAGCCAAATGATAAAGTGGGAGAAGGTGAAGATCTAATACTCTTATTTTTTTATATTTTATACCAGTTCCCAATCTCTTTCTCCTAGCATTTTATTGTGCCAACTAAAAAAGGATCCCTAGTGTTTCATTTAAGGCAGGCATAATTTCTTTTCTGAATTTATGAACATCAAGCATATTAGCATCACATCTAAACTGTTTTGGTCCCCAGAGTATTCACTATGGCATCAACCTTAAGGCTTCCTGCTCGACATTGTGATGTGTCTGTCCACAGTGTGTTTGTCTTTGTGCTATACTTTATTCCTTGGTGGTCTTTCATTTAAATGTTTCAAGGATGCTTATAATTACTTTAGGAAGTGGGATTCAGCCACATCACTCCTTCAGTCAAAAACTGACACAAAGAAACTTAATATAAATAATTTATTAATGTTTTAGTTTTAACCAATAAAACTACTAAAACCAGAGAAATGACTTTTTTGTCTAGTATAAGCCATATTTCTAGTTGTATTCTGTGACTATTACATGAAGATTTTTTGGGTAGAAAATTAACTAATGTAATCAGAACTGATGAAAGTTGTGACATTCATAGAAACATTTTGTATTGTTTAGTGTAACACTACTTATTTTGTTTTAGGTGAAATTCTGCACTAGAGGATATCAGCTGTCATATCATAATAAAGGAAAAAAACAATTTTAAAGAACACTTGAGTCTTTACAATTTCTTGATGTTTTAAAATTCAGTGGTCTCTCTGTAGATTAAGTCACATGTTCCATATACTCAGAAATGAAAAAATGAACTAATTAATAAGATATTCTGTTTTCTGAAGAGATTTTGTTTATCAATTTCTTGGACTGTTACTTTTCAATTTTTAGAAAACAGTAAGTTCTCCTGTAATGAAAACAAATCTTTGTCTCTTGGAATCTTTCTTTGATTCAGAAGGAACTCCAGTGCTACCTTTGTGAGCACATTTGAATTTATGTAGATAGAAAACTGTATTCAATCTATGCATGACCCAAAAGCAGGTTTTTGTTTTTAATGAATGATGATTGGCTTAGTCTATGCAGGCTCCTATAACAAAGTATCAGAGACTGCATAGCTTATCAACAACCAAAATTTATTTGTTACAGGTCTGGAAGCTGGAACTTTCAAGATCAAGGTGTCAGCATCACATTCTGGTGAGTACCCTCTTCCTTGTTCATAGCCTGAACCTGCCAGCATCACATTCTGGTGAGTACCCTCTTCCTTGTTCATAGCCTGTACCTGCTTGATGTGTCCTTGCATGAAGGAAGTGATAAGGGATCTCTATGGGTCTCTTTTTTAAGAACAATACTATATAAAGTCCCATTTCCTAATACCATCATCTTTGGGGGGCTTGGGATTTCAACATATGAATTTGGTGGGGTCCCAAACCTTCAGACCATAGAATTGTTTTCTTACTTGTTATTCATCTTTTTTGCATACAAGTGAAGTACAGATTCCCAATTGCATAGCCTTTGTATATCTGCCTCCACTGGCTGGCTTCTCAGCATCATATAGGGATCTCATAAGAAAGAAAGTGAAGGAATATGGAAATTTATTCCATCACCTATTGCAAACTTCTGTTTGCCTGATTCTGGGATCTACAGAGGGCCCCATGGGCACTTAGAAGTTCTTAGCTACACATAGTTCAGTAAGTTTGTTCAGTGAGTCACTCCCTTCTTTGTTCACTTTGCATTTTTATTTCTCAAAGATAAGAGGTGTATTAATTATACAAACAAATAAAACAAAACAAAACCAAAACCACGGACTAGCAGTATTCAGTAGTAATATGAGGGTCACAAACGTACTTTCCACTTTTCTAGTAGCCACATTGCAAAAGTAAAAAGAAATAGGAAATTAATTTTAATAATATATTTACCACTTATTGAAGAAACTGTCTTTTTCCAATTGAATATTCTTGCCTCCTCTTTATATAATTGACTAGTATGTGTGGGCTGATTTCTGGGCTCTCAATTCTGTTCCACTGATTTGAGTCTATTCTTTGTGCCAGTACTGTACTGCTTTAATCACTGTAGCTTTGTAGCATAGCTTGAGATCAGGGAGTGTGATACCTCCAGCTTTTTTCTGTCTCAGGATTGCTTTGGTTATTCAGGGACTTTTATGATTCCATATAAATTTTAGAATTTTTAATTTTATACATAATATATAATCAATATATCATTGTTAATGAAATATTTCATATTCCTTTTATTGATACTAAGTCTTTTCAATCCAGTGTGTATTTTAGTACTACAACACTTTTCAGTTTGAACTAGCCCCACTTCTAATGCCCAAAAGCCATAAGTGGCTTATAGCTGACACATTGGATAGTTCTAAATTCTCACTTCTAATAATTTCCTGGAGAATGCAGATAATTTCATCATGATCAATAAATACTTCATAAAAAAGCCTTACGATGTTCATTTCACACACAGTAGTATTAGAACTTTTCCTTAAGATATACATAAATCTTTAGTTACATGAATTCACAATGATAAATTGCTTATAACACTAAAAATATATAAATATAACTCTTGTATTATTAATTAAAAGAATAGGTAGCATCTATGTTTTCCATAGTAAATATTTCTAAGAAGAACAGTAAAAAAAAATTATGAAGCACCTGTCAAATAGTAATTCTCTCTGTTGGGATTGATTTTCCTTTGTGCCAACATATGTCTTATCTGATTGTATGATAAAAGTGGATTGCTGTACTACTATTCACAATTTTACAAATTATTTAAATTTGTGCATCTACCATGATAACTACTTAAGATAAAAAAGGCAATAATGTGTGATAGATATGTGACATGATAGTAGTTTTGTAAAGAGTTATAAGTAAAGGCACAAAGGAATCCAGAAGCATGTACTAAGTTTCTAGCAAGTGTTTCCTCTAGGTAGTAGTGTGGGAAAGGCAAGGAAAGAAACAGGGTAACTTTCCTTATTTTGCATATTTTTTATTTTTTTTTACAGTGAGAGATTTATCAAAAAATATTTTTGTTTTTATGGCAGTTTTTACATTTTTTGTTTTTATATCTTTTAAAATTAAAATAAAAAATGTGAATGTAGATAACTCATTTTTCACCATTCATTCTATTTAGTTTTCTGTTGCTACTGTACACTTTATCATTTTGTTGCTCTGTCCTAAATTAACTGTATTTCCAAGGCTATCAGAAATTCAGGCAGTTGCCACAAATGATCCAGTCTGTTTACATAGTCCAATTAGCAGACAGATTTTGCAGTTTCCATCTATTTATATCATGTAAAAGTAACGTAGTTAACTCTATAGCATTTTCAGTTCTGACTAGTTTTGGAAGGACTGGAAAGTAGTAAAATCAGAATTTAAAATACAATAATTTAACAAGCAGGACATCTCATTCAACAATTGATTGTGTTCAATGTAGATTCAGTAGGTGGCTAAAGAGAGACTTTGAATTCCTGGAGAAAATTTGTATGTGTTTAAAAATATGAGTATATTATATTCATTTAATGCTGAAGAAGATGTTTATATGAGTTGGTCACCAAGGGCACAAATTCTCCTGTATTGAAAAACACCACCACCACTTCATGAAACCTAACCTGATAGGATTGGTGAGAAAATCAGATTAATTTTAAAGGAAGGTGGGAACCCAAAACAGTAAACAGTTCACAGAAGCTTTTAACTCTCTTTTGCCTGAGGCATCTGCTCATTCAAATAAACTGGGTTAGTTGGCTTCTAAGCAAGGAGGGAAGTCAGAGTTGGGGCCTGCCTTCCTTGGGGGTGGGGACTCAGGGGGACACCGACATTAAACCAGGACCACAAAATACTAAACCCTAAGTGGGGAGGAAGGGGGATGGAGGTGCCAGAAAGTCTCTTCCCATGGAGAGCAAGGAAAAAAAAAGAAAAAAGAAAGAAAACAGCTCTGTGTTGTGACTACAACTTGTAAGTCATCGTAAAGTCTTTGTCTTTTACTCCAAATGAAATCTAGTCCTTTGAGTGTTCTGAGCAGAAAAGTGACAGGATCTGAATTGAATTTCAGGAGTATCTCAGAGGCTGCTGTGTGGGGGTGAACTGTAGAGTGTGGGGTAGATGTAGAGAGGCCAGTGAGTGGCCACTGCAGTGACTTATCAAGAGAGGGAGACTGGACCAAAGTGACAACAGTAGAGGTGATGAAATGAGGTCACAGCGGGACATTGTTCAAAGGGACAGCACTTAGGGTATTCTGATTATTTGAATATGGGGTGTGAGTTGAAATAGTTGAAAATACATACACCCTACAATCCAGCAATCCCAGTATATAAGATATATCTTTACCTGTATAAACAAGAAGACATGTACAAACATATAAGAGTTAGCTTTGTTGATTATTGTTCATTTCATTCCCATTACCAGGGAAATAGATAAATAGAATGTGGTATCTTTAAATTATGTAATACTATGTAACAAATAAACTGAACTAAATCTATGTGTGTTAACATGGCTAATCTCAAAAATAGAGTTACAAAATAAAACTAATAGGTCCAGTATAACACTCCTTACCTAAATAGTAAAATCCACAATATGATATTGTATATTGAGTATATATATATATATATATATTTCAGGAAACATGCAAAAACCTGAATTGGAAAGATATGCATGGAAGTGATAAATTTTTCATCAATTACGGAAAGAAAATAGAGATGGGTATATGGACATTTGTTATAGTCTGTATTTCTCCATATTTTCAAAACTTTCCTAAAATTATTCAAAGCCTTAAGGCAAAAAAAGCTGCTTAAAAGAAAATTTTAACCAACAGAATTGCAAGTTACTTGATAGACACCGATATCATTTTATACACACTTAGTTCCCATGTTTGTACATACTCAGATTCTGTGCAACAGTTTCGGCAAAAATTTATTGAGAATGTATCATGTGCAAAAAAATATTCCAGACGTTGAAGGGGTACTCATAGAACACTATCCTAACTCCAGGAAACACACAATCAGGTGATACTTCCTGTTTTTGATAAATTGAAATAAATGTCTTCCTCAGATGAGAGAAGAGAGCAGCTATAGTATGAGAGTGCCTGTTTTTTCTGTTTGGGAGAAATTCTTGTTGGGGTTGGGGGGAAGGTAAGTGCATATGATATTAGTTTAAAACTGTATTCAGAACAACAAAAGCAGAGGTTGCTGGTTCCACAGAAACACAGAAAGAAAACTAAGCATTTCAAGTGAGTAAATGCAGTAATGAAAACTAAGCAGGGAACACCTGCAACTGACCCTCAAACCTAGCCAGCCTAGCAAAAAAAAGTTTTTTTGTGACAGCCAAGCTGTGTTGCAGCACCTGAAATGTCTATGTTATTCTTAAAATTATCTATGTTAAGCTTACATAAATAAATATGAAATGTTAAAAAACATGTATGGATATATTATGTATGAAAACACTTTGAAAACTCAGCTATGCTGCACAAATCTAACAGACTCAATTTTGTAAATCCAGACATATGCTCTGGGAATACTAATGAGAGCTATCTTAATGCACACACTCAGGGCCATGCATAATAGAAATTAAACTATTATGCTACGTCTTTTCATTGTCTTACTGAATTCTTACCCAAACCCTAAGAGGTTGTAGGTACTAATATTGACCCCATATTACAGATAAATAATATGAACCTTAGATAGAATTCATGGGTAGCTTAGCTGGTAAGTGGTTCACTGAGCTATTGGAACTCGTACAGTTATAGGTTTTGTCGATCCTTCCTGTGGATGGCACTATAGAGTGGTGTTGACGTTAAATTAGTAATCAGGGGAATCTGGGTGCATATTCTGACTCAGTGACTTATAGCTGGGTCACTTTGAAAAAAATTCTCTAAGACTCTTATTTCTCATTTATAAAATTCTGGTTGCATGAACTACATTAGAAATACTGTAATTTATAATACAAGAGTATTGTAAAAGTTCAAGAAGTAATATTTAACTTTAAAATACTCCCTAATATCTAGTGAACATTTTTGTTCTTCAGTTTCTGCTATAGATTTAAAAAAATTGTTATCATTGGTCAGTTAAGAAGATAACGGTTATTTCTGGGTTAATGTATTAATTGAATCACAGCTAGGAGACAGGAACAAATTAGGAAACTTCCCTTAATCACGTATCATTCTGTGGAAGTAGTTTTGTCACTATTTGGGATGAAGTACATTTTTAATGCCTTTAACATATTAAAAATCATATTAAAATCTAAGTACTAATAATCTCTGGTATTAAGCATTGATGAAATTTTGATTGTTATAATTGTCCTTTGTTGAGGTGGACCATCAAGAGATGACCATGATGGCATTTTTTTTCACGTGCCAATCAAACACAGCATCCACTGACCACTCTACAATATTACAGTGTGACTGATGATTTAATTTTTATGTGATTAGAGCTCACTTTTTCCTTTTCTCTTTTACCTAATACTCCTTATCTGATCTCATGTTAAAGCCTCAAAATTACTGGAGGAAGATACTTTGTTAAAGTATAGGTGAATTATTACCTAATCATCCATATTTAATATATAATGAAGTAGAAAATGCCATATTTTTAAGATCTATTTATCTAATATTTAATGAATTTAAAGTAAATTATGCTTTACTGATGATCATCATTGTCACTATATACAGAAATTATTTTGTAAAGTGTTATATTTTTTATTGGTGTCCTCTCTCATATTCACATGACAAAACATTATTTCCAAGTGTCCTTTTACAAATACCCAAAACAATAACCATTTTACAACTTGAGACATATGCTCTTCCTCTCTCTCTCTCTCTCTCCCTCCCTCCTTCCTCCTTCCCTTTCTGTCTTGTCTCTCTCCTGTGTCTTTCTTGCCTTAACCTATAAAATAATAATCACACATAAAATTAGGCCTCAATTTACTTTTGTAAACCAATTTATCTCTCATTATTCCATAAATGAATCCTCCATGAAACTAGACTGCATGAATGTGGCTGTCTTCACAAGAAGGGGGTAACTTTGAAAGAATTCTGATCTACTCACTTTTACTTAAATGTGTAGATAATCATGGTAGTAACATAATCTTGGTTGAATTAAAGCCTGAGCCATAAATTTTTTTAAATGCTATCATGATCATCTCTTCACTGTCACATCAACAAACGACAATTATAACAATCAAAATTTCATCAATGCTTAATGCCAGATGATTAGTACTTAGATCTTTATATGATTTTTAGTATGTTGAATGCATTTAGAATGTGCTTCATCCCAGATAGCAACAAAACTGTTGCCACAGAATGGTACGTGATTAAGGGAAGTTTCCTAATTGTTTCTGATGATTCAGTTAACTTGGGAATAATCATTATCTTCTTATATACCTGATGAAGATAATATTTTATACCCTATAATAGAAATTGAACAAATGTTCACCAGATACGAGGGACTATTTTAAAGTTGTGCATTACTTCTCAAATTTTTGCTTCATAAATTTAAGCAAAAATATGCTCTCCTGTGATTTTAATTCACTTTGCACTAAAAACCTCACATTAAAATAAGCAAACCACCTCATGATCTGATTATGAGAAGTAAATCTTAATAGTCCTTGGAAGAGATGCTCTCATGAAAACTAGACAAAAAAGAATGAACAGAACTGAGCTAAGAGAGCACTGAATGTATAATAATTTACCTGATCTCTTATTAATCCTTCTGTGTTCAGTTCCTCACTGTTATCTTCTGTGTGAAGAATGGCTCCTGAAAAGCAAACAACAGGAAAAAGATATTCCATTTACAAAAAAGAAATTTATCAAAACTGCTCACAGTTTTAAAAAATGCCATTAGAAAATACAGCATGTTGGTAAAAATATAGACTCTGAGATATAATAGACGTGGGTTAAAATATGAACAACTCATTTAATATGTCTCTTGTCTCCCTATCTTAATCCAATTCAAGATACAGCTCCAAATATTTCCTTAAGCACTAAGATTTTCACATGGAACACTGCAGATCACCTCTCTGAAGCCCTAAGCACTTATTTTCAGCTCATTTTTATTTTATATGTGATATTGATCTTTATAAGTAACATATGTGAAACTAAATAAGTGTTATAAGTGTTATATGTGCATGCGTGTGTGTGTGTGTGTGTGTGTGTGTGTGTATAATGTAAATTTAGGGTTCCCAACCAGACTATGAGTTACTTGATGCAAATAGGATGATATCCCCCAGGTGCCTGACAGAATGCCTTGCACAAAGTTTGTATTCAATAAATATCTGACTTCTAAATTGATAGAGATTAGCTGTTTAGGCTCAAGATGGAAGATTAAAACCATTGACCTTGACCTCATAAATTGAAGGAAAGCAGAAGAAATCTTGGGTTTGAATCAAAAGCAGTTTCAACAATTGTTATGGTTATTCAAACTGATATCTAAATCACACCCAAACATAAATAACTTTACAAAAAAGCAAAAAGAAGAGAAGAGGGGAAGGAAAAGGAGATTTTTGACTTAAGAACTATATTAACCAATATCGAAATTATTTTTTAATCTATATCAAAGAATCCTATGTGTGTTCATTTTTAAGACCCATTCTATTTTAACTCTTGATTTGAGATTGGTCAGTTTCCTTTCATCTCCTGGAAAAAAGTTGTGCAAGAGCTATTTCCAGGCAGAGAAACACAAACTTTTTAAAATGGACTAGCATTTCCAAATTATTCATACCCTACCTACTTACATTGTTTATGCCAGATGTCCAGATTTTGCATTTGAATAATAAAACCATATTTTTTTTGGAAGTTGGAATTTCACTTCAACAGTAGGAAATTGAGATCGTTAATAACTACTTCCAACCTATCTGCACATTTCAAATAAATTTACATTCATAGCTGGAATATCCTCTTTCCTTCCTGTCACAAGGATCTGCATATTCTGCTACTTCAGTCTGGGTGCTTCTTGCCCAGACCATGTCCTCACCTCTTTTGGCAAAGTGTTTATTTATTTCTCAGGTCCCTTTTCAAATGTCACTTCACCAGAAAAGCCTCCCTTGGTTTCCTCCAAGTTGAGATCACTTTTTATTATAATAAACTCATAGATGAACACTTCTTTCACTTTGAACCCTTATCTCATTGTTAAATATGGGGGACATTTGGGTGATGATTTTGTTTATACTTTGCCTCTTCTGTTAGACTGGAACGTAGGGAGGTGATGATAAATCAGATGTTTTTATTCATATAGTGTCAGATACAGAGTAAGGTAGTTACCTTTATTGAATAATAAATTGGAGCGATTTATTTTAAGATCTAAATTAATTTTTAAAGTATTGAAGCTTCTTCATTTTGATGTGGCATATGCTCCATGAAAGTTCCCAATTATTTTGGTGTCAGATTCATTATTGATCAGTATTGTCTTGAACAATGATTTATTAAATAGATCTTGTCTTGTGTTCACTTATTTACCTTAGAATTTATTATTCTACACACATACACAAAGGAACATGGCTGTGTCCCAAGGAAACTTTACCTGCAAAAACAGATAGTGTTTTAGATTTGTCAACCCTTGTGCTACCTGGACATATATATGTCTCATTATCCACAGTCAATAATTTAACACTTGTATAACACATTTCTGCAATGATGCCAAAAGTTTAATAGAACTAGAATGCTTAAAAAGTAACTTTTAAGAAATACTAATGCATTATTTCAACCTTTATGCACATTTGAATACATATCATTTCTAACTTCAGTTGTGAATTAGCTGGTTACCAAAGACAAGATGTTCTTCAGTGGCTGTTGTAAGGGACATTTATCATCACTTGTCACTCTGGCATAGTACTTTGCAAATAGTTCATGCTCAATTCATATATGCATAAGAGTAAAAATTAATAAAACCCTCACATCTACCAACATATAATCTTGCTTATGTATCTTTAAAATCAAGTAGAGACAATATCAGTTAGTACAAAGATCCATACATGCCTGTGTCCCTGTCCAGATATTCATGTTGTTAGCTGTGTGTTCCTGTGTCCCTGTGATGCTGTGAGACAGAAGTAATACTATTTATACCTTAAAGCAATGGTTGTCCATCAGGGGGCAATTTTGTCTGCAGGGGACATTTTCAATGTCTGGAATCATTTTTGATTGTCACAACTTTGGGGGAGGAAAGGGTGCTACTGGCATCTAGTCAATAAAGGCTGGAGATACTGCTCGACATCCTGCAATATTGCTTCCCCCAGCCCCCCAAAGAATTATCTAACTCGAAACAGTAACAGTGGTGGGCTTGACAAACCCTGCTCTAAAGGTTTGTGTGCAGATTAATTCACATGGTGCTGTAAAAGCTTAGCAGAATGCCTGGCTCAAGAAATCTTAATTGCTAATATTAAGACATTTCTACTGACTGATAGAAAATAGAACGTTAGGCAAACTTTGAATGAACACAGTCATGTATAAAAAGGTAAATGAACTATCCATTCTTTGGGCTAGATACATGTTGATGCATGTATTTAGATTTAATAATAAAACTGATACTTACTCATTTATGTATTGGCATCTAGATTCCACATGCTCTTTGTGAGCCTGAAAGTTTTTGAATGATACTTGCTTGTTGTGTCATTGTTATAGTTAATGTTTTATCTTGATGTTAATATGTGACTTGCTTTAAATTCATGTGGGAAATTTGAAAGTTCTATTTCTTGTCTTAAGAATCAATAACAACTTAATCGGTGCTGATGAAAACAAACCTTGTGTAGTGGATAAGTACACAAGCTGGAGAATTAAAAGTGACAGAATCTTCATGTCAAGGACAGAGGGCATTCTTCCAGCTAGCTCTTCTATATTTGTAGCCTGAAAGGTTCCATCTGCTTGGTTGTTTCTTCAGGGGATTGAAACACCTTGAAAGGGACAAGAGAACTTCAGCATTGCAATAATGTTTCATAGCATTAGGTTTAAATTAACTAAATAATAAGATTCTAAACTGATGCTGTAGTTTGAGGTCACAGTAATCATAACTTGGGATCTCCAGCACTATCCTCAGCATCTTCCTCCTTTGGCTACATAACCCTGTAGCTACTTCTGTTACCCCTTAGAAGTCAACTGCAGGAGGAGGCAGCCACCAGGAAAGGAAAAATATGGCAGAGATGGTACTTACCAAACAACAATAACAAAGCATTCATACATCTTGAAGCTCATGTTCTTACAAGTCAACAGTGCTCTGCTGTAAGAGTTAAGGGGCTGGGACTGTGCCAGTAACTTCCAGGTGTGCAAACTTAAGGTACATGGGAGTCAGTTTCTACCAAATGGGTGCATTGAGTTGGAGTGATGGGTGAGGTCTAAGAAACTTGGACTGCTCATGCCCCACCTAAAAGGGCCAGTGAATATTCAGTTTCAGTTACTTTGGTCCTATGAGTCCAGTGTTCTCAGGTCTTCCCCATTTTTTTTTTCCAAGAAAGCCATAAATCTGGGTTTTTAAGGTTAGAATAAGATTTTCTTTTAACTGTACAATGGGACTTAAATAAATATACAAACAAATAAAAAGTGTAAAATGATAGAACCATATTGGAAAACTGACAGTTTCTAGTGAAGTTAAGCACACACCTGCCATATAATCCAACAGCTGTACTCCTATATATTTACACTAGACAAATGAAAACATATATGTACAAAAATACTTATATAAAAATATTCACAGCAGCTTCTTTTTCATAATAGTCCCAAACTGGAAATGGCTTCACTGTTGTACTTCAAGTCAACTGACTACTCTACTTGTGTCTGAAGATGTTTTGGTTTTGTCTGGATCCAATTTAGAGTAGACCTTGAATCAACTACAAGATTTTCAGTGCTTTTTGACCAAAAAGAGCACAGTGCATCGATTTTTGCTTTATATTACTTCCTATATTTCTATTTTTGCTTTATATTACTTTCTATATTTTTGCTTTATATTACTTTCTGTATTTCTATATAGAGGTAGTTAAAGGGGATGCTAGGTATTTTGGTGGCTGTATCTTTCCACAGATTTATGTTTTTCCATTAATTCACAAGAATGTAGTTTTGAAATGCTTCAAACACGTCTATATCTGCCTCTAATAGACAACATGTTTTTTATTCTATCCCTGTGTAAAAAATTTTTTTTATTTGCTTTGTTTTTGCTCAAATGGGATAATGAAGGTTATTTTAATCTTGTTGAATTTGGTTCATCCATCTCTGCAAGCAGTTTAGCTATATGGAATTCTGTTGTTGAAAGGCAGTATCTTTAGAAACAACAATATTGTTGTTTTTATCTCCACCACGATGGACAAAGACTATATACTAAGGATGTTTGTATTAGTCAACCCATTAAATCTGTGCAATGTGAAGATGCTCTTTCCTCTATTATAGTTTTATAATGGGGAACCTGAGGTTCAGAACGGTTAACTCCCTTGCGTAAAGTCACACAACTGTCAAGTGGCAGAGCCAGAACCCTATTCTAAGTCTATGAGTTTAAAATCCACAATCTTAACCATTATAATTTTGCTTATCTGAAATTTGAAAATAATTCATACCAATTCCAACCACTGGTAAAATGCACATGAGATTTGGTTCTAAGTCCCAAAGAAGTAAGAAAGTTACTCTTGGGTAACATACATACATCAGTTTAGCTTAAGGTAACATACTTATCATTTTAACACAAGCAAGGTAACAGAACCTATTAAATTTATGAGAAGGATCTTCCTCAATTAAAAAAGTCTTGTCCAGAAGGACATAATTAATGCCTCGGATAAACCTATCTGGACTTCAGCATGACATTTATGTCTATTTATTATAGTTTCTAACCATATTTAGAGAACCCATATGATTATCCTAGGAGATTTTTCTTGACAAAAATTGTCACATTTCTAAAATCAGATTATATCTGAAAATTGATGTATACATATAATTGGTAGAGTTTCTGAAGGTAGTGTCACAACATACTATCTCACTGAGGAACTAAGGTAACCTGCCCTGGAATCTTTTAAATGCTGAAGGTCATGTTCTGGTCTTAGTTATCAGTTTTCATCTCTTTGTCCTTTTGAAAATGAGAGCTGTATTTTCCTTCTCAATTTTCTTGGCCCTTTATTTGATATGATGAACTAATACTGTACTTTCAACCTCATTTGTAAGTTTTTGAAATGTGGTAACCACAAGGCAGGCCATAAAGTCATTTAGGGCAGAATGGTGCTCCTCAGTACTCATGATCCCTCAAACCATTCCTCTCAAGTGTCTTAGAATGCTGTGCTTTTGAGGAAGAAAAGTTTCTCCTTGTTAACCCAAAGCACTTCTTTGTTTTGTTCTTATAAATATAAAAATCTTGGAAGATCTTCGTGTCTTTGTAAAACTCAGCTCTTTGCATTTCAGCTTTTCTGACCTCATTTTTAACTCAAAAACTCTATCCATTACACATGCACCTTAAAACTCTAATATTAATGCAGATTTGCTTGTTCAACAATGTTTAAGAACAATAAAACTTAGATTTCTAGATTGGACACTTTAAGTAAAACTTACCTATTCTATACATTCCAAAAATTGTAAGCTATTGCTCCTATTTGACAGATGCAGAAATTGAGAGTTTAATTTGCTCATTTACATGCCCGTTAAAAAAGCAGAACTGATCCAACCACCTCCAAACTAATGCTCTTAACTAACATTCTTGCCAAAATCTCACTACTGTCAAATCCTGTTATGTCTTTCTTACCACATTACTAGTCATCCTACACCATAGAACAAAGCCTACTTTTTCGGTCAACTTTTAAAAATATTCTTGAAGACTTTAGAATCATAGCTCTTTATACCAGGTCATGTTTGTCATCTAAAGAGCAATCCAATAGTTTTTTAAAAAAATTATATTGGTATTTAATACATATTCTTCTAGGAAAAGTCATGTAAAATGTAAAATTAACACTTTTAACATTTGCTCACTAAATTAAACTTATACTTTGGCAGATGTCAGATATATGTCATAAAGAAATAGCCTATAAGGCTGAAGAGATACAAATATTCTAAGAGTTGGTAGGAGGGAGTGATGACTTCTAACTAGAGACGTGTTAGCATCATGGAGGAACTGGACTCTTCAGTAACTCACTGTAGCAGAGATCACAGTTTTCTACTAAAACTCATTGCCCTCTTTCCCTGAGTTAATATGATTTTACTGGATACATGGTTAGACTTTATTTCCCAGGCTTCCTTGCCGGATTTTTTTGACCATGTAACTCGATTTTCTCCAAGGGAGTGTAAATAGAAATGAAGTGCCCAGCCAAGGCTTTTTAAAAACAAGTGAATGTCTTGAATGTTCTCTTTTTCCTTCTAATATCTGGATTCAAACAACAGGAAGGGCCTAGTGGGATGACAGATGTAGGAAATAGAAGGAGTCTGGTTCTTGAATCAACATGGATAAGAGCTGCCAGCAGATCAGGAACAACTGCCTTGTTATTTTAAATTAGCAAGAAATAATCTGTGATGCGGAGGGGTGGGTGGGAGTGTCTGTGATGGCAGCTTAGTCTAGAATATAATACACCCTTTCAAACATTTAACAACATGTATCTACCACCTTTTATGATTTTAATTGAGATGGCTGGGGAACAGCATGTTCTAGGGGGCCCAGCCAAAATACGAACACACACACACACACACACATATATATGTATATACACACTAGTGCTATAGAAGAGATACTCAAGGAAGGTACAAATGAGGGAGTGATCAGTTTTGACTAAGAGAGTTTTAAGCTCCCAGAGTAAAGGACTTGAAGGATGAATATTAAATGCTCAATGAAGTTAGAGAACAACTTTCTAGGAAGGGAGAACAGCATGAACAAAGTTAAGGGAGTCAAGAATGGATAATGGCCCACTCATGGGAAGTTTAGTTTGCTAGAAGCATTTTGCACAAAAGAAATGAAAATGGACTCTGGAAGGAATTAGGATGTAAAGTTAGATTCAGCCAGATCCTGAAACACTTTCAATTCCACGTGTATTGGGCAGAATAACTCCCCCACATGTCCAAGTTCTTATCCTTCAAACCAGTAACTCTATTAGGTTACATAGCAGAGGGAATTTAAGGTTGCAGATGGGATTAAGATTAATAACCAGCTGATCTCAAGATAGGGAAATTTTGGATTGCCTAGGTGGGCCCAGTGCAATCACAAGGGTACTTATGAGTTAGAGGAACATGTGACTGTGAAGAGTCAGTGAAATGGCAAGGAAGGGGACCTGGCCCCAGTGGCGGGCCTTGGTGACAGGAAGGGGCATGAGCCGAGGAAAGTGAGTGGCCCCTGGGAACAGGAGAAGAAAAGGGCTTGCCTCTCCTGGAGAGCCTCTGGAAAGCACCGCCACCACCTCGCCCTTGGGCCAGGGAGATCTGCGGCAGGCTTTTGATCCATGGAAAATAAATTTGTGTTTTAAGTTGTGTTTATGGTGATTTGTTGTAGCAGCAATAGGAAATGAATACTCTGTGCTAAGCCTGACCTTAGGGAACAAAAGTGCACGGGCATCAGAACTGCCTCAGGGGGTCAGTGTGGAAGAAATGTAAAAAAATCTGTTAATTGGACAAGACCAGAAAAAAGAAAGGTCCGGGGCCTATTTTAACAGATTAGATGTTGGAAGAGTAGAGATAGAGAAGCAAAGAGCAAGACTATGCTAGGCAGTAGGAGTGAGCTTAGTTGTGGACCCTGTGCCCTCCAGAAAACAAAGGAGGAACTATAGCGTATAATACAATGTATTATGTGGACTTACATAGGTGCAGGAGAATAATTCCAGCTTGGAGATACTTTCAAGATATTGTTACAAATATTGATAACAAGACAAGAATTTTGCATGCTGCTCCTGCTTCCAAAGCATTTATAAATCTTGGTGCTTTACCTGTTCGCAAATGACTTTCTGCACAACGCAGATGCCGCTTTACGCTGCAAGTGCTTAGGCCTATGTAAAAGTGACATCTTGTGTTGCTCTGACGCATTGCATTTGTGCTTTCCCTGTCAGGATTCCTCTGCTCTGGAAGCTGTTTTGCTTTTTGTTTCTTTACCAAACAGAAAAGAAACACTAAACTACAATTGCTGCAACATAAGGGATATGACTCATGAGTATAAAAAGCATGCAGCTGTTCTCTACCTTGGTTACCAATTATTTGATAGTGGCAGGTAACTCATTCCAAGGTCAAAATTTACACAGTCCATTGTATTGTCTTACCACGGATTGTGAACCTGAGAGAGAAAAGTTTGATGTTTAAAATTAGTTTTAGTAATTATTATGAAAATGCCTCACAATAGAAAATCTACTGATTTAAAATTGCTGGAAACTAGCCTGTTTTCCAGACACTATTTTCTGGAAATGTTACTTTTTGTCACTAAAGAGGTACATATGGCTGCAGGTGTATGTTATCCTATCTCTTGCTATAAATTCCTTTCACTGTGGAGTTTGAGCCCTGATGAAAATTATACCAAAACATATTAATTCATTTTAGTTAGCCTGAAAAATGAGATAGTCATATACTGAGTAAATAAAAAACCTGGAGAAATATTTATGTGATCAATAAAATTAATAATAAGGGTGTGGATAGTTCTTCCTCATGGTTAAAAGGCTGGTATCAGGGAGGGAAAAAGTTTTCCAGCATGTGCGTAAGGATTAAGGTAATATGATGAAGTCTAGAATATAATATATGATTGAAATTAAAAAAAAAAAAGAAAGAAACAGCATGGTCCTATGTTCACCTCAGATGAAGAGTAAGAGAAAAGCCCAAAGATTAAAGCTAAAACAGAAAGGTAGGTCTACAGTCCCGATTAATAGAACTAGGGGAACTGCTGAGAAGAAATACTCTGGAGAAGAAAGAAAAGGTATCTAGATGAAAGATACATAATACAGGATCTTAACTGAAAAGGGGAAAGAATGGCTGTCAAAGAGAAAGAAAACCACAGATGCTAGAAGCCTCACGTTGAAGAGCATTACTATAGATTCCAAGCTCAGGATGCGGAGGAGACTGAAGGACATGTGGGAGGGACAGAGGTTCACATGTACAATGGACATGGCAAACCGCAGCATGCCCAGGCTCACCGTTCACTCCGTGTCTCCAGCTCCAACAAGATGAAGGGAAATAACCGACTGTCTGACGTGGTGAAAGCAAAGTGGGTGACAGAATCAGACGTCTGGGGTTGAAACCGGCTTCCACTGGGTATGGGATCTTTGCAAGTTCCTTAGCTATTCATTGTGTGTCCTCATCTGTAAAGTAAGGACAGTTGCACCTTCACAAAGCTGTTTTGAGGAGGAAATGAGATCAGGAAACCTCCTTGTGTCTGGTTGACACTAAAATTTCAATTAACAATTTGTTGAAAGAATGGTTTCAATGCTTTTGCCTAAATGATGTGAGGGATCAATAAGATAAATAGAATTCTAAAATTACTAGTATTTCACCTGTGTGGATGTGGGGAAGATAGTTACTACCACCAACACCCCTCAGCCCCATTTTGGTAGAAATAGCTAATTAAGGAAAACAGAGAAGGGAGTTCGGGGCAGGTCACTTGGCGAAAAGTAGAAGTTTTAATCTCTTTACAGGTCCTTTCTCACTTTAGTATATTTGTACAGTTGCCTTAGTTTCAAAGTTGAGCCCACAAGGTCGGAGGTAACTTACCTGGGACAAAGTGTGGTTTGTGGGCCACTGAAACATCACCCACACGGTGCTGCTTCAGACTTCCAAGTCCTGGAGTCACCCCCAGACTTCCTGAAACGAATGCCTAGGTATGTAACCCAACAATCTAACATGTTTTCAGTAAGAAGGAGTAGGTTTCAACAGTGACTGGGTAGTATTTTTGACAGAGACAGAGGCAGGTTTGGCTCTGGGCCTCTTGCTATGACCTCTCCTGGTGATTCTGATAATATTGTATTGCCTGTGACCTGGTGATAATTGTTGCTCAGCAGCCCTGGTCCCTGTAACAGCAAACCAGATTTGGATTCTTGGCAGGTGTCCTTAACCTGTGCAGTGACATCTTATTGGTAATAGACATGACTGCTTTAGCAGGATCCAAAAATATCTATTTGATAGAGCTTGTCATGGTACTTCCTTTTAGAAATTACATTACCATTATAGGGTACAGGTCAAACAGGTTGGGTCTATGGAACAACTTATAGGTAAGGCCAAGAGGTGCATGGATTGAGGTAAGGTATATTGTATTCTTATAGAAAGGCAGATGATGGTAGGAGAATTAGGGTAAGGATCCATGAAAAACATAGAGCAGACACTGAGGAAACTAAAGAGATGCAAAAAAATTAAATTGCTTAACCTGCTTCAATGTTATGAGCTGTGTTTAGCTCAGTGTAAATAAGTTGCCTAATGAAAGAAACTGAACATCTGCCATATACAGTTCATACCTGGAAAATCTACTCATCTCTTAAGTTTCTTACTTGTCTCGAACCACTATAGTATCTTCCCACCCCCCAACACACAGAGATGATCATTTCTTTCTTTATTCCCTCTCTGTGTACTGTGCTGTATTACACAATTACAAATTTAAACATTTGTTTTATGCCCTAGAAAATGGTGATCCACCTTGAAGACAGACGCTAGGCCTCATTCATCGCTTAGCTCGGGGGCTGACACGTGATAGGAGATCCGTACTTATTTGTTTAATGATTGAAGTTATGGTAAAATAAGTTGAATAAGTGTTCCCTGTCTTGAAGGACTATTTCAGTAAGACGGTAAAGGGAAGCATATGAATCACTACGTTGTAAGGTAAAGTAAGGTTAGAGTCATCAGAGATTTCGTCTAATTAAGGGGATTTCAAAAGGCTTCACAGAAAAGATGTTGCTCAAGATAGGACTTAAGGAATTAATAGGTTTTCAACAAATGGAGTGTGTTTGGAGGAGAGTAGCTATTTCAGATAAATGAAAGCGCACGAACAAAGGTAGAAGCCAAAACTCGGGGAATATCAGGTGAACAAAGTGAGGGCCATTCTGAATAGAGGTCATTGTAGGAATGGCAATTAGATTTTATCTCATATACCATATATGACAACTGTTCGAAGTACCTGTATTGAAAATAATTCCTGGGCTGAGTCTGAGTTCAGTGTACAAGAATGTTATGATCAATAAAAAATAGCTGCCAGGGACTCAGGAGAATATCATATCTGAGTTAAAGCACTTAAAAGCTACCATCTTTATATACATACAAGAATAGTAACATTTTCCCCACCATTTATTTTGGCAGATACTGAGCATTGACTGTGTGCCACACTACAAACTAGATACTGAACATTTATTGTAATAACCAGGAAAGATAATTATGGCACCTAAAAAAGTACAGTCACACGGGGAATACAGTCACAAAAACAAATATTTCACAAATAATTGCATAATTACTATTGTGGTTATCACCATTAAGGTCAATTACAGAGTGCTGTATGAAGCAAGGGGACCAGTCCTTATATGAGTCTGAGAAGATGTCCTTGGCCAAATGATCTTTATGCTGTTAACTGGAGGATTTCTCTTGGCACATAAGAAAGCCAGTACTCCTTGACATTTACTGAATCAGTTCTGAGGCTCCTATAGCTTCGGTGTCAAAATTTTAGATATAGGCTGGGATTCTCACATTTCTTCTTAGTAACCTAACATCATCACAATTGTTTTAAATATCTTTGGTAAGCAGACACAAGGGGAATATAGTTTCTTAAAGTACTAATTCTCATAATGTGGGCACTGGACCAGCGGATCAGTCTAACCTGAAAAACTCAGAAATGCAAATTCTTGGATCCTTGCAAATTCCTACATCATACCTACTAAATCAGGAACTGTGGAGGTAGAGACTAGCAAGCAGATCCTGGTGATTCTGAAGTGCATGAAGTTTTGAGAAGCAGTGCCCTGAACTAAAATACTCATTTTGGAACAGAATGGGGTTTCCAGTGAAGGAGAAAACTCCTCTTAAAGGGTTCCTTCCCCTGTGACAAAAAATGAAGATATAAACTAAATTCCTTATTGAATGTCTATAGGGCACAAAGGGCTTGATGGCAAGATATTCTAAGAAGAGACCTAGCAATTAGTTGGTTAAGCAACTGGTGTCTGATATTCCATTTATTACTTGTTGTATCCTAAGAAATATTATTGATCTTTAATAGATATTGACTAAGCATGACTGTAAAACAAAACAGGGTTGTTTTCCCTCACTTAAAGTTTATTTGTGTGGGTTCACCTTCATAACATTTTCAAAAAACATGTTAAGAAAAAACATATTTTAAGAATTTCTGTCACAGTGGAATCCCTACTGTGCTCTGAACTGGGCCCTCCAAAGTACTTAGTGGCAAACTAAGATGAAAAACATTATAAGTAGTTTACAGTTATAAAAAGTGAAAACTGCTGAAGATACCTTTCACCTCAGAAATGTATTGTGCTTTACAAGAAAGAAAAAGGTAGAAAAAAGAAGCATTTCAGTTTTGTTTGACTACAGTACTTCAGTCCTGCCAAAGGTACTGTTTGTGAATAGCAAACTGCTTTCCAGAAAAGCTGGGAAATTTGCAATTATTGAAGACATCACATCAAATTTATTCTTGGCTGATCAATAACATCTAAACCCTTTCTGCTCAAAGGAGAATCACTGTCACCCAGGAGCTTGTTAGAAATGCAGAATCTCAGACCCCACCCCATACCTACTGATTCATCTACAGATTAACACGATCTCCAGGTGATTCATATGCCCATTATAAATTGGAAAACACTGAAACACTTGCATCCTCCAAGGGCAAAACCTTGACTGGGAAATTTTCTGGTATAGTCACACTTAATTCCTATAGGAGTTCTGGTATCAATCCAAACTGTTATTGCATATTCATCCTAAGAAAGGATAAATGAAGGGGAATAAAAGATAATGGTGAACACTGGCAATAGAAGACATTCTGAAGTATAGCATACACTGAGAAAAAGATTTAGAAGACCCAAATCAGTATAAATAAAGGTGTTTTAAAATTGTTTATTGAAGAAGAGTAAGTGATAACCATTTGGTCAATAATGGTGCAATAGCTCTGGTGTTAAGGGCTGTCTTATATTAACATTTCCTATTAGAATCCACTGGAACAGAAATCTAAACAAATCCCTCTTGCTAAAAAGAAAAGCCTTAGAGGAAGATAAAAGATAATTAATTGTACCTGAAATTTGCACAATGAACTAAGAGCAATACACCATTGAAAATCAAAGGATTATTGCAGCCTATTAACAGTAAAGATGTCTACTGTAGTAGGAAAAAAATCTTAATTTTTACAGTTTATGACTATGCTAATTCCCCAAACAGGTATTTGGGAGACATTTATGGTAACTGAGGAAAATCTTGTCTTTAAGCACTCAAATTTGCATTTTCTAATGTCAAATACATGGTAAAACATTGTCATGGAGAGAGTAAGTTATTCAGAAGTAGATTTAGCCTACAATAATATCAACACTTTCATTTCAAGCTCATT
Source organism: Manis pentadactyla (assembly GCF_030020395.1). NCBI lineage: Eukaryota > Metazoa > Chordata > Mammalia > Pholidota > Manidae > Manis > Manis pentadactyla. The sequence goes on from NC_080020.1 coordinate 38,623,428, forward strand.
GATTTTTTTCTTTTCTTTTTTTTTTTACCTTAATGAGTACCAGAATTAGTAGAGTACAAAAAGCTCTATACCAGTTGAAAATCTTCTCACAACTCAATTTAATTTAATTTGAAAATAGCTGTTTTACTGTCTCTCAAACTAAATTTAAGAAATCAAACAGAGCATTAACATGTTAATTAATAAGAGGTTCAGTGGGAAGGTAGAAATGATTAGTTGCATTACGATTCCTTCAGATTTCTCTAGGAAACTCATTAAAGGGCTCTTCAGAAGTGCTTTTCTGAAAAGATGACAAACACATGGCACATGCTCTTCAGACTCTCAGGGTACAAGGCCTGGGTCTGGCTTCTCTCCACAGTATGAATGCTTAAGGTGTGTTCAAAAGGGAAAGTCCTCAGTGGCATTTAATAAGCAACCTGTATAGCATGTCCTAGCCCGGGCAAGTGCACCAGGTTGGAAGGGACAAGGTCAGACTCAATGTACTTAATACGATGGGTAGCCATTTTCTTTGGGTTGACCAAGGAAGAGATGTTTCATATTTTTCTTCTAGTAAGCAGAGAAGAGATGAGAAATTCTCCAGGTAACCTACATTTTATGTATAGCTCTTTGAATTTTGCAAAAGTTTCCATAAATATTAACTCATTCCATCTCAACCACTCTGGTAACTAGGTAGGATGGACATGATTCCCAGAGGAAGCAAAATGCAATAAAAATGGTCCAAGCTCATGTTCACTGTCTATTGCATGTATGTATAAACTTTGGATTCTCTCTCTTTGCCTCAGTAACTTTTCCTCCATACCTAAACATACAATTTTCCGAAAAAAGTATTTTGGATGTTTACAAGGTATACACAATTTCAGATAAAATGTGTTTTAGATAACAGGATAGGAAAGTAAATGAATGCCAGTTACGAAATTAGTAGCTAACATACCAAAGTCTTATATTCTTGCTAAAAGGAGACCCTAGGATTAGATAGATCTCACCTTTGTGCCCACCAATGGAAGAAAGGAAATAGATGGCATTTTAGCAGTGTTTCTCAAAAATTGTCCCTCACCAATACAAGGAGCATCACTTGAAAAGTTACAAATGCAAATTCTGGGACCCACCCAAGACTTACTAAATCAGAATCTCTCAGGGTGGGTCCCAGTCATCCCTAGTTCAACAAATCTCCTCCGGTGAATCTGATGCCTACTCAAATTTCAGAACTATTGCACTATAGAATTAGTCATAGGATAAAAGCAGTTGAGTAGTTACTTGCCAGAGCATTATCATCATGAGATGGGACTTTTTCTATTTGTTCACCTTTGCATTCCTACCACATGGAAAAGAACCAGACATTTAATACACATCCCATAAATTTTTGTTGAGTCAGTAGATTATTCCTCAAAATATCTCCTGACAGTTCTTATAACATGGGTTCAGCTTAATAGAACAAGCAAATTGTTAATAAACAATAGAGCAGAACATTTTTTGGGACTTTTAAAATAAGTATAAATCTAGGCATGAGTAAATGAAAGTATGCACAAACAACCAGTACTCGGTAAACTAGAAGAGTTATTCTCAAACTTGGCCGTTTAAACCTCGTGTGATCATCTGAATTACCTCGGGAGGTCCTCATAATTCTGATACATTTAATAGGTCTCAAGTGGGACCCAGGAATGGGAATTTTAAAACACTTTGAAAAATGATAATTTCTGAGTACATGTATATACATACACACATACATATGTATATAAACATACAATCCCATACACCTATGTGCTGTTTTTAAGAATTATGTACTACTTAAATACTTTAACATATAATTTGTATATCCATATATTTTATTGGAAAAATAGCATTCACTTGTTTGAAAAACAATTAAATGCAGAAGTGTATAAAAGTAAAATTGTCCCCAACCATCTCATTCTCAGCAAGAACAAATCTTTACAGTTTGGTAGCTTTTTTCTGAACCCAAATTTGTGTCTGTGTTAACACAAAACTATATGCTTTTTTTTATATAGAAAATAAATAACAGAATTCTTTCCACTTTCTTCCAACTTGCAGTTTTTTACTCAGTATATCTTGGGCTAACTTTTTTGCCAGGACATATAGGGCTAACTCATTCTTCTCAAAGACAACACAGTATTCTATAATAAATTAACTATCTTATGTCATCACATCTCTATAAACGTTCAGAACTTACAAATAACAGTAAAATAAACATCTTTGCAAATATTTTGCCTGGAGAGATCATATAAAATGGAATTCTGGCATGGAGGGAATGAGTATATAAATTTAATTTAAATATAAGGCTAGTTGAGTTTAAATGAAGATGTATTCTTGGAAACGACTTGGAGAATTAATGACTTTAGTACCACAGTATTTGGGCAATTGACTAGGTGGATTAAAGAAGAGAGTAAGTCTTCCAATTGTTGACTGCTCCATGCTGTGAGCAGTTTTGTCCCAGATCTACCCTCATGATCTTATTCAACATCTAAATCCTACCTTCATCATAAATGTGACATAGTTATGCTTATTTTGATATGATTTAAAATTTACACAATATTATAAAGTCTTAAGTTAACTTCTGTTTTCTACTTGTGTACAATTAACAGCCAAAATAACAAATAAGAAATACAGAAAAAGAATCTGACAGCCCTTGACAAATGAGCAACTAGATTATTCTGGCTACTTTATCTAATATTTTCATAATTTGATTAAATTTTTTCCTTACATTTTAATATGATTACATTATAAATCAGTTAATCAATTTTCAAGTGTTTCATTATTTTTTGTGATTTTTATAATAAACATTGGTTTATTTAACAATATTTTGTTTCTCTAGAGATTTAAGCTTACTATAATAATTCCCTATTTAAAAAAACAGATTCCTCAATATCTTTCTAAAGGGTAGTCTAGACAATCAATTTGGAAATAATTTTAATGTATTTTGGGGATCTTATTATTTTAAAAAAATCAATAATTGATATGTTCCTTGATCTTTATATGCTAACCATGCTCTTAGATTTTTTTTCCAGTTTAATAGTCTTTGGTGTCTATTAAAGAGACACATACAGAGTTACAGGGGCTGGAAGAGTTTAATCATGAGTATCTTTGGCTCACTATTACAACAACAGATAATACATATAAAGAAATGGGGCTTTTCCCTAGGTTTTCATGTTGAGTAAAATATAAATATAAGATAGAAATACAGTAAATTGATGGCATACATCTACTGTATAGTTCTATTATTTATGGAATTATATAAATTCCTTAAATTTTCAAGCACGTGCACACATCGAATCTGTGCCATGCTTTTTCCAAAGCTTGATAGAGATTAATCAATGTAATCTTCCTAACAATGTCAAAATAGATGCTATTGTTAATCCCATCTTATCGCTGAGAAAACAAAGAAGCAGAGATGGTAAATAACTCACACAGGGTTTCATAGCCAGTAAGGAGCAGAGAAGAGATTCAAAACCAGGAATCAGCCTTTATAGTTTGTGCACTTAGCCCCTAAGCTACCTTCTTGCTTGTTTTCAAACATAAAACCTCAATTGAACAGTTCAACAATTTTTTCATATCTCAAAAATTGGGCATAGGAGAAGATAGCAGTTGTGCAAACATCTAATCTTGGTATTTTAAGAGTATGTTTAAAAAATTCTCAACAGATTGCTTAAATGGTTAAAGGGATAGAAAATAGTGAAAAAGGGAGGAAACCTCAAGGAAATTGTAATAATTTTGCCTAGGAATGAATGTAATAATCTGTATAAAAAAGTATAGCACAGAATAAATATGACTAGATAAATGATCTGGTGACCTGTAATCACAGCATAATTCTATTTGAGAACAGAAGATTTATAAAGATGAGTTGTTGGGAATCAAAAAAGTTAAAAACAACATTAAAGTTCCTTCTAGTTACAAGTTTTGTGAATGTAACAAACTTTATGAATATCATAAACTGTATTAGCCCTTGATGTACATTCTTTTCCCACCTTTTTTGGAAAGTCATGAAATCAATTGCAAAAATACAGTGCAAATTTAGACTATACACAAAATATTCTTTCTCTGACAAATTTAATTTCTCATGTTTATATAAATAAGAAAGCCAGAAAGACCTGGCTTTTTTACTATTATCTATTGGCCATATATTAAAAAGCTTTGTCCATTTTTCTTGGAAATGCTCAGCAATCTTTCCTCTTAAAAGCATAAAATTACTGAATGCTAGAAACACTGTTGTATTAACTATTTTCTTCCTAACAGCCTGGACCTTAGATAAAGATTGAAGTTTACATAGTTTTGATGTTATCAGTCCCTTACTGTTTTAAAATGGAATGTTTCCACACAGGTTGACAAGGTTTCCATTTATGAGCAGTCCAATAACATAGACTGCTCTTTAGTGTTTATCCAAACCTGCAATTTTGGTGTAAAACTTTCACTTGCAAAGAATGATGGGACTAGGGACAAGTTTAAACCTGTTTTCCCCACAAATTGTAACTGGCTAAAATGGAACAATTTGATGTTATCTTATCAGGGGAGTATGTCAGAAATTAGGCTTAAAAGCAACAGACAAGTGGACATGTGGCCAGATGTAAGGCTGCTGAAAACCCTACCTTGTATGATTGGTGTTGTGACTAATGTGTCAGTCCCCAAAAGGGAGAATGTGGGTTTCATCACTTTATATTTATACAAAATAAAAATAATGAAAGGAAGGCTTTCAGATACTAGAAAGTAAATTCTTATTTTTTTCATATTTTGACCAACCAGCAGAAAGTGATATCACTCTGTCCAAGAAGCACATTCTTCACTTGACTTCGAAGGCACCAGAAGCTCTCACACCTCAGTGGCATTTCCTTCATCTCTGTGTTGAACTCTCCTGGCTCTCCCAATTTCTGAAGGTTGCAGATACCAGTACTCAGCCCTCCCACTTTTTCCCTCATATTCTATGCTTATTTTCATTAGCTTATAAACCAATCATATTACGTATTCTAGTTTCTGTCCTTTTCTTCTACCATGATTCCAGAAATATATATGAAACATGATCACTTAATTAACTTGCTTAATTTATTAGAAGACATTAATTTTAGTAAGTAACATTTTAGAAAATTGGAAAAACATTCTTCCAGGCAAATATTTATTATTCAAATCATACATCAGACTCTGTGCAAGGCATGTGATATAGATTATGTTATTTAACATTGATATAACCCTGTGAGGTAGGGAATGTCAATCACATTTTGCAGATGATCAATGTTCCTGGGGTCACATACCCAGGCATAATAATAGCTCATCTTTGAGTTCTTACTCTGTTCTCTCTGCTGCTTTAGCTCCTCAACATGCTCACTCAGTAATCCTCTGAGGTAGATAGTATTTAATTCACATTTTACCGGTAATGAAACAGGTTTATGAAGTAACTTACTCGAAATGGCAAAACTAATAGAATATCTATAATTCTCTTTCTAAACTCCAAAGTCACTGCCTTTTTTCATGTCAACACAGTATCGTTTGGAGAGGCAAAGAGGGGAAAATGTCTAGTCAGGCTATAGAAATATCCAGATAAGGCACAGGTGGAGCTAGATAATCAAGGGCCAACAAGATGACTGGAAATTTTCCCAGAGAACTACAAAACAAAAACCACACACAAAAAAGAGAGACCATAAGGATGAACTCTGTTTACAGTTCTGTTTGACAATTCTGGCAGGTTCTGCCACATTTTAACTAAGTGCTACTAATAGCTGCTGAAATTCTTTTATTACAATAAGAGCCATTTTCCTTGATTTGCTAGGTTTTCCTCTTGGTAAATAATCATTTTTTAATAATAGCTGACTTACCTTAATGGTTCAGTGCTCTACTCTGATCTTAAATCATGTGCTTAACCACTAGAGGTTGCAATTTATAAAACTAAAGAAAACAAAAACTGTATTTTTTACTATGATTTCTATTTCTTAAGATAAATTGGTAAGGTTTAATAGTATTAAAATGATAAATTTAGCTTTCTTATGGAACTGATTCTAAGAAGTTATACATTTATATATCTCTCACATCTAACAAAGTTCATGTTCTAATTTCTTCATTTAGTCATTAAATGGTTATTGAACATCTACTATGTGACAGACTCTGAACTGTAGGTATTAGACATGTCAAGATATCTAATATCTCACTTCTGCTCTAAAAGTTAATGGCCAAAAAAGAGAAAACACAGATGAGTATGAAACTCCCAGCCAGTATGGAACACACACACACACACACACAACTAAAAATGGCAGATAAAATAAAATTCATAATTTCTCATGAAATGAATTCCATGTATAAGACAAACTTAAATGTTAGTTGAATCAGCTCTTCAAAGATATTGATCATTAAAGGCTAAGAGACATAAACATGCATGCTTAGGGATATACTCAGCTGACATGATGAGCCAACAACCTAACTAAGTGGAAGAAAAAGTGGTGGTTGAGGGAAAAGAGAGAGTGTAGCCAGCTGGTCACAGGTGGTCAGTAGGCTTTGAACAGCAGTCAGGTATTTTAACAGAATTAAATATTGAATCCAAAGAATCTGTTAGGAAACCTCAGGTAAGTTAGTGGCTATTGTTTAAGAGATTGCTCAGGAAGATTTTGTAGAGCAAAAAGAGTAGAGAGCCACTATGGATACTTAAATCCCATCATGTGGCCTTTCTCAGTTTGGGGACCTGCGAGGCTGCACTGCGTTGGTCATATTCCCATGAAACCTGCCTTCCTCTGATGTATAGACATATTAATTTTCCTCCTCTCTTTCTGTATGGATATCATAAGTAAGTAGCAGCTATTCCTACTCTCGGCTAGCAGCACCAAAGCACATTTACTGAGAGACATGGCAGTGGCCTCCCACTCGTCCCTGAGCTAGGTAACAGGCATGTGCCCTCATAGAGATTACAAACCCCTGGAGATTGCCTCTCAGCCTTGGGTTGGGACAGCAGGTTAATGGATAAGGGAGACAGACTTTCCTTCTCCTGCAGAGGACCCATATTTTCATTTTACATTGGGCTCAGTGAATTATTTGGCTGGGTCTGTGCTAAAAACTTGGAAAGGGGATTGAGACTTAACTTTCTAAAACCATTGGAAAACCTATTATGGGCCATAGGAAAGAAGTAAGTGAGAATATTTATACCTAAGCCTCTCTGTTTGCCAATGAGGTGAGGTTTTAGTATTCTTTTACTTAAGGAAAGAAGATAAAAGAAATATGACAAAATGTGAACAATCATTAATTATGGTTGTTGACACATGGGGTTTGCTAAGTTAGTCTCTGTCATTTTCAGTTCTTTTGTATTCCTTCAACACTCTCAATTAAAAAATAGAAGTTTATGAAAACATTTTACCTAATGAATAATTTTAACCAGTTTCCCAGGAGTTTGAGGTATATATATATATTCATTATATTGACTTCTAGCATTGTGTGGTTTGAATGCTTCTCTCTCATTGTTTTTCCACATGGTCTTACCATAGCTAATGAACTTCCAGTTAAAATATATCACCAATATAGCAGCATTCATTCATTTATTCTTTCATTCCCAAATGATTGATGTCTATATGTGCAGTGACTGTGGGTGAAGAGATTAAAAAGCAAGATTCTTGCTGTGAAGATGTTTAAAAACCTGTAAGCTAATGATTATAAAATAATGTGATAGCAGAAAGGCTCATGATGCCATAATATTAGACAGTATTCCTAAACTCTCATTGGAAGAGTACAAGGAGTACTCCTGGAAAAATTGGCATTAATGGAACTTTGGGGATTCACTGGATGAATAGCAAATAGCTGTGTATAAAAGAATCGTAGGGGCATTTCAAGTAAAGGAGCTGTACATGCAAAAGAAAATGGCTTGTTCAGAATGATGCAAAAGGTCTGAATTGCAGTGGAAGGTCATTTGCATGCACAAAGTTGTCCCAGGTGGGTTTAAAGACTGAGAAAGACAGCAGAATATAGTAGCTTTTTATGTCTTTCATATGTTCACAGGACTTTTTCAATCTCCTTGGCACATGAACAATGCCTGTAATCACATGTTGGCAAAAAAACTATAGATGGGAATACTCATATACATTATATATAGTCTGATAAAGTAGATTCACCTAATAACATTAAAAAAATCTTTATCCAGAATAATGGAGGAAATCTAAATGGACCTTACATAAATCTAAAAATTTCCACAGTTTGAATAGCAAAAATCAAAATTACTCAGCTCTATCTGGATTGGATCAGCAATTGGGTGAAATATACTATATTAAACTTCTCCCGCACCAGCCTATCTTCTAATGATGAAACGCTTCCTCAATTTGTTCTGACTTACTAGAAGGGCACTTCTCCAATACACAGGATGAATCTGGGAAATCAGTCTTCAACGTATTTTGCCCTTGAGTTATCCATATATGTCTGTGTATATATAAAAGACAGAGAGGGTTAAAGGTTTTCTTCAACTGTTTATAGTCACAGGATACATTCAATAGTATGGCAGTGATGCATATTTTAATAATTTTCAGGATAATTGGACCTTAATTTGATTGTTTGAAAGTTTAGACTTTACTATGCAAATTTTTTTGAAGAAAGAGGATAAATTTCTGTATTTTACTGCTCACCCTCCCCCACACATGCTCACATATTTGAATATACAAATACATACATCATGAGGCCAATTCAAATCCAAAAGATATGCCAAAGCAAGAGCTAATTTTGAGAATTAGAATTAGAAGCTATGATTATCAAATAGAGCTTATGCAATTTTCAAAAAGAATAACCATTTGATTCTTAAACAGCACCTTCTATGTGTCCAAATATGATACAATGATTTTTAGCTTTCAAAACATTTTCTTTGAAAGAAAGGAAACACATTTCTATAATGATCTTAAATAAGCATATTGTGAGAACAATTGCTTTGTCTTCTCAGCACACTATTACTGAAAGCCTAAGAAGGCTGGATTCTTCTCTTTCCTAATAGTCCTTCTAGACATACACTTTACCAAATAGCAGTAGCTGAAAATACTGTCTTTAAGACTGTCAAAAAACTGACAATATTAAGTGGTTATGCACTGATAGTGTATGTTTCATTGCTCTTAAAAATAAATTTATTTTGCTTTTTAAAAAACTCTTAACTAAATATTGAGCAGCTAATATATAAGACTCAGACTTTAGACATTAAGGAGTTCTAATTTCAATATTACTTCTTTTCATGAGGATTAAATATTATAATTCAGTAAGAATCTTAAATGCTTGGTACTAATGAAATCTCATCTTTTATCAGCCTACATGAACATGCAAGCATATGAGTTGTTTTCTCAGTTCATAGAACTACTCTAGAAAAGATCACTAAGAAACTGGGGTTATTCTAATATAAGTTTGGTTTTTGATGATGTATCAGTAAGGATATTTTGTGTAATGCCATAGAAAGAAACTATTCTCAAATCTCAGTGGTTTTACCCAACAAAGGTGTATTTATTTCATTTCCAATGAGGGCCAGTAGGGTGCTCTGTGAACTATCGTTATCTCTAGGACCTAGGCTGGAGGGCATTCCATCTCTTATGAGCTCCCAGAATTTTCTTGGCAAGGGAAAGGGAATATGGTGAATTGATCATTGGATCTTAACTCTTCAGTAAGAAATCAGCACCACTCTTATGGTCCCATGTCACTGGTCAAAGAAAGTCACAGCGTTCATCTACTTTCAAACAGTATGGAAGAATACAAATCTACCATGAAACCCAATGATAATTTTTAGATTAACTGTGAGATAGATAATGGGGAAAAAAACGGCCTTTCTTGTTAGGTATTGTGACCAAATGCATCCCTGTTAAGTAGGATTTTCTTAATTTCTACTCTCATAAGAATTAAAAACTTCCTCATGAATGAAAATGGCCAAAGTCTATAATTGTAATCCAAAGGCATCATAAACAAACTCTGGCTAAAGTTCCTTTACTCCATTTGCCAGGAATTCAGAAAACCTGGGAAGGACAAGATGCCACAACACATCAATTTGATAATAAGGTTTGGAGAAATGTGATTTCGAAGCTTGAACCTATCAAACTGTTTCTAGTGTTTGCCAGCTCCAGTCTCACATATAATTTTTCAGCCAGGACAGGATGATGAAAAAAAAAAGAAATGCAGCAGTGTGTCTGAGGTGTTAATATGGAATTCAGGTTCAGGTTGCAGATGGGTTTTGTTTTAGAAGCAATGAGACTGTCACACACAGAAAGACATTTAAAACATTACCTTAAGCTAAACAAACACCACTTTTCCAAGGTGCCTCATCATTAACCTTGGAATGTTGACATGCCCAGGGACAGAAAAGCAGAAAACAACAAGATGACAGGCTACAGAAACAGCAAAGAATATTTGTGATTTATGGGGTGTGTGTGTGTGTGTGTGTGTGTGTGTGTGTGTGTGTGACAGAGAGGGAGAGAGATAGAATGAGAAAGAGAGAAAGATTTTCTTGGATAGGGATTTGAAGCCATATTTTCATATCACTATATACTTATATACTAACTATCCAAATCAAAGAATGGGGATAAGTGGAGATAGTGAGGTGGCACTATTGGCAGCTGCTTAATCATCCATGAACCACCAACACTGTTGGTGATCCTGTATTTTCTCTTTTTAAGGTTTTCATCTTCCCTATACAAAATAGCAAAAGTTGTTATTGTAGTCTAGATATCACTCTAGTTTTGTTCTAAAACTGTAAACATTTAAGGTTATTTAAAGACTATTTCCCTGTTATTTGCCAGTGTTCATAACATCATCCTAAAGTAGCTGAGTGATATCTTTTGGGGTGAAAAAAAGTTGTACTATGCTTGTTCCTACGTAAAATATCTCTGGCAGGTCAGCCAAATCACATGCTGTTACAGTATGACTGTGTTGTCCTGCTGTATACTACATCAAAAATTTGTATATAACAAAAAGCAGATTTCCTAGCCTTGAATGAGAGCCCATTTACTCCAAGTAATAGTTGATAAAACACAGTTGCAAGACAGCAAGAGAATTTGGACAGTCCCTTGGAGTTTGCTAGAATGGATTTGGCCTGTGGCTCTGCTCCTGATAGCCAGCTGTCTTTTCACTACCACATTTCTCCTTCCGTGAATGTTATATATAGCTTTAAAATGTTTTCAAGGATAAAGTGGTAGTACACATAAGGCATTTTCGGTGCTATGCCGATGATGGAAGCACTCAGAGAAATAACTGTTGTAGTAAGTTAATCACTTTTTCATCCTTAAGAAAGCCCATTGTGAAGGAGCGCGCTAACACTTCTTACTGGCTATTACACATTGCTGACAGGGTCTCTCCCTGCTGTTCTTTTAAAGGGAACCTCAAATTAAACCTATTACACCTTAGATCCCAATTACATGGAAATCCACAACCTTTCCGAAATGTGCTTAAGCACTAACATGAAGACCCACTCCATTCAGTATTCCTACTAACTGGTTTAGGTCTTGACATTGCCTAGTAAGAAGATTATAGAAATGCCTGAAGGACAATTCTGGGTATAAAACCAAATGCCCCATGTGCATTACAATTGCCAAAAAAAAAGAAAAAAAGACCTCTTTCATCTTATTATTAATTGTATAATTAATGCATTCTGTGTACTGATAAGAGTAATGCCATGTAATTAATTTTTTAAGAATTGAAAACTTGCCTTTATCCAGCCTTATGGTCTACTTTCATGTTTATAGCTGTGAATATAAATCCTCTTATCTAATTATAACATGACTGGTTTCATTGTTGAAACAAAGCAGTTCTTTGTCATTTTTTATTCGATTATGTAATATTTATTTTATTATATTAATTATAATCTATCCAGGAAAAACATAAGACCCAAGGACTTAAAATTTTAAGTCTTCCAAAGCTTATCAGAAAAATGCCATGCTGCTTTGGATAAGGTATGATATTTCATTTGTTTTCTGCGTCTGTTTTTGTCTTCCATGATTACCCATTCTGTTTACCAAAAGGCTCAATTAGCATTTGAATAGTGAGCCAGAGAGCAGACAGGTTGAGAATTCTTATAGAACTAATTTGGCATTCCTCCTTTCCCCCCTTCTCCCTTCATAGCCTTTTCTTTGCCTCTAATCAAGCTGCAGTTATTAAAGCTAGAATAAAAGACCTGATTTTCCATTACACTGATGCATGCTGAACAGAGTCTTGATTTGCTTTTTCATTCAGCAATGCTAATTGGACTCAAAGGAAATATTTAGTTTATAATAGCAAATGAAGAATTCATTTAATTTTGGGGAAGGGGAAAGTCAGCAATAGAACTAATATATCTATATATCTATATATCTATATATATTATATTTTTCCAAAATATATATATGTTTCTTTCCTTGAAGAATATTTATCTTAATGCTTCTTATGAATAACAGGGTTCTCTAATTATCAGTGATATTAGCCTCAGGTTGGGGACGTTTACAACTGACAGGGAAAAATTTCTGATCTCTGCTTAGAAGAAAAAATACGTAGTGTGTGTTTGGGAAATCTGGTTTCAACGATGCCTGATCAATATATAAAAAAGAATTAATTTAAGCACAACTGTTTTCAAATACTATTTGCACTTCAGATAGCTGGATGTCTTCCAGACTAAGCTCTCATCACCTTCTCCCCATCAGATAACTAACAGGCTGGTGTTCATGGGACCATGCTGTTGAGATAGAACAAGTACAGAAATTTACACAAGAAACATGATTAATATTATATTAAAATGTCACATCATGCGCTGGTCCTCATAACTTCAAAGCTTCACTTTGCGAGGAAGTGTTCATTTCGAAAGAATGACTCCACAAATTAACAGAATTGCAGCTCAAAAGAAGAAAAGCAAATTTTCAAGTGGATAGAGGAGATTTTTAATATACCAACTTAAGTATAAGGTGCTGTTTAGATATTAAATGAACATTAAAAGCAAACTCTTCCCTTAGAAAAATGTTTTCTCTTATGTCAATGTGCAAAGCTTCCAGAAATGTATCCTTATAAAGATGTATGTATATTCGTCTGATGTGTCCACTCCAGTTGTAGATTTGGCAGGAATCTCCTTACGAACTATTTAACAGAAGCAAAACAAGACCTCATATGGACATTATGATTTAACTTTTACCCACTTCTTTGAAGACTTCCACCCACTCTAGTCATATCAAACTGTTTTTATTTCCCAGAAATCATTATGTTCTTGACTCTGAGCCTTCAAAGATACTTTTCTTTGTTCTTGGAATCCTTCTTTCCCTTGTGTTCTTGGCTTCCTTCTAGTCATTCTTCAAGACTCAGCTTAAAAATTACCTCCTCTAAAACTCTGCCTTGGTCCTCTATGCTAAATCCCATTAAAATATCACAAAATTACCTCCATACAATATATAATTGTGAGTTTCTTACCACATGTAGTCTAGCTCTTTCTCCACTCTGTGGTTACTTTTACTTGTACAATCTCTTCCTGTAGCCTCTAGGCACTGGTTGGAGCCTGTCTTACTTAGACAGCTGGCTATCAGGAGCAGAGCCACAGGCCAACTCCATTTCCTATAACTGGAAACTCATGTTTCCAGTACTTTGTACAAAATGCCTGGCACAGTGGGCTTTTGATAAATGTGTGTGAAGTAAATTGATTTGAAGCAAACTAAGATTTAATCCAACTTGGAAAGGTCAGTAATATAAGGAAAAAATTAGTCCATTTACTGATTTACTTAAAAAACAGACTCAGGTTTTGATAATGCATAACATTAAACCATCTCAGAATTTTAAATCATATTATTGACAAATGACATTTAAAAAACAGAAATATTAGCTGTCACTATTTAATGTCTCATACTGGTGTATCTTTATTTTAATCCTTGGATCTCTCTTCTCCCTCTATATACTCACTGGAAATAATCTTAGTCAGATTAATAACTCCCAAATTAATTCCTACAGTCTAGGTCTCTCTCTGAGCTCCAAATCCCTTTACCCAATTGCGTAGGTGACGTCTCCTCTGGGGTATCTCAAAGACACCTCATATTCCACATGTCATCTCATGATAATCCCCCCAAATGCCGGGTTCCCTTCAAGTGCACACATTCACCCACTCTGCCACTTGTCATTCTCATTTTTGATAGCTGAAGTGTTTTTTTTGAAAATGCAAAGTACTAAATAAGCCATTTCTGGTATTTAGAAAAATTTCCTCTATTTCCTATTCTATACTTTGCTTTTTTTTCTCCTATGTCTGAAATTTCTTCTTTCAATTAACCAAAGATAAGAACAACTTCTTTCAATTTATGGCTTTTTATCTAACCCCATAAATTTAAGAAGGAAAACACTGGCCTGAAGGTAAATTCATTCAAACCTGTATGAGATACAGACCAAGTCTGTCCAAACTGGCTGATGTGCTGATCTCGCTCTTGGCTTCAGAGGATACAGATCGTTAAAGCTCCATCCCAGTGTCTGTAGCTGGGTTGTTTATTACAAAAGTAAGAATCACTAACGTGTCCTCCTTGCTAGAACCATAAATTTGAAACTTCTTATAAAAACTGGGATCTGACAACTGTAATCCCATAGCTCCCCCTGCTGCTCCAATTCATATTGTCAGGTGTCTTAGGCAAAATCATTTTTTTTCCCCTTCCATTCTACCCTCTTCTGACTTGTTTCTGATATTTAGGTTTCCATTTGCTTTTAAATTTTTCATACCACCTTTCTGTGCTATTTAGCAACCCAATGGCTATATTAAAATCTGTTTTTTATGATCCTCGTGTTAATATCATCTTTCACACCAAGGCAGTCCCTAGAATGATTCTGCTTTTTTGAAAGATTATTTCAACCACTCTGTTAGAGCACCTTAGTTTCTCTACCTTCTGCCTCTGAAATGCAGTTCCTACTTGCACAGACCCCTCAAACAAACCTCTCTGCACACTCATACGATAGTTACATCAGCTGAAAACAAAAGAAAGGTGCATGAAAGCAAAAAATGTTGCCAAGAACTTTAGGATAAACAGCCGTAGAGTAGTGTCAAAGCATTTGCAAATTCTTCCCCTTTCAAAGGTACTACTCTATCAAAGGAGCCCATATTACTACTGGCTATTTTTTCATTTTTATACAGTATTTCTTATGACCGATTTGGGAAAGCCTATGTATAATCATTCCCTCCATTTCCTATAAGAAATAGAGTTTTCTTGCTCTGAGCCATAACCATAACTCTGTCACTTTGGGCAAATGAACTTCCACATATATTCATATATATATATATATATATATATATATATATATATATATATATATATATATATATATATTCTGTACATGTATTTCTCTCTATATAATTTTGGACTGAGATACATTATGGGAGGTGCCTGTGGCATAAGTTATGGGTGATTGCAGAATTCTGATAAAGTGAGATCCTGACCCTGAAGACATTTTCCTAAGTTAAAATAATGTGCATGCAGGAGATAAGGAGCATGTGTACACACTGACAAGAATGGATGGAAGACTAGCTTCTTTTAAGGAAGACCAAGTGGAAGGTATCATCTGTTATTTATAATTAACCTCCATGTGTGCCTTACTTAATGAACTAGAAGCTACTTGAAGTCAAACATCGTAAATGGTCCTCTTGCTCTTTTAACATCAGCACAGAAGGCATTTGATGAATTATGCGTGGTTGAAAGAATTAATGCATGAATGAGCACTGCAGGCCCTTAACTCAGAAAATATCCTTCCTTTCTAGATTGATCTGGTAGGAATCATTCAAAATTAAGTCAAAGAAAATTATGATTTCAATTATTAGCTTTCCATGGAATATTTAGTTTGTTTTGCTTACATTTTCTCACACAGCAGGCATTGCCTTTGTAAAATATCCTACAAAGTTCTTGAGGCAGATATAATAAATATATTATCAGATTCAAATAACTATATTAGATATCTGGAAATCAAAACCACAAAATAAATCATATATGAAGTTTTCCTTTCCACATTGTATTTTACAAGTCAACCTTTAAAAAAAATTAATAAATATTTATTAGCCAGTCTTTATGGCTCATCTCCTTTGTGCAAAGCAAAGTGCTGACATAGTTCAGAGTTATTGACCTCAACTGGTAAAATAATAAACTCTGGGACTACTGCTCTCAAAAAGCTTGTAAAATAACATATCCTAGATATCCTATCCCCCCATATAGCATAACATGTGACATCTGATTCCAGTTAGAGCCAAATGTGAAAATTATGATTCTTTTAAAAAAGCAAGCATTCTAAACCCCTCCCATTACTGCAGCACTGGGTAGATGCAGACCGTGGGGCCCAAATCCAATGACCAAAGATCTTTAAGGCACAGGAAATGCAAAGGTTATGAAGGAGGACAGACCACATTGACAACTACAACGAGGAGCCTTTTCTGGCTGACAAGTGCCTGGGGGCAGGCCTTCTACATAGCACCTTCCAGGAAGGAGTGCAGTTATTAAAGCAAAAGCTTAAAATGTACTTTTAACTATTATAGATGGAGAATATAGATCCTGCTGATTTTGCTCCGTCAAATTATAGAACAACACATGTCGATTGTGAAAAAAAATTTTAAAGACAATATATTCTTTTGCTCATTATCACCTCTATATAGAACTACTATGAGCAATTTTGTAAATTTAATTTTAGATAATTTAAACACTTAACAACAAAAACACATAATCCTTATATAATATAATATTTTCTCTCTTCCTCATTGTATGTGTCTGTGTGTGTAAATTTTAAAAACATAAGTAGCATTTTATAACACTGACGTTAATATATCCTGACAGAATTAAGGGGATGGTCTTACAGACTGACAAGAATACTAATTATAGGGGACATAAAGAAGAACTAGCAGACTCTATATATAGAGAAGATAAAAAAAGAGAGCATCTGGACAAAAATTGAAATAATTTCAGTGTACTTGGTTAGGAGTTACATAAACACCATAGTGAACAATATAAAATGTATATCATAGCTCTCCTGGCTTTAACTACATTTTGTCTGTTTTACTACTATATACCACATACCCCACATACATACACACACACACACACACACACACACACACACATACACATACTGTACATTTAGCCATTCTCAATCTTATCTTTCATGAGTTGAATAATTCTTTAATATATTATTAGATTCAGAGAACCCCACCTGAAAATTACTGCCAACATTCTGATTCCTAGTGTGAGGCGGTCTAGGAAAGTCTCACCTGCCATAGACTGTTGCCCTAGCAGAGCCTATTTTTGTCCCAATATGCACACACCATACTTCTGCCAGCCTCTCTTCCATTGGTGCTCTGTGGGATATCCTTCCTCAGAATATAATTAGGTGAGTTATGGGGGAGAAATGTTTCATGTAAAGACAAGCTTGGGAAAGATGGGTGAAGCAAAGTTCAGAAATAGTTCAAACATACTGAGCCTTGATAAGATACTAATGCTCCATACGTATCTGAAAGAAGGTATAAGATGCCTGGTCTCCCAGATCTGTTTCTTTAAGCAACTTCATTTTGAGCAGAGGATATGTTTCTGTCTTCTAAAACTAGTATTTTCTGGAATCCAGTTGGGAAATGTTTTAGTCCTAACAGTGTGCAGCACATTGAGTCATTAAGATTTGGGGGAGATCAATTGGAGCATATCCTGGGAAAATTCAAGCTGAGACATATGTTTAAAGGAGGTGAGGAAAGCCCAGTAATTTCTGCTTTTGCAAGATAAGCCTATCTTTTAACTTGTATTTTAAAAATATTAATATATTAGAGAACCAATCATTTTTCCCTTAAGTATCTATCTAGAGACAGACATTTTAAAACCCCAAAACGTAATGTGGCAGGAATGCTGATGATCTCTGTTGTATGAAGTTCACATGTATTATTGTGAGCCAAATATCCTTTCTATAATTGTTTTATTTAGAATGACTAATACCTCTACTACATTTTAAGCAGGGCTTTTCCTTGTCTTTCAAGTTCATATTAGTGTCACAAGAAAAACTCTCAGTTGAGCCTGAGTTTAGTCATTTGAATCTGTCTGTTCTTCAGTGTTAGAAAACATTCATATTTTCACAATATACCTGGCATCAGACAGTCCTTTAAATACTTGGGACCATTTCTATTTGGTAGTTATGCTTCTACCAGTGTTTGTTAAGGAGAGGTGTTTTTACACCTTTGTCATTAATTACTCAGAAAGGGAGAGTCTCTCAGTTGGCAGCAAATCTACTTAGAATAGAAACACATTGCCACTGGAATCAAATAAATATATTATAATGGAAAATATTTACTTTTACCCTATGAATTGCCTTGGAATTGAACAGTTTATCAAGTATAAAATTGTAAGGAACATGGATTTATTTGACTGCTAGATTATAAAAATTAAATATAATCCTTATTCAAAAACAGTCAAAAGCTCACCATTTTGCTCAATGAAATTCTAGACTAATAAAAATGGCTTCTGAAAAGAGAAAAAAGATTCCATTCATTTTGATAGTATAGAAATCAATGTGAAAAAACAGAATTGATTTTAACATGTTATGCTAATTTTATCACGTAAAGCTAATCAAGATACAGTTATCTACCAAATGAGTTAACATATATAAAGCATTTAATAAAATTCCTGATGGAATAATGTTATTTCTGTTTCTTCACCCTCTTTCTGGTAAACAAAAACAAACTCTGAAAACAAGTCACTAATTTTTTTAAAAAGTTATCAATTATTCCAGTAAATCATTATTAGAATGAATAGGAAAAAAATGCCATTGATAAGCAAACATCAGTTGCCATCTATTAAGCATCTACTCTGTATTGAGGATTGGAACAGTATTTTCCCAATTGTTCCAGGGCAAGTTCCAAGATTCGCATCTGTTGTCCAGGGGCCTATTTTTGTTACTGGTTGTGTTTTCCTGATTCTTGTCTTCTCAAACAAAGAATTCAGTTGAGGGACCAGATAGCAAGAGAAAGCGGCAAGGAATTTTTTGGGTTAAAGGGAAAAGTATGCTCTTGAGACAGGAGAGCAGTCTGTCTGGAAACCAGTTGGCAGGAAGTTCTGCTCTGTGTCTTCTGTCCTTTGATTGACAGCTCTGGGTTATATAACCTTGTTCTCGGTGTGTAGACACCTGACCCAAAGTACCTGAGTGAAGTCCACAGGGGGACCAAAACCGCAATAGTAATTAGATTTAGATGTTAGTTTGATAAGGTAGGGTTACTTTCCAACAAGATCTGTGGACCTTGCACATGTCTTGTAAACCAGGGAAGCCGATAGTCTTGGATCTCTTGATAATCTAAATGTCCCTGATTGTCTGGGCCTTCTGGTAAGCTAGTTGTCTTGACTGTGGAACTGGGAACTAAGGAGGGCTTAGGGGCTAGTCAGTGAAGAGTCTTACTTAGTGATGGGCTGGCCCCTTTCTCCTGTTTATATCTAGCTGCCTCTGTTAACATTTTCACCTCAAGCCTAGCTGTGGGGTCAGCTGAACCTGAACTACAGGGGTTTAAATGAAGAACAGGTGTTTTCCTCAAAATAAATATTGGGATTCTGTTACCAAAATAAGGGAGATTAATACTTAACAGAAAATCATGGTTTCATAACTTCCAGTCTTCACTAAATAATCACCAGCACTTACATATTTAACAAAGTTAATTTTCAGTCTTCTACTAGTAATGGTTTGGGTTATTAACTTATTTAATATCACTTATCTTGAATTCTTGGTGTTCTCTGGATCCTCCACTACATTCATTTGTTAGTCCCTTGCCTAGGGTCTACCATTATATGTAGATATTTGCCAGCATTCTACCTTCTGCACATTTATCCACTGTCTTTTTCCCTTAAACAACTATTCTGGGGCAATCAGATTGTTGTTGATTACCATTAGGAGAGTAGACTCAATTCTACAACAGCTTTGAAAGTAAGAACAGTGAGCGTTCTTTCCAACTCTAAAATTTGAGGGACAGTTCTGGCCATTGTTGTTGGGAGAATGCCCAGGACTGAATCTGCCCTAATGATTTCTGAAAATAGGCAAAAATACTATCCATTGAAGCTGAAATGTTTAAGGAAAATTAGTCTGTAAAGTTTGTTTATTGATTAAATTTATGTATCTATTGATTAATTTCTCACCAAAGAGATTTTTGATCACTGGCTCAGAAAATAGATTAATGATCATCATTTTCAAATAGATGTTTTCTCTTACAAAAACGAATATTAAATGGTTCCTATGTAAAGATTTTCAAAGAGCGTTTTTTATGTTGTAAAGTGAGATCGCATTGATATTCAGCTGTTTTCTCTTGACATACAAACAACTACTCATATAAGATATTTATTATTCAAGTCAATGAAAATAAATTACAAATAAAGAAAGGATGGAGATTTATTTCCATTTAATACTGGATGGTTCTTTTACTAAATAACAGAAAATTGAGATGTTTTGAGGGAAGTACATGTCACATAATGTTGTATTACATATGTAAAATACTTGAAGCAGCAAATAAATTTTAAAATACTGAGCACTTTTATATCCACAGCAATGCAATTTTAATTGCACATTTAAGTTGGAATCTATAAATACCAGGAAATACTTTTAAAATTTCAAGCATTTTAATAAGAAAAAGGGAATTGAGTCAACATTCTTTGAATAAAGAAGGCTAAAAATCAGTGCTTTTATGTGTGACTAACATAACTAGACATCATCAGAAAACATAAGAACTATTTATCTTTCAGTCACTTCATTATATATAGGCAATAGAATTTGGTGCTCTCAGAATTTGTAAGTGAAGACAAATAACAATGAAGAGGAATATAAGTTAATTGTTGCATATTTAGGATGACATATTTTATATCTTATTGTGCATTCTCTAAGTTACAGTAAGTAAATTTTTTTAATAGAAGTGACAGTTTCTCAATTCAGTTATTTTTTGCTAGTCAGTATCTGTTTCTGTTTTATTTAAGTGCTTGCAATTATTTTTGATACCCTGTATACAAAAATTATGAAATATTTCCATTCAATAGATCACTGATGACAAACATGTTATTAAAATGTATATAAATATAAAAAAGATCACAAACAGACATTCAACCTATAATTTTTTCACCACACCTTGGAGCTAGAGAGTTCACTAAGCTTTCTTTCATCTCCTGCCTTTAAAAGATTGGACATTCCAGATGCCCATCCCTAAAAATGTTACACAAGGCGCTGTGTCACAAGGCTAGTAAGGAGATGAAGACTTTTAATTCCAACCAGCACTGCACTACGTCACGCTTAAAAAAAAAAAAAAAAGGAAAACCGTGAGAAGAGCAGTATGCTTTATTTAACTGTTTTCTTCTAATGGCAGAGCCAACAAACAAATTCCACCTTTATCAAAAGCCTTTAAACATTAGCAGGAAGCATATAAGAAATGTAATTGCTGATTGAGCCATAATATATTATTCAGGTAATGTTTGAACAGTTCATGTTGCATCATTCACCACAGGAAAAAAAAAAAACCAAAAACATAGCCTCTTTATGTAGAATTATTTGAGACAACATTATGTGGGCCCCAGTCCATGTAATATTACTTACCTCATTTTCTATGATGAGTTTCAAGTAAAAAGTAGTTTTTAAAGCTGTAATATATAAAACTTCACAAAGAAATGAGAAAAAAAAAAGAAAATACGAAATTACAATGAATTAAGATAGGCCACTTAGAGATTATTGTGGAGTGAAAAAAAAAAAATGCCCCATCAGAAAAAGTAGTGGTGACACAATTTCAAGAACCCTATATTTCTTTCCTAGTTTTACTTTCAAGTGATATTCTGCCTTTCAAAAGTTTTCTTGCCTGACTTTTAACTGTTATAAGAGAAAATTTTCCTTGTAATGTTAAGGAATAATTGCCATCTTTTGAACACCTACTCTGTACTGAATACTGTTACGCTAAGACTGTGTTGACTCATGATAAATACCCTTAGTTTTTCATCATTGTCTTTAGGTAATCTTCAGGACACATTATATATATATAATTAAATAATATAGAAATATCCTATGAAAAATTGTAGATTATGAGAAAATATCCTTATTAAAGTAGGAAGAGAACTGGCCATATTCCACTATCTATCTGAGTACAATATTTCAATATGAGAAAACTACCTGGGTATGTGGCCAAGAGGTTCTCCTTTGTGTTGGACAATGTATGTTCTTTTTACTATTATAAACTTTAAATGTTATTTCTTATACAAAGTTTTCTCTCTTTTCTTTAGTCTTGATACACCTTTGTGAAGCAGCAATAACATTATGACAAATATTCATTATTATATCTTTAAAATGAACTACTCAGAAAAATTGTTCTAAGAACTTTTTGAAGAAACCCCCTCTTTTAAAATTCAGTTGAGATTATCTTCCCATGAATAGCCCTTTTTCTCAGCTTCATTAAAGATTGCCATGGACTGGACTCAATTCCAGAAAGCATTAAGAAGCAATGAATATTTTACTGAAATATCAAAGAGAGATGTAGCTACAAGGCAAACTTCATAAAATCCTCCTTAAACCTCTGTATTCTCCACTCACCACCCGTGCCATTCGTCTCTATCTCCCACCATCTCACTTCTACCTCCCCATCTCCCTACCTGATGTCGAAGGTGGGTACAGTGAATGGGGGGTGGGAGAAGCTCTCAGCTTCATGCACCCAGTGAAACTCCACAGAAGGAGAGAGTTTGATATTCTGTAAATTGAGTCTTACAGTGATAGGGATGTGTGTTCAAATCCCAGTCCTGGGATTTACAAGCAGTAGTACATATGGAAAGTTTTTAATAGCTGAGTCTCTCTCTCTCTCTTTTTTTTTTTTTAAGTTGTGAAAATGGGACTTAATCTCTTCCCTCATTAGATCTCTTGAGGTAGGCAAAATGCTCATCATATTCATTGGCTTTCAACCACAGTTAGATTGTGTCCCTGTTGAGATGGTGACAAGCAAAGAATTCTTTGTCTATATTGAGGATACTTGTTTCCTGGTTCTTGAAAAGTTTGTGGTGCTCCTTCCCTGTTCTGCTTTGGTCTCAAGTAAGCCTCTTACTCCAGGTGCAGATTCTGCAAAGTCTCAATGAGTGCGGACTGCATACAATGCTCTAACGCCAAGTGTGAAAAGCTTATTCCATGCCCTGTGGAGCCAAGCAATTGTTTAAGAGCCATAGCACAGATGAAGTTGATATTTTTCTTAGGCATTTGACATTTCTAATCAATTAAATCAAGTGACTAATTCACTAAGAACTCAGAAGAGGGTTTTGGGTATATGACAGTAGCAAAGTTAATAGTGTTTATATGTCATAATTTTATTCCGTTAGTTATAAAATACAAGATAAAGTTTAATGCAAGGGGTTTATTATGTCCTTCTCTTTCATACACTCTTGTACTTCTTGTAGTGGATATTCTTACTGTTTTGTTTTCTTATTGTTACCATTCAATTTCACTCATTTTTATCAAAGCTCCTCCCCCACTCTTAGTTCATATTATTTGGGTGTTGCAAATACCACTTGTGTCTCCAAAGACTGATTTCCAATTTAGAGCTGACCATTCAGACAATTATATTACAGAAGCTATACTGGTTGCTTCAGGGACAGCATGTGATCCAAGAAGAGTGACTCCAACTGCTATACTTCTAGGAATAAACAAGGCAGGCAGCCTGTTGTGTCTGGCTCCTTTCCCTTAGCAGAATGCTTTTTTCATGCTGTCTGATTAGAGGCAATAGGAGGCTGGAGATATATTGGCAACTTTGCTGCCATGGAATGAAGACAAAGGAAACAAAGAAAGCAAGAAAGTAAAATTCAACCCCAGTGACACTGCTTGAAGTTCTAGATCAAGCTATACATAAGGCTGCCTTTTGACTTATTCATGTGAGCCAATAAATTCCTCTTTTTTTTTCTTTAAGCCAATTTTGGTGGATTTTTATAACTCATGATATAAACATTCTTAAATACCTCTATTTTCCTTTTGTGAATAGTGATTTCCAACTCATTGTTTTCTGCTCTATTTTGATTTTTCTCTTTTCCCCTCATGTACCATTTCCCATCTTGTTACTTCACAGTTTAAGTAAAATTATGAAAATAGCCCCCATGTGAACAAAAATTCTTAAAATCTTTTATTTATGATGTTTTTCCTTCCTTGGGGTGATACTTGCCCTTTATATCTAATGTCCCTTCAAGGTCTTTAATTAATTTCTATCACACTTCTTAAGGGACCCGGCATGGCACCATGCACTCCATATGCGCTCAAAGTATTAATTGGAAATAATGATAATGATCAACCTCATGAAACATTTTCAACTCTGTCCTTGTTCACTTGGCAAGCTGTGAACATAAAAGATGGGCAGAGAACTAGCCACCAGGAAGGAGAATTAATGAGCAGGGACAATGTCTAATTCTATATATTTTTAATCATGTCTATTACAGTTAGAACTCAATTTAAATTAATAACATTAAGAACAGAATTGGCAGTTTCCTTGTAAGATAAGTCAGTGGGTTCCATCGTAATAGGCAATGAAACCACTAGGCCATGACTCCATATTTTTATTTGTTCTTTTTGCCTCCTTTGACTTTTCCATACAAATAAATGCTGAAGAATTCTTTTAAAATACCTTAGAATAATCACCATTTCCCCGTTCTGTCATGTCTTTCAAAAGCTGATCACATACTGGATTCTCTTCCAGGGCATTTCATCTCGATTTGTAAAGCCATTTTCATATAACCTTGACCAACCATTTTCATTTTTATTCTGAGATGCTTCTTGCCTCCGTGAGATACTGCTTCACTTGCAGAAATGCGAGCTGCGAGGAAGCCAACAGGGTGAAAGCAAATGTGCCTGATGTGGACGTGGCATACAAGCCTTTCCAAGATCCGTCTGAGGGCTCAGAGTGGGGATCAGCTAAATCCTTTGTTTTTCTCTTTTCCCTTTCAGTCTTTGACAATGTGTCTAAATGCACATCAGGGATAAAAGTAGATACAGAGCTTGCCGTATCCTTAAGTGCACTGTCACACAGAGATTAGGTAGATGACATATATTCTTTGGATATTCATAATATACTTTGGGTCTTGATTTCCACATTCCTTTTCTTTAGGCCAGTTCCACTGATACCAATGACTTTGTATAATTAAGATTTCTTCTCCACAATACTCTATACAACTAAAATTATGCTTGCTTAGAAAAATCACACAGATATATGGATAGAAAAAAGACTGGAATAAAATATACCAAATGACGTATTTGATTTCTCAGGGTACTAAACTAGGTGATAGTTTTTTTTTTTAAATTAACTTTCTACTTTGCTAAGTTTCTCTCTTTAATAAGCATGTTAATTTTTTATTATAATCAGATTTTAAATAAAAAGGAGATGCATTTTTCACTCTAGTTCACCAATATTTTTTTTCTTTTGTGTCTAAAGATATCCAAGTACATATGCTATCAAGTCATACACAGATTATTTCCCTGAATTAACAGCAAGAGCAGCACAGAGATGGAGTATTTAGTTTAAAATCACAGTGGTCATGGCTGCCTGCTAGGACTATTGGTATCATTTTTCATTAGTTAAAGTAAATGGCATTGTTTTCTTATCAAATGTAAGTGATGAGTTTGTCAGAGAAAGAGTGAGGCATAGAAATATGCTAAGAATTTTGGAGCGTCTAGGAACTTCCTAACAGTGATGGGAAGTGACTTCATTTCCCTAGGAGATAGGGAAGGGACAGATGGGCAATGAGAAAATCTGAAATTTCCTATGAAAATGTGGAATAGAGACTCCGCCCACTTTCTTTTGAATTAAATGCATTAATGGAGAAAATAACATATGATCATTGGCTAAAAAGGAGGGGGGGAATGAAAAGTGAATTCAAGTGAATTTATTTCCTTGCTTAATTTATCCCTTTAAAAATAAGCAGGTACCCCCTCTTTGCAGGGAATTTTAAAATGCAGTAATTCAAAACAATCTGGTTAACATGCAGAGGCATGATGTAACATTGATTTATATCTAAATATATCATGTCTTTGAAGTGCCTTGCTAAGGTGATCCCTTACTGACTTCTTGCCCTTGTTGAAGAACACAATCAAAGGCTCGATTGGTTGAAACTGTGCTGGGATAACATGACTCATTTGTCTTCACTAGTGGGACATGATAGACTATTTTATTATTTTCTTTTTAGAGCAATTTTGATTGGTTCACCCCACAAAAGTAAATATCACATCTTGAAAAAATCTCTGAAAGCTTTGTATTCCCAAAAAAGTTAACATACAAATCTTTTTTGAAGGTTTTTTAACCTTTGCCATATATAAAGGCTTTGATAATTTTTTTTAAAGCTCTAGGAAGAAAATGACTGCCAGGCTTTGTTTCCAGAAAGTGGAATCTAAGCCAATGACAATAAGAAAGCTCCATTAATGATAGTAATGCATGATGGTGAGGCCATCTGATTGAAAAAGATCCTTTTCATTTACTGTAAGATATATTGACACTTTACTTTAATCCTTGGGATATACATACAAAGTCACCATAAGACACTTTAGACATATGTAAGCCTAACTCTTATGTTTTTAAGTTCTTGTTACTACAGTAATGAACTTCAAATACATCAAATAGAAAAGATCAGTCACAGGCTTACACACTTAGAAGTTTCTGTGCTAAAAGCACACACTAGACTTGTAGAGATACTTTATTACTGGTCTGTAGGGGGAAATCTCTGAAATAGGATGAAATGCTAGACTCTTCTCTCTTTCATGTATTAAGGTAAAGGAACAATTTTAGTGAACTATGTAGTTAGTGACTATTCCCCACCGGTCACAGAAATTTAAACATTCTGTACCACTGGCCCTGGCCACTTTGAACTTTTAGTTTCTTAAAAATTGAATGCATTCACACATTATGCCATTAAAAATTTGTTTGCATTGCTCCCAAGATAAAAGTGACAGCCCCATACTAAACAATGTTTCTTTAAATGAACTGATGGTGGCAGAAAATGTTATTACTAATCAGAAATGTTCTGGGTTTTTTTTTTCTCTGAGACCACATCAATGATCAATTATGCTATCAATGTTCTTGATTTTGAAAAAACAATAAGATTACTCAAAGTACCCATTATACAAAGCTCTGATTCTGTCACAGGAAAAGGAAAAACACCTTCCTTTGTAACACAGCACATTTTTACCTTGTGATATTGTTAGCAAAGAATGAGAAACATAGGAAAGGGAATGACTTTTCCATTTGAGTTAAAGCATTTCTGAGTCCCCTTCCTTCTTTTTTCGCCCTGACCCTATCCATCAGGAAATGTGATTGTAATTCAGAAAGAATTATACACTTAACTATAAACTTAAGTAAGAGCTTTGACTGAGCTACTGGCTTTGATGTTCAAGTAGCATTTACAAAATCAAATCATGAGACACAGAGAACAAGGTTACCATTACAGTGGCACTGAGAGACTCAGACAAGTGCCCAAAGGGAGTTAATATAGTTAAGGTTACCCATGTTAAGCGGTATCTTATAGAACATTCTATCTTGAGTATTACTTCTATTTACAAGGATAATTCATTTATGTCATATGTGGCTTTTGGATATTCAGTTTTTTTAATGTCACAAAATTATCTCAGAGGAGCAGTTCTGACAGGTCAATCATTGCATATGGTAAGTGTTTTGTTAATTATACAGAAATTTAGAGACAATTGTAGAATGTCTTGCCTCAGGAGAAATTTCTCTCTTCCTGTTTGAGAATTGCTTCCCTCTATCGAATTAATTTGTGTTTGTGAACTGATAACAATCTCTGCCATGTGGTAGAAATAATTCCTTGCTCCTTGCTCAAATATGCAAGTGTAAATAAGCAGAGAATATCACAAATAAACAATGCCATTCTTTTTTAAATGAGGCAGTGTGTGTAATTAGAAGTATGCAATTACAACAGTGTACAGCTCTCAGTGTAACAATTAGGTTTTCAGTAAAATGTAATTTGTTCTAATGTAAATGTTTCTCCTCAATTCAGAAGATTCCCTTGAGTTGTTTCAATAAGCATATTTCTGCAAATACATGCAGTTGTATACTATGTTGCAATATACAAATGAGAGAGGACAGCTGTAGTATCATAGACTGCTGAAATTTTCAAAGCATGAGGGTTCCAGTGTTCTCTTGAGATAGAAAAATAGGGATGATCTCTTTCTAGGGACTGTTGATATATAAGAATGCCTATGTGGTAGATTGTGGAAAAAGTATATACATATACACAAGTACACATACACACACCCCTTTTTGATGTGATTTTAGTGTTCTTTCCATAAAGAGGTAGTTATTAAGATGGGGAGGATGAGGATGTTCTTCAGGGTTATTCCACTGATTATGATGGAGGAGGATGGTCTGGGTTTCTCAGGCTTGCTTCAAGCATACCAGCTCCATTTTTATTAATTACATTCTTACGTGCAAAAATAATTTCCAGAAATAAAAGGTATGAAACTACTGCATTCTAACCTTCACCCTTTCCAGAGGAATATATTAAGGCCCAGAAAAAGGGTATCATCAGTGTCAAAATTTACCTTCAGTTAGGACAAAATATTTCATTATAACGTTGTTAACTTGTTCATTACAACCTCGGTGTTAGTTAGATGCAAAAACCCTTAATGATGTGGCTCCTATGAATTTCTCTAGCCATCTGTCTGTTTCAGTCTCCAACACCTATCCTGAAACGGTCCTTCTCCAAACTCAGTCACTGAGCTCTGTTGTTTCCTCTCCAGCTCCCTGCCTGGCAGCAGGGTGAGTTGCTACATGCCCCCTGCAGCTCTATCAGAAACCTTCTCAGGATTACCCCCTGCCCATTAACCCAGGCTGTGTTGGGCATCCTCTTTGATATTTCAATTGCCTTTCTCTTTGTATTACAAATATAAAATCCTACAGGGTGTAGTAACCTTGTGACTCCAAGACTTTGAGAGTAGAAAACATGACAAATCATCTTGGTATCCCCAGGGCCTGTCATGAATAGAAGACATGCAACAAATACGGGTGGAATAAATGAATAGAGGAATGAAAGAGTGAAATTTATAAGTGAACAAAGACGTTCTCTGAACTTATCAAATAAAAGATTAGCTACAAATGAATAAAGATAATGTTGGGATTTGAAGGGAGGTAGGTGAGAGATTGTGTAGGACCTTTTATACCAAATGTGATAGGAGGATTAGAGAAGATTTTGAGCAGGGTTGGACATGAAAAAGTATACATTTTAAAAAGATCTCTCTGGCTGCTCTGTGGAATAAAGATTTCAGAAGATGCAAAGTTAGAAATAAAGAAAGGCTGGAAAAGTTCAATTATTTTGCATAATTTCACCATTAGAAAAGGCAGGAATGAAGGAAAAGTAAGGTTCAGAAACAGAAGATATGGGTCTAAATCCTGGCAGTGGCTTTTACCATATACTCTGGGTCCATTGTTTGCTGGGATCTCCAATGTCTTCACTTGTGAAATGAAGATTATAATTCAAGTTAAAAGGAATAAAAGGATCAAATGGGGGAAACATAGTGATCTAAACTGTAACGCACTAACTAGGTATGAGTTAAATGATTGGATCTGATAATTTTCACTTAATGCTTCATTGGCTTCTTTTTCACTCTAAAACTCATGAATTTAAGTCTTATATGCAGCAATAAAGACACCCCACCAATATATATCTGATTGGTTCTCACTACACTACAACAGTTAACTGGAAAGGTCTTTCTAGGTGTGACTTACTGGAAAAGCAGATAATAAATGGAAAATATCCTTGTAGAGAAAAGGTCCTTTTAAAGAAGGGTAACTTGGTCACTGTGGAATTCATTTGAAGACTGTTCTAGTTGTCTGTTGCCACTTGGCAAACCATCCCCAAAATTTAGTGTTGTAAAAACAACAGTTTAATGATGCCTATGGATTCTGTGGGCCATGACTTTGAACAAGATGCAATGAGAATGGCTTATCTCGGATCTGTGATGTCTGAGACCTCAACTGGGGAGATTCTAACTGCTGGGGGCTCGATTTGTGTGGAGGCTTTTTAACTCAGATGTCTGAGGCCTGAGCTGGAGAGATTGAAAGGCTGGACACAGCTGGGCCTATTGACTGGCTTCACGTGGTTTTTCCATGTGACGTAGACTTCTCTCAGTATGGCTACCCTGAAGTAGTCAAACTTCTTACTTGCAGCAAGACCAAGTGTTCTCACAATCAGAGTAGAAGCTGCATGGACTTTTCTCACATAGCCTCAAAAGTCCCTTAGTGTGACTTCCACTCTTCCATATTGATTGAAGCAGACCCAAGGTAATCCAGATTCAAGGGCAGGAGATAGAGACCTCACTCTTAAAGAGAGGAATATAAAGAAATTTAGAGACATGTTTAGAATGTCTACACGTTTCACTGAAGAAACTTAATAGATGCAGTTTTTAGTAAAATACATGCTAATCAAAGCAATATTACCCATGTGAAAGTCATTGAAAAGAAAATATAAATTTCCTTTGAACTTTAGTTTTTGTTTTTCTGATGAATTTTTCTCAATGTTCCTCCATAAAATTAGGATGGATAGAGAAATGTAGTCTCTTGCAAAATCAAATAGCGCTCATCTTGCAAATTTATGTAAAATTTATAGTAATAATAATGTTTTCAATAATGATTAAGGTAATTACAACTAATATTATTAACTAACAACGATTCAAAGTAGTATACCAATCCATTTATAAACATTATACATTGAAAACTCACAAATTTTAGATGTAGTCTTACCATACCCATTTAAAAAATCAAACTATTGAGGCTTAGAGATATTAAGTAATTTTTCCAACTTTAGTGTGTAATGAAGTTCATATAATTTAAAAGTTTCAAAAAACAAAAAGAAAATAATAAAACTTCTTTGAACTGAAGCTAGAGCTCCATGCAGAGGAAACATGATAGTTCCTGTTAAGGGGCAGCTAACCCAATCTGAAGAAATAAATTACCTAAAGAAAATGGCACCTGAAGTTAATCTTAAAGAGTAGGTAGTGCTCATCTGGTGAACAGAATAGAACATTCTAGTCTGAGAGTGTAAATTGAGGAAATACAGTGAGAGAGATTCCTGTAGAGGTACGCAAGAGTTAAGTAATGGGGAATTCATTTGTGACATTGTAGGTATTGCTTTTTATCTTCTAGTGAATGGGTATAGTATCCAGTCATGGTAATTTGTCTTGGATATCCTGTTTATGCCTGTTGTTCCAGAATAACTACTAACTGTGCTTGTTTCATTCACAAAAATGGTCTGGTTTGGTCTGGAACCAAGAAAAATGGTGTGGTCCCTCTGCTAATGGGTATCACCAATCATTTTTAAAAATAGGAAAAAAAAAGTTTTGATTTATGATTTAGAGAGATGATTTGCCTGGCCCTGGAAAGAGTAAAATTGAGAAAATTTTAGGAGCAATGGCAAAAATCCATGGGAGAAAGCTTGTGATACTAAATTGCAGTGGGATTGAGGTGAAGGGTAGAGACTGCAGCTATCTAAGCACACCTGGCGAGATGTAAAGAGGAAAAAGCAGACCTGTCTCCTAGATGTTGGCCTAGGTGACTGGCTGGTTAGATCCAAAACTGAGGTGGACAGTATATTCCCTGTCATTTGTTTTGGATTTATTATTAGGGCTCAGGTTGGAGTAAGTGAAAAAAAACTAATCGTAAAGGGTATATGTTTTCTATGAGAATAATGAGACTTTGTGTAAAAATTCTAACCCAATACCAGTGGTCACCAAACATTTTTGGATTTTATATAAAAATTAAAGCTAAAACTAAAATACACCAAAAATAAGAATGAGCTGGATTTGATAGGGTACAAAAGAAAGCAACTTTTTTCCTTCTTGGTACCTGCTCTGACCTGAAATTTTAGGTTGGTCACAAGCTTTCCCTATAATTTCCAAGGTTTTAACCAGTGTCCTCATTTAAAATGTTCAATCCAGACTACCATTTCCTAGAGTTAGTATCTCATCCAATTTAAATTTTCTCCATCGGACCTTGGGCCCCACTTAAAGTCAGAAGCCCGCAGTGATGTGAAGTGAGCTCATTGTGAGAATGAGAGTGGTGACCCCCGACATGGTTGCCTTCTCTTTCCCCAACTCATTCTTCTTCACCTCGTCCTTTGTTATGCTGCTTCTTGGTCCTCCACAGATGGGCAGAAGAGAAAGGGGAAATTACTGCAGATACAGTCTTGAATGAGAAACCTGTTCGTTTTATCAGGGTTTTCTGGGCGTAGTATACTTTTACATTCTGGAATCTTTTGTCTTCTGGGGTCCTTTTGCCAGTTCCCTGGAGCTTCTTTCCCTCTCAGGCTCTCTGAGTGCAGTGTGCTGGCCGGAGCAGGCAGTGCCCTTTCAGACTGTCTACTCAGACTCCCCTCAGTACCTGTTTTCTGTAGAGTCTGCACAACTTCATGAAGACCATTTGGGTAAAGTCCATTTCAAGGCTTCCTAACAAAGACATGAGGAAAAACTTCTGGTCTGCCATGGTGGGAATATGACTCATTCCCACTGTTAAGACTCTCTTCATTGAGGTACCACAGGCCACTCTCACCAGCCTCCCTTACAGAATTTTTTTTTTGACCTGAGTCACTATGTTCCTCAAATTACAGTGAATACCTAGCAATCCCAGTGTGGTTCTTTGAATTCTTTCTGGTTAATTGTAGAAGGATATAGAGGAAGGCAGAACAGGTACCTCAGCCTTCCAGTAATTCTCTCTTTAAAGAAATCTCCTCTATAATCTCTTTGATGGATCTCCTACCTTCCCCTAGGTAATCAGCCAGTGGTTACTATACTAGACTGGTTTCTCTGTCTCTTAGCATATCCTGTATCAATATCTGATCTGGAATCAGTTTTTCAGCTGCTTTGAGTTTAAGCCTAAAAGCCATTAGGACAATAAGGGAATTTGCATTTAATATTCTGATATATTTACTATCATATTTACTAAACTGCCAATTATATAGACCACTGAACTGAAATAATAAAAACTAAAATATATTTAAAAATTAAAAAAAGAAAAAAATATTTTAGCATACATTTAAACATTTTTTGTTAATGGTAAAACCTTTATCGGTAAAAATATTAACACTTTCTTACTGACTAATGTGTCTCAATTGTTTTCATCTCTTAAAAATCTTGGATATAGTCTCTGTGATACAGTGATTAAACATCTGGATTTTAAGATAAATTAATTTTTATGCTTGACATTAATAACTGAAAAATATGTAGATGTTAAGTACTTAGTACTTAGCTATAAAGTAGTTCAATATAACGAGAAATACATGACTGGTTGTGCTTTCTATTTTACTAAATCATGACATATTTTTCAATAACATCTACCAAGTGTGCAACAATTTTTTATTGAAATTTTATTGGTAAAATTTGTCTTTCTTATGCAGATCAGTTTTTTTTTTCATAAATGAATTTGAATGTCTTATATTTGAGTCTATTTCAAGGAGTGGATTCAAGATAACCTGAAACTTTTCCTTGACCACAGGTTAGAAAATTATGTTTCCATTTTTAGTGTGCACATATGAGCATTTATTTGGTAACAAAATCACAAAACAATCAAAACACTACTAAGCGTCCTTTTGCTAAATACTTCCTCCTTGCATAGGGTTTTTGTTGTTTTAAACAGCAGTGATATCTCTCACTCCTTGTTAAAGCCAACTCATTTGACTTGAAGGAAAAAATTAAGTGGTCATTTTTCAAGATTATCTTACTTAACTCGCTTATTGAGCTATTATAAACACGGTCTGATGATTCTTTATTTTTCTCCCTTCTTATTCCTCCTCCTCCCTTCTTCATATGTTGGGTGTTTTGTTCTGTGCTCTTTTTAGGAGTGCTCCCATCTGGAGCAGTCCCTGTATGATGCCCTGTAGAGGTGGTTTGTGGGAGGCAAATTCCCTCAACTTTTGCTTGTCTGGGAATTGTTTAATCCCTCCTTCATATTTAAATGATATTCGTGCTGGATTCAGTAGTCTTGGTTCGAGGCCCTTCTGTTTCATTGCATTAAGTATATCATGCCATTCTCTTCTGGCCTGTAGGGTTTCTGTTGAGAAGTCTGATGATAGCCTGATGGGTTTTCCTTTGCAGGTGACCTTTCTTTTCTCTCTGGCTGCGTTTAATACTTTGTCCTTGTCTTTGATCTTTGCTATTTTAACTATTATGTGTCTTGGTGTTGCCCTCCTTGGATCCCTTGTCATGGGAGTTCTGTGCACCTCTGTGGTCTGAGAGGCCATTTCCTCTCCTAGTTTGGGGAAGTTTTCAGCAATTATTTCTTCAAAGACACTTTCTATCCCTTTTCTCTCTTCTTCTTCTGGTACCCCTATAATGCGGATATTGTTCCATTTCAATTGGTCACACAGTTCTCTTAAAATTCTTTCATTCCTGGAGATCCTTTTATCTCTCTCTGCATCAGCTTCTCTGCGTTCCTGTTCTCTGTTTTCTAGTCCATTAATGGTCTCTTGCATCTCGTCCATTCTGTTTTGAAGTCCTTCCAGAGATTGTTTTATTTCTGTATTCTCCCTCCTTAGTTATTGCATATTTCTCTGCAGGTTATGACTTTTGTTTTGAATTCTTTTTCAGGAAGACTGGTTAAATCTATCTCCCCAGGTTCCTTCTCAGGGATAGATGTAGAAGATGTCAAAGCTGTCTGGGTTAGTCTTGTCTGGATCAAATTTTTTTGCCTTTTCATGTTGATAGGTGCAGTGGTATGCTATTGACACGTCTGTCAGCTGGGAGAGCCTAGACTTTTTCCAATTGCTTCTGGCCTTTCTTTACTGGGACAACTGCGACCCCTAGTGGCTTATGTTGGGCAATTGCATGTGGACTGGGTCTCTGTATCTTGCCTGGCCGGTATGGAGGAAGCTCCCTTGCTGTGGGCGTGGCCATCCTCAGGCTACTGCTCTGCTATGGCGGGGCCCTGCAGGGGTAATGGATGGGGGGCTGTTTGGCTGTTTACCTCCGTGAGGGGTCTCAGAGCTGTTGCCCAGGGGGTTAGTGCGCCTGGAGTTCCCTGGAATTT
Source organism: Manis pentadactyla (assembly GCF_030020395.1). Classification (NCBI taxonomy): domain Eukaryota; kingdom Metazoa; phylum Chordata; class Mammalia; order Pholidota; family Manidae; genus Manis; species Manis pentadactyla. The sequence goes on from NC_080020.1 coordinate 38,658,334, forward strand.
CCAGCTTCTGGACTGTGACCCGGGATGCTTCCATCCAGCTGTGTGGTCCCTGTCCCTTTAAGACTTTCAAAAAGCACTCGTTTTTCTTTGTCACAGGGGCACCGGCTTTGGGACCCGCTCACAGGTCATACTGTCCTGCTTCCCTAGTTTCCAGCACCCCACGCCCTGTGTGTCTGCGCTCTGGTGTGGATGGCTAGGGCTGGGTGTTTAGCAGTCCTGGGCTCCCTCTCCCTCCCTTCTCCGACTCCTCTCCTCCTGCAGGGAGCTGGGGTGAGGGGTCTTGGGTCCCACCGGGCTGTGGCTTGTATTTTACCCCTTTCACCAGGCGCTGGGTTCTCACAGGTGTGGATGTAGTTTGACTGTTGTCCTGTGTCTTCTAGTCTCTCTTTTAGGGATAGTTGTATTTGTTGTATTTTCAAAAATATATATGTTTTTGGGAGGAGATTCCCACTGTCCTACTCATGCCACCATCTCGGCTCCACCTTCTCAAAATTATCTTATAAGTTGCATAGTTTTGAAAGCCAGACATCACAACAAATATATTTATTTTCATAGCTGTTTCTTAAAAAGGAAGTTGAATAATATTTACCACTCTTATTTTTTATTTACTTATTTACTAATTAATTAATTGATTGATTTTATTAACGTATCATTGATATACACTCTTATGAAAGTTTCACAAGAAAAACAATCAAGTTACTACTTCGCCCTTATTATCAAATCCCCCCGATACACAATTAAAGTCACTGTCCATCAGTGTAGTAAAATGCCACAACGTACCTACTTGTCTTCTCTGTGCTAAATTGTCTTCCCCCTGACCCCACACACACCATGTGCACTAATCATAATACCCCTCAATCCCCTTCTCCCTCCACCACCCCTCCCCTTTGGTAACTGCAAGTCGCTTCTTGGAGTCCCTGAATCTGCTGCTATTTTGTTCATTCATTTTGCTTCATTGTTATATTCCACAAATGAGGAAAATCATTTGGTATTTGTCTTTCTCTGTCTGTCTTATTTCACTGAAAATAATACCCTCTAGCTCCATCCATGCTGTTGCAAGTGGTAGGATTTGTTTCTTTCTTATGGCTGAGTAGTATTCCATTGTGTATATGTACCACATCTTCTTTAGCCATTCATCTGATGGACACCTAGGTTGCTTCTACATCTTGGCTATTGTAAATAGTGCTGCAATAAACATAGGGGTGTATATGTCATTTTGAAGCTGAGAACTTGTTTTCTTTGGGTAAATTCCTAGGAGTGGAATTCCTGGATCAAACGGTATTTCTATTTTTAGACTTTGAGGGAACTCCATATCGCTTTCCACAATGGTTGAAATAGTTTACATTCCCACAAGCAATGTAGAAGGGTTCTCCTTTCTCCACATCCTCACCAGCATTTGTTGTTCTTTGTCTTTTGGATGGTGGCCATCCTAACTGGTGTGAGGTGATATCTCATTGTGGTTTTAATTTGAATTCCCCTGATAATTAGTGATGTGGAGCATCTTTTCATATGCTTGTTGGCCATTTGAATTTCTTCTTTGGAGAATTGTCTGTTCATATCCTCCATACATTTTTTAATCAGGTTATTTGCTTTTTGGCTGTTGAGGCATGTGAGTTTTTTAATATATTTTGGATGTAAACCCTTTGTCGGATATGTCATTTACTAATATATTCTCCCACACAGCTTTTTAGTTTGATGTAGTTCCATTTTTCAATTTTGCTTTTGTTTCCCTTGCCCAAGGAGATGCATTCAGGAAAAAGTTGCTCATATTTATAATCAAGAGATTTTTGCCTATGTTTTCTACTAATAGTTTTATGGTTTCATGACTTGCATTCAGGTCTTTGATCCATTTTGAGTTTGCTTTTGGGTATGGGGTTAGATAATAATGCAGCTTCATTTCCTTGCATGCAGCTGCCCAGTTTTGTCAACACCAGTTTTTGAAGAGGCTGTCATTTTCCCATTTTATATCTAAAGCTCCTTTATCATATATTAATTGACCATATATGCTTGAATTTATATCTGGGCTCTCTGTGCTGTTCTGTTGTTTTATGGGTCTGTTCTTGTGCCTGTACAAAATTGTCTTGATTATTGTGGCTTTGTAGTAAAGCTTGAAGTCAGGGAGTATAATCCCCAAGCTTTGTTCTTCCTTCTCAAGATTGCGTTGCCTGTTTGGGGTCTTTTGTGATTCCATATGAATTTTTGAATGATATTCTCAAGTTAGTTGAAGAATACTGGTGGTACTTTGATAGTGATTGCATTGAATCTGTAGATTGCTTTAGGGAGGATGGCCATTTTGACAATATTAATTCTTCCTATCCTTGAGCACAGGCTGTGTTCCCATTTATTGCTATCTTCTTTAATTTCTCTCATGAGTGTCTTGTAGTTTTCAGAGTATCAGTCTTTCACTTCCTTGGTTAGGTTTATTCCTAGGTATTTTATTCTTTTTGATGCAGTTGTGAATGGAATTGTTCTCCTGATTTCTCTTTCTCCTAGTACATCATTACTGCATAGGAATGCAACAGATTTCTGTGTATTAATTTTGCATCCTGCAACTTTGCTGAATTCAGATATTTGTTCTAGTAGTTTTGGAGTGGATTCTTTAGGGTTTTTTATGTACAATATCATGTCATCTGCAAACAGGGATAGTTTAACTTCTTCTTTGCTAATCTGGATGCCTTTTATTTCTTTGTGTTTTCTTATTGTTGTGAGTAGGACCTACAGAACTATGTTGAAAAAAAGTGGGGAGAGTGGGCATCCTTGTCTTGTTCACGATCTTAAAGGAAAAGCTTTCAGCTTCTGACTGTTAGGTATGATGTTGTCTGTGGGTTTGTCATATATAGCCTTTATTATGTTGAGGTACTTGCCCTCTATACCCATTATGTTGAGAGTTTTTGTCATGAATGGATGTTGAATTTTGTCAAATGCTTTTTCAGCATGTATGGAGATGATCATGTGTTTATTGTCCTTCATTTTGTTGATGTGGTGGATGATGTTCATGGATTTTCAAATATTGTACCATCCTTGTATCCATAGAATAAATCCACTTGATCATGATGGACGATCTTTTTGCTGTATTTTTGAATTCGGTTTGCTAATATTTTGTTGAGGATTTTTGCATCTATTTTCATCATGGATGTTGGTCTGTAATTTTTTTTGTGTGTGGTATCTTTTCCTGGTTTTGGTATTAGAGTGATGCTAGCCTCATAGAAGGACTTTGAGAGTATTCCCTCTACTTCTACTTTTTGGAAAACTTTAAGGAGAATGGGTATTAGGTCTTCTCCAAATGTTTGATAAAATTCAGCAGGGAAGCCATCTTGTCCAGAGGTTTTGTTCTTAGGTAATTTTTTTTTATTACAGTCAATTTCATTGCTGGTGAATGGTCTGTTCAGATTTTGTGTTTCTTTCTGGATCAGCCATGGAAGGTTGTATTTTTCTAGAAAGTTGTCCATTTTTTCTAGATTATCCATTTTGTTAGCATATAATTTTTTATAGTATTCTTGCATAATTCTTTGTATTTCTGTGGTGTCTGTTGTGATTTTTCCTTTCTCATTTCTGATTCGTTCATGTGGGTAGACTCTTTTTTTCTTGATAAGTCTGGCCAGGGAGTTATCTATTTTGTTTATTTTCTTGAAGAACCAGCTCCTGCTTTCATTGATTCTTTCTATTGTTTCATTCTTTTTTATTTTATTTATTTCTGCTCTAATCTTTATTATGTCCCTCCTTCTACTGACTTTGGGCCTCATTTATTCTTCTTTTTCTAGTTTCATGAATTGTGAGTTTAGACCGTTCATATGGGATTGTTCTTCTTTACTGAGTAGGCCTATATTGCAATATACTTCCCTCTTAGCATGGCCTTGGCTGCATCCCACAGATTTTTGCGGAGTTGCATTATTGTTGTTATTTGTCTCCAGATATTGCTTAATCTCTGTTTTTATTTGGTCATTGACCCACTGGTTATTGAGGAGCATGTTATTAAGCCTCCATGTGCTTTTGGGCTTTTTTATTTTCTTTGCATAATTTATTTGTAGTTGCATACATTTGTGGTTTGAGAAGCTGGTTGGTACAATTCCAATCTTTTTGAAATTGCTGAGGCTCTTTTTGTGGCCTAATATATGATCTATTCTTGACAATGTTCCATGTGCACTTGAGAAGAATGTGTACCCTGTTGCATCTGGATGGAGTTCCCTAAATGTCCTTTAGCTCCATCTGCTCTAATACATTGTTGAGTGTCTCTGTGTCCTTACTTATTTTCTGTCTGGTTGATCTTTGGAGTGAGTACTGTGTTAACGTCTCCTAAAATGAATGCATTGTGTTTTGTTTCCCTCTTTAATTCTGTTAGTATTTGTTTCATATGTGTATGTGCTCCTGTGCTGCATGCATAGATATTTATAATGGTTATATCCTCTAGTTGGAGTGACCCCTTTATCATTATAATGTTCCACTATTGTCTAGTTACTTTCTTCATTTTGAAGTCTATTTGTCTGATACAAGTACTGTAACACCTGCTTTTGTCTCATTAGTTGTATGAAATGTCTTTTCCATCCCTTTGCTTTTAGTCTGTGTATGTCTTTGGGTTGGAAGTGAGTCTCCTATAGGCAGCATATAGATGGGTATTGTTTTTTTATCTATTCGGTGACTCTGTGTCTTTTGATTGGTGCTTTCAGACCATTTACATTTAGGGTGATTATCAATAGGCATGTGCTTATTGCAACTGCATGCTTTAGATTCTTGGTTACCAAAGGTTCAAGGGTAATTCCCTTACTATCTAACAGTCTAATTTAACTCATTTAGTATATTACTACAAACACAATATGAAGGCTCTTTTTTTTCTTCCTCCTCCATTTTTTATATATTATATCATATTCTGTACTCTCTGTCTGTCCCTTGATTGAAATTTGGGGGTAGTTGATTTGATTTTTCATCTGCTTAATAATTAGTTGTTCTACTTTCTTTACTGTGGTTTTATTTCCCTCGGTGTCAGCTATTTAGCCTTAGAAACACTTCCAACTACAGCAGTTTCTCCAAAATACACTGTAGAGATGGTTTGTGGGAGGTAAATTTTCTCAGCTTTTGCTTATCTGAAAATTGTTTAATCCCTCCTTCACATTTAAATGATAATCTTGCCATGTAGACTATTCTTAGTTCAAGGCCCTTCTGCTTCATTATGTTAAATATATCATACCACTCCCTTCTGGCCTGTAAGGTTTCTGCTGAGAAGTCTGATGATAGCCTGATGGGTTTTCCTTTGTATGTGATCTTTTTTCTCTTTCTGGCTATTTTTAAAAGTCTGTCCTTATCCTTGATCTTTGCCATTTTAATTATTATATGTCTTGGTGTTGTGCTCCTTGGGTACCTTGTGTTGGGAGATCTGTTCCCCTCCATGGCCTGAGAGACTATTTTCTTCCCCAGATGGGGAAGTTTTCAGCAATTACCTCCTCAAAGACACTTTGTATCCCTTTTTGTCTCTCTTCCTCTTCTGGTACCCCTATAAAGTGAATATATTTACATTTGGATTGGTCACACAGTTTTCTCAATATTCTTTCATTCTTAGAGATCCTTTTATCTCACTGTTCCTCAGGTTCTCTGTATTCCTCTTCTCGAATTTCTATTCCATTTACAATCTCCTCTACTGTATCTAATCTGCTTTTAAATCCCTCTATTGTATGTTTCATTTCAGATACTGATTTCCTTAATCATTGAATCTACATCCTGAATTCATCCCTGAGTTCTTGAATATTTTTCTTCACCTTCATAAGCATGTTTATGATTTTTATTTTGAACCCTCTTTCAGAAAGATTGATGAGTTCAGTTTCACTTGACCCTTTTTCTGTTGTTTGTGGGATTTTGGTTTGAACCAGTTTCCTTTGATGTTTCATATTTCTATGTGGTGCCCTGTACTGCCCAGAAGCTCTACTTTCTGGAGCTGCTTAACCCCTGGAGCAATGTTGGTTGTTGCAGGGAGGAGCACTGGTGCCTGGGGGTCGGACAGAGCTGTTTCCTGTTTCCTGGCTGCTATGTCTGTCTCCACTGCCAGAACCAGTGGTCCAAATGCACATGTATAAGCCTCTATGCTTTGTGTTTGCAGCTGCCATAGGCAGGGACTTCCTCTGGCTGGCCTGACATCAGGGCAGGGGCTGCCGGTTTGCCAGCTGCTGCCAACAGGCAGGAAGGAAGACACAGAAGACTGCATATCACAGTGGTGGGCCTTGGAGCTGTACCAGGCATGGGGATGGAGTGCCTTAAGCTCCTGAAAGTTCCCAAACTTCTGGGAAGAGTGCACCCAGACAATTTTGTTCACCTGTCCTTTCTCCTGAGCAGCAAGCTCTATGCAATCCTTGCCCCTTTAGCAGCCCTCTCACTGTTAGGAGATCTCTCATACTGCCTTTCTTTTGTTCCAGAGCAGCTGGATGTGGATTCCTGTTTTCCACAAGCAGCTGGAATCTCAGTCTCTCCAAGTATTCCACTGGTCTTAGTTTCCAACCCCACTAATCTCCAGAGCACCATGCAGTGTAGATACATGCTCCCAGAGCAGATCTCCAGGGCTGGGTGTTCCACATTCTGAGGCTTCTATCCCCTCCCCACTCCATTTCTCTTCCTCCTACTGGTCCGCTGTGGTGGGGGAAGGGCTTGAGTCTCACTGGATCATTGCTTTGGTGTGTTACTCTGTTTTGTGAGGTCTGCTCTGTTCTCCAGGTGTATGCAGTCTGGCACAGCCTTCTTTTCTTTTGCTCTTTTAGGATTAGTTGTATTAACTATATTTTCATATTATATGTGGTTTTGGGAGTAGGCCACTATCTCACCTTTCACACCGCCATCTTTAATCCTTGGATGAACAGGTATGTTCATTAATTTACTTTTATAATGAGTTGACCAGTGACTATTACATCTCTGTCATTCAAAATATATCTTTGTAACTATTATTTTTACCCTCATTCAACTGTAGCACCTATATAATTCTTGTTTTCAACTTATTTGCTTAAATAAGCTAGCAAGTTGCTTACTAAATTCATTTAATGAATTTCAAGTGTAGTGATAGCTCTTCAGTCTTACTCTGGAATCTCTCTCTTTATGAATTGCTTTTGCGCTTTCTCTTCTCTCTTTCTCAATTCTAGTCTGGTAAACTGATCCATCAGTGGTTGTCCTTAGTTTAAATTTCTTTTTCTCACTTAGAGGTTTTTTTTTCCTTCACTTACTACCATTGTGGACATGCTTTTTTGGATATATTGTTTCTTTAATAGCTCCTTTAATTGTTATTTGTATATGTGAAATATTTAGCAAATGTGTGTTTGAAAAAAAGTTAAGAAAAATGCTGAGAAGCTGACAAAGGTTGAAAAATATTTTATTCAACTGTATAACAAAAATGACTAATTGGTACTAATATGTATTCACATTTTCAGTGCATCTGACAACATCATTTAAAAACAAAATAATGCATTTTAATTTGTTACCAAATCATTTGCCATATATTATATCACTTATTTTTCCTGTGTCAGGATTTATTAGTATTTTCTCACAGGGGAAATTTTTTATCTTTCATAAGGAAAAGACTTCAAAAGAGACTCTAAATGCTTGGCAACATGTACATATAACTAGATTTCATTTGTATTTCAGATTATCCCTACATAATTACAAAATTGTCACCTATTTCTTAGTAGATCTGATCTTTTTTAACCTAGTCCTGTTGTTAAGGAAAATTTGTACATAATGAAGAGTAGACAAAGTGTAAGCTTGGCCATGTTCTTGTTGCCCAGTTGGGCTTCCATCATTAATATTACCTTAACTTATGGTTCATGTGAAGTGATCTTTTTCAGGAGGTTGGTTTGTTTAAAACTTTAATATATAATCCATAAATCCACCAAGCATGGCTCATATAAACTGTGTTTCAGTAAGATGAAAATGAACAGTGATGGTATTTCAAACACTCACCTATAGAATTTTAAACCTCCCTCAGGGTGAGTTCACAGCCAATCATGCATGATGGTCCATCTGACCTATAGACCCCTTGAGCAAGGACTAGAGTTATTCCATATGTTCAATATCATTGGAACCTTTCTTCTTATTTTTGGATTATATTTTCTAATCTTTGTGCTCACCAGCACATGTTTGCATGACCTGTGGTGTCTTCATCTTTTCAGGTGTTGCTTTTAACAAAATGCCACAGACTAGGTTGTTTATGAACAATAGAACATTTATTTCTCACAGTTCTGAAATCTGGGAAGTCCAAGATCAAGGTGGCAACAAGATCATGTTCTGGGGAAGGCATTCTTCCTGTCTCATAGCTAGCACCTTTTCTTTGGGTCCACACACGTCCTAACCTTGGAAGGATTAGAGGTCTCTGTGGGGTCTGTTTTATAAAAGCACCAGTCCCATTCTTGAAGACTTCCCCCTCATGACCTAAGAACTTTCCGAAGGCCCTACCTCCTAATACCATCATATTTGGGGGTAGGGAATTCAACATGAATTTTCTGGGGGACACAAAATTCAGACTGTTGCACCAGATGTACACATACCATGCTTGTAAGAATTTTGTTCTAAATCAAAGTCTTCCACAGATGGATGACACACCTGCAAACAAGAAGACTTCTAACAACTATAAGAAGTGCTGACTGCTAGAAATTCCTCTTAGAAATTCTATCTTCATATTGATTTAAAATATATTTACTCATAACTTGTACCCACTAGTCTTAGATCAGCCAAATGTGGCAGACATAGAATGACAACATCTTAAATATTTCTTTATTCTCTATTGTATATCATTTGGGCTGCCAAATGATTTGTATGGCTAAAGTAGTTATCAGTCTCATATAAATAAAGATTTATTTCATTAGAGAACTCTTTGTAATTTTCCATGATAGTCCTTCTGACCTGACCCACAGATAGTCTAAAATGTACATCTCTTTAGCTCTTTTGATTGAGTTGGAAAGAACTCACTTCCTCTCTGTATAGATAGTGTCTTTACTAAAATTGTTCCTTCATTTCCATAGCATGAACTGATGCTATGAAGGGAAGGCTTGCTTTTGCCAGTTTAATATTAAACTGAAATCAGGGAAAAGGGTCAGTTGTAGAATTTCATTATGAATGCCAAACAATAGGTGATATCTCAACATAACATCTAAAAACTACCCAAATTGTCCATAATGTAATGATAGACACAGCCTGATAAGAGTCTTCTGCTTCTGGTGGTGTGATTTTAGCTTCTGAGCAATAAATATGATAACAGTGGGTTACAGTAAAAAAATCCCACCCATTCAACAAATTCTCTAATCCTAGAGTTAACAATGTTATTGATTGTCCTTATAGAGAGTTTGTTTGGGCCTTATAGACTTCTAAAAGCACAGTATAGTTTCCTTAGTGTTTGTTTTTCCCTTGAATACAAATTTCCAGTACAGTGGATTCTCACTGGGTGGCCTGAGAGTGAACTCCCCAGGCGGTTTTCAATAGCCATTTTAAAAACAGGATCTGTTTACCTTTCATGGTAAGTCCAGATATGTGGAATTCCTCTAGTTGTGATTATGTATGTTTTACTCATTCACATAAAATTAGGGTAACCTTTTAAATGCCCCACAGTGAACATCTTTCATAGTGAAAGCATATGCAAACAGCAATCAAGTTAGGACAAGAGACATAGTTCAGCTCTGTCCTGCCCTTAGATTTTATACATATATATAAAATCTAAGAAACATATTTTCCACAGTTTAAAAATCCAAATACATTTTAGAGTTGATGGCATCTTAAAATCAAGATGTAATTTTCAGTGTGTGTGCATTCATGGATTTGAAAGGAGACTTGATTGAATTATAATCCATGGGTATTGATTTTTTAGTCAATAAACTGTGTGAAAATCAAATGAAGAAAGAATATGAAACCTAGTTGTTGTTGAGGATTTTCTATTGACACCTTCAGGTACAAGTAAGAAAACAGAAGCATCAAATTTTGCATAATGGGTGTCAGCAAATTTGAAAAAAAAAAAAAAAAAAGCCTGGAGGCAACACTGGGATATTCTTTTAAGAAATATATCATTAGTTTGGTGGCCAGAAGATGACAATCTGTGGAAAAATAAGGCATTGATGACTCTGAACAGAAGAATGATTCAGAGCAATTGGATGTAGGATGAAAAAGTTTTAAGAATTTCTTAAAATGATTATTTACCTTAATTTTTCCTTTTAAGGACAATAATGCTACAAAAATTTAAGTGTAGGTAAGTCTAAAGGAGTTCTTTCAATTAAAACTAAGAAATTTGAAGTGATAAACGTATGTTGTTTATTTGACAGAATTTTTATTTCTGTGACACATAAAAACATGTAATTGATAATGTCTGAAACAATGGTACATGGCATATGCAGTAGGCAAAAAATAAAAAACAAGCTAAATTCTTTGACAATTTTGCTGGCTAGTCCTCTCAAGCAGCACATGCCCCAGAGTGAGGGTGTAACATTAATATCAGTTAATTTTGCTTCCTTTCCTAATGTGAACATTTCTTGACAAAATATGGGAATTCAGTGTTAGCTGTTTTAAAAATATGCTTTTTTTCCTGTTTTTTTAAAAATTTATTATTGCATAAATAGCATTTTAAACATCTAAATAATTGGAAAAATTCAGTTTTAGGGCCTTCTAATTATAACATTTGTTCCCTGTTCCTCTGTGTCCATTATCACACGTACACATTCTTTGCTATATGCACATATTTACTGTTTTCTGTGTGTTGTAAGATCCATTTACACAATTTTTATAACTATATTTTTCCTATCTTGCTACTTTAACTTACCTAGTTTTCTAGTCTTAATGCACAGACATTTACTTTTTTATTTCTTTAATTTAGGATTAATGATTATGTGGGGTTTTTTTTTGTTCTTGAGAGGGCATCTCTCATATTTATTGATCAAATAGTTGTTAACAACAATAAAATTCTGTATAGGGGAGTCAATGCTCAATGCACAATCATTAATCCACACCAAGCCTAATTCTCATCAGTCTCCAATCTTCTGAAGCATAATGAACTAGTTCTTACGTGGTGAACAAATTCTTACATAGTGAATAAGTTCTTACATGGTGAATAGTACAAGGGCAGTCATCACAAAAACTTTTGGTTCTGATCACGCATTATGAACTATAAACAATCAGGTCAAATATGAATATTCGTTTGATTTTTATACTTGATTTATATGTGGATCCCACATTTCTCCCTTTATTATTATTATTATTATTTTTAATAAAATGCTGAAGTGGTAGGTAGATGCAAGATAAAGGTAGAAAACATAGTTTAGTGTTGTAAGAGAGCAAATGTAGATGATCAGGTGTGTGCCTGTAGACTATGTGTTAATCCAAGCTAGACAAGGGCAATAAAACATCCACGGATGCAGATGATTTCCCTCAGAACAGGGGGGGTGAGGTTCTAAGCCTCACCTCTGTTGATCCCCAATTTCTCACCTGATGGACCCCCTGCGACTGTGCCTGTCTTAGGTTGTTCCTCCCTTGAGGAATCTTACCCGTCTCTGGCTAACCAGTCATCTTCCGGGGCCATACAGGGAAATGTAAAGTTTGTAAGTGAGAGAGAAGCCATATTGTTTGAAAAGGTTAGCTTTTTACTTCTTTGCAGATTTATGCCCTGTGACTTCTATGCCCAGCATTTGTCTTGAAGTATCTTTACCACTTGGAGGAATTATGATACTCAGTGAATTCGATATGAGGCACGAATTCTGTTTAAGGGTTGTAATAAGGAAGGAAGAAGAAAAGCTATAGAGGTAGCAGATGGAAGAAAACATGGGAAGATTGATTATTTCTTTGACATATCTTCTTGTAGAGTAACTTCAGCATGTGTAGGTTTTAAACTACTACTTAAATTGCGCACACACATTAACATAATAGGAATACAGTTACACAACCAAAGCAGATCTATAATTATGAGCCATCTCCAGTAAAGCCAAGAAAACCAGTTAGGCACCCAAGGAATTTGTGAAAATTTGTCTATGATATAATGGATATTGTCCAACTATACTTGAACAGTCTGAGAGAAAGCAGACAACTTTAAACAACCCATTCCTGGGGACTGTTCACATCCCATATGTTCTTTTAACAGTAGATAGTCTGTAGTTGTAAGATTTTGGAGCGCTACAACTTGCACTTCTCCTAATTCTTGTTCCAACAGTATAGATCCAGTCAAATTTGTTGTTTTACTGTATGCACAGGCCAGCTTAGCTATCTCCTTCTTCATTCCAATGGCAAGTCCAGGAACTGGTGGGATGAATGCAGCTACAACTGCAGTATTGCCTGGATATTTGTTGAGGTTTTTTGATGATCATCTTCTGGTGTGACTCTTCCAGAGAGCGCTGATGTTGGAAGTTCTTCTTCATATCGTATCTTAGTTCATTTTCTGGTAGCCAAATTAGGCTTTGATTCTCTGTATAAACACAAGCAGACCCTTTGCCCACACTTAGATATGCCCTTTATACCATTGTGTAGAACTTATTGGAGGTCACCACACAGGAACTGCATTTTTCTTTAAGAGAAAGGAATATTATCAGAAATGTGTACCTCCATAGCCGATCAACTGACACCCTTTAAGTGATCAAAATTAAGGATATTTAAAGCATGCATTAATCATTGATTTATAGTTAGTTTTATCCTATCAGGGAGTAATATCCCTTTTCTTTCTTTCTTTCTTTTTAATTTTTGGTATCTTTAATCTACACTTACATGAAGAATATTATGTTTACTAGGCTCTCCCCTATACCAGTTCCCCCCTATAAACCTCTTTACAGTCACTGTCCATCAGCATAGCAAAATGTTGTAGAATCACTGCTTGTCTTCTTTGTGTTGTACAGCCCTCACCTTTCTCCCACCCCCCATGTATGCTAATCTTAATAACCCCTCTTCTTCCCCCCCTTATCCCTCCCTACCCTCCCATCCTCCCCAATCCCTTTCCCTTTGGAACCTGATAGTCCATTCTTGGGTTCTGTGATTCCACTGCTATTTTGTTCGTTCAGTTTATCCTTTGTTCTTATACTCCACAGATAAGTGAAATCATTTGGTATTTCTCTTTCTCCGCTTGGCTTATTTCACTGACATAATACCCTCCAGCTCCATCCATGTTGCTGCAAATGGTAGGATTTGCCCTTTTCTTATGGCTGAGTAGTATTCCATTGTGTATATGTACCACATCTTTATCCATTCATCTACTGATGGACATTTAGGTTGCTTCCAATTCTTGGCTATTGTAAATAGTGCTGCGATAAACATAGGGGTGCATTTGTCTTTCTCAAACTTGATTGCTGCTTTCTTAGGGTAAATTCCTAGGAGTGGAATTCCTGGGTCAAATGGTAAGTCTGTTTTGAGCATTTTGATGAACCTCCATACTGCTTTCCACAATGGTTGAGCTAATTTACATTCCCACCAGCAGTGTAGAAGGGTTCCCCTTTCTCCACAGCCTCGCCAACATTTGTTGTTGTTTGTCTTTTGGATGGCAGCCATCCTTACTGGTGTGAGGTGATACCTTATTGTAGTTTTAATTTGAATTTTCTGATAATTAGTGATGTGTAGCATCTTTTCATGTGTCTGCTGGCCATCTGTATTTATTTTTTGGAGAACTATTCAGTTCCTCTGCCCATTTTTTAATTGGATTAAATGATTTTTGTTTGTTGAGTCATGTGAGCTCTTTATATATTTTGGATGTCAAGCCTTTATCGGATCTGTCATTTACAAATATATCCTTCCATACTGTAGGGTTCCTTTCTGTTCTATTGATGGTGTCTTTTTCTGTACATAAGCTTTTCAGCTTAATAAAGTCCCACTTGTTCATTTTTGCTGTTGTTTTCCTTGCCCAGGGAGATATGTTCAAGAAGAGGTCACTCATGTTTATGTCTAAGAGGTTTTTGCCTATGTTTTTTTCCACGAGTTTAATGGTTTCATGACTTCCATTCAGGTCTTTGATCCATTTTGAATTTACTTTCGTATATGGGGTTAGACAATGGTCCAGTTTCATTCTCCTACATGTAGCTGTCCAGTTTTGCTAGCATCATCTGTTGAAGAGACTGTCGTTTCGCCATTGTATGTCTATGGCCCCTTTATCAAATATTAATTGACCATGTATGTTTGGATTAAAGTCTGGAGTCTCTAGTCTGTTCCACTGGTCTGTGGCTCTGTTCTTGTGCCAGTACCAAATTGTCTTGATTACTATGGTTTTATAGTAGAGCTTGAAGTTGGGGAGTGAGATCCCCCCTACTTTATTCTTCTTTCTCAGTATTGCTTTGGCTATTCGGGGTCTTTGGTGTTTCCATATGAATTTTTGAATTATTTGTTCCAGTTCATTGAAGAATGTTGCTCGTAATTTGATAGGGATTGCATCATATCTGTATATTGCTTTGGGCAGAATGGCCATTTTGATGATATTGATTCTTCCTAGCCACGAGCATGGGATGAGTTTCCATTTGTTAGTGTCCCCTTTAATTTCTCTTAAGAGTGACTTGTATTTTTCAGAGTATAGGTCATTCACTTCTTTGTTAGATTTATTCCTAGGTATTTTATCCTTTTTGGTGCAATTGTGAATGGAATTCTTTTCCTTATTTCTCTTTCTATTGGTTCATTGTTAGTGTATAGGAAAGCTACATATTTCTGTGTGTTAATTTTGTATCCTGCAACTTTGCTGTATTCCGATATCAGTTCTAGTAGTTTTGGGGTGGAGTCTTTAGGGTTTTTTATGTACACTATCATGTCATCTGCAAATAGTGACAGTTTAACTTCTTCTTTACCAATCAGGATTCCTTGTATTTCTTTGTTTTGTCTGGTTGCCGTGGCTAGGACCTCCAGTACTATGTTGAATAGCAGTGGGGAGATTGGGCATCCCTGTCTTGTTCCCAATCTCAGAGGAAAAGCTTTCAGCTTCTCGCTGTTCAGTATAATGTTGGCTGTGGGTTTATGATATATGGCCTTTATTATGTTGAGGTATTTGCCCTCTATTCCCATTTTGCTGAGAGTTTTTATCGTGAATGGATGTTGAGCTTTGTCAAATGCTTTTTCAGCATCTATGGAGATGATCATTTGGTTTTTGTCTTTCTTTTTGTTGATGTGCTGGGTGATGTTGATGGATTTTCGAATGTTGTACCATCCTTGTGTCCCTGGGATGAATCCCACTTGGTCATGGTGTATGATCCTTTTGATATACTTTTGAATTCGGTTTGCTAATATTTTATTAGTTATTTTTGCATCTACATTCATCAGGGATATTGGTCTGTAATTTTTGTTTTTGGTGGGGTCTTTGCCTGGTTTTGGTATTAGGGTGATGTTGGTTTCATAGAATGAGTTTGGGGGTATTCCCTCCTGTTCTATTTTTTGGAAAACTTTAAGGAGAATGGTATTATGTCTTCTCTGTATGTCTGATAAAATTCCGAGGTAAATCCGTCCGGCCCGGGTATTTTGTTCTTTGGTAGTTTTTTGATTACCGTTTCAATTTCTTTGCTCATAATTGGTTTGTTTAACTTTTGTGTTTCTTCCTTGGTCAGTCTTGGAAGGTTGTATTTTTCTAGGAAGTTGTCCATTTCTTCTAGGTTTTCAGCTTGTTGGCATATGGGTTTTCATAGTAGTCTTTAATAATTCTTTGTATTTCTGTGGAGTCTTTTGTGATTTTTCCGTTCTCATTTCTGATTCTGTTGATTTGTGTTGATTCTCTTTTTCTCTTAATAAGTTTGGCTAGAGGCTTATCTATTTTGTTTATTTTCTCAATGAACCAGCTCTTGGTTTCATTGATTTTTTTCTATTGTTTTATTCTTCTCCATTTTATTTATTTCTTCTCTGATCTTTATTATGTCCCTCCTTCTGCTGACTTTAGGCCTCATTTGTTCTTCTTTTCCCAATTTCGATAATTGTGATGTTAGACTATTCATTTGGGATTGTTCTTCCTTCTTCAAGTGTGCCTGGATCGCTATATACTTTCCTCTTAAGACTGCTTTTGCTGCGTCCCACAGAAGTTGGGGCTTTATTTTGTTGTTGTCATTTGTTTCTATATATTCCTTGATCTCTAATTTAATTTGTTCGTTGATCCATTGATTATTTAGGAGCATGTTGTTAATCCTCCATGTGTTTGTGAGCCTTTTTGTTTTCTTTGTTGAATTTATTTCTACTTTTATACCTTTATGGTCTGAAAAATTGGTTGGTAGAATTTCAATATTTTGGATTTTGCTGAGGCTCTTTTTGTGGACTAGTATGTGGTCTATTCTGGAGAATGTTCCATGTGCACTTGAGAAGAATGTATATCCTGTTGCTTTTGGATGTAGATTTCTATAGATGTCTATTAGGTCCATCTGCTCTACTGTGTTGTTCAGTGCTTCCATGTCCTTACTTATTTTCTGCCCAGTGGATCTATCCTTTTAGGTGAGTGGTATGTTGAAGTCTTCTAAAATGAATGCATTGCAGTCTATTTCCCCCTTTAGTTCTGTTAGTATTTGTTTCACATATGCTGGTGCTCCTGTGTTGTTTGCATATATATTTAGAATGGTTATATCCTCTTGTTGGACTGAGCCCTTTATCATTATGTAGTGTCCTTCTTTATCTCTTGTTACTTTCATTGTTTTGAAGTCTATTTTGTCTGATATTAGTACTGCAACCCTGCTTTCTTCTCGCTGTTGTTTGCCTTACATATGTTTTTCCATCCCTTGACTTTTAGTCTGTGCATGTCTTTGGGTTTCAGGTGAGTTTCTTAAGCAGCATATAGATGGGTCTTGCTTTTTTATCCATTCTGTTACTCTGTGTCTTTTGATTGGTGCATTCAGTCCATTTACATTTAGGGTGACTATTGAAAGATATGTACTTATTGCCATTGCAGGCTTTAAATTCGTGGTTACCAAAGGTTCAAGGTTAGCCTTTTTAGTATCTTACTGCCTAACTTAGCTCGCTTATTGAGCTGTTATATACACTGTCTGGAGTTTCTTTTCTTCTCTCCCTTCTTATTCCTCCTCCTCCATTCTTCATATGTTGGGTGTTTTGTTCTGTGGTCTTTCTAGGAGTGCTCCCATCTAGAGCAGTCCCTGTAGGATGCCCTGTAGAGTTGGTTTGTGGGAAGCAAATTCCCTCAGCTTTTGCTTCTCTGGGAATTGTTTAATCCTGCCATCATATTTAAATGATAGTCGTGCTGGATACTGTATCCTTGGTTCAATGCCCTTCTGTTTCATTGCATTAAATATATCATGCCATTCTCTTCTGGCCTGTAGGGTTTCTGTCGAGAAGTCTGATGTTAGCCTGATGGGTTTTCCTTTATAGGTGACCTTTTTCTCTTTAGCTACCTTTAAAACTCTTTCCTTGTCCTTGATCTTTGCCATTTTAATTATTATGTGTCTTGGTGTTTTCCTCCTTGAATCCTTTCTGTTGGGGGTTCTGTGTATTTCCATGGTCTGTTAGATTATTTCCTCCCCCAGATTGGGGAATTTTTCAGCAATTATTTCTTCCAAGATACTTTCCATCCCTTTTCCTCTCTCTTCTTCTTCTGGTACCCCTATAATACACATATTGTTCCTTTTGGATTGGTCACACAGTTGTCTTAATATTGTTTCATTCCTGGAGATCCTTTTATCTCTCTCTAGTCATCTTCTATGTGTTCCTGTTCTCTGGTTTCAATTCCATCAATGGCCTCTTGCATCCTATCCATTCTGCTTATAAACCCTTCCAGAGTTTGTTTCATTTCTGCGATCTCCTTTCTGGCATCTGTGATCTCCCTCCGGACTTCATCCCATATCTCTTGCATATTTCTCTGCATCTCTGTCAGCATGTTTATGATTTTTATTTTGAATTCTTTGTCAGGAAGACTGGTTAGGTCTGTCTCCTTCTCTGGTGTCTCTGTGATCTTTGTTTGCCTGTAATTTTGTATTTTCATGGTTATAGGAATAGTTTGTAGAGCTGGGATGAGTGATGGCTGGAAGAACTTCCCTTCTTGTTGGCTTGTGGCCTTCCTCTCCTGGGAGAATAGCGATCTCTAGTGGCTTGTGCTGGGCAGCTGCTGCCGCAGACAGGGCTTCTGCTTCCTGCCCAGCTGCTATGGAGTTTATCTCTGCTGTTCCTGTGGGCATGGCCTGGCTCAGGCTGCTGCTCCAAAGTGGTGGAGTTGTGTTCGAAGGGAGCGGCCGGGAGGCTATCTCCGTAAGGAGTCTCTGTGCTCCCTGCATCCCATGGGATTAGAGTGACCAGAGATCCCTGGATTCCCTACCTCTGGACTAAGTGTCCTGCCCTGCCTCTTTAAGACTTCCAAAAAGCACCCGCCGAAACAGAACAATGACCACAAAAAAGAAGAAAAAAGAAATGGCCGCTCGTTTTTCTTTATTCTCCGGTGCCAGCCTGAGGCACCCGCTTACCAGTCTTGCTGCCCTGTTTCCCTAGTATTGGGGTCCCTATCCCTTTAAGTCTTCCAAAAAGTGCTCGCCAAAACAAAACAACAACAACAACAACAACAACAACAACAAAATGGCCACTCGCTTTTCTTTTATTCTCTGGCGCCGGGCTCCGATACCCGCTCGCCAGTCTTGCTGCCCTTTTTCCCTAGTATTGGGTTCCCTGTCCCTTTAAGACTTCCAAAAAGCACTCGCCACAACAAAACAACAACAAAAAACAATAAATAAAAAGGTGGCTGCTCACTTTTCTTTTGTTATCCAGCGCCAGTCTCTGATACCCGCTCTCCAGTCTTGCTGCCCTGTTTCCCTAGTATTAGGGTCCCTGTCCCTTTAAGACTTCCAAAAAGCACTCACCACAACAAAACAACAACAACAACAAAAAAGATTGTCGCTTGCTTTTCTTTTGTCCTCCGACGCCGGCCTCCGGTACCCGCTCACCGTTCTTGCTGCCCTGTTTCCCTAGTATCCAGGGCCCCACGCATGCACTGTGTCTGTGCTCTGTTCCGGACAGCTGGGACTGTGTGTTCAGCAGTCCTGGGCTCCCTCTCCCTCCTGGCTCCGACTCCTCTCCTCCTGCCGGGAGCTGGGAGGAGGGGCACTTGGGTCCTGCCAGGCTGGGGCTTGTATCTTACTCCCTTTGCGAGGCGCTGGGTTCTCGCAGGTGTGGATGTGGTCTGGATGTTGTCCTGTGTCCTCTGGTCTTTATTCTAGGAAGAGTTGTCTTTGTTATATTTTCATAGATATATGTAGTTTTGGGAGGAGATTTCCACTGCTCTACTCACGCCGCCATCTTGGCTCTGCCTCCAAAAATATATATATTTTAAATAAGTAGAGGAATTATCTGAAGCTCTATCTAGAATGTACTATGTTAAAAAAAAAATTAGCTGAGTGATTTAATGCATTTTCCAGGGCAATTTTGAGTCTGCAATGACTGGAATAAGCCAGTGTCTTTTTAAGATTTGACTCCACTGTACAGCCACACACACATTCAAAATAAGTTTATATCACTCCTTACCAGAGTTAATAGGATGATCACAAAGTTGTAAACCACTAGATGCAGCCATGGAGAGGAGATTCAGGCCTGCTTACTAGCGTGTTAGGTCACCGCCCCCATCCTCCACAGTGTTCCTCTCCAGTTGTGTTTTTTTTCAGACTATACAGGGGAGCCCAGCTGCCAGCAGACAACAGGCTGAATGGTAGCCAGCTGCTTTATAACTGTGTTAGCCAGAAGCCCTCATGAGAAATATTTTTCCTGGAAAATAAATTATAACATGTCTAAGTGGTGCCTGACAAAGCTAAACAGGAGGCATGCTGCTCTATTGCAAATTCATCTGCAGTCTCTGGGTAGAGAGACAAATAAAAGCACTTCATCAAAATCAGTCACAGAAACCCAGGAATACCCATAGGAGACCACTAAACTCTAAATACCAATCAATTTCTCTAACTTTTTTTGTCAAACTTGCAAGTCCTTTTAAGCACTGTCTTCTTGTACTGCCAGGCAGCAGCTGGCTGGTATGGAGAAAGATCAGAAGGAATACAGTTTGGGAGCCTTCCATGACACAGGGGTTTATCTACCTGAGGACCCTTATTGCTGAAGGGGTTTTTGGTCTGAGAGCATCAATTAAGGTTAGAGCTAAAAGCTTGCTTGTACTTCTATACCTTCAAAATGTCTCTGCTTGAAAAGGTTTGCATAAATATACTAGGAAATACTATAACTAGAAAGTATATTAAGAAGCTTGCCCCTCTGATGGCAAGTTTAAAATTGCGACCGTGAAAGAAACTCAACAGGCACCCTGTAGATAATGTAATATGTGCCAGTCCCATAACAGCAACAATTTACTGGGGCAAGTTATTGATGATTTAATAAGATGCCACTCTTAATATTAACCTTGATTAAATCAAAGTTTTATGATGACATTTGATCAAGGTATTTATGATGCACCTATTATGATTAAGATACTCTCCTAGGTACTAGAGTGATGCATCATAATATCAACCTTGCGGAAGTTTATATTTTCATTCAGGAATCTAATAGAAGATATTATTTTTCTCCAGGCTATGCATTTGACTAGTTTTATGACCATGAGAAAGTCACTTATCTTTTATTATGGAGTGTTTTGACATGTGATTTAAATGTAATTTATTTTGGACACTAGAATGGGGGAATAAAAGAATGGAAGAAGGAAGACCAACTTTCAGCTCATGGAAATATGGAGATCATAAATCAAGGTGACACGGAGATGGAAATGGATGGATCCATGAAATATTTTGGAGAGAGGGCCAAAGGTTCTGCAAAACATTACTTGCCAGGGTAGGGAGTCCTGTTAAGTTTACATTGATTCTGTGGAGCTGGTGAGGTTTTCACTTAGAGGACTGAAATTTTTTATGGCTCTTTTTTGACTAGATGTGGAATCTTCAAATGCCATTTAATTTCACTGGAGATCAGTCCTCTCTATAATGAAATAGAGGTAGTACCCTGGTGACCCATTTCTCTCTCAAAAATATGCAAAGAAAAACAGATAATAGATATGAGAATAGCTGGAAATAAAAATTCCTTTTGGATTCTCAAGGCAATAATATTATTTGTGCTAAGGATTCAGGTAAGTGGGCCACTCAACTTTTAAATGGTCTCCTCTAATAACTGCAGCTATTACTAATTTACATAATATAAAATTAAAGACACTAAATTAGAAGAGTTAGAAAAATATGACTATTCCCTTAAATGCATCATATTCAAATTAGAGAAATCTAAGGGGTCAAAGCAATCTTACTCAAGCCTGACTTCAAATTGCCTTAATTTATGAAATAGATTCATCCACAAGGAAGAATTTCCAAATGAGGTAAGGCAAGAGAAATATCCAGGAATTAGATATAGTGTCTATATGTAGATAAACTCAAATTTTGTTTATATTGCATGGAATTTATTGATTATTTCTCATGGCTAATAACAGAACATAATTGTGTTTATATTATAGAGTAATCTGATTTAAGAAAGAAAACAAAATAAAATGTTCTTTGCACTTACATGTCAACTACTGGGCCAACATGCAACATGAACTGGGTTAGGCAGAAGAACCCTTGTTATATGAATATAATTGGTCAACAATAAACAAAACTAAAATGATTTCAAACATCAGAAAATATTGTTATTCAAATCTCTTGAAAAGTAAAACAAAAGGTCATGAAAAAAGTTGATGTCCATATCTTTAAAGTGTAGGTCAGAAGAACAATCGTGGTCTGGTTTTTTGAACAATGACTCAATTGCAGATGTTTTAGTTATGCAAAGTTGTGAATTCCATGAAATCATTTATTTCTTAGGAAGTAAAACGTAATAAACTCTGACAATATTTTAACGCGTATATTATGACTCTCATGTAGCTTCATCACTCAGGGAACTCACCTATTTCTCATCATATACTAGTATATGTTTCCATGCACATTACTTTGAAAGATCCCATAGTTAAAAATTGGCTTATAAATAAGCTTATGAAAAGTTTTATCATTAAATCAAAGTTTAAAAAGTTAAGACATGCTTTATAGATGGTGGTTCCATGAGCAATCCTCAAACTCACATATTCTTTTCTTTTATGTTGTTCATTTATCTCTTAGTAGCAAAATATACTACTGAAAAAGCACTAGAATTATATTAAAACTTAATGGCAATCATGACAAAGGATGGATTTGATACAGCCCAGTTATTGAATGTTAATAAAACTAATTTGTTTTATAGATACAGAAATATTTTACTATACCTGAATACAAGTGTAGCTTAGAGTTAGAAGGATTGGAATCAGGAACTTGAAAGTCATCACTAAGTCTGACATACCCCAAATCTCTGGTTTGTTCTCTCCCTCTGCCTGTTTTTTGTTGTTTACTCTTGCAATAGAGTGGCTTTCTCTAATTTTTATTTGTTTGGGTGGGTGGTTTTGCTTTGAGTTTTGATTTTTGTTTTCCTCACAACTCAAAAATGACTAAGAAATCTTGGTTAGCCCACCGTGAGTGAGGTATCTGCTAAATTGGTTTTGGCCAGGAAGGTGAGCTCTTATAGTCCAAAGGTATAGAGGTGAGTGAGAGGAAGAGGGCACTCCTAAAAGTCATAATTGGGCTTTATAGGCACCCATACATTTTTTATTCCATTGTAATTCACTAGTGCTTGTTTTCATGGGATGTAAATATTAAAATGTTGGTAGCTCAGTGCCAGTTATTTCTTTTGGTATGTTTTAACTTCTCTGTGATAAGTATATTATACATATGAAAATGTAAACTTCAGAGAATGAGAGGCACATTCTTTCCATTGGGGGCCACACTTAAAATGTGGCCAGTCAACAATCAACTAAAGTTAGTTCCTATACACTGACTATATAGTTAGTTTCTGGAGAAATTAATAAAAATTATCATTTCAAGAAATTCTATAAAACAGGATTGTCTGAGATCAATTCAAGATGGCAACATGATAGCTGAGATAGGTAACTCCTCCCAAAACCACACATAATACAAAAATATAGTTAATACAACTAATTCTAAAAGAGCAACAGGAAAGAAGACTGCACCAGACTGCACACACCTGGAGAACAGAGCAGACCTCACAAAACAGGGTAACAGACCAATGCCTTAATCCAGCAGGATCCAAGCCCTTCCCCCATCCGAGCTCACCTAAGGGAGGAAGAGAAAGGGAGCAGAGAGGGGGTGGAAGCCTAGGATTGCTGAACACCCAGCCCTGGAGATCTGCTTTGGGAGCACAAACTTACATTGCATGGTGCTTTGGAGATTAGTGGGGTTGGAAAGCTAAGACACATGGAATACTTGAGAGACAGATTCCAGCTGTTTCTGGAGGACAGGGAGCCACATCTGGCCACACTGGGACAAAGGAAAGATGGGGGGTCTGAGGCTTCCTAGCAGCAAGAGGGCTCCTGAAGGGGAGGGGTTGCTGTGTGGAGAAGGGATAGGTGGACAAGGTTGTTGTCTGAGTGTGCTCTGCCCAGTAGGTTGGGAACTTTCAAGAGCTTCAGGCACTCCATCCTCCTGACTGGCTACTCAGCTCTGAGGCCCCCCATTGTGATACGGAGCCTGCTGTGCCTTCCTCCTGGACTGCCAGCATGGGCTCACAAACCTGCAGTCACTATGTTGGTTTCAGGCCAGCCACAGGAAGGCACTGCCTGTGACAGCTACAGGCAGAAAGCACAGAGGCTTACACCTTTTACTTGGCCCACTGGCTCTGGTACTGGAGACAGGCACTGCAGCTGGGAAGCAGGAAACAGCTTTCTACCCCCAGGTACCAGCACCACTGCCCTGTCACCCCTGACATCATTCCAGGGGCTGAGCAGCTCCAGAGACTAGAGCTTCAGTGAACTAGAGGGTGCCACATAGAAATATGAAACATCAAATAAATCTGGTTCAGACAAAAATCCCACAAACCCCAGAAAAAGGGCCAAAGGAAACTGAACTCACCAATATTCCTGAAAGAGAGGTCAAAATAAAAATCATAAACATGCTCATGGAGGTACAGAAAAATATTCAAGAACTCAGGGACAAATTTAGGATGGAGACTGAATCATTAAGAAATTACCTATCCGAAATGCAACATACAATGGAGGGATTTAAAAGTAGATTAGATGTAGTAGAAGAAATGGTAAATGGAACAGAAATTGGAGAAGAGGAATACAAAGAAGCTGAGGCACAGGGAGAAAAAAGGAGCTCTAAGAATGAAAGAATACTGAGAGAACTGTGTGACCAATCCAAATGGAACAATATTCACATTAGAGGGGTACCAGAAAAAGAAGAGAGAGAAAAAGGGATAGAAAATGTCATTGAAGATGTAACTGCTGAAAAATTCCCCAATCTGGGGAAGGAAACAGTCTCTCAGGCCATGGAGGAGCACAGATCTCTTAACGCAAGGGGCCCAAGAAACACAACACCAAGACATATAATAATTAAAATGGTAAAGATCAAGGATAAGGACAGACATTTGAAAGCAGCTAGAGAGAAAAAAGATCACATACAAATAAAAACCCATTAGGCTATCATCAGATTTCTCAGCAGAAACCTTTCAGGCCAGAAGGGGGTGGCATGATATATTTAATGCAATGAAACAGAAGAGCCTCTAAACAAGAATATTCTACCCAGCAAGGTTATCATTTAAATTTTATAGAGGGATTAACTATTTTCAGATGGCAAAAGCTGCAAGAATTGACCTCCCACAAACCACCTCTGCAGTGCATTTTTGAGGTAGGGACACAGACGGAAGTATTCCTAAGGCTAAATAGATGTCACCAGGGGAAATGAAATCACAGAAAAGAAAGTAGAACAATTAATTACTAAGCAGATGCAAAATCAAATCAACTACCCCCAAAGTCAACCAAGGGATAGACAAATAGTACAGAATATGACACCTAATACATAAAGAATGGAGGAGGAAGAAAAAGGAAGAAAAATAACCCTTTAAGTTGTGTTTGTAATAACATACTAAGTGAGTTAAATTAGACAGTTAGATAGTAAGGGAATTACCCTTGAACCTTTGGAAACCACCAATCTAAAGCCTGAAATGGAAATAAGTACATATCTATCAATAATCAGCCTAAATGTAAATGGACTGAATGTACCAATCAAAATACACAGAGTTATAGAATGGATAAAAATGGAAGAACCATCCATATGCTTCCTACAAAAGACTCACTTCAAACCCAAAGACATACACAGAATAAAGTAAAGGGATGGAAAAAGAAATTTCATGAAAACAGTAGGGAAAAAAAAGCAGGTGTTGAAGTACTTGTATCAGACAAATTAGACTCCAAAGCAAAGAGAGTCACAAGAGACAAAGTCATACATATGTAATGTATCTAAGAAGGGCATTACAAAATGGTAAAGGTGTAAGTCCAACAGGAGGATATAAGCATTATAAATACCTAGGAACCAACATAGGAGCGCCTACATATGTGAAACAAATACTAACAGAATTGAAAAGGGAAAATAGAATGCAATGCATTCATTTTAGGAGACTACAACACACCACTAACTCCAAAGGACAGATCAACCAGACAGAAAATAAGTAAGGAGACGGAGGCACTGAACAACATATTAGAGCAGATGGACCTAATGGACATTTACAGAATACTCCATCCAAATGCAACAGGGTACACATTCTTCTCAAGTGCACATGGAACATTTTCCAGAATAGACCACATACTAGACCACAAAAAGAGCCTCAGCAATTTCAAAAAGATTGAAATTGTACCAACCAGCTTCCCAGATCACAAAGGCATGAAACTAGAAACAAATTACACAAAGAAAATGAAAAAGCCCAGAAACACAAGGAGGCTTAATTGCATGCTCCTAAATAATCAATGGATAAGTCACCAAATAAAAACAGTGATCAAGCAATATATGCAGACCTATGACAACAATAATTCAACACCACAAAATCTGTGGGACACAGTGAAGACTGTGTTAAGAGGGAAGTATATTGCAAACAGGCCTACCTCAGTAAGGAATAACAATCCCAAATGAACAGTCTAAATTCACAATTAATGAAACTAGGAAAAGAAGAACAAATGAGGCCCAAAGTCAGTAGAAGGAGGGACATAATAAAGATTAGAGCAGAAATAAATAAAATCTAGAAGAATAAACAATAGAACAAATCAATGAAAGCAGGAACTGGTTCTTCGAGAAAATGAACAAAATAGATAAACCCCTAGCCAGACTTATCAAGAAAAAAGAGTCACACACAAAAACAGAATCAGAAGTGAAAAAGAAAAAATCACTATGGACACCACAGAAATACAAAGAATTATTAGTGAATAGCATGAAAATTTATGTGCTAACAAACTGGATAACCTAGAAGAAATGGACAAGTTTCTAGGAAAATACAACCTTCCAAGGATGAACCAGGAAGAAACAGAAAATCTGAAGAGACCAATTACCATCAATGAAATTGAACAGGTAATCACAGAACTACCTAAGAACAAAACTCCTGGACCAGATGGTTTCACTGCTGAATTTTATCAAACATTTAATGAAGACCTAATACCCACCCTCCTTAAACTTCCAAAAAGTAGAAGAGGAGAGAATACTCCCAAACTTGTTCTACAAGGCCAGCATCACTCTAATACCAAAACTAGGTAATGACACGACAAAAAAGAAAATTACAGACCAATATCCCTGATGGACATAGATGCAAAAATACTCAACAAAACATTAGCAAACCGAATTCAAAAATACATCAAGAGGATCGTACATTATGATCAAGTGGGATTCATCCCAGGGATGCAAGGATGGTACAACATTAGAAAATCCATCAACATCATCCACCACATCAACAAAAGGGACAATAACCACATGATCACGTCCATACATGCTGAAAAAGTATTTGACAAAATTCAACATCCATTCATGACAAAAACTCTCAACAAAATGGGTATAGAGCGCAAGTACCCCAACATAATAAAGGCCATATATGACAAACCCACAGCCAACATTATACTTAACAGTGAGAAGCTGAAAGCTTTTCCTTTAAGACCGGAAACAAGACAAGGATGCCCACTCTCCTCACTTTTATTCAACATAATTGTGGAGGTCCTAGTCACAGCAATCAGACCACACAAAGAAATAAATGCATCCAGACTGGTAAGGAGGAAGAAGTCAAACTGTCCCTGTTTGCAGATGCCATGATATTGTACATGAAAATCCTAAAGGATCTAGTCCAAAACTAGTAGATCAAATATCTGAATTCAGCAAAGTTGCAGGATACAAAATTAATACACAGAAATCTGTTGCATTCCTATACACTATCAATGAACTAGCAGAAAAAGAAATCAGGAAAACAATTCCATTCACAATTGCATCAAAAAGAATAAAATGCCTAGGAATAAACCTAACCAAGGAAGTGAAATACCTATACTGTGAAAACTACAAGATACTTATGAGAGAAATAAAAGAAGATACCAAAAAATGGAAATACATCCCATGCTCATGGATTGGAAGAGTTAATATTGTCAAAATGGCCATCCTGCCTAAAGCAAAATACAGATATAATGCAATCCCTATCAAAATACCAACAGCATTCTTCAATGAACTAGTGAAAATAGTTCTAAAATTCATATAGAACCACAAAAAACCCTGAACAGCCAAAGCCATCCTGAGAAGGAAGAAGAAAGCTAGAGAGCCCAGATATAAACCCAAGTATATATGGTCAATTAATATATGATAAAGGAGCCATGGATAAACAATGGGGAAATGACAGCCTCTTCAACACCTGGTGTTGGCAAAACTGGACAGCTACATGCAAGAGAATGAAACTGCATTATTGTCGATCCCCATACACAAAAGTAAACTCAAAATGGATCAAAGACCTGAATGTAAGTCATGAAACCATAAAACTCTTAGAAGAAAACATAGGCAAAAATCTCTTGAATATAAACATGAGCAGCTTTTCCCAAACACATCTCCTCGGGCAAGGGGAAGAGAATAAAAAATGATCAAATGAGACTACATCATACTAAAAAGCTTCTGTACAGCAAAGGACGCTATCAACAGAACAAAAAGGCATCCTACAATATGGGAATATATATTTGTAAATGACATATCCTACAAGGGGTTTACATCCAAAATATATAAAGAACTCACATGCCTCAACATCCGAAAAGCAAATAACCCTATTAAAAACTGGGTGGAGGATATGAATAGACACTCCTCCAAAGAAGAAATTCAGATGGCCAACAGGCACATGAAAAGATGTTCCACATCGCTAATTGCCAGGGAAATGCAAATTAAAACCACAGTGAGATATCACCTCACACCAGTTAGGATGACCAACATAGAAAAGTCTAGGAACAACAAATGCTGGCGAGAATGCAGTGAAAGGAGAACCCTCCTATACTGCTTGTGGGAATTTAAACTAGTTCAACCATTATGGAAAGCCATATGGAGGTTCCTCAAAACACTAAAAATAGAAATACCATTTGACCCAGGAATTCCACACCTAGGAATTTGCCCTAAGAATGCAGTATCCCAGTTTCAAAAAGACATATGCACCCCTATGTTTATTGCGGCACTATTTTCAATAGCCAAGAATTGGAAGCAACCTAAGTGTCCATCAGTAGATGAAAGGATAAAGAAGAGGTGGTACATATACACAATGGAATATTATTCAGCCATAAAAAGAAAACAAATCCTACCATTTGCAACAACATGGATGGAGCTAGAGGGTATTATGCTCAGTGAAATAAGCCAGGTGGAGAAAGACAAGTACCAAATGATTTCACTCAACTGTGGAACATAAGAACAAAGCAAAAACTGAAGGAACAAAACAGCAGCAGACTCACAGAACCCAAGAATGGAGTAACAGTTAGCAAAGGGAAAGGGACTGGGGAGGGTGGGTGGGAAGGTAGAGATAAGTGGAAAAATGGGCATTATGATAGGCACACATAATGTAGGGGGTCGCATGGGGAAGGCAGTATAGTACAGAAAAGACAAGTAGTAACTTTATAGCATCTTACCACACTGATGGATAGTGACTGTCATCTGGTATGTGGTGAGGACTTGAAAATGGGGGAAATTTAGTAACCACAATGTTGGGCATGTAATTGTATATTAATGATACCAAAATAAAAAAAGAAAAAAGTAATAAAAAAAAGAAGAAAGAACTGGATTGTCGGAGACCAAGAGGAGTGAGAAAAACTAAACTTTTTGGTACATATTGTAAATATCAGCCTAAGTGTTTAAATCCAAGTTAGAAACTTTAGTTCAGTTCTAAATATTTATAAATCATTTGCCAAACCCTGACTAGCCATTACAGTTACCACTATCATTTATTGAAATTATATCTATATATGTAACACAATAGTTCTTAATATGAATTATTTCATTAAATTCCATGAAGTAAGTGCATTTTATATTCATATTTGAACATCAGAACATTTAAAAGTTACTTGGGAAATGCCATGAAACTAGGAAATAAAAGATCCTATGTTCTAGCACAATTATGTCAGAAATCATAACCCAGTTCTTTGTTCTGTGTTGTATAATCTTCAGTTTTGTTTTTAAGTCTTACTCATATTGAAAAAAAAATCTTTCAGATACATTTAAGCAGGGTTTATAATATCTATTCCATTTTTTCCAAGTAAGATTTTTTTCTATTCATTGCTTCTACGTGTGATATTTAATTTCAGACTTACTGTCATCTTCTAAAAAATAAAAATAGTTTTTACTTACTGTTTGTAGATATTTTTCCTGTGAATCCAAATATTATCATAACTAAGGATCATGCAAATCAATATTTGTGAAATTGATGATAATTTTAGAATCACGAAACGAGTTGTAAAGGCTAACATAATATGGTCATCTAACAGAAGGGTAAGAGGAAAATTATAAGAACATATTTTTAAAAAGTAGAGGTGTGAAGTTAAAGCAAATCATAAAATCTTCTTACCCGAATGTCTCTCATCCTCATCTTTATGTGTATATTTAGATGTCTTTCCTACACAAGATTATATAATTTATATGGTTAATACTTAAAACTTAAACAGCAGCCTTAGCAATGTTTGATTCCAGTTTTTCTTTGAGATATATCCACTCCCCGTTACGTCTCATTGTATCCTGTCACCTAACTTAATTCAGCAGGAGTCCTCTAAAATATCCCACCCCAGAATTAAAGATACCACTAAATTCAGATTCCTTCTATCCAAATGGTAATGAAAGTTAGGCAAACTGATACCTGTGCAGGGTGGAGAAGTGGATTGCAGGTATTCCAGGATGAATCTTGGAACATGCTTCATCATAGGAACAATATGATAAAGCAGCATATAATTAGTATATTAGTCTGGATCAGTTCCTTAATGTTTTATAAAAGTGAGCTGATTTGAGAAGATCAGGATACTAGAACCTAATAGTAGAACTCTCCTGCAAAAAAAATGACAACATACATTTGGAATGTACCCCAAATATAATGTAGCACTGTTACCTTGCAACGCACCCTAGCCAGCAGCATTCGTGGAATACGTAATGTCTATAAGCCCTGTACACGTGTGGCGTCAATTATAGGTCCTGCCTTTGGAACTTCACAGATTAGTTCAAGTTGCAATGATGGTTAAATAACAAATTACTAAGACACTTGAAAATAAGTGAAATTAAAGTTAATGAAATTAACTTTAGTTCAGAATAAATATGTTCACAAAGCAAAAAAAAGTACTCATTTATTTATAGAGAAGGTAAAGTACAAATGTTTATTTTTAGTATTTTCTATGAATTTATATTATGTAGAATACCACATAGTACATTAGGATATGAAATACCTGTATTCAACAGAAATAAGGACAGCTACTGAAAAGCAAAAGGTGAAGTAGATTCAAAATGGCTACTGAAAGGCAAAAATCTAGTTACCAGACAGGAGTATTACTATCTTGAATTGGATAAGAAATAATATTTTTTATAGCCAATAGATTAATATTTAAAGGACATCAACCTCATATCTTAGAAATAAATATGAACGTATTTGAACCACAGAGTGGCACGATGTATACAGTTAGTCTAGAGACATTTTTGTTGACATTTGTCAGTAGTGTGAATCACACATATTCAGTGACCCATCTAATTGCTAGATCGTGATCTACCCAGATAGCCAGATGTATACCTTTTATATTGTTTATTGCATAGTCATAACTGGCTGGATTATTCCAAACTCACAAAATAATGAATGAAGACTTTGAAAGAATTTGAATTGGTTGATCATAAAGAACAATCTATTCCTTAACTAATATTTATTTTAATAAAAATCACCAACTCCAGAGAATTTGCAAGCAATAATGTTTTCTATACATCTTTTATAACATTTTCACTTGCTGAATGAGCGATTGAAAAAGAAGGTTAAGGACAATATAACACTGTAATTTTTGACTACATAAGGACAATTTTCTAAATTGGTCTTGGAAATTTATAGGCCTATTTAATAAAGATCTGTGTGTGCACATGTGTATACATATACACTTTTATAATCCTGTAGCTATGAATCATGTACAATTCAGTAAGCCTTTGTTTCAAATCTCAATTAATAAACAAAAACATTTCTTGTGCTCTGAATATCAATATTTTAACTAAATTTCAGATTCATTAGACTTAATACTAATATAGCTATACTATTTTTCTTTTTTGAGTACTATTGAGTCTTGGAACACATTTGGAAGGTTAGGAGAGACGAACTCCCTTCTCTTTGATAATTACTGAATTAATGGGTTCTTTCTAACAGGTGTGTGAGTGAGTAAAGTAGATTCTCAAAAGATATTCCTCAATATATATTTCAAATATATTGACCTGGGTATTGACTCTTAAGACAAAGCAAACTGACACCTTGCTTATGCCCACGATAGTTAACAATATGCCATCTATATAACATAGTCTGCTCTCATCAGGGGCCTTTCCTCTAATTTTAAATAAATATAAGAAATGTTAATGAAAAATTTCTCAAAACCCAGATTGACAGATCAAATATACTTTCATTCTCTTCTCTTGTTGTAAAGATTAAAATAATTTCTCAGAAATAAGATGGTTGAAATTTTGTAGTACTTTGCTCTTCCAGATATTATTTAGTTTACCCTTTTCCAGACAAAGCATAGCATTTGATTTAGCAAATGGTCAGGAAATCCCCATGGTCCAAAAGGCATTTTTCCAGCTATATGTAGCAGAGAGACAAAAATATAACATTCAGATGATTGGTATCATTAAAGGCATAAGTAGTTTGGAAGTGCTATTACTCATGGCATGATTACCTCTACTTTATTCATGAGGGTACACTGACCCTGAGGGATTCCTATCTAGATTTATTTGTCTCCTAAGTGGGATTATTTGCCTCTAAATATTATATTCTTGAGTTTAACTTAAAAATACCATCGTGAGATATTTTAAATTAAGGTAAAAGAGGAGAAAGCATGAAAAAATATAACAAATATTTGTTTTGTAAGTATATGATGATATGTAAAATTGGTGAACTTTCCAAATGTTTATATAACAAAAAGCCTTTAGAAAACCAGCCACACATTATCATATATATAAATAAAGCCATGAAAATGTTTAGTAAGACAAAAACTCAAAAGTCTGATAGAAACCCAATTATAGATATATATGCCCCTGTCATTTGAAAAAGAATGTTTAGTGTAAACATAGTATCTGATAAAATCTTTGAAAAAAATGCAAGACCAATGGGTTTAAGACATATAGATCGGCAAGTTATTCACTTTATTGCTGCTGGAAAGGATGGTATATTTAAATAGGGTGAATTAGAGAAATGCTTTGTTTGAACAGTATAAATTAGAGAGTAGGGACAATAAGGAAGTAAAAAGTTTCTGCAATCACAGAATGTCTCGTAGGCCTTGTTCTTCCATTTCTTAGCTGTGGGGTTTTGTTTTAGTTATTAAATTTCTAAGCTTAGTTCTCTTTTTTAAATGAATAAACAAATGACACAGCAATCATATTGCACTTGGACACTGACTTTCTTAATAATTTATTTATTCAAAATTTTTGCAATTTGAGGAGGACCCTGGCTTAACATTATAGGTATTTCTTATTACCAGTTCAAGGTACATAATTGCTTTACTTGACCTATCAGATATAAATGGCTAATAATTCTTTAGAAAATATCTATCAAAGCCCAAATCTTAAAATCAGTAAAGAAAGATAACACAATTTACTGATGTGAAAATATAATAGTAACAATAATAACAATGTTAAAAATAATGGTAAATCTTCACTGGAGACTTACTATTTATCAGGTTCTTATGTGCATTATTTTAGATTTTCACAACAGCTCCAGAAGTTAAGCACTGTTGTCTTTATTTTCAAAGCTTCCACAGAAAGTGGCAAAGACAAGATTTGGTTCAAGAAAGCCGAACTCTGGAGTCTGGAATAGCAGTAATACCAGCCCGCCTTCTGCACACCATACTATGGTCTTCAAACCCTTTACCAAACTTCAAAATCGTGTGTGTGTGTGTGTGTGTGTGTGTGCGCGTGCGTGTGTGTGTATATGTTCTGAATGTGTTTTCATCAGTTGTGTTTTAGAATAGAAATACCTGGTATGTGAGTTGGCCTCACATATTTTTGGTACTGATCACTATTTTTCTCCTGTCATGGAATAAAATAATATATTTCAGTAAATTCATAATTCTGTAAGGTCTCCTGTCATACCATAACAGGGGGATCTAATTATTTGTCCATCATCCCCAGCTGTCTCCTTGAGGTATGCACCCTAACATTGTTCATTTTAGAATGCCCATAATGCTTTCTTTTCTTTTTTTTTTTTTTTGTAGATAATTATTTTTTATTGAAGGGTAGTTGACACACAATATTACATTACATTAGATTCAGGTGTACTTCAACATTTATATACATGATAATTCTAGGTACCAGCTATCACCATACCAAGTTGTTACAATATTTTGACTATATTCTTTATGCTATACATTACATCCCGGTTACTTATTTATTTTACAATTGTAAGTGTGTACTTTTTATTTTTTATTTTTAATTTTAAAATTTTTTCTCTCATATTTATTGATCAACTGGTTGTTAACAACAATAAAATTCTGTATAGGGGAGTCAATGCTCAATGCACAATCATTAATCCACCCCAAGCCTAATTTTCATCAGTCTCCAATTTTCTGAAGCATAACGAACAAGTTCTTACATGGAGAACAAATTCTTACATAGTGAGTAAGTTACATGGTGAACAGTACAAGGGCAGTCATCACAGAAACTTTTGGTTTTGCTCATGCATTATGAACTATAAACAGACAGTTCAAATATGAAAACTCATTTGATTTTTATACTTGATTTATATGTGGATACCACATTTCTCTCTTTATTATTATTATTTTTAATAAAATGCTGAAGTGGTAGGTAGATACAAGATAAAGGTAGAAAACATAGTTTAGTGTTGTAAGAGAGCAAATGTAGATGATCAGGTGTGTGCCTGTAGACTATGTGTTAATCCAAGCTAGACAAA
This sequence comes from Manis pentadactyla, assembly GCF_030020395.1. Taxonomy (NCBI): domain Eukaryota; kingdom Metazoa; phylum Chordata; class Mammalia; order Pholidota; family Manidae; genus Manis; species Manis pentadactyla. The sequence continues at coordinate 38,692,684 of NC_080020.1, forward strand.
GGCAATAAAACGTCCACGTATGCAGAAGATTTCTCTCAGAACAGGGGGGGTGAGGTTCTAAGCCTCACCTCTGTTGATCCCCAATTTCTCACCTGATGGCCCCCCTGCGACTGTGCCTGTCTTAGGTTGTTCCTCCCTTGAGGAATCTTACCCGTCTCTGGCTAACCAGTCATCTTCCGGGGCCATACAGGGAAATGTAAAGTTGGTAAGTGAGAGAGAAGCCTTATTGTTTAAAAAGGTTAGCTTTTTACTTCTTTGCAGATTTATGCCCTGTGGCTTCTATGCCCAGCATTTGTCTTGAAGTATCTTTACCACTTGGACGAATTATGATACTCGGTAAATTTGATATGAGGCACGACTTCTATTTAAGGGTTGTAATTAGGAAGGAAGAAGAAAAGCTATAGAAGTAGCAGGCAGAAGAAAATATGGGAAGATTGATTATTTCTTTGACATATCTTCTTGTAGAGTAACTTCAGCATGTATAGGTTTTAAACTACTAATTAAATTGCGCACACACATTAACATAATAGGAGTATAGTTACATAACCAAAGCATACCTGTAATTACCAGTCATCTCCAGTGAAACCAAGAAAACCAGTTAGGCACCTTAGGCATTTGTGATAACTTATCTATGGTATTGTGGATATTGTCCAACTGAACTTGAACAGTCTGAGAGAAATCAGACAAATTAAAACAACCCATTCCTGGGGACTGTTCACATCCCATATGTTCTTTTAACAGTAAATAGTCTGTAGTTGTAAGATTTTGGAGCACTACAATTTGCACTTCTCCTAATTCTTGGTTGAGTTCCAACAGTATAGATCCAGTCCAATTTTTTGTTTTACTGTATGCACAGGCCAGCATAGATATCTCCTCCTTCATTCCCATGGCAAGTCCAGGAACTGGTGGGATGGGTGCATCTACAGCTGTAGCAGTGCGTGGATCTTTGTTGGGGTTTTTTGATGATCATCTTCCGGCATGAGACTTCCAGAGAGTGCTGATGTTGGAAGTTCTTATTCATATCGTATCTTAGCTCATTTTCGGGGTAGCCCAATTAGGCTTTGATCCTCTGTATAAACACAAACAGGCCCTTTGCCTACACTTTTATATGCCTTTTATACCCATGTGTAGAACTCATTGGAGGTCACCACACAGGAAATGCCTTTTTTTTTTTTGGTATCATTAATCTACACTTACATGACGAATATTATGTTTACTAGGCTCTCCCCTATACCAGGTCCCCCCTATATAACCCTTTACAGACACTGTCCATCAGCAGAGCAAAATGTTGTAGAAACACTACTTGCCTTCTCTGTGTTGTACAGCCCTCCCTTTTCTCCCACCTCCCCATGCATGCTAATCTTAATACCCTCCTTTTTCTTCCCCCCCCTTATCCCTCCCTACCCACCCATCTACCCCAGTCCCTTTCCCTATGGTACCTGTTAGTCCATTCTTGAGTTCTGTGATTGTGTTGCTGTTTTGTTCCTTCAGTTTTTCCTTTGTTCTTATACTCCACAGATGAGTGTAATCATTTGGTATTTCTCTTTCTCCACTTGGCTTGTTTCACTGAGCATAATACCCTCCAGCTCCATCCATGTTGCTGCAAATCATAGGATTTGCCCTTTTCTTATGGCTGAGTAGTATTCCATTGTGTATATTTACCACATCTTCTTTATCCATTCATCTATCGATGGACATTTAGGTTGCTTCCAATTATTGGCTATTGTAAATAGTGCTGCGATAAACATAGGGGTGCATCTGTCTTTCTCATACTTGATTGCTGCATTCTTAGGGTAAATTCCTAGGAGTGCAATTCCTGGGTCAAATGGTATGTCTGTTTTGAGCATTTTGATGTACCTCCATACTGCTTTCCACAATGGTTGAACTAATTTACATTCCCACCAGCAGTGTAGGAGGGTTCCCATTTCTCCACAGCCTCGCCAACAATTGTTGTTGTTTGTCTTTTGGATGGCAGTCATCCTTACTGGTGTGAGATGATACCTCATTATAGCTTTAATTTGCATTTATCTGATAATTAGCGATGTGGAGCATCTTTTCATGTGTCTGTTGGCCATCTGTGTTTCTTTTTTGGAGAACTGTCTGTTCAGTTCCTCTGCCCATTTTTTAATTGGGTTATTTGTTTTTTGTTTGTTGAGGCATGTGAGCTCTTTATATATTCTGGACGTCAATCCTTTATTGGATCTGTCATTTTCAAATATATTCTCCCATCCTGTAGGGTTCCTTTTTGTTCCATTGATGGTGTCTTTTGCTGTACAGAAGCTTTTCAGCTTAATATAGTCCCACTTGTTCATTTTTGCTGCTGTTTTCCTTGCCTGGGGAGATATATTCAAGAAGAGGTCACTCATGGTTATGTCTAAGAGGTTTTTGCCTATGTTTTCTTCAAAGAGTTTAATGGTTTCATGACTTACATTCATGTCTTTGATTCATTTTCAGTTTACTTTTGTATATGGGGTTAGACAATGGTCCAGTTTCATTCTCCTACATGTAGCTGTCCAGTTTTGCCAGCACCATCTGTTGAAGAGACTGTCATTTCGTCATCGTATGTCCATGGCTCCTTTATCAAATATTAATTGACCATATATATCTGGGTTAATGTGTGGATTCTCTAGTATGTTCCATTGGTCTGTGGCTCTGTTCTTGTGCCAGTACGAAATTGTCTTGATTAACATGGCTTTATAGTAGAACTTTAAGTTGGGGAGTGAGATCTCTCCTACTTTATTCTTCTTTCTCAGTATTGCTTTGGCTATTTGGGGTCTTCGATGTTTCGATATGAATTTTTGAATTATTTGTTCCAGTTCATTGAAGAATGTTGCTGGTAGTTTCATAGGGATTGCATCAAATCTGTATATTGCTTTGGGCAGGATGGCCATTTTGATGATATTAATTCTTCCTAGCCACGATCAATGGATGCGTTTCCATCTGTTAGTGTCCCCTCTAATTTCTCTTAAGAGTGACTTGTAGTTTTCAGAGTATAAATCTTTCACTTCTTTGGTTAGGTTTATTCCTAGGTGTTTTATTATTTTTGATGCAATTGTGAATGGAGTTGTTTTCCTGATTTCTCTTTCTGTTGGTTCATTGTTAGTGTATAGGAAAGCCACAGATTTCTGTGTGTTGATTTTGTATCCTGCAACTTTGCTGTATTCCGATATCAGTTCTAGTAGTTTTGGGGTGGAGTCTTTAGGGTTTTTTATGTACAGTATCATGTCATCTGCAAATAGTGACAGTTTAACTTCTTCTTTACCAATCTGGATTCCTTGTATTTCTTTGTTTTGTCTGATTGCCGTGGCTAGGACCTCCAGTACTATGTTAAATAACAGTGGGTAGAGTGGGCATCCCTGTCTAGTTCCCGATCTCAGAGGAAAAGCTTTCAGCTTCTTGCTGTTCAATATAATGTTGGCTGTGGGTTTATCATATATGGCCTTTATTATGTTGAGGTACTTGCCCTCTATTCCCATTTTGCTGAGAGTTTTTATCATGAATGGATGTTGAGCTTTGTCAAATGCTTTTTCAGCATCTATGGAGATGATCATATGGTTTTTGTCTATCTTTTTGTTGATGTGTTGGATGATGTGGATGGACTTTCGAATGTTGTACCATCCTTGCATCCCTGGGATGAATCCCACTTGGTCATGGTGTATGATCCTTTTGATGTATTTTTGAATTTGGTTTGCTAATATTTTGTTGAGTATTTTTGCATCTACGTTCATCAGGGCTATTGGTCTGTAGTTTTCTTTTTTGGTGGGGTCTTTGCCTGGTTTTGGTATTTGGGTGGTGTTAGCTTCATAGTATGAGTTTGGGAGTATCCCCTCCTCCTCTATTTTTTGGAAAACTTTAATGAGAATGGGTATTATGTCTTCCCTGTATGTCTGGTAAAAATCCGAGGTAAATCCATATGTCCCGGGGGTTTTGTCCTTTAGTAGTTTTTTGATTACCGCTTCAATTTCGTTGCTGGTAATTGGTCTGTTTAGATTTTGTTTCTTTCTTGGTCAGTCTTGGAAGGTTGTATTTTTCTAGCAAGTTGTCCATTTCTCCTAGGTTTCCCAGCTTGTTAGCATATAGGTTTTCATAGTATTCTCTAATAATTCTTTGTATTTCTTTGGGGTCCATCGTGATTTTTCCTTTCTCATTTCTGATACTGTTGATTTGTGTTGACTCTCTTTTCCTCTTAATAAGTCCGGCTAGAGGCTTATCTATTTGTTTATTTTCTCGAAGAACCAGCTCTTGGTTTCATTGATTTTTGCTATTGTTTTATTCTTCTCAATTTTATTTATTTCCTCTCTGATCTTTATTATGTCCCTCCTTCTGCTGACCTTAGGCCTCATCTCTCCTTCTTTTTCTAATTTCGATAATTGTGACATTAGACCATTCATTTGGGATTTTTCTACCTTTTTAAAATATGCTTGGTTTGCTATATACTTTCCTCTTAAGACTGCTTTTGCTGTGTCCCACAGAAGTTGGGGCTTAGTGTTGTTGTTGTCGTTTGTTTTCATATATTGCTGGATCTCCATTTTGATTTGGTCATTGATCCATTGATTATTTAGGAGTGTGTTGTTTAGCCTCCATGTGTTTGTGAGCCTTTTTGCTTTCTTTGTACAGTTTATTTCTAGTTTTATGCCTTTGTGGTCTGAAAAGTTGGTTGGTAGGATTTCAATCTTTTGGAATTTACTGAGGCACTTTTTGTGGCCTAGTATGTTTTCTATTCTGGAGAATGTTCCATGTGCACTTGAGAAGAATGTATATCCTGTTGCTTTTGGATGTAGAGTTCTGTAGATGTCTATTAGGTCCATCTGCTCTACTGTGTTGTTCAGTGCTTCCATGTCCTTACTTATTTTCTGTCTGGTGGATCTATCCTTTCGGGTGAGTGGTGTGTTGAAGTCTCCTAGAATGAATGCATTGCAGTCTATTTCCCCCTTTAGTTCTGTTAGTATTTGTTTCACATATGCTGGTGCTCCTGTGTTGGGTCCATATATATTTAGAATGGTTATATCCTCTTGTTGGACTGAGCCGTTTATCATTATGTAGTGCCCTTCTTTATCTCTTGTTACTTTCATTGTTTTGAAGTCTATTTTGTCTGATATTAGTACTGTAACCCCTGTTTTCTTCTCGCTGTTGTTTGCCTTACATATGTTTTTCCATCCCTTGACTTTTAGTCTGTGCATATCTTTGGGTTTGAGGTGAGTCTCTTGTAAGCAGCATATAGATGGGTCTTGCTTTTTTATCCATTCTATTACTCCGTGTCTTTTGATTGGTGCATTCAGTCCATTAACATTTAGGGTGACTATTGAAAGATATGTACTTATTGTCATTTCAGGCTTTAAATTCGTGGTTACCAAAGGTTCAAGGTTAGCCTCTTTAGTATCTTACTGCCTAACTTAGCTCACTTATTGAGCTGTTATATACACTGTCTGGAGATTCTTTTCTTCTCTCCCTTCTTATTCCTCCTCCTCCATTCTTCATATGTTGGGTGTTTTGTGCTGTGCTCTTTCTAGGAGTGCTCCCATCTAGAACAGTCCCTGTAAGATGTCCTGTAGAGGTGGTTTGTGGGAAGCAAATTCCCTCAGCTTTTGTTTGTCTGGGAATTGTTTAATCCCACCATCATATTTGAATGATAGTCGTGCTGGATACAGTATCCTTGGTTTAAGGCCCTTCTGTTTCATTGCATTAAATATATCATGCCATTCTCTTCTGGCCTGTAGGGTTTCTGTCGAGAAGTCTGATGTTAGCCTGATGGGTTTTCCTTAATAGGTGACCTTTTTCTCTCTAGCTGCCTTTAAAACTCTTTCCTTGTCCTTGATCTTTGCCATTTTAATTATTATGTGTCTTGGTGTTGTCCTCCTTTTATCCTTTCTGTTTGTGGTTCTGTGTATTTCCGTGGTCTGTTAGATTATTTCCTCCCCCAGTTTGGGGAATTTTTCAGCAATTATTTCTTCCAAGATACTTTCCATCCCTTTCTCTCTCTCTTCTTCTTCTGGAACCCCTATAATACGGATATTGTTCCTTTTGGATTGGTCACAAAGTTGTCTTAATATTGTTTCATTCCTGGAGATCCTTTTATCTCTCTCTATGTCAGCTTCTATGCGTTCCTGTTCTCTGGTTTCAATTTCATCAATGTCCTCTTGCATCCTATCCATTCTGCTTATAAACCCTTCCAGAGTTTGTTTCATTTCTGTAATCTCCTTTCTGGCATCTGTGATCTCCCTCTGGACTTCATCCCATATCTCTTGCATATTTCTCTGCATCTCTGTCAGCATGTTTATGATTTTTATTTTGAATTCTTTTTGAGGAAGACTGGTTAGTTCTGTCTCCTTCTCTGGTGTTGTCTCTGTGATCTTTGCCTGTAGTTTTGCCTTTTCATGGTGATAGGAATAGTTTGCAGAGCTGGGACGAGTGACGGCTGGAAGAACTTTCCTTATTGTTGGTTTGTAGCCTTCCTCTCCTGGGAGAACAGCGACCTCTAGTGGCTTGTGCTGTGTAGCTACGTGCTGACAGGGCTTCTGCTTCCTGCCCAGCTGCTATGGAGTTTATCTCCGCTGTTGCTGTGGGCGAGGCCTGACTGGGGCTTCTGCTCCAAAGTTGTGGAGTCGCGTTGGAGGGGGAGCGGCTGGGAGGCTATTTATCTCTGTAAGGGGCCTCCGTGCTCCCTGCAGCTCAGGGGATTAGGGTGCCCAGAGATCCCCAGATTCCCTAACTCTGGATTAAGTGTCCCACCCTGCCCCTTTAAGACTTCCAAAAAGCACCCGCCAAAACAAAACAACGACCCCCAAAAAGAAAAAAAAGGCCGCTCGTTCATCTTTATTCTCTGGCGCCAGCCTCAGGCATCTGCTCATCGGTCTTGCTGCCCTGTTTCCCTAGTATTGGGGTCCCTATCCCTTTAAGACTTCCAAAAATCTTACGCCAAAATAAAACAGAAAAAAAAAAAAAAGAAAAAAAATGCCGCTCGCTTTTCTTATATCCTCCGGCCCCAGACCTCCGTACCCGCTCACTGTTCTTGCTGCCCTGTTCCCCTAGTATCCAGGGCCCCATGCACACACTGTCTGCGCTCTTGTCCGGATGGCTGGGGCTGGGTGTTCAGCAGTCCTGGGCTCCGACTCCCTCCCGCTCTGCCTACTCTTTTCCTGCCGGGAGCTGGGGGGAGGGGTGCTGGGGTCCTGCGGGGCCGGGCCTTGTATCTTACCCCGTTTATGAGGCACTGGGTTCTCGCAGGTGTGGATGTGGTCTGGATGTTGTCCTGTGTCTTCTGGTCTTTATTCTAGGAAGAGTTGTCTTTGTTATATTTTCATAGATATATGTGGTTTCAGGAGGAGATTTCTGCTGCTCTACTCACGCCGCCATCTTGGCTCCCTCCGATAATGCTTTTTATAGTGGATCCTGCACAATGTATTTTACAGATACTAAAAGCATGATGAAGAATATAAAGCCATGCAAATATTTATTCCAAGAAGCCCAGACTGCTTTAATTTATCAAAACAGAAATCTCATGTATTTGCTTTGTACTAAATCTTCTTGCCTTCCATGAATGACCATATGCAAAACTAAATTAGGACAAGCTTATTCGATTACATAGTTATTCTTGAATATGTAAAATCAAGTAGTTCTCAGAGCCATTTTATATAATACTCCTTGTACAACTTAGCGCTTCTAAAATGACCAACATGTTTCTACGCTAGGAATATTTCAATGCTTAGTTTCTCTCAGAATGAATGGTATTTCAAAATATTAGAGCATACGTGAAGATCTGCTTTGCAAAGCAAATGCCAGCTTTGAGTTTGCAATCTGTCCTTTTAGCCTCTGATCATGTTGGGGATAACAATATATTTTAACACATCAGTTCTCTTCCAAATAAGTAATAACTGTCATATGAATCATTAAAATATATTAAGGTATTACATTTCATTATAGCAGTTCTTATTAGATTTGTGTTAATTTGTTATTAGACTTTTTGCATCAGTAGAAATAAAAGATCAATTCTCAATAACTCTGTCCTTTAAATTGCATAATGATCCCTTATCTACAATATGACCAACAAATTAAACAGTATTTTCAGTGAGTAATTTCCCCTTTTGGACTACATTAATGAGGACCAAAAGGAGCAATAAAAGCTTTTCCTCGGGCAGTACCATAGTATGCATATAGACATGGTGCACACTGCTTTAATAAATGCAATACCACCGTGATGGTTTGAAGGAGTGCTAGCTATACTTAACATATCCGTCCATCTTAGTGTTCTTGTGTTTATTCTGTTTTAGAAGATGGCTAAATCTTAGTGGAGAAAGCTTTAATTTCCTTTCAAATGTCATTGGCTTGGAATGCTTTGATCATGCTGAGATTTGTCCAACCCCTGTCATGACTATTCTCCAATGATTTCAGGCTGATTTACTTTGTACATCAAAGGCATAAAAGGACCATTCTATAACATACGCTTTTGACTCCAAATTTTGAAGTCTCTTGAATACACATGAGACATATTGTTAAAAGTGGACTACTGTTACACACTTAGAAAATATGGTGACCAGTTGTCCCTGGCCTTCCTTTGCTTTGTCTTGCAAGCAAGGGTTTGTATGTGGCAATATATTTCCAATGCACTTTATTATTGTGTTCAAATACCTAGCTACTTAAAAATTATAGGAGATGATTTCCAAGTTATGGTCTAATGCTAACGTCAAATTTTAATTTTGTCATATATAAGGCTAATTAATGGAAAATTTGAAAGTCAAGAACAAAAACAAAGTATTTGAAATGAATGATCATCAAAATGGTTTATAATCAACCAGTTTCTGATCTTATATTGCAGATATTTTAGTAAAAAATATTCTTGAGAAATAGCAATAAATTCTTTTATTGAAGTATAATTTGCATGTAGCGTTAGTTTCAGGTGTACAGTGTAATGATTTGACTCATTTACACTGCAAAATGATCACCACTATAAGTCTAGTCATCATCCATTGCCATAAAAAGTTGCAAAACAATGTTTTTTCCTGTGATAAGAACTTTCAAGGTCCATTCTCCTAGCAACCTTTAACTATTCATTACAATAGTCCCATGCGGCATACCATATCCCCATCAACTTATTCATTTCACAACTGCAAGTCAATACTTCCCAACCCCCTTCACCCATTTTAGACCACCCCCAAACCCTCTCTCCCAGGCAACCACCACTGTTTTCTTGGTATCTGTGAGTTTTGTTTTGTTTTATTTGTTCCTTTATTTTGTTACATTTCACATATAACTGACAGCATATGGTATGGGTCTTTCTCTGACTTATTTCACTTAGCATAATAAGATGGCAAGATTTCCTTTTTTATGGCTGAGTAGTATTCAGTTGTATATATATTAGTATTAAATAGAGTAGTATTCCATATATATGTATACCACATCTTGTTTATGCATTGATAGACACGTTTGTATATCTTGGCTATCACAAATAATGTTGCGGTGAACATAGGGGTTCATACATCTTTGCGAGTTAGTGTTTTTGTTTTCTTTGGTTAAACACTCAGAAGGGTAATTGTTGGATCCTAGGGTAGTTCTATTTTTAATTTTTTGAGGAATGTCTATTATTACTTTCCAAGGCAGCTGTGCCAATTTACATTCTCAGAAGCAGGGCAAAAGGGCTCCTTTTACTGTACATCCTCACTAACACTTGATATTTCTTGTCTGTTTGATAATAGCCATTTTAACAGGTATAAGGTGATCTCTCCTTGTGATTTTGATTTGCAGTTTCCCTGATGATTAGTGCTATTAAGTATTTTATCAAGTGTCTTCTAGCCATATGCATGTCTTCTTTGGAAAAATGCCTATTTAGAATCTCTTCCCAATTTTAATTGGACTGATTATTTTTTGTTATTGAGTTGTATGAGTTCTTTATATATTTTGAGTATTAACCCATTATTGGATGCATGATTCGTAAATATTGTTTACCACTCAGTAGGTTTGCTTTACATTTTGTTAATGATTTCATTTGCCATGCAAAAGCATTTTAGTTTGATGTAGTCCCATTTGTTTATGTTTGCTTTTGCAGTCAAATCCAAAACAACATTGCCAAGACCAATGTCAAGGAGCTTATTGCCTATGTTTTCTTCTAGGAGTTTTAAGGTTCAGATATTACATTCAAACGTTTAATTCATTTTGAGTTAATTTTTTGTATGGTATAATATATTAGTCTTGTTTCTTTCTTTTGCTTATTTCCATCTAGAAGATCTATATCCATTAATAAAAATGAGGTACTAAAGTTATCTACTATTATTTTATTGCTGTCAATTTCTTTCTTAGGGTTTGCTAATATTTGCTTTATATATTTTGGTGTTTGTGTGTTGGGTGCATAAATATTTACAAATGTTACATCCTCTTTTTGGATTGACCCTTTTGTATACTACTCTTGTCTTTTATTATATTTTTGTTTTAAAGTCTATTTTGTCTAAAGTATATCCACCCAAGCTTTGTTTTGGTTTCTTGTGTGGAACATCTTTTTCTAGCCCTTCACTTTTAGTCTGAGTGTGCTCTTACATCTAAAGTGAGCATCTTGTTGGCAGCATATAGATGGGTCTTTTTAAAAATCCATTCAGCCACTCTTTATCTTTTGATTGGAGAATTTAGTCAGTTTACATTTAAAGTAATTATTGAAAGGCATATACTTACTGCCATTTTGTTAAGTTTTTTCTGGCTGCTTTTGTACATTCTCTCGATTCCATTCTTCTCATACTCTCTTCCCTTGTGGTTTGATGATTTTCTTTAGTGTTATGTTTAAAAACCTTTCTTATTATCTTTTGCATATCTAATATACATTCATATTTTTGGTTACCATGAGGCTCACATATAGCATTCTATACATTTAGCAGTCTATTTTTTAGTTGATAGCTACTTAAATTTGAATGCACTCTAAAACTCTTCCACCTCCCCCACACCTTTTACATTTTTCGATGCCACATTTTACATCTTTTTATTTTGTATAGTCCTTAACTGACTATTGTAGTTATAGTTATTTTTACTATTTTTCTCTTTTAACCTTCATACTACATTTATAAGTGATTAATCTGATACCTTTACCCCATATTAACCTATATGAATGGGATTTATACTTTCATTTGTGTTTTTGTTACTAATTAGCACCCTTTATTTCCAGTTTTAAAGTCCCTTTAACATTTCTTGTAAGGACAGTTTAGTTGTGATGAAATCTTTCAGCTTTTGTTTGCCTGGAAAACTCTATCACTACTTCAATTCTGAATGATTGAATTGAATGATAATTCAATTGAATGATTGAATTGGTGATAATCTTGCTGGGTAGAGTATTCTTTATTGAAAGTTTTTTTTCCTTTCAGTACATTGAATATATTATGCTGCTCCCTTTTGACCTGCAAAGTTTTTCTGAAAAATTTGCTGGTAATCTTTTTCGGGTTCCTGTATACATAACAAGTTGTTTTTCTCTTGCTGCTTTTAAGATTCTCTCTCTTAACTTTTGATATTTTAATTATAATGTTTCGTAGTGTGGATCTCGTTGGTTTCATCTTTTGGAAACTTCTTGGGTTTCCTGGACTTGAAGTCTGTTTCTTTCCCCAGGTTAAGAAACTTTTAAGCCATTATTTTTTCAAATAATTTTTCTTCCCATTTCTCTCTCTTCTCCTCCTGAGGCCCCTAAAATGTGAATGTTACTCTGCTTGAAGTTGTTCTATAGGTGACTTAAGCTATCTTCACTTTTTGATTTTTTTCTTTTTGTTGCACTGTTCAGGTGCTTTCTACTTCCCTGTCTTCTTGATCAATAATCCATTCTCCTGCTCCATCTAGTCTGCTATTGAACCCCTCTAATTATTTTTCACTTCAGTTATTGTATTACTCAGCTTTGTGACATCTGCTTGGTACTTAATGTATTTTCTTTCTCTTTGTTGAAGTTCTCATTATGTTCACCCATTCTTCTTCCAAGTTGGCTTAGCATCTTTATGACCATTACTCTTTTTCCATAACCATTTGAACTCCTTTTTAGGTAAATTACTTATCTTAGTTTCATTAAGGTTTTTTGTCTGATGTTTTATCTTGTTCTTTTGTTTGGAATATATTCCCCTGTTTCCTCATTCTGTGTGATTTTGCATTTATTTCTATACATTAGGCAAAATAGCTATATCTCTCGGTCTTGAAGGAGTGGCCTTAGATAGGTGATGGACCTTATCATTCAGTATTGTCTTGCTTGGTTTCTTGAACTTTTGTGCTTGTCTAAGCAGCCTGATATAGTCTTGATAAGTCATAGTTCTTGAGGGTTGTCAAGACCTGTCAGCATTCCAAAGGGAGGGAGTACAGTCAGCACCTAGCTTCAAGCTGATTGTAAGTTAGACTGTCAGCAGCTTTTAAAGTATGCAAATACATACAGCACTATTAGACCACAATCATAAACCCTCTAGCCTCCAGAAGATGTGATCTGGAGTCTTCTGGGTGACATTTGACAAAACTGGACCCTAGGCAAGCGTATTCACATCTTTCTGGGAAGTGCTAATGAGATCTAACAAAGCTAAGGGAGAACACAAAGATGACATCCCCTGGCCTGTGTTCCCTGACAATACCTCCATAGCCTCTAGAAGTGTGGCAAACCTGAAACCTGCCCCTTGGGCCAATACGCCTGGACAAATTAAATAGGTATTTTTCATGGGAAGACTAGGAAGGTGTTTCTGTATGCAGTCTGTGTAGTACTATGTGGGTGGTTGCCTGCCAAGAATGTCTCTCTAGTTGTTACAGTCCTGTGGGGCCCAGGAGCACAAGAACTCCTGGCTGCTAAAGCCAGGAAGTCTAGGAGCATCTCCATGTGGGTTCTCTGTCCCATTGTCTTTCTTGAGGCAATGGAAAAGTGTATAGAACATCCTGGTTTTCTTGGGGCCCTGGGAAACTGCAGGGATGGGTATTGGTCACTGATGCTATGAAGGTAAAGGGAGAGTATAAAAATGATGCCCTACAGCAACTTTATCCCCAAAGAGAGTCCCAACACTATGCCTCCAGCATATGCTTTAGGATTAGCAAATAACTATCCTTCATTTATAGCCTAGGTGCTTTTCAAACTACTACTTTTGCACTGGTCTCCAGTGATAATAAGTTTGAATATGAACTTTTTAGGAAGGTCTAAATTCCCTACAGGCTGTTTTGGCCTCCTGGACTTGCCCCTTTCAAAGCCAGATATTTTGGGGGCTCATCTCTCTGCATGTGCCAGGGTTTGATGTGCTTGATATAGAGACAAACCCCTTACTGCTCAAGGAGAAGGTTCAGATTTATAACATTCCTTCCTATTGTGGTCACCATGCTGGGGTGGGGTTTTTGGCAAGACCATGTATATGCCTCTTCTATCCATCTTGATGTGGTATTTTGTTGTGAAGGAGCTGTTCATCTAGTTTTCAGGGTTGTTTTGTTTTGTTTTACAGAGGGAATTGTTCTATATATAGCTGTAGATTTGGTGTGTGCATGGCAAAAGGTGAGTTCAGGATCTTCCTATGCTGCCATCTTGTACTACCTCCCCAGAAATGTCTCTTAATTACTTATCTACTTATTGCAGGATGAAGGTCTTCTGCAAATTTTTTTACCTTTTTGTTATTTGTCTTTTGGTCATTTGTGCATGTGTGTGTGTATGTGTATGTGGTGACCAGATAATGAACAGAAAAAATAGAAATGTGAATTCAATTTAAATGATCCAATTAGTATTTTAATAGGATATTAAATTCAAAGAAAGTTTTGTCTACTGATACTTATAAAAGCAAACGAGAATACTGCAAAGTGTGGTATTCCTGCCAGTCATCATCATTACCATTATCATTTAACAGAGATAAATAATGTTAGAAATAGACTTTAAATTTATCCTTGATAAATTATCCCTGATAAATTTGATATAGATTATCAAGATAATAATACTGGGTGGTATTTATTAGTCCCTTACCATGTACCCAGCACTTTTGTAACATGCAGCGTTCAGAACTGTCCTATGAATTAGATTAAATTGTTATCATGATTTTGCAGATGAGGAAACTAAAAAGTAGATAAAGTGACCAAAGCCCAATGCAGATGATTACTGGAGCCTTTATTTCTACCGTTTTCACTCTTCATCTCTGAGATAGAATATATCACCTTTACTAGTTCATATTAAGATATTTTATGACAATTTTGATTTTAGAAGTTTCCCCAGTGATACTTGACTATTTCACAACCGAAGACCTGTTTCATTTTGTAACAATAGTTAAAAATTTTCATTATTGAATCTTGGGGTGGAGGGTAAAATCTTGTTTTAATCCTAATTTCTATTCATAACAATTACCTTAATTCTGCTTAAGCCTTGTGAAACTTGAATCACTGAAGCTGTATTTTAAGATTTTATTTCAGAACTTGTTTTATTAATAATCCAATTTTGTATTTACAGTGAATATTAAAAATAAATTAATAATTATTTACCATTAAAATAAAGTATTTAATAAGAATGACCTGAAGGATAAATGTTTAAACTCTCTGGACATTGTTGATGAGAATTTACTGCTGTGAACAAGTTGAATAACTCTAAGAATATGAATACAAATAGTGATAGAAAATCAAACCCCAAAGGTCATTGTCAAATCTGTTTCTTTGATCAAACAATTATTTCAAAGTATCATGTTATCTAGACCTTCAATACTACTGAAAAACTATTTCTCACCCAGCTTACAAGTCAAATACAAAATACATTCTATGTTTTAATGTATATTCTTATATTCTACATATAAACAATTAGAACATATGTTTACATTATATATATTGTAGTATACATTAATGTAGTATATACCATACATTTAAAATATATCATATATTAGAAATTTGACATCTGTTATGTAATTTATATTTGTAAAATCATAATACACCTTATTTCTGCTATTTTGTGATATTGTTTAACTGATAATTGATTTGATAGGGGAGAATGATATACTAGATATGTATATCTTGATTTCAAAAACATTAAAGTACAAGAATATGTTCATCTAAAATCCAGAAATGCACAACATATTCCTCCAAATTCAAATCTGTGCCCAGATATTTTGTTTGTCGAAACAGTATATTCATTTAATAATTCTTTGGTTTTCACTGCTTCTTTGATATGAATCAGTTTGGTACATTCTGCCAATGCTATCCTTGAGTTCTGAGCATTATCAAAGCTTAAGAGTAATTCAGGTAGAAAGTATATAATTGGGACTAATTTTGAAATAATCATGTATCTGGGTTGTGTGTCTGCACGTTTCCTACATTTTAAACAACAGGTTTAAAACAACTGCTCAGTTTCTCTATTTACAAGGAACCAGCCCCTCTTCTTTTTACTCTTGCCTCTATGGAAACAACCTATGTGAAAAATCTGAATTCCATTCCCAGTTTAGATGTAACCTAATTGGTACCAAGTCTATGAAGTAGAGCATTTGGTTCAGTATACTCAGCCAAACAACTCACTTATAAGGGAAAAACAATTATTTCGGCCTCTGAATTGGTTTCCCATGTTGATGATAGTCACATTAAATAGAAACAACTCTGATCTCTATGTTAAATTGTTCTCTAGTCCTCTCCTGATAATAAATGGAAATTATACTCACCCTTATTCAAACAGCAAGGAAATGAGACTAGGGTTGAAGTACATTTTCTATACAATGGAGAGCATAAAAAATGCCTTTTTGGAGATTATTAAATAAAGAGTCTGAAGTGTCTCCAGTACAAACAACCAAAAAAATCAAAAGAAGTCTATATTTAGACATTGCTATTTGACCTTGATTCTTCATCTAAATGGCGGCCAAGACATAGTTGTAAATTTATACTTCAGGATCATATCCATGACAAGTATGTCATTTCTTGTTCATGGGCCAGAACAAATCTTCTTTTCTTAACAAGCCTTTTAATATATTTATTGTAAGACTTTTTTAGTGATTAATAATAGCTACCACTTAATGAGCATCTGTTATGTGCCTATTATACTTCTATTTGCAATATGTACACTTCTATTAATTTTTACAACAGCATATGTACTATTGCTCCCATTTAATAGATAGGAAAACTGAAGATCATTGGAATTCATTATACATCCATTACCTAGGCAAATGTACATTGGCACTAATAATATTAATATAATTTGCTAGTAAATAAGTTAGGGACATAAAGCAAATAGGGTTATTTTAATTCCTGATCTCTGAGCCTAATGCCTAATGACAGTTAATTAAACAATATTCTCAATAATAAACTAGTAAGTACTTGAACTCAACTTCCAACACTGTACTTTTGTGTCATACATTGTGGATGAATGGAACATGTGGAGTAGTTAAACTAAATTTACAGAAAAGTCTATGTACTATCATGATTTTTATTATTGCCATTTCATCTTCAGACCATTCAAATATGCATTAATTTAATTTTATTTATGATATATGTTATATCCAATCATGGCTATGAATGAGATATTCACAAAGAAGCAATGAATTGGTATTTGATTTGCTCCTTGGATTTATCTGGATTATAAAGAATGAAAAGAAGTGTGTTGCTTTAACACATGATGAAGGTTTTATTAATATGCTGAGAAGCTATGTACAATGTGTAAATGGAAATTTCTCATTGTGACATTCTTTCATGGTTCTAACTGGTGCCACAACTGAGGTCATGCCATGATGTTTAGCATGGCTTGTGAAATTGTAATAGCCTGGCTTTTTTGACAGATTTTTCATTTAAATATTTGGCTCCACTTACATAGGAGGTTGCCATCATTTGTAAGCTTTCCTCTTTCTCATCTTATAATCTCTGCAGGATGAAAAATGCTCTGATGCTATGGAAATTATTCTAGCACAGATGCATTTAGATTGCAGAAATTGCTTTGGGTTGTTTAAAGCAAGACATTTTTTTATTGTTTCCATGATCATTGGATGCTTCATTAACCCCTTTATTGTTGACATCCTATGGAGACTCGATATGTAGTCTTAATTATTTTAAAAGACAATTCTTTGTTATTTAGCTGGTGATTAAAAACACATTAAAAGATGGCACAGAAAGACTGTTTTTGTTCATTACCATATCTGAAAATCTAATCATGTAGTAAAAGACTAATTTTCACATAATTCTTAAAACAATAAGTACAGTACTGTAGAAATTATTTGTGCTGCCTATATTAGTTAATTAACCAACCTGCACAAGAGAGATGATTATTTTCTATTAATCAAATGGAAAAGTCAAGAGTAGACACTTTTATCAGTGCTATTAAGAAAATATCTTAGAGTGAATTCATGAGATGAACCTAAAAAATTTGAGTGCAAGTAGGACAAATGTAAGGGAGAAAACAATACACTGAAAGCCTGTAGAGTCAATGTAAAAGAAAGAAAGAAAATCTCCAGTGATAGAATTACAGGTTTTAGGGGAGAAACTTGAGAACAGAGAAACCATGTCTAGCATGCAATGCATGTTAACACACTTCTAAGTAAAATGTATCACATGAATCCATTCATAAATGCAATCCATTTACCTTCCTGTTTATAGTGACCCATAAACACTTATTTCACAGTGCTCACATACTGGAAACTTCTACCTCAAATAATCATTGCAACTTGAATAATAAAGGAAAATTTGATCACTGTGAACATATTTCAGAAGAAAATATCATATTCCACCTGGAATATGAGATTATTTCCACTGTATACCAGTTGCTAACATTTGCTAATGCTTTTAAGAGAAATAAATCTTTTTTTTTTCAGTCAAATTCCCACCTCTGCTAACCCCTCACCAAAAGTTTTTATTTTTCAATAAGCAAATGTTCTGTGAGCAAATTTTTCAGCTAAAAAGCCTCCCTCCCATGTTTACTAAATGCCAGATAGTGAACTAAATAGCTTTACATATATTGTCATTTAACCTTTATATGAAAATTTACCAGAGAGTTATTATGTCCATAATACAGATGAAGAAACTGAGACTTAGAGACATTAAGGTTAATAGCTAACAGATTATAGTTATTTTACTCAGGTTCTGTCAAATTCCACAGCCAGTGAACTACTATGAAATATTGTGTGTCTACTAAACTTCCACGCCTTTGTGGGTTTCTTCTTTTCCTGTAAGAGGCAAGGATCTAAAAATAAGATTTTTTATCAAACATTATTTACAAAAATACTAACTTTAGTCTCAAAACGCCTAGGTGGTCTTCTTTTTTTTAAGAAGAATATTGCCATTCTCCATTGACTCTTTTATTCTTTTAACCAACATTTATAATGTTGTTATCATGCTTAATGACCAAGGTGGGGGTCTGGCATTAGATCCTGGCTTTGATCTATGTGGGTAGTTACATGATATCAGTTTGTGTAATATTACATTAATTTCTTCTGTTTTGCAAAGTGATACATGATCTTGAATTCTGACAGAGAAAGAGTATAATATAGGTTAACAAAAGCCAGCCTCACATTTTTGTTGTATTATATTCTGGTTATGCATATAGGGTCAATTGAACTATTCCCCTACAATTGAGACTTTTGCTTTTCATTGTTTAACCATCTAAAGGGACCTAGAGCAGTTTATATCTTACATTTGAGTAATATCTAATTTTAATTTTAATTGAAAGCATGTAAAACAACTGGCTTCGGTTAAGTATCAATTGGATTTCATATAAAAATAAGTTTCCACCAATAAACTAACCAGATGGCAAATTGTGTATGAGGAGATAGATGGCTTTCTAAAAAGGGGATGCCCCACATAATGAGGGTCAGCTGAGAAGTATGAGTGTGATTTGTTTTGATGAATAATAAATTCAGATAAGTTACACAATAATTGTGATGCATGAGTTTTCCCTGTAAATTCCTGGAGAATCAGTTTTATATGATAGAATACAGCTTTCCTTTCAAAACAGATACTTTAGTCCATCATATTGGAGGTCAGAGTAGTTTAAAGGAATGAGCAAGGCTTTGGGTTGGAGAGAGAGGGCATTCTGCTTAAAGCTTTAAGTTTTGAAATTTTTTAGAATGCAGCTTTGTAAATGCAACTAGAAGCACTACAACAAAGAACAGAAAAACAGAAATCCCCCTCCTCTTTCCCAGCTATGACAACAGCCTTTTGTGAAAGGTAAGGGCATCTATTTGCCAAAGAGGCAGAGCAGAACAACTGAGCAATTTTTTTCTTTGATAACCAACTATACTAATGACTTAAAACTATGGTCATGGTGGTACATATGACCATAGACTATATAAATATATGCACTATGGCTTCAGCGTCATTTTAGAAATTATTTCTAAAAACCATTTTAGAGGCAAAATTGGGAAATATAATGGATATTTAAAAGGAGCTTAGTGTTTAAAATCATCTGAATTATGAGATTATATAAGTGATTTATATCTGAGATTATATAAAAGTAAACATTGGCAATTACACATTTTGGCAATTACAGTTTTCTCCTTTTATCAAAAAGACAGGAGGAAAATTATACCATAAAAATAGAAAAAAATCCTAACTCTGAGTATTAACATTGGAAGAAGGTCAATCTTACATAACAGAAAATGAAATGGACAGTTGACATTCATCCAGTGAATTGGATGGTACTCATCTAAATCAATTAACACAAATAAAATACTGTAATCTTGAGATTCAAGGACCAGCCCATCATCGAAGCAGCATGTCATGAACCTTTTAAACTGACATTGATTAAATTCTAGTTATTCAGTCCAACTTGAAGATCATTGTAAGAGTAGAAGCCTGCGGTTCATGTCAACTCCGTTGCACAATAAGAGGAATGTATAATACAAGTAGATGCAGGAAGGCTCAGTACTTTTCTAATGTTACTTCAAGTCTTAAAAAAGAAAAAGAAATATGCCTAACTGGTATTTCCTCATATGTTTAAGATATTTTTATATTTTTGCACATAGATATTATAAATGAAATTATAGTGTGAGAGTTCCAGGTTTCATTTATCTTTATTTGCACTTAATTTTTACAAAGCAGCAATAGTTTTAGTACTAGTTTTTATATGGTTATAGAAATTGAATTATTATAAGGCAAATACCTGGGTCAAGAAGTAGAACTTTGTCAACTACCTCAGAGTCCCTCCATGTGTCTTCTTAACAAAAGTACCTGTTATCCTGAGTTTTATGGTAACTACTTGCATTTATTATTTTGTCATGCAAGAGTACATTCCTAGATGCTAATGTTGTATTGATTATCTTTTAAAAATTGAAAAAAATTTAGTTTCCAAATTCATCCCCCTTTTTTCTCTCATTCATCTGTTAGAAACCAACCATTGGAATTACAATACTGGTATTACAATACTAATATTATAACCACCAATAAGATGAATGAAAATGGATTTTTATGCATATTATTTTCCAATATCTACATTGTTAACGCATATAGACATTATATATACTATTTACTCAAGTTAAACTCTTACTTAGTTTTGGTTCTACAAGTAATTATTCTATAAGTAATTATATATTTAGTACTCACTACTACTCTTCATGGTGATCTCTTTCTAGTGCTGATGATTGTCGGTAGTGCATTCTCTGATGAATTACTAAGGAAACAGTTGTGAAACCAAATTTCCTTGAGACTTTTCATGAGGTTAACAGTTTAACTGAACGTTTTATGCTTGAAATTGAGTTTTGTTCACATTTTCTTTTTTAGATTATTTTAAATACATTGCACAATTTTCTTCCATTATAAAAAAATGCCATCATCAAAGGTCTTGTGATAATCTAATTCTCATTTGCTTTTTTTTTTTACGGTAATTATGATGCTCTAACACTTTAAAATAACATATTTTTCTTTAAAGTTTACTAATCTTACTAGAATATATCTTAGTGGTTTTTGCTATGGGTCAAAATTACTAGGCACATGGTATGTTATTTCAATGTGTAGTTTTTTTTTTTTAGTTGCAGGTATTTTTTTTCCTTGAATTACAGTTTTTAGTGTTCATTTTATTTGCTGGCTTTAGTTTTATTCTTCAAGGATTCTTATTATTTATGTGCTGGAACAGTTTTTTGGTCAATTTCAGTGTTTGTCATTTTTCTTCAAAAAATTGTCTCTTTATTAATATCACTTCAATTTTTAAAATTTTCCTCCTCTTCAACTTTTGCTTCTTTTGCTTTTGATTTGTTTGTTCCTCTCCTCTGGTTTTGTCCTTATTTCTGAAGTGAGATTTTACTTTTATCTGTAATCCTTTCCTCAATCCTGTCACAACATGTCTGAGGTTTTCTAATTGATCTCTGTAGTTATTTTGTGTTATATGATGCTTTTTAAAACCGTTAGTGTATTTGGAGTAGGTTTGTGTTGTAATCTGTTTTATAGGCATTTTTTTCTATTTCAATTTCTGTTTGGGTGTTATTCTATTCAATTTACTTGTTTTCTCCTTGGAGTAATTATATATTGAATGTGATCCTGATACTTTACTGTAAATTTCCTTTTGAATTAAAATTAGTTTTCCTGAAATTTTAGATTATCTTGAATTGGCTTAGCTTTCTTATTTCACAGAGCTCTCTTTTCTGTTGTTTTGTGAAGGGTTCAAATGCACTGGAACTTGCTTTTTGAGATTTTTCAGGCTCTTTCTCCTTCTCTGCATAATTTTGTCTAAAACTTCTCTTTTCTGTATTTCTGTTATCTTTCTCCTGTTGAATTTTGTTGGTTCTTTCAGATGTTTGTGCTCACTGTTCTAGAGGGAATCCCTAGCTCATGAATTTTCAGAATTTATCAAGTATCCTTTGCAATCTGGTTCTCAAAGTAGCCTGTGGAGAGTTCTAGTAAAAACCTATTGCTTGGCTATTCTGGTGTCTTCCATTCTCAGCTCTCTTGGAAATCCCATTGTTTTCCTTTCAGTTTTCAGCAGTCCTTGATATCATTCAGGTTCTCTTGTGTTTTTCCCTATGCTTGTAGTTTGTGTCTTAGTATATTATTAATATTATCCATGGGCTTTGAATTTACTGTTATTAGCTCTATCTGCTTCTAAATGGAGATTCAAGGAGATTCAGAATCCACTCTTGTCTCAGAATGCCCACAGGAATATCAATATTAATAGTAAAAATAGCTCCTCTTGGAGTTTTTTATATATGCTAAGCATTATGATAGGTAATTTGTGTTAGATTAACAAATTTAATTCTCATAGAAATACAACTAGGCACTGTTCTACATTTACTTTAGAGATAATTTTAAGAAAAGGTAAATAACTAATATCACATGTAGTGACTAGGGAAAAAAAAGTAAACCACCAGTCGAATAAATTTATAAGTTCTTTATAGCATTAATTTATGTCATCAATACTGTGATTTGGAGTACCATTTTTTATAATGTGTAATAATATTCCTTTAAACTATGGGTAACTTAATTTTTTCATAGTTTTGGTTTAAACAAATGGTAATTCATTTTCTCACTAAAATCAAGGGTAGTGCTAACAGTCAAATCTATTATCTAGATAAGTATTTCATTTTTATCCGTGATATCACTCCTGTATGTGCAATATTAGAATAAAGGTGAAGAGAGTTTTTATTTCAACTTCAGAATTCTCTGCTCTGTGAAATATTCAGAAATATAATGTCTTATTTTCTGAGGCCTTTGGTCATTTTCATGTGATGATTTAAAAAGTGAGTCAGAAAAGGTAGACAGTGGCTTGTTGTAATATATAGTTATTCAAAATACTCATGAATTTAACTGCTCTAGTTTTATAGAACTGAAATGCAGATAAAGGCATTAACAAAATACAAAATATTCTTTACTAATAACTTTCAGTCATGACAACAGACTATGATAAAAGGGGCAGAAGGAATCCACTTGCTGTAAATCTTGTCTGGGATCCTTATTTTTTGACATTTTATAGGTTTCATCACCACAAAGTATGTCATAGCTAGATATCTTAGGAACCATAAAATGTCCTCTTACATATTGATTTTATTTCACAGATAAGGGAAACCTATATTTTTCACCTTTTCTCATCTTTACCCTTGTACAAAATGGATATAAGCAGATCCAAGCCAAAAACTCTCTAGATATTTGCAATAAAAGTGATTATCTGGGAGAAAAAAATTACAGCAAAGTTCTTATTAAAGTATTGAAACATTTAGTTTGGAGAAAAAGCGTCATATCTGTAGTCAATAAATTGGGTTAAAGGCACGTTCACATATTTTCTAATTTTATTTTTTTTTCAAGTTCTATATAGGATTTATATTGACAGAAATATTTACTTATGCTGTCATCAAGAATAAAGCAGATTCTGCTATTTATAATAAACTAAGTAGACCTGATACTTTATTTCATACTGCTAAATAGAGTTCTTTCTCTATAAGCAGTCTTCTTAAGATACAGTTACTATTGGCAAAAACAATACTCTTAGAATATGGGAATTACAGGATCTTCTTTGTTAATTAATTTTTTTATTTTGGTATCATTAGTATACAATCACATAAGCAATATAGTGGTTACTAGATTTCTTCCATTATTGAGTTCCCACCCCATACCCCATTACAGTCACTGTCTATCAGCATAGTAAGATGCTATAGAATCAATAACTTATCTTCTCTGTGCTATACTGCCTTCCCTATGCTCCACCCCTAAATTATGTGTGCTAAACGTAATGCCCCTTATTCCCCTTATTCCTCCCTTCAGACCCACCCTCCCCAGTCTTCCTTTGGTAACTGTTAGTCCATTCTTGGGTTCTGTGATTCTGCTGCTGTTTTGTTCCTTCAGTTTTTCTTTGTTCTTATACTCCACATATGAGTGAAATCGTTTGGTACTTGTCTTTCTCTGCTTGGCTTATTTCACTGAGCATAATACTCTCTAGCTCCATCCATGTTGTTGCAAATGGTAGAACTTGTTTTCTTCTTATAGCTGAATAACATTCCATTGTGTGTATGTACCACATCTTTATCCATTCATCTACTGATGGACACTTAGGTTGCTTCCATTTCTTGGCTATTGTAAATAGTGCTGTGATAAACATAGGGGTGCATATGTACTTTTGAAACTGGGCTGGTGCATTCTTAGGGTAAATTCCTAGGACTGGAATTCCTGGGTCAAATGGTATTTCTATTTTTGGTTTTTTGAGAAACCTCCATACTGCTTTCCACAATGGTTGAACTAATTACATTCCCACCAGCAGTGTAGGAGGGTTCCCCTTTCTCTGCATCTTTGCCAACATTTGTTGTTGTTGGTCTTTTGGATAGTGGCCATCCTAACTGGGGTGAGATGCTATCTGATTGTGGTTTTAATTTGCATTTCTCTGATGATTAGCGATGTGGAGAATCTTTTTATGTGCCTGTTGGCCATCTTAATTTCTTCTCTGGAGAAGTGTCTGTTCAGATCCTCTGTCTATTTAATAGGGTTATTTGTTTTTGGTTGTTGAAGCACATAAGCTCTTTATATATTTTGGATATCAAGACATCATCAGATATGTCATTTATGAATATATTTTCCCATACAGAAGGATGCCTTTTTGTTCTACTGATGGTGTCCTTTGCTGCACAGAAGCTTTTTAGTTAGATGTAGACCCACTTGTTCATTTTTGCTTTTGTTTCCCTTGCCCAGGGATATGTGGTCATGAAGAAGTTGCTCATGTTTATATTCAAGAGAGTTTTGCCTATGTTTTCTACTGAGAGTTTTATTGCTTCATGACTTACCTTCAGGTATTTCATCCATTTCGAGTTTACTAGTCTGTATGTAGTTAGACAGTAATCCAGTTTCATTCTCTTAGATGTAGCTGTCCAATTTTGCCAACACCAGTTGTTGAAGAGGCTGTTATTTCCCTGTTGTATATCCATGGCTCCTTTATCATATATTAATTGACCATATGTGCTTGGGTTAATATCTGGACTCTCTATTCTGTTCCATTGGTCTGTGGCTCTTTTCTTGTGCCAGTACCAAATTGTCTTGATTATTGTAGCTTTGTAGTAGAGCTTGAAGTTGGGAACCGAGATACCCCTGCTTAATTCTTGCTTCTCAGGATTGCTTTGGCTAGTCGGGTCTTAGGTGGTTCCATATGAATTTTAAAACTATTTGTTTCAACTCATTGAAGAATGCTGTCAGTATTTTGACAGGGATTGTATTGAATCTGTAGATTACTTAAGGCAGAATGCCCATTTGGGCAATATTAATTCTTCCTATCCATGAGCACAGGAGGTATTTCCATTTTTTAGTGTCTACTTCAGTTTCTCTAGGGAATGTCTTGTAGTTTTCAGGGTATAGGTCTCTCAGTTCCTTGGTTAGGTTTATTCCTAGGTATTTTATTCTTTTTGTTTCAATTGTGAATGGAATTGTTTTCCTGATTTTGCTTTCTGCTAGTTCATCATTAGTGTATAGGAATGCAACAGATTTCTGTGTATTAATTTTGTATCCTGCATCTTTGAATTCAGATATTAGTTCTAGTAGTTGTGGAGTGGATTCTTTAGGGTGTTTTATGTACAATATCATGTCATCTGAAAACAGTGACAGTTTGGATTCTTCCTTTCCAATCTGGATGCCTTTTATTTCTTTGTGTTGTCTGATTGCTGTGGCTAGGACCTCCAGTACTATGTTGAATAAAAGCAGTGACAGTGAACATCCTTGACTTGTTCCAGATCTTAGAGGAAAAATTTCAGCTTATCACTGTTAAGTATGATGTTGGCTGTGGGTTTGTCATATATGGCCTTTATTATGTTCAGCTACTTGTCCTCTATACCCATTTTGTTGAGAGTTTATATCATGAATGGATGTTGAATTTTGTCAAATGCCATTTCAGCATCTATGGAGGTGATCATGTGGTTATTGTCCTACTTTTTGTTGATGTGGTGGATGGTGTTGATGGATCTTTGAATGTTGTACCATCCTTGCATCCCTGGGATGAATCCCACTTGATCATGATATATGATCCTCTTGATGTGTTTCTGAATTTGTTTTCCTAATATTTTGTTGAGTGTTTTTGCATCTATGTTCATCAGGCATATTGGTCGGCAGTTTCCGTTTTTTGCGGTGTCTTTGCCTGGTTTTGGTATTAGAGTGATGCTGGCTTCACAGAATGAGTTTGAAAGTATTCCCTCATCTTCTATTTTTTGGAGAACTTTAAGGAGAATTGGTATTAAGTCTTCTCTAAATGTCTGATAAAATTCAACAGTGAATCCATCTGGACCAGGAGTTTGTTCTTGGGTAGTTTTTTGATTACCGATTCAATTTCATTGCTGGTAATTGTTATGTTCAGATTTTCTGTTTCTTCCTTGGTCAGTCTTGGAAGGTTGTATTTTTCTAGAAAGTTGTCCGTTTCTTCTAGGTTGTCTGGTTTGTTAGCATATAACATTTCATAGTATTCTCTAATAATTCTTTGTATTTCAGTGGTGTCCATAGTGACTTTTCCTTTCTCATTTCTGATTGTGTTTATGTGCCTAGATTCTCTTTTCCTCTTAATAAGTCTGGCTAGGGGTTTATCTATTTTGTTTATTTTCTCAAAGAACCAGGTCTTGATTTCATTAATTTTTTTTGTTGTTTTATTCTTCTCAATTTTATTTATTCTCTGATCTTTATTATGTCCCTCCTTCTACTGACTTTGGGCCTCATTTGTTCTTCTTTTTCCAGTTTCAGTAATTGTGAATTTAGAGTATTCATTTGGGATTGTTCTTCCTTCTTTAAATAGGCCTGGATTGCTATATACTTTCCTCTTAGAACTGCCCTTGCTGTGTCCCACAGAAATTGGGGCATTGTGCTGTTGTTTTCCTTTGTCTCCATGTATTGCTTGATCTCTGTATTAATTTGGTCATTGATCCATGGATTATTTAGGAGCATGTTGTTAAGCCTCCATGTGTTTGTGAGCCTTTTTGTTTTCATTGTACAATTTATTTCTAGTTTTATAAATTTGTTATATGAAATGTTGGTTGGTATGACTTCAATCTTTTTGAATTTTCTGATTCTCTTTCTGTGGCCTAGTATGTAATCTATTCTGGAAAATGTTCCATGTGCACTTGAGAAGAATATGTATCTTGCTGCTTTTGGGTGGAGTGTTCTGTAGATGTCTGTTAGGTCCATCTGTTCTGATGTGTTGTTTAGTGCCTCTGTGACCTTACTTACTTTCTATCTGGTTGATCTGTCCTTTGGAGTGGGTGATGTGTTGACGTCTCCTAAAGTGACTATTTCCCTCTTTAATTCTGTTAGTATTTGTTTCACATATGTAGGTGCTCCTGTGTTGGGTACATAGATATTTATAATGGTTATATCCTCTTGTTGGATTGACCCCTTTATCATTATGTAATTTCCTTCTTTGTCTTGTTACTTTCTTTGTTTTGAAGTCTATTTTGTCTTATGCAACTACTGCAGCTCCTGCTTTTTTCTTCCTATTGTTTGCATGAAATAGCTTTTTCCATCCCTTCACTTTTAGTCTGAGTCTTTGGGTTTGAAGTGAGTATCTTGTAGGCAGAATATAGATGGGTCTTGCATTTTTATCCATTCTGTAACTCTGTGTCTTTTGATTGGTGCATTCTGTCCATTTACATTTAGGGTGATTATTGGTAGATATGTACTTATTGTTGTTGTAGTCTTTGGATTCATGGTTACCAAATGGCCAAGGGCATCTTCTTTACTATGTAACTAAGTTAACTCACTTATTGCACTATTCTAAATACAGCCTCATGATTCTTTTCTTCTCTTCCTTCTGTTTCTTCCTCCTCCACTCTTTATATGTTAGGTGTCTTATTCTGTACTCTTTGTGTATCCCTTGACTGACTTTGTGGATAGCTGATTTAATTTTGCATTTAGTTTGTCTACTTCCTTTGCTGTGGTTTTATTTTGTCTGGTGACTCAATAGCCTTAGGCATATGTCCATCTAGAGCAGTCCTTTAAAAATACACTGTAGAGCTGGTTTGTAGGAAGTAAATTTCCCCAACTTTTGCTTATCTGGGAATTGTTTAATCCCTCCTTCAAATTTAAATGATAATCATGCTGGATACAGTATTCTTGGTCCAAGGCCCTTCTGTTTCATTGCATTGAATATATCATGCCATTCCCTTCTGTCCTATAAGTTTTCTGCTGAGAAGTCTCATGATAGTCTGATGGGTTTTCCTTTGTAGGGGATCTTTTATCTCTCGCTGGCTCCTTTAATAATCTGTCCTTCTCTTTGATTTTTGACATTTTTATTATTATATGTCTTGGCCTTGCCTTCGTTGGGTCTCTTGTGCTGGACTGTGGACTTCCATGGTCTGAGAAATGATTTCCTTCCCCAGATTAGGGAAATTTTCAGCAATTATTTCTTCAAAGACACATTCTATCCCTTTTTCTGTCTCTTCTTCTTCTAATATCCCTATAATGTGAATATTATTCCATTTGGATTTGTCACACAGTTCTCTTAATATTCTTTCATTTCTAGAGATACTTTTTTCTCTCTCTGACTCAGCTTCTCTGTATTCCTGTTCTCTTATTTCTATTCTATTAACAGTTTCCTCCCCCTCATCTAATCTGCTCTTAAATCCCTCCATTGTTTGTTTCATTTCTGTTATCTCCCTCCTGAATTCATCCCTTAGCTCTTGAATATTTTTCTATAGCTCCATCAGCATGCTTATGACCTTTATTTTGAATTCTTTTTCAGGAAGATTGGTGATTTCAGTCTCACCGAGCCCTCTTTCTGGTGTTTGAGGGATTTTGGATTGAACAAGTTTCTTTTCCCTTTTCATGATCCTGGAGCTATGGGAGTGGTCACCGGCAAGTGATGCATGTGTCAGCTGGGAAACAGCATCCCTTCCTGCTTGCTGGTTGCTTGCCTGTCTCCGCTGTCTGTGCTGGTTAACTGCACACAGGGAGTGGCCTCTGGGTGAATCCCCTAGGCTTCCATCCGTGGGGTTGCCCTCAGGATTTCCTAGAGCACTAGTTGGTGTCACAGGCCAGCAGCTGTGTATGTCTGCCACAAGGACAAAGCCTTCTTCTGGCTCCCACTCACCTTGCCTGTCTCTGCTCTCTGTGCCAGCCAACCACACACTTGGAGCAGCCTCTGGGTTCATTCTCTGAGCTGTCTTGGGCAGAGCGGCCCTCATGATGGCCTAGAGCACTGGCGGCAGTTACAGGCCAGTGGTGCATGTCTTCTGTGAGAACCAAATCCCTTCATGCCTCCCAGTCTCTGTGCCAGTGTCTGCTGTTTGTGCCACTCACCTGCACCCCTGAGCGGCCTTTGTGTTTGTGATGGTTAACCGCATGCAGGGAGAAGCCTCTGTGTTAAGTTGTGTGATTACTGTAGGCCAGGCTGCTGTCCTGCTAGTCTGAAGCAATGGTGGGAAGAGCTGTTTGCCTGAAGATAGGGGCAGGGAGTAAGGAATGGCAGGCTGCTTATTGTGGTGAGGGGCCTTGGAGCTGCTTTGTCATCCAGAGGCATAGGGCGCCTGAAGCTCCTTAAGGTTCCCAGTCTGCTGGGCTGCAGGTGCCAGGACAATTTTGTCCACCTGTTCAACCCTTGTCCCTTTAAGACTTTTAAAGTGCCTGCTTTTTTTTGGTCCCATGGCAGCCAGTTGTGGGAACCTGTTCACAGTCTTAGTCTTGGATTTTGCTTTTACTGTCCTCTAATATTCAAAGCACCATGCAATATGTGTCTGTGCTCCTGAAGCGGGTTACTAGAGCTGGTTATTTAGCCGTCCTGTGCTTCCACTCCCTCCCAGGTCTGATTCTTTCCCTCCCCCCAGTGTGTAGGGTGGGGAGAGTGCTCGGGTCCTGCCAGGTTGCAGTTGGTTCCTTACCCTTTTCCATGAGATGTTGACTTCTCCCAGATGTAGACTGGTTGGTGTACTGTTACTTCTGGGTCACTCTTTTAGGGAGAGTTGTATTTGCTGTACTTTCAAATTATATATGGTTTTGGAAGATATCTGCCACCTGACTCACACTGCCATCTTTTCCTCTCCTCTGGTTTTATTTTATTCTCATTCCTTTTGGGTATTGCTTCCCTGCTAGATTGATATGCATCCTATAGCAACAAGCAGACACTAGAACTAGAATATCTTTCCATAGAATGCCTAACATTCTGATATATCAAGTTAAAAATATTGTTATTGAAAGGTAAAACTGAATCACTTTCTAACTAATGGATGAGTCAATTTTCATTATTTTTGTTAAATACCAAACTTATAAACAAGCCTACTTTCAACACCTTAATTTGTTATATTATTTGTTTAACATTATTTCATATAAGATTACCATCTTCTCTTAATGGAAATTCAGGTCATGTAATATAATAATTAGCTAAACTTTTGAAAGTAGAATTGTTCCAGAAACTGTGGGATATGTCACTGTTCTAGATAAATATTTCTATGATTCTTTCTAGCACAATTTTTTAGTTTATTTATGAAAGGAATTAATGAAAACTATAAAATCACTAAGCCATGAACCACCATTTCAGTTGCTTTCAGATTTGCAGTTTCATGCTCAAGATGTTTCCCATAATTCTCATATCCACTTGTAGTCTACATAAGCACTATGCTGAGGACATGAAGTAAATCAATGAACCTATGAAACCTAGTATTTTATTGAGACAGAAACTCCAGAAGTTGTTTGAATTATGGCATTCTTTACTACTGGATTATCTCTAGTCACTAAAACAATTTTTACTTGTATTTCCACATAGATTAGTGTTAATCAGACATATTGTCATTGGAAATTTGTAAACATAATCATATATTATCAAGTTTACTTTCTTATGACAGTAAGCCACTAATTCAGATGAAATTAATTTCAAGTCGATCCATATCCTATGGAAGAAGTGTCTAATTTGAATTCCTCCTTAAATGTTGTGAGGAGTTAGCAATATGATGAGCTAAAATAAACATTTTTTCTGGTGGAACACCTGATTTTCACATTGTTTTTACCTTTTAGTTAAAATGACATTCACGGGTCTGCTGAACACCTAGCTCTGGAGATCTGCTCTGGGAGCACAAACCTACATTACATGGTGCTCTCATGATTAGCGGGATTGGAAAGCTAAGACAGGCAGAATACCTGGAGAGACTGATATTCCAGCCTCTTGTGGATAACAGGGATCGGCAGTGGAGACAGACATAGCAACTGGAAAGCAGGAAACAGCTCTTTTCTCCCCCCACCCCACATCAACACTGCTCCCCTGCTACCCCAAACATTGCTTCAGAGGCTGAGAAGCTCCAGAGAGCAGAGATTCTGGGCACTGGAGGGTGCCACATACAAATATGAAATGTCAAAGGAACCTTGTTCAAATCAGTTTTATAAGTACACCAGAGAAATAGTCAAATGAAACCAACCTTATAAATCTTCCTGAGAGAGATTTCAAAATAAAAATCATAAACATGCTCATGGAGAGATCCAATCATTACAGAACACAGTATCAGAAATGAAACATACAGTAGAAGGTTTTAAAAGCATATCAGATACAGTGGAGGAGATGATAAATGAAATAGAAAATAGAGAAAAGGAATACAAAGAGTCAAAGGCACAGAGAGAAAAAAGGATCTCTAAGAATGAAAGAATGTTGAGAGAAATGTATGACCAATACAAACGGAACTATATTCATATCATAGGGGTACCAGGAGAAGAAGAGAGAGAAAAAGGGATAGAAAGTGTCTTTGAGGAAGTAATTGCTGAAAACTTCCCCAATTTGGGGAAGGAGATAGTCTCTCAGGCTATGGAGATCCACAGATCTCCCAACACAAGGGGCCCAAGGAAGACAACACCATGACATATAGTAATAAAATTGGCAAAGATCAAGGATAAGGACAGACTATTAAAAGCAGCCAGAGAGGGAAATAAGATCACATACAAAGGAAAGCCCATCAGGCTATCATCAGACTTCTCAGCAGAAACCTTACAGGCCAGAAGAAAGTGGCACGATATATTTAATACAATGAAGCAGAAGGGCCTGGAACCAAGAATACTTTATCTGGCATGATTATCATTTAAATTTGACAGAGGGATTAAAGAATTTCCAGATAAGCAAAAGCTAAGAGAATTTATCTCCCACAAACTGTCTCTACAGTGTATTTTGGAGGAACTGCTATAAATGGAAGTTATCATAAGGTTTAATAGCTGTCACCAGAGGTAATAAAACCACAGTAAAGAGAGAACAATTACTTACTAAGCAAATACAAAATTAAATCAACTACCCCCAAAGTCAATCAAGGAATAGACAAAGAGTACAGAATATGATACCTAATATATAAAGAATGGAGGAGGAAGAAAAATGAGGAGAAAAAAATAACCTTTAGATTGTGTTTGTAATAATGTACTGAGTTAAGTTAGACTCTTAGATAGTAAGGAAGTTAACCTTGAACCTTTGGTAACCACGAGTCTAAAGCCTGCAGTGGCAGTAAGTACATATCTTTTGATAATCACCCTAAAAGTAAATGGACTGAATGTACCAATCAAAAGGCATAGAGTCACTAAATGAATAAAAAAACAAGACCCATCTATATGCTGCCTACAAGAGACTCACTTTAAACCCAAAGACATACACAGAGAAGGGATAGAAAGATATTTCATGCAAACAATAGGGAGAAAAAAGCAGGAGTTATAGTACTTGTATCAGCCAAAATAGACTTCAAAACAAAGAATGTCACAAGAGACAATAGAAGCACATTACATAATGATAAAGGGGTCAATCCAACAAGAAGATATAACCATTATAAATATCTGTGTACCAAACACCAGAGCACCTACTTATGTGAAACTAATATTAACAGAATTAAAAGGAGAAATAGAATGCACTGCATTCATTTTAGGAGACCTCAGCACTCCACTCACTCCAAAGGACAGATCAGCCAGACAGAAAATAAGTAAGGAGACAGAGGCATTGAACAACACACTAGAACAGATGGACCTTACAGACATCTACAGAACTCTATACCCAAAAGCAGCAGAATACAGATTCTTCTCAAATTTGAAACAACATGGATTGAGCTGGAGGGTATTATGCTCAATGAAATAAGCCAGGTGGAGAAAGACAAGTGCCAAATGATTTCCCTCATTTGTGGAGAATAACAACGCAGCAAAACTGAAGAAACAAAGCAGCAGCAGACTCACAGACTCCAAGAAGGGACTAGCGGTTACCAAAGAGGAGGGGTTGGGGAGGGCAGGTGGGGAAGGAGGGAGAAGGTGATTGAGGGGTTTTATGTTTAGTACACATGGTGTGAGGGGTCATGGGGAAAACAGGGTAGCACAGAGAAGGGAAATAGTAAATCTGTGGCATCTTACTACACTGATGGACAGTGAGTGCAGTGGGGTATGGGGGGGACTTGATAATATGGGTGAATGTAGTAACCACATTGTTGTTTTTTTAAAATTAATTTATTTTCATTTTTTTGAAGAACATTATGTTTACTAGGGTCTCCCCTACTGCAAGTCCCCACCCACAAACCCCATTAGAGTCACTGTCCATCAGCATAGTAAGATGTTGTAGAATCACTACTTGTCTTCTCTGTGTTGCAAAGCCCTCCCCTTACCCCCACCCCCCACATTATACATGCTAATCATAATACCTCCTTTCTTCTTCCCCGCCCTTATCCCTCCCTACCCTCCCATTCTCCCCAGTCTCTTTCCCTTTGGTAACTGTTAGTCCATTCTTGGGTTCTGTGATTCTGCTGCTGTTTTGTTCCTTCAGTTTTTCTTTGTTCTTATACTCCACATATGAGTGAAATCGTTTGGTACTTGTCTTTCTCTGCTTGGCTTATTTCATTGAGCATAATACCCTCTAACTCCATCCATGTTGTTGCAAATGGTAGGACTTGTTTTCTTCTTATAGCTGAATAACATTCCATTGTGTGTATGTACCACATCTTCTTTATCCATTCATCTACTGACGGAAACTTAGGTTGCTTCCATTTCTTGGCTATTGTAAATAGTGCTGTGATAAACATAGGGGTGCATCTGTCTTTTTCAAACTGGAGTGCTGCATTCTTAGGGTAAATTCCTAGGAGTGGATTTCCAGGGTCAAATATAAGTCTATTTTGAGCATTTTGAGGAACCTCCATATTGCTTTCCACAGTGGTTGAACTAATTTACATTACCACCATCAGTGTAGGAGGGTTCCCCTTTCTCCGCAACCTCGCCAGCATTTGTTGTTGTTTATCTTTTGGATGTTGGCCATCCTTACTGGTGTGAGGTGATATCTCATTGTGGTTTTTAGTTTGCATTTCTCTGATAACTAGCAATGTGGAGCATCTTTTCATGTGTCTGTTGGCCATCAGAATTTCTTTTTTGGAGAACTGTCTGTTCAGCCCCTCTGCCCATTTTTTAATTGGCATATTTGCTTTTTGTTTGTTGAGGAGTGTGAGCTCTTTATATATTTTGTATGTTAAGCCTTTTTCATATCTGCAATGAATGAAAATATTCTCCCATATTGTAGGGTCCCTTTTTGTTCTATTGTTGGCATCCTTTGCTGTACAGAAGCTTTTCAGCTTGATATAGTCCCACTTGTTCATTTTTGCTTTTGTTTTCCTTGCCCAGGGATATATGTTCATGAAAAGGTCGCTAATGTTGACATCCAAGAGATTTTTGCCTATGTTTTTTTCTTAGAGTTTTATGGTTTCATGACTTACATTCAGGTCTTTGCTCCATTTTGAATTTACTTTTGTGTATGGGGTTAGACAGTGGTCCAGTGTCATTGTCTTACATGTAGCTGTCCTGTTTTCCCAGCACCATCTGTTGAAGAGACTGTCATTTCCCCATTGTATGTCTATGGCTCCTTTATAGAATATTAATTTACCATATATATTTTGGTTAACGTCTGGAGTCTCTAATTTGTTCCACTGGTCTGTGGCTCTGTTCTTGTGCCAGTATCAAATTGTCTTGATTACTATAGCTTTGTAGTAGAGCTTGAAGTTAGGGAGTGAGATCCCCACCACCTTATTCTTCTTTCTCAGGATTGCTTTGGCTATTCGGGGTCTTTGGTGTTTCCATATGAATTTTTGAACTATTTATTCCAGTTCATTGAAGAATGTTGTTGGTAATTTGATAGGGATTGCATCAAATCTGTATAGTCCTTTGGGCAGGATGGCCATTTTGACGATATTAATTCTTCCTAGCCAAGAGCATGGGATGAGTTTACATTTGTTAGTGTCCTCTTTAACTTCCCTTAAGAGTGTCTTATAGTTTTCAGGGTACAGGTCTTTATCTACTTTGGTTAGGTTTATTCCTAGGTATTTTATTCTTTTTGATGCAGTTTTGTGAATGGAATTGTTTTCCTGATTTCTCTTTCTATTGGCTCATTGTTAGTGTATAGGAAAGCCACAGATTTCTGTGTTTTAATTTTGTATCCTGCAACTTTGCTGTATTCCGATATCAGTTCTAGTAGTTTTGGAGTGGAGTCTTTAGGGTTTTTTATGTACAGTATCATGTCATCTGCAAATAGTGACAGTTTAACTTCTTTTTTTTTACCAATCTGGATTTCTTGCATTTCTTTTTTTGTCTAATTGCCATGGCTAGCATCTCCAGTACTATGTTCACTAACAGTGGGCAGAGTGGGCATTCCTGTCTTGTTCCTGATCTCAGAGGAAAAGCTTTCAGCCTCTTGCTGTTCAGTATGATGTTGGCTGTGGGTTTATCATATATGGCCTTTATTGTGTTGAGGTCCTTGCCCTCTGTGCCCATTTTGTTGAGAGTTTGTATCATGAATGGACGTTGAATTTTGTTGAATGATTTTTCAGCATCTATGGAGATGTTCGTGTGGTTTTGTCCTTATTATTTATGTGTGGATGATGTTGATGCGTTTTCGAATGTTGTACCATCCTTGCGTCCCTGGGATGAATACCACTTGCTCATGCTGTATGATACTTTTGATGTATTTTTTAATTCAGTCTGCTAATATTTTGTTGAGTATTTTTGCATCTACGTTCATCAGGGATATTGGTCTGTA
This sequence comes from Manis pentadactyla, assembly GCF_030020395.1. NCBI lineage: Eukaryota > Metazoa > Chordata > Mammalia > Pholidota > Manidae > Manis > Manis pentadactyla. The sequence goes on from NC_080020.1 coordinate 38,728,472, forward strand.
GTTTTCTTTTTTGGTGGGGTCTTTTCCTGGTTTTGGTATTAGGGTGATGTTGGCTTCATAGAATGAGTTTGGGAGTAATCCCTCCTGTTCTATTTTTTGGAAAACTTTAAGGAGAATGGGTGTTATGTCTTCTCTGTATGTTTGATAAAATTCCGAGGCAAATCCATCTGGCCCAGTGGTTTTTTCCTTGTGTAGTTTTTTGATTACCACTTCAATTTCTTTTCTGGTAACTGGTTTGTTTAGATTTTGTGTTTCTTCTTTGGTCAGTCTTGGAAGGTTGTATTTTTCTTGGAAGTTGTCCATTTTTTTCTAGGTTTTCCAGCTTCTTAGCACATAGGTTTCATATTAGTCTCTAATAATTATTTCTAGTTCTGTGGGGTCCATCATGATGTTTCTTTTCTTATTTCTGATTCTGTTGGTGTTTGTTGATTCTCTTTTTCTCTTAATAAGTCTGGCTAGAGGCTTATCTATTTTGTTTATTTTCTCAAAGAACCAGCTCTTGGTTTCATTGTTTTTTTCTACTGTTTTATTCTTCTCAATTTTGTTTATTTCTTCTCTGATCTTTATTATGTCCCTCCTTCTGCTGACTTTAGGCCTCCTTTGTTCTTCTTTTTCCAATTTTGATAACTGTGACATTAGACTATTCATTTGGGTTTGTTCTTCCTTCTTTATATATGCCCGGATTGCTATATACTTTCCTCTTAAGACTGCTTTCGCTGCGTCCCACTTAAGTTGGGGCTTTATGTTGTTGTTGTCATTTATTTCCATATATTGCTGGATCTCCATTTTAATTTGGTCATTGATCCATTGACTATTTAGAAGTGTGTTGTTAAGCCTCCATGTGTTTGTGAGCCTTTTTGCTTTCTTGGTCCAATTCATTTATAGTTTTATACCTTTGTGGTCTGAAAAGTTCGTTGGCAGGATTTCAATAGTTTTGAATTTACTGAGGCTCTTTTTGTGGCCTTGTATGTGGTCTATTCTGGAGAATGTTCCATGTGCACTTGAGAAGAATGTGTATCCTGTTGCTTTTGTGTGTAGAGTTCTATAGATATCTATTAGGTCCATCTTTTCTAGTGTGTTTTTCAGTGCCTCTGTGTCCTTACTTATTTTCTATCTGGTGGACCTGTCCTTTGGAGTGAATGGTGTGTTGAAGTCTCCTAAAATGTATGCATTGCAGTCTATTTTCTTCTTTAGTTCTGTTAGTATTTGTTTCACATATGCTGGTGCTCCTGTGTTGGGTGCATATATATTTACAATGGTTATATCCTCTTGTTGGACTGAGCCCTTTATCATTATGTACTGTCCTTCTTTATCTTTTGTTACTTTCTTTGTTTTGAAGTCTATTTTGTCTGATACTAGTACTGCAACTCCTGCTTTTTTCTCCCTATTGTTTGCATGAAATATCTTTTTCCATCCCTTGATTATTAGTCTGTGCATGACTTTGGGTTTGAGATGAGTCTCTTGTAAGCAGCATATAGATGGGTCTTGTTTTTTTATCCATTCAGTGACTCTATGTCTTTTGATTGGTGCATTCAGTCCATTTACATTTAGGGTGATTATTGATAGGTTTCAACTTATTGCCATTCCAGGCTTTAGATTCGTGGTTACCAAATGTTCCAGGTTACTTTCCTTACTATCTAAGAGTCTAATGTAACTCACTTAGTATGCTGTTACAAACACAATCTAAAGGTTCTTTTCTATTTCTCCTCCTTTTTCTTCCTCCTTCATTCTTTATATATTACTTATCAGATTCTATCCTTTTTCTCTATCCCTTGATTGGCTTTGGGGATAGACAATTTAATTTTGCGTTTGCCTCACAATCGGCTGCTCCACCCTCCCTACCATGATATTACTACCTCTGATGACAGCTATCCAACCCTCAGAACACTTCCATCTATAGCAGTCCCTGCAAAATAGATTTCATAGATGGTTTGTGGGAGGTAAACTTTCTCAGCTTTTGCTTATCTGGAAATTGTTTAATCCCTCTTTCAAATTTAAATGATAATCTCGCCGGATAAAGTAATCTTGGTTCCAGGCCCTTCTGCTTCATGGCATGAAATACATCATGCCACTCCCTTCTGGTCTGTAAGGTTTCTGCTGAGAAGTCTGTTGTTAGTCCGATGGGCTTTCCTTTGTATGTGATCTTATTTCTGCTTCTGGCTGCTTTTAACAGTCTGTCCTTATCCTTAATCTTTCTCATTTTAATTACTATTGTGTCTTGGTGTTGTCTTCCTTGGGTCCCTTGTGTATGGGGATCTGTGGATCTCCATGGCCAGAGAGACGATTTCCTTCTCCAGACTGGGGAAGTTTTCAGCAACTACCTCCTCAAAGACACTTTCTATCCCTTTTTCTCTCTCTTCTTTTTCTGGAATCCCTATAATGCGAATATTGTTCCGCTTGGATTGGTCACACAGTTCTCTCAATATTCTTTCATTTTTAGAGATCCTTTTTTCTCTCTGTGCCTCAGCTTCTTTGTATTCCTCTTCTCTAGTTTCTATTTCATTTATTGTCTCCTCCACTGTATCCAACCTGCTTTTAATACCCTCCATCATGTTCTTTAACGATTGGATCTCTGACCTGAATTCATTCCTGAGTTCTTGGATGTTTTTCCGTACCTCCATTAGGATGTTGATGATTTTTATTTTGAACTCCCTTTCAGGAAGAGTCACGATTTCCATATCATTTAAATGTTTCTTGGGAGTTGTATTAACAATTTTACTCTGGTCAAGGTTTCTTTGGCGCTTCATGTTTGTATATGGCGCCCTCTAGTGTCCAGAAGCTCTATTCTGGAGCTGCTCAGCCCCTGAAGCAATGTCAGGGGTCGCAGGGGAGCGGTACTGGGGGTAGGAAAGAGCTGTTCCCCGCCTCCTGGCTCCTGTGCCTGTCTCCACTGCCTGAGCCAGTGGGCCGGGCACACAGGTATAAGTTTTTGTCCCAGAGCATCCAGATGTGGATCCCTGCTTTCCACAAGCAGCTGGAATCCCAGTCTCCCCAGGAACTCTGCCTGTATTAACTTTCCAACCCAGTAGTCATGAGAGTCTCATGAAAGCACCATGAAATGTAGGTTTGTGCTCCCAGCACAGATCTCTGGAGCTAGGTATTCAGCATTCCCAAGCCTTCCACTCCCTCCCTTCTCTGTTTCTCTCCCTCCTGCAGGTGAGCTGGGGTGGGGGAGGGGCTCGGGTCCTGGGAGCCACAGCTCTGGTACGTTACCCTGTTCGCTGAGGTCTGCTCTTTTCTCCAGGTGTGTGCAGTCTGATTCCGTCCTCTTTCCTGTTGCTCTCTCAGGATTAGTTGCCCCAATTAAATTTTCTAATTGAATCCAGTTTTAGGAGGAAGCCTCTGTCTCTCCTCTCACACCGCCATCTTTAATCTCTCTGTCTCTCTCACCACATTGTTTTTTCATGTGAAACCTTCATAAGAGTGTATATCAATCATAGTTTCATAAAAAAGTTAAAGATAAATAAAATGACATTCAGATTAACGTTTTGCTATCTCTCTGTAGTTGAACTTCAGCAGTAATTCTGTCCATTTATTCATTCTTATTCAACAAATACTTTTTGGTGTTTCCTCTGGTCCTATGCTAAGCTGTACTCTGGCAAAACAATGATGGACACTTAGAGACATGATTTTTAAGTCCTCTTATCATTGTACTCAAGTGGTAGAGACCAATGTTACATTTTTTATTCTGTGGTTATTCAATTTAAATTATGATAATGGTAGAATATCTGAAAAGGAGGTTAGGAGTCCAGTGAGAGTTTAAGAGGATTTGGTCTTGTTGGAGACATAGAGACTGATCAGATGAAAGAATATGCAGACATTAATTAAGGAACCGTGGGAAGAAAGATAATTCCAGGGGGAAAAAACAGCATTTATTAAAGGTCTTTTGGAGTCTGTGGTTGCAGTTTTAGAAATACTGGACTTGGGATACAATTATGATGTTTAAGAAAGACCTTATGTAATTAATGTATATGAATCTAAAATTCTGGGGAGATAGGTGTAGAAAACAAAGACATGGGAGTGACTGAAGCTCTTAGGGAGTAAGTATGGAGTAAGAAAAAAAATGGATTATGATAGAGCCTTGAGAAATTATGATGGCAGTTCCTTGGCAGAAGCAGTTGAACTTGTGAGAGAGCCAAGCCAGGGAGGCGTAAGGACCTTGAGGTGTTAAGTGCATTGAGAAGGAAGAAAGCACCCTTTCTTTCCCAAAATAATGGCATCACCAAAGCCCTGCTTCATATGTTATTCCATAGGTTTTACTGTAGAATCAGATAGTTCTTAGATGTCATTTAGATTTTTGCAAGATTGTCAAAATATCCCCAGGCTTCAAAATTCACTCTTAAAGACATTCCGTGTATATGCAAATATTAGTAGAAGAATTTGTTACCACACATCTCAACACAACTACTCCTTTTGAAAACACTATATCCTAAGATTATAAGTTAGTATGGCTCTCCTTCTACCAAGTAGTATATTCCTAACACCCTTTTCTGTTCTTTCTCTTGGAGGTAGGCTCACTTGCTGGAGCTTAGTATTTCATCTGATTTGTGTTGTCCAGACTCCACATAAGATGACAGACAGCTGAATAATTGAAAACACATAAAACTTGTATACTGTCAGATCTTTTTTTTAGCATCTAGCTTGGCAAGATGATTCAAAAAATAAGATGATAAATCCTTAGGATGATAGGAGGAATGATTGAGTCTCTGAGATAGCCAAAATCTGGTACACAAGTTTGTAAATTATAGAAATCTTCATTGATATGATAAGCCCTTTATCATGAGATGGTAACAAGGACAATTCAGCATAGAATCTAAGAACTGGCAAAATGTTAAAATGTTTTGAATATTAAAATATTTTTATTAATTCCTAATAGATGGCAATGTTTGTCTGGATACCTAATATTTATATACTAGATGAATATGTATTAGTTTTTATTTTTCTCTTTAATGAATTCTTTAATGAATATCAGAGGCTAGGGTCAAGTAACATTTTCTGTTATTAAAAATGGTGTTACAATTTTTGGTTTCTTGGTTTTACTTTTAGCCAATTATAGCTTGAGAAAATTTAGTTTATGACATTGGTGATAACAAGTTTTACCTATATTGAATCATTTCTTGTAAGAGCTGACCTTTGCAAAAACTCAGTCATAAAGTTAGGAGGGTTTGGAATTAATGCAAATGGCAACTTTCCCCCTCTGTAGATTTGAATTTAAGCATAGAGGTTATATTGTCAAGTTACAAACGTTGTATATAGTATCAAAGACTTCAGTTTTTCCAATCATATGACAGACACAAAATCTTTTCCATAAGCAAAATAAGAATAAGAGTAAATAATCCCACACAACACAGTTAGAAATTTTAGTATTAGAAAACTTTCCAAGAGGAAATGATTTTTCATTTGACTATGAATGTAATTCTATAACCTTGGATGTTACTATTTCTAAAATATTCATTTGAAAGAAATGAACAGTCTTCACAAAATTGAAAAGCAATTATGTTAAAAAATAATGTTTTAGCTGTATTATATAGGCCAATTAATTGTATATCATTTCCCCAAATATCCTCCTCAAATTTTGAGTAAATATGAAATATTGTTTTAAGGGGAGAGAGTAGGTCTTCAGACAACCATCCTCAACCCAATGGGGAATATCTTTTACAAACTCAAAGCATGTGGCCTATGTTCACCTTATATACGAAAGGCATCTTTTCCTTATTGTATGTTTTTATACTTCTGACATCCAACACTGTGACTGATACATTATTAGGGTTAATAAATGCTGGGTGAATAGAAAAACAGAAGCACAGTGCATTAATTAGGAACTATGCAAGTTTTAGAAAAACTGAATATTTAAACCAAAGTAGCTGCTGAGGCTAAAATGATTAGCCTAATGCAAGGAAATTGCATTGTCATTTCTTTACTTTTACTAAGAACAAGACATAAAGTCAACCCCTGACTGGGACAGCAGGCAGAGATTAGAAGCTAAGGTGTCCAGAGGTCTTTTTGAAGATGGCTGCTTGTGGGGAAGAGAGCACTCATATTGTGAAGGGGTGACAAGATGAAAGAAACTTCTCTTCACAAGCAGATCAGAAAGAAAATTGAAAAAGAGGAGAAAGAATATCACAAAATGTTAGGTTTATGTTAAAAGAAAGGGCATAAGAAAGAGCATTGGGATACGAAGTAGCCCTTATCTAGGACTATCAAGAATTGAACTCACTGAAAATACACCCACATATATATACACACACGCACATACCCCACACATAAATACATATACATGCATACCATACATAAAAGTGAAAAGCAATTCACAAGCACTCGCTGACATTGTATTACATGGTGTGATATTTTATGCACAGTGATAGAAATGGTACAGGCCATCCCTAATCAATTCACTATCTTAACATCTCATAAAATATGGTTACAGCATCTCCATTCAAGTACATAGAGGTCTCATGTTACTTTCATGTATTGCTAGTCAGGTTAGGAATAGAAATCAAAGCAAAGGGAAGCAATGTGAGGGCTGCAAAACAAACAACAAGATCAATTTTAACTTTTCTTTTTAAGTCTAGAAAGTAAAAGAAGCCTTGATCAATCAACACATATTTATTGGGTGAAAAAATCTCATTAAAATCTTAAATGTTAATTTTAAACTGAGAATATTTTTACATCCTTTTAATTAGACCTTAAACAAATATAATCTATTTGTGAGCTCTTATGAACTAGTATAACATTGATAGCCAGGTGTGTTATATGATCTCATGGAATACTTTTTCTTTAATGTGGAGAAATGAGACCATTGTCTTTTACATATTATGGATAATTAAGTATTTGACTTTTCTGAAAAAACTTTCAGTCAGGAATAGTAAATGAACTCTACAAACCCCAGAGGGAATTGAGAAGGAAATTAAGCAACTATTCTTAAGTCATTTTCTTTTTAAGTCTAGTTGTACCTTAATTATTTTAAGGTATTTTGGAAGTTAAATTTTTTTCTTATAAGTACTAACACCCTAATGAGAGGTATTTATAAAACATTTTTGTGGAGTGAGACAGTTAATGATGTTTCCAAAGATGCTTAACAAGTAGGAAATTATTGGCCATTGAAATGATTTGACTTATATTGCTTGTACTCTTTTATTCTAAGTATACGTGGGACTCATCTACAAAAAGGCTAAGATATACCATGATTTAGTTCCTTACAAAGACTGAATTTATATTGTAACCCACTTCAGGGATGGTAGATTTTTAAAAATTCACAGTATGGAAGACAATTGTTGGTAAATGCAAGGGGAAATTGCCTGGGAGCATAAGGTAGCAATAACCATGAAAAAGAAGTGAGCATCAATATATAGGCAGATATTTGCTGATAGGAAGGGTATACTGAGCTCCCTAAAGCATTGCTGAAGTGCTGTGTTCCAGTTAAGAATTTAAAATCCTTTCGAAATGTCTGTGAGACAATCTAACAAGGCTTCTCCATTTCTAATTCTAAACACTAACAAGGTTAATCAAACCATGAAGTAACAGTGAGGGCTTTCACAATTCACGGTGTAAAATACATAAACCAACAGCTAATTAATTGGCCCTAAGGTCACTCTATTGCTTGTGGAAAATTAGTAATAGCAAAGATTCATGACAGAGAGAGAGAAGACAGGTCATGCTCTGTGAGTTTCAATTTTAACTAGCAAAGACTGTCAGAGTTATATCTAAGCTGCAATAGTCATGTTTTTAACAGTGATAGAAGCTTGAAGAGCATTAGATATAATTATATTTATTATATTTTGAACATATTTAGAAAGTTCAAGTAACTATGTCCTTTGTAGTTTTTAAATGTGAGAAGAGACAAGGAAAAATCATATATTTGTGTTTCAGACTTTTCTGCCAAATAGCATTTCCCAACTGTTCATGAAAGAAAAGTTGGGTTACATGCAAGAAATAAGTTTGCTAGTTGATCTATATTTAATCTTTTAATAATTTTAGCATAAAAATGCCTTTCTTGCCATTTTTTAAATGCATGCCAACTTCCAGTTAGCATACTGCTCAAGAAAAAGAAAGATGGAAATCAGAGAGATTAAGCATAACAAATTAACTATATGACATTTCTGTAAATTCTTTTGTTTTAGATAGAGCAACTTAAATTAATTGCAAACCTAATTTCCTTTGGGAGTCCACATTTGACATCGTACATAAAAGGAAACACAAATAATATTACAGTTGTGTTACAATAGTACAAAATGATTTTGAATCACCTTCAAAGGCTAAGGAAATGGAAAAAACAAGCAAACTATAAATAAACCATACATGTTTATGAGACCCTGATTAAGGAAAAAATAAAACAAATTAGTGATTCTAAGGAGAGGAGATTCTGGGTGAAGAGAAATAATGAAAAGTCTAACCTATCATAGTATTTGTGAGTTATACAGCCATAGAGAAAAGTTATATCTTTGAAGGAAGAAAAGGAAAAATAGACATTTGTAAAGTGAACATATAATTTTTAGATTAGTGAATGGTTTCTTGGTTTGTTAGGTGATAGAATTGTAGTTAGAAATAAGGTATAATTCATAATCAAAATTACATATAGCTTTCTAAAATATATATAATTTTAAAAGTTTTTTTATTTATCACCTATAAAGCTTACATTTTTTTAATAAAAAAGGAGGATAAAGGAGAAAACCACAACTATCTCATAAACCAAGATAATTCCTGATTATAATTAAAAACAAAACAAAATATAAATAAGATAACATTATAGAATATCAGAAGAAATGTAAAAGCATCTGGAGTAGATGACACTAAAATATAGAAATGCAAAGAGCAAGTTATTCTTGAGGCAGAACGTTTGAAATGGTCTATAAAATAACAAAATTTATTGTAAAGTTTTAGTAATTAGGATAACTGATACAAAGATAAATAGTATAATGGAAAAATTATAGAGTGTTCAGAAGCTGAGCTAAAATATAGGGGCCCTTAATTTGAGTTAGGTGGCACTGCAGTTTTGGTTATTTTTGTACTTAATTTTTTTGTTTTGATTTGTTTAGTTGTTTGATGGGAGAGAGGAAGAAAGGGAATACTGAGAAAGGAAGCAGAGGGATAGGGATGGGGGATGATAAAGGAGATGGATGGGGAAATCAGATAATATCAAGTATTAGTAAGGATGTGGATCAATGGGAATTCTCATATATTGGAGATGACAGTATAAATTAATAGAAGTCTGGAAAAAAACTTTGAGTCATCTGGTGAAGTTAAGTAAATGCATATCTTAATACTTACATCCCTAGATATATACCCTAGACTAGGGAATGCATGAGTGTATTAACATAAAAGAATATTTACAGCAGATTATTCCTATACCCTAAAACTTGAGACAACAAAAATGTCCCTTGACTGTAGAATGTGTAAGTTGTGTGACATTCATATATGCTGAATAGCAGTTACAATAAATCAACAATATATTTATGCCAAAAATATGGATTAATCTTACAAACATGATGCTGAATAAAAGAAGCAAGACAAATTACATACTTGCTAAATTGTGAAATAAAGGAAGGGACATCTGGTGAAAAAGGTGGTGGAGTAGGAAGGCAAAGTGGAAACCTTCTCCCACACATATACACCAAGGAAGCAACTACAGCAAAACAACTAACCCTAAAAATGACCTGAAGACTCTGGAATAGACTACCTCCACCAGGTGAAGAAGAGAAGACCAAACAGAGAAGGGTAAGGTTGCAGAGCCAAGATAGAGTGGAACCCAAGCCTTTCCCCCACCTCAGCCCACAGACAGGAGGAGGAGGACAGAGCGGGGAGGGGATAAGTGTTCAGGAACTCTGCATACCGTGTCCTGGAGAGCTGTACTTCTCTGGGAGCATGAGTCCACGCTGGCACTGGGCTTTGGTGAACTATGGGGCTGGACACCAGGGAGGGTCAGAGCACTTTGGTAGGCTGAGATTCCTGTCACTTGTAGAGGACAGGAATTCTCCAGTGATCTCAGTGAGACCCAAAACAGAGGCAGCAGTTTGAAAGACTTACCAGCAGTAGGAAGGGTGCTAGAGGTGCGAAAGTTGGATGGAGCTCTCCTCACAGGACAAAGGACAGGTGGACAACCCTTTACTATCCCTTCCTCAGCCCAAATGGTCGGACGCTTACAGGAGCCCCAAACACTCCATCCCCATTGCTGGCTCTGTGTGCCTGCCCCACCTACCCTGTTGGCACAATAGCTCAGCCATTCCTGCAGGACAAAGAACATTCCCACCAGCAATGATCTCAACAAGAACGCTGCTGTACAAAAGGCCAGTCAAGGTGAACTGCCAGTCACAGCAGACTGAGATAAGCTACTGCTGGCAGATAGGCAGAAAGAGCTCCATCCATAGCCCACCAAAAGCAGCTGGAGCTCCACCAAAAAGGAGAACCAGGCATCGGTGAATAAAGGGTCTTGAGCTTCTGGACACCACAGGACATCTTCTTCATAAAGCCTTTACTCTCTAGGCCAAGGGTTATAGCTGATCTATCTAATATGAAGGAAGAAATACAGAAACCCAGACAAAATGAGGAGGCAGAGGAATATATTCCAAACAAAAGAACAGGATAAGACATCAGAGAGTGGGCTAAATGAAATGGAGATCACCAATCTTCTTAGCAAAGATTTCAAAATAACAGTTATAAATATGCTCATTGATCTGTGGGAAAGTATTGACAATCTCAGTGAGGATGTCAACAAAGAGAAGATTTGAAGAGGAGCCATGTAGAGCCGAAGAATATAGTAACTGAGATGAAAAATACAATGAAAGGAATAACTATTAGATTGCTGCATGTAAACAAGACAATAAGATGAAAATTAGAGAGTAGGAAAACAATGAAAATAAGGAACAGAGAGAAGAAAGAATCTCTAGAATCAAGAGGATGCTAAGAGAGCTGAGTGATAACTTGAAATGAAACAATATTTGCATATCAGGGGTACCAGAAGAAGGAGAGAGAGACCAAGGAGTAGAAAGTCTGTTTGAAGAAATAATTGCTGAAACTTCCCCAATCTAGGGAAGGAAACAGACACCCAGGTCCTGGAAGCACAGAGACATCCTAACAAAAGGAAACCCAGGAAGACAGCATCAAGATATGCAGTAATTAAAAGGACAAGATTAAGGATAATGAGAGGGTATTGAAGGAAGCTAGAGAGAGGCAAAAACTTACTTATAAGGGCAACCCCATAAGACTGTCTGCAGATCTCAGCAGAAACTCTATAGACCAGAATGGAATGGCATAAAATATTTAATATTGAAACAGAATGGCCTTCAATCAAGAATCCTTTACCCAGCAAGGTTCTCATTGAGATTTGAAGGAGATTAAAATTTTTTCCAGATAAAGGAAAATTAAAAGAATTCACCAACAAATTAACCTTATAGGATATTAAAGGGACTTCTGTAGACGGAAACATTCTTAAGCCTAAATATTTTTTGTCTATGAAAAAAACCCACAGTGAAGATAGATTATTAGTTCCTAAGTGCATGAAGTTAAAAAAACAAAATGAAACAAAAGTAGTAAAACTAACTATACACAAAATCAGTCAAGGGATACAGAGAAAATACAGATTATAACATCTAATACATAAAGTGTGGGGGAAGAATAAGAAAAAGTACCTTTAGGCTGTGTTCAAAATATATCAAATACAGATTGTTCTATATTTAGGAAATGATCTTTGAACCTTATCATTACCCATGAGCCTAAAGCCCATAATAGATACATAAAAAAATTAAAAGTAAAAGAAAATTCAATCACAACACTAAAGATAACCATCAAATAACAAGAGATGAATACAAGAGAGGAAGAAAGGATCACAGAGGAGCTACAAAAACAAACAGAAAGCAATTAATAAGATGGCAATAAGCACATACCTGTCAAAACTACATAAATGCACTGAATGCATCAATCAAAAGACAAAGGATGGCAGAATGGATAAAGAAACAAAACCCATCTGTATGCTGCCTAAAAAGGCCTCATTTCAGACCCAAAGACATACACAGACCAAAAGTGAAGGGATGGAAAAAGATATTTCATGTAAATAATAGGGAGAAAAAAGCAGGAGTAGCAGCACTTATATCAGTCAAAATAGGTTTCAAATGAAGTAACCAAAGACAAAGAATGACATTACAAAGAATATAAAAATTATAAATATGCACCCACCATAGTAGCACCTAAATATGTAAAACAAATACTAACATAAATAAGGGGAGAAATAGACCACAACTTGATCATATCAGGAGATTTAACATACCACTTACATCGATGAACAGATCAATTAGGCAGAAAATAAATAAGGAAAAAGAGGCACTGAACAACACACCAGATCATGTGGACATAACAGATATATACAGGACATTCAGCCCCAAAGCTGCAGGGTACACAATTTTCTCAAGTACACATGGAACATTCGCCAGAATAGATCATATGTTAGGAAACACAAGTATCCTAATAAAGGCTCAGTAAATTCAAAAAGTGGAATTGTATCAAAGTCTTTTCAGATCACGATGGCATGAAACTAGAAATAAATTACACAAAGGAAACAGAAAAACCCCACACATGGAGGCTAAGCAACTTGCTTCTAAGTAATCAATGGATCAATGAACAAATCAAAGAAGAAATCAAGCAATACATGGAGACAAATGAAAACAAAAATACAACAGTTCAAAATATGTGGGATGCCACAAAATTGATTCTAAGAGGGAAACAAATAACAATACAAGCCTATCTCAAGAAACAAGGACAATCCCAAATAAACAGTATAATCGCACAATTAAAGAAACTAGAAAAATGGGAATAAATGAAATCCAAAGTTACTATAAGGAGGGACATAATAAAGATCAGAGCAGAAATAAAATGGAGAGAAATAAAACAATATAAAAAATCAGTGAAACCAAGAGTTGGCTCTTTAAGAAGATAAACAAAATAGATCAACCCCTGGCCAAACTTATCAAGAAAAAAAGAGGATACAAATAAACAAAATCACAAATGGAAAAGGAATAGTTACAGCTGACACCACAGAAATGCAAAGAATTATTACAGAATTCTATGAGAAATTAAATGCCAATAAATTAGACAACCTTAAAGAAATGGGAAAATCCTTAGAAAAGTACAACATTCCAAGACTGACCCAGGTAAAAACAGAAAATCTGAACAGAACAATTGCCATAACAAAATTAAATTGGTAATCAAAAAACTCCTAGCAAACAAAACTTCAGGACCAGATGGTTTCATGGTTTAATTCTACCAAACATTTAAAGAAGAGCTAAAAAGCCATCATCCTTAAAGTATTCCAAAAACTAGAAAAAGATGAAATACTTCCAGATTCATTCTATGAGGCCAGCATCACTATAATACCAAAACCAGACTGAAGTACTAAAAAAAAGTTATAGGCCAATATCATTGATGAACACAGACGCAAAAAGCCTCAGCAAAGTATTACCAAACCAAATTTTAAAAAAACCCAAAAGGATCATCCATCACGACAAAGTGGGATTTACTCCAGGGATGAAAGTATTTTACAATATTCATAAATCAATCAGTATGATACATCACAGTAACAAAAGGATGGATAAAAACTATTTGATCATTTCAACAGATGCTGTGCTGAAAAAGCATTTGACAAAATTCAACATCCTTTCATGGTAAAAACTGTCAACAAAATGGGTATAGAGGAAATATATGTCAACATAATAAAGGCCATATACAGGCGGAGCCAACATGGCGGCGTGAGTAGGACAGTGGGAATCTCCTCCCAAAAACATATATACTTTTGAAAATAAAACAAACACAACTAGCCCTAAAAGAGAGACCAGAAGACGCAGGACAGTGGCCAGACTGCAGCTACACCAGCGAGAACCCAGCGACTGGTGAAAGGGGTAAGATACAAGCCCCGGCCCGGCGGGACCCGAGCGCCCCTCCCCCCAGCTCCCGGCGGGACAACAATAGGCAGAGCGGGAGGGAGACGGAGCCCAGGACTGCCGAACACCCAGCCCCAGCCATCCGGGCCAGAGTGCAGACACAGTACATGCCCAGGGGGCCCTGGATACTGGGGGAACAGGGAGTAAGACCTCTAAGCGGGTGCTGAAGCTGATGCCCCTGTGACAAAGAAAAGCGGGGGCTTTTTGAAAGTCTTAAAGGGACAGGGACTTAACAGCTTGACGGAAACAACCCAGGTCACAGTACAGCAGCTGGAAATTACAGGAAAAACCGGGTGCACTAACCCCCTGGGAAACAGCTCTGAGACCCCTCACGGAGGCAAACAGTCAAGCAGCCCCCCCATCCATTACCCACCGGGTGCTGCGAAAGCAGAGAAGCAGCATGAGACAAATTCCGCCCACAGAAAGGGAAATTTCTCCCTTCCGGCCAGGCAAGACACAAAGACCCACTCTACACGCAATTACCCAACACAAGCCACTAGGGGTCGCAGTTGTCCCAGTAAAGAAAGGCCGGTAGCAAGTGAAAATTTTGGCCCTCCCAGCTGACAGTCAATAGCACCTGTCAACATGAAAAGGCAAAAAAATATGATCCAGACAAGACTAACCCAGACAGCTTCGGCATCTGCTACATCTTCCCCTGAGAAGGAACCTGGGGAGATAGATTTAGCCAGTCTACCTGAAAAAGAATTCAAAACAAAAGTCATAACCATGCTGATGGACTTGCAGAGAAATATGCAAGAACTAAGGAAGGAGAATTCAGAAATAAAACAAGCTCTGGAAGGACTTCAAAACAGAATGGACGAGATGCAAGAAACCATTAATGGACTAGAAAACAGAGAACAGGAACGCAGAGAAGCTGATGCAGAGAGAGATAAAAGGATCTCCAGGAATGAAAGAATTTTAAGAGAGCTGAGTGATCAATCTAAAAGGAATAATATAAGAATCATACGCATTCCAGAAGAAGTAGAGAGAGAAAAGGGGATAGAAAATGTCTTTGAAGAAATAATTGCTGAAAATTTCCCCAAACTAGGGGAAGAAATGGCCTCTCAGACCACAGAGGTACAGAGAACTCCCATGACAAGGGATTCAAGGAGGGCAACACCAAGACACATAATAATTAAAATGGCAAAGATCAAAGACAAGGACAAAGTATTACAAGCAGCCAGAGAGAAAAAAAAAGGTTACCTACAAAGGAAAACCCATCAGGCTATCATCAGACTTCTCAACAGAAACCCTACAGGCCAGAAGAGAATGGCATGATATACTTAATGCAATGAAACAGAAGGGCCTCGAACCAAGACTACTGTATCCAGCACGAATATCATTTAAATATGAAGGAGGGATTAAACAATTCCCAGACAAGCAAAAGTTGAGGGAATTTGCCTCCCACAAACCACCTCTACAGGGCATCCTACAGGGACTGCTCTAGATGGGAGCACTCCTAAAAAGAGCACACAACAAAACACCCAACATATGAAGAAGGGAGGAGGAGGAATAAGACGGAAGAGAAATAAAGAATCATCAGATTGTGTTTATAATAGCTCAACAAGCGAGTTAAGTTAGACAGTAAGACAGTAAAGAAGCTATCCCTAAACCTTTGGTAACCACAAACTTAAAGCCTGCAATGGCAATAAATTCATACCTTTCAATAATCACCCTAAATGTAAATGGACTGAATGCACCAATCAAAAGACACAGAGTAATAGAATGGATAAAAAAGCAAGATCGATCCATATGCTGCTTACAAGAGACTCACCTCAAACCCAAAGACGCGCACAGACTTAAAGTCAAGGGATGGAAAAAGATATTTCAAGTAAACAACAGAGAGAAGAAAGCAGGTGTTGCAATTCTGGTATCAGACAAAACAGACTTCAAAATAAAGAAAGTGACAAAAGACAAAGAAGGACATTACATAATGATAAAGGGCTCAGTCCATCAAGAGGATATAACCATTATAAATATATATGCACCCAATACAGGAGCACCAACATACCTGAAACAAATATTAACAGAACTAAAGGAGGAAATAGAATGCAATGCATTCATTCTAGGAGACTTCAACACACCACTCACTCCAAAGGACAGATCCACCAGACAGAAAATAAGTAAGGACACAGAGGCACTGAACAACACACTAGAACAGTTGGACCTAATAGACATCTACAGAACTCTACATCCAAAAGCAACAGGATACACATTCTTCTCAAGTGCACATGGAACATTCTCCAGAATAGACCACATACTAGACCACAAAAAGAGCCTCAGAAAATTCCAAAAGATTGAAATCCTACCAACCAACTTTTCAGACCACAAAGGCATTAAACTAGAAATAAACTGTTCAAAGAAAGCAAAAAGGCTCACAAACACATGGAGGCTAAACAACACGCTCCTAAATAATCAATGGATCAATGACCAAATCAAAATGGAGATCCAGCAATATATGGAAACAAATGACAACAACAACACGAAGCCCCAACTTCTGTGGGACGCAGCAAAAGCAGTCTTAAGAGGAAAGTATATAGCACTCCAAGCATATTTAAAAAAGGAAGAGCAATCCCAAATGAACGGTCTAATGTCACAACTATCAAAATTGGACAAAGAAGAACAAATGAGGCCTAAGGTCAGCAGAAGGAGGGACATAATAAAGATCAGAGAAGAAATAAATAAAATTGAGAAGAATAAAACAATAGCAAAAATCAATGAAACCAAGAGCTGGTTCTTCGAGAAAATAAACAAAATAGATAAGCCTCTAGCCAGACTTATTAAGAGGAAAAGAGAGTCAACACAAATCAACAGTATCAGAAATGAGAAAGGAAAAATCACAACAGATCCCGCAGAAATACAAAGAATTATTAGAGACTACTATGAAAACCTATATGCTAACAAGCTGGGAAACCTAGGAGAAATGGACAACTTCCTAGAAAAATACAACCTTCCAAGACTGACCCAAAAAGAAACAGAAAATCTAAACAGACCAATTACCAGCAACGAAATTGAAGCGGTAATCAAAAAACTACCAAAGAACAAAACCCCCGGGCCAGATGGATTTACCTCGGAATTTTATCAGACATACAGAGAAGACATAATACCCATTCTCCTTAAAGTTTTCCAAGAAATAGAAGAGGAGGGGATACTCCCAAACTCATTCTATGAAGCTAACATCACCCTAATACCAAAACCAGGCAAAGACCCCACCAAAAAAGAAAACTACAGACCAATATCCCTGATGAACGTAGATGCAAAAATACTCAACAAAATTTTAGCAAACCGAATTCAAAAATACATCAAAACCATCGTACACCATGACCAAGTGGGATTCATCCCAGGGATGCAAGGATGGCACAACATTCGAAAGTCCATCAATATCATCCACCACATCAACAAAAAGAAAGACAAAAACCACATGATCATCTCCATAGATGCTGAAAAAGCATTTGACAAAGTTCAACATCCATTCATGATAAAAACTCTCAGCAAAATGGGAATAGAGGGCAAGTACCTCAACATAATAAAGGCCATCTATGAAAAACCCACAGCCAACATTATATTGAATAGCGAGAAGCTGAAAGCATTTCCGCTGAGATCGGGAACTAGACAGGGATGCCCACTCTCCCCACTGTTATTTAACATTGTACTAGAGGTCCTAGCCACGGCAATTAGACAAAACAAAAAAATACAAGGAATCCAGATTGGCAAAGAAGAAGTCAAACTGTCACTATTTGCAGATGACATGATACTGTACATAAAAAAACCCTAAAGACTCCACCCCAGAACTACTAGAACTGATATCGGAATACAGCAAAGTTGCAGGATACAAAATCAACACACAGAAATCTGTGGCTTTCCTATATACCAACAATGAACCAACAGAAATAGAAATCAGGAAAACAACTCCATTCACAATTGCATCAAAAAAAATAAAATACCTAGGAATAAACCTAACCAAAGAAGTGAAAGACTTATATTCTGAAAACTACAAGTCACTCTTAAAAGAAATTAAAGGGGACACTAACAGATGGAAACGCATCCCATGCTCATGGCTAGGAAGAATTAATATCGTCAAAATGGCCATCCTGCCCAAAGCAATATACAGATTTGATGCAATCCCTATGAAACTACCAGCAACATTCTTCAATGAACTGGAACAAATAATTCAAAAATTCATATGGAATCACCAAAGACCCCGAATAGCCAAAGCAATCCTGAGAAAGAAGAATAAAGTAGGGGGGATCTCTCTCCCCAACTTCAAGCTCTATTATAAAGCCATAGTAATCAAGACAATTTGGTACTGGCACAAGAACAGAGCCACAGACCAATGGAACAGACTAGACAATCCAGACATTAACTCAGACATATATGGTCAATTAATATTTGATAAAGGAGCCATGGACATACAATGGCGAAATGACAGTCTCTTCAACAGATGGTGCTGGCAAAACTGGACAGCTACATGTAGGAGAATGAAACTGGACCATCGTCTAACCCCATATACAAAAGTAAACTCAAAATGGATCAAAGACCTGAATGTAAGTCACGAAACCATTAAACTCTTGGAAGAAAACAAAGGCACGAACCTCTTAGACATAAACATGAGTGACCTCTTCTTGAACATATCTCCCCGGGCAAGGAAAACAACAGCAAAAATGAACAAGTGGGACTATATTAAGCTGAAAAGCTTCTGTACAGCAAAAGACACCATCAATAGAACAAAAAGGAACCCTACAGTATGGGAGAATATCTTTGAAAATGACACATCCGATAAAGGCTTGACGTCCAGAATATATAAAGAGCTCACACGCCTCAACAAACAAAAAACAAATAACCCAATTAAAAAATGGGCAAAGGAACTGAACAGACGGTTCTCCAAAAAAGAAATACAGATGGCCAAAAGACACATGAAAAGATGCTCCACATCGCTAATTATCAGAGAAATGCAAATTAAAACTACAATGAGGTATCACCTCACACCAGTAAGGATGGCTGCCATCCAAAAGACAAACAACAACAAATGTTGGCGAGGCTGTGGAGAAAGGGGAACCCTCCTACACTGCTGGTGGGAATGTAAACTTGTTCAACCATTGTGGAAAGCAGTATGGAGGTACATCAAAATGCTCAAAACAGACTTACCATTTGACCCAGGAATTGCACTCCTAGGAATTTACCCTAAGAATGCAGCAATCAAGTATGAGAAAGACCAGTGCACCCCTATGTTTATCGCAGCACTATTTACAATAGCCAAGAATTGGAAGCAACCTAAATGTCCATCGATAGATGAATGGATAAAGAAGATATGGTACATATACACAATGGAATACTACTCAGCCATAAGAAAAGGGCAAATCCAACCATTTGCAGCAACATGGATGGAGCTGGAGGGTATTTTGCTTAGTGTAACTAGCCAAGCAGAGAAAGAGAAATACCAAATGATTTCACTCATCTGTGGAATATAAGAACAAAGGAAAAACTGAAGGAACAAAACAGCACCAGAATCACAGAACTCAACAATGGACTAACAGGTACCAAAGGGAAAGGGACTGGGGAGGATGGGTGGGTAGGGAGGGATAAGGGGGGGAGAAGTAGGGGGGTATTAAGATTAGCTTCCATAGCGGGGTGGGAGAAAGGGGAGGGCTGTACAACACAGAGAAGACAAGTAGTGATTCTACAACAGGTTGCTACGCTGATGGACAGTGACTGTAAAGGAGTATATAGGGGGGACCTGGTATAGGGGAGAGCCTAGTAAACAAAGTATTCGTCATGTAAGTGTAGATTAATGACTAAAAAAAAAAAAATGCAGTTCCTATGTGGTGACCTCTAATGAATTCTACACAATGATATAAAGGACATATAAAAGTGTAGGCAAAGGGTCTGTTTGTGTTTATACAGAGGATCAAAGCCTAATTTGGCTACCCCGAAAATGAACTAAGATACGATATGAAAAAGAACTTCCAACATCAGCACTCTCAGGAAGACTCATGACAGAAGATGATCAGGAAAAAAAAAAAAAAAAAAAAAAAACTTCAACAAAGATCCACACACTGTCACAGGTGTAGAGGCACTCATCCCACCAGTTCCTGGACTTGCCATGGGAAAGATGAAGGAGATATCTAAGCTGGCCTGTGCATGCAGTAAAACAAAAATTGGACTGGATCTATACTGTTGGAACTCAACCAAGAATTAGGAGAAGTGCAAATTGTAGCACTCCAAAATCTTACAACCACAGACTACTTATCGTTAAAAGAACATATGGGATATGAACAGTCCCCAGGAATGGGGTGTTCTAGTTTATCTGAATTCTCTCAGACTGTTTAAGTTCAGTCGGACAATATCCACCATATCATAGATAAGTTTTCACAAATGCCTAAGGTGCCTAACTGGTTTTCTTGGTTTCACTGGAGATGGCTGGTAATTACAGGTATGCTTTGGTTAGGTAACTATATTCCTATTATGTTAATGTGTGTGCACAATTTAATTAGTCGTTTAAAACCTATCCATGCTGAAGTTACTCTACAAGAAGATATGTCAAAGAAATAATCAATCTTCCCAGGTTTTCTTCTGCCTGCTACTTCTGTAGCTTTTCTTCTTCCTACCTAATCACAACCTTTAAATAGAACTCGTGCCACATGTCGAATTTACCGAGTATCATAATTCTTCCAAGTGGTAAGGACTCCTCAAGACAAATGCTGGGCATAGAATCCACAGGGCATAAATATGCAAAGAAGTAAAAAGCTAACCTTTTCAAACGATAAGGCTTCTCTCTCACTTACCAACTTCACATTTCCCTGTATGGCCCCGGAAGATGACTGGTTAGCCAGAGACGGGTAAGATTCCTCAAGGGAGGAACAACTTAAGACAGGCACAGTCGCAGGGGGCCATCTGGTGAGAAAATGGGGAGCAGCAGAGGTGAGGCTTAGAACCTCCCCCCTCATGTTCTGAGAGAAATCTTCTGCATACATGGATGTTTATTGCCCTTGTCTAGCTTGGATTAACACATAGTCTACAGGCACACACCTGATCATCTACATTTGCTCTCTTACAACACTAAACTCTGTTTCCTACCTTTATCTCGTATCTACCTACCACTTCAGCATTTTATTAAAAATAATAATAATAGAGAAATGTGGTATCCACATATAAATCAGGTTTAAAAATCAAAAGAGTATTCATATTTGAACTGTTTATAGTTCATAATGCATTAACAAAACCGAAAGCTTCTGTGATGACTGCCCTTGCACTGTTCACCATGTAACTTATTCACTATGTAAGAATTTGTACTCCATGTAAGAATTTGTTCGTTATGCATCAGAAGATTGGAGACTGACGAAAATTGGGCTTGGGGTGGATTAATAATTGTGCATTGAGTATTGACCCCCCTATACAGAGATTTGTTGTGGTTAACAACTATTTGATCAATAAATATGAGAGATGCCCTCACAATATATATATATATATATATATATATATATAAACACACTTCTAATTGTAAAATAAATAAGTAACCGGGATGTAATGTATAGCATAAGGAATATAGTCAAAATATTGTAACAACTTGGTATGGTGATACCTGGTACCTATAAATATCATGTATATAAATGTTGAGTCGCTGTGTTGTACACCTGAAACTAATGTAATGCAATGCTGTTGTCAACTACCCTTCAATAAAAAAATAAAAAATAAAAAATAATAATAAAGGCCATATACAACAAACCCACAGCTAACATCATGCTCAATGGTGAAAAGCTGAATGCTTTTCATCTTAGATCAGGAACAACACAAGATGTCCACTCTCATCACTTTTATTCAACATAGTACTAGACGTCCTAGCCATGGCAATCAGACAAGATAAAGAGATAAAAGGCATCCAAACTGGTAAGGAAGAAGTAAAACTGTCATTATTTGCAAATGATATGATACTATATAGAGAAAACCCTAAAGACTCCACCAAAATACTATTGGAATAAATGGTCAGCAAAATTGGAGGATATAAAAAAAAATACACAGAAATCTGTTGTATTCCTATAAACTAACAATGAACTAGCAGAAAGAGAAATGAGGAAAACAATTTCGTTTACCATTGCATCAAAAAGAATAAAATAACGAGGAATAAACCTAACAAAGGAGGTGAAAGACTTGTACCTATACTTTGAAAACTATAAAACACTGATGAGAGGAAGGAAAGAGGATACAAATAAATGGAAATATATCCCATGCTCATGGATAGGAAGAATTAGTATTGTCAAAATAGCCATACTGCTGAAGCAATTTACATATCAGTGCAATCCCTATCAAAATACCAATAGCATTTTTCAGTGAGGTATAGCAAATCATCATAAAATTTACATGGTACCACAGAAGAGCCTGAATAGCCAAAACAATCCTGAGACTAAGAACAAAGCCAAGGGGTTATGTTCCCTGACATCAAGCTATACAAAGTTACAGTAATAAAAACAGCACTGGCACAAGAACAGACCCATAGATCAATGAAACAGAATAGAGATCCCAGATATAAACTCATGTGTATACCATCAATTAATACATGATAAAGGAGCCATGAATATACAATGAGGAAAAGATAGTCTCTTCAATACCTGGTAATTGAAAAACTGGATAGCTACATGCAAGAGAATAAAACTGGGTTACTGTCTAACTCAATACACAAAAGTAAACTCAAAATGGATAAAAGGCCTAAATATAAGACATGAAACCATAAACCTCTTAGAATAAAACATAGACAAAAGCATCTTGAACATAAGCATGGGCAACTTTTTCTTGGACACATCTCCCCAGGCAAGGAAAACAAAATAAAAACTGAACACGTCTGACTACATCAAACTAAGAAGCTTCTATACACAAAAGAACAGCCATACACCATCAACAGAAAAAATGCGACCTACAGAATGGGAGAACATATTGGTAAATGATTTATCTGATAAGGGGTTAACATCTAGAGTATATAAAGACTCAACACCAAAAAAACAAATAACCCAATTAAAAAATGGTTGGAGGACCTGAGCAGATATTTTTCCAAAGAAGAAATACAGATGGACAACAGGCGCATGAAAGGATGCTCCATATTGCTAATCATCAGGGAAATGCAAATCAAAACCACAGTGAGATATCACCTCACACCAGTCAGAATGGCCACTATCCAACAGACAAGAAACAACAAGTATTAGAGAAGATGTGGAAAAAATAGTACCCTCCTACACTGGTTGGTTGGAATGTAAATTCGTGTAGCCACTTTGGAAAGTAATATGGAGGTTCCTCAAAATCTAAAACTAGAAATACCATATGACCCAGTAATTCCACTTTTAGGAATTTACCCCAAAAAACACAAATCCCTGATTCAAATAGATATATGCACCCCTATGTTTATCACCACATTATTTACAATAGCCAGGATATAGAAGCAACCAGAATGTCCATTAATAGATGAATGGATAAAGAAGATGTGGTACATATACACAATGAAATACTATTCAGCCATAAAAAAAGAAATCCTGCCATTTGCAACAACATGATGGACCTAGACGGTATTATACTAAGTGAAATAAGCCAGGCAGAGAAAGACAAATACCACATGATTTCACATGATTTAAGACAATTAAGTAATACTTAACTATACTTTTCAATATTTATGATTCCCTTTCTGTATGATTTCTCTTACAGAAAGGGAACCACTACTACATACTAATATTTAAAGATGAGTATGATGTTACTCATACTATTCTCAGAATTCCTCTATCCATAACATACTCTTTTATTATTATATTAACAAGTGACAAAGTTTATTTAATTTTCATTCTATTTTGTGCTTATGTTAAACATTTTTTGGGGGTGGGACTTATTTGATTAAATCATTCCATATATACCACTGAGCCTTTGTCATGGCATATTTATTCTTTAGACCCTTATTTGAATTCATCATTTGGACACCTGGTTTATTGTGTTAAGTAGTGTTTTGCAATGTTCTGTAAGCAATCCTACTTAACCTTTAGAGGAAACCCAAAAGTTGTAGCACATATAGGCCAATGGAACTAACTACAATTGTCAGTTTCTCAACAGCATGTGGAAACTGCAGTGGAAATGATTTTTAAAAAAGCTATAAAAATATTTGATAATTAAATACTTATTTGCAAGAATTAAAAATCTTAAAGGAGAAAGTACTTTAGACATTTAAAGGAAATGTTTGACATAATTCTGAACTCTCTCTTCACGTCCACTTTCCACTTCTCTTTTCTACTTTCCTAGCTGACATCTCTCTCTCTCTGTCTGTTAGGATATGAAATGCTTAGTTAGTATAGCTGTTTCATTATAAAAAAAAGATTCCATTTTCCAATAACTGTAATTCTGTTTGGCCCTCCTACTCTGGATATTTCTTCTTGGTAGAACAGAGAAAAGACAGACTGATTAAAAAAGTAATAGAAATGTTATTTAAGCAAGATTACATCTCCAAAAAGACAAAATCTGCACCAATACATAATTGCATCAAAGGCTGAAGCTGACTTAGGTTTTGTTTCTGTTTAAGGGCCAACAGTAATTGCTCTCCCACAATCAGTTAGAATATTATGAGGAAAATTTCTTCTGGGATACTCATAAAATGAAGCGAAAATCCTTAATAAATTTGCAGGACTTGCATAAAGCTCAGATGGTGTTGGGCAAATATCTCTCCTACTTAGAGAAACTGTTTTGTCCTCATATATGTCTTAGAGTTCAGATACATGCAGGCATACACAAACACACACACTCTGTCTCAGGGTATAACTAAGTCAGAGATAAAGTGAATTTATCTTATTAGAAAGAGTAAAAACAGTTTTTCTTGACTACCCTTCCCCTGCGTGATATGAATCCTTGAAGAATGAGATTCTAATTATTATGATTTATTTGGCATAGAAGTTCAAAGTTGTACATTTTATATTTTGTTTTGAAGATTCCAAACTCCCTTTGCTATGGGGGAAATAAAAACCATTTCTATGATTATGAAATGCAGTTGACTTAAAAATTGAGTATATGTAGCAAGTAAATTTTTACTTAAAAAAAGTGAGACTGCCTTCCTTGCCAACCTCTTTTTTTTTTTAATATTTGATTCTAGCCTTTCTACAGCTTTAATGAAATGGGAGATGAATGAAAAATGTTTGTGTGCATGATTATAAAACAGTGAACATTTCCTGTATGGGCACATGCACATACAAATCAGTGCACAAATGGATCTTTGATTACTCCTATGGCTTCATGCAAGTTATGATTTGTGATATCAGTGAGGACCAGAAATCATTTTCAATATTTCTATTGCAAGCAGATTAAACTTACTATGAAAAAACAAGTTAAGTGTTGTGCTGGCTGGTTGCTCTCCCTATCATTACAGAACACTTTAGGAGGTCCCCTTTTATTCATGCCAGCTGTATGGTTTAATTTAAAAGTAATTCCAAGCATTTAACTTGCTTCCTTCATTTTAAAGAGTACTTCTTAAAAATGAAAAGAATTCAATCACTTTTTGGAGACAGATGTAGGGTACAATATAAATGTAAGTCCCATCAGTGCAGGTCTGATAGTTTCTGATTTTAATAGTTTTTATTAAATATGAAATGTCCAAATTACCTAATCATTGTCTCCTGTAAGATAAACAGTTTTCCCAGACCTTTCTCCAGAGTCTTATCTCAGAGCTGCAGGATGTCTGTTGATAATGTTGCCTTCATGTTAGACAAGCAGACAAAATAATTTGATTGTACTGCTTGCCATGTTGTTCTAAGCACTTCTTTAAGAACTAAAACCACTTTGTTTCTGGTGGCATGACAAAGCCCATTACTTTCATTTTTTTGAACTCCTTAAAAGGCTTCAACATCAATAAGACTGCTTTCAGAGCACACTGGTATAATGTGTTTAGTCTTGTCTAGTGTATCCATCCAGAGATAGACATAAACAGAAGTTAAGATGGTAGGGAAAATGTTTCTCATGCTGCAAAAATATAGCAAAATTATAGGTAATTACTTTTGAAAATGACAATCACTGAAGTGAGTGTTTAGAGTTAAATTTTAAATAAATTATTCAGAAACCTATAAACCTATATCCAAATGCTAGGTAGTAACTTCCATACTGCTTGAATAATATTTTGCACTGATCAGAGACTATGAAAAAAATTATCAAAGTAATCTTTACCATTATTTTATAAGAGTAAGAGTAAAATCTTGAATATTTATAACATTAGATGATTGGTCTTCTAATTATTTTACACTTGTGAGAGAAGAGAACAGGACACGTAAAAATCAATATAATAACTCATTTGAAATAAGAGAGTAAGATAACTGATTGGGCATTTCTAATGCTTAAGTATGAAGAAAAACAGGTCCTTGCAAAAACAGATTTAAATTCAAATCTTAAGGTCAGTGCACACCCACCTTTTGACCTCATACAATGGATGTATTTTAAGTCCAGTTTCTTAATTTATAAAATAAGAATATTGTAATAGCTGTTGGAAAATAGGTCACCCTGTCAGTTGGCTCTGCATTGACACTGATGGACAGAAACCAGCATAATCTCCGTCCGTCCTAAGGGAGCTTACATTCTAGTCCAGGAAGCACAACACATAACGCAGTCATTGAACCTGTAAGGTTAAATTATGACTGTGATAAGTTCTATGTAGAAGAACTACATAATTCCAGGGGAGCTTATGTTAGGGACGCTTTAATGTACTTAGAAAAGTTAGAAGAGGTTTCTGTGAGGACACAGATTTGCTTTGGTCTGAATGAGTGAAACAGGTTGTTAATAAAGGAGAGAAGAGCATTCCAGGCAGAGGCACCTGGTATATAAAGATGCTATGTCAAGACGGCCCTGAAGGAAGAGCTGTGAGGAGACAGAGAAGGGAGGACATGGTGGGAAATGAGATTATAAAAAAAGGTAGACCACAGGGCTCCAGAGGACATTGGAAGGACTTTTGTCCGTATTCCTGCAACGGGAGCCTTTGAAAGGATTTAGGAAGAAAGGCAATTTCCAGTCTGCTCTTAAAAGAGACCAGTCTGATCCCTGATGAAGCTACCAGGATTAAAAATGTGCTGTGAATTGTCAGAAGCCCCCAGTGCTGGTTGTACTATACTGGCTGTTCTTCTCATCCTCATCACCACCATATTCTGGAGAGAATTTTACCTGTTTTGCATTTTCTATTTCTTTTTCTTTTTAGAAGGGGAGATAGGACTAATGTATAATAAATATGTAAACATATAATGTAATTATAATACACACAAGTAAATAGGTGGCATTTTATTAGTACAGTGACATTATAGGACAAATTTTCCAACAAAAGGTCCATTAGGTGGTTCTTAGATTTTAAATATGAATGTTCTCTCCCAGAAAAAATAGTTCTTATACTCTAACATGATGCTGACTCTACTCTTATTATAAAAATGAATTATGATAAATCAGTGATAAAATAATATGTTCAAATGAATGTGTTTATAATTTTAAGATTGTAAGAAAAAAAAAATGCTTGTATGCCCAAAACTTATTACTTAGTCTTTTTCAGCTACACAGAATGGTGAGTCAATGTGCATTTGTGATTCATTGACTAACTCCCCCTAAAAACAAACAAAACACACATTGATTCTTGTGGCCTCCAATTCTGGAACCAGTTACAGAACCATTGTGATAGAAATATCTACTCTTTCAGATTCTCCTTTAGGAGAAATTGCCATTCTGGTAACTAAATTACTGTAACTTGGGCAAGTTACCTTGCCCCTGTGATATACAGAATCTTCATTTGAAAAATTAAGGCACTGATTGGAATGGCCACTCTAACATCTCTCTAACATGGTGCTCTTAGAGACCTTTTGAATTGTGATCATGAAGACTCTCAATGAACTGCTCTCGGGAGCCAGCCACCAAAACCATCTCCTTCTGTTCATCTGAACAACAATAGTATAAGTAGCACTGGGGAAATTGTCAACAAAACTATCACAAGGAATATACCCTTTTAATCCCTGAGTATCAGTTATCCAAGTTCGAAATTTCAAGACATATCCCTTGTATTTTACTGCCACAAAAATCTTTATATCTTCTGTCAAATTACAATAACCAAGAATACTTGTGTTATTTTTTTTCCATATTACTGTTGTTCCTTGATTTTTAAAACAGTAAACTTAAGGCAGGTTTTTTTTTTTTTTTAGCTGGATTGATGTGCGCATCTGGTTAAAAGGTGTTTCCCCTGCTTTATGTCCAGGTGCTTGACTGACTTTTTAATTTTGAGGGATCAACACTAATTTCCAGTGTTTACCAGCAATCATAGATGACAAGCAGTTAAAAAGCCATCAGCCCTGTCACATTTTTCAAAGAACAGAATCCCTTTCCAGATGGCCCTTCATTTGGCTAATGGACAGCCTAAGGGGATAAAAATGTCACCTGTTGTAGTAGTCAACATTATTATTAAACACAAAATAGACCATGCTATGGCAACTACCCAAAACATAGATTTCTGAATTTCCTTTACTGAGTTATTCGCAATGATCATCATCTTAGCATTTTAAAATTTCCAGTTCTTTTCTGAATTTTCCATTGGCATTTTTTGAAAACACTAAAAGATAGGTGATAGAAAATAAAAAGATTTTATCAAAACCTAAGAAATTTTGGATCATTCGTACCACATAAAATAAGTAAAGGGTTTTTAAACGTACTTCTCATGTGAAAGATAATAGTCAGATAAAGATGAAGTTTTCAAGTTACCCATTGTAACTCCAGGGGAAAATCCTGGAGTTAAAATACTTTTGAAATCAAAATCAGTCAAAGGGAGAAATAAAGTTTAAGAAACTCATTTATGACTTATAAGCAGTTGTCCTGTGTCTCTCTCCACCTGGCTGCTGCAGCAGAGTCCAAAAACTCCACCCAACCTCTCTGGTCCCTTGCTGGCCCTTGTAATTACCTATTGATATGGAGATGCACTAAAGCCAGGCAAGAGATTCTGGAAATATTGCAATTTTACCCACACCCACTGGAATGTAATGGAAAAGATGTAGATTCTAATCTAAGGGACAACCCCAAATTATAAATATATTAAATTCTTTGTAAATCATGTTCTTTTAATTTATATGGAAAATTTGGTTTTTAATTACTATGCAATAGAAAAGTGTAGCAAAGCAGTATACATTTAAAAAGTCCATTAGAAATAAAACAAGTGGGCCTGTTAGCCTCTTCTACCTTATTTTTTTGTTGTCCTTTCAGTGAAGTAAAATCAAGACACACACAGTCCATAATTTCTTTTTTTTATGGCATAAAATACATATTACAATATGATATTTTACATATTTAAAATAAGTAAAATATTTGATTTTCTAGTTTTCTAGTATGCTGTACTTCTTCCTCTTAAAATTCTTGGGATATACTGAAAGCAAATGTCAACAGTGTGTATACATAATACCATTATCTCTTTTGCAGCCCTGGGAGACATGGTGAAAGTTCAAGCCTGCATAGCTTACTGAGCAAGTTACTAACAAAGATGTGAAGTAGCATTTTTTTTTCCAGGCCTGATTATTGCTCCAGTGTCCACTCAACTACCTTTAATGATCAAGAAGGGGCACAATTAACAGTGGGAGATCTTACCAGCAATAACTTTGTGCACATAAGAGAAAACCAAACAGAAAGAAACTAGTTTAGATAGTTACATAATTAAATTTACTGTGCATTGAAATAGTGCTTTATGAATTTACTGCTTTATTTTTGATATTTGCCTAAATATGGAAGGAAGATTTCAGGGAAAATTTTAGAAGTTTAATTATAACAATAGGAACTTTTAAGAGGATGCAAAATTATCATAAATGAAGTAAGATTACAAATCTAGCATTACACGAGGAAGAACATGTCCTTTATAAAGTTGGAATGAAAGAAAAACCAGCCTAGATATTGGCATTCTATTCTGTGAGATCTTAGAAAGAGTATTTCAGAATTACTAACCAAGAGTCTTTGCTAAAGTCCTCATTGCCCTGTTAGCAAAGTTAGTAAAAAAAAAAAAATTCCGAATAACGATATTTAAGCAATGCTCCAGAAATCTTTGTTTCAGATACTGCAGTATGTCAAAATGGCAATAGGTCTCATATTAAGTAGTTATATTTTTTCTACTTTTCTCCAAAATCCAAAGGTAAAAACTAAAGTTTTACATTCAGTCACATACAAAAAAGAAATATCTTTATAAATTGTTAAGTAACCCACAGAGACATCGGAAAACACCAACACTACAACAGAGACTTTAGTATCTATTAGTAGACATTCATTTGGGGATCTGTTTTCTACTTTGAGTTGGCAGAGAAATCATGTTACCTGTTAATAACTCTGAATACCATAGTTTCATTTTCTCTGTATAAAGCTCAATTGCTTACATTCAAGCCTTAAAGAAAGGGATTGCTGACTAAAATTCCTTTGTTCTGGAATTGTTGTCAGGAATATAATGGCTTCTTATCATTTTTCAAATCTCTTACAAAAAGGGAACCATTACTACAGAGTAATAAAATATTTTCTAGATTTAGGAAGTTTTTTTCTTATTTTTTAAATGAAAAGTTATCAATATTTACCTAGAAAGTCATATACATTTTGGTCAAAGCCTAATTATTTAAATTAATCTTTCAGCTTGAAATACATAGGGGCTGCATAGTATTCAATATTGTAGAATCCCTGGGAAAGATATTCTCACACTTTTATCTCAAACATACCTCTTTTTCTGTGCTGCTCCTTGCATCAGTTTCAGATTCACTGTTTTCCAAAAGGTCTTTTGCCTCAGCTGCTGTACCTTATGGCAAACTGGGGAAAAGATCCCAGCCAGAAATATACATACATACATACACACACACACACACACTTCAGAGTTTGCAAAACAAGTGAACAAAAAAAGACATCTATTGCATCTTCGCCAAAACTTTTGGCAGCTAATTTTTAAAGGAGTAAGTTAAAGAAGTGGACATATTTCCTCTTAATAGAGCTTAACTATAAAATGCTAGGTATACCTTGCTTCTAACTTAAATATTAATTCTCCTGACTGCATTGTAAAATAGAGGTTATTATAATTTCTTACACCACGGGCTATTATAAGGATTGTATGAGATGATTCATTTAAATCATTAGCATGCTAAATTTAATTTTAGCACATTATTTTGGAAAGAACAATTCCTCAATGAATGTTTGATAATTATAGTAGGACTCATGGGAAATAATTTTGAGGAGCCTGCCTTTAAGTAATATGTTGGGGATAAATATAAGCATTTTAAGTTTTAGTTGCGTGTATAAATGTCTGTTCAGGTTGTAGGATATAGAAATTCCCCATTTCACCCAAAGATCCATACTTTAAGAAATGGCAATATAAAATAAGTTTCTTTTCCACCAATTGTGATCATCAGTTTTGGGGGTTAAAAAAATAACCAGGATGGTATTTGCTTTCCTAATAAGACTACTATTGCATTGATAAAGGTACATTATAAAATGTAAAACTAGAAAGAAAAAAAATTCCCCCCTCATTCTTGTGAATACACTATAGTCTCATAGATATGTACTATTATATTTCTTTGAATAATTCAGGGCTTAACAAAAGAACATCTGTGTAACAAAGCACTAATGCTTGAAATTTAAATTTTCATAAATAAGTTAAAACAACACATTAACTACCATCAATATCATGGGATTACTCAATTATGAAAATGATCATACTCATTTAACAAAGTCAAATGGAGATATCACAAGGATGTTGTCCAAGGTCACTGTGAATCACAAGTGAAATTTATAGTCTACTTTCTAGAATCAATTTTACTGAAAACTGGTACATTTCAATGGATGAAACAATAACTATCTGATGATAGATCTAATTTCCTAAATGCCTTGAAAGAACCTTTTGAACACTTTGCAGGCATTTAGTTATTTGTTTATCATTCATATTTTCCCCAACACTGTAAGTTACCTAAATTTGGGAACCACGTTCATCTTACTTATGCTGTATCTTTAGCTCCAGCATTAATGCCTGGGATGCAGTAGTAGCTCAGTACATATTGCTAATAGACAAATCCATCTTGAAGCATAAAGCAAGACTAAGCAGCTGCTTCTCTAACTCTGCTCAGAACTTCGAAAGCACGCAAAAATTCCTTTAATAAGCCTTCCTTGAGTGTGTGCAGAGGAAAGTGCCAGTTACTGTGAAAGGTATAAACTACAAATTGAAATTTGTACCTTGCCCCAAAAGTTTACAGTTTGATAGGTGGGCTAACAACCTATGGTAAATTATGCAAAGATGAGGAGAACAAGCAAAAATCAGTACTGAGGGTATAAAAATCAACAGTGAATGAAGAAATCTAGAGTGGGTCTGGAAGGCTAAGTAAATGGATGCGTAGTGGTGATAAAAAGAAAGGTAGTTGTGCAGACAAAATATTCAGTGGAAGCAAGATCAACTTGATAAGCCTTCCAGACTGGATGTAGAGGCAAGAAAGACTGAGGGATGGAGAGCCAGACTGGATGGATGGAGGGAAGAGGGGAGAGAAGGAGAGGAAGTGGGGAGGGAGTGGGACGGGGAGAGAGAATGAGAGCAAAGATAATTATTGTTTTAAGAAAAAAAAAAAAGGAAAGGGATGCAGAAGACAAATGGAAAATTATGCCTTGATCCTGTTTTAGCTCAGTGCATTAGTAAAACAATTTTGCTGCTCCAATGGAAGATGCTTAACAGCACTGAGGACTGTGTAAGTGGCAGGCTGGATAACTGAGATTTATTTTGGTGAAGAATGAGCTTTCATAATTTATGGGCAAATGTAACAATTTGACCTACATTTGACAGTGAGTGACAAATCTTAAGTATGTGATAATTTACTTTGTTATATCAGTATTAGAATATAGCATAAAGTATGTGTACAATGAAGTATATGGTGACGTACTGGCACATTACAAAATTGAAGACTAGCTCCTACTGTGCATCAGGCACTGACTAGAAGCCAAGCAAAGTTAGGTATAAAATGAAGTTTACAACTGGAGGGAGAGACAAACACACACTTAGTAGAATGTAATACAATGTTTTAAGTGCTTCACCAAACAAAGGACCAGGACTGGGCAGTAGATGCCACCGGCCTAGACATCTATCCGGGGGCTTTACCAGAAAAAGGTTCAGAAAGTCTGAGCAACCTTGAAATTCTTTGTGGGATGGTACTTTGCTGGATGCCATATAACATAACGTAGTTAAGTCAACACAATGCTGCAACTTAAAGAACACATTTTACTCAGAGAGGAAATGAAGACATACACAGGCAATACACACACTCATAAAATATTTGTATTTATATGCATATATACTCACTCACATATGAGTACAGATATAGACATAGATATAGACATGTTCATACATATGGACATAGGGTCATATTTGTACATGCAGATTTATTTTACTGTCTTTTACAGGCTCCATAATATCCCATGGCATGTTATACAAAATAATTTCATTTTTCCATGTGCAGTGTCTTTTCCATTCATTTTGCTCTTAGAGTAAATAATATAACAAGTATCTTTGTACAAATAAGCTTACCTACATTAATCTTGTAAATATTTGAACAATTTATTAGTTTTTTTAATCTCATTCTGTCAAATTTGGGTAGATACTAATATTGTAAGCAATTAACTGCAAATTTTTTTTCTCTAGTGCTTATAATTATTCTTCCAGTTTTAATACATTAGAAAAGTTATAGAAAGTAAATTTTATGGAGAGCAAATGTCCTTGTAATGACAATAATTTTAACAGAAATGCCTGTGTATTTGCTGTAGACATCTGATAGATGACATTTAGCAAGTTAAAAAATATATTCCTTCTGTTCTAAACTCATTATCTTTAAAAAATCAAGAAAGCTCTTTAGTATTAATGTATCTTTTCTGAATCTAGTGAGATAATTGTAAGGGCTTTTTCCTCCTTTATTCTCTTAACAGCATGAATTCCATTAATAAAGTTCTGGGTGTTGACTCATCCCTTAATTCCTGAAATAAGCTCTAATTTCTATTTATGTCTTATTGTTTATATTCTATGTTACAAATCTTACTGATACTTGTATCTATGTAATTTATATTTTTATATGAGCATTTGTGTTCTCTATGCATTTCATTTGAATTTTATTTCTCTAAAAGATAGATTTTTCTATCATTTATGTTCTAGTTAAGTAACATGGACTTTAAGAATTCTCACATCTGATATTTGGCCTTCATACCATTTATAAGAGTGTTCCCAAATTATTCTTCCTAAGTTGATTTGGTGGCTGATATAGTCTTAAAAATATCAACTTCATTCTACTCTTTTGATCTAGATTTTTAAATTTATTGGTGTAAATTTACACATTTTTGCCCAATTACTTTTTTTAAAAAGCCTAATTTATGGCTTTTATGGTAAGACCACATAACAAGTTATTCATACTCATTGACATGTACAGCTTATTCAAAAGCTCTTAATATTTTGTCTGATGCGTATCCAGAGTTCACAGATTAGCTCAGTCAATCTGTGTGAGAAGGCAAATGCTATTTTTTCAAATAAAATATTTTGGAGTCAAATCCAAATTTTACATTTTTTAACGCAAAATAAGAAACATTAAAAGTTCTGCATTTGAAACTTTTGGCCATGCTCTAGTCCCTTAAGGAATGAACATATTCTCCCTTCAAACTAGAAGTATGGGAGAAGAGCATTTTGATAGGCACAGGGGAAAATACTTACGAAGACAAATAAGTTATGTTCGATTTACTATCATTCCTCCTTCCCTCAGCTATAATAGATAAGATTAATCAATGAAATCACTAGGTATTCCTGATGTTACTTGTAAATGATTACTATTAGCAGGAACAATGAAATCTTTTATTCTTGCACAGGAAGTCAAGAAAGTTAGTTTAGAGATCCTACAGTGATCCTGACCATCATGTTAATTTTGGGTAAGTTACTCACTTGGAGTTTCTTCACCTGTAACATGAAGCCATTTAAAGTTCCTGCTAGAAATTTTATGGGTAGTCCACTGTAGGAGCCTCCAATAGAAAGCAATAGAAGAGTAGGACATCTAAGTAGAGTTCGTCACAACCAAAATTGCACAAAATCTAAGGAACACCCTTCACACCCTTCTACAGCCAGTTCTTCAAGTATTGATGTGTATATTTTATTTAAAAAAGAAAAAGACACTTCAAAAGATACATAAATGGGAAAAAATTTAAGATAACCACAGACCTCATCTAAAATCAAGTTCCAAGTCAGACAAGAATGCTAAAATAACAACACAGAATATGATAATTGAAGTATACAGATAAAGGATGGCATGATGTCATTATGATATCCTAAGATAAAATGTTATATCAAGTACATTCTTCTTTAGTCTAGCTTAACCAGAATAGCTTCCTTTTATTCCCCACAGTCCCAGCAAAGCATTATCAAACATTCTCCATAATCATCGTATTATGGCAATCTATGGCAGTTATAATTTTTACCTGAGATTTCAATACCATTTTTATGATATTTTCTTATCCTTGTGGAATTTTCTAAAATATTTGTTTAAATTGTTTCTTTTTTAAAAAAATAAGTTTAAAAAGAAACAGAAGAGCTACATTGTAATATCTGGGTTACTATAACATGTAGGTACCATGCTCCTTAAACATTAACTATTAAAGAATAATAAAAATCCAGAGGGGAAGAGATTCACTAAAAATAGCTGGGATTTAAAATTATATTTTGTAACCTATTAATTTATCATAAGGAGTAAAATAAGCCATAGGTAGAAAATGGAAACTCTACCAAACGCTTCTGTGTTGCAGTAAACTTAATTATATGGCACACCATAAAATGACAGTAATATTAGAAAGGAAAAGTAGCAATTTCAGATTGCAATAACAGCTTTTTACAAGGACAGAAATTACATCAAGCACACATACCTATTCATTCTAATACTGTTTTCTAGCAAGAGCCAGTGGGATTCACAGTCAAGGGGAGGGAAAGATAAAACTAAACAGAAATCTGCTTAGTTCAGAAAAGGCTTGCCTACAAAAGACACTACATATAAGTTCATTTGGTAATACATAATCATCAAATATAAAAACTCAAACACAATCTTTAAATGTATATGTACACACGTACATGTAATAGCTTCAATCAAGACCATTATTAACAGATGGATTATTTTAAAGGAGTTCAAAAATGTTTTTTTACTATGTCTGATCTATGTGTGAATCATGTAGACTGACTTTATAAGGGTAGCATCCTCTTATGAATTTAGTAGAATGAATCTTAATGTTTCTGAAGAAGCTTTTATGTAATCATGCCAAAAATCTTTTATTTTAACATCTAAAATATTATTGACTTTTTAAATTCTATCTTACGTTTATTATGGTATCATTAATGTATAATAACATGAGCAACATTATGGTTACTAGACTCCCCCCATTATCAAGTCCCTACCACATACCCCATTACAGTCACTGTCCATCAATATAGTAAGATGCTATAGAGTGACTACTTCTCTGTGCTATACTGCCTACCCCGTGACCTCCCCACACATTATGTGTGCTAATCATAATGTCCCTTTTTCTCCCTTATCCCACCCTTACCACCCATCCTCCACAGTCCCTTTCCCTTTGTTAACTATTATTCCATTCTTGTGTTCTGTTGAGTCTGCTGCTCTTTAATTCCTTCAGTTTTTTTCTTTGGTCTTATACTCCACAGATGAGTGAAATCATCTGATACTTGTCTTTCTCTGCCTGGCTTATTTCACTGAGCATAATACCCTCTAACTCCATCCACATTGTTGCAAAAGGTAGGATTTGTTTTTTTCTTATTGATGAATAATATTCCATTGTGTATATGTATCATATCTTCTTTATCCATTCATCTACTGATAGACACTAGGTTGCTTTCAATTTTTGGTTATTGTAAATAGTGCTGCAATAAACATAGGGTTGCATATGTCTTTTTCAAACTGGGCTCCTGTATTCTTAGGGTAAATTCATAGGAGTGGAATACCTGGGTCAAATGGTATTTCTGTTTTGAGTTTTTTGAGAAACCTCCATACTGCTTTCCACATGGTTAAACTAATCTGTATTTCTGCCAGCAGTGTAAGAGGGTTCCCCTTTCTCCACATCCTCACCAGCATTTGTTGTTCTTTGTCTTTTGGATGGTGGCCATCCTAACTGGTGTGAGGTGATATCTCATTGTGGTTTTAATTTGCATTCCTCTGATAATTAGCGATGTGGAGCATCTTTTCATGTGCCTGTTGGCCATCTGAATCTTTGGAGAAGTTTCTGTTCAAATTCTCTGCCCATTTTTTAATTGTATTATTTGCTTTTTGTTTGTTGAGGTGCTTGAGCTCTTTATATATTTTGGATGTCAACCCCTTATTGGATATGTCATTTATGAATATATTTGACCACACTGTAGGATGCCTTTTTGTTCTACTGATGGTGGTGTCCTTTGATGTACTGAAGCTTTTTAGTTAGACATAGTCCCATTTGTTCATTTTTTGCTTTTGTTTCTCTTGCCTGGGGAGATATGTTCACGAATAAGTTGTCATGTTTATGTCCAAGTGATTTTTGCCTATGTTTTTTCGAAGAGTTTTATGGTTTCATGACTTACATTGGTCCATTTTGAGTTTTTTATCCATTTTGAGTTTACTTTTGTGTATGGGGTTAGACAGTAATCCAGTTTCATTCTCTTGCATGTAGCTGTCCAGTTTTGCCAACACGAGTTGTTGAAGAGGCTGTCATTTTCCCATTGTATATCCATGGCTCCTTTATCATATATTGATTGACCATATATATTTGGGTTAATCTCTGGATGCTCTCTTCTGTTCCACTGGTCTGTGGGTCTGTTCTTGTGCCAGTACCCAACTGTCTTGATTACTGTGGCTTTGTAGTAGAGCTTGAAGTTGGGAAGCGAGATCCCCCGTGCTTTATTCTTCCTTCTCAGGATTGTTTTGGCTATTTGGGGTCTTTTGTGGTTCTATATGAATTTTAGAACTATTTGATCCAGTTTGTTGAAGAATGCTGTTGGTATTTTGATAGGGATTGCATTGAATCTGTAGATTGCTTTAGGCAGGATGGCCATTTTGACAATATTAATTCTTCCTACACAAGAGTATGGGGTGAATTTCCATTTATTATTGTTCTTTCTAATTTCTCCTGAGAGTGTCTTGTAGTTTTCATGGTATAGGTCTTTCACTTCCTTGGTTAAGTTTATTCCTAGGTGTTTTATTCCTTTTGATGCAATTGTGAATGGAATTGTTTTCTTGATTTCTCTTTCTGCTAGTTCATTGTTATTGTATAGCAATGCAACAGATTTCTGCATATTAATTTTGTATCCTGCAACTTTGCTGAATTCAGATATTAGTTCTAGTAGTTTTGGAATGGATTCTTTAGGGTTTTTTATGTACAATATCATGTCATCTGCAAACAGTGACGGTTTAGCCTCTTTCTTACCAATCTGGATGTCTTTTATTTATTTGTGTTATCAGATTGCCATGG
Organism: Manis pentadactyla; assembly: GCF_030020395.1. Classification (NCBI taxonomy): domain Eukaryota; kingdom Metazoa; phylum Chordata; class Mammalia; order Pholidota; family Manidae; genus Manis; species Manis pentadactyla. The sequence goes on from NC_080020.1 coordinate 38,766,874, forward strand.
GTACACCTCCAGAACTATGTTGAATGAAAGTGGGCATCCTTATATTGTTCCCAATCATATGGGAAAAGTTTCAGCTCCTCGCTGTTAAGTATGATGTTGGGTGTGGGTTTGTCATGTATGGCCTTTATTATGTTGAGGTACTTGCCTTCTATACCCATTTTGCAATTATTTCTTCAAAGATACTTTCTATCCCCTTTTCTCTCTCTTCTTCTTCTGGTACCCCTATAATGCGGATATTGTTCCATTTAAATTGGTCACACAGTTCTCTTAAACGTCTTTCATTCCTGGAGATCCTTTTATCTCTCTCTGCATCAGCTTCTCTGCGTTCCTGTTCTCTGTTTTCTAGTCCATTAATGGTCTCTTGTATCTCATCCATTCTGTTTTGAAGTCCTTCCAGAGATTGTTTTATTTCTATATTCTCCCTCCTTAGTTATTGCATATTTCTCTGCAAGTCCACCAGCATAGTTATGACTTTGGTTTTGAATTCTTTTTCAGGAAGATTGGTTAAATCTATCTCCCCAGGTTCCTTCTCAGGGGAAGATGTAGAAGATGGCAAAGCTGTCTGGGTTAGTCTTGTCTGGATCAATTTTTTTTGCCTTTTCATGTTGATAGGTGCAGTGGTGTGCTATTGACTTGTCTGTCAGCTGGGAGAGTCAAGACTGTTTCCAACCTTGGCTCCTGGTCTTTCTTTACTGGGACAACTGCGACCCCTAGTGGCTTGTGTTGGGCAATTGCATGTAGATTGGGTCTCTGTATCTTGCCCTGCCGGTATGGAGGAAGCTCCCTTGCTGTGGGCATGGCCAGCCTCAGGCTGCCGCTCTGCTATGGCGGGGCCCTGCAGGGGTAATGGATGGGGAGCTGTTTGGCTGTTTACCTCCATGAGGGGTCTCAGAGCTGTTGCCCAGGGGGTTAGTGTGCCCGGAGTTCCCTGGAATTTCCAGGTGCTGGACTGTGACCCAGGATGCTTCCGTCCAGTGGTGGGGTCCCTGTCCCTTTAAGACTTTCAAAAAGCACTCGCTTTTCTTTGTCACAGGGGCACCAGCTTTGGGACCCGCTCACAGGTCTTACTGTCCTGCTTCCCTAGTTTCCAGCACCCCATGCATGCACTGCGTGTCTGCGCTCTGGTGTGGATGGCTAGGGCTGGGTGTTTAGCAGTCTTGGGCTCCCTCTCCCTCCCCACTCTGACTCCTCTCCTCCCGCTGGAAACTGGGGTGAGAGACCTCGGGTCCTGCTGGGCTGCGGCTTGTATCTTACCCCTTTCACCAGGCGCTGGGGTCTCGCAGGTGTGGATGTAGTCTGGCTGTGTCTTCTGGTCTCTCTTTTAGGGATAGTTGTATTTGTTGTATTTTCAAAAATATATATGTTTTTGGGAGGAGATTACCACTGTCGTACTCATGCTGCCATCTTGGCTCTGCCCCCCCTCTATAGCCATTTTGTTGAGAGTTTTTATCTTGAGTGGATGTTGAATTTTGTCAAATGCTTTTTCAGCATCTATAGAGATGATCATGTGGTTTTTGTCATTTTTGTTGATGTTGATGGATTTTAGAATGTTGTACTAACCATCCTTGCATCCCTGATATAAATCCCACTTGATCATGGTGCATGATCCTCTTGATGTATTTTTGAATTCGGTTTGCTAATATTTTGTTGAATATTTTTGCATCTATGTTCATCAGGGATATTGGTCTTTAGTTCAATTTGTGGTGTCTTTGCCTGGTTTTTGTATTAGAGTGATGCTGGCTTCATAGAATGAGTTTGAAAGTATTCCCTCCTCTTCTATTTTTTGGAAAACTTTAAGGAGAAAGAGTATTATGTTTTCTCTAAACATCTTATAACAATTCAGAGGTGAATCTACCTGGCCCAGGGATGTTGTTCTTGGGTAGTTTTTTGATTATTGATTCAGTTTCATTGCTGTTAATTGGTCTGTTTAGATTTTCTGTTTCTTCCTTGGTCAGTCTTGGAAGGTTGTATTTTTCTAGAAAGTTGTCCATTTCTTCTAGGTTATCCAGTTTGCTAGCATATAGATTTTCATAGTATTCTCTAATAATTTTTTGTATTTCTATGATGTCTGTCATGAATTTTCCTTTCTCATTTCTGATTCTGTTATGTGTGTAGATTCTCTTTTTCTCCTGACTAGTCTGGCTAGGGGTTAATCTATTTTGTTTATTTTCTCAAAGAACCAGCTCTTGGTTTCATTAATCTTTTCTATTGCTTTATTCTTCTCAATTTTATGTATTTCTTCTCTGATCTTTATTATTATCCCTCATTCTGCTAACTTTGGCCTCATTTGTTCCTCTTTTTCCAGTTTCAATAATTGTGAATTCAGACTATTCATTTGGGATTGTTCTTCCTTCTTTAAATAGGCCTGGATTGCTATATACTTTCCTCTTAGAACTGCCTTCACTGCATCCCACAGAAGTTGGGGCATTGTGCTGTTGTATTCATTTGTCTCCATATATTTCTTGATCTCTGTTTTAATTTGGTCATTGATCCATTGATTATTTAGGAGAATGTTGTTAAGCCTCAATATCTTTGTGAGCCTTTTTGTTTTCTTTGTACAATTTATTTCTAGTTTTATACCTTTGAGATCTGAGAAATTCGTTGGTAGAATGTCAATCCTTTTGAATTTTCTGAGGCTCTTTTTGTGGCCTAGTATGTGGTCTATTCTGGAAAATGTTCCACCATGTGCTCTTGAGAAGAATGTGTATCCTGCTGCTTTTGGGTGTAGAGTTCTGTAGATATCTATTAGGTCCATCTGTTCTAGTGTATTGTTCAGTGCCTCTGTGTCCTTACTTATTTTCTGTCTGGTTGATCTGTCCTTTGGAGTGAGTGGTGTGTTGAAGTTTCCTCAAATGAATGCATTGCATTCTATTTCCTCCTTTAATTCTGTTTGTATTTGTTTCAAAAATATAAGTGCTCCTGTGTTGGGTGCTTAGATATTTATAGTGGTTATATACTCTTTTTGGACTGAGCCCTTTATCATTATGTAATTTTCTTCTTTGTCTCTTATTACTTTCTTTGTTTTGAAGTCTCTTTTTTATGATACTAGTACTGCAACATCTGCTTTTTTCTTCTGATAGTTTACATGAAATATCTTTTTCCATCCCTTCACTTTTAGTCTGTGTATGTCTTTGGGTTTGAAGTGAGTCTCTTGTAGGCTGCATATAGACAGGTCTTGCTTTTTTATCTATTTGGTAACTCTGTGTCTTTATTGGTGCATTCAGTCCATTTACATTTAGGGTGATTATCAATATATATGTACTTACTGCCATTGCAAGCTTTGGATTCATCGTTACCAAAGGTTCAAGGGCATCTTCTTCACTATCTAACCATCCAAATTAACTGACTTATTAAGCTATTCTAAATACAGTCTGATGATTCATTTTTTCTCTTCTTTCTTTTTCCTCCTCCTCTACTCTTTGTATATTATGTGTCTTATTCCATACTCATTGTGTATCCCTTGACTGACTTTGCAGATAGCTGATTTAATTTTGCATTTGCTTAGTATTTAGTTGGTCTACTTCCTTTGCTGCTGTTTTATTTTCTCTGGTGACAGCTACTTAGCCTTAGGCACACTTCCATCTAGAGCAGTCCCTTTAAAATACACTGTAGAGGTGGTTTGTGGGAGGTAAATTCCTTCAACTTTTGCTTATCTGAGAATTGTTTAATCCCTACTTTAAATTTAAATGATAATCTTGCTGGATAGTGTATTCTTGGTTCGAGGCTCTTCTGTTTCATTGCATTAAATATATCATGCCATTCTCTTCTGGCCTGTAAGGTTTCTTCTGAGAAGTCTGATGATAGCCTGATAGGTTTACCTTTGTAGGTGATCTTTTTTCTCTCTCTAGCTGCTTTTAATACTCTGTCCTTGTCCTTGATATTTGCCATTTTAATTATTATATGTCTTGGTATTGTCCTCCTTGGGTCCCTTGTGTTTCAAGATCTGTGTCCTTCCATGGCATGATAGACTATTTCCTTCCCCAGATTGGGGAAGTTTTCAGCAATTATTTCTTCAGGACACTTTCTATCCCTTTTTCTCTGTTCTTCTTCTGGTACCCCCATAATGCGAATATTATTCTGTTTGGATTAGTCACACAGTTCTCTTAATATTCTTTCATTCCTAGAGATCCCTTTATCTCTTTCTGCCTCAGCTTCTCTGTATTCCTGTTCTCTGATTTCTATTCCAGTAAAAGTCTCTTCCACCTCATCCAGTCTGCTCTTAAATCCTTCCATTGTTTGTTTCATTACTGTTATCTCCCTCTGGAATTCATCCCTTAGCTCTTGCATATTTCTCTGTAGATCCAGCAGCATGCTTATGACTTTTATTTTGCATCCTTTTTCAGGAAGATTGGTCATTTTGGTTTCACCATCCCCTCTCTCTGGTATTGGAAGGATTTGGGACTGAACAACTTTCTTCTGCCTTCTCATGGCAATAGAAGTGATCGCTGGCAAGTGGTGCATGTGTCAGCTGGGTGAACAAAGTCCCTTCCTGCTTGCTAGTCACCCTGCCCATCTCCACTCCCTCTGCTGGTCAGCTTCACACAAGGAGCAGCCTCTGGATTAATCCCCTGAGCTGCCATGGGTGGGGAGGCCCTAGAGATGGCCTAGGGCACTGGTGGTGGATTGCAGACAAGTGGCGTGTGTTCTCCTGTGAGAACAGTGCCCCTTTGTGCTTTCCTGACTCTGTGCCAGTCTCTGCTGCTGTGAACTGGGCAACCACACACAGGGAGCAGCCTCTGGGTTGAGCCCCTGTTTCCATGGGCGGGGCAGCCCTCAGGATGGCCTAGGGTACTGGCAGGCAGGGGTTGCAGGCAAGCAGCGCTTATTTTCTGTGAGAGTAAAGCCCTTTTGTGCCTTCCAGATTCTGTGCTGGTTTCCACTGTCTCTGCTGGGCAGCTGCATTTAGGGGACATCCTCTGGGCCTGGCCTCTACGTAGGGTCTGCAAGATGCCTCTTTGTGGTTGTTTTGGGTGGAGCTGCCTCACAGTTGCTCCACAGCAATGTCAGATCAGCCGCTTTGCTTGCAGTGCTGGTGGTGGTGGGGAAATGAATGGCAGGCTGCTTATCGCAGTGAAGGGCTTCAGAGCTGTGATGCTACCCAGGGGGTTAGGGCACCTGCAGTTCCTTAAAGTTCCCAGTCTGATGGGCTGAGTGTGCCAGAATGATTTTGTCTACCTTTAAGACTTTTAAAGCACCTTCTTTTCTTTTGTACTAGGGCAGCCATCTGTGGGGACCTGTTCACAATCTGAGTCTTAGATTTTGTTTTTTTGATCTTCTAAATCCCGTACACTATTCAATGTGTGTCTGTGCTCCCCATGCAGATTACTAGGGCTGGTTACTTAGTAGTCCTGTGCTTCCACTCCCTTCCCACTCTGATTCTTTTCCTCTTGATGGTCAGCTGGTGTGGGGGTAGTGCTCAAGTTCCACCAGGTCATGGCTTTGTATCTTACCCTTTTCTGTGAGATGTTGAGTTCTCGCAGGTGTATATATAGCCTGGTTGCTGTACTGTATCTTCTGGTCTCTCTTTTTGGAATAGTTGTATTTGCTTTATTTTAAAAATATGTGTGGTTTTTAAAAGGAGGAGATTTCCACTACCCTATTCATGCTGCCATCTTGGGAATCTCTGACTTTTTATGTTAAGTTGGAGAGTTTGTTATTGGATTTCTGCCTTCTATTATTTTCATTAATTCAAGAGAAATTCACACAATGCCATTTGTGATATATTTGGTGCTAGTTTTCTTATTTATTAGGTTACCAGTGCACCAATTGTAACCTTGCTTGGTATCGAAAGGTACCTAAAGCTTTCTATAAAGATTTCTTGTTTCACAAACTCTGTTTAGAATGATAGGTCTGCCAATTACTGTCTGTGAGACTTCAAGGAAATTTTCTAAATTTGAATGTTTCCTCATCTACAACATTGGTATATTAACACCCACAAGTTTCACAATTGTAATAAGGATAGAACAATGCATGAAAAGTTTCTCTGACAGTTCTAAGCATACAGTAGGTTGATAAAATACTGATAGCTGTTATTTTTTTGTATCATCACATCCATGGTGTGGTGTCCACTAGACTGGCGCACTAATTTCAGTTTTAAATGTCTTTGCTGACCTTGGATGCGTCAGCCTCTTTGGAGCATTGATAATATCACTTATTTTCATCAGATTATTGCAAAATCTCCAGATTCTATTAAAGGGAATGTGCCTTGATGCTGTGTAATGTCAGATTCTTATCATCCCACATGAAAAATAAATTAAAAGTGACAGTGTTATATTTCAAAAAACAGAAAAGTATGGTTGTGGCATACAAATATCAGATTACTAAGTAAAAATGTTATCTGGCAAAAAAAAAAAGGCAGAAGAGAAGCTAAAGGAATAGAGGAGAGGTGTTATATAAAAGGAAAATGGTGAGCATGCCCTAAATCTGTGGCCACTAAATAAATAAAAAAGAAGAATAGAGAAAAAGTTTCAGAGAGAGAGGCTCACAGCCAGATTTCATAGAACATGATGAACTTCCTAATAATCCTGAGAATAGGGCAGTGTTGGATAGATGGCATCTGATGCTTCCCATGTCACTAGCTATTGTTCTCCTTCAGCTACAGCAAAAATTACTTCCCTACTTGTTTGTTAATGCCTGTGGGATAAAACTGCAATATTTCCAGAATCTATCACCTGGCCTTAGTCCATTTACATATCAATAAGTTTGTCTTCCCGCAACCTCTGAGTAAGGTCTAGAGAAAGGCCGTTCTCTCCTCCCTCTGTAGTGTAATTGGTCCAGCACCTATCAGTCACGAGGGATCTGCCTGCAGTTTCTTCCAGAAGGGGCAGGTGGAGAGGCAAGTCCACTCAGGGATGGGGGAGAGATGGACGAGTGAGGGCAGCAGCTCAAGGGGACAAAAGGAGCCAGGCCTCTTGTGAGCAGTAAAAGGGTTTCTCCCAATCTAGCTTTTCCCTTAACTGGCTTTGGTCATACTGATTTATTCACCCTGGGTCAGGAATATACCTTCCCACCAGAACCACTATGCCTAAAATTCTTTTATCAGGAGTTAAAGATTTTTGCATTGCACTACTAGAGGGTAACAATGCTCTATGCTTTTGAGTATGTTTCAAGATGATCTGCTAAGCAAGTTCATCAAGTTGTCCCTCTGCACATATGTTGTCATGGCCTGTTTATAATACGAATATACTCCCTCCTTCCATTCTGCTCCCACTCATTTCTTCCATCCTAGTCACCTGCCTACATAGCAGGATTCCCTCCTTCCTTCCTATGTATTTACCTGGAAAGGGATTGTTCATTTCCTCTCTTAGGATATATTTACATCTCTTTTTGTCTAATGCCTAAAAATGTTAGAATAAGGATTATATCCATAAGTTTCTTTATTTTGTCTGGGGATGCTTAGTGCAATGATAGACATAGAACTGACAAGTGATATATCAGAGGATTTGTAAGTTCTTGCCATACTTGTGAATATAGGTTATTTAGGGATAATTTTTGAATTATCTGTTAGGTAGATCATTGGCCACATATGCCATACAGTATACAGGGTGAAGTTAAAACAGGAATAATAGGATATTCTTTTTTGGAAACTGCAAAATATGACAGGGCATCTTTAGGATAACAGAGATTATTGGTAATTGTCTACTTTGAAGCTGACAATGTACTATATGCTCTTGATACACATTAACTCTAAGCTTACAGCAACTCTGGAATGGTAGATGGTGTGGTCTGTCTTATAAAGAAAAAAGATCATAAAAAAAATCAAAGAGTAAATGTATGCTCAACAGTAAAATAAACATTAAATGATTATTAAAGTTAAAAAAAGGAAAGAAAAACCAACAGGGAAAAGAATAGGGGTAGAGAAATCTTAAAGTGAAGAGAAGGAACCAGGTAAGTACATATCCACTGACACTGACTTTTTCACTCCAGTAGAAGGTCTTGTCTTCAGCCTATAGGAAACTGGGAAGAAACCCAAGGAAGCTGGGCTGAAAGGAAAGTTTTTGAATGGTTGCAGTGTAACAGTTGATTGACAGTTAACAAGGTTGGAACTAAAAAGCAGAAAAGCTCTGGAAAGTATATTCAACCCAAAATGTTTGGCCTAAGCTCCCACCTTCTCCCTCTGAACCATTCCTATTTCATTTCCCAATGACCCTCAGAATGTCCAATCTCATCTCTCCATGGCCCCTCCATTCCTTTCCCAAGTCTTCATCCTGGGCAATGTGTCTCCGTGTGGGCCTTTTTCACCCATCGGGCTGGTACCTCACTGCATTTCTCCAATCTGCAAACTTATGACCTTCAACTCTGGGAAAATATTTTTAAGTAATCCTTTTATATTTGCTGTCTCCCTCCATTTAAAAATAGTTTTTTTTTTCTGTGAAATGTGACATCAATTAAAAAACATAAATTTATAACATAAAAAATTCAGTATTAAAGTTATATATATATATATATATATATATATATATATATATATATATATATAAGGAATCTATGATAACTCTAGAGCCAATAGAAATCAACTTTTACTACCTACTTTTATTTTTTCTCTCATCACGTAGACAGTCTCTTTTTTTTGCATCTGTAGTTTATCTCTAAAAATAGAGATAAAATTCCAAATGTATGGTATGAGTGTTTTAGATATCAATTTGTTTTATATTCTGAATAGAAATCATAATTGTCAACACTTACAGGATATAAATAGTCCATTGGAAGAGGTTAAAGACATTCTGATGTGTTGTCATTTGAGACTTAAGTATTGCTTTTCAGATAGGAGTAAAATATCTATCACCAGCTGTGTGAGCTCAGGGGAGAAAATTAGGTCGCTAAAGTTCATTATTTTTCTCCATTTCTAGCCATTGTCCCTCTTCAGGTATAGCAGCACAGATGGTGTTGTGGTAAAGACACATAACACTGTCAGGAGCTGTAACATATGGCACAAATCTGGCATTCCATGTTCCCACAGGTTTCAAGGTTAAGATAGAAACTCATCATTTTTCTGACATTCAATTAGCTTCTTTCCTTTGTCTTTACATTAAAATCTAAAAGGATTTTTCATGATATTTTTTCCCCATAGTTAACTTATTTCCGTGACTCTACCTATTTTCTTACTCATCATTTTATATTTATGGCCCATGAAAATGTATGTCCAGTTTGTGAGGCCTCTTACATCTTTATAGTTTTTTATTTTTCTATTTTATATATAATTTATGTGATTGGGGCAGGGGTTGTATCATAGTGTCAATTTTCCATCTTGACAATAACTCATTTGATCATATGGGCTTTTATGATCATGGAGGTTATACTACTCTATTTCCAGATATTGATAAAAAGCACAGAACTGGCCTTAAATCATAGTAACACAATATTGCTCATGGGAAGTTCTATATATATATATATATATTATACAGTAGATTGAATAGAAAAAAGCAGGGGGAAAATGGGCCTTTATGAACTATCCAGAGATATCATCAAACTGAACCCAAAAGGATTGTGGTTTCATTTGTAGAATCATTTGTAGAATGACCTAAGTGGTGATTGAGTTTCAGCAAAACAGTATCATCTATAAAAAAAAATCAGTGTGGTTGATATGAATACTATTGGTATTGTTTTGTTTGTATTTACTTTGTAAATGTTTTGGTAACATAAGTGAATGAGAGTCCCACACATACAGACTTTAACCTCACTCTGAATATGACCTAAATTAACCAATACAATAAATACAATGTTAAATAAATGCTAGATATTTCCACTTAAAGGGAAAGACTTTAACTTTGAGTAACATTACATTGTATGATCTAATCCTCATAATAGTTGTGTGAGGTAAGCTTAACATTAATTTTGGTCCTCAGATTCAGATGAGGAAATTGAGAAGCAATGTTAAGTGATTGTCACAGGTCAGAAACTATAGTAAGCCATGGTATAAATTTGTTTGCAGAACTCTTGCACTTAATGACTCAGAAATGTACACAAATGTAGTGGGGAGATGGGAAAGGAAGGATCCACTTGTCAGGGAATGACTTCCTTTTACCAAAATTTTAGTATTAACCCAGCTCACATCTTTATGTATATATAACTTGAGGTATATACAATCAAATTCATAAATCTTAGTGTAGAGCTTGATGCATTTTGACATGTGTGTATCCTCCTGGGCTCTTTCTATGCTGCCATGTTAGATCTACATCCCCCAGCCCATACTTTTCTCTAAAGTCCTAGGATACACTGGATTTAAGGATAGAATGAACCTGATCTGCCAACTGCATAAGCTCAAAAACAGAGAGAGGGAAAGGTAAACTAAGTAATGTAAAGAAGAAATTATAAGATATAGAAAATTATTAGACAGTCACTCAAAATACCTATCATGGTTATCCTTAAAATTGTCTATATTATATGTTCCTCTATTTTTCTTCTGGGGCCAAGTATTTTTAGGCACAGAGTAATTTTCAACATTTCCAAGACCCTACAGTAGTTATTATTTTAAGTGTGACTCTGTCCCTGGTGTTTTTAAAAATGGTTTGAACAAAGGATAGAATGACATTCAGGCTTTCTTAAATTAGAATTGTATGACTCTACTGTAGAAAATTTTATGATGATGTACATATTGTTTGAGGAGAAAATTAAAAACTCATTGAATATGAAGCTAGTGTAATACCATAAAAATTCCCTTTACCCACTAAGTTTTGACTGCTGTAAACAATATAAAATATAACATATTCTTACTGCAATTAAAAACTATTCTTATCTTTTTTTTAAAACTATTCTTATCTTATTAAAAATAAATTATTTGTCACACTTATGAGGTCACAGGGAAAATAGTGTTCCTTGTATGCCTTCCCTAATCTATTTATTTATTTGTTTTTTATTTTGGTATCATTAATCTACAATTACATGAAGAACATTATGTTTACTAGGATTCTCCCTTCACCAAGTCCCCCCTACATACCCCTTCACAGTCACTGTCCATCAGCATAGTAAGATGCTGTAAAATCACTACTTGTCTTCTGTGTTGTAGAGCCCGCCCCGTACCCTCCCCCGACATGATACATGCTAATCGTAATGCCCCCTTTCTTTTTCCCTGCCCTTATCTCTCCCTTCCCACCAATCTTTCCAAGTCCTTTTCCCTTTGGTAACTGTTAGTCCATTCTTGGGTTCTGTGATTATGCTGCTGTTTTGTTCCTTCAGTTTTTCTTTGTTCTTATACTTCACATATGAGTAAAATCATTTGGTACTTGTCTTTCTCTGCTTCCCTTATTTCACTGAGCATAATACCCTCTAGTTCCATCCATGCTGTTGCAAATGATATGATTTGTTTTCTTCTTATGGCTGAGTAATATTCTGTTGTGTATATGTACCACTTCTTCTTTATCCATTCATCTACTGATGGACACTTAAGATGCTTCCAATTCTTGGCTATTGTAAATAGTGCAGCAATAAATATAGGGGTGCATCTGTCTTTTTCAAACTGGAGTGCTGCATTCTTAGGGTAAATTCCTAGAAGTGGAATTCCTGGGTCAAATGGTATTTCTATTTTGAGCATTTTGAAGAACCTCCTTACTGCTTTCCACAACGGTTGAACCAATTTACATTCCCACCAGCAGTGTAGGACGGTTCCCCTTTCTCCACAACCTCGCCAACATTTGTTGTTGTTTGTCTTTTGGATGGTAGCGATCCTTACTGGTGTGAGGTGATATCTCATTGTGGTTTTAATTTGCATTTCTCTGATGATTAGCGATGTGGAGCATCTTTTCTTGTGTCTGTTGGCCATCTGAATTTCTTCTTTGAAGAACTATCTGTTCAGCTCCTCTGCCCATTTTTTAATTGGATTATCTGTTTTTTGTTTGTTGAAGTGTGTGAGCTCTTTATATATTTTGGATGTCAACCCTTTATCGGATCTGTCATTTATGAATATATTCTCCCATACTGTAGGATACCTTTTTGTTCTATTGATGGTGTCCTTTGCTGTACAGAAGCTTTTTAGCTTGATATAGTCCCACCTGTTCATTTTTGCTTTTGGTTCCCTTGTGTGGAGAGATATGTTCATGAATAAGTCACTCATGTTTATGTCCAAGAGATTTTTGCCTATGTTTTTTCTAAGAGATTTGTTTTCATGACTTACATTCAGGTCTTTGATCCATTTAGAATTTATTTTTGTGTATGGGGTTAGACAGTGATCCAGTTTCATTCTCTTACATGTAGCTGTCCCGTTTTGCCAGCACCATCTGTTGAAGAGACTGTCATTTCCCCATTGTATGTCCATGGCTCCCTTATCGTATATTAACTGACCATATATGTTTGGGTTAATGTTTGGAGTCTCTATTCTGTTCCACTGGTCTGTGGCTTTGTACTTGTGCCAGTACCAAATTTTCTTGATTACTGTGGTTTTGTAGTAGAGCTTGAAGTTGGTGAGTGAGATCCCCCCCACTTTATTCTTCCTTCTCAGGATTGCTTTGGCTCTTCAGGGTCTTTGGTGGTTCCATATGAATTTTTGAACTGTTTGTTCCAGTTTGTTGAAGAATGCTGTTGGTAATTTGATAGAGATTGCATTAAATCTGTATATTGCTTTGGGCAGGATGGCCATTTTGACGATATTTTCATTCCTTCCCAGCCAAGACCATGGGATGAGTTTCCATTTGTTAGTGTCCTCTTTCATTTCTCTTAAGAGTGTCTTATAGTTTTCAGGGTATAGGTCTTTCACTTCCTTAGTTTGGTTTATTCCTAGGTATTTTATTCTTTCTGATGTAATTGTGAATGGAATTGTTTTCCTGATTTCTCTTTCTATTAGTTCATTGTTAATGTATGGGAAAGTCACAGATTTCTGTGTGTTGATTTTGTATCCTGCAACATTGCTGAATTCTGATATTAGTTCTAATAGTTTTGGAGTAGATTCTTTAGGGTTTTTTATGTACAAAAACATGTCATCTGCAAATAGTGACAGTTTGACTTCTTCTTTACCAATCTGGATTCCTTGTATTTCTTTGTTTTGTCTAATTGCCATGGCTAGGACCTCCAGTAATATGTTACATAACAGTGGGGAGAGTGGTCATCCCTGTCTTGTTCCTGATCTCAGAGGAAAAGCTTTCAGCCTCTTGCTGTTCAGTGTGATGTTGGCTGTGGGTTTATCATATATGGCCTTTATTGTGTTGAGGTCCTTGCCCTCTATGCCCATTTTGTTGAGAGTTTGTATCATGACTGGATGTTGAATTTTGTTGAATGATTTTTCAGCATCTATGGAGATGTTCGTGTGGTTTTGTCCTTCTTATTATTTATGTGGTGGATGATGTTGATGGATTTTCAAATGTTGTAACATCCTTGTGTCCCTGGGATGAATCCCACTTGCTCGTGCTGTATGATACTTTTGTGTATTTTTGAATTTGGTTTGCTAATATTTTGTTGAGTATTTTTGCATCTACATTCATCAGGGATATTGGTCTGTAGTTTTCTTTTTTGCTGGGGTCTTTGCCTGGTTTTGGTATTAGGGTGATGTTAGCTTCATAGAATGAGTTTGGGAGTAATCCCTCCTCTTCTATTTTTTTGGAAATCTTTAAGGAGAATGGGTGTTATGTCTTCTCTGTATGTTTGATAAAATTCTGAGGTAAATCCAGCTGGCCTGGGGGTTTTGTTCTTGGGTAGTTTTTTGATTACTGCTTCAATTTCATTGCTGGTAATTGGTCTGTTCAGATTTTCTGTTTCTTTCTGGGTCAGTCTTGGAAGGTTGTATTTTTCTAGGAAGTTGTCCATTTCTCCTAGATTTTCCAGCTTGTTAGCATATAGGTTTTCATAGTATTCTCTAATAATTCCTTGTATATCTGTGGGAGCCATCGTGATTTTCCCTTTCTCGTTTCTGATTCTGTTGATGTGTGTTGATTCTCTTTTTTTCTTAATAAGTTTGGCTAGAGGCTTATCTATTTTGTTCAATTTCTCAAAGAACCAGCTCTTGGTTTCATTGATTTTTTCTATTGTTTTATTCTTCTCAATTTTATTTATTTCTTCTCTGATCTTTATTATGTCCCTCCTTCTGCTGATCTTAGGCCTCATTTGTTCTTCTTTTTCCAATTTCGATAATTGTGACATTAGACCATTCATTTGGGATTGTTTTTCCTTCCTTAAATATGCCTGGATTGCTATATACTTTCCTCTTAAGACTGCTTTTGCTATGTCCCACAGAAGTTGGGGCTTAGTGTTTTTGTTGTCATTTGTTTCCATATATTGCTGGATCTCCATTTTGATTCGGTCATTGATTCATTGATTATTTAGGAGCGTGTTGTTAAGCCTCCAATGTGTTTGTGAGCCTTTTTGCTTTCTTTGTACAATTTATTTCTAGTTTTATGCCTTTGTGGTCTGAAAAGTTGGTTGGTAGGATTTCAATCTTTTGGAATTTTCTAAGGCTCTTTTTGTGTCCTAGTATGTGGTCTATTCTGGAGAATGTTCCATGTGCACTTGAGAAGAATGTGCATCCTGTTTCTTTTGGATGTATAGGTCTGTAGATATCTATTAAGTCCATGTGTTCTAGTGTTTTGTTTGGTGCCTTTGTGTCCTTACTTATTTTCTGTCTGGTGGATCTGTCCTTTGGAATGAGTGGTGTGTTGAAGTCTCCCAAAATGAATGCATTGCTTTCTATTTCCTCCTTTAATTCTGTTAGTATTTGTTTCACATACGTTGGTGCTTTTGTATTGGGTACATATATGTTTATAATAGTTATATCCTCTTGTTGGACTGAGCCCTTTATCATTATGTAATGTCCTTCTTTATCTCTTGTTACTTTCTTTGTTTTGAAGTCTATTTTGTCCAGTACTAATACTGCAACACCTGCTTTTTTTCTCCATGTTGTTTACATGAAATATCTTTTTCTGTCCCTTGACTTTTAGTCTGTGCATGTCTTTGGTTTGAGGTGAGTCTCTTTTCAGCAGCATACAGATGGGTCTTGATTTTTTATCCATTCTATTTCTCTCTGTCTTTTGATTGGTGCATTCAGCCCATTTACATTTAGGGTGATTATTGAAAGATGTGTACTTATTGCCACTGCAGGCTTTAAGTTTGTGGTTACCAAAGTTTCAAAGTTAGCTTCTTTACTACCTTACTGTCTAACTTAACTCGCTTATTGAGCTATTATAAACACAGTGTGATGATTTTTTATTTCTCTCCCTTCTTATTCCTCCTCTTCCATTCTTCATATGTTGGGTGTTTTGTTCTGTGCTCTTTTTAGGAGTGTTCCCATCTAGATCAGTCCCTCTAAAATACCCTGTAGAGGTGGTTTGTGGGAGGCAAATTCACTTAACTTTTGCTTGTCTGGAATTGTTTAATCCCACCTTCATATTTAAATGATAATCATGCTGGATATCGTATCCTTGGTCAAGGCCCTTCTGTTTCATTGCTTTAAATATATTATGCCATTCTCTTCTGGCCTGTAAGGTTTCTGTTGAGAAGTCTGATGATAGCATTATGGGTTTTACTTTCTAGGTGACCTTTTTTCTCTCTGTCTGCCTTTAATACTCTGTCCTTGTCCTTGATCTTTGCTATTTTAATTATTATGTGTCTTGGTGTTGTCCTCTTTGGGTCCCTTCTGTTCGGAGTTCTGTGTGGTTCCGTGGTCTGAGCAACTATTTCGTCCCCCAGTTTGGGGAAGTTCTCAGCAATTATTGCTTCAAAGACACTTTCTATCCCTTTTTCTCTCTCTTCTTCTTCTGGTACCCCTATAATGCATATATTCTTCCTTTTGGATTGGTCACACAGTTCTCTTAATATTGTTTCATTTCTGGACATCCCTTTTATCTCTCTCTGCGTCAGCTTCTATGCGTTCCTGTTCTCTGGTTTGTAGTCCATTAATGGCCTCTTGCATCCCATCCATTCTGCTTTTAAGTCCTTCCAGAGATTGTTTTATTTCTGTAGTGTCCCTCTGTACTTGCTCCTTTAGCTCTTGCATGTTTCTCTGCATATCCATCAGCATGTTTATGATTTTTATTTTGAATTCTTTTTCAGGGAGACTGGTTAGGTCTGTCTGTGCAGATCCTCACTCAGGTGTTGTCTGAACTATCTTGGACTGGACTAAATTTTTCTGCCTTTTCATGGTGATAGCGGTGGCTATAGGCAGGTTGCGGCTGTGTCAGCTGGGGAAAGAAAGTCCTTTCCTGCTTGCTGGATTCCTTGCCCTTTACTACCTGTGTTGGTTACCCACACTCCTGGAGCAGTCACTGGGTTAATCCCCTAAGCTGCTGTGGGCGGGGTCTCCATCAGAGCAGCACAGAGTCTTGTGGGTAGTGGCAGGCATGCTGGGTGCGCTCTTCCACAATAGTGGCGCCCCTGCCAGGCAGCTGTGTACTGGAAGCGGCCTTTGGGTCTGGCCCAGGTGGCTGTGCATTGGGCTTGGATTCTGGTCAGCTGTTGGAGTGTGGCTGCTCCCTCTGGCACTGCTGCTCATGCACGCAGACCTCTCCTGGGCCCCTCTGGTGCCGCAGTCGCCAGTGCACGCAGGCCGCTCCCTGGCTGCTCAGTCACCACTGCCGTGGGCTCACACGGGCTGCTCCTGGTCCCCTCTGGCACCACCAGCATATGCGGGCTGCTCCCAGTCCCCTCTGGCACAGCTGCCCCCAGCATGCACTGCCACTCTCCCACTACTGGGCCGGTGTGTCGGGGTCCATGCCAGTTGGGGGAATGACTTGCAGGCTGCTTAGTGCTGTGAGGGGCTTCAGACCTGCTCTGCTGCCCAGGGGGTTAGAGCACCTAAAGTTCCCCAGGATTCCCAGCTGCTGGCTAAGTGTGCCGGGACAACTTCATCCAGTGGTGGGGTACCTGTCTCTTTAAGACTTGCAAAAGCACTCGCTTTTCTTTTGTCTCTGGGGCGCTGGTTGCAGGGACCTGCCCGCAGGTTTTGCTTTTCTGTTTCTCTAATATCCAGCACCCTGTGCACCTTGTGTCTGTGCTCCGGGTGCGGATTTCTAGAGCTGGTTGTTTGGTAGTCCTGGGCTTTCACTCCCTCCCTGTTCTGACTCCTTTTTTCCCGCCGGGTTTTGGGGTGGGGGAGCATTCAGGACCTGTCTGGTTGCAGCTTGTATCTTACCCCCTTCATGTGATGTTGAGTTCTCGCAGATGGAGATGTAGCCTGACTATTGTACTGTATCCACTGGTGTCTCTTTTAGGAATAGTTGTATTTCTTGTATTTTCATAAATATATATGTTTTGGGGAGGAGATTTCCACTGAACTACTCATTGGACCACCATCTTAGCTCCACTGCTCTTCCCTATTCTTTTTCAAGGAAATAATGTATTTTTTAAAAATTCTGGTCAGAACTCTTCAGCAAAAAATGATGTTTGATGTTATAAGATAGAAAGTAAATGTTTAATATTTTAATATGTAAAATACCATGTCATAGCTTGTGAGAGAGGGAGAGAAATGATTGGTGGAAATATATTGCTTTGTGCACATAACAATATTTTGGCTCTTTAGTAACAGGCTTACTTTCAGCTTTGTTAAATATGTCTTTTTATTATCATTAGGAAAGATCATAATAGAAATTTAGAATTTTGGTCAGATGGCCTTCACCTCAGATTTTAAATAAGTGTTGCTACAAAAAGGTAGATAGATAACTATTAAGATTCAGACAAACATGAACAGAATATAGTTAAAAATTAAAATTTTAGTGAAGATGTGCTAAAAAAGATTAAAAAATAATTTGTAGACTGATTGATATCCTTAAGGGTATGCAACAATATTTGATGTTCTACTGGTTATTTAAAAATCAATAATAAAAATGTTAAATAATAGTAAAAAGTAGATAGATACTACAAATCCAATACTCAAACCTTTTGTTAATGGATGCAGCAAATCATAAGTAATATAAAATATTTTTAGCCATTACTAGTAAGTCTAAGTTAAAAAAAAGTAATCACCCCTGTCTTCTTAAGTCATTGTATATCATACTGCTTGGACATATAGACTGTATCTGCCAGACTGCCTCCCGAATTAAAAATGAGACAAAATCTTTATATTTTCTTCCCCCCTTTCTTCCTTCCTTAAAAATATGTGATTGACAAGGTAAAAAATCAACTGTTTCAAGGTAGGACTTATACTGAGTTTATGTTCAGTCCAGTCACTTACATCATTCATTTAAAAATTGTTTTTTGATACTCACTAATAATAAGAAGAACCCAACAAAATATAAGAAAATCATAAAGATCAAATATATTTGGCATACTAAATTTAATATGGAAGAAAATATTCATTAAGAAAGTTGAGAAAGGAACATTTTTCTGTAATATATAATACTTAAAAAATAATTGATATTTAAAACGTGCCCACTTTTAAAATAAATGCTCTAAATACATTGACTTAGTTTATTCTGTATGAAGTAGGTAGTATATAATTTCATTTTTATATTAATTATAATAACAACTAATGAACCATAATACACTTCCTGATAATTGTGGTTATTAGGTTTGTTGGTAGTAAGAATCAAAGAAGCTTTGGCAGGGCGTTGATATCACCCACAATGGAAATTGAAATAGATGTTCTTCATGCCATTTCATGATATATCCAGTACATTTGAGGATTAGTGACCCAGCATGGCAAACTCTGAATATGCATCAGGACAAACTGACCTCCAGTGAGTGATTAAACTCTCTTGTTCACTATCTGTTTTGGCAGCTTTCAACTAAGACTTTATACACATATGCACACAAACACTCTCTCTCTCAATTTTAGTAGAATCAGAAGTAAACCTCTGTATTTTCGCTATTATTTTATATTTAACATTAGTAACATAAATGCTATATAAATAGTTTACTATACTATGTGATATATATATATATATAAATTGAAAAAAAATTTTCAGGCATTATGTGCCAACTTGTTTCTAAATGCTTTAAATACATTAACTCAATTTATCCCTTGTAGCAGATCATATGTAATTTAATGAAGAAAGAAAACCATAAACGTGGTGTAACTTTGTGAAGTCAAAGCCCATGTCCCTAACATCTATTGGTACATGAGTAGAAATGTGTATAGCAATTAGAGTATGTTGGGAACATACTGATTTTTTAATTAAATAATGTATCCCTTCTCCACAGAGTTTGGGAATAGTCCTCTGGTACAGACACTGGGGAAGAGTGTTTCTGTCTGAGATTCCAGGTCACTCTCTCCTCATCCTACAGCTCTTTCTAGCTTGGCATCCCACCCATCCCACAGCTCTTTTCCAGGCTCCTTTTATGTAAATGTTGTGGTTTACAGAAAGTTTTCCTTTACCCTTTCTCATTTAGGTCTATATATACTCTTTAAAAACTACTATGTAGTACATAGTCATCAAATATGTAAGACTAATAGATTTATATATCTTCCAAATCTATTTCTTTTTTCAACTACCTTAACAAGCTTGTATTTTTTTCATTTTTCAGGTTTGTTGAGAGATAATTAACATATAACACTATATAAGTTTAAAGTGTACAACAGGATAATTTGATATACATGTATACTTCAAAAAGATTATCACATTAGAATTAGCATCTCCATCATCTCGCATAATTACAATTTTTTCTTGTAGTGAGAACACCTGGATTTAGTCTCAGCAACTTCTAAGCATATAGCACATTATAATTAACTATAATCAGCATGCTGCACATTAGATTCTCAGAATTTATTAACCTTGTAACAGGAAGTTTGTATATTTTGGCTGAAATCTCTCTATTTCCCATGCATTCAGCTCCTGGCAACCACAGTTCTCACTGCTTCTGTCCAGATCTTTTAGATTTCACATACAAGTGATATCATACAGTATTTGTCTTTCTCTGACTTATTTCACCTAGCTTAATGCCCTTAAAGTCCAACCATATTGTTGCAAGCAGCAGAATTTCCTTTCTCATGGCTGAATAATGTCTACTATATCTATACCAATCTATATATCCTCTGTATCTAGATCTATCTCACATCTTCTTTATCCATTTACTCATAGGTGCTCACTTAGGTTGCTTCCATGTCTTGGCTATTGTGAATAATGCTGTAATGGACATAATGAACATAGGAGTGCAGAAAACTCTTTGAGATCCTGATCCCAGTTCCTTTGGACATATACCAGCTTTATTCCCACTAATAGTGCTCAACAGTTCCCTTTTCTTTCCATCCTTATCAACACTTGTCATCTCTTATCTTTTGGATAATAGCCCTTCTAACAGGTATGAGGAGGTATTTCCCTGTAGTTTTGATTTGCATTGCTCTGATGAATACTGATGTTGAGCATCTTTTCATGTACCTGTTGGCTGTTTATATGTCTTTTTTGAAAAAATGTCTATTTAGTTTCCCTGAATTTTTTTAAATCACATTGTTTTTTGTTACTGTTTTTGCTATTGATTTTTATGAATTCCTGATATATTTTGGATATTAACTCATTAGTTGTATGATTTGCAAATATTTTCTCCCATTCTTTAGGTTGCCTTTTTGTTGATTATTTCTATTGCTGTGCTGAAGCTTTTTTAGTTTGATGTAATTTCCGTGATTTATTTTTTCTTTTGTTGCTGGTGCTATTGGTGTTGTATCCAAAGAATTGTTATTGAGACCAATGTCAAGGAAACGTTTCCCTATGTGTTTTTT
This sequence comes from Manis pentadactyla, assembly GCF_030020395.1. Classification (NCBI taxonomy): domain Eukaryota; kingdom Metazoa; phylum Chordata; class Mammalia; order Pholidota; family Manidae; genus Manis; species Manis pentadactyla. The sequence continues at coordinate 38,787,440 of NC_080020.1, forward strand.
AGGAGTTGCATTGTTTTAAATCTTATGTTCAAGTCCCATTCCAGTTCAAGTTCATCTAGTGGTGTAAGATTGGGGTTCAATTTGATTCTCTAGCATGTGGATATCCAGTTTTCCCATCATCATTTACAAAGAGACTATAATTTCCCTGTTATATATTGTTCACTCCCCTGTCAAATATTAGTTGACAATATAGGCAAGGGTTATTTCTGGGCTCTTGATTTTATTATTCTGTTGGTCCATGTGTCTATTTTTATGATAATATGATAATATTTGATACAGTAGCTTTGCAATATAGTTTGAAATTAGGAAGAGTAATGACTCCAGTTTTGTTTTTTCCTCAATATTGATTGGGCTGTTCAGGATCATTGGGGCTCCATAGGAATTTTAGTTTTTTTTTTTTTAATTATTTCTGTGAAAAAGTCATTGGAATTTTGATAGGGATTACAGTTGAACCTATAGATGGCTTTGAGTAGTGAGGACATATTAACAGGACTAATTCTTCTGATCCATTAACATGAGATATAATTCCATTTTTTGTATCTTCTTCAATTTCTTTCCCAAGTAGTATAGTTTTCAGTATACAGATCTTTAACCCTTTGGTTAAATTCATTTCTAAGTATTTTATTGTTTTTGTTGCTATTGTGAATGGGATTTTTTAAAGTTTCTTTTTCAATTACTTTATTAGTGTGTAGAAATGCAATTATTCTCTTTACGTTCACTTTGTATCCTGCAACTTTACTAAATTTATTGATTAGTTCTAACAGGATTTTTTGTTGTTGTTATTTTCCATGTATAAGATTGTATCATCTGCAAACAGAGACAATTTTCTTTTTTCCTTTCCAATTTGGATGACTTTTCTTTTTCTTACCTGATTACTCTGTCTAGGTCTTCCAGTACTATGTTGAATGGAAATGGTACAAACGGTCACCTTTGTCTTGTTACTGATTTTAAAGGAAAGGCTTTCAACCTTTGACTTTTGAGTATGATGTCACTTTGGGTTTGTCATATGTTGCCTTTATTATGTTGAGGTATGTACCATCTATACCAGTTTGTTAAGACTTTTTAATCATGAAAAGGTGACATGCTGGGTGAGAGAATTTCCAAAAGGTATTAAGAATATGGACACAGAATAGGTCTGGATTTCAAATACCATATTTTCTCTTTCCTAAACTAACCTAAGTATTTGTGGCTCATGCATCACGGTTTGTCACCCTTTTTCCATGTTAAAAAGAAAAGCACATCTGTACCTCTTAGAGCTTATTGTCTGAACAGGTAGAAACCTGGTGCTGAACAGAAGTAACACTGAAAATGCTGGTGCTAGTATGGAAAGTTGTTAATCAATGAGTAGTTAACAAATACCTGTGTGAGTCAAATACTTTCCAATTTTTTATTTTCAATAAAATTCACCTGGTAGAATACTATAAGTAATTTTGGGGGTACATGATATGTAATTTTGACAAAAATATCAAAAGGATTTATATGAACTGAATGTCAGGATAGAATACAATTTTTCCTATACCCATCTACATATTAATAACCAAATTCTCAGACATATCTATAAAATAAAAATAAGCAAAGATTTGATGTTTATTCTAGCAGTAAGCATTTTTATTCATGGATACATGAGCTAATTACTTTTAAAATGACAGTTATTAAAGAATATAGCTGAAATAAAATTTTGTTATATATAAATTATTCTTGTTTGAAATCTGGAATTATTTTATGTTGTAAAGTGATCATAATTATGCTGAAAATTCAACCTTAAGGAAAGCAATATCCAAAGTCCTGTGAACACAAGGATTTTTTAAAGCAGTTTATCGTTTTTAATAGAGAATTATGGTAAACTATAAAAATATTCCAAGAAATGAAGGATTAGGAAAATAGTTCTATAGGGAAAAATGGAGGGAAAATATGAATTGAAGAGGAAAAATGAATGATGTGTTCATTAAAGGAAAACTTGATCATATATTTTCAAAATAAATGATTTTCATTCTAAGTGTAGAAATTAAATTTTATTCAATATATTTGAATTTTATTTTAAATGCACTTTTATTTATAAAGTCCTAGAAATTACATCCTTCGTTATTAAACCTACAGCAAAATTTTAAGACTTCAACCTAATTTTAGGGGGTTTGTCATATAAAGAAAGCATGAAGACACCAAAACCATAGAATCAAGTAAAAATACCTATTTAGCTACATATGGTTATCACTATACTATTCTAATCTCATGTCCCACTAGTTTACCCCTCATGTTTCAGTTGTGCCCTTACTGGTCTCCAGGATTCTGCTCTTTCTGCTTAGATTTGTCTTCCATCTTCTTTTTTACCAGACAGAAGCTGTATATAACTTTGACACCAATCACCTGACAGTTATTGTCATATTGTAAATTCACATTAATAAAAATAGTTATCGTTTAGTGAATTCATGAGATATGCCAGGCAGTGTGCTAAGCAAACCCACTTTCTTTAATCATCACAACCTTAATGATGTTGATGCTGAGACCTAGAAAGGTCTGAAAACTTACTTCACAGGTCTGAAAAGCCAAGTAAGAAATGAGCTTAGTTAATTAAATGAATGGCCAAATAAATGCTCGGCTGTTGTTGCTTTTATCCCATTTTATCTGCTTCTACGACAATGCATTTCTTTGGATGTGTAATTTCTAGTAAGCAGTTCAGCCCTGTGAGCTGTTTTGTCTGTAGTTTCTTTGCTTTTTAAAAAGAAAAATTCATTATACCCTATTGTAATTACTTGTTCAATTCCCCACTCCCCTGAGAAATGATAAGTTTCATTGAGTCAGGGATTAGGAATATTATATTCACCATGCCCAGCTTTGGACACAGTGCCCAGCATATACTATGTTCTCAGTAATCCATGTTGAATCCACAAATGGCCCCCCTCATTTCAGAAGGAGTTTTTAATCAGCCCTGATGCTTTTAGTTTCTTAGGCATCCTATTAGTTAATACAGCATTTCACTTAATCTAGTTATACTTGAATCACTCTCTTGATTTGGTCATATGTGAATACTGCTGTATTACTCATTAACTAGTCTTTTTCTTTATTTTGACTATTCTTATCTCTACCTTATTTATTTACAAGGAAGACTTTGTCACCATTACTTATTGAATACTTGTATTGCTAATCATAAATATAGTAAAAACACTAAAAAGTAGTGTCACTAAAATCCAGTTAGACATTGTTATTATCTAAAGTTCCTTCTCTGTTAAAAAGGAAGATTATCAACAATTAGAGAAGTGTTAACAAGATATTAGCACTAAATCATTGCTTTGGCCCTGATTTAATCAGGATTGAAAGCACACTGAAAGTGGTCTCACTTCTTCTTTGTTATTATTCTATTTAGCTAATGCCATGCTAGTGTGAGCTCTAAAATTATGTTGGGTACTGCTGGATGGGCCTTGTAAAATGTTAAGCTCAGTGTTTGGCACATACATGTATTCATTGTCATTATAAATATCCTACATTTTGTAACACAGTAGTAAATAACACTGTCTTACTCCAATGGAAGAGGATCAAATGGGGGAGTCCTGCTCCAGAGTTATAATTCACTGAGACTGTCAAGCCTTCCTAAGAAATTCCTGCGCACTACCATGCATGTTAATACTTACAAGACTTCTAGCCAAAAAAAAAGAAAACAAAAAAGACACTGGAATTTTCTGCAGAGTATTAAAGTAAATTGAAAAAAAAAGCAAGAAAGAGGGGTTCTATTGAGTTTGATTCACTAAGGAGGCAGAAGCTACTGGATCAATGACCACCTTCAACAGAGTCAGAGTTAACCTTGCCTCAAGATGTCACACCATTAAGCAAAGAGCAATGGTGTGTAACAATTTCTGGAAACTGAAAGAGGAGAAAGGAAATTGGAGTTTTAGCAACTTAGTCACAGTTATTCAGAAGGTAGACGTTTTTCATACTTAAAAGAGAATAGTGTTTACAAGTATATTGCTTGATATAATAGAAGGTGCTGACAAATTGTGTTTAAGTGCAGTCATACTAAATATTGATCGAGAATATGATCATTTAAAATAAATGCAGTAAATCTCTTCCAGATATAGACAAAAAAATAAAATCCAACACATAGTAGCAAAGTTGTTATGCCTTCTACATTTTATTAAATGTCCTGCTTTTGAACCTAAAAGGCCAGATGCATTAGGATTCCCCCATGTACTCTAATCTGTGTGAATCCCATGACCAGATTAATTAGATTAATTAATTAGAGAGAAAAATTAAACACGAGTATTTGTGAATTCATAACAAATACCCTTGTTCATAACTGAAGTTAAGTCAGTAAACTGACTGTGGTGAATTGCCACCATTTATAAAAGAGCTACTGCCAGAACGCTTTATAGTTGAACTCGATATTTGCCAAAGAAACTATGTAATGAAGTTTTCTGCAATTAACAGTGAAGGAATGAGAATGATTGGAAGTCCATAAATGGACAAAGCAAACCTTGTCAACCCCCTGTTTGAACTGTGTCTCTCATTTGGCTACAAATACTACCAATGTCAGTGCTTTACACTCCAAAGCCTAAAATTGTCATAAGATTTTTTTCAGAGAAATCAACAGTCTGTGACATTGCTTCAGTCTAAAATGTTAAGGTTGTCAGTCTCCAGATAGCTAACGTATTTGGGGCACATCCAGAGTCCCTGTTCACTGAGACAGTGGGTCAAATCCTTTAATGACTAATAAATGTTTTGGAAGCCTTTGAGAAACTACTAACGATTTTTAAAACAAGGCTACACATATTTTGAAAGGTTATTCCTTATATTTTGAAATGCCATACTTAAATTGTTACTTGGTCCATGAGCTGGTAATTAGGCCCATATCTTTGTTTTAGATTATTTATTGTGGTAAAATGCCCATAACAAAGTTTCTGTGCATACCGTTTTATGTGTACAATTCAGTGGAATTAAGTACATTTACATTCTGTAGCCATCACCATGATCCATCTCCAGAACTCCAGACCAAAACTGGTCTCATTAAACGACTCCCTACTCTGCCCCCTGACCAGCCCCTGGCATCAACCATTCTACCTTTTTCTCTGTGAATTTGACTATTTTAGGTACATCACATAAGTGGAATCATACACATATTTGCCCTTTTGTGACTGGCTTATTTCACTTAGTATATATTCAAGCTTAATCTATGTATTCACAAATGTCAGAATCCCCTTCCTTTTTAGGTGCAAATATTCCTTTGTATGTGTATATCTTATTTTGTTTATACATTTATCTGTTGATGGACACTTGGTTGCTTTTACCATTTGGCTAGTGTGAATAATGCTGCTCTGAACATGGATGTACAAATATCTGAGTCCCTGCTTTTAATTTTTTTCGTGTGTGTATGTATACAGAAGTAGAATTGCTGGAGCATATGGCAAATCTGTGTTTAAATTTTTGAAGAGCCACCATCTCATCATAAGCATCTTTACTGCTTTTTCCTGTTTCAGTCCTCATCTCACTCTTTTCACACTACCAGCACAGCACATACTCTTTCTCTCCTCTTTATTCAGATTGGTTTTAGCAGGGGAGAGTCATTATGAAGCCCATTAATCTTCATTTTTCACAGCAAGATTCATTTTATAGGACTGGAAAATGCAGAAATGGAACCACACAGCACTTCGTCAGCAACTAGGATTTCTTAATGTGATGCCGAGTGAAAATTAAACACAAGAGACCAGAGAGCAGCTCTAATAACTCAGTAATTTCTAAATAAATAGACTGAGATTGATGGAAATGAAAACAGTTTTCTCTAACAAGAGAAACTGTAGGGTAGTAATATTTGCCTCAAATATGCTTTGCATAAGGGATTAAAATTCCTGAAAGCCTCTCATTTCCCCATCAGAGAATTTGTTTCTTCTATCAGTCAAATGGTGGTTAATTATCATATTTCAAGGAGCAGCTTATTAATTCACAAACTAAAAATAACCAGATATTTATGTAGGGAGATAATATATAATAACAGATAACTCGAATGGCTCTGCCAAAATAAGTTGTCTTCCAATTTCATGAAAGTTTCAGGAGGTGATTGCATGCTAAAAGTTTAGGTCAGCTGTTAATTTCCACCTCAAAAATTTAAGAAATTGTGAATTTTGAAATGTAATAATTTTGAAACTGCATCCCCAAGGAAAATCTTTCTCTTTCCATTTGATCAATTTTGTTTGGCTGGTAGGTGTTGACAAAGAAAGGTACAATCAAGGGATTAAGAAATTGGCAAGGAAAGAAATAATAAAGTATTAAAATGACAAATTAGGTCAAGGACCTTGAGAAAGGGAATTGGGGAGAAAAACTACCAAGAGAACTTGGGACCTTATCTTTTCACTCCTCAGTTCCAAAATATGCCTCTAATTTCAGTTTAAAAAATACCTATATATTTAGCATGCTATTTTAAAATTTTCTGCTAAGTTACTCTTTCACACTTAAAATACCAATGATAAGAAGTATAATTTGCTTCTTTTTGTTTTATTGTAACAAATTTGGCAAAGAGCACATATGACTTAAGATATTTATGATTAATTAAAGAATAGTAATTAAACAAATACTAGTATCCATTACTCAATCAAGAAATATATCATTTTAAAATAGGGAAAACTAGATTTATATTTTGAATTTCACAACAGATGTCACCAGTAGGTTTTTCTAGCACTAACACAATTTCAACTACTGTGTTTTATTTATATATAAGGAATAAAGCTCAGGTAATCTGGAAAGAGAGATTTTAAGGAGGAAGGTTAAAACACAATTTGCATAGCAATTTACGTAATCCTAAAATGCTTTCCCCTATTAAATAAAGGAGGACCAATCTGTCCAAAGACATGTAACATTCCTACACAGGCATGAAGAACTCTGACTTTTGTCATTGTCCCTAAATTTTCTTGCTTCCTACCTTTGAAGAAAGTCCCATGCACTGCAAAGGTATGTTACCAGTTATAAACCTGTTTGAAGGATCTAGTTTAATTTTCTCTTTTATGTCTCTTAAATTTAACTGAGATAAGTATTTACAATATGTAAATATAACTATTGGGAGTGCCCCTAAACTTAGTTTATAAGAAAACTAAGTCTGACTTACAACTTTTCAGTTTTCACTGCTTTACTGTGGTCACATGAAGCTGGGACATGCATTCTCCTACCTATGTATGTATCTATACATGAGCATACATACTTACCTGGAATATTCTTTCCTACTGTTGCTTTCTCTGTCAGATCTTTGCTTAGTTATCATTTCCTCCAGGAAGGCTTCCGTAATACTGTACATACAGAGTATGCTGTTCCTCTATCCTCCCATCATTCCTTGTGCTCCCCCAACCCCACCCCTCAGCAACTACCAGTACAATAGCACACTGCATTGTGATTGCCAGTAATCAGTTGCATTTCTCCTCTCTAGGCCTACTAGTTCAGTAATGGCAGGGACCTACCTGTTGTAAGATACATCCCAGTCAATAATCTAATAGTACTTTGCCCACAGTTGATTCTTATTTATTGTGCAATGTCATTTATCTCTTCTTGGAACAAAACCATCCATTCTGTATCTGTGCACAGAACTGCCTACCTTTGGCGTTGAGGAAACTTGTGTTTTTCAATTTTTATAACAAAGCCACTGAGTCTAGAAACACAGACACATTTTAAAATAGTGTTATACTGTTTGATTATTCTTTGTTCTCATGGACAAATGGATTTGGTCTAAATCAGTGCTTCTCAAAATTTAATGTATGCGGAACCTGTTAAAATTGACACTCTGATTCTGTGGGTTTGGAGTGGGGCCCGAGCTCTGTTTCTTATTAGTTCCCAGATATTGATGATTCTTCTGCTCCGTGGACCACACTTAGAGTAGCATCATTTTACAGACAATTCTATTTGCCGTTTTATTTATGGTTATGTCCATAAGATACAGATACAATGAAATGCCCAGTAAGTAGAAGGAGGAAGAAGATGAGGAGGAAAAGGGAAGAAGGGGGAAGAAGGAGGAAGAGGAGGGTGGGAGGGGAGGAAGGAGCAGAAGAAGAGCCATCCTTCAGTTGAGGAAAATAGCAGCCGCTTTCTCTTGATATCTATGTAGAAGCTTTGCATTTAGGGAAAAAAAAAGGCGTCAGAACGAAACTGTTCAATTATTATAAGCTAAGGCTTATACCAAAATATAGTTATGATAAATATTGAGGACCTCTTTAGAACACTGATACAATGAAAGTCCTTGTGTCAAATGGTAGACTTTATAACAGTAGGTTTGGAAATCTATAATTAATAAAGAGGAGGAAGCTGACAGAGAAAGCAGATTTTCAGAACCTCAGTTCACCAAAGTTGGAAGAAAATAAGAGTTCTCTGCACTAGGAGGAAGAATGAGAAAAATATTTTGCAGTAGAACAACAGAGGGGAAGATGTTTCAAACATCTAAATTCATGTTTTCAATAAAAAGGAATTATTGTAGGTCAGGTGCTTTACCGAGTTTATAGGATAGAAAGTTGCATAAGACAATAAGAAACATAGTTTCTTTGGGTAGACATATGCATAAGTGAAAAATTATGGTAAAGTGTGCTATAAAAAATATATGCAACAGGCATTTTATGGTTAGTATGGAAGCCTCCAACTCCCTGGCCAGGGACACACATGGGAAAGGTAACCAGAAGAAGACATTTGAGCTAAGTGGTGAAATTGAAAGGTGGCGCATTCTGTGCTCCTCCTCACCCCCGCCAAGAGAAAAAGAACATTCTAAGCAAGGGAAAATTCTTGAAAAGTTAGGTAAACTGAGTCATGTAACTAGCCTGGGGCAATTGGTTATACTAAGGAAGACAGCGAACTCTGTGATTATAGGAGTGTGTGCATAGGAGGGTAAGAGAGAGAACAGAAAAAGGAGGGAGAGAGAGATAAAAAATATGTATGCAAATTCACTTTGGGGGAAGTAAGGAAGACAGTTTTTTTTTTTGTTGATCAGCTGAAAGAAGGACATTTGCATACTTAAATTATATAGAGCTGCTTAGGGCAACATGATCAAGCTTGCTTGGAAAAAAGGAATATTTGTGGTGAAATAGACAAAATACAAAAAAGAGTTCATAACAGAGGAAAGGGTGATTAGAAAAATATAATTTGAAGCAACATTTTCAGAAATAAGCACTTTGTAATCTATGCACATAAATTTTCAGAGGGAGGAAACAAGGAAAATAGAAGAATAGTCATATCTTACTCCAGAGACTTTGGCCTAAAACATCTCCTCTTCTGAGATAGGTCACAAGTCACATCACAAGATGAAATTGTGTTGTAGGGCTTATGTTACTCATTTGAACTAAATGATATTAGTTATGAAAGTAATAATTATGAATACATAAGCATGTATATTTTTCATGAAAGCCTTCCTTACAGAGCCCCCAAAACTCGTTATGATTAGTCAGGATGGTAATAGTGGTGAGATCAAGCTCTGGTTTGATTTTGAATTCTCCTGTTACCTCAGATCTTTTTCACAAAATGATCAGATTAAGCAATTACATAGTAAACTGAGGAGACCAATCATTTTTAAGTAAAATCCCAAATAATAACAATAATACAACATAAGAGGAGAGATGTAGAAATGGAAAGTAACAGCTTTAATACACATGGTTATGTCTTGTCTCTATCATCTATCAGCTAATATATTCAAACAGATGACACAGAAAAGGGAAATGAGTCTGGCTTTGCAACTGACTTGCAAATAGCATTACAGGCAAGTGGAATTCAATGGAAAACCACAGCAGACAGACATTTCTCTTTGGCTTTCATTAGATATTCAGCCTGATATGTGAGTAAGACTGTGCCTTGGGGTTGGCCTTGTCTTTCTGCTGGAGAACTAGCAGGAAAAGAGAGTTAGTATTAGGGAAATGTTTAAAAACAGATAGTGTTAATTTTTCCCTAAATCACTGTTTATAAACCATGTAGATAAATACTGAAAGGAGATTGATTTTACCATTCTTAAAGCTATATTCTTAATAATGACCAGCAGTGTTTCAGAAGAGCAGAAATTCAGCTTCAATCAAAGAATTTATATTTAGCCAGACTCATACATATATATATGTGTGTGTGTGTTTTATTTTTTTCTATAAGTATTATCCACCTTTCAGTCCTGGGCAGTGACATTTTATGAGAATATGCTGCTGGTATACTTTTATAATTCATATCTTGCATAGAAACAGATACATGTTGACAACTGGGAGATTTCTCTTCACCTGTCAATGGATTACTGACTACTGTTATTAGTAACAACACATTTTGCAATTTGAAATATGTGATAATTGACAATCTTCACATCATTTTGGATGTTGCCCATGGAATGGGTTTCACATAACTTTCATGTTACTCTATTTTAAATTAGTGTAATTCAAATTAATATTCACATATATTCTTAAAGGCAAATTTTGAGATTTGCTGTCAAGTATTTTATTTCCAAAACTTTACAAAATTGGACTGCTCAAGCTGATATGGTTATATCCTTTATCTAATTGTTTACCCGTTTGTGTTTTTTCAAAGAACATGAAGCTTAAAGAATTAAATGCTTCTATGAGATAATGATAAAATATTGACCTGAATATTAAATCAACTCAAATATGAAGTCTTATTAGAATTGTACTTGTCTTCAGTCTTAAGTATAAAATACAAGTAAGGCCTTTTACATTTTATTTTGTTAACTGAATAGTCATGCATACTTCTTATTATACATGGTGTTACCATAATTATATTCCTTTTAAGAATGTGACTTTTTCAGTATATCAAGATGACATTGTTACACAAAACATGACACTACAGGCCTATTTAGCACACTCAATAATTATTTGAAACTTGCTGAAAATGTATGTTACCATGAAGAGATGTATTCATTTAATAATCTTTTCATTTTTATTGAAAAATGTGTCCCATCTTTCTTATTAAGAACTGCAGGACCTTTGTACTATTAACAAAGACAATTTCATGTCATTTTATAGAAATGATTGATAGATATAAAATATCATTAAACCATTACAAAATAACCCAAACAGAAGAAGCAATATGAACCTTTTAAAAGTTATTTTTGTAACAAAAATCTTTAGAGTATAAGCCTGTGTTTGCTGATTTCTGTTCAATAATGAGAAAATTCTGGATTTAAGTGGTAACAAGTAGAAGACATATGTCTACCATATAACTGATGGAATAATTAAATTAGATTTCACTATAGGGGAATCTTTTGGATTTATGAAATGACTTGGATATCTCTTCCTGTAGATAAATACTTTTTAAATACAAAGCCGTTAAGTAAATCAGTATTTTGCACAGTATCATCACTAAGAATGATAGTAGTTTTATGAATTTATATAATGAGTTCTTTAGACTAGATGACTACAGTCCTTATTTATTTCATCTGAGGAATCCAAACTGTTATTACCAATATTAAATCTAATCATATTATGTTCTAAAACATTATTTGAATTCATTGACATGAAGGCAAATGATCATAAAATGTTCTATTAAGTACATTACAGAGAAAACAAACACCCTAACCATTATTTCTGACAGAGGACAGAGTATTAAAATGGTCCTAGGTGATAGCTCAGCTTTAGGTTATAGCATTAATGAAGAATAAATGTTCTAGAGGATGTGTAAGTATGATATTCTCTCTGTGGGATGACCTTCACTCTTCCTCAGTTAGCTAATGAACACTTCTTTGCTGTCTTTCTTGCTGAAGAACCTCAGGGCCTTGTATCCTCATTGAGTGAACACAGTGTCACCTCAGCTGGCAGAAATATTTTGTCTTTTGTCAGGAAGAGAAGTTTCCTGGTGACTTCTGGAGAAACAACAGACGTACTAGCAATTGAGACCAGACATTTCAATCAGTAAAGTCAACCTAGTGGAGATGTTTAACCTGTTGGAATTGGTTGGCTAAGAATATTTAAACTCTCTGTGTCTATCTTGGAATTTAGGGTATTTATTATAGGTGAAGAAAAATCACATTAATCTATATTCAGGATCTAGTAGTCAATGTTATTTGGTTAAGAGAACTCCTTTTTTTATGATACTATGCACAGATAAATATATGTGTGCTTTTGATGTCCAAATTATATTGACACAGCCTCTCTGACACAAATTCCCATAGATATTCAACTGATGGGAACAAAAAGAGGGGAGAAAGGGCAGCAGAGCTATGTAACAGCTTTCCAGATAAGCATGACATTTTCCTTTTAACATTCAATTTACTTTAACAATAAGAGCAACAAAAAAAGCATTAGGGAATACTAATGTATTGGTATCGTGAAAATAAGGACACCAGAAGGTGCTACATAAAATGACAGTCATAACTTATATCAGCAAGTCTTTTGGAAAGCAGGTTTTCTGGGAGCTTAAATATTAGCTCTGACTCTGCATTGAAATGCATTAGTGGGTGAATGAAGCTGTCTTTGAGTTAAATCCTGTTATTTAACTACTAAACTTTCTCAGCCATCTCCATGCTATCCAGGGACTTGCCAATATAAAATAGTAAAACAGAGAAACTACAAAACATGTGTTTTGATGATTAACAGCAACCTTGATTAATTGCTGAAATTACACAAGGTTGTAAATAGGAAATGGCTTCATGTTTTCATTAAATTTTTGAAGGACTAATTAAAAGTTTTCTGACAAAGGGTTCCATTACCCAGCTCATAAACATTTGACTTCAGGTTGCTAGAATAGGCAGTTCTGGCTACAGCAATGTCTAGCCTACAAACCTGGAATAGGCAGTTCTGGCTACAGCAATGTCTAGCCTACAAACCTGGGCAACAGAAAAATTTTCTGAGCCTTAATTGCCTCCTTCACAAAAATGGAGATAGAAAATGCTGTCTTACAACACTAAACTATGTTTTCTACCTTTATCTTGTATCTACCTACCACTTCAGCATTTTATTAAAAATAATAATAATAAAGAGAGAAATGTGGTATCCACATATAAATCAAGTATAAAAATCAAATGAGTATTCATATTTGAACTGACTGTTTATAGTTCATAATGCATGAGCAAAACTGAAGGTTTCTGTGATGGCTGCCCTTGTAATGTTCACCATGTAAGAACTTATTCACTATGTAAGAATTTGTTCTCCATGTAAGAACTTGTTTGTTATGCCCTAGAAGATTGGAGACTGACAAAAATTAGGCTTGAGGTGGATTAATGATTGTGCATTGAGCATTGACTCCCCTATACAGAATTTTATTGTTGTTAACAACCATTTGATCAATAAATATGAGAGATGGCCTCACAAAAAAAAAAAAAAAGTATACACTTCCAATGGTAAAATAATAAGTAACCGGGATGTAACGAATATAGTCAAGATATTGTAACAGCTTGGTATGGTGATAGCTGGTACCTAGAATTGTAATGTATGTAAATGTTGAATCACTATGTGGTACACCTGAAACTAATGTAATGTAATACTGTGTGTCAACTACCCTTCAATAAAAAATAATTATCTACAAAAAAAAAAAAAAAAAAAAGAAAATGTACTGCAGCTTCTAAAGGGTTAATTTAAAAATGTACAACATGAAAAACTTCTTTGAAAATTTAATTTGGGGTCTACCATCATTTTATTTATTTATTTATTTTTAATTAAGGTATGATTGATATACAATCTTATGAAGGTTTCCCATGAGAAACATTGTTATTACGATATTCACCTGTATTATCAAGTCCCCCTCAATACCCCACTGCAGTCACTGTCCATCACCATAGTAAGAGGCTAGAGAATCACTGCTTGTCTTCTCTGTGCCATACTGCCTTCCCCGTGATGGGGTCTACCATCATTTAGCAGCATATTATAATCAGTGTTTATAAATTTTGTCAATTACTTTGATGCTTCTATCACATGGATTGAATTGACAATTATGGCCAAACCGTGGAGAATTTATAACTCATATGTAAGATTGTGCTAATTAGCTAGTTAACTAAGTATATTAACCATCTTATCAGCTTCTATGACCTTAGTGCTTCAATATCTGTCTTACATGCATATGCTGCGCATGCGTGTTTCTGGACAACCCAGTAACATGTTTGAGTCACCTTACCTTGGCCTCCTGCCTCTCTTGTTCCCTCTCCACCAGAAGTTTTCTTCCTGTGGGCACACAGTCAAATATAAACCAACCAGTCTACAGTTCCCACACCCCACCACCTACCTTCTGGGGCTCTCACAATGGTGCCATTACACACCTGCCTTAATCACTGTACGGTCTGATGCTGCACTAGGGACAGTCCCCATGCCCCAGAGTTGAATAGATTTATTCAAACTAGCCAGTTCTAAGCCTTCTAACCCTGTCTTATCCATCCTTTTGCACAGAAACCACTATGAAGGTTTCTGCCCATGAAAGACCCTGGTGCTTCCTCATGTGACCCCCACAAACACATGGTGTGGCATGCCCATTCTCCTTGGGAATTTTGAGTAATAAACTATCTTTTCAATGGCATTGTCTCCCAATATGTTGGCCTAATTGTATCTCACATTTTCTATTATGACACTATATTTTAAATCACTAGATTACTTTATCCCTTAGATGTGGTTTAAATTGCTTAAATATATTAAAAGACATAAAAAGTAGCTATTTAGATAATGTGCCTTTACCATAGCCAGGCAGTCTAAAAAAAAAAACTCAGAGGAGTATTCTGATAAACATATTTAAAGATTTCTTTAATTTAGATTGTCTTGTTTTAATTTGCCATATCTATATTATTTGAGCCATTTATTTAAAATATTTACAGGTACATGTAAGAGGAAGTCACTATTCTCTTTTATTTTCACTTACTCAAAATTTATTCAACAAATATTTCTTATGTACCTACTATGGTGCAAGGCACTTTTCTAGAACTTGGGAACATAATAATGATCAAAGCAGACAAATAGCTCTATTCTCATAAGACTTACATTCTAGTGTGGTGATAATGAAAAGATGCATAAGATACTATATTTTACCTGAGATAGAGATTAGTGATAGGAGGAAAAACTAATGAGTGAAGAATGATATCATATGTTCATGTTTGTGTGTTGTATGAGACAAAGAGAGTTAGAAAGGTGACCAGGCACCTGGAGAATGTGATTTTTATGTAAGAATCTGAGGGAATTCAGGGAGCTAGCTGTAAGGATCTCTAAATACAAAGAATTCCAACCAGAGAAATAGCAAGTGCAAAGACCCTAAGTGAGCAACTAGGTCAACGATCAGAACAGAGGCTGCTGTCACTGAAGCATAGTGAACTAGAGGGAGAGTAGGAGGATATGAAGTCAGAGGGGAAAGGAGGGGGGAAAGGAAGACCACTGGGACCTTAAAGGGAGCAGCTGGAATGGGAAGCATTTGGGGCACCTGACTGATATTTAAACAGAACCACTTTTGCTGTTCAACTGAGAGTATCCTACAGGAGTTCAAGCGCAGAGGCAGGGAGACCAGTTGGAAACCTATAGTGACCAGTGAAGCAAGAGAAACCATGGTGGCTTGGGCAGGAAGGTGGACATAGGAGTTGTGATAAGTGTCCAAATTATTTAGGAGGAAAAATCAACTGGATTTTTTAATTGATGGTATATAGAGTATAAGAGGATAGTCAGGGATAGCAACAAACTTTTTAAACCTGGAAGAATAGATTTATTATTAATTGACATGACAATTTGGGGAGGGGAGGTGGATATATATCAGAATCTCAGTTTTGCACATGTTATAAGTTTGAGATTCCTTGTTTTTATTTAATGTTTTTAAAATTCTGTTATCATTAATCTACAATTACATGAAGAACATGATGTTTGCCAGGCTCTACCCTACCCCAAGTTCCCCCCACAAACCCCATTACAGTCACTGTCCATCAGCATAGTAAGATGCTGTAGAAACACTACTTGTCTTCTCTGTGTTGCAAAGCCCTCCCCTTTTCCCCACCCCCCACATTATACATGCTAATCATAATACACCTTTTCTTCGCCCCCACCTTTATCCCTCCCTACCCTCCCATTCTCCCCAGTCTCTTTACCTTTGGTAACTGTTAGTCCATTGTTTGGTTCTGTGATTGTGCTGCTGTTTTGTTCCTTCAGTTTTTCTTATGTTCTTATACTCCACAGATGAGTGAAATCATTTGGTATTTGTCTTTCTCTGCTTGGCTTATTTCACTGAGCATAATACCCTCTAGCTCCATCCATGTTGTTGCAAATGGTAGGATTTGTTTTCTTCTTATGGCTGAATAATATTCCATTGTGTATATGTACCACTTCTTCTTTATCCATTCATCTACTAATGGACACTTAGGTTGCTTTCATTGGCTATTGTAAATAGTGCTGCAATAAACATAGGGGTGCATCTGTCTTTTTCAAACTGGAGTTCTGCATCCTAAGGGTAAATTCCTAGAAGTGGAATTCCTGGGTCAAATGTTAGTCTATTTTGAGCATTTTGAGAGAAATCCATATTGCTTTCCACAATGGTTGAACTAATGTACATTCCCACCAGCAGTGTAGGAGGGTTCCCCTTTCTCCACAACCTCGCCAACATTTGTTGTTGTTTGTATTTTGGATGGGGCCATCCTTACTGGTGTGAGGTGATATCTCATTGTGGTTTTAATTTGCATTTCTCTGATAATTAGCAATGTGGAGCATCTTTTCATGTGTCTGTTGGCCATCTGAATTTCTTCTTTGAAGAACTGTTCAGGTCCTCTGCCCATTTTTTAATTGGATTATTTGCTTTTTGTTTGTTGAGGTGCATGAGCTCTTTATATATTCTGGATGTCAAGCCTTTATCGGATCTGTCATTTTCAAATATATTCTCCCATACTGTAGGGTAACTTTTTGTTCTATTGATGGTGTCCTTTGCTGTGCAGAAGCTTTTCAGCTTGATATAGTCCCACTTCTTCATTTTTGCTTTTCTTTTCCTTGCCTGGGGAGATATATTCATGAAGAAGTCACTCATGATTATGTCCAAGAGATATTTTTTTTTGTGAGGGCATCTCTCATATTTATTGATCAAATGGTTGTTAACAACAATAAAATTCTTTATAGGGGAGTCAATCCTCAATGCACAATCATTAATCCACCCCAAGCCTAATTTTCATCAGTCTCCAATCTTCTGAAGCATAACGAACAAGTTCTTACATGGAGAACAAATTCTTACATAGTGAATAAGTTACATGGTGAACAGTACAAGGGCAGTCATCACAGAAACTTTTGGTTTTGCTCATGCATTATGAACTATAAACAGTTCAAATATGAATACTCATTTGATTTTTATACTTGATTTATATGTGGATACCACATTTCTCTCTTTATTATTTTTATTTTTAATAAAATGCTGAAGTGGTAGGTAGATACAAGATAAAGGTACAAAACATAGTTTACTGTTGTAAGAGAGCAAATGTAGATGATCAGGTGTGTGCCTGTAGACTATGTGTTAATCCAAGCTAGACAAGGGCAATAAAACATCCACGTATGCAGAAGATTTCTCTCAGAACAGGGGGTGTGAGGTTCTAAGCCTCACCTCTGTTGATCCCCAATTTCTCACCTGATGGCCCCCCTGCAACTGTGCCTGTCTTAGGTTGTTCCTCCCTTGAGGAATCTTACCCGTCTCTGGCTAACCAGTCATCTTCCGGAGCCATACAGGGAAATGTAAAGTTGGTAAGTGAGAGAGAAGCCTTATTGTTTGAAAAGGTTAGCTTTTTACTTCTTTGCATATTTATGCCCTGTGGCTTCTATGCCCAGCATTTGTCTTGAGGTATCTTTACCACTTGGAAGAATTATGATACTGAGCAAATTTGATATGAGGCATGAATTCTATTTAAGGGTTGTAATTAGGAAGGAAGAAGAAAAGCTATAGAAGTAGCAGGCGGAAGAAAACATGGGAAGATTGATTATTTCTTTGACATATATTCTTGTAGAGTAACTTCAGCATGTATAGGTTTTAAACTACTAATTAAATTGTGCACAAACATTAACATAATAGGAGTATAGTTACATAACCAAAGCATACCTGTAATTACCAGTCATCTCCAGTGAAACCAAGAAAACCAGTTAGGCACCTTAGGCATTTGTGAAAACTTATCTATGGTATGGTGGATATTGTCCAACTGAACTTGAACAGTCTGAGAGAAATCAGACAAATTAAAACAACCCATTCCTGGGGACTGTTCACATCCCATGTGTTCTTTTAACAGTAAATAGTCTGTAGTTGTAAGATTTTTGGGGCACTACAGTTTGCACTTCTCCTAATTCTTGGTTGAGTTCCAACAGTATAGATCCAGTCAAATTTGTTGTTTTACTGTATGCACAGGCCAGCTTAGATATCTCCTTCTTCATTCCCATGGCAAGTCCAGGAACTGGTGGGATGGGTGCATCTACAGCTGTAGCAGTGTGTGGATCTTTGTTGGGGTTTTTTGATGATCATCTTCTGGCATGAGTCTTCCAGAGAGTGCTGATGTTGGAAGTTCTTTTTCATATCGTATCTTAGTTCATTTTCAGGGTAGCCCAATTAGGCTTTGATCCTCTGTATAAACACAAACAGGCCCTTTGCCTACACTTTTATATGCCCTTTATACCCTTGTGTAGAACTCATTGGAGGTCACCACACACTATGGCTTTATAGTAGAGCTTGAAGTTGGGGAGTGAGATCCCCCCTACTTTATTCTCCTTTATCAGGATTGCTTTGGCTATTCGGGGTCTTCGGTGTTTCCATATGAATTTTTGAATTATTTGTTCCAGTTCATTGAAGAATGTTGCTGGTAGTTTCATAGGGATTGCATCAAATCTGTATATTGCTTTGGGCAGGATGGCCATTTTGATGATATTAATTCTTCCTAGTCATGAGCATGGGATGAGTTTCCATCTGTTAGAGTCCCCTCTAATTTCTCTTAAGAGTGACTTGTAGTTTTCAGAGTATAAGTCTTTCATTTCTTTGGTTAGGTTTATTCCTAGGTATTTTATTATTTTTGATGCAATTGTGAATGGAGTTGTTTTCCTGATTTCTCTTTCTGTTGGTTCGTTGTTAGTGTATAGGAAAGCCACAGATTTCTGTGTGTTGATTTTGTATCCTGCAACTTTGCTGTATTCCGATATCAGTTCTAGTAGTTTTGGGGTGGAGTCTTTAGGGTATTTTATGTACAGTATCATTTCATCTGCAAATAGTGACAGTTTAACTTCTTCTTAACCAATCTGGATTCCTTGTATTTCTTTGTTTTGTCTGATTGCCGTGGCTAGGACCTCCAGTACTATGTTAAATAACAGTGGGGAGAGTGGGCCTCCCTGTCTAGTTCCCGATCTCAGAGAAAAAGCTTTCAGCTTCTTGCTGTTCAATATAATGTTGGCTGTGGGTTTATCATAGATGGCCCTTATTATGTTGAGGTACTTGCCCTCTATTCCCATTTTGCTGAGAGTTTTTATCATGAATGGATGTTGAACTTTGTCAAATGCTTTTTCAGCATCTATGGAGATGATCATGTGGTTTTTGTCTATCTTTTTGTTGATGTGGTGGATGATGTTGATGGACTTCCGAATGTTGTACCACCCTTGCATCCCTGGGATGAATCCCACTTGGTCATGGTGTATGATCCTTTTGATGTATTTTTGAATTCGGTTTGCTAATATTTTGTTGAGTATTTTTGCATCTACACTCATCAGGGCTATTGGTCTGTAGTTTTCTTTTTTGGTGGTCTCTTTGCTAGTTTTGTTATTAGGGTGATGTTAGCTTCATAGTATGAGTTTGGGAGTATCCCCTCCTCCTCTATTTTTTGGAAAATTTTAAGGAGAATGGGTATTATGTCTTCCCATTATGTCTGGTAAAATTCCGAGGTAAATCCATCTGGCCCGGGGGTTTTGTCCTTTGGTAGTTTTTTGATTACCGCTTCGATTTCGTTGCTGGTAATTGGTCTGTTTAGATTTTCTGTTTCTTTCTGGGTCAGTCTTGGAAGGTTGTATTTTTCTAGCAAGTTGTCCATTTCTCCTAGGTTTCCCAGCTTGTTAGCATATAGGTTTTCATAGTATTCTCTAATAATTCTTTGTATTTCTTTGGGGTCCATCGTGATTTTTCCTTTCTCTTTTGTGATACTGTTGATTTGTGTTGACTCTTTTTTCCTCTTAATAAGTCTGGCTGAAGGCTTATCTATTTTGTTTATTTTCTAAAAGAACCAGCTCTTGGTTTCATTGATTTTTGCTTTTGTTTTATTCTTCCCAATTTTATTTATTTCTTCTCTGATCTTTATTATGTCCCTCCTTCTGCTGACCTCAGGCCTCATCTGTCCTTCTTTTTCCAATTTCGATAATTGTGACATTAGACCATTCATTTGGGATTTTTCTGCCTTTTTTAAATATGCTTGGATTGCTATATACTTTCCTCTTAAGACTGCTTTTGCTGTGTCCCACGGAAGTTGTGGCTTAGTTTAGTTGTTGTCATTTGTTTCCATATATTGCTGAATCTCCATTTTGATTTGGACATTGTTCCATTGATTATTTAGGAGTGTGTTGTTAAGCCTCCATGTTTTTGTGAGCCTTTTTACTATCTTTGTACAGTTCATTTCTAGTTTTATGCCTTTGTGGTCTGAAAAGTTGGTTGGTAGGATTTCAATCTTTTGGAATTTACTGAGGCTCTTTTTGTGGCCTAGTATGTGTTCTATTCGGGAGAATGTTCCATGTGCACTTGAGAAGAATGTGTATCCTGTTGCTTTTGTATGTAGAGTTCTGTAGATGTCTATTAGGTTCATCTGCTCTACTGTGTTGTTCAGTGCTTCCATGTCCTTACTTATTTTCTGTCCGGTGAATCTATCCTTTGGGGTGAGTGGTGTGTTGAAGTCCCCTAGAATGAATGCATTGCAGTGTATTTCCCCCTTTAGTTCTGTTAGTATTTGTTTCACATATGCTGGTGCTCCTGTGTTGGGTGCATATATATTTAGAATGGTTATATCCTCTTGTTGGACTGAGCCCTTTATCATTATGTAGTGTCCTTCTTTATCTCTTGTTACTTTCTTTGTTTTGAAGTCTATTTTGTCTTATATTAGTTCTGCAACCCCTGCTTTCTTCTCGCTGTTGTTTGCCTGAAATATGTTTTTCCATCCCTTGACTTTTAGTCTGTACATGTCTTTGAGTTTGAGTTGAGTTTTTTGTAAGCAGCATATAGATGGGTCTTGCTTTTTTATCCATTCTTTTACTCTGTGTCTTTTGATTGTTGCATTCAGTCCATTAACATTTTGGCTGACTATTGAAAGATACGTACTTATTGCCATTGCAGGCTTTAAATTCGTGGTTACCAAAGGTTCAAGGTTAGCTTCTTTAGTGTCTTACTGCCTTACTTAGCTCACTTATTGAGCTGTTATATACACTCTCTGGTAATTCTTTTCTTCTCTCCCTTCTTATTCCTCCTCCTCCATTCTTCATATGTTGGGTGTTTTGTTCTGTGGTATTTCTAGGAGTGCTCCCATCTAGAACAGTCCCTGTAAGATGTCCTGTAGAGGTGGTTTGTGTGAAGCAAACTCCCTGAGCTTTTGTTTGTCTGGGAATTGTTTAATCCCACCATCATATTTAAATGATAGTCGTGCTGGATGCAGTATCCTTGGTTCAACGCCCTTCTGTTTCATTGCATTAAATATATCATGCCATTCTCTTCTGGCCTGTAGGGTTTCTGTTGAGAAGTCTTACATTAGCCTGATGGGTTTCCCTTTATAGGTGACCTTTTTCTCTCTAGCTGCCTTTAAAACTCTTTCCTTGTCCTTGATCTTTGCCATTTTAATTATTATGTGTCTTGGTGTTGTCCTCCTTGAATCCTTTCTGTTGTGGTTTCTGTGTATTTCCATGGTCTGTTCAATTATTTCCTCCCCCAGTTTGGGGAATTTTTCAGCAATTATTTCTTCCAAGATACTTTCCATCCCTTTTCCTCTCTCTTCTTCTTCTGGTACCCCTATAATACGGATATTGTTCCTGTTGAATTGGTCACACAGTTCTCTTAATATTGTTTCATTCCTGGAGATCCTTTTATCTCTCTCTATGTCAGCTTCTATGTATTCCTGTTCTCTGGTTTCAATTCCATCAATGGCCTTTTGCATCCTATCCATTCTGCTTATAAACCCTTCCAGAGTTTGTTTCATTTCTGTAATCTCCTTTCTGGCATCTGTGACCTCCCTCTGGACTTCGTCCCATATCTCTTGTGTATTTCTCTGCATCTCTGTCAGCATGTTTATGATTTTTATTTTGAATTCTTTGTCAGGAAGACTGGTTAGGTCTGTCTCCTTCTCTGGTGTTGTCTCTGTGATCTTTGTCTGCCTGTAGCTTTGCCTTTTCATGGTGATAGGAATAGTTTGCAGAACTGGGACGAGTGACGGCTGGAAGAACTTCCCTTCTTGTTGGTTTGTGGCCCTCCTCTCCTATGAGAACAGCGACCTCTAGTGGCTTGTGCTGGGTAGCTACTTGCAGACAGGGCTTCTGCTTCCTGCCTGGCTGCTATGGAGTTTATCTCTGCTGTTGCTGTGGGCGTGGCCTGGCTCGGTCTGCTGCTCCAAATTGGTGGAGTGGCGTTGGAGGAGGAGCAGCAGGGAGGCTATTTATCTCCATAAGGGGCCTCCCTGCTCCCTGCAGCCCAGGGGTTAGGGTGCCCAGAGATCCCCGGATTCCCTGCCTCTGGATTAAGAGTCCTGCCCTGCCCCTTTAAGACTTCAAAAAGCACCTGCCAAAACAAAACAACGACCATTAAAAAAAAAAAAATTTAAAATAAAAATAAATAAATAAATAAATAAATAAAACGCTCGTTTTTCTTTATTCCCCGGCGCCAGCTTCAGGCATCTTCTCACCGGTCTTGTTACCCTGTTTCCCTAGTATTGGGTTCCTATCCCTTTAAGACTTCCAAAAATCGCTCGCCAAAACAAAACAGAAAAAAAAAAAAAATGGCCGCTCGCTTTTCTTATATACTCCAGCGCCAGGCCTCCAGTACACTCTCACCGTTCTTGCTGCCCTATTTCCCTAGTATCCAGGGCCCCGCGCATGCACTGTGTCTGCGCTCTGGTCCGGATGGTGGGGTCTGGGTGTTCGACAGTCCTGGGCTCCGTCTCCCTCCTGCTCTGCCTATTCTTCTCCCGCCGGGAGCCGGGGGGAGGGGTGCTCGGGTCCCGCTGGGCAAGGGCTTGTATCTTACCCCCTTTACGAGGCACTGGGTTCTCACAGGTGTGGATGTGGTCCGGATGTTGTCCTGTGTCCTCTGGTCTTTATGCTAGGAAGAGTTGTCTTTGTTATATTTTCATAGATATATGTGGTTTTAAGAGGAGATTTCCGCTGCCCTACTCACGCTGCCATCTTAGCTCCACCTCTGTCCAAGAGATTTTTGCCTATGTTTTTTTCTAAGAATTTTATGGTTTCATGACTTACATTCAGGTCTTTGATCCATTTTGAATTTACTTTTGTGTATGGGGTTAGACAGTGATCTACTTTCATTCTCTGATATGTAGCTGTCCAGTTTTGCCAGCACCATCTGTTGAAGACACAGTCGTTTCGCATTGTATGTCCATGGCTCCTTTATCGAATATTAATCGTCCATATATGTTTGGGTTAATGTCTGGAGTCTCTAATCTGTTCCACTGGTCTGTGGCTCTGTTCTTGTGCCAGTACTTGTCTTGATTACTATGGCTTTGTAGTAGAGCTTGAAGTTGGTGAATGAGATCCCGATACTCTATTCTTCTTAGGATTGCTTTGGATATTCGGGGTCTTTGGTGTTTCCATATGAATTTTTGAACTATTTGTTCCAGTTCATTGAAGAATGTTGTTGGTGATTTGATAGGGATTGCAACACATCTGTGTATTGCTTTGGGCAGGATGGCCATTTTGACAATATTAATTCTTCCTAGCCAAGAGCTTGGGATAAGTTTCCCTTTGTTAGTGTCCTCTTTAATTTCTCTTAAGAGTGTCTTATAGTTTTCAGGGTATAGTTCTTTCACTTCTTTGGTTAGGTTTATTCCTAGGTATTTTATTCTTTTTGATGCAATTGTGAATGGAATTGTTTTCCTGATTTCTCTTTCTATTTATTCATTGTTAATGTATAGGAAAGCCACAGATTTCTGTGTGTTAACTTTGTATCCTGAAACTTTACTGTATTCCGATATCAGTTCTAGTAGTTGTGAAGTGGAGTCTTTAGGGTTTTTTATGTACAATATCATGTCATCTGAAAATAGTGACAGTTTAACCTCTTCTTTACCAATCTGGATTCCTTGTATTTCTTTATTTTTTCTAATTGCCATGGCTAGGACCTCCAGTAATATGTTAAATAACTGTGGGGAGAGTGGGCATACCGGTCTTGTTCCCGATCTCACAGGAAAAGCTTTCAGCTTCTCGCTGTTCAGTATGATGTTGGCTGTGGGTTTATCATATATGGACTTTATTATGTTGAGGTACTTGCCCTCTATACCCATTTTGCTGAGAGTTTTTATCATGAATGGATGTTGAATTTTGTCAAATGCTTTTTCAGCATCTATGGAGAAGATCATGCGTTTTTTGTCTTTGTTTTTTGTTGATGTGGTGGATGATGTTGATGGATTTTCTAATGTTGTACCATCCTTGCATCCCTGAGATGAATCTTCCCAGGGTGGTGCTATGTATGATCCTTGTTGGTGGTGTATGATCCTTTTGATATATTTTTGAATTTGTTTTGCTAATCTTTTTTTGAGTATTTTTGCATCTACGTTCATCAGGGTTATTGGTCTGTAATTTTCTTTTTTGGTGAGGTTTGCCTGATTTTGGTATTAGGATGATGTTGGCTCCATAGAATGAGTTTGGGAGTATTCCCTCCTCTTCTATTTTTTGGAAAATTTTAAGGAGAATGGGTATTATGTCTTCTCTAAATGTTTGATAAAATTCAGCAGTGAATCCACCTGGCCTGAGAGATTTGTTCCTGGGTAGTTTTTTGATTACCAATTTGATTTCATTGCTGAAAATTGGTCTGTTTAGATTTTGTGTTTCTTCCTTCATCAAACTTGGAAGGTTGTATTTTTCTAGGAACCTGTCCATTTCTTCTATGTTTTCCAGCTTCTTAACATACAGGTTTTCATAGTGGTCTCTAATAATTCTTTGTATTTCTGTTGCGTACGTCGTGATGTTTCCGTTCTCATTTCTCATTCTGTTGATGTGTGTTGATTCTCTTTTTCTCTTAATAAGTCTGGCTAAAGGCTTATCTATTTTGTTTATTTTCTCAAAGTACCACCTCTTGGTTTCATTGACTTTTTGTATTGTTTTATTCTTCTCAATTTTGTTTATTTCTTCTCTGATCTTTATTATGTCCCTCCTTCTGCTGACTTTAGGCCTCATTTGTTCTTCTTTTTCCAATTTTGATAACTGTGATGTTAGACTATTCATTTGGGTTTGTCCTTCCTTCTTTAAATATGCCTGGATTGCTGTATGCTTTCCTTTTAAGACTGCTTTTGCTGTGTCCCACAGAAGTTGGGGCTTTGTGTTGTTGTTGTCATTTTTTTCCATATATTGCTGGATCTCCATTTTGATTTGGTCTTTGATCCATTGATTATTTGGGAGTATATTGTTAAGCCTCCATGTGTTTGTGTGCCTTTTTGCTTTCTTGGTACAATTTATTTCTAGTTTTAAACCTTTGTAGTCTGAAAAGTTGGTTGGTATGATTTCAATCTTTTGGAATTTACTGAGGCTCTTCTTGTGGCCTAGTATGTGGTCTATTCTGGAGAATGTTCCATGTTCACTTGAGAAGAATGTGTATCCTGTTGCTTTTGGGTGTAGAGTTCTATAGATGTCTATTAGGTCCATCTGTTCTAGTGTGTTGTTCAGTGCCTCTGTGTCCTTACTTATTTTCTGTCTGGTGGATCTGTCCTTTGGAGTGAGTGGTCTGTTGAAGTCTCCTAAAATGAATGCATTGCAGTCTATTTCCTCCTTTATTTCTGTTAGTACTTGTTTCACATATGCTGGTGCTCCTGTGTTGGGTGCATATATATTTATAATGGTTATATCCTGTTGTTGGACTGAGCCCTATGTCATTATGTTGTGTCCTTCTTTATCTCTTGTTATTTTCTTTGTTTTGAAGTCTATTTTGTTCTGTTACTAGTACTGCAACTCCTGCTTTTTTCTCCCTGTGGTTTGCATGAAATATCTTTTTCCATCCCTTGACTTTTAGTCTGTGCATGTCTTTGGGTTTGAGGTGAGTCTCTTGTAAGCAGCATATAGATGGGTCTTGTTTTTTTATCTATTCAGTGACTCTATGTCTTTTGATTGGTGCATTCATTCCATTTACATTTAGGGTGATTATCGATAGGTATGTACTTATTGCCATTTCATTCTTTAGATTCGTGGTTACCTAAGGTTCCAGTTTACTTTCCTTACTGTCTAAGAGTCTAACTTAACTCACTTAGTATGCTGTTACAAACACTATCTAAAGGTTCTTTTCTATTTCTCCTCCTTTTTCTTCCTCCTTCATTATTTATATATTAAGTATTAGATTCTATACTTTTTCTCTATCCCTTGATTGGCTTTGGGGATTGATAGGAAAGGAGCGACACACAGCAGCAATTCACCAGAGAATTCCGCTTTATTAGGGAAAGGTGCTGGGTTATATAGGAAGGGGCATGAGGTGATTGTGGTGTTACTTCTGTGGGGCTGGTGGTTATTTGCTAGGTGCTGGGATTACTGGGGCAAAGGGTAATTAGCGTTCAGATGGCGCCAGCGGGAATCGACGACCCGGAAAAGAAGCAGGAATTTTGTCATCTTATGGGTGGGGGCCCTTCAGGGATAGTCAATTTAATTTTACATTTGCCTCGCAATCAGCTGCTCCACCCTCCCTACTGTGATTTTACTACCTCTGGTGGCAGCTATCCAACCCTAGGAACACTTCCATCTATAGCAGTCCCTCCAAAATAGGCTGCAGAGATGGTTTGTGGGAGGTAACATCTCTCAGCTTTTGCTTATCTGGAAATTGTTTAATCCCTCCTTCAAATTTAAATGATAATCTTACTGGATAAATTAATCTTGGTTCCAGGCCCTTCTGCTTCATGGCATTTAATACATCATGCCACTCCCTTCTGGCCTGTAAAGTTTCTGCTGAGAAGTCTGTTGTTAGTCCGATGGGCTTTCCTTTGTATGTGATCTTGTTTCTGCCTCTGGCTGCTTTTAACAGTCTGTCCTTATCCTTGATCTTTCCCATTTTAATTACTATGTGTCTTGGTGTTGTCTTCCTTGGATCCCTTGTGTTGGGGGATCTGTGGATCTCCATGGCTTGAGAGACTATGTCCTTCCCCAGATTGGGGAAGTTTTCAGCAACTCCCTCCTCAAAGACACTTTCTATTCCTTTCTCTCTTCTTCTTCTGGTATCCCTGTAATGCGAATATTGTTCCGCTTGGATTGGTCACACAGTTCTCTCAATAATCTTTCATTTTTAGAGATCCATTTTTCTCTCTGTGCCTCTGTTTCTTTGTATTCCTCTTCTCTAGTTTCTATTTCATTTATTGTCCCTTCCACCCTATCCAACCTGCTTTTAATACCCTCCATCTTGTTCTTTAAAGATTGTATCTCTGAACTGAATTCATCCCTGAGTTCTTGGATGTCTTTCTTTACCTCCATTAGCATGTTGATTATTTTTATTTTGTACTCCCTTTCAGGAAGAGTCACTAGGTCCATATCATTTAAATCTTTCTCGGGAGTTGTATTAACAATTTTACCCTGGACAAGGTTCCTTTGCCATTTCATGTTTGTATATGGCGCCCTCTAGTGCCCAGAAGCTCTATTCTGGAGCTGCTGAGTCCCTGAAGCAATGTCGGGGGTCGCAGGGGAGCGGTACTGGTGCCTGGGGGTAGGAAAGAGCTGTTCCTCGCCTCCTGGCTTCTGTGCCTGTCTCCACTGCCTGAGCCAGTGGGCCGGGCACACAGGTATAAGTTTTTGTCCCAGAGCAGCCATATATGGATCCCTGCTTTCCACAAGCAGCCAGAATCCCAGTCTCCCCAAGAACTCTGCCTGTATTAACTTTCCAACCCACTAGTCACGTGAATCTCATGAAAGCACCATGAAATGTAGGTTTGTGCTCTCAGAGCAGATCTCTGTAGCCAGGTGTTCAGCAGTCCCTAGCCTTCCACTCCCTCCCTCCTCCATTTGTCTTCCTTCCGCCTTTAAGTTGGGGTGACGGAGGGGCTTGGGTCCCATGGAGCCACAGCTCTGGTATGTTACCCCATTCACTGAGGTCTGCCCTTTTCTCCAGGTGTGTGCAATCAGATGCCATCCTCTTACCTGTTGCTCTCTCAGGATTAGTTGTGCCAATTAAATTGTCTAATTGTATACAGTTTTAGGAGGAAGCCTCTGTCTCTCCTCTCACACTGCCATCTTTAATCCCATCTCAAGTTTGAGATTCTTGAAAACCCAAGTGGAGAGGTAAAACAGGGACCTTGTGTGGAGTTCATGAAAACATCCATACCAGATGTAATGTGGAAGTCACTGGTGTATCAGTGATATCTAAAATCATCAGTCTAGATAAGATGACCCAAAGAGCAAGCATGTATAGCTCAGGTTAGTACATTTTCAAAAAGTGAGCTCCCACATAACTACTACCCATGTCTAAAAAGAATATTATCGACATCCAAAAGCACCCATCACGTCACCTCTCAATCAATTCATCCTTGAAAGATATTTTTTGTTTTTGTAGATAATTATTTGTTATTGAAGGGTAGTTGACACACAGTATCACATTAGTTTCAGGTGTACAACACAGTGATTCAACATTTATATACATGATAATTCTAGGTACCAGCTATCACCATACAAAGTTGTTGCAATATTTTGACTATATTCCTTATGCTATACTTTATATCCCGGTTCCTTATTTATTTTACAATTGGAAGTGTGTACCTTTTTTTTTCTTTTGAGATGGCATCTCTCATGTTTATTGATCAAATGGTTGTTAACAACAATAAAATTCTGTATAGGGGAGTCAATGCTCAATGCACAATCATTAATCCACCCCAAGCCTAATTTTCATCAGTCTCCAATCTTCTGAAGCATAATGAACAAGTTATTACATGGTGGACAAATTCTTACATAGTGAATAAGTTACATAGTGAACAGTACAAGGGCAGTCATCACAGAAATTTTCAGTTTTGCTCATGCATTATGAACTATAAACAGTTCAAATATGAATATTCGTTTGATTTTTATACTTGATTTATATGTGGATACCACATTTCTCTCTTTATTATAAGTGGTAGGTAGATGCAAGATAAAGGTAGAAAACATAGTTTAGTGTTGTAAGAGAGCAAATGTAGATGATCAGGTGTGTGCCTGTAGACTATGTGTTAATCCAAGCTAGACAAGGGCAATAAAACATCCACGGATGCAGAAGATTTCTCTCAGAACAGGGTGGGGGGTGAGGTTCTAAGCCTCACCTCTGTTGATCCCCAATTTCTCACCTGATAGCCCCCGTGCAACTGTGCCTGTCTTAGGTTGTTCCTCCCTTGAGGAATCTTACCCGTCTCTGGCTAACCAGTCATCTTCCGGGGCCATACAGGGAAATGTAAAGTTGGTAAGTGAGAGAGAAGCCTTATTGTTTGAAAAGGATAGCTTTTTACTTCTTTGCATATTTATGCCCTGTGGCTTCTATGCCCAGCATTTGTCTTGAGGTATCTTTACCACTTGGAAGAATTATGATGCTCGGTAAATTCGATATGAGGCACGAATTCTATTTAAGGGTTGTAATTAGGAAGGAAGAAGAAAAGCTATAGAAGTAGCAGGCAGCAAAAAAATGGGAAGATTGATTATTTCTTTGACATGTCTTCTTGTAGAGTAACTTCACCATGTATAGATTTTAAACTACCAATTAAATTGTGCACACACATTAACATAATAGGAGTACAGTTACAAAACCAAAGCAGACCTATAATTACCAGCCATCTCGAGTGAAACCAAGAAAACCAGTTAGGCACCTTAGGCATTTGTGAAAACTTATCTATGGTATGGTGGATATTGTCCAACTGAACTTGAACAGACTGAGAGAAATCAGACAAATTAAAACAACCCATTCCTGGGGACTATTCACATTCCATATGATCTTTTAACAGTAAATAGTCTGTAGTTGTAAGACTTTGGAGCGCTACAATTTGCACTTCTCCTAATTCTTGGTTGAGTTCCAACAGTATAGATCCACTCAAATTTGTTGTTTTACTGTATGCACAGGCCAGCTTAGATATCTCCTTCTTCATTCCCATGGCAAGTCCAGGAACTGGTGGGATGAGTGCATCTACAGCTGTAGCAGTGTGTGGATCTTTGTTGGGGTTTTTGATGATCATCTTCTGGTATGAGTCTTCCAGAGAGTGCTGATGTTGGAATTTATTTTTCATATCGTATCTTAGTTCATTTTCAGGGTAGCCAAATTAGGCTTTGATCCTCTGTATAAACAAAAACAGGCCCTTTGCCTACAGTTTTATATGCCCTTTGTACCCTTGTGTAGAACTCATTGGAGTTCACCACACAGGAACTGCTTTTTTTTGGTATCATTAATCTACACTTACATGATGAATATTATGTTTACTAGGCTCTCCCCTGTACCAGGAACCCCTATAAACCCTTTACAGTCACTGTCCATCAGCATAGCAAAATGTTGTAGAATCACTACTTGTCTTCTCTGTGTTGTACAGCCCTCCCCTTTCTCCCACGCACCCCCATGCATGCTAATCTTAATACCCCCCTTCTTCTCTCCCCCCCTTGTCCCTCCCTACCCACCCATCCTCCCCAGTCCCTTTCCCTTTGGTACCTGTTAGTCCATTCTTGAGTTCTTTGATTCTGCTGCTTTTTTGTTCTTTCAATTTTTCCTTTGTACTTATATTCCACAGATGAGTGAAGTCATTTGGTATTTCTCTTTCTCCTCTTGGCTTATTTCACTGAGCATAATACCCTCCAGCTCCATCCATGTTGCTGCAAATGGTTGGATTTGCCCTTTTCTTATGGCTGAGTAGTATTCCATTGTGTATGTTTACCACATCTTCTTTATCCATTCATCTATCGATGGGCATTTTGTTTGCTTCCAATTCTTGGATATTGTAAATAGTGCTGCGATAAACATAGGGGTGCATTGGTCTTCCTCAAAAATGATTACTGCATTCTTAGGGTAAATTCCTAGGAGTGCACTTCCTGGGCCAAATGGTAAGTCTGTTTTGAGCATTTTGATGAACCTCAATACCGCTTTCCACAATGGTTGAACTAACTTACATTCCCACCACCAGTGTAGGAGGGTTCCCCTTTCTCCACAGCCTCGCCAACGTTTGGGGTTGCTTGTCTTTTGGATGGCAGCCATCCTTACTGGTGTGAGGTGATACCTCATTATAGTTTCAATTTGCATTTCTCTGATAATTAGCGATATGAAGCATATTTTCATGTGTCTGTTGGCCATCTGTATTTCTTTTTTGGAGAACTATCTGTTAAGTTCCTCTGCCTATTTTTTAACTGCGTTATTTGTTTTTTGTTTGTTGAGTCGTGTGAGCTCTTTATATATTGTGGACGTCAAGCCTTTATCCGATCTGTCATTTTCAAATATATTCTCCCATACTGTAGGGTTCCTTTTTGTTCTATTGATGGTGTCTTTTGTTGTACAGAAGCTTTTCAGCTTAATGTATTCCCAGTTGTTCATTTTTGCTGCTGTTTTCCTTACCCAGGGAGATATGTTCATAAGAGGTCACTCATGTTTATGTCTAAGAGGTTTTTGCCTATGTTTTTCCCCAAGAATATAATGGTTTCATGACTTACATTCAGGTCTTTGATCCATTTTGAGTTTACTTTTGTATATGGGGTTAGACAATGGTCCAGTTTCATTCTCCTACATGTAGCTGCCCTGTTTTGCCAGCACCATCTGTTGAAGAGACTGTCATTTCGCCATTGTATGTCCATGGCTCCTTTATCAAATATTAATTGACCATATATGTCTGGGTTAATGTCTGGATTGTCTAGTCTGTTCCATTGGTCTGTGGCTCTGTTCTTGTGCCAGTACCAAATTGTCTTGATTACTGGGGCTTTATAGTAGAGCTTGAAGTTGGGGAGTGAGATCCCCCCTACTTTATTCTTCTTTCTCAGGATTGCTTTGGCTATTCGGGGTCTTTGGTGTTTCCATATGAATTTTTGAATTATTTGTTCCAGTTCATTGAAGAATGTTGCTGGTAGTTTCATAGGGATTGCATCAAATCTGTATATTGCTTTGGGCAGGATGGCCATTTTGATTATATTAATTCTTCCTAGCCACGAACATGGGATGCATTTCCATCTGTTAGTGTCCCCTTTAATTTCTCTTAGGAGTGACTTGTAGTTTTCAGAGTATAAGTCATTCACTTCTTTGGTTAGGTTTATTCCTAGGTATTTTATTATTTTTGATGCATTTGTGAATGGAGTTGTTTTCCTGATTTCTCTTTCTGTTGGTTCATTGTTAATGTATAGGAAAGCCACAGATTTCTGTGTGTTGATTTTGTATCCTGCAACTTTGCTGTATTCCGATATCAATTCTAGTAGTTTTGGGGTGGAGTCTTTAGGGTATTTTATGTACAGTATCATTTCATCTGCAAATAGTGACAGTTTAACTTCTTCTTTACCAATCTGGATTCCTTGTATTTCTTTGTTTTGTCTGATTGCCGTGGCTAGGACCTCCAGTACTATGTTAAATAACAGTGGAGAGAGTGGGCATCCCTGTCTAGTTCCCGATCTCAGAGAAAAAGCTTTCAGCTTCTTGCTGTTCAAAATAATGTTGGCTGTGGGTTTATCATAGATGGCCTTTATTATGTTGAGGTACTTGCCCTCTATTCCCATTTTGCTGAGAGTTTTTATCATGAATGGATGTTCAGCTTTGTCAAATGCTTTTTCAGCATCTATGGAGATGATCATGTGGTTTTTGTCTTTCTTTTTGTTGATGTGGTGGATGATGTGGATGGACTTTTGAATGTGGTACCATCCTTGCATCCCTGGGATGAATCCCACTTGGTCATGGTGTATGATACTTTTGATGTATTTTTGAATTCGGTTTGCTAATATTTTGTTGAGTATTTTTGCATTTATGTTCATCAGGGATATTGGTCTGTAGTTTTCTTTTTTGGTGCGCTCTTTGCATGTTTTTGGTATTAGGGTGATGTTAACTTCATAGAATGAGTTTGGGAGTAACCCCTCTTCTTCTATTTTATGAAAAACTTTAAGGAGAATTGGTATTATGTCTTCCCTGTATGTCTGATAAAATTCCGAGGTGAATCCATCTGGCCTGGGAGTTTTGTTTTTATTAGATTTTTTATTACTGCTTCAATTTCGTTGCTGGTAATTGGTCTGTTTAGATTTTCTGTTTCTTTCTGTTTCAGTCTTGGAAGGTCATATTTTTCTAGGAAGTTGTCCATTTCTCCTAGGTTTCCAAGCTTGTTTGCATATAGGTTTTCATAGTATTCTCTAATAATTATTTGTATTTCTGTGGGATCCGTCGTGATTTTTCCTTTTTCGTTTCTGATTCTGTTGATGTGTATTGGCTCTCTTTTCTTCTTAATAAGTCTGGCTAGAGGCTTATCTATTTTGTTTATTTTCTCGAAAAACCCGGTCTTGGTTTCATTGATTTTTGCTATTGTTTTATTCTCAATTTTATTTATTTCTTCTCTGATCTTTATTATGTCCCTCCTTCGGCTGACCTTAGGCCTCATTTGTTCTTCTTTTTCCAATTTCGATAATTGTGACATTAGACCATTTGGGATTTTTCTTCCTTTTTTAAGTATGCCTGCATTGCTATATCCTTTCCTCTTAAGACTGCTTTTGCTGTGTCCCACAGTAGTTGGGACTTAGTGTTGTTGTTGTCATTTTTTTCCATATATTGCTGGATCTCCATTTTGATTAGGTCATTGATCCATTGATTATTTAGGAGCGTGTTGTTAAGCTTCCATGTGTTTGTGAGACTTTTTGCTTTCTTTGAACAGTTTATTTCTAGTTTAATGCCTTTGTGGTCTGAAAAGTTGGTTGGTAGGATGTCAATCTTTTGGAATTTACTGAGGCTCTTTTTGTGTCCTAGTATGTGGTCTATTCTGGATGATGTTCCACGTGCACTTGAGAAGAATGTGTATCCTGTTGCTTTTGGATGTAGAGTTCTGTAGATGTCTATTAGGTCCATCTGTTCTAGTGTGTTGTTCAGTGCCTCTGTGTCCTTACTTATTTTCTGTCTCGTGGATCTGTCCTTTGGAGTGAGTGGTCTGTTGAAGTCTCCTAGAATGAATGCATTGCATTCTATTTCCTCCTTTATTTCTATTAGTATTTGTTTTAGGTACGTTGGTGCTCCTGTATTGGGTGCATATATATTTATAATGGTTATATCCTCTTGTTGGACTGAGCCCTTTTTCATTATGTAATGTCCTTCTTTGTCTTTTGTTATTTTCTTTATTTTGAAGTCTGTTTTGTCTCATACCAGAATTGCAACACCTGCTTTCTTCTCTCTGTTGTTTGCATGAAATATCTTTTTCCATCCCTCGACTTTAAGTCTGTGCATGTCTTTGGGTTTGAGGTGAGTCTCTTGTAAGCAGCATATGGATGGATCTCTTTTTTTTATCCATTCTATTACTCTGTGTCTTTTGATTGGTGCATTCAGTCCATTTACATTTAGGGTGATTTTTGAAAGGTATGAACTTATTGCCTTTGCATTCTTTAAGTTTGTGCTTACCAAAGGTTCAGGGTTAGCTTCTTTTCTATCTTACTGTCTAACTTAATTTGCTTGTTGAGCTATTATAAACGCGGTCTGATGATTCTTTATTTCTCTCCCTTCTTATTCCTCCTCCTCCCTTCTTCATGTGTTGGGTATTTTGTTCTGTGCTCTTTTTAGGAGTGCTCCCATCTAGAGAAGTCCCTGTAGGATGCCCTGTAGAGGTGGTTTGTGGGAGGCAAATTCCCTCAACTTTTGCTTGTCTGGGAATTGTTTAATCCCTTCTTCATATTTAAATGATATTCGTGCTGGATACAGTAGTCTTGGTTCGAGGCCCTTCTGTTTCATTGCATTAAGTATATCATGCCATTCTCTTCTGGCCTGTAGGGTTTCTGTTGAGAAGTCTGATGATAGCCTGATGGGTTTTCCTTTGTAGGTAACCTTTTTTTCTCTCTGGCTGTCTGTAATACTTTGTCCTTTTCTTTGATCTTTGCCATTTTAATTATTATGTGTCTTGGTGTTGCCCTCCTTGAATCCCTTGTCATGGGAGTTCTGTGTACCTCTGTGGTCTGAGAGGCCATTTCTTCCCCTAGTTTGGGGAAATTTTCAGCAATTATTTCTTCAAAGACATTTTCTATCCCCTTTTCTCTCTCTACTTCTTCTGGGATACCTATGATTCTTATATTATTCCTTTTCGATTGATCACTCAGCTCTCTTAAAATTCTTTCATTCCTGGAGATCCTTTTATCTCTCTCTGCATCAGCTTCTCTGTGTTCCTGTTCTCTGTTTTCTAGTCCATTAATGGTCTCTTGCATCTCGTCCATTCAGTTTTGAAGTCCTTCCAGAGCTTGTTTTATTTCTGAATTCTCCTTCCTTAGTTCTTGCATATTTCTCTGCAAGTCCATCAGCATGGTTATGACTTTTGTTTTGAATTCTTTTTCAGGAAGACTGGCTAAATCTATCTCCCCAGATTCCTTCTCAGGGGAAGGTGTAGCAGATGTCGAAGCTGTCTGGGTTAGTCTTGTCTGGATCATATTTTTTTGCCTTTTCATGTTGACAGGTGCTATTGACTCTCAGCTGGGAGGGCCAAAATTTTCACTTGCTACTGGCCTTTCTTTACTGGGACAACTGCGACCCCTAGTGGCTTGTGTTGGGTAATTGCGTGTAGAGTGGGTCTTTGTGTCTTGCCTGGCCGGAAGGGAGAAATTTCCCTTTCTGTGGGCGGAATTTGTCTCAGGCTGCTTCTCTGCTTTCGCAGCGCCCGTGGGGTAATGGAGGGGGGGCTGCTTGACTGTTTGCCTCCGTGAGGGGTCTCAGAGCTGTTGCCCAGGGAGTTAGTGCACCCGGTTTTCCCTGTAATTTCCAGCTGCTGTACTGTGACCTGTGTTGTTTCTGTCCAGCTTTTACGTCCCTGTCCCTTTAAGACTTTCAAAAAGCACTCGGTTTTCTTTGTCACAAGGGCATCAGCTTCGGAACCCGCTCAGAGGTCTTGGTGCCCTGTTTCCCTAGTTTCCAGCCCTCCATGCATGTACTGTGTGTGCACTCTGGTGCGGGTGGCTGGGGCTGGGTGTTTAGCAGTCCTGGGCTCCCTCTCCCTCCTGCCGGGAGCTGTGGGGGAGGTGTGCTCGGTCCCACCCAGCCGGGGGTTGTATCTTACCCCTTTCACCAGGTGCTGGGCTCTCGTACGTGTGGATGTAGTCTGGCTGTTGTCCTGTGTCTTCTGGTCTCTCTTTTAGGATTGGTTGTATTTGTTGTATATTCAAAAATATATATGTTTTTGGGAGGAGATTTCCACTGTCCTACTCACGCCACCATGTTGGCTCCACCTCAAAAGATATTTTCACTGGGTATAGTTTTTAGTTT
The DNA here is from genome assembly GCF_030020395.1 of Manis pentadactyla. Lineage (NCBI taxonomy): Eukaryota > Metazoa > Chordata > Mammalia > Pholidota > Manidae > Manis > Manis pentadactyla. The sequence goes on from NC_080020.1 coordinate 38,823,878, forward strand.
GGCAGTTATTTTCCTTCAGCACAGTAGTGATAGCAATCCAAGTTCTCTGAATTGCATCTTTCCTGTTGAGAAGGCAACTGTCATTTTGTTGCTCTTGTGATCATGATACTTATTTTTCACCCTTAGGGATGTTGTAAAATGTTTATCTTCCTGTTTTCTTCAGAAGTGTCCTATGTGGTAACCAGGTGTGGAATTCTACTTGTTTGATCTTTTTTGCATTCATGAGGCTTTGTACATATATACCTTGATGTATAGTTTTGGAGAATTCTGAGCCATTATCTCTTCAAATATTGTTTTTATCACATTATTTTATTTTATCCATCTGTATGCCCAAACCTGATTGTGTCATCTCTCTTCATACTGTTATCTTCCATTTTTCCACCTTTTATTTACTCTATTCTACTTTTGGGGTGTTTTTTTTTAACATGCCTTCTCTTTGAGTTCATTAATTTTTTCTTCAGCAGTGTCCAATCTGTTCATGTTCCCATCTCTTAAATAGATACTTTAAAATCAGAATCTGAGGACTCTAATATCTGGAGTTTCAATGTGCCTATTTAATTGTTTGTTGTTTCTGCTTAGTTTGAGGGGACTTTTAGGTTTTGTTTTATTGGTCTCATTCCAATGTGTACATGGATATTATTTATTTTGTATTTAGGCAGAATATTTATAGATTTTTTTAAGGAATATCATGACCTTAAATAATAGTATGTGTTTCTGACATAATTATCTTCTCTTATTCATTCATTATTTTCATTTGTTCTTGCCAGCAGGTAGAACCAGGTCACCTCAATCATGTTTTGGAGATTAAATCTTAGTTAAGCTGAACCAAAGCTGAGCCAACATCCCCATGAACACAGTTTTCTCTCTTACTCTCACCACAAATTTATAGTCATTTGAGATATAGGTCTACAGTAAAGAAGGATTACTTGGGCTTCTATTGACAAATACTCTATTCTTAAACACAAATGGCCTCAAAAGTTGCTCAGCCTGTCAGTAATTGCTATGTAGATGATAATGCCACAGAGAAAGAGCAATTTTCAAATATTGGCACACTTCTTAGAAATTCATCCTCCCCAATCACCTGTCTTCCATTACAAAGGGTCTTTCAAATGCTGTACTTTTAAGGCTTGCCATATTTTTCTTTTAAATGAAAGTATAAGGCATAAAATGAAATTTGATAATTCAGTAAGACATGTAAATAAAAATGTCTTGTTCATGATAGTATGTACATTTAAAATTCATTTGACCATGGTATACATCCAATAAAATAAACTAAATACAGTAAAACTTTCATCTTTAAGCTAATGTATTAATTCTCCATATCAGCATCCTTCTTTATTTATACTTTGTAGATGCAAGTAAACCTTGTCTGTGTGATAGTTTGCTGGCTAACTCATAGTATTATTTTAAAATAAAGAAGTTATGCTAAGCTGATTATAAATAAGTTATCTAATATTTTTCACTTTAAAACAAAATTCTTTCAATTCATTTGAACTTGAAAATATATAATACTTCTTGCATTTGAACTGCCTTAATGGACACTGTGTCCATAGATGTGGAAGTGCCATACATTTAATCAGAATATTTTTTAAAGCCCCATCTACTCTCCCACACACTTTTTGAACTGAGGACACTTGGAGTAACAGAAAGTCCAAAGACACTGAGATCAGATTTGCATTTGAACTTCAGTTCTGACATTTAGTAATTCTATGAGTTTGATTAAATAATCCATTCTCTCTATGGCTGAAGTTATTCATCTCTCAAAATGAGGATGGTATATCAACTTCCCACCAAATTAATAGTACACATTTATTATATTATTAAAAAATATGAACGTTTATTTTTCTTAAACCAAAAAAGGCTACATTCTTTGGAGACCATTAGCCAGATACTTACTTTGAGAAAACAATGTATCACCAAATTTTTATTTTTTTAATAATGTATAATATAAATGTATCTTTCACACAAATAATATGAACTTGTCTATATTTACTCCCTATGATTACACCTCACTTTTAATCCCAAATCGATGGAACATATCTTACAACTTTTACCAGATGAAAAGGGAAGTTGGCCTGGAGACTGTTTCAGTGGAGCTGTTAACAGGGGTGAAGGCTGAGCATACTCAGAAACTGGACTCGGGGCTATGTTCAGGCTAGAATGAATAGGGAGGGGCATTTGAAGCCTTTACACTGTGGAACCTGCATTTCTGTACCCACTAAGGAGTAGGAATGCCTCACAGAGGACACAGATAAGGAAGGAAGACATACCTCCTATGAGTTAGAACCAAACAAAAACAAAATATAAAATAAAATGGCCTATAGTGGTTTCATGGACTCAAGGAGCATGCTAAGACTAATTCTAAAAACCCTTTGTTACTCCTTCTAAACCCCTCATAATATGTATCACCTCTCTATGAATTCCTTGCCATTTTTTAGCACTTTGAGGGTAGACCTAGACCTGCACGGAAAAATTGGGGATTAGAAGGAAAACTAAATAAGCTTACTCACCTCAAACATCACAAAGCCAAACACCTATCAAGGAATTTGCCATCTGATATTTGAGACTTCATCCCAATAAGAACAGAAGCTCTTTCAGGTACAAAACCATTCCTGAATGCATTTGGGTGTCCATTAAGAATGCATTCTTCTACAAAAAGCAGAAAATTTGGCTAACGGTGGTTCAAACAAATAGTTTATTTTTCTCACTTAGAAGCAAGTAAGTATGTGAGAATTCTAGGGCCGATGCAGCTGCTCAAAGAGGTAAGCAGGCACCAGACTCATTTTCTGTGCCCTGCCATTCTTAGCATAGATTTTGGGATTTTTGCTTGCTGCCTCATGACCACAAAATTGTGTCCATGCAGACAGCATGTCTCCAGATAAAAAAGAAAGGAGACAAATTGTGAAAGGATTTCTCCTATCAAATCTTTTTTATTTAGGAAGGGAACTGTTTTCCCAGCAATTTTAGTTTGAATCTTATTGACTAGACAGCTTGTTAAATGGCTTCCTCTAACTCCTAAACAAGATGGAAAAATAGGGTTCTTTTTTTCTAATCTTGGTTGTAGAAGAATACAGTGAGAAGAAAGTGAGAATGTGTTTTGAGGGTGACAACTGTAGTGTCTACTTCAATGTGAAAATCTAATGAGAATGTTTGACTATATATTGTCCACTATACATTATTTTCTATTTTACCCTGACATAAAATGAGAGAGCATGAATTTCAACATTAATAAATACCATTCATAAACCTGATAACTGTTGCTCAATATGTATCATGATTTCAGATATCCTTCTGTGGAATGGGAATACTGATATTTCTGTGTTGTGTTTAAACATTGTCATGTGCCTTATGGAATAATTTGCCTTAGGTTGAATGTAAATAAGCTGAGTGATGGGTAGGTTGAAATCCACTAGAATATAGTTATCCGCTGGCTTTCTAGTATGCTTACTTTAAATAGCTTGAAATTATTTTCCATAGGTGTGCTATATCAGATGAATATTCACATCAATTAAAATGGTGGTACAATAAAATAATATTCTGAGTACAATGAAATTAATTGCCTATTTATAATGATATCTATTTACACTTTTACTGAAATATTTTTAAAAATAAACAAGAACATTCAGGCATAGGTTAAACATATAAACCTTCATATTTTTGTCCCTGTCTGTTTCATATCATTAGGTTATCACAAGCCATAAGATGATATAGTACATCACAGGTAGTGTAAATCATTGTAGTAGGCAGTATATTAGGATGCTGGAAAATGAAGAATCTGTTCATTCTCTTATGTTAGCTACCTGCTATCATGTTTAAAGTTAATAACCCAAGACTGAAGAGTGAAGGGAAATGCAGATTTAGAAAGTAAATTGTATTACCTTTTGAATAAAAGTGTCCATTAAAGAAAATATTTCAGTTCATGCAATGTTCTGAGTTAGTATCTACAGCTCTTATAAGTAAGGAAATTTTATAATGTCAAATAAATTTTTGTGTGTTTAATTTTTGTTTATTATTATCTATTGAGGAGACCCATTGTCTGATTCCCACATGTCCCTCAAATGTTATTTGAGAAGCAAGGTTTTTAGTGCAGGGAAGAGGCCTAGAAAGAAAGTGGTATCTGTTTTAATAGAAATAAAAGAATACAAAATAATAAGTAGCAGAATATGTAAAATCCAAATATGGAAATATATCCAGGCCACATAGTATATGTGTGATATGACACTGATAATTAAGAACCAATTATCTCTAAAACAGTGTACGGGTCTCAAGTCATTCTGATGGTCAGTAATCTGAAAGTTAACTTTTTGCATCTAAATTGTAGCTGGATCCAGAAAGAATGGAGTTAAATTCTTTTCCTTTTATTTTGCTGTTTCACAAATTGGTAGGTTATAGTCAAGCTGAAAACCCATTAAAGAATATACATAGCAGTATGGAGATTTCTACACAATGACTTTGAGTAGATGTTGTTATTAATACTTTGTTCTTCAACTCTTTCCTGCATTAAAAAAAATCTGTATTGGATATAGCAACAAAAGATGCATGACTGTGTAAAGTTTATTTTCACATTCACAGTTTGTCTAAACATACTGTTACCAGACTACTTTTTAATATGTCATGATTTTTGCTTTTTTGTCATAAATGATACTTCAGTACATTATAATTTATATAATTTATTCATTTTTACTTTAATATTTTATCTCAAAAAGAAGTCAAGAATACCGTTTAGCTACTAGTTATTAGGATGTAATATCTGTTATACATTCATTTCAGGATCTTTTAGGTGATGCATTAATACAATAAAGAACAGATGAATGAGCATATGGTATATTAAGTCATGTTTATAATAATTAGATCCAAATCATATTTAAGTAAAGGGTCAGTGGCACATATATTGGAAACTCTGATTTAACACATTTTAGAGGTAATAGGTTAGGGGCATTACTACCAATATGAACAGAAAAGCCACATGCTATGAAATCTAATTCTTAAAATGTTAAAACACAGCACTGCCTAAGAAGGTAGCACATTTCAAAAATATGTTTAATGCTTCTATGAAATCTTAACCAGATGGCCAAAACTGCTACAAATCTATGCCAGATATAAAAGTATTTCTTAATCTATGACACATGGATAACATTAAAAATGTGTGGGTAACAGTTAATACAGATTTTATGAAAATATTTATATGTTAACAGCAAAACCATTTACACATATTTTTTAAACTTCCTGTATAATAGGGAGTTTGGAAGGGTCATGTGTACCAACTTCCTGATCTAATAAATCAATGAAAATGTATTTAAGTTTTTACATCATAGACTATCTTAGGATAAGTCCTTTAGAAACCATTTCACCAGAGAGAGGAAAAGATGGTGGCATGAGTAGTGTGGCAGTAAGCTCCTCCCAAAACCATATATATTTTGAAAATACATCTAACACAACTATTCCTAAAAGGCTGATCAGAAGATATAGTACACCAGCCAGGCTACATCTGCAAGAACCCAACATCTCACAGAAAAGGGTAAGATACAAAGCCATGACCCAGAGGGAACTGAGCACTCCTCCCACCCCAGCTCACTGGTGGGAGGAAAAGAGAATCAGAGCAGGGAGGGAGTGGAAGCACAGGAATGCTAATTAAACAGCCCTAGTAACTTGCCTCTGGAGCACAGACACACATTGCATGGTGCTCTGGATATTAGAGGAGCAGAAAAGCAAAATCTAAGACTATAAGACTGCAAACAGGTTCCTGCAACCGGCTGCCCAAGGACAAAAGAAAAGAAGGTGCTTTAAAAGTCTTAAAGGGACAAGGGTTTAACAGGCAGACAAAATCACCCTAGCACATTCAGCCCAGCAGGCTGTGAGCTTTAAGGAACTTCAGGCACCCTAACCCCATGGGTGCAACGCAGCTCCAAGACCCCTCACAGCAATAAGCAGCCTGCTGTTCCTTCCTCCCCACCAGTAACTGCAAGAAAAATGACTGTCTCTGCCATTGCTGCAGACCAGCCATAGAGCAGCCCTGCCTACAGCAACCACACAGCTTAACATAAAGGATTCTCCCTGCATGTGGCTAACCAGTCCAATCCTGGAGGCTGCTCTCTGTGCCGTGGACATGGGCGCAGAGACCGGAAGGGATGAAGGGGCTTTGTTCTCACTGCAGGACATATGCCTCTTGCCTGCAAACCCCGCCAGTGCTCAAGGCCATCCAGAGGGCAGCCCCACCCACAGCAACCCAGGGGATTAACACTGAGGCTTCTCTCTGTGCACAGTTGATTGGTACAGACTTCAGAGAGAGTCACAGAGACCGGGAGACAAGAAGGGGCCTTGTTCTCATGACAGAACATGTGCTGTTCACCTGCAACCCCCGCTAGTGCCATAGGCCATCCCAAGGGCTGCCCCACCCCAGGGAAGCTCAGGGAATTAACCCAGAGGCTGCTCACTGTGTATGGTTGAATGGCACAGACAGCGGAGACAGGTGCGGAGGCCCGGAGTCAGGAACTGGCCTTGTTCTTGCAGCAGACATACGTGCTACTGGCCTGCAAAACCTGCTAGTGTCCTAGGCCAGGGCAGCTCAGGGGATTAACCCAGAGGCTGCTCCCTGTGTGTGGTTGACCAGCACAGGCAGCAGAGATGGGAAAGGTGACTGGCAAGCAGGAAGAGACTTTGTTCTCCCAACTGACACACATGCCACTCACTGGTGACCACTCCCATCACCATGAAAAGGCAGAAGAGCCTTGTTCAGTCCAAAATCCCTCAAACACCAGAGAGTGGGCTTCATGAGACTGAAATCATCAATCTTCCAGAAAAGAATGCAAAATAAAAGTTATAAGCATGCTGATGGAGCTACAGAGAATTATTCAAGAGCTAAGGGATGAATTCAGGAGGGAGATAACAGAAATGAAACAAACAATGGAAGGATTAAAGAGCAGACTAGATTGACAGTGCCTGCCGTTGAAGTCGAACAGTCTGAAGGGGAGGCGTGGAGCTGAATATATGTACAACTCACTCTGAGAGGACTCCCCATGTTGGGCACCAGATGTAGTGTGCCGCACGTTTTCTTTGGGTGAAATGAGAGAACAAAAAACACAGACAACACAGACAGACAGACAATGGCTGCAGCCCCAATGTGGCACAGCACCTTTATTTTTATACTGCCTTTCTCAGACCTCAGTCAAGTGCTATACTCATCTTTCCCATCTCAGGGGTGGGCAGGCCAGAGCACCTTGTCAATTTTCTTAGAAGCTTCCTGGTAAGCAGGGGCGTTGTTTTCACACATCCTCAAGGTCTCCCTATTTTCAGAGTGAGGAGTCTTGGCTCATCTTCGAAGACAAGATATGTTTTTGTGGGCAGATAACTTCCAAGGACTGCACTGGTTGCTCTCAAGCTGGTGCTTTCCCATGCTGCATTCAGACATGGGGGAAGGTGCTTTCCCATTCTGCCTACAAACATGTGAGAAGACAAAGGCCATCCCCTACACTAGATGATGTGGAAGAGACTGTTAATGGAATAGAAATCAGAGAACAGGAATACAGAGAAGCTGAGGCAGAGAGAAATAAAATATTTTCTAGGAAAGAAAGAATATTATAGGGGTATCAGAAGAAGAAGAGAGAGAAAAGGGGATAGAAAATATCCTTGAAGAAATAATTGCTGAAAACTTCCCCAATCTGGGGAAGGAAATAGTCTTTCAAGCCACAGAAGTCCACAGATCTCCCAATGTAAGAGACCCAGTAAAGACAACACCAAGACATGTAATAATTAAAATGGCAAAGATCAAAGACAAGGACCGAGTATTTAAAGCAGTCAGAGAGAGAAAAAAGATCACCTACAAAGGAAAACCTATCAGGCTATCATCAGACTTCTCAGTAGAAAATTTACAGGCCAGAAGGGAATGGCATGATGTATTCAATGTGATGAAATAGAAGGGCTTAGAACCAAGAATACTGTTGCCAACAAGAAAACCATTTAAATTTGAAGGAGGGATTAAGCAATTCTCAGGTAAGCAAAAGTTGAGGGAATTACCTCCCACAAATAATTTCTACATGGAAGTATGCCTAAGGCTAAATAGCTGTCACCAGAGAAAATAAAACCACTGCAAAGGAAGTAGACCAACTAAATACTAACTAAATGCAAAACAAAATAAGCTATCCATAATTTCAGTCAAGGGAAACAAAGGGTACACAATAAAACACCTAACGTATAAAGAGTTTAGGAGGAAGAAAAAGAAGAGAGAGAAATAAAGAATCATCAGATTGTGTTTATAATAATGAAATAAGTGAATTAAGTTAAATGGTTAGATAGTAAAGAAGCTGCCTTGAATTATTTATTTATTTATTTATTTATTTATTTATTTATTTATTTATTTATTTATTTATTCTTATGTTTACTAGGCTCTCCCCTACCCCAAGTCCCCCCCACAATACCCATTACAGTCACTGTCCATCAGCACAGTAAGATGCTGTAGAAACACTACTTGTCTTCTCTGTGTTGCAAAGCCCTCCCCTTTCTCCCATCCCCCACATTATACATTCTAATCATAATACCCCCTTTCTTCTTCCCCGCCCTTATCCCTCCCTACCCTCCCATTCTCCCCAGTCTCTTTCTCTTTGGTAACTGTTAATCCATTCTTGGGTTCTGTGATTCTGCTACAGTACTGTTCCTTCAGTTTTTCTTTTGTTCTTATACTCCACGGATGAATGAAATCATTTGGTATTTGTTTTTCTCCACTTGGCTTATTTCACTGAGCATAATACTCTCTAGCTCCATCCATGTTGTTGCAAATTGTAGGATTTGTTTTCTTCTTATGGCTGAATAATATTTCATTGTGTATATGTACCACATCTTCTTTATCCATTCATCTCCTGTTGGACATTTAGGTTGCTTCCATTTCTTGGCTATTGGAAATAGTGCTGCAATAAACATAGGGGTGCATCTGTCTTTTTCAAACTGGGGTGCTGCATTCTTAGGGTAAATTCCTAGAAGTGGAAATCCTGGGTCAAACGGTAAGTCTATTTTGAGATTATGAGGAACCTCCATACTGCTTTCCACAATGGTTGAACTAATTTACATTCCCACCAGCAGTGTAGGAGGGTTTCCCCTTTCTCTGCAACCTCGCCAACATTTGTTGTTGTTTGTCTTTTGGATGGTGGCCATCCTTACTGGTGTGAGGTGATATCTCATTGTGGTTTTAATTTGCATTTCTCTGATAACTAGCGATGTGGATCATCTTTTTGTGTGTCTGTTGGCCATCTGAATTTCTTCTTTGGAGAACTGTCTGTTCAGCTCCTCTGCATATTTTTTAATTGGATTATTTTCTTTTCATTGTTGAGGAGCGTGAGCTCTTTATATAATTTGGATGTTAAACCTTTATCAGATCTGTCATTTACGAAAATATTCTCCCATACCTTAGGGTTCCTTTTTGTTCTATTGATGGTGTCTTTTGCTGTACAGAAGCTTTTCAGCTTAATATAGTCCCACTTGTTCATTTTTGCTGTTGTTTTCCTTGCCCAGGGAGATATATTCATGAAGAAGTCACTAATGTTTACATCCAAGAGATTTTTGCCTATGTTTTTTTCTAAGAGTTTTATGGTTTCATGACTTAACATTCAGGTCTTTGATCAACTTTGAATTTACTTTTGTGTATGGGGTTAGAAAGTGATCCATTTCATTCTCTTACATGTAGCTGTCCAGTTTTGCCAGCACCATCTGTTGAAGAGACTGTCATTTCCCCATTGTATGTCCATGGCTCCTTTATCAAATATTAATTGACCATATATGTTTGGGTTAATGTCTGGAGTCTCTAATCTGTTCCACTGGTCTGTGGCTCTGTTCTTGTGCCAGTACCAAATTGTCTTGATTACTATGGCTTTGTAGTAGATCTTGAAGTTGCGGAGTGAGATCCCCCCCACTTTATTCTTCTTTCTCAGGATTGCTTTGGCTATTCGGGGTCTTTGGTGTTTCCATATGAATTTTTGAACTATTTGTTCCAGTTCGTTGAAGAATGTTGTTGGTAATTTGATAGGGATTGCATCAAATCTGTATATTGCTTTGGGCAGGATGGCCATTTTGACGATATTAATTCTTCCTAGCCAAGAGCATGGGATGAGTTTCCATTTGTTAGTGTCCTCTTTAACTTCTGTTAAGAGTGTCATATAGATTTCAGTGTATAGGTCTTTCACTTCTTTGGTTAGGTTTATTCCTAGGTATTTTATTCTTTTTGATGCAATTGTGAATAGAATTGTTTTCCTGCTTTTTTGCTTTCTTTGTACAGTTTATTTCTAGTTTTATGCCTTTGTGTTCTGAAAAGTTGTTCGGTAGGATTTCATTCTTTTGGAATTTACTGAGGCTCTTCTTGTGGCCTAGTATGTGGTCTATTCTGGAGAATGTTCCATGTGCACTTGAGAAGAATGTGTATCGAGTTGCTTTTGGATGTAGAGTTCTGTAGATGTCTATTAGGTCCATCTGCTCTACTGTGTTGTTCAGTGCTTCCGTGTCCTTACTGATTTTTCTGCCTGGTGCATCTATCCTTTGTGGTGAGTCGTGTGTTGAAGTCTCCTAGAATGAATGCATTGCAGTGTATTTCCCCCTTTAGTTCTGTTAGTATTTGTTTCACATATGCTGGTGCTCCTGTGTTGGGTGCATATATATTTATAATGGTTATATCCTCTTGTTGGACTGAGCCCTTTATCATTATGTAATGTCCTTCTTTATCTCTTGTTACTTTCTTGGTTTTGAAGTCCATTTTGTCTGATACTAGTACTGCAACTCCTCTTTTTTCTCCCTGTTGTTTGCATGAAATATCTTTTTCCATCCCTTGACTTTTAGTCTGTGCATGTCTTTGGGTTTGAGGTGAGTCTCTTGTAAGCAGCATATAGATGGGTCTTGTTTTTTTATCCATTCAGTGACTCTATGTCTTTTGTTTGGGCCATTCAGTCCATTTACATTTAGGGTGATTATCGATAGGTATGTACTTATTGCCATTTCAGGCTTTAGATTCATGATTACCAAAGGTTCCAGGTTACTATCCTTACTGTCTAAGACTCTAACTTAACTCACTTAGTATGCTGTTACAAACACAATCTAAAGGTTCTTTTCTATTTCTCATCCTTTTTCTTCCTCCTTCATTCTTTATATATTAGGTATCAGATTCTATACTTTTTCTCTATCCCTTCATTGGCTTTGGGGATAATCAACTTAATTTTGCATTTGCTTCACAATCAGCTGCTCCACCCTGCCTACCATGATTTTGCTACCTCTGGTGATAGCTATCCAACCCTAGGAACACTTCCACAAATAGCAGTCCCTCCAAAATAGGCTGCAGAGATGGTTTGTGGGAGGTAAACTCTCTCAGCTTTTGCTTATCTGGAAACTGTTTAATCCCTCCTTCAAATTTAAATTATAATCTCACCAGATAAAGTAATCATGGTTCCAGGCCATTCTGCCTCATGGTATTAAATACATCATGCCACTCCCTTCTGGCCTGTAATGTTTCTGATGAGGGGTCTGATCTTAGTCTGATGGGCTTTCCTTTGTATGTGATCTTATTTCTGCCTCTGGCTGCTTTTAACAGTCTGTTCTTATTCTTGATATTTCCTATTTTAATTACTATGTGTCTTAGTGTTGTCTTCCTTGGGTCCCTTGTGTAGAGGGATCTGTGGATCTCCATGGCCTGAAAGACTATGTCCTTCCCCAGATTGGGGAAGTTTTCAGCAACTACCTCCTCAAAGACACTTTCTATCCCTTTTTCTCTCTCTTCTTCTGCTGGTATCCCTATAATTTGAATATTGTTCCTCTTGGATTGGTCACACAGTTCTCTCAATATTCTTTCATTTTCAGAGATCCTATTTTCTCTCTGTGCCTCAACTTCTTTGTATTCCTCTTCTCTTATTTCTATTTCATTTATTGTCTCCTCCACTGTATCCAACCTGCTTTTAATACCCTCCATTGTGCTCTTTAACGATTGGATCTCTGACCTGAATTCATTCCTGAGTTCTTGGATGTCTTTCCTTACCTCCATTAGGATATTGATTATTTTTATTTTGAACTCTCTTTCAGGAAGCGTCACTAGGTCCATATCATTTAAATCTTTCTCGGGCATTGTATTAACAATTTTACTCTGGACTAGGTTCCTTTGGCGTTTCATATTTGTATATGGCGCCCTCTAGTGTCCATAGGCTATATTCTGGAGCTACTGAGTCCCTGAAGCAATGTGAGGGGTCGCAGGGGAGCGGTACTGGGGTTAGGAAAGAGCTGTTACCCACCTCCTGGCTCCTGTGCCTGTCTCCACTGCCTGAGCCAGTGGGCTGGGCGCACAGGTATAATTTTTTGTCCCGTAGCAGCCAGATGTGGACCCCTGCTTTCCACAAGCAGCTGGAATCCCAGTCTCCCCAGGAACTCTGCTTGTATTAACTTTCCAACCCGGTAGTCATGCGAGTCTCATGAAAGCACCATGAAATGTAGTTTTGTGCTCCTAGCACAGATCTCCGGAGCTAGGTATTGAGCAGTCCCAAGCCTTCCACTCCCTCCCTCCTCCATTTGTCTTCCTCCCGCCAGTGAGCTGGGGTGGGGGAGGGGTTCATGTCCCACGGACCCACAGCTCTGATAGTTACCCCATTCACTGAGGTCTGCTCTTTCCTCCAGGTGTGTGCAGTCTGACACGTCCTCTTTCCTGTTGCTCTCTCAGGATTAGTTGTGCCAATTAAATTTTCTAATTGTATCCAGTTTTAGGAGGAAGTCTCTGTCTCTCCTCTCACACCACCATCTTTAATCCTCCTGCCTTGAATCTTTTATATTCACAAATCCAAAGCCTGCAATGCCGATACGTACATATCTATCAATAATCACCCTAAATATAAATGGTCTGAATGCATTAAATGACACAGAGTTATAGATTGCATAAGAAAGCAAGAGCCATCTATATGCTGCCTACCATAGACTCACTTCAAACCCAAAGACATACACAGAATAAAAGTGACGGGATGGAAAAAGATATTTCATGCAAACAATAGGGAGGAACAGCAAGTGTTGCAGTACTTCTATCAGACAAAGGTGATTTCAAAACAAGGAGTGTAGTAAGAAAAATGGATGGACATTACATAATGATAAAGGGGTCAGTCCAATAAGAGGATATAACCATTAAAAATATCTATGCATCCAACATAGGAGCACCTACGTATGTGAAACAAATACTAGCAGAATTAAAGAAGGAAATAAAATGCAATGCATTCATTTTAGGAGACTTCAGTACACCACTCACTCCAAAGGACAGAGCAACCAGACAGAAAATGAGTAAGGAGACAGAGGCACTGAACAACACATTAGAACAGATGGACCTAAAAGACATCTGTAGAACATTCCACTCAAAAGCAGCAGGATGCACATTCTTCTCAAGTGCACATGGAACATATTCCAGAATTGACCACATACTAGGCCACAAAAGAGACTCATTAAATTCAAAAAGATTGAAATTCTACCAACCAACTTCTCAGCTCACAAAGGTATAAAACTAGAAATAAATTGTACAAAGAAAACAAAAGATTCACAAACACATGGAGGCTAACAATATGCTCCTAAGCAATCAATGGATCAATGACCAAATTAAAACAGAGATCAAGCAATACATGGAGACAAATGAAAACAACAGCACAACACCCCAACTTCTGTGGGACATAGCAAAGACAATTCTAACAGGAAAGTATATTACAATCCAGGCCTATTTAAAAAATGAAGAACATCCCCAAATGTATATTCTAAATTCACAATTGTTGAAACTGGAAAAAGAAGAACAAATGAGGTGCAATGTCAGTAGGAGAGACATAATAAAGATCAGAGAATAAATTAATAAAATTGAGAAGAACAGAACAATTGAAAATCAATGAAACCAAGAGCTGGTCCTTTGAGAAAATAAACAAAATAGATAAATTTATAGCCAGACTTATTAAGAAAAAAAGAGAATCTACACACATAAACATAATCAGAAATGAGAAAGGAAAATTCACTACGGACACCACAGAAATACAAAGAATTATTAGAGAATACTGTGAAAAAGTATATGCTAACAAACTGGATAACTTAGAAGGAATGGACAACTTTCTAGAAAAATACAACCTTCCAAGACTGACCCAGGGAGAAACAGTAATTGTAAACAGACTAATTACCAGCAATGAAATTGAATTGGTAATCAAAAAACTACCCAGGAACAAAATGCCTGGCCCAGATGGCTTCACTGCTGAATTTTATCAGAAATTTAGAGAAGATATAATATCCATTTTCCTTAAAGTTTTCCAAAAAATAGAAGAGGAGGGAATACTTCAAAGTACATTCTATGAAACCAGCATCACTATAATACCAAAAACAGGAAAAAAAGAAAACTACAGACCAATACCTCTGATAAATATACATGAAAGTACTTAATGACATATTAGCAAGCTGAATTCAAAAATACATCAAGAGGATCATACACCATGATCAAGTGGGATTCATCCCAGGGATGCAAGGATGATACAACATTTGAAAATCCAACATCGTCATCCACCACATCAACAAAAAGAAGGTCAAAAATCACATGGTGATCTCCATAGATGCTGAAAAAGCATTTGACAAAATTCAACATCCATTCATAATAAAAACTCTCAATATAATAGGTATAAAGGGCAAGTAACTCAACATAATAAAGGCCCTATATGGTTAACCCACACCCAACATCATACATAACAGTGAGAAGCTAAAAGGTTTTCCTGTGTAAGATCGGGAACAAGAAAATGATGTCCACTCTCCCTGCTTTTAGCCCACATAGGTCTGGAGGTTCTACTCATGGCAAACAGACAACACATAGAAATAAAAGGTATCCAGACTGGAAAGGAAGAATTTAAGCAATCCCTGTTTGCAGATGACATGATATTGTACACAAAATCCCTAAAGAATCCACTCCAAAACTGATAGATCTAATATCTGAATTTAGAAAAGTTGCAGGGTACAAAATTGATACACAGTAATCTGTTGCATTCCTATACACTAATGATGAACTAGAAGAAAGAGAAATCAGGAAAACAATTCCATTCACAATTGCATCAAAAAGAATAAAATACCTAGGAATAAACCTAACCAAGGAAGTGAAAGATCTATACCCTGAAAACTACAAGACCCTCTAAAGAGAAATTAAGGAGGACACTAATAAATGGAAATTCATCTCATGCTCTTGGGTAGGAAGAATTAGTATTGTCAAAACGGCCATCCTGCCAAAGGCAATCTACAGATTTAATGCAATCCCTATCAAATTACCAAGAGCATTCTTCAATGAACTGGAACAAATAGTTTAAAATTCATGTGGAGCCACAAAAGACCCTAAATAGCCAAAGCAATTCTGAGAAGGAAGAATAAAGCTGGGGAGATCTTGCTTCCCAACTTCAAGCTCTACTACAATGCCATGGTAATCAACATAATTTGGTACTGGCAAAAGAACAGACTCATAGACCATTGGAACAGAATAAAGAGCCCAGAAATAAACCCACACCTATATGACCAATTAATATATGATAAAGGAGCCATGGACATACAATGGGGGAAATGACAGCCTCTTCAACAGCTGGTGTTGGCAAAACTGGACAGCTACATGTAAGAGAATGAAATAGGTACATGTACACAATGGAATATTATTCAGCCATAAGAAGAAAACAAATGCTACCATTTGCAACAACATGGATGGATCTAGATGGTATTATGCCCAGTGATATAAGCCAGGTGGAGAAAGACAAGTACCAAATGATTTTACTCATCTGTGGATTATAAGAACAAAGCAAAAACTGAAGGAACAAAACAGCAGCAGACTCAAAGAACCCAAGAATGGATTAACAGTTACCAAAGGGAAAGGGACCAGGGAGGATGGGTGGGAAGGGAGGGATAAGGGGAATAAGGGGCATTACTATTAGCACACATAATATAGAGGGGGGCATGAGGAGGCAGTATAGCACAGAGAAGACAAGTAGTGACTCTATAGCATTTCATTACGCTTGTGGACAGTGACTGTATTGGGGTGTGTGGTGGGGACTTAATAATAGTGGGAATCTAGTAACCACAATATTGCTCATGTAATTGTGTATTAATGATACCATAATTTTTTAATGTAACAACAAAAAAAAGGATCTAGCCAGCTATCCTAATACTTACTAAATAGTTCCTCTTCCATGCTGAAAAAAAAAAAAGAAACCATTTCCCCAGTAGTATTGGGTCATTGTAAATATACTGAATTCACCAGGTTGTATTTCTCTGAACATGGAAAGCTTTTTAGTTTTAAGGCAAGTTTGTCAATACAAGATGACATGACTTTCACTGGCTACTTTTTATTCTTTCTTCTAAGTAGAAAATAATCAGAGTTAAAGTCTGTAAGCTATAATAAGTCAAATATATAATATCCAACAAAGTAAGATAAAAAGGACATAATATGAAAACCTTCTGTGGCATATTTCCTATGAAATTTATTTCTACAGAAGGTGTCTGCCACAGCACTTGTACATTTCATTGTAATAGTAACAATTATAATGATGATAAGCATATTACCTTGAATGCTTAGCATACATTAAAAATTTCAATGTTAGCTTGCCTAGTACCATTCTCAGTTCTACTTATGAGCTCTAAGTTTTTCTTTATTTTCTGATTCTACTGTGTCAAAGTGCTCAAAATACATAGGCAATTGTAAGAAACTTTGGGAAAGTATGTATTTGCATCAAATGTGTTTGCCAATTAATATATACTCAGTGCCTTTCTTGAAGAATCACAGTTCAAATTAGAATATTTAAAGTCTTCAAGGAATAGTCTAGTAAAACTTCTATTTATTGCAATCAAAGCCCAAATGTATATCCCACAGGACCCTTTTTCCATATTGTACCAATAACATATTTTCAAATTCTAGTGCTTTGTGAAACATAATTAGGGAAAATTACCTTGGCTTATAAATGTATTGAGTATGTCTACTCTTATAATTGCTTTTCATTCACCATAGTCACAGAAATTCCCTAGATAACTGTTTCTCAACTCTTCTCAGAACTACCAGATTTGGTTCAATGGTCTACTCCAATTCTAGTGAACCCCTGATGTGGAAGGAGGACTGGTAATACCCATTTTTCTGGTGACTCTTAAGTCTCAAGAATACTCACAGATCATTGAGGCCTGTAAGAAGGACACATTTTGTAGGCTTTGTTTTTATTTCATATTAGAAAATGCTATTCAGTTTCAAGGATTGTGATCATTGAAAGAGTTATCAGTAATGAAGGATATAATAAAAATGAAAAATGATAGGCCTAGAGAAACGAGAGTGAATTAAAGGGAAATCTAGGTTAATAGAAGTTCCATGTAAAAAATGAATATAAAACCAGCATCAGTTAACCTGGTAGGGATAACTTGCAACGGAAACAGATCTCCACTGGAGAGTAGGAACACCGTAGTCAGTGGGTGGGAAAATAGATTTGGAGGGGATGGTTGCTAGGAGAACTGGAAAACCAGTACATGAGACCAGTTTTTCTGACTGCCAGGAAAGAGGGTGGCATCTAGAGATGGATATTGGCATAGGATTTTTATTTTGTGCCAGGTGATCTCAGTGAGTCTTCTTGACTATGCCCTCAGTGCTGCAGTTTAGAGGCTAAATTACTGCTAGTTTTTAGTTCCAATAGGAACTATAGTGTTATGAAAATAGAAGACTATTAGAAATTGTGTCATTCACAACCTATTGTCCTAGATTTTGTCTAAATGTAGACAAAATAATGTCTGCCTATACTCTCCAAGCTGAAGGAATTTATGGTATACTATTCAATAGTAGAAACTCTTTGGAGGAAAGGTAAGGGTAGCCAGGATGTATTGGCTACTTCATGAATTAAATGGTGCATGATTGTGGAGACTAGACCTTTCATCACTTCAAGTCTTATTTCTCTTGAAACCTAGGTTGTCCTTGAGAAGTGGGTATGTATGACAGTTTTCCTTACAGGAAGACTCCTGCAAACAATGTGTTAGTAGCAGACAGGATTTGCCTGGGAAAAATATCAATTTCTCAAGTCCTGTCACCTCTACTTGTTTGTCTCAGCTCCCTCCTGTTCCTCTGAATCCCCCTGCCAGTAGGTACTCCTAGTTCAAGGTTACTAAGAGTCCCTTAGACTTGGCATCTGCCCAATTCTCAGAAACTTGGGTCCTAGGAAACATAGAAATGGAGGGACTGAGTTGGAAATTGTGATTCTGGATAAACCTTACCTCCAATGAATGTAGTGAATATTCAATTAATTGTAATTGAAGGAATTGATTTAAAAAGTTGTGACTGGTTTGCTGTCATTAGGACATTCACTTGCTCATTGAAAATGATGGAAATTCTTTTAGCCTTACTTACTAAGTAAGCCTTACTTCAAAGCTGTGAATGGTTATATTAACAAGGGAGTCCAGATGGTATGCGGTTTTGTGGTATTATTTTTTGATGGAACAATTCTTGATTTCTCTAATTAATCTCAGGGAATTTTCAAAAGAAAAAAATTCAAATAAATGAAAACCAAACACTTCCAACATCTGCACATGTATTCTAGAAATATACATTAAATTCTGTTTGCCTGTGAAGATATTGCTATTCACACTACGTTCATCAAGTTGCCAGCCAGCTTATCTCTTATGTATAGTCTGTGGAAGAGGAGTCTGTCTTTGCAGAAATTATTGAAGATTGTCTTACAAAGAGAAGTAAAGGGAATAAAGACCAACTTGCAGCATGACTGAGATGGCTTTCTTTGTTTTACAATATTCTTAAAATATTAATGTTAAACTTGTGGTTTCTTTTGTTTGTTTTTAAGGAATGCAGAAAATGAATTGATGGAATCATTTACTAAAAGAAAAAATTCAGCTGACTTTAAGGTATAAGCCTCTTGTGAATACTTTCTATAGATTTAGTCAGATTATAGCTCCTCATTGCTAAAGGAAAAATCTTCACTAAAATTAAAAAGATTTGCAATATTTCAGAAATACTTATCTTTTTAAAATGATGATGTTAGTTCTAGTTCATATGTTGTATTAAATGTGCCCATTTCTGGGGTGTAGTGAGCCATTATGTTCTTACAAGTGCTACATTGGTCATTTTCAAATTAGGTATCAAATAGATAGCATTTTGTTTTTTTCTCATTGCCAGGATAAATCTAAGGTAGGGAAACTAAAAAAAAGGACTTAGTCTGTTTGATTACCTTCCAAATTTCAGTGAAACAACATTGTGGCTCAAATTGGGATTGCTATAAAGCCTTTTGTTTTCCTATTATAAAGCATTATTTCATTAGGGGATTCCTGATTTATTTATTCTTCACTTACACAGTATAACATAAATAGAAAACAAATTTTTACTTAATTGCTAGTAAGACAGAACCACAGAACATATAATTTGAAAAGGTATGAATTTCCACATAGACTCATTAACTCTAATAAAAAACACTATGTATATTGTTACTTATGGTAGTATTGAGCCTATCTAATCATGTCTACTTTTTTTATTTTAAAAGATATTTTATATCTCTAATGTCTATATTTGTAAGTAAGGACATCTCCTTAAAATTATGATGCAAATTTTAGTAATAAGTTTTATAGGTATGCCATGTACTAAGCATGTATAAAAGTCTTCTAGACCAGTGTTAATTTTGTGTTAATTTTTCAAATCAATGGATATAGAAAACAGTGAATCCAAATTATCTTCTCTGGTATTATTAGAAACTCAGAAATAGTTTTCTGGTATTGTCTAGAAAATCTACCATATATAGTCACAGCCCAGCATTCATAACTTTTAGTGGACCATTGTATTAACTTGTTTAAGCTTAGATTATCAAGCAATTGTCAGAAAAGAAGCAAAAAGTCACTAAGTGCTATTTCTCCACACTCAGTTGGTTTTCCTTTTGAAAGACTCCTTTTCTGAAAAATGATTTTCTTCCAATAGATGAAAATAAGTACAATTACAGCCATCACTAATTTATTTTGGTCAGAATGTATCAATATAATGTGGGATAAGAGAACATATAGTTATTAACTAAGAGTAAAATTGAAGAGAGAATAACTATTAAATTTTAGGATCACAAGCAAAGTACATAAAATGTAGAAGACATTGGAATACTAATATGTAAATTTTATACAATATGCTTTTGAATGACTACTCAATATTTATAGAGAATAAAAAATGGAAGACAAATGCTTGATGACTCCTTGAAGGATGAGGCATTGAGCAGCCAAAATTTATTAAATCATTCTTAATCTGGCTTCCAAAGATGGATTTCAAAGTATTTGTAGCCTCCTAAAAAAGTATTTGAAGGATTATACTGTGACCATGTGTGCAGTTTTTCAGGTTGGAGCCCAGGGTTTCCAGTGTCAAATTGTCATAAAAAGACTCTAAAGAGATTCTGAAGTCTGATTCTTCAGTTATTAACTTCAAGAAAATAAAGAAGTGTCCGCAGCACCAGAATCATTATGTCATCTATATCCATATCTATATCTCTACTCATAGTCAGTATATACACATATATACATCTACATATGTAAATATATTGTTTTATAATTTGCTAGCATATTTAAAGAAGATCATATCTTCATTTATGAGTTGAAACACTTGTTTTTATTTTAGTTTATTTTCTATCTTGGTGTAAGTATTCATGAAAAATAGGTAATATAGTAATTGCACTTGTTGAAAATATGTGATCTATAGCTTTATTACAATGCATCTGCGATGGAAAGTAGCTATGCTTAATATTTATATATTCTTACCCACATTCATCTTGAATTATAACTTAGCAACTATAAGTAAATTTATCAAATAAATAATTTGACCAAAATAATTTGAAAATAATTATACTTCATTTTTCTTTGCAAAAAATTTATATGACCAAATGCAAAAATTGTAATTCATAAGTTGAAATTGCATTGTCAAGACATTTGGAAATAAAAAGCAATCAAACTATATTAAATTCATAAAATATACAAAGCACACTTCCACTTGTATATGTGATATTTCTGTAAAACTTTGTATAAGAAAGTTATTTTACTCACTCTACAAGCTAGAAAAACATCTCTCAAATGAATTTAGACTGTTTTGGGAAAACAAAACAAAAAGATCAGCAATAGAAAGTGAAGATTATCTTAAGCATCTTGCAATATGGTGAGTTATTTCTCATTGACTAATTGTTCTGGACTCCCAAAGGAGATGGAATAGGAAGTTATGGATAATAGGAGTAATTATGTGAAATAAAGGCTTTATTTAACTTAAAATTAATTAAACAGTCTTTCAAGGAAGAATGTGAAGTATCTTAAAAGTCTCCTATCATAAACTATGATCATAGTCCAGCTGATGATAGTATCATTTCTATATAAATTATTGTTTGCAATTGATAATGTTTCATATATATCATACTGTCACAATTTCAAATATGTATATAAATACAATTTAAATATATATTAATTTTAAGGTCCCTGTAGGGGACAGCCTTATTATTAATACAGTAAAGAGCAGATGCTGTAGCATATGGCATACTAACTCATATTTATGTTAATTTTATGTAAATAGGATTTTAATACAGCACCATTAATCTGTTGTTGCTTTGGTTTTCTGATATATCTCTTTACCCTCTTTATGGATGAGATAAATGTAGGTAGTTTAGACCTTCTTAAAAAGTCCCTCTTTAGCAGTCTAAAGAGCAGCAATTCAATTTTTAACACACATGTTAAAATAGAATGTCAGATCCATAAAGAAACTAAAAAATGTATCTAAATCTTGTTCTCTTGCTCATTTGAAGCATATTTTTAAAAATACAAATGAGAAACAATATGATACCAATGGAGAAAGTAAACATAGATTTTATTTCAACTAAATGGTTTCTATTGGACAGGTCAAATAGATTGGAGGAAAATTCCCAAATTATGTTCTTAACTTGGGGATGCTCTTAGAAGTTCTTCTATTTTAGAAGTTAAAATAATAATTGAACACTATTTTTATTAAGGATATTCTGATTAATTGTTTTGTGGTCTTAACATCTGCATTTAGATTATAAACCCAAAGTCATACCCACTTTTACGTATATATGGACATATCATTTATTATATTAATAGTACTATAACTTTCAAAAAATTATTTTTTAATTGAGGTGTAATTGACATATAACACTGTATTTGTTTTAGGTGTACATTGTATTAGTTTTAGTTTAGGTGATTTGATATATGTATACAATGAGATATTTATCCCAATAAATCTGGTTAACATCCATTACAAACAGTTACAAATTTATTTTTCTTGTGATGAGTACTTTTAATATCTACTCTCTTGGCAATTTTCAAATATACAATAGACTACAGTCACCATGCCTTCTATTATATTCCTAGGACTTATTTATCTTATAACTGGAAGTTTGTACATTCTGACCACATTTACCCATTCCACCTACTCCCCAGGCCTCTCTCCAGTATTCACCTTAGTTCTGTTCTCTGTGTCTATGAATGTAGTTTCTAGATTTAGTTTTTTAGATGCCAAATATAGTGATATGTTTCATGACTTACAATATTTGTCTTTGTTTTATTAGCATAATCTCTTCAATTTTTTTTAGACATACAATACCTAACATTCTAATAGTTGAAATATAATAGAGGAAATTTACCTCTTTAGTTTACTTAGAATTATATTAATATTATTCTGAAAGAAGTTAGAAAGTAGACTATTTGATATTATTTTGTTATTTATTATGTTAACAGTAATTTACTAAATTAATACATTGAGTTTTAACTTTGTTATAA
This sequence comes from Manis pentadactyla, assembly GCF_030020395.1. Classification (NCBI taxonomy): domain Eukaryota; kingdom Metazoa; phylum Chordata; class Mammalia; order Pholidota; family Manidae; genus Manis; species Manis pentadactyla. Next base: position 38,846,639 of record NC_080020.1, read on the forward strand.
TACTAACATAATAACATACTATATTTAGTGTATCTTGCAATTCAACATTAAAGGATAATTAAAACAGAAAAAAATTGGTAAATGTTCAATTTATTTGTTTCAAAAGACATGTGATATCCAGAATTTAAGTGGAAAGGCATGGTATAATTTTTTTATTCTGCCTTATGGCCTTATGACATATGTAATATTTCCTGATGAGGACAGTGACATATTTCATACAAAGAATACAACTGATTTTATTTGGGGTGTTTAAAAGTTTGGCACCATGAATGGCATTCTTGTCCATGCATTGTCATTGCAGCCTGCTGGCAATCTTTTTTTTTAATGTTTTAAACAAAAATCCAAACTACCAAAGAGAACCCAGGAGTTCTGCTCTACATATGTAATATCTGGAATACTTGAAATAGAAAATAATTGCTCGACAGATATACATTCACGACATTTAATTTGGGAAGTAACAAGAAAGTGTAGAAAGGCAGAAAATAAAGCATGTGTAATATCCTACGTCATATAGTAAACGTGTTGGTAAATGATGTGCCATCACAACACAAACATGAGTCCGATTGTTAAATGATTAGGCATTTTATTCAGGGGAGAACCATCATTTTGAAAGGTCAATAAATTCTTTTTACTCCCCAAATCTGTGCTTATTGGGATGTCCTGGGAATTTACAACCCAGCCAAAGTGAAAGGACAATTCATGTCATCATCAGGAGAATATAATCAGATCGTATATCTTTACTTGACAAGAGCTGGCAATTTAATCTGACAAGATTCTTGCCAATGAGGACAGCTTTAGGAGCTCTACTGCTGCAGTAAAGATTTGACGTGTCATTGAGGGATGTTGTGCAGAAGCCTGACAATAAACCAGGACTTGCTAATGCAGTTGAGGATTGCTGTAAAAATTTATTAGAAACCAGAGACTGTAAAATCACTATACTTCTTCAGAACTGTTTTTCTTTCCCTTGCTGAATATTTATGTGATGTTTCACGCACAGCACATGTTTTAAGACTTGTTTCCTGATGGTGTAAAAGAAGTCTATTATAATGCACATGAAATTGCATGAAATTCAATTAAATGCATGAGAGAGTAAGTAGAATGTCCACCTGTAAGCCCATTTTGACAAGATTTTTTTTTTTCATTGATGCTTTTGCTCTCTGTAAATTTAAGGAGTTTTGATAATGGCATTTATGTTTAAAAAAACAAAAGATATTTACATTCACCTGAAGATTAATTTAACAGAATTTGAAAGTGTGTATGACTTGGAGTAGCAGCAGTCTATGTGTTTTATTTGGAAGGGATGAAGAGAAAGTCTAACTGTGAAGTTACCATTGGCAATGCAGTTGTGGCTGTTGAGTGGTTCTGTACAATCCATATTAAGTCACTAAAAGAAAATGGAAAAAGTCAAGGTAGACACATTATGAGACTGTTTGGTTTTACAGTATACCAGCTCTTTAAAAGGTATTTCCAAATACAGTAACGACATGGGTCAAATAATTGCTAAATGTGAATCAGAAAATACTATACCTTTTCACAGATAAATGTGTCTGAGCAACAACTTAAAATGAGAATACTGAAAATCTGTCAACAAGTAAGACTAAACTTGTCCATCCAACCCTTAGTGCACACCTATCCTATTCAAGGCAGTCTGTTAGCTGCTGTGGGAAAGCAACTGCAAGAGACACAGTCAAAAATAGACACAACACAAATAAGCACTTATGAAATTGAGAGTGATTGATTCATCACGAGAGCTATAACCTTAAGTTCACTGGCCTGCAAGAAATATACGAATTTGAAATTTGTCCACACTATCTCCCAATTGTATGTTAGAATCTTAAAGATATCTTTCACCTGATAAATCCATTGTTTGAATTTACCCAAAGAGTTCTATTTTATTCTCTGCTCTCTGTTTATTCAGTCTTTTTCCTGAGCTCTTCAGTAAAGGGCAAACCTCATTCGGGCTGTCCTCAGTCTGCATCACTTCTCTCTGCAGTAGTACCTGGGGAAAGGTGTTTGAGAGTATTTGGGAGGGAAGAATTATATTGGGAATGCTTAAAGTGGTTGAAAGACTGACAGGATGATCAGGCATACCTACACAAAGAATATTGTTTGGCAGTCGATCCATCATTGCTTTGTTCCCATTTAAGAATGGAGGGATTTTTGCCTTGAGGATTGTGACTGCTCACTGAGCTGCATTTCAGACTTCACTGCGTTTCCTCTGCATTCTGCAGACTTGGCACTCTTATTCCACTTCACACTAATTGTGATTGCTGACTCGTGCCTGGATGGGAGGCTGCCAAAAGGGCAGATATCCCAGAGAGACATCATTACCCAGGTTGGCAAATACCTGAGAGCCCTATTTAATGATAGAATCTTATTTTTACAGCACGGGGCACACTTCCAGTCTCACAGCATCAGTTCCAGGCCATAATATTGTTTGGCAACAGCCTTTCATATTCTTTTGCAAAATAAAAAGAAATAAACTATGAGGATATAGATCAGGTAGATGATCACATACCTGGGAAAAGTTGGGAAGATAAGAATAGCTCTAGGGTAAACATATTTATCTAATTGCTGAAAAAAATGTTTATGCCATGCCTAGAGTAACTTGAGAAATTGTATACATAAAAATAGCTTTGTATAGAGAGCCAGGATCCTTTTAACTAGACTTTGTTCAGATATTCATCCTGGAATTGAGGTTACTGCTAAGCCATTGAAAACTAGATGGAATGAGTATGATGGGACAGCAGATCTTTGTAGCACCCAGCAGGATACACTGGACAGTCTTTATATTCATTGTTATATTTTAGTGCTGCATACTTAAAAAATTAAACATGCTCTCCCTTTGTTTTATTTGCACAATGATATTTTAAGTGAAAATTAATTCATGTATATGGTTTAAAAAAAACTAGCATTATACTGAATGTCTTCCTCACCCAGATTCCAAATCTATATCACCAATGACAACCATTGCCAAAAGTTAATTTTGTATATTTCAAAAACTATGTGCATATGCAAAAATGAATAAATATGTGGGTGTATTACATGTACACAAATACTTCTTTAAAATGTACCCATCAAAACAATACGTATGCTGTTTATTTTAATTTATTTTTTTGTAGAGATTATACATATCAATGCATATACATCTCTGGCTTTCTTTTGAATAACTGAAAAGTAAGATAATACTCCATTATATGGATTTCTTGCAATTTAATAGTACCTTTAAGGACACTTATTATTCATACATCCAGAAATGAATCATCAGGTGCATACTTCTGAACATTAAAAGAGAAAATCTGTTGTATTAATTCCTAAAAATGAAATTACTGGTCTATGATTTAATTATTTAAATTTTTGTAATATATTACTAAATCACTCTCAAAAAGTTCCCCAATTAACACTTGCTATAATATGAATGAAAGTACCTGAACTCTTTACACCCTTGCTAACACTGTATTTTCAAACTCTTCAAATTTAACCTTTTTTCAATCTGATAGGTGAAAAGTGGAATCTTATTTACATTTTTTAAAGTGCCAAAGGTGACTGTAAGAACTTTAGCAACATTTTAATATGGGTGACTCGGACATATCATCCAGCTGTAAAAGTAAGCGATCCCATTTAAAATTCACAAAATTGCTCACTATTTTAGTGACTATCCATGTGATTCTCTTTTAACCATAATAAATTAACCAGCATATAGATATCATTTTAATAGACACTAATTCAAGACCACCAACTAAACTTGTTGTGGATAATTATGGTTTTGAAAATTAATGGTTAAAGAAGGACTTTTTTTTTTTAATATTCTAGGCAGATAATTATACTCAATTTAAATCAATCTTTAGTGTGATAAGTATCTAGCTGCAGGCGAGTATTATGGCAATAAGATTTTTACAGTACAAATCATGAAGTGCAGAAAAGTTTCAATTCAGTAAAAACAGTTGAAAACAACAAAAAGATTTCTTTATTGTGAAATTAGTGTCATTTTATCTCAAAACTGAATTTTGGTAGTAATGCCAGTATCATAGCTGTTTGTAAGTCTGTAAGTATTCAATCTAAAAAAAATGTGGTAAACACCTATCTTGTACCAATTTGGTTGCTGATAACCACTTAAACTATGTTGATCATGTAGTTTTTTTAAATTCCATGACACAGTTCAAAGCTTGACTCCTACTTTACTTTTTATATACCTTTAGCTCACAAAATATACCTTCCATTTCCTCGTTAAATCTCATCCATATTTTTACAAATGACTTAGTAGAGACAAAAAAAAGACAAAAGAAACATCTTAATCTCTAAGCAAGGTAAAATCTTACATACATAATACTCCTTTATAGTCTTGTCTTTGTGGCACATTTTAATCTTCCACTACTGAAAATGTCTTTCTTATCCTCTTTTCCTACTTTTTAGGAATCTTGCTTAAGAATAAAGCCCATATTTATTTTTAGAAAGTAAAACTCTTTCCAGGCAAGAGACATATTGATACTTTATGTGGAAAGAGTCAGACTCTCAATTTCCCCATCTGCTGTCTCAGGCTCTCCTTACAATCTTATTTCTCAAATAAAAATTCTCCTAACTTGAAGCTACTAGGTAGGGAGGATAATCTTAGACTGGCAGTATATAAATAAATAACACAAGTAGAAAGAAACCTTGTGTCCTAACTCATGTTAGTGCAAGGATGCAGAAAATTGACAACAGAAATATATTTTGTACAAAATTAAATGACTAAGTATTAGCATTTAAATTCATAATATAACTTTATTACTAAATGCAGTAACAGGCAACTCCAGAGCATAAATATTTTACGTACACAAAATATATTTTTTGGTATATATATATATATATATATATATATATATATATATATATATATATATATATATATATAGTACCTTTCATGTACCTTAGAGAAAAGTGATTCATGCTGTCCAAGCCTCTATTGAAACATAGGGTTAATTGGATGTCATGGAAAAAGAAAAGAAAAATTAGAGAATAGATATTTTGTTCCCTCTGTCTGGAAGTGACACACACATGACTTCAAATAAAATTTCATAAGCTGGAATTCATCACATGGGTCTGAGCAAATGGTAGACATCTGTGAAGTCAACTATTATGTTTGCAAAGAAGGAGAGGTAAAGAGGATATTGGTGAAGACTAGTAATTTCTAAAAAATTACTTTTTGTGAAAAGTAAATTTCCCTAAATGATACAATGACTTATTATGAAGCTATGGTAATTAAAAGAGTATATTACTGACATAGAACCAATAGACCAATGAAATAGAAAAAGCCTAGAAGAGATTCCTGCAAAATTAGAACTTTAATATCTCACAAAGATGGCTCACCCATTGGGAATAAAGAAGAGTCTATTCAATGGAGGTGAAAAAATGGTCATACATAAGGAAAAAGATGAAATCAAATCTTTACTTAATACAAAAAATTACTACTTATCAATGATGTTAAATGTAAAAGAAAAATTCCAAATCATAGTAGAAAATATAAATATTATTTAGAACTGTCCTAAAATCATTATTCCCCAATGTCACAATCCCATTTTATAAAGAAGGAAACTGAAAAAGTTCTTAAACAAGAGAAAAATATAACTACAGTGGAGGCAAGAGCTTTTGTTCATTACACACTTTAAAAATCAACCACCAAAAACAACAAAAATGTAAACACATTGTCAATGTACACAACCACCAGAAAGAGTAGATAAATGTACTATAATATTTACAATGGATTTTCTCCAGCAGAAAAAATTTAAATAAGCCATATCATAATGTATGTAATAAGTAATAGCTGAAACTCAGCAATATTGTATTAAATGAAAAAGTTCCAAACAACTGGATATGTGGTGCCCTTTATATAAATTTCACAAGTTTAAATAAAACAGAACATGAAGACTTAAAGAATATATATAAATTCAATAAAGCTATATTAAAAGGAAATAGAAAATACATGATTTTGTGTTACAGAGTGTGTTTACAGGTATGTACACCTTTAGTAAAAATAGCTAATGAATAATGAGAAGATGTTGTAAATCAAAGATCATAGGTAATTCTTAGGTGTTTAAATGGTTAATAGAACACAAAGTTATCTTACATATAGTTTTAGAAAGAATTTCCACAAACAGAAAATAGGGGCTCTTATTTAACAAGTACTTCTGTCTAAAAAATGGGAAGTTTTATTAACCATGACCTCAACAGAAGCTAGTCAAATACTATAGTTGTATAAAAAATTAAATCTGTGACATGAAGATTTGTAGTATCACTCTCAGGTGAGGTCCGTCTTCCACTGACATCACCTGACTGTAATCTCAAATTAAACACTAGGAGCAGTTGTGAAGACAGCTTTTGGGTGTGGGTTTCCAAATTAAAAAAAAAAAACACATTGACTCCTATATAGCATGATGGTTAAGCATGTTTTCATGTTTTAAATTATGAATTCAAATCTTGATCTCAATCATTTACTAGATATATGTGACAAATGACTTCAGTTCTCCTAAATTCAGTTTCCTCCTTTATAAATTGGGGATCATGACATTGGGTATAATGCCTTTTGCACAGTGCCCAGGATGACATAATCTGAAAGAAAGGAGATTTTGTGTATTATGAGTATTTTCATCAGTTTGATGACTTATTACCATTCTTCTGGAATTCAGATGATGAGTTTTACAGAAATCACTGTTACATTAAAGATAATTAAAGGAAGTAAATAAATTTTGCTTTGAGACAATATCTAGACCAGGGTAGATATTCTGGGGTGAGGTAGGAAGGGGTATGGGGATTAACATTTCTTATTTAATATGAGAAAGTGTTGTGATTTAATAGAAAGGTTGGAGCCGTTTAGGATTGCTAGAAAGAGTGTAACAAGGCCCAGTTGGTGGAGATTATAGGAAAGCAAAATTGAGATTAGATAAAAGGTATTTTCTATTTTACTTGCTGTTCAAGTTTACAGTAAATCATTCCATTAAGTAGTGTATTTTACAACTGAAAACATTAAAAGGGGCATAACTTTTTAATATAGACCCCAACCCTGGGTAATAAGTCACCTATACATCCATCCCTTTTCCTTCTTTGCTGCTTAATGATAGAAAACAGAGAAGTAAAAATTGACAAACTATTATTTCCTTCAATAAGGCTATAGATTCTTAGTGCTTGGGTATTAATATTAGTTCTCTATAACTTGTATAGCTAAGTACTGCATAATTGGCATCTTAAAACAGCAAGTATTTATTTGCTCAAAATTTGGGAGGCCAGATGTGAGACATTAATTCTACTATGCTGAAATCAAGCTGTCGGTGGGGTTCCCTCCATAAGCTCCAGGTAAGAATCTGTTGCTTTCCTCTTTTAGCTTCTGGCACCTGCCGACACCCCTGGATTTGTGGGCCATAACACTTCAGTCTCCGTCTCCTTGGTCATGTTGACTTCCCCTTTTCTGTTCTTGAATCTTCCTCTGTACATCTCATATCAACACATTTATGATGACATTTAGGGCCCACCTGCATAACCCAGGATAATCTCCTCATCTTGACATCCTAAATGAATCTCATCTCTAGTCTTTTTTCCATGTCAGGTAATATTCACAGATTCCACAGATCAGAGCAGGGATATATTTTGAGGGCGGGGGCAATAATTCAGTCTAGTACAGGTACTTTCAGTTTGAAAACTTGATCATATCTGTTTCAACTGAACAAGCCAACATTTTTAGGTAGCAAAATCTATTCTCATGTCATTATAATTTTGGCATATTCCTCAGGTAAATTTTATGCTTCACATTTAAGTCAATTCACATGGTGATTAGAATGATCATTATCCATAGCTGACATTAAATTTATAGCATGTTGCTTTACTTAATTAGCATAAGATTAAAAGTTCTTTGTTTTTCCCCAAGAAGGTCCCAGCTAGGCTCAGATGTACAAAGACAAAATGTATTCATTTCTTATAACAGCTTATTTCTCACAAGTGCACATTATCACTTATGACAGACAATTTTATCTGTCTTAAGAATGGGAACACTTAACTAGTTTATAGGCCAGTCTTTTTGAGGTTATTACTCAGTCTTTTCAGAATTCCTTATGGCACCTTCTAAAGACGGGCTCTTTCATTCTGGCACCAAACTGGAGATAGGATGGGGTTAACTTCTGAATCTTTTGGTCTGCTTCCACAAACTGCATAGAGTTAGAGCTAGCTTCTCCTGTTCCCCAGCATCACATGCTGGCATGAACTAATGACCCCAGCCTTAGAGTCTAAAGACGCTATGGTCATCTTTACCCTAGCCTTCTTAAGTCTACCATCTTGCTCTCAAACATCTCTGTGCACTTTTTGTGCTGGAATAATTGGGTTTTTCCAATCGTTAAGATATGGGCTTTTTTCTGAGGATTGGGGTTCTCCAGTCTCTATCCTGAGCAGCCTAAAATATGATCCTTTCTGCTCAGGTAGTCTATCCAAATTTATTTGAGGTTTCTATTATAATTTTACCAGTGAAATCAAAACACACTCACACTCCAAAATTCCTACTTTGTTTGGGGTGGATACAGTGTTTCTGCCATCCTCTTTTCTTCATGATTTACAGAGTTAACTAAAGGTCTTTAAACTGAGCTCCATTTTGTAGGGTCCTCCAGTTAAGAATTATTTTTAAATATTTAAATGGTCATAAAAATGAAAATATTTCATGACACAGGGCAAGCAGTTGGATTTCAAAATTGTGTCCATCAATAAAGTTTTATTGGAACACAGCCATATTTATATTCATTTACATGTTGTCTATGGATGCTTTGAAGCTACAATGGTAGAACTAAGTAACTGAGACAGAGATCATATAACACACAAAGCCTAAAATATTTGCTATTTGGTATTTTACAGAAAAAGTTTACTAACTTCTGTATACATGGTTTATTTGAGTCCTTAGTCTTTGTTCTTTATATATAAACATAAACTTTTTTAAACAATTTTGATTAAGGTATCATTAATAAATACTTTTATGAAGGTTTCACAAGAAAAACGATGTGGTTATTACATTCACCGTTATTTTTGAGTCCCCTCCAACCCATTGCAGTCACTGTCCATCAGTGTAGTAAGATGCCACAGAGTCCCTATTTGTTTTCTCTGAGCTACACTGTCTTCCCTGTGACCGCACCCACACTATGTGCACCAATCATGATACCCCACAATCCCCTTCTCCCTCCCTCCCCACCTGCCCTCACCTATCCCTTCCCTTTGGTAACCACTAGTCACCTCTTGGAGTCTGTGAGTCTGCTGCTATTTTGTTCCTTCAGTTTTGCTGTTATACTCAACAAATGAGGGAAATAATTTGGTATTTGTCTTTCTCTGCCTGACTTATTTCACTGAGCATAATACCATCTAGCTCCATCCATGTTGTTGCAAATGGTAGGATTTGTTTCTTTTTTTTTTTTTTTTTTTTTTTTTTAGATAATTATTTTTTATTGAAGGGTAGTTGACACACAGTATTACATTACATTAGTTTCAGGTGTACAACACAGTGATTCAACATTTATATACATGATAATTCTAAGTACCAGCTATCACCATACCAAGTTGTTACAATATTTTGACTATATTCCTTATGCTATACATTACATCCCGGTTGCTTATTTATTTTACAATTGGAAGTGTGTACTTTTTCTTGGTTGTTGTTGTTAGGGCATCTCTCATTTTTATTGATCAAATGGTTGTTAACAACAATAAAATTCTGTATAGGGGAGTCAATGCTCAATGCACAATCATTAATCCACCCCAAGCCTAATTTTCGTCAGTCTCCAATCTTCTGAAACATAACGAACAAGTTCTTACATGTAGAACAAATTCTTACATAGTGAATAAGTTACATGGTGAACAGTACAAGGGCAGTCATCACAGAAACTTTTGGTTTTGCTCATGCATTATGAACTATAAAGAGTCAGTTCAAATATGAATACACATTTGATTTTTATACTTGATTTATATGTGGATACCACATTTCTCTCTTTATTATTTTTAATAAGATGCTGAAGTGGTAGGTAGATACAACATAAAGGTAGAAAACATAGTTTAGTGTTGTAAAAGAGCAAATGTAGATGATCAGGTGTGTGCCTGTAGACTATGTGTTAATCCAAGCTAGACAAGGGCAATAAAACATCCACATATGCAGAAGATTTCTCTCAGAACAGGGGGGGTGAGGTTCTAAGCCTCACCTCTGTTGATCCCCAATTTCTCACCTGATGACCCCCCTGCGACTGTGCCTGTCTTAGGTTGTTCCTCCCTTGAGGAATCTTACCCGTCTCTGGCTAACCAGTCATCTTCCGGGGCCATACAGGGAAATGTTAAGTTGGTAAGTGAGAGAGAAGCCTTATTGTTTGAAATGGTTAGCTTTTTATTTCTTTGCATATTTATGCCCTGTGGCTTCTATGCCCAGCATTTGTCTTGAGGTATCTTTACCACTTGGAGGAGTTATGATACTCGGTAAATTTGATATGAGGCACGAATTCTATTTAAGAATTCATTGTAATTAGGAAGAAAGAAGAAAAGCTATAGAAGTAGCAGGCGGGAGAAAACATGGGAAGATTGATTATTTCTTTGACATATCTTCTTGTAGAGTAACTTCAGCATGTATAGATTTTAAGCTACTACTTAAATTGCGCACACACATTAACATAATAGGAGTATAGTTACATAACCAAAGCATACCTGTAATTACCAGCCATCTCCAGTGAAACCAAGAAAACCAGTTAGGCACCCTAGGCATTTGTGAAAACTTATCAATGATATGATGGTTATTATCTAACTGAATTTGAGTAGTTTGAGAAAAATCAGACAAATTAAAACAACCCATTCCTGGGGACTGTTCACATGCCATATGTTCTTTTAACAGTAAATAGTCTGTAGTTGTAAGACTGTGGAGCGCTACAATTTGCACTTCTCCAAATTCTTGGTTGAGTTCCAACAGTATAGATCCAGTCAAATTTGTTGTTTTACTGTATGCACAGGCCAGCTTAGATATCTCCTTCATTCCCATGGCAAGTCCAGGAGCTGGTGGGATGAGTGCATCTACAGCTGTAGCAGTGCGTGGATCTTTGTTGGGGTTTTTTGATGATCATCTTCTGGCATGAGTCTTCCCGAGAGTGCTGATGTTGGAAGTTCTCTTTCATATCGTTTCTTAGTTCATTTTCGGGGTAGCCAAATTAGGCTTTGATCCTCTGTATAAACACAAACAGACCCTTTGCCTACACTTTTATATGTCCTTTATATCATTGTGTAGAACTCATTAGAGGTCACCACATAGGAACTGCATTTTTTTTTTTTTAATCATTAATCTACACTTACATGACGAATACTTTGTTTACTAGGCTCTCCCCTATACCAGGTCCCCCCTATATACTCCTTTACAGTCACTGTCCATCAGCGTAGCAACCTGTTGTAGAATCACTACTTGTCTTCTCTGTGTTGTACAGCCCTCCCCTTTCTCCCACCCCGCTATGGATGCTAATCTTAATACCCCTCTACTTCTCCCCCCCTTATCCCTCCCTACCCACCCATCCTCCCCAGTCCCTTTCCGTTTGGTACCTGTTAGTCCATTCTTGAGTTCTGTGATTCTGCTGCTGTTTTGTTCCTTCAGTTTTTCCTTTGTTCTTATATTCCACAGATGAGTGAAATCATTTGGTATTTCTCTTTCTCTGCTTGGCTTGTTTCACTGAGCAAAATACCCTCCAGCTCCATCCATGTTGCTGCAAATGGTTGGATTTGCCCTTTTCTTATGGCTGAGTAGTATTCCATTGTGTATATGTACCACATCTTCTTTATCCATTCATCTATCGATGGACATTTAGGTTGCTTCCAATTCTTGGCTATTGTAAATAGTGCTGCGATAAACATAGGGGTGCACTGATCTTTCTCATACTTGATTGCTGCATTCTTAGGGTAAATTCCTAGGAGTGCAATTCCTGGGTCAAATGGTAAGTCTGTTTTGAGCATTTTGATGTACCTCCATATTGCTTTCCACAATGGTTGAACAAGTTTACATTCCCACCAGCAGTGTAGGAGGGTTCCCCTTTCTCCACAGCCTCGCCAACATTTGTTGTTGTTTGTCTTTTGGATGGCAGCCATCCTTACTGGTGTGAGGTGATACCTCATTGTAGTTTTAATTTGCATTTCTCTGATAATTAGCGATGTGGAGCATCTTTTCATGTGTCTGTTGGCCATCTGTATTTCTTTTTTGGAGAACCGTCTGTTCAGTTCCTTTGCCCATTTTTTAATTGGGTTATTTGTTTTTTGTTTGTTGAGGCGTGTGAGCTCTTTATATATTCTGGACGTCAAGCCTTTATCGGATGTGTCATTTTCAAAGATATTCTCCCATACTGTAGGGTTTCTTTTTGTTCTATTGATGGTGTCTTTTGCTGTACAGAAGATTTTCAGCTTAATATAGTCCCACTTGTTCATTTTTGCTGTTGTTTTCCTTGCCCGGGGAGATATGTTCAGGAAGAGGTCACTCATGTTTATGTCTAAGAGGTTTGTGCCTATGTTTTCTTCCAAGAGTTTAATGGTTTCATGACTTACATTCAGGTCTTTGATCCATTTTGAGTTTACTTTTGTATATGGGGTTAGACGATGGTCCAGTTTCATTCTCCTACATGTAGCTGTCCAGTTTTGCCAGCACCACCTGTTGAAGAGACTGTCATTTCGCCATTGTATGTCCATGGCTCCTTTATCAAATATTAATTGACCATATATGTCTGAGTTAATGTCTGGATTCTCTAGTCTGTTCCATTGGTCTGTGGCTCTGTTCTTGTGCCAGTACCAAATTGTCTTGATTACTATGGCTTTATAATAGAGCTTGAACTTGGGGAGTGAGATCCCCCCTACTTATTCTTCTTTCTCAGGATTGCTTTGGCTATTCGGGGTCTTTGGTGGTTCCATATGAATTTTTGAATTATTTGATCCAGTTCATTGAAGAATGTTGCTGGTAGTTTCATAGGGATTGCATCAAATCTGTATATTGCTTTGGGCAGGATGGCCATTTTGACGATATTAATTCTTCCTAGCCATGAGCATGGGATGCGTTTCCATCTGTTAATGTCCCCTTTAATTTCTTTTAAGAGTGACTTGTAGTTTTCAGAATATAAGTCTTTCACTTCTTTGGTTAGGTTTATTCCTAGGTATTTTATTATTTTTGATGCATTTGTGAATGGAGTTGTTTTCCTGATTTCTCTTTCTGTTGGTTCATTGTTGGTATATAGGAAAGCCACAGATTTCTGTGTGTTGATTTTGTATCCTGCAACTTTGCTGTATTCCGATATCAGTTCTAGTAGTTCTGGGGTGGAGTCTTTAGGGTTTTTTATGTACAGTATCATGTCATCTGCAAATAGTGACAGTTTGACTTCTTCTTTGCCAATCTGGATTCCTTGTATTTTTTTGTTTTGTCTGATTGCCGTGGCTAGGACCTCTAGTACAATGTTAAATAACAGTGGGGAGAGTGGGCATCCCTGTCTAGTTCCCGATCTTAGAGGAAATGCTTTCAGCTTCTCGCTATTCAATATAATGTTGGCTGTGGGTTTTTCATAGATGGCCTTTATTATGTTGAGGTACTTGCCCTCTATTCCCATTTTGCTGAGAGTTTTTATCATGAATGGATGTTGAACTTTGTCAAATGCTTTTTCAGCATCTATGGAGATGTTCATGTGGTTTTTGTCTTTCTTTTTGTTGATGTGGTGGATGATATTGATGGACTTTCGAATGTTGTGCCATCCTTGCATCCCTGGGATGAATCCCACTTGGTCATGGTGTACGATGGTTTTGATGTATTTTTGAATTCGGTTTGCTAAAATTTTGTTGAGTATTTTTGCGTCTATGTTCATCAAGGATATTGGTCTGTAGTTTCCTTTTTTGGTGGTGTCTTTGCCTGGTTTTGGTATTAGGGTGATGTTAGCTTCATAGAATGAGTTTGGGAGTATCCCCTCCTCTTCTATTTCTTGGAAAACTTTAAGGAGAATGGGTATTATGTCTTCCCTGTATGTCTGATAAAATTCCGAGGTAAATCCATCTGGCCCGGGGGTTTTGTTCTTTGGTAGTTTTTTGATTACCGCTTCAATTTCGTTGCTGGTAATTGGTCTGTTTAGATTTTCTGTTTCTTTTTGGGTCAGTCTTGGAAGGTTGTATTTTTCTAGGAAGTTGTCCATTTCTCCTAGGTTTCCCAGCTTGTTAGCATATAGGTTTTCATTGTAGTCTCTAATAATTCTTTGTATTTCTGCGGGATCTGTTGTGATTTTTCCTTTCTCATTTCTGATACTGTTGATTTGTGTTGACTCTCTTTTCCTCTTAATAAGTCTGGCTAGAGGCTTATCTATTTTGTTTATTTTCTCGAAGAACCAGCTCTTGGTTTCATTGATTTTTGCTATTGTTTTATTCTTCTCAATTTTATTTATTTCTTCTCTGATCTTTATTATGTCCCTCCTTCTGCTGACCTTTGGCCTCATTTGTTCTTCTTTTTCCAATTTTGATAGTTGTGACATTAGACCGTTCATTTGTGATTGCTCTTCCTTTTTTAAATATGCTTGGAGTGCTATATACTTTCCTCTTAAGACTGCTTTTGCTGGGTCCCACAGAAGTTGGGGCTTAGTGTTGTTGTTGTCATTTGTTTCCATATATTGCTGGATCTCCATTTTGATTTGGTCATTGATCCATTGATTATTTAGGAGCGTGTTGTTTAGCCTCCATGTGTTTGTGAGCCTTTTTGCTTTCTTTGAACAGTTTATTTCTAGTTTAATGCCTTTGTGGTCTGAAAAGTTGGTTGGTAGGATTTCAATCTTTTGGAATTTACTGAGGCTCTTTTTGTGTCCTAGTATGTGGTCTATTCTGGAGAATGTTCCATGTGCACTTGAGAAGAACGTGTATCCTGTTGCTTTTGGATGTAGAGTTCTGTAGATGTCTATTAGGTCCATCTGTTCTAGTGTGTTGTTCAGTGCCTCTGTGTCCTTACTTATTTTCTTTCTGGTGGATCTGTCCTTTGGAGTGAGTGGTGTGTTGAAGTCTCCTAGAATGAATGCATTGCATTCTATTTCCTCCTTTAGTTCTGTTAATATTTGTTTCAGGTATGTTGGTGCTCCTGTATTGGGTGCATATATATTTATAATGGTTATATCCTCTTGATGGACTGAGCCCTTTATCATTATGTAATGTCCTTCTTTGTCTTTTGTTACTCTCTTTATTTTGAAGTCTGTTTTGTCTGATACCAGAATTGCAACACCTGCTTTCTTCTCTCTGTTGTTTGCTTGAAATATCTTTTTCCATCCCTTGACTTTAAGTCTGTGCGCGTCTTTGGGTTTGAGGTGAGTCTCTTGTAAGCAGCATATGGATGGATCTTGCTTTTTTATCCATTCTATTACTCTGTGTCTTTTGATTGGTGCATTCAGTCCATTTACATTTAGGGTGATTATTGAAAGGTATGAATTTATTGCCATTGCAGGCTTTAAGTTTGTGGTTACCAAAGGTTTAGGGTTAGCTTCTTTACTGTCTTACTGTCTAACTTAACTCGCTTGTTGAGCTATTATAAACACAATCTGATGATTCTTTATTTCTCTCCCTTCTTATTCCTCCTCCTCCCTTCTTCATATGTTGGGTGTTTTGTTCTGTGCTCTTTTTAGGAGTGCTCCCATCTAGAGCAGTCCCTGTAGGATGCCCTGTAGAGGTGGTTTGTGGGAGGCAAATTCCCTCAACTTTTGCTTGTCTGGGAATTGTTTAATCCCTCCTTCATATTTAAATGATATTCGTGCTGGATACAGTAGTCTTGGTTCGAGGCCCTTCTGTTTCATTGCATTAAGTATATCATGCCATTCTCTTCTGGCCTGTAGGGTTTCTGTTGAGAAGTCTGATGATAGCCTGATGGGTTTTCCTTTGTAGGTAACCTTTTTTTTCTCTCTGGCTGCTTGTAATACTTTGTCCTTGTCTTTGATCTTTGCCATTTTAGTTATTATGTGTCTTGGTGTTGCCCTCCTTGGATCCCTTGTCATGGGAGTTCTGTGTACCTCTGTGGTCTGAGAGGCCATTTCTTCCCCTAGTTTGGGGAAATTTTCAGCAATTATTTCTTCAAAGACATTTTCTATCCCCTTTTCTCTCTCTACTTCTTCTGGAATGCCTATGATTCTTATTTTATTTCTTTTATATTGATCACTCAGCTCTCTTAAAATTCTTTCATTCCTGGAGATCCTTTTATCTCTCTCTGCATCAGCTTCTCTGCGTTCCTGTTCTCTGTTTTCTAGTCCATTAATGGTCTCTTGCATCTCATCCATTCTGTTTTGAAGTCCTTCCAGAGCTTGTTTTATTTCTGAATTCTCCTTCCTTAGTTCTTGCATATTTCTCTGCAAGTCCATCAGCATGGTTATGACTTTTGTTTTGAATTCTTTTTCAGGTAGACTGGCTAAATCTATCTCCCCAGGTTCCTTCTCAGGGGAAGATGTAGCAGATGCCGAAGCTGTCTGGGTTAGTCTTGTCTTGATCATATTTTTTTGCCTTTTCATGTTGACAGGTGCTATTGACTGTCAGCTGGGAGTGCCAAAATTTTCACTTACTACTGGCCTTTCTTTACTGGGGCAACTGCGACCCCTAGTGGCTTGTGTTGGGTAATTGCGTGTAGAGTGGGTCTTTGTGTCTTGCCTGGCCGGAAGGGAGAAATTTCCCTTTCTGTGGGCGGAATTTGTCTCAGGCTGCTTCTCTGCTTTCGCAGCGCCCGGTGGGGTGATGGATGGGGGGGCTGCTTGACTGTTTGCCTCCGTGAGGGGTCTGAGAGCTGTTGCCCAGGGGGTTAGTGCACCCGGTTTTCCCTGTAATTTCCAGCTGCTGTACTGTGACCTGGGTTTTTTCCGTCAAGCTGTTAAGTCCCTGTCCCTTTAAGACTTTCAAAAAGCCCCCGTTTTTCTTTGTCACAGGGGCATCAGCTTCAGCACCCGCTCAGAGGTCTTACTCCCTGTTCTCCCAGTATCCAGGGCCCCCTGGGCATATACTGTGTCTGCGCTCTGGCCCGGATGGCTGGGGCTGGGTGTTCGGCAGTCCTGGGCTCCGTCTCCCTCCCGCTCTGCCTATTGTTCTCCCGCCGGGAGCTGGGGGGAGGGGCGCTCGGGTCCCGCAGGGCCGGGGCTTGTATCTTACCCCTTTCACCAGTCGCTGGGCTCTCGCTGGTGTAGCTGCAGTCTGGCCACTGTCCTGCGTCTTCTGGTCTCTCTTTTAGGGCTAGTTGTGTTTGTTGTATTTTCAAAAGTATATATGTTTTTGGGAGGAGATTCCCACTGTCCTACTCACGCCGCCATGTTTTTCTCTCTCCGGATTTGTTTCTTATGGCTGAATAATATTCCATTGTGTATATATACCACATCTTCTTTATACATTCATCTACTGATGGACACTTAGGTTGCTTCCATATTTTGGCTATTGTAAATAGTGCTGTGATAAACATAGGGGTGCATATGTCTTTTTGAATCTGATAAGTTTTCTTTGGGTAAATTCCTAGGAGTGGGATTCCTGGGTCAAATGTTATTTCTATTTTTAGGTTTTTGAAGAACCTCCAAATTGCTTTTCATAATGGTTGAACTAATTTACATTCCCACCAGCAGTGTAGGAGGGTTCCCCTTTCTCTGCATCATAAACTTTTAGAATAGTTAAAGCAAAACAAAACTTTTCTCTCTCAAGTGACTGGCTCTTAAAATTGATAGCCTTAGTTTCTTGAATATTATCTCTGTAATACAGTAACAAAAAAATCTACTTAAGGTCTCAAAAAGACAAAAATTTGTCCTCATTCTTTTTATTTATTCAGAACCTATAGGCAGTGGATGAAGAAAATCTTTGCTGTTTGTTGAATGGTGGATAAAGCTTAGCAATAAAAGAAATTGAGAAGACATGGTTTAATATAAGAATAACACCTCCATTATATTTCAAAAACAAGATTTGGATAGCACTAAGCAAAAAAAAAAGGCATTTCCATATGCTTCCATAACCACAAGTTGTTTTAATTTACTTTAGAGGAAATTTCTATTTGTATATGATCATGTTATACTGATAAATTACACAAGATTTAATATTATGTTCTATTCAATAAGAGGGTGAGTAGGCAATGCACATAAAAGCAATTTATTTGAAATTTGCTCAAAAAATTAACCTTCATTAATATACTTGACAAAAGCTTAGTTTGTGCTGTACAGAATCACACTGTATGACTCATGATAAAATATTATGTTTAGGTGAGAACTATATATGGTAAATTTATTATTGTTTGTTGCACAATAAAATGGTAGGCATTTCATTAATAATTACAGAAATTGTGTCAAACTAAGACCATCATCAAATTAAATCCTCAGGGCAAGAGCTATAAAGCTTACAATCCTTTCAGTTTCTCTGGGATGATTTTTAACATATCTCAAATTGGCTGTCCAATCACATATGCATATATACGCACATATGCACATACACATGCATACACACACACACACACGTAAATATATATATACTTATTAAGGTAGATAATCTGTATAGTGAAGATATGTATGTGTGCATCTGCATGTGTGTATGTACACTTATATTAGTTTGTGTACCTTATATCACTCTGTAGATTTATAATTTGTCATCTAATTTACATATCATAAAAAATAAAGGCAAAACCAACACCTAGGCCACAGTTGACTAAAATTATGTATTGAATTTCTAAATGCCTAACTATTAAGTCTTGTTTCTAAGACAATATCATTTGGGTTTTCTGGGAAATATTATCCTGTAGATACAGAAATGGCTTTACTCTTGTCATGCTTTGTGTCCAAATCTCAGTCATCACTAGAATTAATCAGATACCTGCAGAAATACTGAACCTATTGTGTTTTATAAGTGTATCCTGTTTTAATTTGGCCTAGCATATAAATTTTTAAGGATGAATTAGCTGCTGTTTTTCAACTCTAGTTGACAATAAAATATTACATAGAAGTTGTTTTCCTAACCCTAGTTGTCACTTACAAGCCTGTTTTAATAGATTTCTTTATTAAATCTATATCTCACTTTTTTTTATTCTACAAATCCATTTTAGAGATATTTTTTTTAATGTTTGTTCTGGCAAGGAGAGAGTAGAAGAGGTGATAGAAAATAAAATTGAATTTATGCATTTATGTATTTTCTTCATATGAAAAGTATCAAAGTGCTTAGAGTTAAAGAAAATTGTTTTCTTTTGAAAATAATGTTTCCGATTCCCTTTCCAAGATGTGATTTCTTCAGTTATATTTTCCCAATAAATTGGATGCAGTTATCAATACTTCTGCTGTTCCTGGAGATAAAGAAAACCAAACTCTTTCCTTAAAAAGAATATCACTTTTGAACCTCCAGTAATAGTAGAAGAATTCTATGCCATATAAAAAGTCACTGCTTGATGGTTCAATAACATGTAGCCATTCCTGTTTTACAAACACTAGTTATAGTTTATCATGCTAACCTTTAACAGAAAGATACTCTTAAGAGGCTGAGTAGATTCTATTTCATGCTTCATTACAGTATGTGTATATATTATAAATGATATGCTATTAATCATCACATGTGAAGATAATTTTAATATAGTCTATAGAAACAGTGACTCAGTTATTATGTATAACAAAATAAGAGTGTGTGTGTGTGTGTGTGTGTGTGTGTGTGTGTGTGCACATGAGTGTATAATAGTGCCACGAAGCATGAATTATGCAGAGATCTGGGTCTGGATCTGTTTCTCCCATAGACAAATATAATACATAAGAAACAATTTTACCATTTGTGAAATGCCAATCACAAGAGTTTTCTGATCATTCAAAGTTATGTCAAGTATTTATCATATATTTAAGGCTTAAAACTGTGTGCCCATCCATTCCTTTTTCTCAATGCTTTATTATTTTAATTGCTGTACTTAAAAAAAAAAAGAACTATAATTTTCCTTCCATATAACCTTTAATTTTGATTCCTAAATTCTGTCTTGACAAAATAATCAGTAAGCCCTGAAATTGTCTTTTCTTTTAAAGCTGACTCATTAATACTAACAATCTCAGGTAATTTTTATTGTACAATAAACACAAAATTAGAGTATAAAGTAGGTGAAAATAATGAATAGAACCCTTTTTTGAGAGGAAGAATACTTAAGGGAGAGAGGAAATGCAGATCTCTCTTTCTGGAATATGGGGTATAGGTCTCCAATAAGAAAATTCAAGTATGAAAAATTGTGGAAATATAGGATAAAGATTTTAAAACAGAATTCAATTACTGTGCTATTTTTGGTTAATTGGAAATGACTACCAGGATAGTCAAATTAGGAAAGCCTTCAGAACTGAACCTGGTAATAGCAGGAAAAAGTACCATATCATTTTTAGTCATGTCTACCATGGGTTCAGCACGGGGAAGGAGCAGCATATATGCCATATATTTGGTATTGTTCAATACTGTACAATCTAGTCTAGACCCTTTTACTTTTCTGTGAAATCTCAGGACACTTGGTATTTTTACTTTTATAATATTTAGAGTCATTAAGAAACAACAAGAACAGGACTCTATACCTTTCATTCTTGTTTGCTTCCCAATGATAAGCCCCACTTGTTACCAGTCTTCTTTAAGAGTTTCATCTCCATAATTCTCCTAATGCAGCTTTCCACCATCCCTCACCTCTTTAAATGTATACCTCTTCTCCCCCAACACAACCTAGTGAACAGAGAACACAAATAAGTGATCCTTTCTACTGTGCATTGGGAATGCAGTTGACCCTTGTACCATGAAGGAGTTACGGCTACTGATCCCTGCGCGGTCAAAAATCCTCATATAGCTTTTGACTTTCCAAAACCTTAACTACTAATAGCCCACTGTTGACTAGAAACCTTTTCAAAAATATAGAAAATTGATTGACACATATCTTGAGTGTTATATGTATATTATATACTTTATTCTTACAATAAAGTACACTAGAGAAAAGAGAATTTTTTACATATTGCTGCAAATCTCAAAATTTCCAATATATTTGTTGAAAAAAAATCCATGTTTTAGTGGACCCACATAGTTTAAACCTGTACTGTTCAAGGGTCAACTGTATTTCTTTCAAGATAAATGATTTCTATCTATATAAAAACTCTGGGCACCTTATCTTGACAGAATCCTGACTCCCTTAGGACATCTCTCCTATCAAAGTGTTAAGAAAAATTTGTGTTGTCCCGTGGCCCACATGTCTGAGGAGTGGGTAGTAGTCTCACCATCCTCCTCTCTCAAGAGGCACTCAAGACCTTCACTCGTATATCCTCACACAAACTCTTGTTCCTTTCAGGGCCGTAACACTCATCAAGCTATTTCTCTGCCCAGTTTCTTATCTACCAATTTTATAGTCATTCTTCCTTATTCACTGAATATTCTGGCACCTGGTCCACAGTTCTTTTTGTTTTGCTTTAATCACTCCAGTGTTCTCAATACTTTAAATATGACCATGGAAAAATGTGCCCAGTATTTTAGCATTTCATATAATGTGATAACAATTCTTTTCAACAGCATTTTCCCCTCCCAGTGTCACATAGGAAGTGTCACTTCTGAAATCTACAGGTCTTAAATTCCACTGCTTGATGATAGCCTTAATATTGAGTTTTTGTGTCGTTTTTTGCTGCATATGGCCACCACGACAGTTCAACTTCATTAAGATCATGAATCCCTTGGGTCCTTTTCTTCTCCATACTTTTACATACTTTTGTAAACAGTTCAGTTTAAAATACGTATGTTTTAGAAGAATCATTGATGCTGTAGCTCTTTGTCTTTCCAATTCACCATTCTGAAAAAGAAAAAAATATGAGACCTTGGATGAGTTCTGTTCATCTTCTCTTCAACTGTATCTGGGTTGTGTAATGCTTTCTTAGGAAACAAAACAAAATAGCATGCTATTATAATGACATACTTTTTCCAACTTCATGAGGGCCTACAACGCTGTAGAAATATTTTTCAGTTTCCATGTTCATTCACAGGGAAAAGTAGCAAGTGTACTTTAGAAACTCCCTTAACCTTCTTGCCATCCTAAATCAAATTTTTCATAGTCCCACTCATCTCTCTTTTTCTTTGTGGGAAAAATGGTGCCCTTCCTCATCTTGCTTACCGCTCTGCTTCCATGCTTTAGCTGATCCACCTGTGCCTCCCTCCTCAGAGACCTCACATGGTTAACTTCCTCTCTTTTTCTGGCATCCTCAACCTCCTCCTCTATTGTCTTTTCCCTATATACAGGCAAATATTCAAGTTTCTTTCATCTTTTAAAAAACTATTCTCCCTCCTACACTGCTGGTGGGAAGGTAAATTAGTTCAACCATTGTGGAAAGCAGTATGGAGGTTCCTCAAAAACCTAAAAATAGAAATACCATTGACCCAGGAATTCCACTTCGAGGAATTTACCCTAAGAATGCAGGAGCCCAGTTTGAAAAAGACAGATGCACCCCTATGTTTATGGCAGCACTATTTACAATAGGCAAGAAATGGAAGCAACCTAAGTGTCCATCAGTAGATGAATGGATAAAGAAGAGGTGGTACATATACACAATGGAATATTATTCATCCATAAGAAGAAAATAAATCCTACCATTTGCAACAACATGGATGGAGCTAGAGGGTATTATGCTCAGTGAAATAAGCCAGGCGGAGAAAGACAAGTACCAAATGATTTCACTCATATATGGAGTATAAGAACAAAGAAAAAACTGAAGGAACAATACAGCAGCAGAATCACAGAACCCAAGAATGGACTAACAGTTACCAAGGGGAAAGGGACTGGGGAGGATGGGTGGGAAGTGGGGGATAAGGGGGGCGGAGGGGGAAGAAAGGGGCCATTTAGATTAGCATGTATAATGTGGGGGGAGGCACAGAGAGGGCTGTGCAACACAGAGAAGACAAGTAGTGATTCTACCTCATTTTACTATGCTGATGAACAGTGACTGTAATGGGGTTTGTAGGGGGGACTTGGTGAAGTGGGGAGTCTAGTAAACATAATGTTCCCCATGTAATTGTAGATTAATGATACCAAAAAAAAAAACTATTCCCACCCAATTTTATATTCACACTCTTCTCTCCTTTTTTTTTTTTTTTTTTTTAAGTAACAGCTTCTTTCTCTTTTTGTAGTCAGATTTCCAGGGAAATTGACAACTGTATTATTTGCTGTTCCTCCTTTATCATATGTAATTGCTTGGCTTCTTGAACAATTGAAACTGAGTTTATGTTTGCCATGGGACTTCAAAGTTTTTCTCAACAGAACACTCTTATTCCTAAATTCAATAGACAGGTTGTTCTTTTCTTACATGACGTCTGAGAAGTATTACTAATGGCTTGAACACTCTTGCCTCCCCCACCCATTTTTCAATAAAGTATAATTTACTTACAGAAAAATTCATCCTTTTAGTTCTGAGAATTTGACAAATACATTAAATCGTTTAACCATTAAAGTCAATATATAGGATAGTTAAATTGTCTTCAAAATTTTCACCATGCCCATTATAACCAATCTCTCCTACTCAAGCCTCTGACACCACTGATCTGTTTCCTCTCCCTATAATTTTGGCTTTTTCAAAATGTCATACAATATATAGTCTTTTAAACCCAGCTTCTTTCACTTACATAATGCATTTGATATGCACTTTGCCATCATGTTGTGTGTATCACTAGTTCATTTCTTTACTGCCAAGTAATATTCCACTGTATGGATATACCATATTCAACCATTCACCAATTTAAGGATATTTCAGTTGTTTTTCTAGTTTTGGACAATTAACAATGGATCCTAAAACTTTCAGGTACAGATATTTGTGTGAGCATAAGTTTCCATGTATTTTGGGTAAATACTGAGGGGTGAGATAACTGGGTCTGGGTTATATGCTAAGTGTATGCTTAACTTTATAAGATACTGTCAAACTTTTACAACATGGCTGTACTTTTTGCACTACTGCCAGTATATTAAGGGAGTTCCATTTGTTCCATATCTTAGCTACTATTTGCTATTGTCATTAATTTTATTTTTGTTTTTCTCAGTCAGTCTAATAAGTGTGAAAGTAGTATCATATTGTGACTTTAATTTGCATTTCCCTCAAAAATAACATGGTTGAACATATTTTCAATCAAATGTTTTGATCTGTCATCAAAATGTTTTCTTACTGAATCTGTTCAAATATTTTGCCTATTTTTTAAATTGGGTTGTTTGTTTTCTTATTAGAATTTTGAGAGTTCTTAATATATTCAGAATAAGTCCCTTATCAGATATGATATAATGTTTGCAAATATTTTTTCCCAGTCTATGGATCTTTTTTAGTATTTTAATAGTGTTTCAAGAGGAGAAGTTTGCTCTTACAGCTAAAAAATCTTTACCTGGTATAACTCTCTATGCTTTCTTCTAGACATTTGATACTTTTAAGTTTTAGTTTTAGATCTATAGATCTATCTATGATCAATTTTGAGGGTTTTCTTTCTCCTTTTCCTCCCTCTCCTCCTCCTCCTCCTCCTCCTCTTCTTCTTCTTCAGTGTGTGATATGGATCACAGTTTATTTTTGGCACACGCATATTCCATTTTTCTGGTACCATTTATTGAAAAGACTATGCCACCCTTTCTGACTCTGTATCTTTGGGAAAAACAATCAACTATATTTGTGTAGGTCTATTTCTGGACTTCCTGTTCCATTGATGTATGCCTTTTACCAATACTACATTGTCCTTATTACTGTGGCTTTATTGGTTATTCTGAAGTCAAATATGAGTCTTCAACTTTGTTGCTTTTTTAAAAAAAATATTTAACTATTTCAATTTCTTTGGCTATATATATATACTATATTAGCATATTATTTATATTACATGTATATTTCATATATATAGACATCAACTTATCTCAAAAAAAAATAACTCTGCTAGTATTTTGCTTGAAATTACATTTATTATATCAACTTGGGAAAAACTGACTTCTTGATAATATGAAGTATTGCAACCAATGAACAAAGTATATATTTCCATTTCTTTATAATAATTATTAGCAGTAGTATTGTTAGTATTTTAAATATATAGTTCATATAGCTTTTATAGCTGTATACCTAAGTACTTGGTGTTTTCAGGGTTACTGTAAATCGTACATTTTTATAATTTTGATTTCTGTTCTGAAGTTTCTTTGGGACTTTTCTATGTAGATAATTACACAAATAGCTGTTTTCTATTTATTCCTCTTCAGTATGTATGCTTATTATTTTCTTACCTTATTTCCCAGGCTACCATTTCCAATATAATGTTGAATGAAAGGACCACTCCTTTTTGTGAGCTTCTTTTCTTGTTTTTTTCTAACACCAATTTTTACTGAATTTTTTGTCTACCTCTCTGACAATTCTTTCTCAGTCTCTTTTAGTCCTCTTCCCTCTCTTCTTCTAAATGATCTTTGCTTCTCACTTCTTTTCTCATCAACTTATATTCTAATCAAACTGTCACTAAACTCTCATGATTTCATGTACACTGTATTTCTGTTTTCTGCTGTTGCTGTCCTTCTTCTGAGTCTCCTATCTACTTATCTAATTATTTTGACTGAATGTTAAAACTTATTTTTTCAGACATTTAAAATTCTATAGGTCCAAAAAACATATATTTTCTTCTTCCCTCTCCTGTGTTTGCTATAATAATGAATGATTCCACCAACCACTCAGCTACTTAAACTAAACACCTGACAATCTTGTTTAATAACTCCTTTATGCTTTACTCCTGTGAGAATAAAAATATAGAGTTGTCTTTTTAATTTGTCAAAAAGTTAAATATTAGTAATTTTGTATATATTCATTCAACCATTCATCTAAAACAAATATTTCTGGAATTGATTCACTCTTTTTCAAGCTATTGCCTCTACCTCTATCATGGATTTCATCATCTCTATCTGGAATATGTAACAATAGCCACTCAACTGGCCTTTGTCTAGTTTCCTTCAATAAATTCTTCAAACTGTAGCAGCATCTTCATTACTATTCTGTCTATCTCTTCTGTTTAGTTGTGCATCCTTGGGAAAAACAGGCTTTTTGAGCTTCAGTTTATCATCTATGTGCAGAGTATTATAGTTGCATCATTTGTTTTTTGTAAGGTTCCGTGAGAATATATAGGTTAGGAGATTTTGCAAAATATGAGGTTCTTTACTAAATGCTTATATCTGTCATTGCCTAGTATGTTAAAGTCCTTTCATTTCTTATCTATGAGTTAATTTTCTATAAACAAAACCAACAAAACTGCCTATTGAAATTTAAAAAATTTCAGACTGTCTCATTTCCAATGTAACCATGGGGATATAATATCCCCAACAATTACATGAGTATTTTCTAATGAATAAACATTGGAAGAATTCACATGAGTGAATTTCTTAAATGTTAAAGATAGCATGCTCAGATTATATACACTAAATCTAATACGACATTTTGTCCACTCAAACAGCTTTACAGTTAAGATTGCTTATACTGGAACAATTACAATTTCAATTTTTAAACGCTTAATAAGAAGGCATGATAATTGTCATTCATATACTCTAGTGCACAAAACATTATCCATAAGCTTATTGTATAGTTTAACAAAAAGTGTTTTATGTTACTTGTTTTCACACCGAGTATGAAAAAAAGTCAAACTATATTGTTTCTTGAATTTTGAAAAATGTGTCAGTAGCCATTCATGACCTACAATTATAATGTGCATTGACTATGTTTTGCAAGTCACCTAACAGTTTCTTTTTTGTAATTTTTGTATACTGTGTATTTGGAAACACTAGACAAAGTGAAGAGATGCAGTATGTACATCTTACTTTGAGCTCAAATACCAAGACAATACCAAAAAAATATTATTTAATGGTAAAAAATTTGCAAATAAAGATTTATCAATTTAAGAAGCAACTATTTTCTGCTCTAAATCCATACAATTTCATGCAACGTTTTGATTTACCACTCTAGAGTAAGACATTTGAAAACTAGGACATTTTATAATGAGCCTAATGAGAGTTGATGCTCAAGAAATTTTTCAGTGAGAAAACAAAATGAATAAATTATTAAAAACTTAGATATCGGACAAATTTTGCTTAGAAAAACCTTCCGATATTTTTCATCAAGGACATTTTCTTCATATCCACCTTCTTTATAGGAAAAACTCCTAAAGGATTAACAATACTTTGAATTTCAATTTTTTGGTCTCTATCTTTGTAAACCATTGGCAGAGACCCCTCTCTCTTTCTCAAAGTCTCAAATTGCATAATTGTTTTAATTGTGATCACCTGACCAGATGCCTGAAAATTACTTGATCTATTTAATATAGCTTGTTTAGCTGAATCAATTTAATTTTCAGGCCATATGTTCACACAATTATTTCTCTTAATCCATTTCAAGGTGGCTTCCTCTTTTGCGCCTTGCTGATTCACCTCCCTTTGATTGATCCAACTTTAGAATAAGTAATGACCTACATGAGAATTTTAAAATAACACTGTTGAAAATCAAAAGACACATTCTATTCATCTTCTCAGGCTAAGCATTCCAGGAATAATAACACATCTTAAATTCTATGTCTTGTCTTTTTCTTTCATAGAAAATGAAAGGCTTAAAAAAGGTATGTCCTGATCATACCTACAAATTAAAATATGACTGTTGGATTGTCACAGAATGTACAGTTAATTCTAGTTAAATTACATTTTCTATAGTAATTTATCCAAAGTTCCCTTTCACTTTTACATGTGCTTTGCAAAACTGAACATTTAACATATATGACAAGATACAATGTAATTAAACATTTTCTGCTTAGAAATTTAGGCAGTTCTGTTTTCTTGACTTTTCACATTAATTTGTATTTCAAGTTTTTTGGTTTTTGACCTTCAATAGTTCTAGCTAGATTATCAAGATTTTTTCCAAAATATAATTTTCTTAGGAAAAATAATGGACATCTGAATGATACTATTCTGTTATGTGTAAGTTAAGGTCAAATTTCCTCCTGCTTATTTTACTTTAAGGTGGTCATTATAAACAAAGGGAAGTAGAAAAGAATGGAGGGATACACTTTGCACTAATTTTCTTCCTCTCCTTTCTCTTCATTCCTAGAATCATGATTTCATCCATTACATTTTTGTATATGTGTTTTCTATAGTATTGGAAAATTTGTTATCCCTACCTCTCTTTTCATTACAGATAGATTGATGAACATGAGAAAATGCCAGTTTCTGTACCTCATTTTGTTACATACAAGATTACAGCCCACCTTTAACATAATATGATCTTCCTTACTAATTTGAATAGTCTATCATTAAATTTCAATTATTTTGGGGGATATTTTTAAAAATTAAGTTAACATCTTTAGTATTTTAAATAAATTCATAAACTATGAAATCGTTATATTTCAAATTAGAACCACTGATATTAAATTTCAAATCATAATTTATTCTTTCATTAGGATAAACTTGACTTATATAGATGACTTTCTTTTTTTTTTAAGGGATTATTGATATACACTCTCATGAAGGTTTCACGTGAAAACACTATGTGGTCACTACATTTATGCGTATTATCAAGTCTCCAGCCATACCCATTGCAGTCTCTGTCCATCAGTGTTAGTAAGATGCCACAGAGTCACTATTTGCCTTCTCTGTGCTACACTGTCTTTCCCGTGACCCCCTACACCATGTGCACTAAACTTAATACCCCTCAACCCCTTCTCCCCCCCTCCCCACCCGCCCTCCCACACCCCTCCCCTTTGGTAACAGCTAGTCCCTTCTTGGAGTCGGTGAGTCTGCTGCTGTTTTGTTCCTTCAGTTTTACTTCATTGTTATACTCCACAAATGAGGGAAATCATTTGGCACTTGCATTTCTCTGACTGGCTTATTTCACTGAGCATAATGTCTTCCAGCACCATCCATGTCATTGCAAATGGTAGGATTTGTTTTTTTCTTATGACTGAATAGTATTCCATTGTTTATATGTACCACTTCTTTATCCATTCATCTACTGATGGACACTTAGGTTGCTGCCATATGTTGGCTATTATAAATAGTGCTGTGATAAACATAGGGGTGCATATGTCTTTTTGAAGCTGAGAACTTGTAATTTTTGGGTAAATTCCAAGGAGTGGGATTCCTGGGTCAAATGGTATTTCTATTTTTAGTTTTTTGAGGAACCTCCATATTGCTTTCCACAAAGGTTGAATGGGCTTACAATCCCACCAGTAGTGTAGGAGGGTTTCTCTTTCTCTGCATCCTTGCCAGCATTTGTTGTTCTTAGTCATTTCAATTTTGGCCATCCTAACTGCTGTGAGGATATCTCATTGTGGTTTTCATTTCCTTGATGATTAGTGGAGCATCTTTTCATGTGTCTGTTGGCCATCTGAATTTCTTCTCTGGAGAATTGTCTCTTCATATCCTCTGCCCATTTTCTAATAGATTTATTTGCTTTTTGGGTGTTGAGGCATGTGAGTTCTTCACATATTTTGGATCTTAACTCTTTGTCATATATATCATTTACAAATATATTCTCCCATACTGTAGGATGCCTTTTTGTTCTGTTGATGGTGTCCTTTGCCTTACAGAAGCTTTTTAGTTTGATGTAGTCCCACATGTACATTTTTGCTTTTGTTTCCCTTGCTCGAACAGATGCATTCAGGAAAAAGTTGCTCATGTTTATATTCAGGAGATTTTTGCCTATGTTGTCTTATAAGAATTTGATGGTTTCATGACTTATATTCAGGTCTTTGATCCATTTTGAGTTTACTTTTGTGTATGGGGTTAAACAATAATCCAGTTTCATTCTCTTACATGTAGCTGTCCAGTTTTGCCAACACCAGCTGCTGAAGAGGCTGTCATTTCCCCATTGTATGTCCATGGCTCCTTTATCGTATATTAATTGACCATATATGTTTGGGTTTATACCTGGGCTCTCTGTCTGTTCCATTTGTCTATTGTTCTCTTCTTATGCTAGTACCAAATTTTCTGAATTACTGTGGCTTTGTAGTAGAGCTTGAATTTGGGAAGTGTAATCACCCCAGATTTATTCTTGCTTTGGCTATTTGGGGTCTTTTGTGGTTCCATATGAATTTTAGAATGATTTTCTCTAGTTCATTGAAGAAAGCTATTGGCATTTTGATAGGAATTGCATTGAATCTGTAGATTGCTTTAGGCAGGATGGCCATTTTAACAATATTAATTCTTCCTATCCATGAGCATGGGATGTGTTTCCATTTATTGGTATCTTCTTTAATTTCTCTCATGAGTGTCTTGTAGTTTTCAGAGTATAAGTCTTTCACAAACTTGGTTAGGTTTATTCCTAGGTATTTTATTCTTTTTGATGCAATTGTGAATGGAGTTGATTTTCTGATTTCTCTTTTTGCTAGTTCATCGATAGTATATATGAATTCAACAGATTTCTGTGTATTAATTTTGTATACTGCAATTTTGCTGAATTCAGATATTAGATCTATCAGTTTCAGAGTGAAATTTTAGGGATTTTTGTGTACAATATCATGTCATTTGTAAAAAGTGACAATTGAACTTCTTTGCGAATCTGGATGCCTTTTATTCTTTGTGTTGTCTGATTGCCATGGATAGGACCCCAAGATCTATGTTGAATAAAAATGGTGAGAATGGGCATCCTTGTCTTTTTCCCAATCTTAAAGGAAAAGCTTTTCAGCTTCTCGCTGTTAAGTATAATGTTGGCTGTGGGTTTGTCATCTGTGGCCTTTATTATGTTGAGGTACTTGCCCTCTATACCCATTTTGTTGAGAGTTTTTATCATGAATGGATGTTGTGTTTGTGGGATTTTTCATTTTATTTGTGTAATTTGTTTCTAGTTTCTTATGTTTGTTGTCTGAGAAGCTGTTTGGTACAATTACAGTCTCGTTGAATTTACTGAGGCTCATTTTGTGGCCTGTTATATGACCTACTCTTGAAAATATTCCATGTGCAATTGAGAAAAATGTGTATTCTGCTGCTTTTTGGTGTAGCGTTCTGTAGATGTCTGTTAGGTCCATCTGTTCTAATGTGTTGTTCAGTGCCTCTGTCTCCTTACTTATTTTCTGTCTGGTTGATCTGTCCTTTGGAGTGAGTGGAGTGTTGAAGTCTCCTAGAATGAATGTATTGCATTCTATTTCCCCTTTTAATTCTGTTAGTATTTGTTTCACATATGTCAGTTCTCCTGTGTTGGGAGCATAGATATTTATAATGCTTATATCTTCTTGTTGGATTGACCCCTTTATTATTATGTAATGTCCCTCTTTGTCTCTTGTGACTTCCTTTGTTTTGAAGTCTATTTTGTCTGATACAAGTACTGCAACACCTGCTTTTTTCTCCCTATTAGTTCCATGAAATATCTTTTTCCATCCCTGTACTTTCAGTCTGTGTATGTCTTTGGGTTTGAAGTGAGTCTCTTGTAGGCAGCATAAAGATGGGTGTTGGTTTTCATCCATTTAGTGACTATATGTCTTTTGATTGGTGCATCAGACCATTCACATTTAGGGTGATTATCAATAAGTATGAACTTATTGCCATTGCAGGCTTTAGATCTGTGGCTACCAAAGGTTCAAGGTTAACTAAGAATCTAACTTAACTCACATAGTATGCTATTGCAAATGCAATCTAAAGGTTCTTTTCTTTTTCTCCTCCTTTTCTTCCTCCTCCATTCTTTATTAGGTATCATTCTGTACTCTTTGTCTATCCCTTGAATGACTTTGGGGGTAGTTGATTTAATTTTTCATTTGCTTAGTAATTAACTGTTCTTCTTTCTTTATTGTGATTTTATTACCTCTGGGGACAGTTATTAAACCTTGTAAACACTTCCCTCTATAGTAGTGCCTCCAAAATACACTGTAGAGATGGTTTGTGGGAGGTAAATTCTCTCAGTTTTTGCTTATCAGAAAATTGTTTAATTCCTCCTTCACATTTCAATGATAATCTTGCCATGTAGAGTATTCTTGGTTCAAGGCCCTTCTGCTTCATTGCGTTAAATATATCATGCCACTCCTTTCTGGCCTGTAAAGTTTCTGCTGAGAAGTCTGGTGATATCCTGATGAGTTTTCCTTTGTATGTGATCTTCTTTCTTTCTCTGGCTGCTTTTAAAAGTCTGTCCTTATCCTTGATCTTTGCCATTTTAATTATTATATGTCTTGGTTTTGTCTTCCTTGGGTCCCTTGTTTTTGGAGATCCGTGCACCTCCATGGCCTAAGAGAAAATCTCCTTACCCAGATTGGGGAAGTTTTCATGAATTACATCCTCAAAGACACTTTCTATACCTTTTTCTCTCTTTTATTCTTCTGGTACCTCTGTAATGCACATATTCTTCCATTTGGATTGCTCACACAGTTCTCTCAATATTCTTTCATTCTTAGAGATCCTTTTTTCTTTCTGTGCCTCAGCTTCTTTGTATTTCTCTTCTCTAATTCATATTCCATTTACTGTCTTTTCAACTACATCTAATCTGCTTTTAAATCCCTCCATTGTATGTTTCATTTCAGATATGTAATTTCTTAATGACTGAATCTCCATTCTAAATTCATCCTTGAGTTCTTGAATATTTTCCTATACCTCCATGAGCATGTTTATGATTTCTTTGAGCTCTCTTTCAGGAAGATCGGTGAGTTCAGTTTGATTTGTCCCTTTTTTTGGTGTTTTTGAGATTTCTGTTTGAACCAGTTTCCTTTGATGTTTCATTTTTCTATGTGGCACCCTCTAGTGCCCAGAAGCTCTAGTTTCTGGAGCTGCTCATCCCCTGGAGTGATGGTGCGGATTGCCTATGGGGAGAAAAAAGCTGTTTCATTCTTCCCAGCTGCATCGCCTGTGTTCACTGTCAGAACCAATGGGCCAAGTACACAGGTGTAAGCCTCTATGCTTTGCGTTTGTAGCTGCTGTAGGAGGCTTCCCTCTGGCTGACCTGATGCCATGGCAGGCTTTTCCAGTTTGCAAGCCGGGTGCACACTTGCCAGAGGAAGGCACAGCAGGCTGCATATCATGGTGGGGGGCCTTGGAGCTGTGTAGCCAGCCAGGTGGTTGGAGTGCCTGAAGATTGTGAAAATTCCCAACCTGCACACGAGAGTGCATCCGGTTATTTTGTCTACCTGTCCTTTCTCCTAAGCAGTAAGCTCTTTGCAATCCTTGCCCCTTTAGCAGCCCTTTTGCTGTTAGGAAGTCTTTCAGATTGCCTGCCTTTCTTTTGTCCTGGAGCAGCCAGATATGGATCCCTGTTTTCCACAAGCAGCTGGAATCTCAGTCTCCCCAGGTATTCTGCCTTTCTTAGCTTTACAACACCCCTAATCACCAGAGCACCATGCAATGTAGGTTTGTCCTCCCAGAGCGGATCTCCAGAGCTCAGTGTTCAGCAATCCCAATCCTCCACTCTCTCCCCACTCCATTTCTCTTCCTCCCAATGGTGAACTGGGGTGAGAGAAGGGCTTGGTTTCTGCCAGGTCATGGCTTTGATATGTTATCCTGTTTCATGAGGTCTGTTCTTTTCTTCATGTGTATGCAGTCTGGCACAGCCTTCTTTCCTATTGCTCTTTCAGAATTAGTTGTATTAATTATATTTTCACATTATATGCCATTTTAGGAGGAGACCTCTGTCTCACCTCTCACACTGCCATCTTTAATCCTCCTAGACTGACTTTCAGTAAGAAGTACTAGCACCTGGTCTGGGAATACTGTAACTTGACTAAGTCCTTAGCTGATCAAACATAACAGATGGGTAGAAAGTTCATTAATTTTCACCATATGTATTACAACATTTAAACTATAAACAGACATGAATATTTGAGACCTGTCAGCTATTGATTTACCTATTTGCTCCTGAATTTTTAAATATTTCTTGTTAATGGAAAGCACATAAATTCCAACTTTTTTCTCTATAGTATCAAGCAATGGGAAATTATTTGTTGATTGGCTAAGATATGTCATTTACAGGGTATTTGAAAAAAATCACATCATTTAAAAATTAGATATTTAACCTAAAGTATGTAAGTGCTATGAAAAAAAAGTGTCTCTTAGTCTGCAAGCTTAAGTAGTATATTTATTAATTCAACAAGTACCTGTTAAATGCCCAATATATACAGAATAATACAGGGTTTATGTAACAAATGTTCTCAGGGATCTATGGAAATCCCCTTACCTTGATCTATTCATTGTACATGTGCCAACTATCAACTGTCAGCACAACCCTTTGTCTGAGGGCTTTTTCCCTCGTGGCTTGTTTACTTTATTACTCATAGGACCATGTAGACACTTTCTCCTCAGAAACTGCCTTAATCAAAGACTAATGGGAGTTGATATATAAATATCCATCTCCTCACCATTCATGTGGGATATCTTTGAAACACACGTTTTATACTGGGTTCCAGATTTCTCTAGCAGTAACCTGCTTAAAAATAAACCCTTGAATGGCTGTTATTCCTGTCTTGCTTCCCATTCCTCTAATAATATGTCCAACAATGATATTCCAAAATAACTACTTGCACTTCAATCCTTGTTGTAGAGTCTGTGTTTCAGGAAACCAAACTAAGACAGTGTGGGTAAAGTTGCAATATTTTCAGAGTTTCTCATCTGGCTTTAGTGCATCTCCCTATCAATAGGTGGTTCCAAGGGGTGGAGAGAAGTAGTCGATCTCCATTTCAATAGGTAATTACATAGGGGAGCAAGGGCATATCTGGACTGGAGAGGTTGTGTGGGGTCCCTTCTTCTGCAGCCAGGTCTCAAGAGACATGGGAGAGCAGAAGTGGACTGCTTATAGGGAATAAATGGGTTTCTCCCACTTTATTTCTCCCTTTGACTGACTTTGGTTTCAAAGGTATTTTTCCCAAGGATTTCCCCCCACCCCTGGAGTTATAGGCAAATAGATAGACATAGATATAGATTTGCATAATTCATTTTCTTCATCATTATCATCATCATTGTCATGAGATACTGGTCATCTGAACTGTGTATTTAAAAAAAAATCATTGTATACATTGAGGCCTTATTTTATAGTCAGCATCTTTCCCTATTTCAAGTCCACTAGTTAAGTGTCAGTATATAAAATGATGGTAATCCAGGGTAAAAATCATTATATCAAGAAACAAAAAGGAAGATTAAATAATGAATTTTGCAGATTGGTAGAGTAGTATCTTGTATTTTTAGTTTTCAGAGTAGATTAATAAAGAATTTCTCTGTTTTTATTATAGTATTCTTATATCTATAGACAGTTTCATTTTTAAATAACCACACATATTTGTTTTTATTTCACTTGAAGAATAAAAAACTACAAATTAAAAGTAGGGTTTTAAAAAATAAACATTTTCTTATGAATGTTCCTAAAGTATCCCAATTCACTTCTAATTTCTAATTATTCTTTTAAAAATAGATTTATATTTAGAGCATTTAAAAATATCATATTTCCCAAGGCTACAAAAGATGTCGCTAAAGAAAATGAAACCTAAGCTCTGAAAGTTGTTTTTATATAGTTAAAAGTTTCATCAAAAGTAAGTTAAAAATAGTTTAAGATTCAAAAGAATTTACAAAAATAATAGTCATTCCCTTAATATGCTCACACATGCTTTATCCTGTTTCCACTAATGATAATGTCTTACCTATCTGTAAGACATTGTAACAATCAGGAAACTGACAATAATATGATTACTATTAACTAAACTAAAGATGTTATTACAGATTTCACCAGTTTTTACATACACTCTGTATATGTGTGTGTGTGTTAGTATCTGATTCTGTGAAATTTCCTCACAGGAGTATCTTTGAGTAACCACCTCCACAATCTGGAAATGAACTGATCCATCACCACAAACTAATTACTCTTACTGTGTAATAATTATATACTCTCCAGCCTTAACTTCTGGAAATAATTGACCTTTTTTCTACCACTGTAACTTTTTCACTTTGAGAACATTATATAAATGGACTAATATAGTGTGAAAACTCTTTGATTTTGTCTTTTTTCATTCAGCATATATCTTTGAGATCTATCCAAAGTTGTTTCAAGTATCAATAGTTAGTTGCTTTTTATTGTTAGATAGTATCTTATTATGTCAATATTCCATAGTTTATCCATTTGCCTGTTAAAGGACATTTGCTATGAACGTTTGTATACAGAATTTTTCTGTGAATATAAGTTTTCATTTCTACAGGATATATACTCAGGAGTGTATTTGCATGGTATATGAAAGTCTGTGTTAGTTTTTAAAGAAACAGGAAACTGTTTTCCAGAGTTGCTGTACAATTTACACACTCATCAACAATGTATGTGAGATCAAGTTTCTTTTCATTCTCAGTATCAATTAAATGCTTTTATGACCATCATAGAAATCATATGATCTCTCTAGAACAGTAATTCTCAAACAACTTTAGTTGTCTGTGTATAAAATCTCATAAGGAATGAAGATGCAGATGTCTCCATTATTATTAATGATGATAGCTACAGTTTATTGTGTCTTTAATGGGCCAGTTTAGCCAGGGGCTATTTAGTTCCCACAGTGACTCTTTCAGGTAGATTGTTATTGCCATCTTAATGATAAAAAACATTAAGCCTCAGAATGATTTAATAAGTTATCAAAAATCACACATATAATTAAGGAGAGTGTCAGGGTTCCAATTTCACCTTGACATCATAACCAAAGCTATTTCATTAAGTCACACAAAAAACAAGAGAAACTAAATGTTTCTATGCCATAAATATAAGTTTAAAATTACATAAATTAATGAACAGAGACTGGACATGGAAGAATGACAGCAATTAATTTGTTGGGATGAATTTTTCCCTGCTAAAGTTAGTTTTTAAAATGCTGATGGGAGTGGTGGTCCAAGATTGCAGAGTAGGAAGACCCTGAACTAACCTCCTCTCATGGACTTACCTAACTTATATAGAGAGCAGTTTCTACTGAAGAAGAACTGATGGCTGACTGAGCAGCTTTATACAACAAACACTAGAGTAACCATAAAGAGAAGGGTAGAAGAGACAGGGACACAATCATAATGGGGTCACCACCCCCCATTCAAGAATTAGCAGTAAGAAGGCACATCACTGAGGGGTTAAGGGGCCTGAGCCTTCCTGTGCCCAAACTGGGACAACTAGACCATAAGTGAAGGTCATCCATGTACTAACACTAGAGCTTCTACTAAGTGGATGGGGAACTGCTAGAACTCTTGCCAGTGTCAGAGGGGCTAGTTAATTCCTTTTGGAAACCATAAACCCTCATCCTTTGACAGCCCTCATGAATTGTTGGTGGGAATGTAAATTGATGGGGCCACTGTGGAAAACTCTATGGAGGTTCCTCAAAAGATTGAAAATAGGACTACTATACGATCTCTACTTCTGGGTATTTATCTGAAGAAAACAAACATATCAATCCAAAGAGATATATGCACCCCTGTATGTTCATTATAGAATTATTTATGATAGCCAAGGTGGGAGCAACATAATTGTCCATCAATAGACGAATGGATAAGGAAGATGTGGTATATACTTCTAATGGGATATTATTTAGCCATCAAAAGGAATGAAATCTTGCCCTTTGTAACATGGATGGAACAGAAATAGATTCATAGATATAGAGGAAAAAACAAAGCAAACTGTTGGTTACCAGAGTGTTTGAATTGTACAACAGGCAAAATGGGTGAAGGGGATTAAGAGATACAAACTTTAGTTATAAAACAAATAAGTGTTTCACATGGAATTTACAACACAGGGAATATAGTCAATAATATCGTACTAACTTTGTGCAGTGACAGATGGTAACTGGACTTATTATGTATATTATCATGTTATAATGCATAAAAATATCAAATCACTATAATGTGCACATGCACATGAAACTAATAGGATATTATATGTCAATTAAAGAAACTGATGGCTCATTTATAAGGTGAAAAAGTCCAAGCCCTCTCAAATATCTTAGAAATATAAAAATCATGGCACTCTGTTTTGTAGAGAAGAAGGAACACTTTAATTAATATATGTCTCAAATATAAGCAAACTGTTATTTCTCAGATCAGAAATTTGGTAAAATGATACCAATAAAAATGATGCTTTTAAAAGTAACCAAGACGTGACTCTCTAAATTAAATTTGAAATATTATGTCTTGTGAAAAACTTATAAATTGTATAAACTGAATTTTCTGGACAAGTGCAGCTATGAGTATTGGATAATCTTATGACCATAATCTCATTCAAGATAAACCATTTTTAATAGAGAATAATTGAGCTTTCTATTGCTTGTCATAAACTGAGAAATGATGTTATATATTCTCTTAATATAACAAGTATCCCCTTTAAATGACATCAATGTAAACATTTGATGTACACAATGGTGTTGGATTTGTACTCAGCTTTGCTGTTGTGTTAGCATCTGTTTAAAAGAATGAGCTCCCAGATTGTTGTTTGTTTATTTATAATATTGCAGGTTTTTTCCATGACAGTAGGGAGACTTTTTGGAAATATACTTTCTTCTAACCATTAGAATTATAGTTTGAAATACCATTTTGTAGGTTCAATTTTTAATCTAGATGCACACCTAAGTTACCTAGCCTGGTAGAGTAAGGTAATGTGTCACCACAAAAATACAGTCATTCTTGTGAAAAAATAGTATTACTTGAAACCACATCCCAAATGCAAAATTTCTGCCTACCTCCACCCCTAGGATTGGAAACCAACATTTACCAACTATGTCCTAACTGAACCTAAGGTTGTATTTCCTTCCTTTTGTATGTGTATCTTAGCTTTGCTCCTTATAGGGCCCAGGAAGAATGGTGAAACTTGCTCCATCTAGTTTAACTGCACAGGGTAGAAGTATAAATTATCAATCAGCCTCTTTGACTCTTATATGAATATAACCCTCTGATAGCCTCCATAACACTTGGGAAATAGGCCCTGTAACACCAGGCATGCTCTGACTGTGAATAGCTCTAGTCTCATCCCTCTCATGAGGAATCCTGCTCTATTAATAGTGCTCTTCTCTTGGGCTTTCAGTATGATAAACATTCTTTGTGTGATTACTTGTTTAAAGGCTGACTTCTATATTAAAATGGAAACTTCATCAGGGAAGGACAAATCTTCTCTCTACATATTTAATGCCTCACCTAATATCAGTCACATAGAAAGAATTCAATAAATATTTGTGTGTGAATCATTTGCCCATAAATACATGCTCTGCTGGCTTACAGGAAATTTCTGAAAATGTAGCTGCTAAAAAACCTTTTGGTGTAAGATAGAATTCAAGGTCAGAGCCAGTCAAGCATCCAATTTCCAAGTCAGGTATTCATTAACTTTGAACAAAATTATAGTATACCTCTCTACAGTCTAGAAATATATGTTTCTTAATCTAATTCATGAACACTGTTATAATTACTAGTATTACTATATAGCTTAATTAAGGTTTTATGTAGAATTCTCAACAGAAGAATCACTTTTGACCAAGTAAATATGTTGACCAGCCAAGATTCACTGCAATTCATGTTGCAAGAACATGGTGTAAATAATTATGATTTTGCCTTACATTGAATATTTCACTCCTATCTTCCTATGTTTGGGGCACTGTGGCTGCAGTTGAGACATTTGAAAATTAATGCTATGTGCATTCGTAAGACAATGAAGTTTTTCCTTAGGGGAATAAAAACAATAAAATTGGATTAGATTTGGTAAATATTGCTATGGCAAAGAAGACTGCCCAAATCTTACTTGAATAATAGATTGAGGGTAAGTATGCATTAATCCTTTTATTTGAGTGACAAATATTTTAATTATTTAGAAATTTTAAAGGTTTAACATAATTTGGTCCCAGTGACATTATTTATTAATACAATATTTGGCTAGCTTAAAAAATGTATAACATTAATATAGCTTTGGCCTAGTATTGTTCATATTTTTTCTAAATTAACAATTAATATTGATAATAAAATTTTATTTAACTTTTTAACCCTTAAAAATCTATGGAGATTTTAAAGATCATCTTAACACTTTCTCTTGGACCCTTAACAGAAAACTCAGCCACCTGGATAAGTAATAAGCTTTCAATATCAGAGTTAGAAGTTCTAGGTTTCAACTGAGAAACTTGGCAATGTTGTAACTTAAAACTATTTTAAAATGTAGTTATAATTATTTATATAAATAGTTTTAATTATTGATATGTAATTATGATTAATTATAATGTACAGTTATATATTTATAATTATTTAAAAATATATAGTTATTTACAAATAGAATAAATTATACTATTCATATTATTATATAAAATAATAAACACAAGCAGGATTCTAAATGACTCCAAGCATATAAATCATATATAATGTAAATTCTGAATATAAATATATCAAACCTTTTATATTTCTTTAGTTTCTAGACATGCTAGATCATGATTTCAGGTCATAGTTTTATTATGATATTAATCTGTGATTACTTACAATAATATGAAGGGAATGCAAATATATATTTAGGTTATTATCCATTAAGATTATTCTTCCCAACATAAAGAATGATAACTATTTATCAAAATAAAGGGCAATCTGAAATCTGACATAGTCACATTTTAGTTTCCTAAAAGAAGTAAACAAAATTGAATATATTCTTCTATTTAATTTCCTTAAGGTGTAAACCTACACATTTCTCTGTAAGAAAATAGCTAACTGGATCAAAAAATGTAATGGGTAGTTTATTTTCCTATGTAATATCTATTCTGAAATATATATATCTATGTTATCAATATAAGTAAAATTAGTTTTACTGTCTACAACTGCATCAAATGAAAGGAGTACTATATCTGAAAGTACTTGGGAAAGGTTGGAATTAGATTATGGCCAGTATGACACATGTGAAAATCACTTTGTGGGACCACAAGGGAAAGGTTCAAAAAGACAGCCAGGTGATAGAAATTCAAGATGGTGGTGTGAGAGGTGAGACAAAGAACTCTTACCAAAACCACATATGATATGAAAATATAGTTAACCAATCCTAAAAGAGCAACAGGAAAGAAAACTGTGCCCAACTCCATACACCTGGAGAACAGAGCAGACCTCATGAAACAGGATAATGTACCAAAGCCTTGACTGGTGGGAACCAAGCCCTTCCTCCACCCCAGCTAACCTGTGGGAGGAAGATAAATGGAGTAGGGAGGGGTTGAAAACCTAGGACTGCTGAAAACCCAGCCCTGGAGATCTGCTTTGGGAGCACAAGACTACAATGCATGGTGCTCTGGTGATTAGTGGGGTTGGAAAGCAAAGACAGGTAAAATAGTTGGAGAGACTGAGATTCCAGCCATTTGTGGAGGACAGGGATCCACATCAGGCTGCACTGAGACAAAGGAAAGGTGGGCAGTCTGAGAGGCTTCCTAGCAGCAAGAGGGCTTCTTAAGGGGTGGGATTTTCATGGAACTTGCTGGGCAGGAGAAAGGATAGGTGACCAAGGTTGTCTAGGCAAGATCTGCCCAGCAGGTTGGGAACTTTCAGGAGCTTCAGGTGCTCCATCTCCCTGGCTGGCTACTCAGCTCTGAGGACCAGCACTGTGATATGCAGCTGGCTGCACCTTCCTCCTGGCCTGCTCACACTGGCTGACAAACTGGCAGTAACTGCCATGGCATCAAGCCAGTCAGATGGAGGCCCCACCTATAGCAGCTACAGACACAAAGTGCAGAGGCTTATACATGTGTGTTCGACCACTGGTTCTGACAGTCGAGACAAGCAGTGTGGCCAGAAAGCAGGAAATAGCTCTTTCTGCCCAACAGGTACCAAAGTAGCTCCCATGTAACCCCCAACATCACTGCAGGACTCAGCAGCTCCACAGACTAGAGCTTCTGGGTACAAGAGGGCACCACATAGAAATATGAAACATCAAAGGAACCTGGTTCAAACAGAAATCTCAAAAATACCAGGAAAAGAGCCAAATGAAACTGAACTCCAATCTTCCTGAAAGAGAGCTCAAAACAACAATCATAAACATGCTCATGGAGGTATAGAAAAGATTCAAGAACTCAGGGATGAATTTAGGATAGAGATTCAATCATAAAGAAATTCAATATTTGAAATAAAACATACAATGGAGGGATTTAAAAGCAGATTAAATGTAGTAGAAGAGAAGGTAAATGGAATAGAAATTAGAGAAGAGGAATACAAAGAAGCTGAGGCACAAAGAGAAAAAAAGGATCTCTAGGAATGAAAGAATATTGGGAGAACTGTGTGAGCAATCCAAATGGAAGAATATTTGCATTATAGGGGTACCAGAAGAATAAGAGAGAGAAAAAGGTATAGACAGTGTCTTTGAGGAGGTAATTGGTGAAAACTTCCCCAATCTGGGGAAGGAGATTGCCTCTCAGGCCATGGAGGTGCATGGATCTCCAAAAACAAGGGACCCAAGGAAGCAAACCAAGACATATAATAATTAAAATGGCAAAAATCAAGGATAAGGACAGACTTTTAAAAGCAGCCAGAGAAAGAAAAAAGATCACCTACAAAGGAAAGCCCATCAGGCTATCATCAGACTTTTCAGCAGAAACCTTAAAGGCCAGAAGGGAGTGGCATGATATACTTAACACAATGAAGCAGAAGGGCCTTGAACCAAGAATACTCTACATGGCAAGATTATCATTTAAATGTGAATGAGGGATTAAACAATTTTCAGATAAGCAAAAGATGAGAGAATTTACCTCCCACAAACCATCTTTACAGTGTACTTTGGAGGGATTTCTATAGAGGGAAGTGTTCATAAGGCTTAACAGCTGTCACCAGAGGTAATAAAACCACAGTAAAGAAAGTAGAACAGTAATTACTAAGCAAATACAAAATGAAATGGACTACTCCTAAAGTCAGTCAAGGGATAGACGAAGAGTACATAATTTGATACCTAATATGTAAAGAATGGAGGAGGAAGAAAGACGAGAAAAAAAGATCCTTTAGATTGTGTTAGTAATAGCATACTAAGTGAGTTAGGTTAGATTCTTAGATAGTAAGGAAGTTAACCTTGAACCTTTGGTAACCACGAATCTATAGCCTACAAGGGCAATAAGTCCATACCTATCAATAATCACCCTAAATGTAAATGGTCTGATGGAGCAAACAAAAGACATAGAGTCAATGAATAGATAAAAAACAAGACCCGTCTCTATGCTACCTACAAGAGACTCATTTCAAACCCAAAGCCACACACAGACTGAAAGTAAAGGGATGGGAAAAGATATTTCATGCAACTAACAGGGAGAAAAAAACAGGAATTACAGTACTTGTATCAGACAAAATAGACTTCAGAACAAAGAAAGTCACAAGAGACAAAGAGGGGCATTACATAATGATAAAGGGGTCAATCCAACAAGAAGATATAAGCATTATAAATGTCTATGTACCAAACACAGGAGCACTGACATATGTGAAACAAATAATAACAGAATTAAAAGGGGAAATAGAATGCAATGCATTCATTCTAGGTGACTTGAACACTCTATTCACTCCAAAGAACACATCAAACAGACAGAAGATAAGTAAGGAGACAGAGGTACTGAACAACACAATAGAACAGTTGGAACTAACAGACATCTACAGAACTCTACACTGAAAAACATCAGAAAACACATTCTTCTCAAGTGCACATGGAATATTTTCAAGAATAGATCTTATACTAGACCACAAAAAGAGCCTCCATAAATTCAAAGAGATTGAAACTGTACCAAACAGCTTCTCAGACCACAAAGGTATGAAACTAGAAATCATTACACAAATAAAATGAAAAATCCCACAAACACATGGAGGCTTCACAACATGCTTCTAAATAACCAGTGGATCAATGACCAAATAAAAACAGAGATCAAACAATATATGGAGACAAATGGCAACAATAATTCAACACTGCAAAATCTGTGGGACACAGCAAAGGCTGGGCTAAGAGGGAAGTATACTGCAATACAGGCCTACCTCAGGAAAGAAGAACAATCCCATATGGACAGCTAAATTCACAATTAAAGAAACTAGAAAAACAAGAATAAATGAGGCCCAAATTCAGTAGAAGGAGGGACATAATAAAGATTAGAGCAAAAGTAAATAAAATTGAGAAGAATAAAACAATAGAAAGAATCAATGAAAGCAGGAGAATGTTCTTCAAGAAAATAAAGGAAATAGATAAACCCATAGCCAGACTTATCTAGAAAAAAAGAGAGTCTACACACGTAAAAAGAATCAGAAATGAAAATGGAAATATCACTATGGACAGCACAGAAATACAAAGAATTATTAGAGAATACTATTACAAATTATATGCTAATGAACTGGATAACCTAGAAGAAATGGACAAGTTTCTAGAAAAATACAACCTTCCAAGGCTGACCCAGAAAAAAACAGAAAATCTTAACAGACAAATTACCAGCAACGAAATTGAACTGGTAATCAAAAAACTACCTAGGAACAAACACCTGGACCACATGATTTTACAGCTGAATTTTATCAAACATTTAGTTAAGACCTAATACCCATTCTCCTTAAACTTCCAAAAAGTAGGAGGGAATACTTCCAAACTCATTCTATGATGCCAGCTTCACTCTAATACCAAAACCAGGCAAAGACATCCCAAAAAAGTAAATTGCACACCAATATCCCTGATGAACATATATGCAAAAATACTCAACAAAATATTAGCAAATTGAATTTAAAAATGCATCAACAGGATCATACACGATGATCAAGTAGAATTCATCTCAGTGATGCAAGGATGGTACAAAATTAGAAAATCCATCAACATCATCCACCACATCAACAATAAGGACAAAAATCACATGATCATCTCCATAGATGCTGAAAAAGCATCCAACAAAATTCAACATCCATTCATGATAAAAACTCTCAACAAAGTGGTTATAGAGGGCAAATTCCTCAACATAATAAAGGACATATATGACAAACCCACAGCCAACATCTAACTTAACAGCGAGAAGCTGAAAGCTTTTCCTTTAAGATTGGGAAAAAGACAAGGATGCCCACTCTCCCCACTTCTATTCAACATAGTACTGGAGGTCCTAGC
Organism: Manis pentadactyla; assembly: GCF_030020395.1. Lineage (NCBI taxonomy): Eukaryota > Metazoa > Chordata > Mammalia > Pholidota > Manidae > Manis > Manis pentadactyla. The sequence goes on from NC_080020.1 coordinate 38,891,599, forward strand.
CTCGGCAATCAGACAACACAAAGAAGTAAAAGGCATCCAGATTGGCAAAGAAGAAGTTAAATTGTCCCTGTTTGCAGATGACATGATATTGTACATAAAAAATCCTGAAGTGTCCGCTCTAAAACTACTGGATCGAATATCTGAAGTCAGCAAAGTTGCAGGATACAAAATTAATACACAGAAATCTGTGGAATTCCTGATTCCACAGAGAGAGAAATCAGGAAAACAATTCCATTCACAATTGCATCAAAAAGAATAAAATACCTAGGAATAAACCTAACCAAAGAAGTGAAAGACCTGTACTCTGAAAACTACAAGACCCTCATGAGAGAAATTAAAGAAGATACCAATAAATGGAAACACATCCCATGCTCAAGGATAGGAAGAATTAATATTGTTAAAATGGCCATCCTGCCTAAAGCAATCTACAGATTCAATGCAATCCCTATCAAATTACCAATAGCATTCTTCAATGAACTAGAGAAAATCATTCTAAAATTCATATGGAACCACAAAATATCCCAAATAGCCAAAGCAATCCTGAGAAGGAAGAATAAAGCTGGAGGGATATTGCTCCCCAACTTCAAGCTCTACTACAAAGCCACAGTAATCAAGACAATTTGGTACTGGCACAAGAACAGAGCCATAGACCAATGGAACAGAATAGAGAGCCCTGATATAAACCCAACCATATATGGCCAATTAATATATGATAAAGGAGCCATGGACATACAATGGGGAAATGACAGCCTCTTCAACCAGTTTTGCTGGTGTTGGCAATACCGGACAGCTACATGCAAGAGAATGAAACTGGATTATTGTTTAACCCAATAATCAAAAGTGAACTCGATTTGAATCAAAGACCTGAATGTAAGCCATGAAACCATAAAACTCTTGACAACTTAGGTAAAAATCTCCTGAATGCATTTCCTAGAGCAAGGGAAACAAAAGCAAAAATGAACTCATTGGATTACATCAAGTTTCTGTATGGCAAAGGACACCATCACCAGAACAAAAAGGCATCCTATAGTATGTGAGAATATGTTTGTAAATGACATATCCAACAAGGGGTTAAATCCAAAATACATAAAGAACTTATATGTCTCAACACCCCAAAAGCAAATAACCTGATTAAAAAATGGGCAGAGGATATGAAGAGGCAGTTGTCCAAAGAAGAAATTCAGAATGCCAACAGACACATGAAAAGATTCTTCACATCACTAATCATCAGGGAAATGCAAATTAAAACCACAATGAGATATGACCTCACACCAGTACGGATGGCCATCGAAAAGGCTAAGAAAAACAAATTGCTGGTGAGGTTGTGGAGAAAGGGGAACCCTCCTACACTGCTGGTGGGAATGTAAGCTAGTTCAACCATTGTAGAAAGCAATATGGAGGTTCCTAAAAAAACTAAAAATAGGAATACCATTTGACCCGGGAATCCCACTCCTCAGAATTTACCCAAGGAATACAACTTCTCAGATTCAAAAAGACATATGCACCCTGTGGTTATTACAGCACTTTTTACAATAGCCAAGATATGGAAGCAACCTAAGTGTCCATCAGTAGATGAATGGATAAAGAAGAGGTGGTACATATGCACAATGGAATACTATTCAGCCATAAGAAAGAAACAAATCCTACCATTTGCAATAACATGAATGGAGCTGATGGATATTTTGCTCAGTGAAATAAGCCAGGTGGAGAAAGACAAGTGCCAAATGATTTCCCTCATTTGTGGAGTATAACAACAAAGCAAAACTAAAGGAACAAAATAGCAGCAGACTCAGAGACTCCAAGAAGGAACTAGTGGTTACCAAAAGGGAGGGGTATGGGTGGGTGGGTGGGGAGGGTGGGAGAATGGGATTGAGGGATATTGTGTTTAGTACACATCGTGTGGGGATCACAGGGAGAACAGTGTAGCACCGAGAAGGTACATAGTGGATCTGTGGCATCTTGCTGCATTGCAGGACAGTGACTGCAATGGGGTATGGGTGGGGACTTGATAATATGGGTAAATGTAGTAACCACATTGTTTTTTCATGTGAAACCTTCATAAGAGTGTGTATCAATAATAGCTTAATAAAAAATAAAAAGTGAAAAGATAAAGGAGCCATGGATGTACAATGGGGAAATTGACAGCCTCTTCATCAACTTGTGTTGGGAAAACTGGACAGTTACATGCAAGAAAATGAAACTGGAGTATTATCTAACTCCATATACAAAGTAAACTCAAAATGGATCAAAGACTTGAATGTAAGTCATGAAGCAATAAAACTCTTAGAAGAAAACTTAGGCAAAAATCTCTTAAATATAAACATGAGCAACTTTTTCCTGAACGCATCTCCTTGCGCAAGGGATACAAAATCAACAATGAACAAAAGGGACTACATTATGGTAAAGAGCTCCTGTACAGCAAAGGACACTATCAGCTGAACAAAAAGGCATCCTACAGTATGGGGGAATATATTTGTAAATTACATATCCAACAAGAGGTTATCATTAAAAATATATAAAGAACACTCATGCGTCTACACCCAAAAAGCAAATAACCTGATTAAAAAATGGGTAGAGGATATGAATAGATATTTCTCCAAAGAAGAAATTCAGATGACCAACAGGCACATGAAAAGATGCTCCACATCGCTAATTATCAGGAAAATGCAAATAAAATACACAATGAGATATCACCTCACACCAGTTAGGATGGCCAACATAGAAAAGATTAGGAACAACAAATGTTGGTGAGGATGAGGTGAATGGAGAACCCTCCTACGCTGCTGCTGGAAATGTAAACTAGTTAAACTATTGTGGAAAGCAGTATGGAGGTTCCTCAAAAACCTAAAAATAGAAATACCATTTGACCCAGGAAATTCCACTCCTAGGAATTCACCCTAAAAATGTAGGATCCCTGTTTGAAAAAGACAGATGCACCCCTATGTTTATTGCAGCACTATTTACAGTAGCCAAGAAATGGATGCAACCTAAGTGTCCATCAGTAGATGAATGGATAAAGAAGAGGTGATACATATACACTATGGAATATTATTCAGCCATAAGAAAACAAATCCTACCATTTGCAACAACATGGATGGAGCTAGAGGGTATTATGATCAGTGAAATAAGCCAGGCCAAGAAAGACAAATACCAAATGATTTCACTCATCTGTGGAGTATAAGAAGAAAGAAAAAACTGAAGGAACAAAACAGCAGCAGACTCACAGAACCCAAGAATGGACTAACAGTTACCAAAGGGAAGGGGACTGGGAGGGGTAGGAAGGGAGGGAGAAGGGGAATAAGGGGCATTACAATTCGCACACATAATGTAGGGGATGGGGGCAAGGGGAAGGCAGCATAGCACAGAGAAGACAAGCAGTGATTCTATAGCATCTTACTATGCTGATGGACAGCGACTCTAATGGGGTATGTGGTGGAGACTTGATAATGGGGGAAATCTAGTAACCACAATGTTGCTCATGTGATTTTATATTAAGGATACCAAAAAAAAAAGTTTACTAAGCAAGAAAAAAAAAAAAAGCCAGGCTCCAGAATATGTGTATGGGTTAGAAACTCAGACATCTATCCATCCAGTGGGCAATTCCACAGAGTATGTACCAGCATCAAGAACAGCTGGGTCTGATATTTATAATGTTGATTAACAGTTTTGCCAAGCAGAGTCATCCCTTGCATGGTACTGTCTCAGGGAAACTGCTGCAGTGTGGACACTCCACATTTATGGACATTTTAGTGATGTTTAGAAGAGAAAAGTCAGCATTTCATCCAACTCTCACAAAAGCAGGACCCCTACTGCCACCCTAGCTTCTATCAGAAGGGAAGGTCTTCCAAGCATTGCTGGAGAAGCTAGATAACAGATAAGCCATAAATGATCAATATTCTTTTCATGTTTCCTATAGCCTTCAACTCAGCATGCTTCTGTCACTTGGAGTTTATTGAAAGTTAGCTGAAAATTGCTGCATATTTTTCTACCATTTCAGACTAGTGAACTTGGAGAGCACACAGCTTTTAAATTAAATTCAAGGGAGACTAGATTTTGCATAAAAGAAAAAAATACCCTAACAGGTGTAAGAAAATGGGATTTACACTAGGAAGACAAGTGGATGTTTTATAAAATTTGAACTGATTCACAACAATCAGTGTACAACTAACAATAGCTTAGGGATCAGTCTTTAAAGATGACAATGATTGTGTCATGCTGATATGTGAAACTTCTCCCAAGAATTGACTGGCTTGTGTTTAGTAAAGATTTCCTACAGGTTATCCCAGTTAAGTTTGATAGCGTGTTAACAAAGTGTTCCTGCCCACAGGCACATCACAGACGTTTCACATTCTAATAAATAGCAATATAAAATACATGCTTAGACAGAAAACAGTTTATCAAACCTTTCTAAGTTTCCCCTTTAGGTGCATATTTGCAAACCACATTCACAACACATCATGTGTTGATTCATGTCTTAGATTAACAGGACAATGCTGCAAGTGTATATCAGGCATCAATAAAAAATAATTTTACCACAAACTACAATTTTGCTGTAATTAGTATGAACTCAGAAACTTCTGTCACTTTTCTGGTACTTCTCTATTAGCATACAACATAAATAATTCTTTGCTACTGATTGGTGTGGCAATGATTTTGTGAAAGAAAATATTTTACTACCACACAATTTTAAGAAAAAGTGTTATTTTCAAATATATATTTGTTTTACATTTCTAAATATGTTGGATCAAAACACATCCAACTTGTCCAAGATTATTATTTTGATTGTTTTTTCCTGTAAATTGGACCCTTTGACAGAGATTAACAATATATTTTAATATATATAATTCCATGAGAATCCATTCCATACATATACCTTACAAATGTAAGGGTTAAGGGTTCTTCTATTGCTTAAAATTTTAATTTATAAAAATTGTCAATATTTTAAAGATGTCTCAGTGTAGTATGATATTTTTAAACACTTAGGGAAAAAGAAAACAGTGAAGATACCACCAAGATTGACATGTTAATAAATAAGGCAGTCAATAGTAACATATTGGTTTTACAAGGTCCCTTAGGAGATAAAATGAAAAACAAAAACAACCACAAAATACTTCTAATTTAAGGAAAAATCACCAAGTGTATTTGCATGTCAAGAGCACTTGTGAATAAAATAAGAATAAAAACACAATTGGACATAATCTTATTCTAGACTCTACTCACCTTATTGTCATACAAAGGAAAGTTTTGATTTGAAAAATGAAACCTACATTTCTAATTCCAAAATTTAACCCATGGTCAATTATCACTATCACCACCACCACCATTATCACCATAACCATCACAACCATTACTAATTCTTTCTCATTCTTAACCTGCTCCTCAAATATTTGAAAAGCTATTATGTGCCAAGCAGTTATCTAAGACCATAGCACTAATAAAACGTGAGTCTTGGCTACAATTTTAAGTCTATTCCTCCTATGTTCTCAACCACTTATAAATGTTAACTTACTAAAAATTATGTCTCTGCAATTCTGAATGTGCTCAAAATGATTTTAATAAATGGATTTAAGCCATAGATAAAACAAAAAATATATTTTAATTCTTCAACATAGTAGTTAGGTTTCTGTTTCTAACAAAGATAGCATTTGATGGCTTTGCTTTTGAACTAATAATACATTTAATTAAACTTTTTATTTTGAGATAATTGTAGATTCACATGCAGTTGTAAGAAATAATAGAGATATTCCCTTGTACCCATTACCTTATTTCCCCCGTATGGCAAAACTAAATAGTAAAATGTCACAACTAGGATTTTGGCAAGTCAAGATATGGAACAATTTGATCACAACAGTCCTTCCTATTGCCCTTTATATATTCCTGACAACAACTAATCACTTCTCCATTTCTATACTTTGTCTATTTCAGTAAACTCTAAGAGTGGAATCATATTGTACGTAACTTTGGGATTGACTTTTTTTCACACAGCATAGTTCCGTGGAGAATCTAAGTTGTAATGTGTTTCAATAGCTCATTCTTTTTTATTGCTGAGTAATATCCCATGGTTTGGATGTACCACAGTTTGTTTAAATATTCACCATTTGTAGAATATCTGGGTTTTTGCCTGTTTTAGGCTATTATGAATAAAGCTGACGGGAACATTCAGAGGGAACATTCAGAGTAGAGTCTAGAATAAGGTTTTGATGCATATAGGTTTTAGCAGCAAAACAATTTTCATTTCTCTGGAATAAATTTGCAGGAGTGCAAATGCTGAATCATATAATATTTATATGTTTAGTTTCACAGAAACTGCCAAATTATATTCCAAATAATTCCAAATTATTGCCACAATGGCTCTACAATTTTACATTCTCATCATCAGTTGTGAGTGATCCAGTTTCTCTTCATTCTCACCGGCATTTGGTGTTGGCACTATTTAGTTTAGGGATTATGATATATTCCATGTAGTTTTAATCTATGTTTTCCTAATGGCTAACAATGCTGGATATTTTTTATATGCTTATTTGCCACCATCTTTGGTGAAATGTGTCTTCAATGCTGGCTCATGTCTTTTGCCCATTTTCTAATTTATTTATTTATATTTTTCTACTGCAGACTTTTAGAAACTCTTTATATACTCTAGCTGTAGTAGTCCTTGTTGGATAAATGATTTGCAAATATTTTCTCCCAGTCTGTTTCTTATCTTCTTGTGTGTGTGTTTTGTTTATGCATGTGTGCGTCACTTGTTTTTTTCCAGCCTTTTAATTGGGTCTGTTGCAAAGCAAAGGCTTTTAATTTTGAAGATTCAATTTCTTTATCTTTCCTATTATGGATGATTTTTAAAAAATGGATTTAAAGCAACTTTTTAAAAAAATATTGAGGTAGTACAATAAAATGCACAAATCTAAGTGTTACACCTTCATAAATTTGACATGTATACATTCATGTAACTATCACTCATATCAAAATATCAAACATTCTCACTAAATTTTTTTAGTGGATCATGTTTTTTTATGTCAAATCTAAGAATTCTTTGCATAGCCCTAGGTCCTAAAGATTTTCTCCTATTTTTTTCTAAGAGTTTTATAGTTTTATACTTACACCATGTAAGTCCATGATACATTTTTTTTAGTTAATTTTTTAATAAGGTATGAAACTTATGTTAAGGTTGGTCAGCTAATTAATTTACCTGTCAATGTCTAATTGTCCTAGTACCATTTGTTGAGAAAGCTAAAAATGAAGACCTTCCTCCACTCAAATGCTTTTGCTCCTTTACACCAAATAATTTGGGCCTGTTTTGGGGGGAACTATTTCTGTTCTCTATTTGTCCAGCAATCCACATGTCTGTTCCTCTGTAAATACCACCCACTATCTTGATTCATGTAGCTATATAGTAAGCCCTCTTATTGGGGAAGTGATTCCTCCCACATCATTCTTCTGTTTCAAGATTGTTTTATCTATTCTAGGGTTTGTGTCTTTCCAGATAAATTTTAGAATACGTTTTTCTATATCTGCAAAACATTTTGTTGAGATTTCTGTAGAAATTGCAGTAATCCTATCAACCAGTCTAGGTAGAATTGGCATTTATGCTGTTATTTTCCAATACATAAACACGGTATTTTTCTCTGTTAAAAATGTCTTTCTTTTCTTTACTAGCTTTTTGTAAATATCAGCATATAAATCTTGTAGAATAAATATAAATCGAGTGATTTAAACCTTATAAACAAGACAATATCAAAGCAGATTTAATTAATTTAGGAGAACAAAGAGGTTACAATAATTACACAAAAGGGCAAAAAAAGGAATTGGTGATAACCAGAAGAGGAGGAGGGAAAAGTAGGAAGCGCCAAGGCTCCCGGATGTGCCGGAAGTGCTGCTGCGGCTCTGCGGCTGAGGAGGCCCTTGCATCCTGGCGGCGAGGCAGTTCAGAGGCTGCTGTGACATGTAGTGACTGTTAGGCTGCAGGCATCAGGGGAAGGGGTGACCCTGATGGACAAGCTCAGGCCTCACCAAAAGAGGCGAAGAGACCAACAGGTTCTGGTCTGACAACATTCCAGAGCCTGATGGATAACCCTCCCACTTAGAGCCCTTCCCCCAAGCTAAAGGATTAGTGGTAACTTTCCAGTACCTTGCTGAAGGCCAATGAGAGACCCCCACGTACCCTAGACGAGCCAATCCTCGCGCCACTGTACACCTTTGCTCTCCCTCCCCCTGCCTTCTTTAAAAACTTGCTGCCTGCCCTGCTGGGTGTGACTTCCCTGGCCTGTGTTTCAGACCACGGAACATCACCCGGGGGTGGCATTCAAATAAACTACCTGGCCCTTTGTTGTCTCTCTTCACCTGCTTACTTTGGTCGGAATTTATTGGAATTTATCTTACATACCGGGTACTGGAAAGTTACCACTAATCCTTTAGCTTGGGGGAAGGGCTCTAGTTGGGAGGGTTATCCGATCAGGCTCTGGAATGTTGTTAGACCAGAACCTGTTGGTCTCTTCACCTCTTATGGTGAGGCCTGAGCTTGTCCATCAGGCTCACCCCTTCCCCTGATGCCTGCAGCCTAACAGTGACCGTAGCACAAGCCCTGGAGCCCAGACAGGGCACGTACCATGGATTTACTCCAGTCAACGTCCCACCTTCACCTCCACCTGAGTGAAAAAGCTTTTAACCAACTTGTCCAAAGTCCTTTGAGAGTTTCTTCACTTTCAAGAAGCTGTCTGCATGTGCAGTGTGGCTGGGGGCGGTCAAAGACCGTGGTATGTGGGGCGCATAAACCTTGGGCTCTGAGTGCGTCACCAGGGACGCCCATCCAGGTCACTCCAGGCCCCCGGCTCCCCCGGTGAGCATGGAGTCAGGAGGACATCAGTCTGAATGCTGGGAGGGCCATGGTCCTTTTGAATTGTGTTGCAACTGTACTATTGAAGTGCTGTTTTTCTGTGAATACACTGTGCCTTGAAATTTTACATTTTGACAAATAAGGGACTTAATGTCAACACAGTTAAGGATGAAAAGCTAGCTGCTTCCAAAGAAAGTATGTAAGAGCTTCATTTATATGAGTGTTTTAATGGCACTATTCAACCAAGTCACAATTGACTGTTGTGTCTATGCCAATTAAGTATTTAAACTTCAATAGAAACCTTCTGAAGGCAAACATCAAATTATATCAACAGTGGAATGTCAAGCTGATTCGTTTTCTGGCTCCATACAGTTATTTTTGTTTTGGTTGGTTTTGTTTTATCCTTATTACTCTAGACTTGGTAAAGTCTGATATCTTAAAGTACATTTGCCCTGGAGTGAGGCAGAAATAATTTTGAGCCCTGGTTCTACTGCCAAGTAGATGAATGATTTTAGCCAATTTACCCCATGATCAGTTTCCCCATCTCTTAGATGGTAATAATGCCATCTCCTTCCTGGGGAAGGAGGGTCCTGATTGTGACAATTAAACATAGTGCTTAGCATACCATATACATTTAATCATTGATACCTTATCACTTTCATAAGTGTTCGTAAAGTGAAAGGTTATTCATATGATAGAAACTAGTTAAATAGCGGTACAAACTACGATGTAAGGATCAGGAAGGTAGAGTACACATTCATAACTATGGTATCATTTTAGAGGTTCTAGGAAGATCTTTTACCCAAAATACCTCCCATAACTTTTTTTTTTTTTTTCAGTATATGAGAGCTCAATTTGCTCTACATACTTGCTAGCAATGATATTGTGAGGCTTTTAAATTTTGGCCATTATAAGGGTTTTAGTTTTCATTTTACAGACCAATGATGTTTGATGTATTCTTTTTCTTTATTATTTTTTAATTTTTTTGAAGAACATTATGTTTACTAGGCTCTCCCATACCCCAAGTCCCCCCCACAAACCCCATTACAGTCACTGTCCATCAGCATAGTAAGATGTTGTAGAATCACTACTTGTCTTCTTGTGTTGTACAGCCCTCCCCTTTCCCCCACCCCCCACATTATACATGCTAATCATAATACCCCCTTTCTCCTTCCCCACCCTTATCCCTCCCTACCCTCCCATTCTCCCCAGTCTCTTTCCCCTTGGTAACTGTTAGTCCATTCTTGGGTTCTGTGATTCTGCTGCTGTTTTGTTCCTTCAGTTTTTCTTTTGTTCTTACACTCCACAGATGAGTGAAATCATTTGGTATTTGTTTTTCTCCGCTTGGCTTATTTCACTGAGCATAATACTCTCTAGCTCCATCCATGTTGTTGCAAATGGTAGGACTTGTTTTATTCTTACAGCTGAATAACATTCCATTGTGTATATGTACCACATCTTCTTTATCCATTCATCTACTGATGGACACTTAGGTTGCTTCCATTTCTTGGCTATTGTAAATAGTGCTGCGATAAACATAGGGGTGCATCTGTCTTTTTCAAACTGGAGTTCTGCATCCTAAGGGTAAATTCCTAGAAGTGGAATTCCTGGGTCAAATGTTAGTCTATTTTGAGCATTTTGAGAGAAATCCATATTGCTTTCCACAATGGTTGAACTAATGTACATTCCCACCAGCAGTGTAGGAGGGTTCCCCTTTCTCCACAACCTCGCCAACATTTGTTGTTGTTTATCTTTTGGATGGTGGTCATCCTTACTGGTGTGAGGTGATATCTCATTGTGGTTTTAATTTGCATTTCTCTGATAACTAGCGATTTGGAGCATCTTTTCATGTGTCTGTTGGCCATGTGAATTTCTTCTTTGGATAACTGTCTGTTCAGCTCCTCTGCCCATTTTTTAATTGGTTTATTTGCACCTCCCACAACTTTTGATCAATCTGAAATTGTCCCATTAAATTCAAGCTCTATTCCTATTTCTTTTCTCCTAAAACACGAATACTCCTTAGCAAAATAAGATGTTAAAACTTCTTATAATAGATACTAACACTTTATAAATGGTTTTATCAAAATAGAAGAGATGTTCATATTATAAAGTGTTTCTCAAGAAAAGTTTAGGTTGAGGAGCCTTGTAGGACAGGAACTGGCCAAATGAAGGGGAGAATAGGACAGGACACAAACACTTATTTTCTTCTTTGCTGATAAATGTGACCAAAGTATGAACCACTGGTTCTCAATCCTCCTGTATTTTATAACTTTACAATTAAATACATAGACACAACATACACACACACACACTCACGCCTATATCAGAGCCTCATTCTAGAAGTCTATTCTTTAAGATCCCTTTGCCTGCCTCTTGATTCAGTGTGCAAATGGATTTGAAATGCTCCTGTATGTAAATTACAGAAACTGGAGTGTAGTGCTTAGGTACACTGGAACCTCTAGATGGAGATTCAAAAAAATTATGTTCTAATTCTCAACTTTGTGAAAATAATTTGACTTCTGTAGATTTTTCTCCTCATTTGGAAAAATTAAATAATTTTAGTGCATTTAATTCTAATGATCCATATCAATCTAAAATAGCATGATTCTAAATGTCAAAAAAGTCTCAAATTTATCCTTCCCATGCCTGTTTGAATTGACATTTTCATATAGATTTAGCAACAGATTCCCCCCTAAGAGGGTATTAGATTAATGGATGGTTAGAGATAATTTATATATCCCATCCTCAAGGGAAGCTTCATTAGACTTCTGGAAAGGGATCTGGGTACGTTAGGGAAAATACTCATTCCAGATTTCAGTATGGATCCATCAGATCTTTTTGCCTGCTGTCAGAATTTATTGCCAGGTGCTTGAGAGGAATGGCCAGAACATCCCTGAATGCTCCTAGATACTTGCACAAAACTCAATTGTGGTGAACAATTCTCCCTCATTCCTCTAGATATTGCTCAGACATTATTAACTCTTAGCTTTGTTGTACTTCTGGTAGTGTGGCTCTGAGAATAAGGATCAGCTACCCCCAGATCCTCCACAAATAAATTGTAAAAACCCAGTCACACAGTTAGCTTATCTGCTTCAGTAACAGATAAATGTTCCAGTGTGTTCTAAATAATCACAAGAAATTATTTTGGAATCTGTGTCAATTTATTTCTTGCTCTTGGAACTATATGGTGCTTTAATGAATTTTAATTTTTAAAAAAGTTTGTTGTTTTGTTAGGGAAAATATCCAAGTAGTTTCAAGTTCAGACAAATGAATATAAATACATGAGGAAAGTATATGTTTAATATTTTTAAAAATTTTACTTGCATTTTAGTAATGGGGTAAAATAGAGTCTTAGCTAAAATGATGGCAGTAGGAGCAAAAACGACTGCCAGTGATGCTTGTTTTGGCTTCTCTAAGGTTGCAACTAGCTCAGAGCATGAACGGGCAACTTTTTGCAGGATTGAGTGCCAAGTATTCCAAGGCCTAAATCAAATAAAGGTAGTTAAGTGCCTAATGAACCTTTCAAACAGATGTGGACAGTTTCAATATGCTAACTAATGTATAAAAATATTAGGTAGAGAATGCAAAATAAAATCATATTAAGGCATAACACAAGATATGGAAAATAGGCAAAAGCAAAAGAAAGGCTTTTCCAAATGCTTTTGGACTGAACTTCAAGCATTTAGCATATGTATGATTTGAATGTCTTCTTTCAAGAAATACTTTCAATAACAGTTTAGATTTAAATTGAATTGCATTTCTAGCGGTTTCAGAGCCCGTTAAAGGTCTTTTTTTTTTTTTTAATTCAGAGGAAACGAAACTTTTTAACTTCTTACAATGTTCATATGTTAGAGTCAAATTTAATACTGTAGAAAAATAAACAGCTTTCATCTTTTAAAGGTTTCCACCTAGTGGCAAAGTTATTATGAGCAAGAGATGGAACTCAATGATTAAAGCAGACAGAAACAGTAACATGAGTAAACATTTCACCATTAATCTTTAGTGAAGTTGAGAACCATGCATTAAATCTATTCAAGATGCTATTAGCAAATGATCCACTAGTCAGTAGCTTAGAAGAGGGCTACTTCTTTTAGGTTTACTTAGAATGCTGCCTAAATTGCTTTAAGAGATGTCATGACTAGAAAAACAGTAAATAGAGGTTTGTTTTTGGCATTAGAAAAAGGTGCATTACATAAAATAGTAATATTCTTTAAGATTAAAAATAAAATGTGTATGTAGAGCAGTCAGATTATTCGTAGTATATTCTACAAGTGAGTGAGGTGATAATCAGCTCTTGTCATAAACTGATCATACAAGTTTGGGGAACATCACTTTTCTAGGTATCCATTTTATACTCTGTAAAATAAGGTTGAAATTAAATCTGGGGTTACATGATTTTGCATGAAATGTAATCTGGGGCTAAATCTATTAGCCATGGGCCAATCTGATTTTCTGATATGTTCTGTTTAATCTAACATTAGAGAAGGAAGATAAATTGAAGGTGTTTGGGGTTGGGAGTGGGCGGGGTGGGAGTATTTTAACTAGGTAGAATAAGTACTCTCCACCACGCCCCAGTGACCATGATTCCCTTTGCACACTAGCTGTTTTAATTTTATGTTACCCAACTAAACTTTGAAGACATTTAGGTTTATGTCTCCTGTTCTAGATTATTTCTAAGTTGACATCTAGATTTAACATATTTCAGAGTTATCTAGGTGCCATGCAAAGTCATTGCTAATGGCTAATATTTATTGTTATTATGTACCAGACTACATTATCTAAATCTACACAACCACTTTAGGAACTAGACATCTATCATTTCTCTTTTCCTAATGCTGAGGTTCATGGAAGTTAAATAATATGCCTGAATTCATACGGGCAGCAAGTGAGAGGATAGGGATCCTGGTATTTTGCAATCCAGAACTCAAGTTCTTAACACATTTCAAATGAGAGCTATGGCATCTATATTCTTTCTGTAGCTGATTAGTCACTCTCTACCTAGCTTCTCAATATATCACAAATTTGAAGATATATGCATGGTAACAAAAATCATTAGTTTATAATTCTTGTTGTATCTTTGTGCATAGTGTGATTTTTCACAATTGGAACATATTTAAAGATGAGAGCAAAGAAAATGGCAGAGAATTGACATTTTTTTCTTTAAGATTCTGTCACAACTTCAGTATTGACTTTTATAACAAAATGCTACAAAGCACTTAGAATAGAATTTGAGATATCTCTAAAACAAATACAGCATTTGGGTGACATACTCATGAAACTGCTCTTGTGATTGTAAGGATGATATTTGTTTACCAGTGGAATCAAAGACTACCATTAATCACAACTGTATTTAAGACATGGGCTTTAAGTATTTACATTATATAAGGCCATCTTCTAAATATATATTTTAGCAACATATTTGGTACATTGGCCCAGTCAAAAGGAAAGGTAGTAACTAATTTGGATATTCCCTGTGGACAGTTACATTTAAGATTCACAAATCTGGCTTTTAAAATGAAAAGATTACCACAAAAACTTGCATGTAACATGACATGTTTCAAGAAAATATATGGTACATTAATCATACTCAGTGTATGCCTTTAGATCAATCAGTCCATTGTAAAGGAAAGGACAACATAGTGATTAGAAATTTCACATTGATTTTCCGATAACATTTTGCTGTTTCTTCTTTTTTTTTCTCATTTGAAAATTGCTAACATTTGCCTTCAAATGCTGAAGAAATCCCAAGCACATTCGAGCACCTAAGCTCATTGTGTATTTGAAATTGATCCATGCTCTGCTCTGAATAAACTGACCACTGGGGTTAAGAGTCATCAAGCCAGGGCTTTCTGACCTATTGAAAATGTAGACCTTAGCTTACTTGGTACTGCAGCATTCTGTGTTGGTCTTCCAAAGATTTACCACAAACTGTAGAAAGCAATCATGAGCTTGGAAAGAGATGAAGCCAGAGAGAGCAAGATTAGCTTCCTAGAGTTTTCCTTTTTCTCCTTTAACATTAGCATTTCTTTGCATAATGAGTTAACAGAATGAGAGGGAGAATTTTCTCCCTGAGTTTGGAAAGTTGAACCTCTTCCCTTGCTTAGGTGGTAACATCAATACTTCACACAGAGGGCTAATTCACATTTAATGCTCTGGAAATTAATTATGGAGAATAAAGATAATTGTAAAAGCACCCCCCATATGCACTTCCAAAAATAAACAAACAAACCACATCATGATTACTAAGCAGTCATCTAATGCTTAATTTTATGCACAGTGGGAAGGGTACCAGTAGTCTGGAAAAGATGGAGGGGAGGGAAGAAAGGATACTAATTTGAAATATGTAACAGCAGAGGCAGTTTTATGTGGTAATGACCTGCAGCTTTTCCAGCAGGAGTGAAGATCCTCAAAGCCTTAGGCACAAGTCCAAGGATGTGTTTTGGGTCTAGCCAGTCAGCCAAATGACTTAAATGATGGTGAAGTTTGAGACTTTTTCCTGTGCCAGTGGGTGGATATGACAGTAATAAGCATATCACTTTGGTTCTGTTATGATGAAGTGGTTGTGCCTCATTCAAACAAATTTCTCTGACTAAATTCATTCTTTTATATAGAAGACCAAGACTCATTTACCCGGGGAGGAGGACTCACAATGTGATCAAGTTTATATTTGGTATTATTGGAGAAAATTTGAGTGTAGATCTGTGTTTCTTTTAAATGCCACTGTTAACTTCAATGGTACAAATAAAACCCTTTGGCAAATGTCCCTATATGGCCTTCACCAAAAGACTTCCTGGAATTTTGATGCACAGAGGGCAACAAGGAATAGTAGTATAAATAAATGATTTTGATCAAATATCAGGTTACCAAGATAAGGCCTTCATTCCCTGATTTCTATTTAAAATAAACTTTATTTCCCTACTCTCACAACTAATTTTTCCACTAGGCATTAATTATCCCTTTTCCTATAGTCAGCTATCATTATTTGTTTATTTACTTGTGTGTTTATTGATGGTCTGCCCCTCTAGAAGAATGTCAGCTTGATGGGGGCAAGGAATTCAGTGGCTGTATCTGCAATTCCTAGATCAATGTGTGTGATGTACAATGGACACCCAGGTACTGAATGGAAGTACATGCAGGCTTAAAACTATGTGCACTTTATTTTATAAGATTATAAAATAGAACACAGTCATATGCTAACACACTGTTAATCAACAGAAATCAAGATATTGGTAGGTCCACATTAACCCTGGAAGCTCTAGGAAAGGAATATGATTTTTCCTCCTCCATTTTTCAGTAGTGACCAACATTCTTTGTCTTGTAGCTATCTCTCTCTAATTTCTGCCTCCATTGTCGTATTGCCCTCTGTTATGTCTTCAATTTATCTCTGCCTCTCTCTTATAAGAACACATATGATTGTATTTAATATCCACCTGGTGAATCAGAAATAATCTCTCCATTTCAAGATCCTTAATTTAATCACACCTGCTGAGTCCTTTTTGCTATAAAGGGTAACATTCACAGATACCAGAAATTAGGATGTGGACATCTCTTGGGGGTGGACTTTAGCCTAGCACAGTACACCAACTGGTTTACAAAGATTCACAACCATCCTACATGCAAAATGTATCCATTTATCCTTACATCCACAAAAGTCTATGCTCATTAGAGCATTGCCTCAAGTCTAAAATTTCATCTAAATATGATAAAAGTTTCACATTTCATTATCTAAATAATCTAACTCTGGTATGAGTCAGCATGTGGCACAATTTCTTTCCATCTCTAGATCTGTGAAAGTAGGAAACAACTTGTCTGCTTCTAAAATGCGATGGTGGAGCAGGCATAGGATAACAATTATGTATATTCCCAATCCAAAAGGGCAACAATTGAATAAAGGAGTCACTAGCTCCCAGGCAATTTCAGAATCTAAGCAGACAGCCATTAGATTTCAAGAGTTGGGAATAATCTTATGTGACTTGAGCTCTGACTCTCTGACTGGCTTCTGAATTCACAGATCTGGCCTCTGCTGTATGTGTGGCTCTGGCCTCTGGCCCTAGAGCTCCCCACTTGTAGTTATACTCCCTTCATTTTATCTTATTGCCCCTTTCAGGCCAAGCTGGCATTGTTTCTGCTGGTAAATATTTCTCAAATCATGTGGGTATCCTGTGTATGCCACAGCAGTTCACACAATTCAACAAGAGAGCCCTCCACATATCTTTTCTGGATAATATTGTCTTTATGCTTCTCCTGAGATGGTAGAGTGAATCTATGAGTCACATGTTTAATTTCTTTAAGAGCCTGCTAAAGGTACTCTAAATTTATGATTATGTTGAGGTGAATGGTTGTCTAGTCACACCCTTGACTGTGTATTCAGAATTAATTTTCCTAACAGTAAGTCTCATAATTGTAGCATCATCTGCAATCTAGATAAGCCAAAAATTTCCCAAATCATCAAATCTTATTAAACAGTTTTTCCCTCAATTTTTCTCTTTCCTCCTGCATTTTACTATAAGCAATAAGAAGAAACCAGGTTGTACATTGAACACTTATCTTAGAAATCTCAGCTAAATATCCAAGTTCATTGCTTGAAAGTTCTGCTTTCCACAAACTATAGGGCTTATTTCTGATAGACTTGTTGGCATTGGGTAATATTCTCCAACTTCCAGTAATAGGTTCCTCATTTCCTTGTGAGTTTTTAGAACTGTCTTGAATATCCATAGTCCTGCCAATAGCCTATTCAAGGTAATCTAGACTTTTTCTATCCTGCACCTCAGAAGTATTCCAGCCTCTGACCCTCACCCAATCTCAAGGCACTTCGATATCTATAGGAATTTGTTATAACAGCACCCCACTCTCAGCATCAAAATCTGTTTTAGTTTCCTATGACTGATGTAACACATTTCCACAAATTTAATCACTTAAAACAACAGAAATTCATTCTCTCACAGTCTGAAGGCCAGAAGTCTGAAGTCAGTATCACTGGGCTGAAATCCTAGTGTCAGCATGCCCACCCTCTGGAGGCTCTAGGAGGAATCTGTTCCTTGCCACTTTCAGCTTCTGGCAACTGTTGACATTCCTTGCTTGTAACCCTGTAGCATTCCTCAAGGCTGACATTTTCAAGTCTCTCTGCTTCATTTTCATACTGCTTTCTCCTTTCTGTGGTGTGTAATCCCCTTCTCTTCCACTCCCCGGTAAAAGGAGAGGTCCATCTGCATTATCTAAAATAACCTCCCCGTGACACGATTCTTAACCACATCTGCAAAGACCCACTTTACATTAAGGTAACATTTACAAATTCCTGGCACATTATTGGGAAAAAAATCATACCGTCTGACTTTGCACTCCAAATAACTCAACAAACTTTTTTTTTTCTTCTGGGAATGAACAGTTAATCTACACCTATTCACTACTCCAAACTCACTCTTACCCCAACCTTCCCTATCTTCATAAATGTCAAAAGTTAAGGAGTTATCATGAACTTCTCTCGCCTTTACTTATTGCATTTAATTCATCAACAAGACTGACTGGCACCAAGATACTACTTCTCTCCCTTCCTAGGGCTACCATCCTGGTTCAAGCTATTGCTGCTTCTCTCCTGGACATTAGCAGTGGCCTCTTAAACTGTCTCTCAGATTTCAATCTTGCCTCCTAATAATCTACTCTGCCCACAGCAACCAGAGTATGATCTTTTAAAATCCCATCAGCTACTGTCATGCCAGTGGCTAACACTATTCACTGGTTTCCCACCATATTTGGAATAAAATTACCTTTACTTAAAGTCCCATATAATCTGAAATCGAATAGTTTCATTTTTTTTCTGTTTCAAATATGGGCTTCTTTATAAACGCACAATAAGTAGGCTAACATGGCCATTTCTATTCTCAAAGAAAATGAAATATTAGTTAAAATGGAGACTTTTGTTCTTATATAATGTCCTTAATTCTATAATTTTACCTTACTCTATGAATATTATCTTCAAATACATTTTTAATTTATTTTTTAATTTTGTTATCATTAATCTACAATTACATTAAGAATATTATGTTTACTAGGCTTTCCCCTACCCCAAGTCCCCCCAACAAACCCCATTACAGTCACTGTCCATCAGCATAGTAAGATGTTGTAGAATCACTACTTGTCTTCTCTGTGTTGCACAGCCCTCCCCTTTCCCCCAGCCCACACATTATACATGCTAATCATAATACCCCCTTTCATCTTCCCCAACCGTATCCCTCCCTATCCTCACATCCTCCCCAGTATCTTTCCCTTTGGTAACTATTAGTCCATTCTTGGGTTCTGTGATTCTGCTGCTGTTTTGTTCCTTCAGTTTTTCTTTTGTTCTTACACTCCACAGATGAGTGAAATCATTTGGTGTTTGTCTTTCTCCGCTTGGCTTATTTCACTGAGCATAATACCCTCAAGTTCCATCCATATTGTTGCAAAATGTAGGATTTGTTTTCTTCGTATGGCTGAATAATATTCCATTGTATATATGTACCACATCTTCTTTATCCATTCATCTACTGATGGACACTTAGGTTGCTTCCATTTCTTGGCTATTGTAAATAGTACTGTGATAAACATAGGGGTGCATCTGTCTTTTTCAAACTGGAGTGCTGCATCCTTAGGGTAAATTCCTAGAAGTGAAATTCCTGGGTCAAATGGTAAGTCTATTTTGAGCATTTTGAGGAACCTTCATATTGCTTTCCACAATGGTTGAACTAATTTACATTCCCACCAGCAGTGTAGGAGGGTTCCCCTTTCTCCACAACCTTGCCAACATTTGTTGTTGTTTGTCTTTTGGATGGTAGCCATCCTTACTGGTGTGAGGTGATATCTCATTGTGGTTTTAATTTGCATTTCTCTGATAACTAGAGATGTGGAGCATCTTTTCATGTGTCTGTTGGCCATGTGAATTTCTTCTTTGGAGAACTGTCTGTTCAGCTTCTCTGCCCATTTTTTAATTGGATTATTTGTTTTTTGTTTGTTGAGGCGTGAGAGCTCCTTATATATTCTGGACATCAAGCCTTTATCGGATGTGTCATTTTCAAATATATTCTCCCATACTGTAGGGATCCTTCTTGTTCTATTGATGGTGTCTTTTGCTGTACAGAAGCTTTTCAGCTTGATATAGTCCCACTTACTCATTTTTGCTGTTGTTTTCCTTGCCCGGGGAGATATGTTCAAGAAGAGATCACTCATGTTTATGTCTAAGAGGTTTTTACCTATGTTTTCTTCCAAGAGTTTAATGGTTTCATGACTTACATTCAGGTCTTTGATCCATTTTGAGTTTACTTTTGTATATGGGGTTAGACAATGGTCCAGTTTCATTCTCCTACATGTAGCTGTCCAGTTTTGCCAGCACCACCTGTTGAAGAGACTGTCATTTCGCCATTGTATGTCCATGGCTCCTTTATCAAATATTAATTGACCATATATGTCTGGGTTAATGTCTGGATTCTCTAGTCTGTTCCATTGGTCTGTGGCTCTGCTCTTGTGCCAGTACCAAATTGTCTTGATTACTATGGCTTTGTAGTAGAGCTTGAAGTTGGGGAGCAAGATTTCCCCCACTTTATCCTTCCTTCTCAGGATTGCTTTGGCTATTCAGGGTCTTTGGCAGTTCCATATGAATTTTTGAACTACTTGTTCCAGTTCATTGAAGAATGCTGTTGGTAATTTGATAGGGATTGCATCAAATCTGTATATTGCTTTGGGCAGGATGGCCATTTTGACAATATTAATTCTTCCTAGCCAAGAGCATGGGATGAGTTTCCATTTGTTAGTGTCCCCTTTAATTTCTCTTAAGAGTGTCTTATAGTTTTCAGAGTATAGGTCTTTCACTTCTTTCATTAGGTTTATTCCTAGGTATTTTATTCTTTTTGTTGCAATTGTGAATGGAATTGTTTTCCTGATTTCTCTTTCTGTTGGTTCATTGATAGTGTATAGGAAAGCCACAGATTTCTGTGTGTTAATTTTGTATCCTGCAACTTTGCTGTATTCCAATATCAGTTCTAGTAGTTGTGAAGTGGAGTCTTTAGGGTTTTTTATGTACAATATCATGTCATCTGCAAATAGTGACAGTTTAACTTCTTCTTTAGCAATCTGGATTCCTTGTATTTCTTTGTTTTTTCTAATTTCCGTGGCTTGGACCTCCAGTACTATGTTGAATAATAGTGGGGAGAGTGGGCATCCCTGTCTTGTTCCCAATCTCAGAGGAATAGCTTTCAGCCTCTCGCTGTTCAGTATGATGTTCGCTGTGGTTTTATCATAGATGGCCTTTATTATGTTGTGGTACTTGCCCTCTACCCATTTTTCTGAGAGTTTTTATCATGAATGGATTTTGAATTTTGTCAAATGCTTTTTCAGCATCTATGGAGATGATCATGTGGTTTTTGTCTTTCTTTTTGTTGATGTGGTGGATGATGTTGATGGATTTTCGAATGTTGTACCATCCTTGCATCCCTGGGATGAATCCCACTTGGTCATGGTGTATGATCCTTTTGATATATTTTTTAATTCGGTTTGCTAATATTTTATTGAGTATTTTTGCATCTACGTTCATCAGGTATATTCAGTGTCTTTGGCGGTTCCATATGAATTTTTGAACAGCTATCCAACCATAGGAATACTTCCATCTATAGCAGTCCCTCCAAAATAGACTGCAGAGATGGTTTGTGGGAGGTAAACTCTCTCAGTTTTTGCTTATCTGGCTGCTTTTAACAGTCTGTCAATATCCTTTATCTTTCCCATTTTAATTCCTATGTGTTTTGGTGTTGTCTTCCTTGGGTCCCTTGTGTAGGGGTATCTGTGGATCTCCATGGCCTGAGAGACTATCTCTTTCCCCAGATTGGGGAAGTTTTCAGCAACTACCTCCTCAAAGACACTTTCTATCCCTTTCTCTCTCTCTTCTTCTTATGATAAAATATTACAGGACTATTCAAAATTATGATTTAGAAAAGCATTTTATGACATGAGCAAATATTCAGGATATATAATAAAAGTAATTTAACCAACTCTATATGCCTATGATACGGTTTTGTGAGATATGTATACATAGCAGTAAACTTCTGGAAGTGAATGATATGCACACATAAAATTGAGGTATTTATAATGACCTTAAATTTTTTAAAATTTTGTCTCTTTTCAAAGTTTTGTGATGACAGTAAAGTGTTTTGTAATATATTTGTTAAAGAGAAAACTAAGAAGATCTGTGCACTGGAAATAATTAAGGGAGAGGAAAAAAGAGGCCCTTATAGTATCAGAGCCTCAGAAACTTTCATGTATAAGAAACTGAGTACTCTTTTTTCTCTGTTGATGGGGTGGGGGAAGAAAAGTAGACAACTAGAAGCTAAGATGAAAACACTGTATAAAACAGTTGATGATCTCTTACCTGCTATCCCAATGAATGATGCAGAATCAGTGTGCCTAAAATTCCATAAAATTCCGTGCACACACACAAACCATGACTTGAGGTGTATATGTGAGCAAGGGAGATGTTGAGGAAAAAAGTATTAACTCCTCAATTTCAAGAATGCTGATAGTGTAGTACTTTGACATTAATATTCATTCTATGGGGGACAGTTGGGGAAAAGCAGCCAAATTCATATGTTTAGGGAAATATTAATATTGTGTTTATAAGTGACTATTTTGACCATAAAATTTTATGAGTGTTAGATGTAACAAAATAATTAATATTTAATGTATACTAAATGATAGATAGAATTTAATATATACTAATAGATACTAAAGACTATAATAAACTAATTTTTTTAAATGATCATCTGTTCTTGTTCAAGGAATAAGAGAAAAACTATGATAGCTCGGGATATTGAGCACTTTTTTACCATCTTTTCTAAAATTTTTATATCTTTATTTCCAGAAAGGATGTTGTACATTTGTCACATCATGTAAGTAATCCAAAAATTTGTCTCATTTTCTTTCTATGAACCCAGTCAATCATATTCTATTCCCTTCTTTTCTCTTTCTCAAAGCCAGACATATTGTTACCATCAGCTATGTGGGACCATCAGCTAATAAAACCTAAGTCATTTGCTTTCTAGTACCCACTATTTTTTCAGGAATACTGTCTATGAAAAGAGCTCACATAAAATCCAAGAGAAATGGGAAGAAATTGTCACTGACTCCAAATTTGCCAAATAAATGCTTTTATACAGTGTGCTACACAATGTGTCTACATGTTAATGGTCCTAATTGCATATTTGTTTAACATATATTTGTTTCATCATAACAGCAAGTAAAAACAAAAATACCATCTCAATAATAATAAATACATAACACATACTCACATATACATTACAGCTTGCTTTAATATTAGATTAATATCAATTTAATATTAGAGTATGAGACTCTAGATCAATGTCCTAATTAGATCTGTTGTAAACAGTTGCCAAGGATTCTGAAATCTACATTTGACTATGTCTTTGAAAGCCTGCTTTAGCTTTTCTAACATTCTATTCTAGCATTTCATCCTGCTCAGAAGCTAATCAGTCAGTTGCAGAGCTGTCCTGTAGGTCTTCAGATTCTTACATGCCTGCATATCCATTATACTTCCATTTTGGTAAATGGTATTTACAAGTTAGTCCCCTTCATTCAATGGGGTTTATAGCTCTGTTAAAACAGTGAAAATTTTCTACGTGTTTGTATGTCTAGGATCAAGCAATGTCCAGCACATAATAGGCTGTAAGTACAATAGATATTAAAAGAATGAGTCATGATGATATTGATATCTTGAAAATGTTATAGAAGACCAAAATTGTAGAATTTCAACAATGATGCCCTAAATAACATTTGCCATTTACTTTTTAAAATAATATCTTATTTAGATATAGTTTATATATAATATTATATTGGTTTCAGATGAACAATTTATTGATTCATCAATTATATGCCTTTTTAAATGGTCACCATTATAAGTGTAGTTATCATCTGTCACCTTCCAAAGATATTACAAGCTATATTTTCCATGCTATACTTCCATCCATATGATTATATTATTTTATAGTTTGGAGTTTACCTCTTTATTCCCTTCACCTGTTTCACTTACACCCACCTCTTCCGTGGTAACCAACTGTCCATTCTTGTGTTTAAGAGTATTTGTTTTGTTTTTCAGATTCAACATATAAGTGAAACCATATGATATTCATCTTTCTCTGACTGACTTATTTCACTTAGTCCAATACCTTCTAGGTTCAACCATAATGTTGTCTCTTATTGCAAGATTTCTTTCTTTTATATGACTGAATAATATTCATACTTACATACATACATATATATATGCACACACATGCACACACACCACATCTTTATCCATTCATCTATTGATGGGCTTCCATATCTTAACTATAACAAACATAGGTGTACACATCTCTTTTTTAATTAATGATTCTTTTGGGGGGGTAGATTGCCAGAAGTGGAATTGCTGGGTCATATGGTATTTCTATTTTTAGTTTATCTGAGACACATCCATAATACTTTCCATAGTGTCTGTATCAGTTTACATTCTCACCATAGTGTATGAGGGTTTCCTTTTCTACATATCCTTGCCAGTACTTGTTATTTCTTGTCTTGTTGATACTAGCCAGTCTGACTGGTGTGAGGTGATATCTCAGTGTAGTGTTAATTTGCATTTCCCTGTTGTGGTGTTGAGCATTTTTTCACGTGTCGGCCATCTGTATGTCTTTGGAAAAATGTCTGTACATTTCCTCTACCTGTTATTTTTTGGTGTTGGGTCATATGAGTTCTTTATATATTTTGGATATTAGCCCTTTCTCAAGTATATTGTTTGTGAATCTTTTCTCCCCTTTCGTAGGTTGTCTTTTCATTTTATTGATGGTTTTCTTTGCTGTGCAGAAACTTTTTAGTTTGATGTAATCCCACTTGTTTATTTTTTCTTTTGTTTCCCTTGTCTTAGAAGACATATCCAGGAAAAACTTTCCTTGTTGATGTTAGAATGTACTGCTTAGGATTATTTTCTAGTGGTTTAATGGTTTCAGGTGTTATATTTAGTCCTTTTATCCATTTTGAGTTTATTTTTATGTGTGGTGCCAGACAGTGATACAGTTTCATTCTTTTGCATGTAGCCATGGAGTTTTCCCAGTAACATTTATTGAAGAGACTGTCTTTTCTCCATTGTATATCTTGCCTTCTTTGTCATATATTAATTGGCTGTATATGCATGAGTTTATTTCTGGGCTCTCTATTTTGTTCCATTGGTCTTTGCATTTGCTCTTGTGCCAGTACCATACTGTCTTGATTACTGTAGCTTTATAGTACAGTTTGAAATCAGGGAGACTGGTATCTCCTGCTTTGTTCTTGTTTCTCAACACTGCTTTGTCTATTTAGGGGTTTTTTGGTTCCATACAAATTTTAGGATAATTTACTTGACTTCAGTGAAAAATGCCATTGGTGTTTTGATAGGGATTGCATTGACTCTGTAATTGCTTTGGGCAGTGTGGCCATTTTAAAATATTAATCTTACTATCCATGAGCATGGAATAGCTTTCCATTTATTGGTGTTTTCAGTTTCTTTCATCAGTATTTTAGTTTTCTGAGTATAGGTCTTTCACCTAATTGGTTGGATTTATTCCTAGGTATTTTATTCTTTTTGGTGCAATTGTAAATGGAATTGTCTGAATTTATCTTTCTGTTAATTCATTTGTATGTAGAAATGCAACAGACTTCTGTACATTGATTTTGTACCTTGCAACTGTGATTTACTTTTTAGAGTAATTCACATTTAATGTAAACTCTTTATTAAGCTTATTTAAAAAAGAGAAAGATAAGAAATAGGCTAAAAATTTACAAAGTATATGATGAAGATTTAAAATATTTCCAGAAATTATAGGATAAATTTAAATATTCACTGAAAGCAAGTGGATTTGAAGAAATTAAGTGAACTCTGCTTCAGTTTACTTCTTGCAAAAGTACACTGACAAAAATAATTTTTATATATGTAAAAATATATTAACTGCATAAGGAAGAACTAGTGTCTTGGCCTACTGCAAGCAAAAAAAAACACACACACACATGCATGTACCATTGCAAACCTAGCTTGAGAACAGAATGGAATGGATAGCAAGAGAGGGTTTGTGAATATGAGTGTGGGGTAGGCATGTAGGAGTGTGTGTGTGTGCATGTGGAGAAGTGTGTGAGCATGTGTTGTGTGCACATATGTACTCCTAGTGTTAGAAATATATCAGATCAAAATTCTCAACTTAGTTTTAGGATAAAAATAAATAAATAATGCAGTGAATGTAGTTATTTTATTTACCTTTATCTTGTGAATACATGGGAGAGTGGGGAAATAACTGCTTGCACTTATGCATAAACAATTTGAACCTTCCCCATATCTTAGTTAATATGGTGTTCTTGCTTGTTTGTGAATAAGTGGCCTCCATTCCTAGAATACAACCCAAACAAATAGATTCTTATGCAAACTGTTGCAGGTTCTTTAATATAAATAGAAGTGGTTTTTTTTTTTTAATCTACCAGTGTTGGAAAATTATGTATCTGATTTTCTGATCTACTTTCACTGGACATACTTGGGGGGACTACTAAGTGGGCAACTAAAAAGCTACACAGATGTGGAAATTTCTCTCAATAATTAACTTTAAATTATAACCTTTAATTAATGTCTATCATCAAATTAGGAGATAATGTTAGTTTTCACACTTCAATTCTCAGCTTAATGCTTTAACTATCCTTGTTAGGGGCTCTTAGCACATCATAAGAGGGATCAGCAAAACAAATGTTACCTCTCTGGTCAATTTGCTAGGCCTCAAGGATAGTTTAATTTGTTAGCAATACACTTCTAATAAATATAATTGCCGTTTATTTAATGAACCTAGTTGTAGCATAAAGTATGAATGTAAGATAGTGTGTATTATAATTTGCTGCCATATATTCTCTATACACACAAGCACCCATTGGTATATATAGATATGTTATTTTTAATTGAATAAAAACTATAAAAAGCATTACTTTATAATTTAAGTTAAATTGTCAAATTTCATATTTAGGTTTCCAAATCCTCTTTTCAACAAGTTTTATTGATCTAGTGAAAGGAAATAAAGTATGTGTCTTCTAAAAAATATCCTACAAAAGCTTACTCTTGGATTTTCTATAGGCCTCCATGAAAACATAAAGGGGAAGGTTAAATGTCTTTTGCTTACAAATGTCCAGAGAGGTCACTGAATGAATACATTTAAGTTTTATTTTCCCTTTTGCTGTGTGCCATGTTTAACCAGCAGAAATTCCATCTTCCTACACAGAAGGGAAACCTCTGTTATCTCACAAGTTGGGTTTTATTTAAGCCAGTAAATTGTACATAATACTATAAATGAATATCCTTTCCAATTAATTTGTCTTTCCTAATAGGCTTGATAGGGAATTAACTCATTTAATACTTCAGGCAGATGCTTAGAATGTCTTTAGGGAATTGACCATTTCATTGTAGTTAAAAAGTATATTATTTGGAGGCATAAATGGATACCAGATCTCCTTTTATGTTTTGGACCTTGGTACTAAGTTGTAGTAGGCCACACTCCCACTGTCAGCCTTAATAGAATTAGTTTGGATATTATCAAAAGAACAATTAACACCTGCTGATATGATCGCAGATGGTATCAAAGAGTAAGAGGAACTCAATTTTACATGGACACTCATATCAGGCTTTTATATTGGAAATGCCAGTACAAAAAATGGCTGTAAAATTCAAGGACACTATTCTATGTAACTATTAGTGGTGCAGTATTAAAACTGGAATGAAATTAAAAGTCTTTTTCTATCTTGCTTGATTCTGAAGAAGAGCCTCTTATTTGACAGTTGATCAGGTAATACTAGCTCTGTGCCCTGGGTATGTTATTTAATTTCTCTGAGCATGGGTGTCTTTACCTGGAAAATTGAAACCTATTAATAGTCCCCAAACCCTGGGATTGTTGGAAGGATTAAATGAGGTAATACAGGTAAAAGGCATAACCTTAGTCCTTACATATAAATGTGAGTCATTAATGTTCTAATTTTTATATTGTCTTTAATGACTTCATAGACTCTACAGTGAAGCTTTCAAATTTTTGTACTTAGTCAAAAATACTTTGTACTTTTGATGGATACTCCTAGTCCAATTTCTAAAGTTTTAAAATTTTAATCATGAAGTTATAGTAAATTTTATATATACCTTTTAACTTTGAAAGGTGTTTTGATTTTTGTTTTTTCTTCTATTAGTGTATAATATACTTAATTAGCAAATCAGACATCTTGGAGTAATTTAATAGTAAATTATTTTTCATACTCTGTTATTTCATATTTCAGTTTGTTAATCATTTGTTTTGCTTCGTTATTTAGTCCTTCAAATTTGTAGAATTTCGCACTTGTGTTTGTGAGCAAAGGGCAGGGAATAGAAGGGAGAAAATGTTTGACTTTCTTTTCCCTTTTTTGGTTGTTTGTATATTCAATTATGAGTCTGCTTTGGTAATTATATTTTGATAGAAAAATCCAAAGGTATAAAATTCTAGAAAATCAAAGAGACCTCAAAACAAAGTAGAATCTAAAATCTAGTCCTTTGAAAAACCATTCAACCAATTTTGATAACAGAAAATAACCTCTCAAAAATCAATTTCTCTTTAAGTTTCACAAAGGACTTTCCCATGTATTTACTAGTATTATGTCTTTTTGGACTTTCCAAACAAATATGTGTGTCAATATGAAACAGACAGGAAAAGGAAGTTGAGACAATTTAGATTCAAAACCAAATGATCATTATTATCTCAACTTAGAATGGCTACTAATAAAAACAAACGACAAAAAATAATAAGTGTAGGTGAAAATGTAGAGAAATTGGGACATTTATGTACTGTTGGTTGGATATAAGATGGTAAAGACTCTGTGGAAAACAGTATAGTTATTCCTCAAAAAATTAAATAGAATTATCACATGATCCAGCATTTCTATTTCTGGGTTTATTCCTGAAAAAATTGAAAGCAGGGTCAAAAGACATGCTTGTACTCCCATGTTCATAGAAGCATTATTCATATTAGCCAAGAAATAGAAGCAACCCAAGCGGCCATCAATAGATGAATGGACAAACAAAATGTGTAAATACAGTCTTAAAATATAAGGGAATTCTGACACATGCTACAACATGGATAAACCTTGAAGATATTATACTAAATTTAAAAAGCCAGTTACAAAAAGACAAAGATTTTATGATTCCACTTCCATAAAGTTCTTGGAGTATAAATTCATAAAAACAGAATTCACAGAAACAGAAAGTAGACTGGTAGTTTCCAAGGCCCAGGGGAATGAGGGTTTGGAGAGCTACTGTTTAATGGGTACAAAGTTTTAGTTATGCAAGATGAAAAGAGTTCTGGTTGGTATGAGGGCTGCACAATATATGAAAATATTGAAAACCACTGACTTTTACACTTAAAAATGGGTAAAATGTGTATTTTAACAAAATGTAAATTAAAAAAAATCAAATGACCAGTAAGGGACAGAACCAAGCCCAGGAATAGTAGCATTTGGACTATCCTTGAGCACTCTAAGGTAACGGGGGCTTATGCCCTCCATATCTAGTCCCTAAGAAAAATTTCCAGGGATTATTTTTGTATCCTTCTGGACTTTATAAATTAAAAAAAGAAGAAGAAAATATGAAAGTTGAAACATGTGGCCCTAGGGAAATAGCTAATAATTTTCTTTCCAAAATATGTTTCCATACTATTAAAGAAGCCTCTTTCAGGAAGCCATGCCTAACTTTTCTAACACTTTACTTTGTGCACCTGTCCCCCTTAAGCATACCTCCTGTATCCTAGTTTTATTTTCTTTATACCTCTCAGCACTCCATATTTTAAATATCTGCTTATTTTCTCTTTCCCTCTGGAATAGGAATCTCTGGAGAATAGCCAATACAAGGTTCAAGACCTAAGTTCTACCCTCTGTTTCTACTCTCGCGACATGGATTTCATTTGCTTAATGTATTGTCTTCCCCATTTACTCTCCAGATTTTTGTGTGCAAGCAGCCAAGTTAATAAATCTCTGAGGTCTTACTCTGTGCAGGATGCTATTCTAGATTCAGGGGAGTTAGTACTATGAAAATAAAAAATAAACAAGTAAAAGGCCAAAAATCTCTTCCTGTATTGAGTTCATATTATGGAGGAGACAGAAAATAAACAAAGAAATGCAATGTGCATTATGTTGCATATGTGATAAAAGGAAAATAATGCAGGGAATGGGATAAAAGTGTCTGGGTATGTAGGAAATTTTAGATAAGGTGCCAGAGAAGGTCACACAATACGGCTTTTGATCAAAGATGCAGTAAAAGGGAGTGTATTAGTGCCATAACAAAAAAATAACAAAATACCACAGACTGGGTGGCTTAAACAACAGAAATTTGTTTTCTTATAATTCTGGAGGCTGGAAGTACAAGATCAAGGGGTCAGCAGGTTTGGCTTCTTTTGAGTCCCCTCTCCCTGACTTTCAGATGCCCGGCCTCTTGCTATGTCTGCACAGCCTTTCTTTTATGCACATGCTCTTTGGTGTCTCTTCCTTTTCTTATAAGAACATCAGTCATATTGGAGTAGGGGCCCACTTTAATGGCCTCTTTTTAACTTACTTACCTCTTTAAAGATCTTTTCCCAATATGTGGTTACATTCTGAGGTACTGAGGCTTGGGACCTCAACATATGAAATCTGAGGGGAGATAATTCAGACCCAAACAAAGGGGAAGGAATCATGAAGCTATGGGGGGACATTTCAGAAAGGATAACAAGTGTAAAGGCCCTGAATCAAGAGCATGTCTGAAAGTGTTCTGGAAGCATCAGAGAGGCCAGTTCAACTGGAACAAAGCATAGCAGAAAGATAACAGCAGATGAGATCAGAGAGAAAACAGGGCCAGTTCTTGGATGTCATTCTAAGATCTTCCTTCCCCTTTCATTGTGAGTGAAATGGAATACCATTAGAGTGTTCAAGCCAAGGAAATATGTTTGGACTTATGATCAGCCAGAACTTCTCTGATTGGTTGTTAACAGTCTAAAGTTCAGGGAGGGGATACAGAGGCTCTTACAATAGTTAAGATAAGATATAATGGTACCTTGGTATATGGTTGTGGCATTAGAGAGGTGAGAGTGATCAAGTTCTGGAGTTTTATGACTTTTTTTTTTTTTGAAGGCTGAGCTAGTAAGATTTCCTGGCAGACTGTATTTGTGGAATGGCAGAGATAAGTGAAGGATGCTGAGTCACTGGAAGAATGTACTTATCTGTGATCTAGAATGAGGAATACCGGTGAAGCAGATTTGGGGAAAATAAAGGGAGATTGCAGTTTCGAACAGGTTGAATTTGAGATATTTATTATAATACGCAAGGAGGTATGGCAATGAGCAACTGCATATATGTATATATTGATGGGGATTACCAAAATCATGAAAGTCTTAGTACTAGGTGCTTGTTTTAAAAATATGGATAGAGTATAGACCTGAATTCCGAGAATTTGCAATTTATGCCACCGTGAATGCCACACATGTTGATTCTTTGTGCTTGCCAGCCTTCCACACCACATGTGGGTGAGGGAGCAAAAGAAGCTGTGTTCTTGGTAACTGCTGGCCTTTTGGTGGGGTGAAAATATTGTGCTGAATATATTTATTGCCTTGCTTCCTTTGGTAAGGCTAAATGCAAGTTGTATTGTGTCTGTCTTGTGAATGTGACAGCCAACTTCCACCTGTAGTTATGCTGCTTCAGTAATATGAAGACTTAGTACACTGACTTTGGAAATCAGGATCTGCAAACTCCAGTGCTCACAGGAGCTAGACAGAGAATGAGAGAATATTTAAGACAAGGATTAAAAAGGATGGGATAAAATAGCTGTGACAGGCTGAATAATACCCACCCTCTACCATATGATCAAGTTAAAGGTCTTGAGATAGGGAGATTATCCTAGAGAGTCTAGATGAGCCCAAGTAATCGAAAAAGCCCTCCTAAAGAAAGTCAAGTACAAGAAGGTGATTTGACAAAGGAACCAGAAGTTAGAGTAATATGCTTTGAAGATGAAGGAAGAGAGCCATATAATGCAGGATGCCTTTTGAATCTGAGTGGCAAATAAACAAATTATTCTAAACAGAGAAGGCACAGAAGAAACACAGCCTTCCTCCAGAAGGAACATAATCCCGCCAACACTTTGGTTTTAAACCTCCAACCTGCAAAATGGTAAGGGAACCAATTTATGTTGCTTTAAGCTAATACCCTTTCTCAAAGTCATCATAAACAATGTTTTAACTGAAATTCAATTTAAGAAATAATCACCCACAAGAATGGCCAAGTATTGAGCATTAGGGATTTAATCCATACTTAAGACTTCTAGTTTCAACTATTGTTAAACTGTGATTTCCAGAAAAATATTTTGCTATTTCATTTTACTTAAAAAAAGTAATAAAAATCACCATGTCAGGTGTACAGAATTTTACACACATATATAAATGATTTGAATAATAATTCTCTGTAATGGTAATGCAAGTCATTTTCAGGTAAAACAGGAAAGTGGGAGGTCAAACAAAATCAGTGGGTCAATTCTTTGTCACACATCATTGGTTTTCACCACTGCAAATTTATATCTAATTTTAGGAGGCAAGTTTCCTAATCAGTTATGACAAAATATGTTAGAAGTTCAACCTTCTCAATTAACCGTGACATCTAAGTTTCCTTGATTTTCAATATGAAATTTGCTTCTACAAATTACAATCAGTATAAATAGAAAGAACCTTACCAGAAGAGATACATTTAAATTGCTCTCTCTCTAAAATACTGATAAGTAATTTTTTTAGTGATATGTGTATTGAACCACAGCTGAAATCTGAAATAAGTACATAAGTCAAAGCATTATTTAATCTATAAAATTTTCCAGAAAACTAGTCAATCTATTAACATGTGACAACTCTATGGCTAGCAGTTCCTTAGTCCAGAAAGAAAAAAAGAATAATGTGACATGAGAAACTAAGTTCTTAGAAATTTTGAGTGCTCATTTTTCAAATCTCCAATACAGTCCTCCAAAATAAACAGTGCTCTATTTAGCTACTACATAATCCATTTCTCCAGTAGTTTCAGAGGCCACACTAAAACAAACAAAAGAAACTCAATAGAAGAAATATATGAAACAATGGTTTTCAAAATATTGGATATCAGACGATGAGGACAGTAATCACTGAGAGATAAGAGATAAACCCCAATAGGGTGTGCCTCACATAGCAGGTCCAGAGAAAAAAATTGCAAAAGGGAGATCTGTGGAAGGGTCTCTGAGTATGTAGACGACTGATAAACACACATTTGCAGGAAACTATTGAAGCAAACAAAGAACCATCTAAAGGATTAGTAAGAATAATACCAGAAACATACACAGAGCTGGAAACATTGCCTGTTCCTACCAGCCAGATAAAAAAAATCCATAATTTGCAAGTCATTGGATAGATTATCAGAAGGGTCTTGCCTCAGTAGTGGAAATAACTTGCTCTAGACTCAAGACTGCCCTGCTCTTGCCAGAATGAAACTTAAGGGCAAGTAAGTCCCAAAATATTGAAACTGTTCCTAAGTAACAGCTATGTCAAAACTCAAAAATACGTAAAGAAATACAAAAATATGTTGCCAAAAAAATTTACAATGTCTGGCATATGATCAAAAATAACAAGGCATACAAAAGGAAGATACACCCCATAATGAAGAGAAAAATCAAGAATCCAAAATTGACCCAGAACCAACACAAATATTGTAACTAGCAGACAAATACATTAAAACTGAGTTACAATTGCATTCCATGTGCTCAAACATTAAATAGAGGCATAGAAGAAATAAAAAAGACTCAAATCAAATATCTACAGATGAAAACTAAAATATCTGAGTTGAAATAAATACATGGGATGGGTCTAAGGACATATTAAATATTGCAGAAGGAAAGATTAGTGAACTTGAAGACAGCAATAGAAGTGATCCATAATAAAGCAGAGAGAAAATGTAATTTATGAAACAAGGAAAAGATCATCAGTGAATTGTGGAACAACTCCAAAGGACCTAAGCCAAGCAGAGGAAACAGTAGCAAAACTACACTAAGGTGTAATATAATCACAGTATTCAAAATCCATAATAAAAAGAAAATCTTAAAAGAAGCCAGGCATATGGGGGAAGACATATTACATATAAGATATGGTTGACGGCAACATCTTTGAAGTACTGAATAAAATAAGGTGTCAGTCTAGAATGTTATATTAAGCAAAAAATATATTTTAAAATGAAGGTGAAATAGAGATTTTTTAAGATATGCAAAAGCTGAAAGAATTTATCACCAACACATGCACAGTATACAATTGTTAAAGGAAGATGACATAAGGTGGAAATATGGATCTATACAAAGACATGATGAACATTTCAGTGTATGAAATAGAACTGTTTCCGAAGTTGAGTGCAGATATTTGCTGCCAAGTCGATAAACCAAGCCAGGCTTTTTCAGGTGGTCATTAGTTTCTTCTGAATCACCATGCACTTTATCCTGCATCCTGTTTCAATTTACTTGAAGTTTTCCATTCACCTAATGGTTCTTCACATTTTTTATTTTCTTTTCCCTTCCCTAAAGCCTCTAAACACTCATTTATTTGCTTATCTGCTTCCCACATGATTCATCCTTCATCCATACTTTTTACAACATTCAACCTGCCTGGAGACTTTGCCTAGTCAAGGGGAAAGGACTCCTTGCTATGGTTACAGGTAAACCATATACATTTCTTAAACACTAGAGATGTAAGCTGGTGCTCTGCTCTCTAAAAGTGAAACTACTTCTGGATAAAGACTTTAGAACATAAGAAGTAGATGAAATAGCTAATAAAGCCTGTAGAGATACCATCTTTTTCCTGCCCCTCTGACCCCTTCTGTCTTCTTGAGTATCTATTATACTTTGATGAAAACCTAGGGTTACCATATGAATAATAACTGACAGTGACTTCAGATAATTCCCCATACCATGCACAGGCCCAAGGCATGTTCTGATTACTTGCTGTGAAGCTAGGCAGTGATGTGGTTTCTCCCACAAGCCTCAATTCAGAAACCTTGCTAGATCATCTTGAATATCTCGAGAGAACTATGGTGAGTTTTATTTAGATAGTCAATGTTGGACTATGAGTCACATCATCCAATGGTTGTGCCAAAGAAAGTGCCCAATATGTGGCCGCAGACTACCTTTTGCTTTCTGGCATCAATATTGGATAGAATAAACATATTTAAGAGTAGGTACCATAAAATTTGATAGTTCCAACAAAAGCACACTTACCACCAAAAAATATGGATCCTGGGCTCATTAACTTCAGGGCAAGACTATCTATCTAGCCCAGTCTCTTACATCTGAACAAGAAGGCCTCATGGGCTGTGTCCCAGCTCTTGCTCTAAATAAGCCTTTCTCCATGTCCCAGCTCCAGAATTAGAAAGCATGCAGCAGCCTGATCCTAGTTCAGCAGGCACTGTGCACAGTGCCTAAATGTGTCTCCATTATGGACAGGTGGACCAGTTATTATGCCTTTCAAGCAAGTGGATTCAGATCCAGTAGTGGACTCAGAGCCTATGGAAACCATGAATGGGTAAACCTGCTTCAAGGAACCTCCCCTTCCTACCTCTCTTCCTCTCTCACATACGCATACACACCCAAAAGGCTACCCTTAGTGATTAGTTTGAACCAATTTGGAGACATTATTTTTTGTATTGTATGTGCTCTTATTTTTTTCTCTTTATTTTTTATATTTTGTTCAAATCAGGATGTAAACAAGGTCCATACATTGCAAGCAATTGGTTGATAGCCTCTCAAGTTTCTCTTTTTATAGTTTGGTGGTTTTTAGTATATTCACAAGAGTTGTGCAACAATCACACATTTAATTTTAGAACATTTTCAACACTCAAAAAAGAAACCCTGTACCCATTTGCAGACACTGCCCATTTGCTCCCAATTATACCAGCCTTGGGCAACCAGAAATCCACTCTCTGTCTTTATAGATTCACCTAATTCTGGAATTTTATATAAACAGAATCATATAATACGTAATCTTTTGTTATTAGCTGCTTTCACTTAGCATAATATTTTCAATGGTAATCCATGTTGCAATAATTATTAGTACTGCAATATTGTTATGGCTAAATAATATTACATATTATGGCTACACCACATTTTGTTTATTCACTTATCAGTTGAACATTTGGGCAGTTTTCAGCTTTTGGCTACTGTGAATAGCACAGCTATAAATATTAATGCACAAGTTTTGTGTGGATATGTTTTCTTTTTTTATTAAGGTATTATTGATATACACTCTTATGAAGGTTTCACATGAAAAACAATGTGGATACTATATTCACCCATATTATCGAGTTTCCCCTCATACCGCATTGCAGTCACTGTCCATCAGTATAGTAAGATGCCACAGAGTCACTATTTGCCTTCTCTGTGTTATACTGTCTTCCCCATGACCCTTTACACCATGTGACAGATGTTTTAATATTTTTTGGGGATATACTCAGTAGTTGAATAGCCAAACTATATATAATAAGTCTATATTTAGCTCTCAGTGCCTTTCAAAAGTGGTGGCACCATTTGATATTCCTACCAACAACATATGAAGTTTCCAATTTCTCCACAATCTTGCCAGTGTTTATTAATATCTGTCATTTGATTAGAACCATCCTGGTGGATATGAAGTACTATCTTATGGGGCTTTTGATTTTCATTTTCCTGATGGCTAATAATGTTGAGCATGTTTTCCTGTGCTTATTGGCATTCATGTATCTTTTAAAGAAAGTCTTTGCCCATTTGTTAACTATTTGTATTATTATTGAACTGTAAGTATCCTTTATACATTCTGGTTACAAAGTCTCCTACATAATTTGCAAATTTATTCCATTCTGCAGGTTGTTTTTTAACTTTGGTGATGTCTTTTGTAGTACAACAACTTTAATTTTGATGACATCCAATTTATCTATTTTTTTTCCTCTGTCACCTGTGCTTTTATGTCATATTTAAGGAGACTTTGCCTAAAAGGTTACAAAGATTTACTCCTGTATTTTTTGATAATACTTTCATATATTTTGCTCTTCCAATTTGGGCTGTGATGTACTTTGAATTAGTTTCTGTGTATGGTGTTAATTTTGTTGATTCAAGACATCTGATCTCATCCTTAAATGGACTATGGAGTTACAGCTTTCAGTCTACCCATTGCTACTCTGAATGCTGGAATAACCCATTTTTACTTTCATGTGGCAACACAGAAGTGTCTTGAGTTCACTTGACAATTCTGGAAGTGAATGACTTTTATCTGTATCCTTTCCCTTTGGAAATTACTTGGTTTCTGCCTAAAATTCCTACCTGATCCCTCTTTTATGAGGTCCAATAAAATGGTGCATTCTGCCCAGGAACTCTGCTTTCTCTTAATGTCCTCTCATGATAATTGAAGATGTACTTGAATGTACTCCAAAGATCATCCCCTGCATATGCCAGGTCCTTTATATGGTACACGGGAGACAGGTCATCAACATGGGCAATACTTGGACTTGCCTCAAGTCACCATTGATAATGCAAATTATTCATCATAAAATAAAGTTTTTAATATTTTATTGATTTTTGCATTTTTTCCACATTTTTTTCCTATTTTTAAAAAGATGCACTACTGACGTGAACCAGTGAATGGTTAAAGGTGGAGAGAAACGAGAACAATTATTTAAAATCACTTTCTGCAGTGATAATTCCTTAGAGATTAGATTCTATGACATCTTTCTAGAAATTACAGTGTTCTCTATAATTAATCTTATGAGAGATTTTATATTACATCATTAAACAAAGCTTTACCAGTTATCAAACCTAGAGCAATATATGCAATTCAAGGAAGAGTCTGAATTAGAGCCACCCTTATTTACTATACACATAAGACATCATGATAAACCAAACACATAAGGTTTATGATCTTTTTCCAGTCCTTATAAAATATTACTATAAAAATTAAATAATATGGTCCCAAGCAACACATACAATGATATGGTCATTGCCTATTAATGTCAAATTGGCCTTTTACCTCAAGTGGTATAGGTGGAGGAGAGGGGTTAGGCAGGTAAGGTATGTAGTGGAAAAATCAAAATAAGACCAAAATAGTTTTAAAATAGATGGATTCCTTCTTATGGCTGAATAATATTCCATTGTGTATATGTACCACATCTCTTTATCCATTCATCTACTGATGGACACTTACATTGCTTCCATTTCTTGGCAATTGTAAATAGTGCTGTGATGAACATAGGGGTGCATCTGTCTTTTTCAAACTGGGCTGCTGCATTCTTAGGGTAAATTCCTAGAAGTGGAATTCCTGGGTCAAATGGTATTTCTATTTTGAGTTTTTTGAGGAGCCTCCATACTGCTTTCCACAATGTTTGAACTAATTTACATTCCCACCAGCAGTGTAGGAGGGTTCCCCTTTCTCCATATGTTGAGTATAAGAACAAAGAAAAACTGAAGAAACAAAACAGCAGCAGACTCACAGAACCCAAGAATGGACTAACAGTTACCAAAGGGAAAAGGACTGGGGAGGATGGGTGGGAAGGGCGGGACAAGGGGGGAAAAGGGACATTACGATTAGCAGACATAATGTAGGGGGGCACGGGAAGGGCTGTACAACACAGAGAAGACGAGTAGTGATTCTACAGCATCTTACTAGGCTGATGGACAGTGACTAATGGGGTATGTGGGGGGGACTTGATGATGGGGGGAGTTTAGTAACTATAATGTTGCTCATGTAATTGTAGATTAATGAAACCAAAATAAAATAAATAACTAAATAAATAAAAATAAAAATAGATGTATTCCTACTTTACACAAATAATTTTTAAGTGACTTGAGAGACAAATGAAGGGACAAATCACAGGTTAAAGGAAAAAAAGAAAACACAATTTCTTTGTAATACTAAATCAGCACTTCAGAGATGAAAAACTGGTTTCATAAGATTTAAATGATTGGTTTAAAAGTAAGAAAAAGCAAGAAAATTAGAAGAAAATATTTGTTATGCCACTGGATGATATTATTGCAAATTCATACAATTGCTTATTTCATGAAGGTCATCCGAAGATAAAAATAGAAACCAGTAAATTTTTAAAAATTTTTTTATTAAGGTATGATTGATATACACTCTTATGAAGGTTTCACACCAAAAAACAATGTGGTTACTACATTTACCCATATTATCAAGTCCCCACCCACACCCTAATGCAGTCACTGTCCATCAGTGCAGCAAGTTGCCAGAGATCCACTATATCCCTTCTCTGTGCTACACTGTTTTCCCATGATCCCCCACACCATGAGTATTAAACATAATACCCCTCAGTCCCCTTCTCCCTCTCCCCCCACCCATCCTCCTATGGCCCTCCCCTTTGGTAACCACTAGTTCATTCTTGGAATCTCTGAGTTTGTTCCTTCAGTTTTGCCTCATTGTTATACTCCACAAATGAGGGAAATCATTTGGTATTTGTCTTTCTCCTCCTGGCTTATTTCACTGAGCATAATGTCCTCCAGCTCCATCCATGTTGTTGCAAATGGTAGGATTTGTTTCTTTCTTATGGCTGAATAGTATTCCATTGTATATATGTACCACATCTTCTTTATCTATTCATCTACACTTAGGTTGCTTCCATTCCTTGGCTATTGTAAAAAGTGCTGTGCTGAACATAGGGGTGCATATGTCTTTTGGAATCTGAGAAGTTGTAGTCTTTAGGTATACTTCCAAGGAGTGGGATTCCAGGGTCAAATGGTATTTCTATTTTTAGTTTTTTGAGGAGCCTCCATATTGCTTTCCACAATGGTTGAACTAGCTTACATTCCCACCAGCAGTGTAGGAGGGTTCCCCTTTCTCCGCATCCTCGCTAACATTTGTTGTTCTTAAGTCTTTTCGATGCTGGCCATCCTTATTGGTGTGAGGTGATATCTCATTGTGGTTTTAATTTGCATTTCCCTGATGATTACTGATGTGGAGCATCTTTTCATGTGTCTGTTGGCCATCTGAATTTCTTCTTTGGAGAACCGTCTCTTCATATCCTCTGCACATTTGTTAATCCGGTTATTTGCTTTTTGAGTGCTGAGATGTGTAAGTTCTTTATATATTTTGTATGGTAACCCCTTGTTGGATATGTCATTTACAAATATATTCTCCCATACTGTAGGATGCCTTTTTGTTTTGTTGATGATGTCCTTTGCCATACAAAAAATTTTACTTTGATGTAGTCTCATGAGTTCATTTTTGCTTTTTTTTCCCTTTCTCAAGGAGATGGGTTCAGGAAGAAGTTGCTCATGCTTATATTCAGGAGATGTTTACCTATGTTGTCTTCTAAGAGTTTTATGGTTTCATGACTTACATTCAAGTATTTAATCCATTTCGAGTTTACTTTTTGTATATGGGGTTAAACAATAATCCAGTTTCACTCTCTTACATGTACCTGTCCAGTTTTGCCAACACCAGCTGTAGAAGAGGCTGTCATTTCCCCATTGTATGTCCATGGCTCCTTTATCATATATAAATTGGCCATATATGGTTGGGTTTATATATGGGCTCTCTAGTGTGTTACACTGGTCTATGGTCTGTTTTTCTGCCAGTACCAATTGTCTTGATTACTGTGGCTTTGTAGTAGAGCTTGAAGTTGGGGAACATAATTCCCCCTGCTTTATTCTTCCTTCTCAGGATTGTTTTGGCTATTCTAGGTCTTTTGTGGTTCCATATGAATTTTAGGATGATTCTCTCTAGTTCGTTGAAGAATCCTGTTGGTATTTTGACAGGAATTGCATTGAATTTATAGATTGTTTCAGGCAGGATGGCCATTTTGACAATATTAATTCTTCCCATCCATGAGCATGGGATATGTTCCCATTTATTGGTATCTTCTTTAATTTCTCTTATGAGTGCCTTGTAGTTTTCAGAGTATAGGTCTTTCACTTCCTTGGTTAGGTTTATTCCTAGGTATTTTATTCTTTCTGATGCAATTGTGACTGGAATTGTTTTCCTGATTTCTCTCTCTGCTAGTTCATTGTTAGTGTATAGGAATGTCACAAATTTCTGTGTATTAATTTTGTATCCTGCAACTTTGCTGAATTTAGTTATTAGATCTAGTAGTTTGGGAGTGGATTCTTTAGGGTTTTTTTATGTACAATATCGTGTCATCTGCAAACAGGGAAAGTTTAACTTCTTCTTTGCTAATCTGGATGCTTTTTATTTCTTTGTGTTGTCTGATTGCTGTGGCTAGGACCTCCATAACTATAAATGGGGAGAGTGGGCATCCTTGTCTTGTTCCCAATCTTAAAGGAAAAGCTTTCAGCTTCTCACTGTTAAGTATGATGTTGGCTGTGGGTTTATCATATATGGCCTTTATTATGTTGAGGTACTTGCCCTCTATATCCATTTTGTTGAGAGTTTTTATCGTGAATGGATGTTGAATTTTGTCAAATGCTTTTTCAGCATCTATGGAGATGATCATGTGGTTTTTGTCCTTCTTTTTGTTGATGTGGTGGATGATGTTGATGGATTTTCAAATGTTCCACCATCCTTGCAACCCTGGTATAAATCTAACTTGATCATGATGGATGACCTTTTTGATGTATTTTTGAATTCGATTTGCTAATATTTTGTTGAGTATTTTTGCATCTATGTTCATCAGAGATATTGGTCTGTAATTTTCTTTTTTTATGGTGTGTTTGCCTGGTTTTGGTATTAGAGTGATGCTGGCCTCATGGAATCAGTTTGGAAGTATTCCCTCCTCTTCTAATGTTTGGAAAATTTTAAGGAGAATGGGTATTAGGTCTTCACTAAATGCTTGACAAAATCCAGCAGTTAAGCCAACTGGTCCAGGAGTTTTGTTCTTAGATAGGTTTTTGATTACCAGTTCAATTTCGTTGCTGGTAATTGGTCTGTTCAGG
The DNA here is from genome assembly GCF_030020395.1 of Manis pentadactyla. NCBI lineage: Eukaryota > Metazoa > Chordata > Mammalia > Pholidota > Manidae > Manis > Manis pentadactyla. Next base: position 38,933,391 of record NC_080020.1, read on the forward strand.
TTTTTTGTTTCTTCCTTGGTCAGCCATGGAAAGTTGTATTTTTCTAGAAAGTTGCTCATTACTTCTAGGTTATCCAGTTTGTTAGCACAGAATTTTTCATAGTATTCTCTAATAATTCTTTGTAATTCTGTGGTGTCCATAGTGATTTTTCCTTTCTCATTTCTGATTCTGTTTATGTGTGTAGACTTTCTTTTTTTCTTGATAAGTCTGGCTAGGGGATTATCTATGTTGTTTATTTTCTCAAAGAACCAGCTCTTGCTTTCATTGATTCTTTCTATTTTTTATTCTTCTCAATTTTATTTATTTCTGCTCTAATCTTTATTGTGTCCCACCTTCTACTGACTTTAGGCCTCATTTGTTGTTCTTTTTCTAGTTTCATTAATTGTGAATTTAGACTGCTTATATGGAATTGTTCTTTCTTGAGGTAGGCCTGTATTGCAATATACTTTCTTCTTAGCACAGCCTTGGGTGTGTCCCACAGATTTTGTGGTGTTGAATTATTGTTGTCATTTGTCTCAATATATTGCTTGATCTCTGTTTTTATTTGGTCATTGATCCATTGGCTTTAGGAGCATGTTGTGAAGCCTCCATGTGTTTGTGGAATTTTTTCATTTTCTTTGCTTGATTTATTTCTAGTTTCATAGCTTTGTGATCTGAGAAACTGGTTGGTATAATTTCAATATTTTTGAATTTACTGAGGCTCTTTTTGTGGCCTAGTATATGATCTATTCTTGAAAATTTTCCATGTGCTCTTGAGAACAATGTGTATTCCGTTGCTTTTGGATGTAGAGTTCTGTAGATGTCTGTTAGGTCCATATGTTCTATTGTGTTGTTCAGTGCCTCTGTCTCCTTACTTATCTTCTGTCTGGTTGATCTGTCCTTCCTCTGGTGACAACTATTAAACCTTAGGAACACTTCCATCTATAGCAGTCCCTCCAAAATAGACTGTAGAGATGATTTTTGGGAGGTAAATTCTCTCAGCTTTTGCTTATCTGGAAATTGTTTAATCCCTCCTTCAAATTTAAATGATAATCTTGCCAGATAAAGTAATCTTGATTCCAGGCCCTTCTGCTTCATTGCAATAAACACATCATGCCACTCCCTTCTGGCCTGTAAGTTTTCTGCTGAGAAGTCTAATGTTGGCCTGATGGGCTTTCCTTTGTATGTGATCTTATTTCTCTCTCTCTGGCTGCTTTTAATAGTCTGTCCTTAGCCTTGATCTTTGCCAATTTTATTACTATATGTCTTGGTGTTGTCTTCCTTGGGTCTCTTGTTTTGGGAGATCTGTGGATCTCCATGGCCTCAGACTATCTCCTTCCCCAGACTGGGGAAGTTTTCAGCAACTACCTCCTCAAAGACACTTTCTGTCCCTTTCTCTCTCTCTTCTTCTTCTGGTATCCCTATAATGCAAATATTGTTCCATTTGGATTTGTCACACAGTTCTCTCAATACTCTTTCATTCTTAGAGATCCTTTTTTCTCTCTGTGCCTCAGCTTCTTTGTATTCCTCTTTTCTAGTTTCTATTTCATTTATTGTCTCCTACACTGTATCCAACCTGCTTTTAATACCCTCCATCATGCTCTTCAGCGATTGGATCTTTGACCTGAATTCATTGCTGAGTTCTTGAATATCTTTCTGTACCACCATTAGCATGTTGATTATTTTTATTGTGAATGCCCTTTCAGGAAGAGTCGTAAGTTCCATATCATTTAAATCTTTCTCTGTAGTTATATTAATTTTACTCTGAACCAGGTTCCTTTGGCATTTCATATTTGTATATGGTGCCCTCTAATGTCCAGAAGCTCTACTCTGGAGCTGCTAAGCCCCTGAAGCAATGTCAGGGGTTGCAGAGAAGCTGTATTGGTGCCTGTGGGGAGGAAAGAGCTGTTCCCCGCCTCCTGGCTCCTGTGCCTGTCTCCACTGCCTTAACCAGTGGGCCGGGCACACGGGTATAAGCTTTTGTCCCAGAGCAACCAGATATGGATCCCTGCTTTCCACAAGTGGCTGGAATCTCAATCTCTCCAGGAATTCTGCCTGTATTAGCTTTCCAACCTGGTAATCATGCGAATATCATGAAAGCACCATGAAATGTAGGTTTGTACTCCCAGAGCAGATCTCCAGAGCTAGGTATTCAGCAGTCCCAGGTCTTCCACTCCCTCCGTGCTCTATTTCTCTTCCTCCCGCTGGTGATCTTGGGTGGGGGAAGGGTTTGGGTCCTGCTTGGCCACAGCTTTGGTACGTTACCCTGTTCGGTGAGGTCTGCTCTTTTCTCCAGGTGTATGTAGTCTGGCACCGTCCTCTTTCCTGTTGCTCTCTCAGGATTAGTTGTGCCAACTGTATTTTCTAATTGTATCCAGTTTTAGGAGGAAGCCTCTGTCTCGCCTCTCACACCGCCATCTTTAATCCCAATCCCAGTAAATTCTTAATGAATAGAAATAAAATGTTGCGGAAAATCCTTAATAGGATTTAAAGCTGAACCTTAACTTTTTAAAAGTGATTGTTATAACAAAAGAAAATCCGAAGACCTAAATTACTCTGAAGCAGTGGTATTAATATGTGCCACTGTCTACTCATTGTTAAATCATATAGTGGTTGAGATGCAGGACCCTGATTGTTGAAACAATATTCACTACTGTTTATATTGCAAAGAGCAGTCACCTATTAAATAAATTTATTTTCAAGTATCATCATATAGCATTAAATGTACCAGAAAGCATATTAATTTTTCAGTTTTTGTTAAAAAATAATTACTAACCATTGTATAGACAATTCAGCACTGTTTTTCCTTGACAAATTTACAGTGATATATCTCTATAAAGATTATTAAATGATTAAAATTTGAAAGTGGTGTATCAAATTTAATGACTATTCCAAAAACCTTTTTTTCAAATTCTTGGCAAGTTAGTCCACTTAATGTTTTTACTACAATTCATCAAGGATACATCTATTGTATGGTACTTTCTCACAAGGCTACTGCACCCTTCAAAATAGTATGCAGATTTGAGCCTAGTAATAATTTGCTTCAAGACTAGGAGTAGTCTTGCTGTATGTAGTTTTTCTTTGTTTGCACATAAACAGACACGTGTCCTAAGAGCTTGATATTGTATTTGTGAAAAAAGAAAACTTTGTCTTTTTGCATATTTTGAGTTGAAATGCTGCTTATCAGGATATAACATGTTCTTTATTTAAAAAAAAATAACACAGAAAAACAGTAATAACAATAAACAGTGTCTAGGAAAAAGGAAGTATATATTTCCCTATTGTGAGCCCTCACATTTTCCCACTTAGTCCAGAAAAGTTGTCAAAAGTTTATCACAACGTTTAAAGAAATTGCTTAAGCCTAGAATCATGGCCTCTTCCTTTTTTTATCCAAAGAAATACCAGCATCCTCTTAAAATAAAAGACAAGATAATGAAACCCATTGCTTCAAGAAAGGGCATATTTTGATTATTCTGAACAGGTGGCAGGGAGACTCACTAATATTCACTCCACCTTGTACATGGTTCAAAGTAATTATTCCCAGTGTGTGGTCCTGCAGTATTAACACCACCTGGGAGCTTGTTAAAATGAAAATTCCTTAGGTTATACCACAGATTTACTGAGTCAGAAATGCTAGGGGTGGGTTCCAGCAGACTGTGGTTCACCAAGCCCTCCCCATGATTTTCACAGTGGCTCAGGTGTGAGAACCACAGCTTTAAAGCTAGGATACAAAGAGTAAAATGAAACTGCTGTAAATTCTGATTCAGAATCATAAACTTCAATGTCATAAACTAGGCTGGGAATCTTGCTTTGGACTTCTAGGGAAGATCCTTCCCTCATTTTCCCTATTTGTAACATGGGGGTAAATTATATGTATATATATGTGAAAAGTTATTTCAGGTATAAAAATAATATATATAAAAGACAAGGTAAGTGTCAATAGCAACTTATTATTAATGGTTGTATTAAACAACAAAATTAATAGATCCTGCAATTAAGAACAATTAATAATCTCTTTCGGAGGTTTAAATGAAGATCTCTAGTTCTAATTATCCTTCACATGCACATGGTCAAATATTAGTCCTGGTGTCAGGGTCCAGGGTTACCTTTGAGGTTTTGGGGCAACACAAAGAGCAAAGAAGGCAGTGGAAGTCGTCATGGAGGGTGCTTAAAGAGACCACTTTATTCTGCACACAACTATACTTCTTATAGTGCTATACTGCTAATTCATGGTTACATAAGAGTTTTAAGATGCACATGTGTGCAGCCTTCACGGCCAGGCATCTGGCCTTCAAGGCCCTTATCTAACTCCTTTCCCATGGGCACAACAGGTTTCTCAAGGCCAGACATATTTGGGTTGAAGCAGCAGGCAGCTCTCCTCATAGAACAGTAGGGCAAGTGGAGGGATCTTCCCTACACATGGAAATTATATTTAATACACAAAAGTAGAAGATGTCAGGTTACCATTTTAGGCAAATCAAAAGGCCTGAAAGTGATTGATTTTTTAATAGATGAATCCCCATTAACCCTACCTTTGAAGAGTTGGCACAAACTCTTCATGAATTTTTAAAAAGATATTTGAAGCAATTAAAATATAAAGACAATTCACAAAGTGACCTTAGGTCAGAAGTGTAAAGTGTATGTATTCAGAGAAAACCAAAACTAAAATCAAACGACAAGCAACTAAATTACTAAAGGGGAGAAAGCAGTTGAAGCATCTAGAAAACTGACTCCTAAAGTTTTATTTATTCATTTGTTAAGAATAAATATGTTTTATAGATATCATACCTCCAAGAATGGAAGCATCTAGAAAACTGACTCCTAAAGTTTTATTTATTCATTTGTTAAGAATAAATATGTTTTATAGATATCATACCTCCAAGAATGTATTTTAAAATAGTTTTCCAAGCCGTAGTGGCTCCTGTTTTTTAAGACTGACAGGTAGTCTCTTAGATATCTATTATTTTGACTTTGCTGAAACACATCCTTTTTCCTTTTGTATATAAGTCACATTGTGGGCTGTTAAAATCTCCCTCTGACTCCTTGGGCAGAGGATGCTAACAAGGAGCAGGAGTTTTCCAGAGCAGCTGTCATGATCCGTTGACTCGATGATTTGCTCCTGGCACTTGAATGGTAACAGCAGAGCCAGCCTGGCTCCTGATGCTCCTGGCTGGCCCACTGAGGGTGCAGGTGGATTGTAAGCCCCCAGATGAGCCAGTGAGATCACTTTTATTAGTGGCTTTGGCTTACAAAACAGGGCTCTAGAAGAGCATGATTCAGTCTAGGGGAACACCTGACAGCTCAGAGGAGTCATACTGTTAGGGACAGCCACATGTTGTTATAATAAAGAAAGCAAGATAACTAATTTGTTCTGTTTTCCCTTTCACAGATTCATATGCCCTATTATGTGAAAAATTTAAGAACAGTGATTCCATCCTACATCTTCATTTCACCCCTCTTGTAGTAACAAAATTTAAAGTAAATCAGTACTCTCTTCTTAGTGAACCAATATTAATTCCTTTGGAAATGTCAAATTTAGTTTGCTGAAAAAATGTCCACTGAGCAGACACAACTCCAAAACGTTTAATAGACTAGCAATAAAACACTGGCAATGAAGTTATGGAGTACCTCTGTGTGAGCCCAACCCCATGTGGAATATTTTTCCTGCATATTCTTTAGTTCTACACCAACCTTTTCAGGTGTAAAACAAAACAAGGCCTTCCATGGCGTGGATAAAGTGAAGGTTCCTGTGGCCAGGATTCTCACCTGGTCCTGGTTGGCTAGCTCACTACACACATGAGGGCAATACATTGCTATTGACTCTATATAAAGAACTCTACCCAATGCTCTGGTCTGCTGCATGGCTGCATAGCTGCAGGAGAGCAGGGAGTGGTGTGGTGGCAGCACTGAGGACAGAAACTGAGACAGCTGTGAGGGTAGAGAAGCCCAGAAGCAGAGACCAGCTTGCTGCATGCAGACTCTCTGAATGGACAGGATTCTAGTGATTGATCTGCCACCGTGGGAATAAAGTTTGGTGTAAACCCTTTCACCCAAGAACACTCCACTGTCATTTTTTTGGTTTCATTGAATCTGTAGTGAACTTGCTTGAGGCTGAAACCCATTAGCAAGACTTATAGTTTTATATTGACAGACTTCTTTTAAACTTGAATCTTCAACTTGTGTGTTCATTTTAGTTAATGGGGTAATGATACATTCAACCATTTAAATTGTATCTGGAATTTTAGTTGCCTGATGTTCTTGGATCACATTTGCAATCATTAGAAAAGCACACCAGTATTTTATTGCACTTTTCCTCACCATTTCTTTGATTGTCACATGAGTAATAGTAATCCTTCTACCTCAATAAAAATTAGAAAGTAATACATTGTACTTTAGTAAAGGAGTTGTAGCATATCAAAAATATATTTTTAAAAATCCACGTATTTTTGTGGAGGGAAATTGGTACAAATAACCTTCACAAAACAACTCAGTTTTATACAGTTAGATAAAAATAGTGTTTAAAAAACCTGTAGTGTGTGCATCTGCATTTTTGGCTTGACATAAATAGATAATTGAGCTGCCACATTTGGCCAATATCATTGAAGCAACTGATCACTGATCAGTTAGTAAAATTTTTTTTTTTTTACTTTTTTAAAAATTATTTTATTTTTTAATTTTTTTATTCTGTTGTCATTAATCTACAATTGCATGAACAATATTATGTTTACTAGGGTCCCCCCTTCACCAAATCCCCCCCCACAAACCCCATTACAGTACTATCCATCAGCGTAGTAAGATGCTGTAGAATCACTACTTGTCTTCTCTGTGTTGCACAGCCCTCCCCGTGCCCCCCCCATTATACATGCTAATTGTAATGTCCCCTTTCTTTTTCCCCACCCTTATCCCTCCCTTCCCTCCCTTTCTCTCCAGTCCCTTTCCCTTTAGTAACTGTTAGTCCATTCTTAGGTTCTATGATTTTGCTGCTGTTTTGTTCCTTCAGTCTTTCTTTGTTCCTATAGTCTTTGGGTTTGAGGTGAGTCTCTTGTAAGCAGCATAGAGATGGGTCTTGCTTTTTTTATCCATTCTATTATTCTGTGTCTTTTGATTGGTGCATTCAGTCCATTTACATTTAGGGTGATTACTGAAAGATATGTACTTATTGCCATTGCAGGCTTTAGATTTGTGGTGGCCAAAGATTCAAGGTTAACTTCTTTAGTATCTTACTATCTAACTTAACTCACTTATTGAGCTATTTTAAACACTGTCTGGTCATTCTTTATTTTTCTTCCTTCTTATTCCTCCTCCTCCATTCTTTATATGTTGGTTGTTTTATTCTGTGCTCTTTTGTGCTTCCTTTAACTGCTTTTGTGGGTAGTTGATTTTATTTTTTGCCTTTAGTTAGTATTTGGTTGGTTTTCTTTCTTTGCTGTGATTTTATTTTCTCTGGTGACATCTATTTAGTCTTAGAAGTGCTCCCATCTAGAGCAGTCCCTCTAAAATACCCTGTAGAGGTGGTTTGTGGGAGGCAAGTTCTCTCAACTTTTGCTTGTCTGGGAATTGTTTAAGACCTCCTTCATATTTAAATGATAGTCGTGCTGGATACAGTATTCTTGGTTCAAGGCCATTCTCTTTCATTGCATTAAATATATCATGCCATTCTCTTCTGGCCTGTAAGGTTTCTGTTGAGAAGTCTGATGATAGCCTGATGGGTTTTCCTTTGTAGGTGACCTTTTCCCTCTCTCTAGCTGCCTTTAAAACTCTGTCCTTGTCCTTGATCTTTGCCATTTTAATTATTATGTGTCTTGGTGTTGTCCTCCTTGGGTCCTTTCTGTTGGGAGTTCTGTACACTTCCATGGTCTGATCGATTATTCCCTCCCCCAGTTTGGGGAAGTTTTCAGCAATTATTTCTTCAAATACTCTTTCTGTTCCTTTTTCTCTCTCTTCTTTCTCTGGTACCCCTATAATGCAGATATTGTTCCTTTTGGGTTGGTCACACAGTTCTCTTAATATTGTTTCATTCCTGGAGATCCTTTTATCTCTCTCTGTGTCAGATTCTATACGTTCCTGTTCTCTGGTTTCTATTCCATCAATGGCCTCTTGCATCTTATCCATTCTGTATATAAATCCTTCCAAAGATTGTTTCATTTCTGTAATCTCCCTCCAGACTTCATCCCTTAGCTCTTGCATATTTCTCTGCAGCTCCATCAGCATGGTTATGAGCTTTATTTTTAATTCTTTTTCAGGAAGACTGGTTAGGTCTATCTCCTTCTCAGGGTTTGCCTCTGTGATCTTGGTCTGTATCATTTTCTTTTGCCTTTTCATGGCGATAGATTTGTGGGGAGCTGGTGCATGTGTTGGGTAAGAGAATGTCCCTTCTTGCCAGTTTATGGCATTCCTCTCCTGGGAGAACAGCAACCTCTAGCGACTTGTGCTGGGCAGCTGTGCGCAGACGGGGCTTCTGATTCTTGCCCGGCCGCTGTGGAGTTTATCTCTGCTGTTGCTGTGGGCGTGGCCTGCCTCAGGCGGCTGCTCCGATATGGCGCAGCCGCATCCAGAGGGGGAACAGGCAGGAGGCTGTTTATCTCTGTGAGGGGCCTCTGAGCTGCACTGCGGGGGTTCAGGCACCCAGAGTTCCTCAGGATTCGCAGCTGCTGGACTAAGTGTCCCAGGACGCTTCCTTCCAGCTGTAGGGTCCCTGTCCCTTTAAGGCTTCCAAAAAGCACTCGCTTTTCTTTGTCCTGGGTGCGCCAGCTGCAGGGACCTGCTCACAGGTCTTGCTGCCCTGTTTCCCTAGTATCCAGCACCCCACGCATGCACTGTGTCTGCGCTCCTGGTGCGGATGGCTGGGGCTGGGTGATTAGCAATCCTGGGCTCCCTCTCCCTCCCCGCTCTGACTCCTCTCCTCCCGCTGGGAGCTGGGGTGAGGGCTGCTCGGGTCCCACCGGGCCGAGGCTTGTATCTTACCCCCTTTGCGAGGTGCTGGGTTCTTGCAGGTGTAGATGTAGCCTGGCTGCTGTGCTGTATCTTCTGGTCTCTCTTTTAGGGATAGTTGTATTTGTTGTATTTTCAAAAATATATTTGGTTTTAGGAGGAGATTTCCACTGCTCTACTCATGCCGCCATCTTGGTTCTCTCCCCCCTCAGTTAGTAACATTTTTATTCATAGAAAACTCCTTGATGAGTTAGAGAAAGTTTTTTTTCCTAATGATTTTGAATAATGTATAATTATATGTGGATATGGTTTCTAAGTTCTATTATTTTCACTGACGGTACACCCATTGAAGTACATTTCAGCCTTCCTTATCTCATACTCTGGATAGCCTTAACCATGGGATAGGCTGATAACTTTTTATTCTTTCTGACTTGCACAGTGATTCCAGATGATATTATTTGAAGCAAAATATTTATTATGTCACTTGATCAAAAATCTTCAACCAAAACTACACTATGGCAGACATGCGCTTGTCCTATTTCTACTTAACCCACCTCCTTTTCACTAGTTTTCCAGTTCAACCATGCTCTCCATTTTCCTGTCTAAAATAAATGCCTGATATTCATCATGTGTTGCTCATAAGCAAATAATAGGCTAGGAACTATTTCTGCTTCAATTTCATCAAATAATTGAGAAATATAATTACCAAGAGAAAGTTGAGTTGCATCCATACCTATTTATACTAGTGCCTATTATTTTAACTACAAAGATTGATTACATAATAACCAAGTGATAAATATACTTTGAAAATAATTTTTGTCCTATGAAAAGTAAGTTACATACTTTGGACATAACTGATAAATTCTTATCTCCAAAAATAATGCTGTCAAATCAGTTATGACAAAATAGCTGTAAAATATTGGGAGAAAATTGCAGAAACCTAGAAAGATTCTGCATTTATATTTCTAGTCAAACATCTTTAAGTTTCACTTGTGACATTTTAAAGAAATTGAGAATGTACTTCTCTTCTAAGGTCACACATCTTGGGTAGGGTTGATGCAGGGAATGTGTCATATTTACAGGAAGACAATGCACAATAGTGGATTAATGGTGACAGTTCTTTGAGAAAGAAATTAAGGATCATGCAGACATCATCTATGTATGACAGAAACAGACAAATCTAAATATGCAGAGGAGATTCTACCAAACCCAGAATTTTTTAAGAAATAAATGTATGAACATTTTCAAATATTTATGGTATGTATGGTCATTTTATTATTGGAGTAAAATTGACATTCAGAAAAATGCACATATAAGCTTGATGAATTTTCATAAACTGTTGTGTCTGTCTAATCAGAAAGAAGGCATTAATAGCACCTCAGCAGACTCCTTCATGCAATCTTTTAGCAAAGGGCCCTCACTCTGAAAGGATAACTACTTCCTTTAATAGCAGAAATTAGCATTGCCTATTTTTGTAATATATATAAAATGTATATATTATTTTGTGTTTAGCTTCTTTCTTGTAATATGTTTATGAAAATGTTTGCTTCATCTAAGTAGATCATCCAGTTTTATTACAGCAAACTATTCTTTATCCTCTCAGCAGATACTGGGAAAATTTATTGACAAAAAAAGTCTCTTCTGTAATCTTTCTTGTACATTCTAGTTTTGCATTTTATTACTCATTTCCCTCTACCTGGACTACTTTTGCCTTTCTTTTAAACCAATGTGTATTGTCAACATTTTCTATAAAATTATATACATTACCTTAAAATAAACAGGAAATGAGCATGTACCAAGGTTTTATTTAACTTCTTAGGAAACCAACAAGTTGACGAAGCTAACTCAAAGAGCATTTGAGGAACCAAATAAATATAGGGATTGAAGGGAAAATGTTGGAAAATATTTTTTGCTAGGTGAGAATACAAAAATGGTTACTGTTTTACAGGATAAAAATCTCCAAGTTACCATGCAACTTCAGAGTGTGGTCCCTAAGTAATAGTTAAGAGTATGTATGTTCAACAACATTGTATCCTCCCAGAAAGTATATAATAAATAATTGTTAGGTGGATGGATGTATTAGCCACCTTCCCCAGGTAACACTGATGGGACATTCAGGTGTCATTTTGCCATATTTCCTATCCATCCATCAAGGTCAATGTACATCCCACCGCCACTCTGAAGTCTTTGTGATCACATTGCTGTAAGTCACTTCTCAGGGCAAGAAGCCATAGTGATGCATGAAATATGCTCAATATGAACTTGGTAAATGAATAATTGTATTCTTCTACTCTAGGGGCATATCACTTCTTGAGCAGAAATGGCTAATTAAGAACATAATTAAATTTTAAATTATAGCTGGAGAAATTGTACTGTAGAAGAGAGAGAAATTAGAATACATCATGATGCAGTTAGCAAGGTCTGTGTTCTTAAAATGAGTAAATATGCTGTGGGAAATAATTGATTTATAGAGCACTCTGCTTTTTCAATTTTCTTTTTTCTGTTTCATCTTTTTACACTTTCTTTTGACTTTACACTGTTGAAACTCCCCTTTGTAATTCTCCCTTCATTGTAGTCTTGTTCAGGAAAACTATAGGAATCATCTATCTCAAGTTCCATTTAGCCATTTTTCTTCCCTCTCAGAGTTTGGAAAGGCTGTGTTTTGTCATGTTAAATCATGGGCTGTATGGTTACCAGTTAAGTCTCTGACTCTGTGACCTTCCATGCCGGTTTTCTTACTGACCACTGTCAAGTGCTCACTACTTATCTCCCTGAACTCATTGGACTCTGTTATCCTTTCCCCATTAGTGTTTACAAAAATACTTCTTTTCTGAAAAACTTTGTTAAACACTAATCTTTTCTCTTTACTTCTCTAGAAAAAACCCCAATAAATCATATCAGTTGTGAGAAACGTATATGATGTTTCCATAAGTGCAGTTTAATCAGTCTTTGTTTTATTTTCTCAGTTCCTCCTAAATAACTAAAAAGTTATGTCTTGCTTAGATGGTTTTGAATTGAATTATGTATACTAATGTTCAAAACTCCTTTTCTTATTTTTCACACCTCCAACTGGAGTTGGTAATGCAAAATAAGAGAGAGAATGATGTGGCATGAAACTTACCTCTTTGTCTAGGAACTCTCAACTGAAGCATAATAGTAACTGACAAATATCCCAAATTCCCTTTTTATGGAATCCATGAAAAGAGTTTGGTGAGAGCCCAAATCTGTAGTTTTTAGCTGCATGTGACTATTTGGATTGAAACTAAAATTTAAATAAATAAAATACAAAACTTTGCTCTCAATCACACCAGCCATATTTCAAGACTACCATACTGAGCAGTGCAAATATAAATATTTCCATCATCAAAGAAAGTTCTATTGGACAGTATTGACCAAAGTGTGTTTGATTCAAAGATACACACTAGTGACCTCAGTTACATTTTCAGGTGAAGTGTAGAGTCTTTTACTTTTTACAGAATTTTACTTACCTGAATTCATTAGGGAATGTTATGATCAGGTGGGCTTATAAATGAAATGGGAGACACAGAGTCCAGTGAAATCTTCAAGAATGCAGACGAAACTAAGTTCTTCTGGGAGGGTAAATGCAAAAACTCTGCCTGAAGGCTTTGAGGGGCAGACATGCATCAGAGGAGCTTCTCTCTAAGCAAGTATAATGTGAGAAAGTTAGGTGGAAATGATTCCATCCTTACAGGATAATGGATTCTGTTTTCCTGGTTAACAGTTGATAGAAAAATGTTTGTTTAATTATGTAGTATTCTCTAAAACAAAATTTTGTGGCTAAAAATAGTACAAATAAATTTGGGCAAATAAATATTTCCTACATTTGTAGAATATTTAACACTATGTATGTCTCTGTAAAGGAAAAAACTTTACAGCGGTGATATTTTAACTTGTCATAATAGGTTAGTCATACTTTTCCAAGTAGAAATGGGAGATAAACCAGTTATTGTAGAGGGATCAACATAAGCAAGAACACAGAAGTATAAAAGACTGGAGTGGCTTGTTTGAGAGATAAACAGTTATTTGTGGTTGAAGCAAAAGTTCATAATATAATTATTTAATTTTAAAAGTGATCATGAAGCCTTATGGCAAAAGTCTTAGATAATATGCTTACCTAAGATGAAAAAGAATAGCCATTAAAAGGAATTATTTAAACAGCAGAATAAATAATGAGTCTTTTAGAAAGATGACTCTAGCCCTCTAGGACTCCAGCAGTAATGTAGATCATTGGTTCTCAACAGGGGTGATTTTGCCAGGGATGTTTGACAATGTCAAAACAATATTGGTTGTCATAACAAGTGGTGGCCACTGTCATCTAGTGGGTATGGAGTAGGGGTAGTTCTAAATGTATTGTAATATACACAGTTGCCTCCATCATAGAGAAATATCTGGCCGCAAATATTGATGGTATCCAGGTTGAGAAACCCAGATGTAGATGATGAATTGGAGAGATACTTGAAACAATGAAATCATTTATGATGCTGATGCAATAGTGCATTTCAGAAATGATAAGAGGAATGGAAGTTACAATAATATGTTTATTATTCTTTACTTTGAAAAGGCAGAGTATTAACAGGATGATACAGAGTTCATTGAATGTAGTTAATAAAAATAACAGGAACTCCTTGTCCCTTTATATGTTTTGTTTAACTTATGGAATGATTTACTTACAAATGTAATGTAAACTGAAAACAAATTCAAGAAAGATATATGCTGCATTGCAGATGAAATTAATGGAAAAAGACCTACTGACACATCTGGATTTTTTTTTAATTATAAAGGGAAGGGGAAAAAAAACTCATAACTTTCTAAGAGAATATAGAATTACCCAAAAGTGAAAAAGAGTTCAGCAGTAGAATTCTCTATAACAATAAAGTCCATTAGAATTTGAGGTGGAAATGGTATACCAAAATATTTTGCTGAAACAAATATCTCTCATGGGCAAAGACACTAGAAACACTCTCAAATTTGTAAGACTCAAAATACATATGAACAACATTCTTAATCAAAAGATTACTTAAAGGTGATGAATATAATAATGATAAAACTTTATAAGAACTTAATATACAAAAGATTTGTGGCTGTTTTTTCTTAGGAACTAAATTGGATTTTTTAATTTTATCCATGTAAACTCAGTATAAAACTTGATCCTGCTCTTCTTACCTCATCTATATGTCTTTGATTCCTTTACAATCCAGGGATCAACATCCTGCACTTAATATAAGATTTCTTTTTTGGTTTGATCAATTAAAATGATAATGGTTCCCATTCTGCTGGAACACTTGCTAAAATGGCTAAAAAATTGACTAGTTGAGTCTTTGTTACAATTGCCTTGCAAAGTTTTATTGTATGTTGTTTTTATATTCTTGTCCCCAAGTGTGAGGAGTCCCATAAAGATAAATGGGAGGAATTGTAATTGTGCTTAGGGAATGTACTTATGTTTTTTTTAATCCATTAAATGGTGTGAATCCTTGGATTTTATTTAATAATGAAAGATGAATAGAACAAATTATCTCTTTTCAAGTTTTTTTAATTTAATAACTCCTTTTCCTTATCTACAACCAGAAAATTTTTTTCTTGTGAAAAACTCAAGTGATTTCATGAAAATAATGGTAATGAATGAAAATGTTTATATATGGTCTGGAAGAGACATTGGAACATTTAATAGGAGAGAAGAGACATATGAATATTAATATATATATAAATGCCACTGGTATTATATATATTTAAAACCTGAATGATTTCGTATTGACTTGGGATAGTTTATGGTATTTTGGCAAAAATTTTTAACATAAATGTCCTAGAATTTTTCATTACTTTACATGAATAATGGATAAAGTCATTTTGAAATAGTATGTAAGAATTCTGTATGTTAACTTGGAAAGCAAATAAAAGCTACATCTCTATGCATTAAGTCAAGAAGATAGAAACCACTCTAGGTTTTTCAAGCAGAGTTCATTTTATAAAAATATAGTTTGATGTCCTGAGGAAACTTGATTAGTAATTGCTTATTTGTTTTAATGTTCAAAAGAAAGAATTAAGTGCTTGCTTTAATTTTTCCAGACCAATATTAGCCTAGTTATGCAGTAACAAAGTCATAAGCATATCCTGGTCTGAAGTAGACCCAGAAAACATGAAGCAGACCACAGAAGTATATACCTCAATGAATTTTCACCAAGTGAATATCCCTATGTCACTGGCATCCAGATAAAGAAACAGATCATCCCTAGCATTCTGATAGACCCTCTTCTACTTGCCCCAAAGATGGTCAGTCCATTTTTCTAACTTCTTACAGCATAGAATACATTTTTTAGTTTTTGCTTTTTATAATAGGAATAATACAGTATGTATACTTTTATGTCTGACTTCTTTAGCTGAACATTATGTGTGCATTCATATGTCTTATTCATCCATTTTTTTGCATGCAGTTGTACATAGTCATTATCACTGCTGTACTGTATCCCATGAAATGAATATACTTCAATTTGCCCTTCCACTGTTAATGAATATTTGAGTAATCATGGTTTCAGCTATTGCAAATATAAGCATCCTATTGCATGATTTTTGGTAAACATTTATATACATTCATGAAGAAGATATACCAATAAGTGAAATTCCTGGGTCATACAGATTGCTTATGTTCATCTTCAGTAGAAATAGCTAAATAGATTCCCAAGGAGGTGGTACTATGTTTTTACTCCTTCCAGTTGTGCATGAGAATATAGGTTGTCCTATGTCCTCATCAATATTTGGTATTTTCTGTCTTTTATTTCTGTATTTTCATAGTGGCTGTTTACTCTAGTGATTATTTAGTGGTATTTCATTATTGTTATAATTTGTATTTCTGTGATGGCTTTTCTCTTTTTTTTTACTTTTCTTATTTTGATATAATTAATATACAATCACATGAGCAACACTGTGGTTACTAGAATCCACCCATTATCAAGTCCCCACCACATACCCCATTACAGTCACTGTCCATCAGCTTAGTAAGATGCTATAGAATCACTACTTCTCTTCTCTGTGCAATACTACTTTCCCCGTACGCCCCCTACATTATGTGGACTGAATGTAATGTCCCTTATTCCCCTTCTCCCTCCCTTCCCATCCCCCTTCCCCAGACCCTTTCCCTTTGGCAACAGTTAGTCCATTCTTGGATTCTGTTAGTCTGCTGCTATTTTGTTCCTTCAGTTTTTGCTTTGTTCTGATGCTCCACAGATGAGTGAAATCATTTGGTATTTGTCTTTCTCCACCTGGCTTATTTCACTGAGCATAATATCCTCCAGCTCCATTAATGTTTTTGCAAATGGTAGGATTTCTTTCTTTCTTATGACTGAATAGTATTCCATTGTGTACCTGTACCATATCTTCTTTATCCATTCATCTACTGATGGACACTTAGGTTGCTTCCATTTCTTGCCTATTGTAAATAGTGCTGCAATAAACATAGGGGTGCATATGTCTTTTTGAAATTGGGCTCCTGCATTCTTAGGGTAAATTCCTAGGAGTGGAATTCCTGGGTCAAATGGTATTTCTATTTTTAGTTTTTTTGAGGAACCTCCAAACTGCTTTCCACAATGGTTGAGCTAGTTTACATTCCCATCAGCAATATAGGAGGGTTCCCCTTTCTCCACATCCTCTCCAACATTTATTGTTGTCTTTTGGATGTTGGCCATCCTAAATGGTGTGAGGTGATATCTCATTGTAGTTTTAATTTTCATTTCCCTGATAATTATTTATTGGAGCATCTTGTTATGTGCCTGTTGGCCATCAGAATTTCATCTTTGAAGAAGTGTCTGTTCATATCTGCTGCCCATTTATTAATTGGCTTATTGGCTTTTGGATGTTGAAGCATGTGAGTTCTTTATATATTTTAGATGTTAATCCCTTGTCTGATATGTCATTTACAAATATATTCTTCCATACTGTAGGATGCCTTTTTGTTCTGCTGATGGTATCCTTGGCTGTACAGAAGCTTTTGAGGATAATGTAGTGCCATTTGTTTGTTTTTTTATCTTGTTTCCCTTGCCGAGGAGATGAGTTCAGGAAAAAGTTTCTCATGTTTAAGTAGTGATTCTATAGCATCTTACTATGCTGATGGACAGTGACTGTAATGGGGTATGTGGTGGGGACTTGATAATGGGAGGAATCTAGTAACTGTAGTGTTGCTCATATAATTGTATATAAATAATACCAAAAAAACGTTGCTCATATTTATAGTCAAGAGATTTTTGCCTATGTTTTCTTCTAATAGTTTTTTGGTTTCATGACTTACATTCAGGTATTTGAGCCATTTCAAGTTTACTTTTGTGTATGGAGTTAGACAAAAATACAGCTTCATTCTCTTGCATGGACCTGTTCAGTTTTGCCAAAACCAGTTGTTGAAAAGGCTGTCATTTCCCCATTGTATATCCATGGCTCTTTTATCATATATTAATTGACAGTATATGCTTGGGTTTATATCTGGGCTCTGTAGTCTGTTCCTTTGGTCTATGGGTCTGTCCTTGTGACAGTACCAAATTGTCTTGATTACTGTGGCTTTGTAGTAGAGCTTGAAGTAAAGGAGGGTAATTTCCCCCACTTTACTCTTCCTTCTCAGGATTGCTTTGTCTATTCGGGGTCTTTTGTGGTTCCATATGAATTTTAGAACTATTTGTTCCAGTTCATTCAAGAATGCTGTTGGAATTTTGATAAAGATTGCATTGAGGGGGGCGGAAGATGGCGGCGTGAGTAGAGCAGCGGAAATCTCCTCCCAAAACAACATATATCTATGAAAATATAACAAAGACAACCCTTCCTAGAATAAAGACCAGAGGACACAGGACAATATCCAGACCACATCCGCACCTGAGAGAACCCAGCACCTCGCGAAGGGGGTAAGATACAAGCCCCGGCCCCGCGGGAGCCGAGCGCCCCTCCCCCCAGCTCCCGGCGGGAGAAGAGCAGGCAGAGCGGGTGGGAGACGGAGCCCAGGGCTGCCGAACACCCAGCCCCAGCCATCCGGGCCAGAGTGCAGGGCCCTCGATACTGGGAAAACAGGGCAGCAAGAACAGTGAGCAGGCACTGAAGGCTGGGCGACAGAGGACATAAGAAAAGCGCGCGACCATTTTTTTTTTTTTTTTGCTTTTTTGCTGCTTTGTTTTGGCGAGCGCTTTTTGGAAGTCTTAAAGGGACAGGGACCCCAATATTAGGGAAACAGGGCAGAAAGACCGGTGAGCAGAGGCCTGAGGCTGGCACCGGAGAATAAAGAAAAACGAACGACCACCTTTTTTTTTTTTTAATTAAAAAATTTTTTTTTTTTTAATTAAAAAAAAATTTTTTTTCTTGTTTTTTTTTGTGGTCGTTGTTTTGTTTTGGCGGGTGCTTTTTGGAAGTCTTAAAGGGGCAGGGCCGGTCACTTAATCCAGAGGTAGGGAATCCGGGATCTCTGGGCACCCTAACCCCTGGGCTGCAGGGAGCAGGGAGGCCCCTTACGGAGATAAATAGCCTCCCAGCAGCTCCTGCTCCAACGCGACTCCACCATTTTGGAGTAGCTGCCAGAGCCAGGCCACGCCCACAGCAACAGCGGAGATTAACTCCATAGCAGCAGGGCAGGAAGCAGAAACCCTGTCTGCGCGCAGCTGCGCAGCACAAGCCACTAGAGGCCGCTGTTCTCCCAGGAGAGGAGGGCCACAAACCAACAAGAAAGGAAGTCCTTCCAGCCGTCACTCGTCCCAGTTCTGCAGACTATTCCTATCACCATGAAAAGGCAAAGCTACAGGCAGACAAAGATCACAGAGACAACACCAGAGAAGGAGACAGACCTAACCAGTCTTCCTGACAAAGAATTCAAAATAAGAATCATAAACATGCTGACAGAGATGCAGAGAAATACGCAAGAAAAATGGGATGAAGTCCGGAAAGAGATCACAGATGCCAGAAAGGAGATCGCAGAAATGAAACAAACTCTGGAAGGGTTTATAAGCAGAATGGATAGAATGCAAGAGGCCATTGATGGAATTGAAATCAGAGAACAGGAACGCATAGAAGCTGACATAGAGAGAGACAAAAGGATCTCCAGGAATGAAACAATATTAAGAGAACTGTGTGACCAATCTAAAAGGAGCAATATCCGTATTATAGGGGTCCCAGAAGAAGAAGAGAGAGGCAAAGAGATGGAAAGTATCTTAGAAGAAATAATTGCTGAAAACTTCCCCACACTGGGGGAGGAAGTAATCAAACAGACCACGGAAATACACAGAACCCCCAACAGAAAGGATCCAAGAAGGGCAACACCAAGACACATAATAATTAAAATGGCAAAGATCAAGGACAAGGAAAGAGTGTTAAAGGCAGCTAGAGAGAAAAAGGTCACCTATAAAGGGAAACCCATCAGGCTAACGTCAGATTTCTCAACAGAAACCCTACAGGCCAGAAGAGAATGGCATGATATATTTAATACAATGAAACAGAAGGGCCTTGAACCAAGGATACTGTATCCAGCACGACTATCATTCAAATATGACGGTGGGATTAAACAATTCCCAGACAAACAAAAGCTGAGGGAATTTGCTTTCCACAAACCACCTCTACAGAACATCTTACAGGGACTGCTCTAGATGGGAGCACTCCTAGAAAGAGCACAGCACAAAACACCCAACATATGAAGAATCGAGGAGGAGGAACAAGAAGGGAGAGAAGAAAAGAATCTCCAGACAGTGTATATAACAGCTCAATAAGCGAGCTAAGTTAGGCAGTAAGATACTAAAGAGGCTAACCTTGAACCTTTGGTAACCACGAATTTAAAGCCTGCAATGGCAATAAGTACATATCTTTCAATAGTCACCCTAAATGTTAATGGGTTGAATGCACCAATCAAAAGACACAGAGTAACAGAATGGATAAAAAAGCAAGACCCATCTATATGCTGCTTACAAGAAACTCACCTCAAACCCAAAGACATGTACAGACTAAAAGTCAAGGGATGGAAAAACATATTTCAAGCAAACAACAGTGAGAAGAAAGCAGGGGTTGCAGTACTAATATCAGACAAAATAGACTTCAAAACAAAGAAAGTAACAAGAGATAAAGAAGGACACTACATAATGATAAAGGGCTCAGTCAAACAAGAGGATATAACCATTCTAAATATATATGCACCCAACACAGGAGCACCAGCATATGTGAAACAAATACTAACAGAACTAAAGGGGGATATAGACTGCAATGCATTCATTCTAGGAGACTTCAACACACAACTCACCCCAAAGGATAGATCCACTGGGCAGAAAATAAGTAAGGACACGGAAGCACTGAACAACACAGCAGAGCAGATGGACCTAATAGACATCTATAGAACTCTACATCCAAAAGCAGCGGGATATACATTCTTCTCAAGTGCACATGGAACATTCTCCAGAATAGACCACATACTAGGCCACAAAAAGAGCCCCAGTAAATTCCAAAAGATTGAAATCCTACCAACCAACTTTTCAGACCACAAAGGCATAAAACTAGAAATAAACTGTACAAAGAAAGCAAAGAGGCTCACAAACACATGGAGGCTTAACAACACGCTCCTAAATAATCAATGGATCAATGACCAAATCAAAATGGAGATCCAGCAATATATGGAAACAAATGACAACAACAACACTAAGCCCCAACTTCTGTGGGACACAGCAAAAGCAGTCTTAAGAGGAAAGTATATAGCAATCCAAGCATATTTAAAAAAGGAAGAGCAATCCCAAATGAATGGTCTAATGTCACAATTATCGAAATTGGAAAAAGAAGAACAGATGAGGCCTAAGGTCAGCAGAAGGAGGGACATAATAAAGATCAGAGAAGAAATAAATAAAATTGAGAAGAATAAAACAATAGCAAAAATCAATGAAACCAAGAGCTGGTTCTTCGAGAAAATAAACAAAATAGATCAGCCTCTAGCCAGACTTATTAAGAAGAAAAGAGAATCAACACAAATCAACAGTATCAGAAACGAGAAAGGAAAAATCACGACGGACCCCACGGAAATGCAAAGAATTATTGGAGAATACTATGAAAACCTATATGCTAACAAGCTGGGAAACCTAGGAGAAATGGACAACTTCCTAGAAAAATATAACCTTCCAAGATTGACCCAGGAAGAAACAGAAAATCTAAACAGACCAATTACCAGCAACGAAATTGAAGAGGTAATCAAAAAACTACCAAAGAACAAAACCCCCGGGCCAGATGGATTTACCTCGGAATTTTATCAGACATACAGGGAAGACATAATACCCATTCTCCTTAAAGTTTTCCAAAAAATAGAGGAGGAGGGGATACTCCCAAACTCATTCTATAAAGCTAACATCACCCTAATACCAAAACCAGGCAAAGACCCCACCAAAAAAGAAAACTACAGACCAATATCCCTGATGAACGTAGATGCAAAAATACTCAACAAAATATTAGCAAACCGAATTCAAAAATACATCAAAAGGATCATACACCATGACCAAGTGGGATTCATCCCAGGGATGCAAGGATGGTACAACATTCGAAAGTCCATCAACATCATCCACCACATCAACAAAAAGAAAGACAAAAACCACATGATCATCTCCATAGATGCTGAAAAAGCATTTGACAAAGTTCAACATCCATTCATGTTAAAAACTCTCAGCAAAATGGGAATAGAGGGCAAGTACCTCAACATAATAAAGGCCATCTATGATAAACCCACAGCCAACATTATATTGAACAGCGAGAAGCTGAAAGCATTTCCTCTGAGATCGGGAACTAGACAGGGATGCCCACTCTCTCCACTGTTATTTAACATAGTACTGGAGGTCCTAGCCACGGCAATCAGACAAAATAAAGAAATACAAGGAATCCAGATTGGTAAAGAAGAAGTTAAACTGTCACTATTTGCAGATGACATGATACTGTACATAAAAAACCCTAAAGACTCCACCCCAAAACTACTAGAACTGATATCGGAATACAGCAAAGTTGCAGGATACAAAATCAACACACAGAAATCTGTGGCTTTCCTATATACTAACAATGAACCAACAGAAAGAGAAATCAGGAAAACAACTCCATTCACAATTGCATCAAAAAAAATAAAATACCTAGGAATAAACCTAACCAAAGAAGTGAAAGACTTATACTCTGAAAACTACAAGTCACTCTTAAGAGAAATTAAAGGGGACACTAACAGATGGAAACTCATCCCATGCTCGTGGCTAGGAAGAATTAATATCGTTAAAATGGCCATCCTGCCCAAAGCAATATACAGATTTGATGCAATCCCTATGAAACTACCAGCAACATTCTTCAATGAACTGGAACAAACAATTCAAAAATTCATATGGAAACACAAAAGACCCCGAATAGCCAAAGCAATCCTGAGAAAGAAGAATAAAGTAGGGGGGATCTCACTCCCCAACTTCAAGCTCTACTATAAAGCCATAGTAATCAAGACAATTTGGTACTGGCACAAGAACAGAGCCACAGACCAATGGAACAGACTAGAGAATCCAGACATTAACCCAGACATATATGGTCAATTAATATTTGATAAAGGAGCCATGGACATACAATGGCGAAATGACAGTCTCTTCAGCAGATGGTGCTGGCAAAACTGGACCATTTTTGTAGAAGAATGAAACTGGACCATTGTCTAACCCCATATACAAAAGTAAACTCAAAATGGATCAAAGACCTGAATGTAAGCCATGAAACCATTAAACTCTTGGAAGAAAACATAGGCGAAAACCTCTTAGACATAAACATGAGTGACCTCTTCTTGAACATATCTCCCCGGGCAAGGAAAACAACAGCAAAAATGAGTAAGTGGGACTATATTAAGCTGAAAAGCTTCTGTACAGCAAAAGACACCATCAATAGAACAAGAAGGATCCCTACAGTATGGGAGAATATATTTGAAAATGACACATCCGATAAAGGCTTGACGTCCAGAATATATAAGGAGCTCTCACGCCTCAACAAACAAAAAACAAATAACCCAATTAAAAAATGGGCAGAGGAACTGAACAGACAGTTCTCCAAAAAAGAAATACAGATGGCCAACAGACACATGAAAAGATGCTCCACATCGCTAATTATCAGAGAAATGCAAATTAAAACTACAATGAGGTATCACCTCACACCAGTAAGGATGGCTGCCATCCAAAAGACAAACAACAACAAATGTTGGCGAGGCTGTGGAGAAAGGGGAACCCTCCTACACTGCTGGTGGGAATGTAAGTTAGTTCAACCATTGTGGAAAGCAGTATGGAGGTACATCAAAATGCTCAAAACAGACTTACCATTTGACCCAGGAATTCCACTCCTAGGAATTTACCCTAAGAATGCAGCAATCAAGTTTGAGAAAGACAGATGCACCCCTATGTTTATTGCAGCACTATTTACAATAGCCAAGAATTGGAAGCAACCTAAATGTCCATCAATAGATGAATGGATAAAGAAGAGGTGGTACATATACACAATGGAATACTACTCAGCTATAAGAAAAGGGCAAATCCAATCATTTGCAGCAACATGGATGGAGCTGGAGGGTATTATGCTCAGTGAAACAAGCCAAGCGGAGAAAGAGAAATACCAAATGATTTCACTTATCTGTGGAATATAAGAACAAAGGAAAAACTGAAGGAACAAAACAGCAGCAGAATCACAGAACTCAAGAATGGACTAACAGGTACCAAAGGGAAAGGGACTGGGGAGGATGGGTGGGTAGGGAGGGATAAGGGGGGGAGAAGTAGGGGGGTATTAAGATTAACATGCATGGGGGGGTAGGAGAAAAGGGAGGGCTGTACAACACAGAGAAGGCAAGTAGTGATTCTACAACATTTTGCTATGCTGATGGACAGTGACTGTAAAGGGGTTTATAGGGAAACCTGGTATAGGGGAGAGCCTAGTAAACATAATATTCGTCATGTAAGTGTAGATTAGTGATAGCAAAAAAAAAAAAAAAAAAAAGGGCAGTTCCTGTGTGGTAACCTCCAACGAGTTCTACACAAGGGTATAAAGGGCATATAAAAGTGTAGGCAAAGGGTCTGTTTGTGTTTACACAGAGGATCAAAGCCTAATTGGGCTACCCCAAAAATGAACTAAGATATGATATGAAAAAGAACTTCCAACATCTGCACTCTCTGGAAGACTCATGCCAGAAGATGATCATCAAAAAACCCCAACAAAGATCCACGCACTGCTACAGCTGTAGATGCACTCATCCCACCAGTTCCTGGACTTGCCATGGGAATGAGGAAGGAGATATCTAAGCTGGCCTGTGCATACAGTAAAACAACAAAATTGGACTGGATCTATACTGTTGGAACTCAACCAAGAATTTGGAGAAGTGCAAATTGTAGCGCTCCAAAGTCTTACAACTACAAACTATTTATTGTTAAAAGAACATATGGCATGTGAACAGTCCCCAGGAATGGGTTGTTTTAATTTGTCTGATTTCTCTCAGACTGTTCAAGTTCATTTGGACAATATCCACCATATCATAGATAAGTTTTCACAAATGCCTAAGGTGCCTAACTGGTTTTCTTGGTTTCACTGCAGATGGCTGGTAATTACAGATATGCTTTGGTTATGTAACTATACTCCTATTATGTTAATGTGTGTGTGCAATTTAAGTAGTAGCTTAAAACCTATACATGCTGAAGTTACTCTACAAGAAGATATATCAAAGAAATAATCAATCTTCCCATGTTTTCTTCCGCCTGCTACTTCTATAGCTTTTCTTCTTCCTTCCTAATTACAACCCTTAAATAGAATTCGTGCCTCATATCAAATTTACCGAGTATCATAATTCTTCCAAGTGGTAAAGATACCTCAAGACAAATGCTGGGCATAGAAGCCACAGGGCATAAATATGCAAAGAAGTAAAAAGCTAACTTTTTCAAACAATAAGGCTTCTCTCTCACTTACCAACTTCACATTTCCCTGTATGGCCCCGGAAGATGACTGGTTAGCCAGAGACGGGTAAGATTCCTCAAGGGAGGAACAACCTAAGACAGGCACAGTCGCAGGGGGGCCATCAGGTGAGAAATTGGGGATCAACAGAGGTGAGGCTTAGAGCCTCACCCCCCCGTTCTGAGAGAAATCTTCTTCATACGTGGATGTTTTATTGCCCTGGTCTAGCTTGGATTAACACATAGTCTACAGGCACACACCTGATCATCTACATGTGCTCTCTTACAACACTAAACTATGTTTTCTACCTTTATCTTGTATCTACCTACCACTTCAGCATTTTATTAAAAATAATAATAATAAAGAGAGAAATGTGGTATCCACATATAAATCAAGTATAAAAACCAAATGAGTATTCATATTTGAACTGACTGTTTATAGTTCATAATGCATGAGCAAAACCGAAAGTTTCTGTGATGACTGCCCTTGTACTGTTCACTATGTAACTTATTCATTATGTAAGAATTTGTTCTACATGTAAAAACTTGTTTGTTATGCCTCAGAAGATTGGAGACTGACAAAAATTAGGCTTGGGGTGGAATAATGATTGTGCATTGAGCATTGACTCCCCTATACAGAATTTTATTGTCGTTAACAACCATTTGATTAATAAATATGAGAGATGCCCTCACAAAAAAAAAAAAAAAAAAAAAAAAAGGACAGACTTCCAATGGTAAAATAAATAAGTAACCGGGATGTAATGTATAGCATAAGGAATATAGTCAAGATATTGTAACAGCTTGGTAGGGTGATAGCTGGAACCTAGAATTATGTATATAAATGTTCTACCACTGTGTTGTACACTTGAAACTCATGTAATGTAATACTGTGTGTCAACTACCCTTCAATAAAAAATAATTATTAAAAAAAAAAAAAAAAAAGATTGCATTGAATCTGTAGACTGCTTTAGGCAGGATGGTCATTTTGACAATATTAATTCTTCCTAGCCATGAGCATGGGATGTGTTTCCATTTATTGGTATCTTCTTTAGTTTCTGTCTTGTGTGTCTTGTAGTTTTTAGTATATAGTTCATTCACTTCCTTGGTTAGGTTTATTCCTAGATATTTTTTTCTTTTTGATGCATTGTGAATGGAATTGCTTTCCTGGTTTCTATTTCTGCTAGTTAATCGTTAGTGTATAGGAATGCAACAGATCTTTGTGTATTAATTTTGTATTCTGCAACTTTGCTGAATTCAGATCTAATATCTGAATAATTTGAAGTGGATTCTTTAGGATTTTTCAAGTAAAATATCATGACATCTGCAAACAGTGACAGTTTAACTTCTTCCTTACCAATCTGGATGCCTTTTATTTCTTTGTATGGTCTGATTGCTTTGGCTAGGACCTCCAGTACTATGTTGAAGAGGAAAGTGGGCACCCTTGTCTTGTTCACAGTCTTAAAGGAAAAGCTTTCAGCTCCTCACTGTTAAGTATAATGTTGGCTGTGGGTTTGTTATATATGGCCTTTATTATGTTGAGGTACTTGCCCTCTATACCCATATTATTGAGAGTTTTTATCATGAATCAGTGTTGAATTTTGTCATACGCTTTTTCAGCATCTATGCAGATGATCATGTTGTACCATCATTGCATCCCTGGAATAAATCCCACTTGATCATGATGGATGATCTTTTTGATGTATTTTTGAATTCAGTTTGCTATTATTTTGTTGAGTTTTTTTGCATTCTATGTTAATCAGAGATATTGATCTGTAATTTTATTTTTCTGCGGTGTCTTTGCCTCGTTTTGGTATTAGAGTGATGCTGGCCTCATAGAATGAATTTGAGAGTATTTCTCCCTCTTATACTTTTTGGAAAACTTTAAGGAGAATGGGTATTAGGTCTTCACTAAATGTTTGATAAAATGCAGCAGTGAAGCCATCTGCTCTAGGGATTTTGCTCCTAGGTAGTTTTTGTTTACCAATTCAATTTCCTTGCTAGTAATTGGTCTACTCAGATTTTCTGTCTCTTCCTGGGTCAGCCTTGGAAGGTTGTATTTTTCTAGAAAGTTGTCCATTTCTTCTAGGTTATCTAATTTGTTAGCATATAATTTTTCATAGTATTCTCTCATAATTCTTTGTATTTCTGTGGTGTCTGTAGTGACTTTTCCTTGCTCATTTCTGATTCTGCTTATGTGTGTAGATTCTTTTATTCTTGATAAATCTGGCTAGGGGGTTATCTATTTTGTTTTTCTTCTCAAAGAATCCACTCCTGCTTTCATTGATTCTTTCTATTGTTTTATTCTTCTCTACTTTATTTATTTCTGTTCTAATTTTTATTATTTCCCCCCTTTTGAGACTTTGAGCCTCATTTGTTCTTTTTTTCTCGTTTCATTAATTGTGAGTTTAGACTGTTCATTTGGGATTGTTCTTCTTTCCTGAGGTAGGCCTGATTGCAGTATACTTCTCTCTTAGCACGGTCTTTGCTACATCCCACAGATTTTTGTGGTGTTGAATTATTGTTGTCATTTGTCTCCATATATTGCTTGATTGATCTCTGTTTTTATTTGGTCATTGATCCATTAATTATTTAGGAGCATGTTATTAAGATTCCATGTGTTTGTGGGCTTTTCATTTTCTTCGTTTAGTTTATTTCTAGTTTCATACATTTGTGATTATATAAGCTGGTTGGTAAAATTTCAATCTTTTTGAATTAACTGAGGCTCTGTTTGTGGCCTAGTATATGATCTATTCTTGAAAATGTACCATGTGCACTTGAGAACAATGTGTATTCTGTTGCTTTTGGATGGAATGTTCTGTAGATGCCTGTTAGGTCCATCTGTTCTAATGTGTTGTTCAGTGCCTCTGTGTCCTTTCTTATTTTCTGTCTGGTTGATATGTCCTTTGGAGTGAGTGGTGTATTGAAGTCTCCCAAAATGAATGCATTGCATTCAATTTCTCCCTTTAATTCTGGTATTATTTGTTTCACATATGTAAGTGTTCCTGTGTTGGGGGTATAGATATTTATAATAGTTATATCGTCTTGTTGGACTCAACCTCTTATCATTATGTAATGTGCTTCTTTGTTTCTTGTTACATTCTTTTTTTGAAGTTTATTTTGTCTGATACAAGTGCTGCAACTTCTGCTTTTTTCTCCCTATTAGTTGTATGAAATATCTTTTTCCATTGCTTCACTTTCATTCTGTGTATGTCTTTGGGTTTGAAGTGAATCTCCTGTAGGCAGAATGTAGACAAGTCTTGTTTATTTTTTATCCATTCAGTGACTCTATGTCTTTTGATTGGTGCATTCAAACCATTTACATTAAGGTTGATTATTGATAGGTATGTATTTATGGCCATTGCGTCTTTAGATTCGTGGTTACCAAAGGTTCAACAGTACTTCCCTTACTATATAACGGTGTTATTTAACTCACTTAGTATGCTATTATAAACACAATGTAAAGGTTCGTCTTTTTTTTTCCTCCTTTTTCTTCCTTCTCCATTCTTTATGTCTTAGGTACCATATTCTGTACTCTTTGTCTATCCCTTGATTGACTTTGGGGGTAGTTGATATGATTTTTCATCTGCTTAGTAATTAATTGTTCTACTTTCTTTTCTGTGGTTTTATTTCTCCTGGTGACATCTATTTAGCCTTAGTAATACTTCCATCTATAGAAGTCCCTCCAAAATGCACTGTAGAGGTGATTTGTGGGGGGTAAATTCTCTCAGCTTTTGCTTATCTGAAAATTGTTTAAATCATTCTTCAAATTTAAATGATAATCTTGCTTGATAGAGTATGCTTCTTTTGAGGCCCTTCTGTTTCATTGCATTAAATATATCATGCCACTCCCTTCTGGCCTGTTAGGTTTCTGTTGAGAAGTCTGATGATAGCCTGATGGGTTTTACTTTGTATGTGATCTTTTTTCTTTGTCTAGCTGCTTTTAAAAGTCTGTCCTTATCCTTGATCTTTGCCATTTTAATTATTATATATCTTGGTGTTGTCCTCCTTGGGTCCCTTGTGTTGGGAGATCTGTGCACCTCCATGGCCTGAGAAACTATCTCCTTTCCCAGATTGGGAAGTTTTCAGCAATTACTTCCTCAAACACAGTTTCTATCCCTTTTGCCTCTCCTCTTCTTCCTGTACCCTTTTAATGTGAAAATTGTTTTGTTTGGATTGTTCACACAGTTCTCTCAATATTCTTTCATTCTTAGAGATTCTTTTTCCTCTCTTTGCCTCAGCTTCTTCATGTTCCTCTTTTCTAATTTCTATTCCATTTACCATCTCTTTTACTACATCTAAACTGCTTTTAAATCTCTCCATTTTATGTTTCATTTCAGATATGGAATTTCTTAGTGATTTAATCTCCATCCTAAATTTATCCCTGAGTTTTTGAATATTTTTCTGTACCTCCATGAGCATGTTTATGACTTTTATTTTGAACTCTCCTTCAGGAAGATTGGTGAGTTCAGTATCATTTGGCCCTTTTTCTAATGTTTCTGAGATTTTTGTTTGAACCAGGTTCCTGTGACATTTCATATTTGCATATGCTGCCCTCTAGTGCCCACAAGCTCTAGTCTCTGGATCTGCTTAGCCCCTGGAACGATGTCGTGGGTTGAAGGGTAGTGGCACTGGTGCCTGGGGGGAGGAAAGAGCTGTTTCCTGCTTCCCAGCTGCAGTGCCTCTCTCCACTCTCAGAACCAGTGGGCTGAGCACACAGGTGTAAGCTTCTGTGCTTTGCATCTGTAGCTACTGTAGGCTGGGCTTCCCTCTTGCTGTCCTGATGCCAGGGCAGGTACTGCCAGTTTGCAAACCAGTGCCAGCAAGCCAGAAGGAAGGTGCAGCAGGTTGCATATCACAATGGGGGTCCTTGGAGTAGCCAGCCAGGGAGATGGAGTGCCTGAAGCTTCTGCTGAAAGTTCCCAACCTGCTGGGCAAAGCTCATGCAGACAACCTTGTCCACCTATCCCTTCTCTCGCACAGCAAGCTCCATGCAAACCCCACCCCTTCAGAACCCCTGCTAGGAAGCCTCTCAGATCGCCTGCCTTTGCTTTGTCCCAGAGCAGCTGGATGTGGATCTCTGTCCTCTACAAATGGCTGGAATCTCAGTTTCTCCAACTATTCCACCTGTCTTAGCTTTCCAACCCCACTAATCTACAGGGCACCATTCAATGTAGGTTTGTGTTCCTAAAGCAGATCTTTAGGGCTGGGTGTTCAGCAGTCTTAGGCTTCCACTCCCTCCCTGTTCCATTTCTCTTCCTCTTGCCAGTGAGTTGGGGTGGGGCAAGGGCTTGGGTCCCACCAGATCAAGGCTTTGGTACATTACCTTGTTTCGTGAGGTCTGCTCTGTTCTCCAGGTGTATGCAGTCTGGTGCAGTCTTCTTTCCTGTTGCTCTTTTAGGATTCATTGTATTAACTATATTTTCATATTACATGTGGTTTTGGGTGGAGTTCTTTATCTCACCTCTCACTGCACCATCTTGAATCACTTCTCTGCCCCTGATGGCTTTTCATATGTTTATGAGTCATTTGTTTACCTTCAATGGGAGGTTTTAAACACACAGTGATAGATGGTTTTTACAAAATTGATAGATGGCCAGGAAAGGGGAATGTGGGAATTACTGCAGATCAGGGGGTGCCGTTGCCTCTAATCAGCACAGTGCTCAAATCTAAGCTGAGGCAGTGTTTCTGAAATGGGGCTGAATCAACTGCCACTGTTAGTACTTAAAAATGCTAGAGGCTACATCTCTCTCCTAGTTGCCTTTCTACCACATGGAGTTGACAACAGAATGACTTTGTCTCACTACTGCCTTCTAAATTCCTACCAGTGCCTCCTATTCATGGAACCAATCAGGAAACCAGATGAGAAAATCTAGAAGTATCATTTTCAGCATACAACCCTCTCCTCCCATAAAGAGAAAAGTTCAGAAGGCCAGGAAGCAAGCTGCATATTAGCTGACTATATCTGGCCCAGTGCCCTTTACCTTAGCCCTCAAACATCAGGGAGCAAGGAGGTTCATAAGCACCATAGCCATAGAAATCTGCATATAAATGTTTATCAACATTTTTCAGGCAACTGGTTAATCTTTAGTTTTCATGTACATAAGCATTTACAAAGTGCTCTAGAGACATAGAAAGTAAAGTACTTGCCTTTAAAGTTCTTGTAACTTCTTAGTGATGGAAGAAAAATACACATGGAACATCAGTGAGTAATACAGAAAATTGGGAGCCTGAATTATGATAATAGACTGTGAGTCTTAAGTGATTTGTCTAAGAGAAGGAGGGAAGAAATAACAGCTAAAGTAGTTCGGTATGCAGTGGGGTTGAACTTTATTTCAAAGGATAAATAATGTTTGAATAGTTAAAGGGATGAAGGAAAAGCATTCTGGGTAACAGGAGCAATGTGAGAGGAATAAAGAATACAGGATTAAGCCATGGCATCTTTCCAAAATATTAAGATTCTGTCTTGCCTTGACTTGAAGCATGCTTTGGAAGAATATATCAGAATCAATAAACTAAAATTTTATAACAAGATTGCTGTCAGCTTGGAAATCTGGAAACTACACTGCAGTAGGAATAAGGAACTAAGATGTTTAGCTTAGAGAAGCAAAGCCTAGAAGTAATACCTGTGAAATGTTAGGTAGAAAAGCATAAACTTTACTTTTGTTTTTCAAAAAGAAAGAGCTCCAATCTGTGCAGTAAAGTTAGAGGCACTCAGCTTTAAGTTCAATGGAAATGTTTTTTTTAAAACCATTGTTATCTAACAATGAAACTTATGTTCTCATGTAGTTATGATATCTTCAATGCTGAGTTATTCTCACAAAATTTAAATGACCAAGTATACCAAAGAGAGGATTCCTACAGCTAGAACAAAGAAAATGATCATAAAGTCCCTTTAATCTAAAAGCAATAAAAGTGGGGGTACATAGTTTATACTTTAATAACTGATAGAATTTTTTGTTACATGCCTTCTCTGTGTCATATACTATCCAGGGAACTGGTGAATAAAGTAATTCAATGTTCTCCAAAATAAATGAGAAGGAACTCTAGTCTTACAAGATGCTCCATGAAAATAAAATGAGTCTGAGGTAAAATAATGTTGAGCAATTCTGCATCCATTTACCTCCTTAATAATAATCCACAGAATATAAAACACTTTCATGGCACCATAATGAGCTCCAATGAGTAAATTTGCTTAACCTCTGAATCATCCTGGTTTTTCCAAAGTTATCCCCCAAAATAATCTTTTTAAAGTCATATCAACATTCTGAAACTTGTGCTTCCACAGGACTTTTTGAATACATTTTAATTTTAATTGTGATTACAACTTCTGGGTATAGGAGCCTGTGGTCTAGTGAGAGAAATAGGTACAACAGAATATAAAAAGCAGTGCTTAAGTGGGTGGATGCATGTTCTATGGAAACATGTAGAAGGGCACCTAACATGGTCTTGAGGCAGGAGAGAGGCAGGAAAAATTCCTGGAGAAGGTAATACATAGCTAGGACCTATGAGATAATCAGGAATCACTGGGAAGGGTAGGGGAAGGATGTTTGAGACCTAGGAAGCTCCAAATGTCAAGAGTTATTAGTTAGTGATTATGACACATTAATGAAAAAATAAATGTTTAATACGGGCTTGATTTTTAAAGTATACTAACAGATTTGTTTTGCATCTCAGATTTTTTGGCAGGGTTACTATAAAGGTTATTGAAACACAGAATTATGCAATCAGGTGTGGAAAAGAATTGCTGAGACCCTTTAGTCAGAAGCTTTTTCTAGAATTGTCTAACACTGAGCTATCTAGCCCCCGTTTAAATATTTTCAGTGACTGGGAATGCTCTGTCTCATGATGCATTTTCCCCCCTTATATTAAGATGCAATCAATCTTTCTGTAACTTTCACCTGCCTCAGGTTTGCATTTTTAAGCTGCACAGAAAGAACCCTGGGCTTTATTACTTAGGGAGTACCAGAGTCATTTTCTGTTGGTGATGGAATTTAAAATCAGATCTATTTAATGGAGTTTTCAGTTGCTCTGCCTGTACATTTTAATAGCAGACAGTTCACCACTTTTAACATGTGAAATATATTTGCAT
The DNA here is from genome assembly GCF_030020395.1 of Manis pentadactyla. Taxonomy (NCBI): domain Eukaryota; kingdom Metazoa; phylum Chordata; class Mammalia; order Pholidota; family Manidae; genus Manis; species Manis pentadactyla. Next base: position 38,966,319 of record NC_080020.1, read on the forward strand.
GTCTTAAAGTTTCTTTAAGACTACAATATAAATATTGAGTTTTATATAACCTTTAATTTATCAAGGGAGTATTTTGGGGATTTGGTTTTGGCATCTTTTTGTAAAAATGTTAGATCTTAGGAACATTTTCATAATTCAGCAGGGTCTGCAATGTTAATGGACCTGAGCAGCAGGATCCTCGGACCACATACTATAATTACTCCTCAGAGTGCTTATAATTTCAGTTCCAGAGCCTAATGCTGGCTGTAATTCATTTGTTTTTTTTCCTCTTATTGGAAGTAATTCACAGCAGCCTTCTGATTTTAGAAATCTATTGCTTTTGCTCAATTCTAAATTGGTAGTCCAAATTTAAATTAATATAGTAGAAAGCACATGGTAGGGATTGAAAAAAGTAATGGTGGAGAAACAAATATTTTCTATGAGCAAAAGATTCTTTAAAAGCACTTATATCACTTGGGGACAAATTGGAGCTTTGTTTCTTCTGTTTCATCACAGGCTTCCCACCTTCAGCATTCTAAAGTGCAAGGAAAATTTGTTCTTCTCTTGACTGAAATTAAAGAGTTACAAATTATCACTTCAAATTCCAATTTAAACAGGAGATATGTGAAATACTTGATACTATGTATATAAGTGTATATATGTGTGTTTGTAATTGACATTTCAAAATTAACCTGTATAAAACTTCTCTTTAAGCTAGTTAAAATTACTTTGTTTTAACTTCAGAATTAGATATTTAGATATGCTATACTTCAATTGAGGCAAATTCCATGCTTTTATAAAATGAGGAGAAACTAAGGCCAATAAAAGCTAACTGATTACTAATAGAATTAGAGGTGGAATATCTCTGAAGATTTTTCACCCTGTATTGTTGGTGTACTTTTTCACTTTGTAATAGAGCAATAGTGTTAAAATATTTTAACTGTTTCAATAGTGATGGTAGAATTATTTGAATAGGTATGGTCAAGATCAGGAAAAAAAGAGCAATCTAAACTTAGAAATGAGACCTAAATATCATATGATGTAATAATCATTATTTTTAATTTTCATGGTTTATTTTTTTCCCACCAGGAAAATCATCTTTAGGGATCTCATCTTATGAAGAACTCTTATGGTAAGGACATGTAATCAATGAACACTTCATAAAAATGGTCATAATATGTTTATTGCATGACACTAATCTGTGTTTTCAAGTTGCATGTCCAATGCTCAAATGGCTAAGAGTGTATTGCTCCTTTTCTACAGGCACACTTTTTCCATTACATTTTATTTTTTTATAGTACTTGTTACTACCTAATTTTTTTTTTATATACATTGTTGTCTGTCTTTTCTCCTAGAAGTTACATTCTAGGAGAGATAGAATGCTTGCTTACTGACAAAATATGACCTGTAGTAGATATTGTTGAATGGGTACATTAATGATCAATAAATTAGTCACCTATCATGTGCCAGCCATCTATCATGAGCTACATTGCTTCAAGAAATGGTCCTATTTATCCTCATAGTAAACTTAAGTGGTAGTTATCAGGTCCATTTTATAGCTGAAAGAAACAGTCTCATGAAAGGAAAATTCTTTGTCCTAGATTATTTTAATATTAAGAAGGCACTAGATGTGCTAAGAGGGAAGTATATTGCAATACCTGCGTACCTCAGGAAGGAAGAATAATCCCATATGAACAGTTTAAACTCACAATTAACAAAACTAGAAAAAAATAAAAGAAGTCACTAGAACTTAAACTCTCAGAAATTTCACATATCAAAACTTTCTTTTATGGAGCAGTATCCTGAAATTTAAAATGTTAAAATGATGTGAAGAACAGAAAAATGAATAGGACATTTATGCAAAAGCTAGACACAATGTTTAAACACCAAATTTTCATTTCAGAATATCCCACAGATCCTGAACTATCTGAATATGATTTTGAATAACTGATTCCTTAGTACCAACTTTCTCATATGTATTGATACATCTCTATCAAAAGGAACACAATTTTGGAGATGAAATATTACCTAGTCTTATTTATTTAGATGCTTATCAACAGTTTTGAAGCAGTATTTGTCTTGTAAATATAGAGTCAGAAACACTCGTCTGCCACGTACAAAGTTAAAGAAAAATACAAATTTTAATTCTAAAAAGTCAGTTAATTTCCAAATTTTCATACCTTAGAGATCATATTTATCTTAACAATTAAGTCACATTACTTTTTAATGAAATTTTCATTTTGAGATAATTACATATTTGCATGCAGTTGTAAGAATTAATTAAACAGAGAAACTCCATGTGTCCTTTACCCAGTTTCCCCCAAAGTAACATCTTGTGAAATTATACTACAAAATCACAACCAGGTTATTGACCTTAGTGTGTTTAATCTACAGTACATTGCCATTACCACAAGAATCCCTTTTGTGGCCCTTTTGTAGCTGTGCCTACCTCTCTACTCCCCCCCAACTCTTAATATTAAACCGCTTCTCTGTTTTCCATTTCAAAACTATCATTTTGAATTATCATTTCAAGAATGCTTTGTAAATGGAATGATGCAATATGTTCTCTCATAGTATTAGCTTTTTCACTCAGCATAATTTTCAAAAGGTCCATACAAATTTTGTATATCAGTAGTTCATTCCTCTTTATTGCTGAATAGTACTGTATGGTATGATTGTACCAGAGTTTAACCTTTTATCCATTAAAGGACATCTCAGTTGTTTTCAGCCTTTGGTTATTATGAACAAAGCTCTAGGATCATTTATGATCAGGTTTTTGTGTGAATATGTTCTCTGGAAAAAGTTCCATTATATATTTTAAGTCTAGAAAAAACAAAAAATGATTTTAAAAATTATCACTTGCATGGGGCCTTCATAGCACAAGAATTAACTAAATCAGGACAAGGAGATTTAGAGTAAGTTAAAAAGAATTTAAATAACTGCTTTTTGTTGATGTATATAAACATTCTTACTATTATTATTATTATTGCTATTATTAAGGCTGTTGTATCTCTAAAGTTAATCTTGCTTTATTTTATATAAGAAACATGCAGTTTCCTCAACATGTTCTCTTTCTTTGGATTTTTATATGCCAAATATTAACCATTAGTTTATTTTGCTACTCATGTACATTAGAGTGCCAGGTTTATATGCATAGATCAACTTGTAAAGGAAGGGAGCTGTAGCATTTCCTTGGGAACTAAGGATGCCCTTCTAATTTGCTGTGGCATGACACGCAAAAGGGTCAGGGTGTGTTTTATATCATTTCTTAATAAGCTACCTTTCTCATGTGAAATACATTTGCTGGTCTAGAAGCTTGCCTCTACTTATCTAACCCTGAATGGTAAGAAAACAAACAACATTTTGCCAAATGACTAGATAGGAAGGAGGTGTTCTAAGTACTTGTAGAGTATAATTAAACATGTATATGGTCTTATGAAAGGCTAAGACTAAGAGACTAAGAGAAAGATTGGGTTTGCTGAGAATTTGTCTTATAGAAATTAATAAAATTGTACATGTCTTATTTATATCCTACTAAGATAAATTGGGAATAGACCCTAGTATACACTAACTGCAACATGGAATGGGTAATAGTTCTTTGACATATTTGGATATTTAAACAGACTTCAAAAATTGCCATACTGATTGCTATTTTTTCAACTATTGGTGTCAAGACAAAAAATATAATTTATTCATACACTTAAAAATATGTATTGATCAATTTCTTTGTGAAGGCTCTGATCTAGGTGGTAAAAATCAAAGTGAACAAAGTCTTTGGTAATGGAGTTCATATTCTAATGGAGGGAGGTAATTAAATTGCATGTAAATAAATAAACGAATAAGACATTTTCACATACTGTGAAGAGAGTAAAATAGGGTGTTGGGATGGAGTGGTTAGCGAGAGAGTGATGGCCTGTTTTGGGTAGAGTATTCAGAGAAACTTTTCCGAGCAGGTAATATATAAGCAGAGACCTGAATGCTGAGCTGGAGTTTACAGTGCAAAACTATAGAAGTAGAACATTATAGGAAGAGGGAATGACGAATTTAAAGAACTTGAGATGGCAAAGATCTATAGATTTAGCTTTTTCAGTCTTAGAAATTAACTGTCTGGAGTCCTGACTTTATGGAGCCAGAGTCCTATTGGGCAGCCCTAGTTAAATGCCACCCCACTATCTTGATACCAGTTGCTAAATGGATGAGAACAATTTTCATGGCAGAAAAGACATGGCATATACTAGAGAATGACAAATAAATCAGCAATGAGAACAGAAAACTTGAAGTGCCTAATGAACATGTAAACTAAGAAACAAGGAAAGTTTGATACAGTTCAAGGAACTTAGGCATTTCAATCTGACTGAACAGTTCAAAGAAAAACAGTGGGGCTAGGGTGGATGAGGAAGTAAGCAAAGGGTAGAATAGTTGGGAGGGGGTCTGTCACAGATCCAGACATGTGGAGGCTTTAGGATCTTGTTGGTTCTTGAGAATAATTTTGTCATTAAATCATAATGGTTCAAAATACAGATTCTGAAGCCAAGACTCCCAAGACTGAATCTTAGTACAACCACTTACCAGCCTATAACCTTGAGCAAATTCCTTTCATTGTTTGAGCCTTATTTTCTGTTCTGTAAAATGGTATTTTTTACATTTAATTTTTGACTGTACTTCATAGGGTGTTTAGAGTACTAAATAAGTTAGTTTGAATGACATGAGGAAACATTGGAGAATTTCAAGTATAGAAGTTACATGCTATTGCTTGAATTTTAATGGGGTCATTCTAGCTATTGTCTTGAGAATACGCTTAGAAGTAATAGCAAAAATTGAATTAGGGAAAACAAGTTAGGAGGCAAATGAAATAACCCAGTTTGTAGTAGAATGGTGGCAGTGGGAAAGGTGAAAAGTGGTCAGAATCTAGATATAATCTGAAGGTGGACCCATGAAGATTAGCTTGTGAATCAGATGAGTGATAAAATGTAAGGAGTCAGGAATGACTCCACATTTTCTTGTTTGAATGACCAACAGGACAGAGTAGACTTCACTGAAATTTGGAAGACACAGATGAAGCATGTTTAGTAGGAAAATAAAAATTCTGTTTTCGACATGTTAATTTTATAATGGCAATTGAATATCAAAACAGATATTAAATAAGCAGTTTAATATTTACCTTAGAATTTAAAATCATGAGGCAGGATAAATTCACCAAGAGAGAAAATCAGAAATGAAGAAAACCAAGATCCAAAGACTGGGATCCCTCAGTGTTGGCCACTGAGGTAGGAAAACAATCTGAACATTAAAAGGGCTTCATGGTGGAGGGACTGGTCAACTGTGTTTCCTGCTGCTCTTGGGTTAGGTCATGCGAGACTAGAGAACTGATTGATCATTGGTGGGGCTGAAAACCCAATGAAAGAGGAGAAAAACTGAGAACAGCATAGAAAAGTGTCTTAAACTATTTTTTTTTTTTTGTAAAGTAGAGCAAATAAAATAATTGGTAGCTAGAGGGGAGGTGGGGATGTGAACATCTGGTGGAGAGAGTAAAGCTGATGATGAAAGAGTGATTTCCTTGGGTGGGTGAGAAGCTGTGGGATCTGTTTCACATGCAGAGGCCTTTAGATCTGAGATTTCATCTATATCATTTGGATGAAAGATAAAATTAATGGGTAGAGAAGTTGTAGGAGGGTGGAGGTTTTGGGGAGCAACTTTCTAGTTGTTTAATTTTCTAAGTGAAATGAGAGACAAGATTGTTAACTGAGAATCTAATTGAGAAAGATGTTGGAGGTTTAAAGAGAGAGAGACATAATACAGTTGTCTATGAGGGTAGGAAATAATATAAGCACCACACAATATTAAGGAATCTCTTAAGGCTCATGTTCAAACATTTAAAATTGGACCAGTCTTTTCTTTCTCTTTCTTTTTCTCTCTTTTTCCCCCCTGCCCCTCATTGGGATAGAGATATATCTGTATATATGGGTATCTATACCTATAGTTTTTCTCTAGCCATATTCAGCTGGGTGGGTACAAGTATAGAATTGACAGAGAGCTGAATTGCATTAGAGTTGTGGTTTTGTCAAGTTAATATAATAAATCAAGAGGTGAACAAGAGAGTTAATGGAGTATACTAGTGTATAGTTATAATAATTAATCATGGAATTTAAATGAGATAATTGTAACAGGGTAAGAGAAGGAAAAGTAGAAGAATTAAGAGAGTGTATGGGTAGAAAGAATGCTCGAGTAAAAGTAATAGAGGAGTAAACTTAAAGAGAGTTGTAAGTGATCAGAAAGTAAATGTTTGAACTTGCAAATACAGAATTGTTACTGTTGTATGTTTTTCCATGGGAATTGGCTGATACAGGTAGAGAACAGGATCATTGGAGAAGATTTCAAAGCACTCTGAAGTTAGAATGCTGAAAGAATCATCTATAAATTGATTTCACTAAGATTTAAGACTGGAGAGGTCTTTGAGAGAGTGACTGAACAAGAAACTAAAATCTTTATAAATGAGGAAGAATAACATGAGGGAACAATTGCTGGCTGTACGAAGGGATGGTATGTGGAAATATCTGATGACATGGTTCAAAGCTAGAGCATTTCAGAGAGAAGGTGGAGGGAATGTCTGAAAATGGTATGAGGTGTAAGGAAGACGCCATGCCGCACCATGCCCGTGTGGAAGGAAAGAGGGAGAAAAACACACAGTGGTCCTTTGAGGAAACACTCTCCTCAGAGGACATCTGGGTTCCTTAGAGCGAGATGATGAAGGGAACACTCAGATAGGACCTGGAGGATTTTGAGGATGATGCACTGTGATATCCACAGAGTGTGGTGGACAAGTTTTAGGACCTGTGGAAATCTGGGAGAGGGGAATAAACAGGAGGTGTGCTTAAAATGTGGGAAATGATCACCATAAGAAGTCAGGAGCTTCTAATGGTGATCTGAGATAAACAAGGACAAAGGGGTGTCGGTCTCAGAGAAAGTAGAAGTGGTAAGAGCCCGTGGATATCTGGGGATCTATAATACGCTTGAAGGCAGTGGGGAGGCAGAGAAAGTAAGTATTAGTACCTACACATCTCCCTCTTGACCCCTGTTGCTGAAGCTTTTGATACCTGATGAGGGGTGGTTTTAATGAAAGTGCAAGAAGTTAGAAGTTTATAGTGACTTTCTAGTTCATATGATACTCATTTATAACATGAAATAAGAAAAATATTTCTTTATTCTAACCCAGACCAATTGTAATCTCTCAGAGACTATTAGGAGGGGATTCTGTTCACTAATCCCAGATTTTCCCACAAAGTTTCAGATTGAATAGGGATCTCATTTAGGTCGGTCTCAAATTATTTTCCCATCTTCGATTTAAACAGTAGGTGGTTATGCTCAGAAGCCATCCCTTTTCTATTTAATTTATCCATTGAGTTGATTGAGCACAACAGTTCTTCTGTCTGAGATTTCTCTCCATGGGAGGTTTTTCACAACTCTCCTCATTATCCTTTCTCTTTTCTTGGTTATCCAGCAATAAAATCATAATCCTATCTTTTACAACATCACAGGTTGATAACAGCATGAACACACTCAGAGGATTCTTGCTCTCATTAAGCTTTTAATTTCTTTATTGACTTTAATTAAATTTGAGAGGCTTTTTCAATAACAAGAAAGAAACGATTTGTATTTTGGGATTAATAGCATTGTATTAGCCACAGTATAGATGATATTTTGTGGGAAAGGATAATCTTTTCTCACCCTAGAATCACAAGTGTAAAGTTTCCGATCTCTGAATTTCTTCCTTTTAAAGAGGATGGAAAAGGTCCAACTAGATACAAACTGCAATTATAAAATAAATTTGTAATGAGGATGAAAAAAATTACAGGGGATGGACATTCTACTATATGAACCACCATAAAAATTGCACTGCTTCCTTGACAGATCTAACAAGTAAAAGACCCTCCAGTGAAGATTTCTAAACCATGTTTCAGCTGGTTTGCTTCATATAAATTATATTAAAGAGTGCCTATAATTTTAAAATTCAATGAGGATATTCATTAATTCAATGAAAAAATATTAAGCACCTCCAATATGCTATATGCTCTTAAACAATGAGCAGCATTAGTGCTTAAGGGTAAAAATGTGCCTGCTCTCACAGAGCCTCTGGTAAATTGATTTTTAAAATAACACATTTTGAAATAGTTATAAGAACTATAAAAAAAATTAAGCAAGATTACATGATGGGGTGACTGCTGAAATAGAAGGTAGGGACAATAAGAGAAGGTGGTCAGAGAAGGTTTCTCTGAACAGCTGATAATGAAGCCAAATGAATCATGAATTTATTACATTTAGTCTTTCTCTAGTTTTAGATCTGCAGGTAGGCATTTGGAATGAAAGCTAATAGGAAGAAATAAAGGTTTATTTCAAATAAATAATTTCCTTTATTTTTCATAAAAGTGCCCAAATCAAATATGTTTACTTATTATTTGAGTTATTTGAAAGAATTAGTCTTGCCATAAAGGGGAAAAATGAAGTAGATGTAAATGCACAAAACCTGAGATTTGCTCCATGGCAGGTAATACTTTGGAGCTGCGCTATGCACCATGGTTTACACCAGTCACGTGGTGGTGAACATTTGATACAAGGCTATATCTCACACTTAGATATTCTGTTAATGAAACAAACAATTTATTTCAAAGGCTTAGTACAACAAAAAAGGTAATATATTTTTAATTGATTACAGGTTGCATTGATAATAGTTCTGATATATTAGTTCAAACTATAGTTTAAATTGAATTTCACTGTTTTTCTTTTTAACATATGGTTACTAGAACCTTATAAATCCTAAATACAGCTTTTGTGTGTGTGTGGTTTATATTGTATTTGTTAGTCAATACTTCATTACATAATTGACAATGTTCCCTTAAGTATATTTGCACAGAATTTACAACCTAGTTATTTAAATGAATTAAATACTCATGAAAGATGACATATTTTCAATTTAGATGATAAAATCCAAATAGAATTTGTTTCAAACAAAATGATGCTGAAATTATGTTGTGTTATAACTAATATCTTTGGGAATGACATGCTATTATAAAATAATCTTTGAAATCTAGTGATTTTTGCATTGTTAGGAAAAAGAACACTGATTTGTTGGGGGTATTTAAAGTGTCATCTAGACTATGTAGCTACATTGACTAAATTGAGGAGATTAACTTTTCATTCGTCATCACCATGTAAAACCTACAGTAAAACTTACATGTCTTTTTCAGGGTTAACCTTTGGGCAAAAACAAGTTTTAATTTCCATAAATGAAATTATTCTAACCACATACTGCAATGATATTTTAAATCTGATCCAGATACTTTTGCATACAGACCTTGTTCTAAGTAATTCAACCAGCCATACAAACTGTCAGGAAAATATTATCTCTAGGTTGAAATAATTCTGATGAGAAAGAGGTGATCTGCTCTTCTTGTTTTCATTTGTTTGCTTCCTTGTTTTAAACAGTCAAGTCTCATGCATGTGAGGCATATTTGAAAGGCAGAAATACTTAGAAATAAAACATTTAATGTGTGACAGAGATGTCAGTTCACAATTACCAGTTTAGTTCCAGTAGAAAACACAAATCCAGTTTTAGTAAAGTTCGTAAGCACATACATTTTCTAAAGAGTGCTTAGCTTGCTAGAACACTACAATTTGCTCTCTAGTAAATATCATTTAGAATTTCCAAATGATAGGGTTTTTCCAGGCCAAATGGAGTCGTTTTTAGCTATGAATAACTGGATATTTGGGATAGTCTCTTGTGATGAAGATCTCGTGAAGAATTATTTATTTTTCACTCTATGCTTATATGAATATCTTGTTCATGCTGATAAAACTTACAATCTTTGCATAGTGATTACTATTAGTGCATAACAATGACTCTAATACTCAGTGGCTTAAAGTAACAGTTTTGTTATACTCACTGATTTTGTGGGTTAAGAAGTTAGGAAGGTTATAGCAGAAATAGATTTCCTTTGTTAACTATTTGTGGAGCCTCAGCCTGAGAGACTTCACATATGAGGGTCGGTGTCCAGTTTCCCCTGGAGATGTCTTCATTTACAAGTCTGGTGGTTCATTTTAGCTTTCAGCTTGGGCCTCGGACTCTCAAATGTGCATCTGTATGTGGTGTCTTCGTGTGTCTTGGACCTCCCCAAGTCATGGCTTCCTTAGAATGGTCAGATCCTTATGTGTAATTCGGAGTTCTACAAGTGACTATTCCAGGAACAGTTGTATCGGTTTTTATGATCTAGCCTCAAATCATACAGTGTCACTTCTGCCTTGTTCTATCAGTTGCAAGAAAATCACAACCCTTACCCTACTCCCCACTAGGTTTAAGGAAAGGAAGAAATATAGACTCTACCTCCTGATGGAAGGAGTGGCAGAGAATTTGCAGACATGTTTTAAAACCATCATGTACGAGGGGACAAATCTCTGATCAGAATGAATTTTGAAAGAAAATTAGAGCATGGTAAAGGTAGATACTAATGAAGTAACCTATTTTCTAGTAGTCTAATATAGATAAGTATATGATTTTTATTATTGGGAATTGGAGGTAGTAGGAGAAAAGTTCTTTGATCCTTTAAAATATTAGTAAGTGTCCAAATTTCTTGAAACTTAAAAAAAGGATTTAGAATTTATACTTTCAGTATCAAATCCTTTTTGCTTTCACTGTAACTTCCATTTTCCTCAAACTTTATCTTTTCAATTAATTCTGAAGATAAATGCATTACTATTACTTTTTTGGATAATTAACACACATATATAAAACATAAATAATATATAGACATGTATGATATATAAAATACATAAAAGAGATAATTAACCCATACTGTATGAGACTGTGATCTTTAGGGAATCATTATTTTTTAATGATTTAAATTATCTTTATTTAAACTTTTGATATTTTGTATTATTTGCTTGATTAATATAAACTAGTCACTCTCCTAAATGACTGAAACTTTGTGTGCTTATCTGTTGCTTTCCTGTATATATAAGATACATATCTAAGTCCCTCAAAATATTCTGGTGAGTGCAAGGATATGGGCCCTGCTTTTATAGAATTTATACCCTTAGTGGGACTATACATATACTAAATAAACACATAAATAACAAAAACGATCAGAAAGTCATGAGTTTTATGGTGAAAGGAAAACAGGGGAAAATAGAATAGGATAGAAGTAAAATAAGGCGATGTGATAGGACTGGAGAATAGGCATGGTTTTCCTTTAGATTAGAGCGTCAGGGAAGATCTCAACGGGATTATATCTAAAGCAGAACCTAAATAACAAAATAGCTGTACTTTTGTGAAAAGTCTGGAAACTAATGGTGACAATGATTGTTAATTTTGTATGTTACTGGGCCAAAGGATGCCCACATAGCTGGTAAAGCATTATTTCTGGGGTGTCTGTGAGGGTGTTTTGGGAAGAGACTAGCATTTGATTCAGTAAACTGAGTAAAGAAGTCCCCCCTCACCAATGTGAGTGGACCTCATCCAATCTGTCTAGGGCCTGTATGGCCCAAAGGAGTGTTGAATTCATTCTTTCTTTTCTTGAGCTGGGATGGCCATCTTTTCCTGCCCTTGGACATCAGAGCTTCTGGTCCTTGGACTTCCAGACTCAGGCTGAATTATACTTCTGGCTTTCCTAGTTCTCCAGTTTGCAGAGGGCATCAATGACTGCATAAGCCCATTCCTGTAGTAAATTTCCTCTTATTTTTATCAACATTTAGGTATGTATGTATGTATGTATCAGTCTATCATCTATCTATCTATCTATCTATCTATCTATCTATCTATCTATCTATCTATCTATCTATCTATCATCTATGTATCTCTCTGTCTGTCTATCCGTCCTATTGGTTCTGCTTCTCTGGAGAATGCCAAGTAATACAGTGACCACTTCAGGTAGAGCAGTCAGTCCTACCAACTATTACCTTCTTTGGTATCTACAATTCAGTGTCATAGAACACCTTGGTATTATTTAAAAATGAAATGGTTTCACTTTGCCATAACTTAGGACTTGCTCCTTTGGCTATTATGTACTTCTCTTTTTCAACAAGAAAAAGAACAGACAAAAAATAAAAGAAAAAAATGATAAAATTTCTCTTAAGACCCAACTCAATTATCAACTTGTCTTTTCCTCACCTTCCCAAATAGTCAGTCCCTTTCTCTTCTATCTTTTCAGAATGTTTTACCACCTATCATCTTGTATCATTAGTATTTGTTTTATTGTTTTTTGTTTATTTTTCTCACTAAATGGTGACCTTGACTGGAGAAAATCTGGTTTTGCGGTTTGTCTACCTCAGTGTTTGACACATAATAAACTCAAAAAAGGTTTTTTAAATGTAGTTTTGAGTCCCCAAACCAATTTTCTTTAATGTTAAGAGACTGTAGTTTGTTAGTAAAAATTTCCCAAAGACTTAAATTCATTCAATTTGACCATGTGCTTTTGTGTCTCCAAACCACGGTAGGTAGCATTATGGAAGCACACCTGATAACTCCCCAGGAATGATTTGAAAACTTGAAAGAGGGTATCAATGAATTGACTACTTTTCAGTCACTGATCAAAAACAACCTCTGAATGAGAGGATCAGTATTTGTTGTACAGGATTTTCAGGTTTTCTAACACATTCTACCAACCTCCTGCTAAATGTAAACGTGTTTTTAGTATCCTGCTCTGGGAACAACCCCTCTATTCATTCTTTGGTAATTATAGGTTAGCATATCTATTAAGCACTGTGAAATAAAAATATAAGTGGTGATAATGCCTCATGTGTGCATTCTCATTCAAGAAAAAACCACGGGAGGAAGTATACTATTTCCCTCCCCACTCCTTGTTTTCATGAAACTTTGCATCCTAGTGTTTCTTCTATCTCATCACCTGCTTCCTTTGTTTTGCCTACCTTGGGCTCTAGTCCTGTTTAACTGTGGTTCTTAGTGAAATTCAAACTTTACAGATAATTTTTGTTATTATTTGGCTTCTAGAATATAAGATGAGTGATGGTAGCAACAGCTTACAACTAGACTACACTTCATAGTTTCTAAAGAAATTTCCACATATATAGTATTTGATATAGCTTTTATTCCTGTAAATATACCTCCTGAAAAATAACATTTAAAAAATATCTGTCTGGTTTTTATTTCCTATCATCCAGCTCCATAGTATGCTGTAGTTTCCTGACTGCTCCATGACGAAGTGGTTCTCGTATCTTTATCTTTGTGATCGCTTTTTTATGTGCTCTCATTTTATTCCCCTTACAAAGTACTGTTCATCAATCTCAAAATTTCAAATTCTGCCTCTATGAAACATTTCCTCAACCCTCATCAACACTTCCACTCTTCCCACTATAGCATTAGGGGAGCTGACCAAATAGTTATTATCATATTCCATCTTGTACTGTTAGAGATTTTCAAATATTTATAGGTAATATTGGAAATTTCCCCAAAGAAGTAACTATCATAACTTAAAATTCTTATTACCACATATAGTGTGATATTTATAACAGGTATACAGTAGAACTTTGTGGCAAACTGATTTTCAGGAGAAAATAGTTTCATTAAATAATTTGGTAAACTGAAATACAAATGAAGGTGATATTTCCCATGTTCTAACAAAACATAAGTGTTCTTATATTTAAATTGAACACTGTTATAATTTAGCATTGTGGAGATGCTGATTTCCAATAGTCCCACAAAGCCTGCTTGAAGTCGTTAGATTTGCACAAAGTAAAGTTTGATGAATTAATCTTGGATTAAGAACTGTATTCAAAGAGTGGATTCAGTGCAGAGCCTGGAGACTGAAGAGTAGCTCTGAGAAGTTTTTAATGAAGTTGGTGGTGTAAGTCTTGTTCAGCTGATAACCTTCTTAATTAGGTGTTGACACATGAATTCAGTTGAATTTAGTGATTTATTGAATTACTGGTCATCAGGCAGGAAATTCTTATTTCAGCTAACAAATACATCTGAACTTACCACACTTTCTGTGAAAGGACTTATGTTGAATGCCACAATTTTTATTAGAATACCAAGAAGGAAAAATGAATGCTGTCCATTCCCTTTTCCAGTCAACCTTTTTCTAATCAGTCAATATAAAATCATTGAGTGCAAATCTCTGGTGAATGTAGATATAAGGGCATTTAAATAAATAAAGCAAAATCCTTGTAACTTTCTGCTGGGGAAAATGCTTAAATAATTTGGTAAACCAAACTACAAATGAAGAAGATGATTTTCACATGTTCTAATAAAACATAAATGTTCTTATATTAAAACAGACTACTGTTTACTTTGACAGAGTCCTTGAGTTCCCACAGTTACACTAAAGCCTGCTTGAAATCAATAGATTTTACACAAAGGTAAAGTTTGAATAAATTAGTCTTGGATTAGGAACTGTATTCAAAGAATGAATTGAGTGCAGAACTTTATTCAAATAATGCATTCAGTGCAGAATTAAAAGTAAATAATTTGGTATCTAGGTTTTTTTTTTTTTTACTCAGAATCTGCATTTCTCCAGGGGAAAAGGAGTTCTTCCTGTTCAATGGTGTGGCTTACATAGTCACGTAAGTGAAGCAGCTGAAACAACAGTTAGAAAAAGCTTTGCCAGGCAATCAGATAACTGAGAAGATTGGGAGTAGGGGGTGAAGAGTTGGTGTCTTCTAGCACATTCACAGCCCTGTATTTAGGAAGAAAAATGTATAGGTGATAATAACTGAGGTAGAAATTTATTAGAAAGCATTAGAAAAACATAAAAATGATTATAACTATCTAAAAATTAACATATAAATGCAGGCAGATATTTATACAATTAATAATTTACACAATATACATGAAACTGACATCTCGACAAAGACTGGCATAAATGATGACTGTGATACCCAGAGTAACAAAATAACAAAGTAGGTGATAAAGAGAGAAATTTTGGCCTTGATAAATCCTGAAACAATCCTTAGATAGACCTGCCAAGGAATTTTCCGTGCTTAAGTTATAAGGAAGTTACATCGGAAATTCAGTGTTTATTGTGATTTTATATATAATTATGCTTAGATAAATAAATCTCTTATTGAATTCTGTCTTTCCTAGTCAGTTGTGTTGCTATTACGATAAAACTCATTCCTATGTAATCTATCCAATAATTAAGATATCTGGACAGGGTGAATGTCCCTTCTCTCTATTCCTCATACAGTTCAGGTTAGAAGGTCAGGTTAGAAGTATCTCTAACAGTATTTTGCCTCAGACTTGTTATTCTTGTCCCTGTGCATTATATTTACACTTAAATCTATTGTGAATATATGCTGGGTTTAAGTATTTAAACAAGGAGGTCTTTAGACTGGGGTGGCTCTAGTACCTTGGTAATCTACATAAGAAAACCTAGGCCAGCATCAGTTCAATTCAAGAATATGAATAAGAACAGCCAATCACAAACAGCCAACTAGGCTTTTCCAAATCAGGCAACTGTTTACACTAACAATCAGATAATTAGTTGTCTTTGCTTCAGTGTCTTCTCTAAAAGCTTTGCCCCCAGCTCATATTGGTGAGATCCTTCCAACCACTCTTGATTTGGCACTGCCTAATTCAGATGGACGTCTTCTCACAGAAACTTCTGGAAATTTTAATTGGTCTCAGTTTTCCTTTTAACACTGGATAACATGGATGATTATAAGATAATTTTTTTCTTGTAGAAATTAAATCCTTTCAGAGGGATAATAAAAAGCATTCTTAATTCACATTAAATATTTAAGCCCATATATAATTGGATATCAATTTATACAATTTTAATTTCTATAGAAAACCTGAAGTGAGAGTGATCATCGCTGTGTATCAGTTAAGATTATTTTGGTTGCAAGTATAGAAAATTCAACCCAAATTGATTTAAACAAATCCCTGGTTTTGGAGACCACCAGCAGAATTGTAAATTTATTAGTCCTTTGATTTAGAGGATCACACAATATCCCGTGATCCATTTGCCCTCTCCAAATTTTGGTTCTCTTTTACACTAGCTCCATTCTCAGGCAACTTCCTCCTTGTGTTTGCAGCCACCACCAGTCTCAAGTACTGCAGGGAAGATGAGCTATATGAGAAATCTCAGCAAAAGTGCAGAATTTCTAATTGGTTCTGATGAGGTCATGTACCATCCTTGAGCCAATTACTGAGACAAAGAAATATGAGTCTTTTATTGTCCAGGCTTGAGTCAGATGCTAGCTTTGTACCTAAGAATGAAGTAAGTTCCATGGAAACCACATATATTGAGAGTACTGGATGGATATTTCCCAAATGAGAATCAATAACCAAAACATGTATTAGCCACTACATGATAGATCTAGAATAACCCGAGTAGCTTTATAAAGGAGCCTGGAGTAGTTCGACCTTGATGAATGTATAGATATTACTCTCTTTACTACGTGAGAAAATGGAAATGCAAGAAGGATTCAGAATCTTGGTAGGCATGGCTGAAAACAGAATCACTATCAGTGAAGATAACCTCCTTTAGGAATTTTAAAAAATCATACTAATGCATACAAACTGATAAAACTTGGTTACTTTTACAAAATCATAGTTAATCATACTACGTAATTACAAACAAATTATTCCAGAATTAACTATTTCTGAGTTCTCAGTAAATAAAGATTCAGATTCTTTTTCTTTTAAATTATATTTTATATGTAGGTTCTGTTTTCTTTGCATGGTTTAGGAAAGGTTACATTTTAAACACTAGATTATTATTGTGCCTCTTGTGAACCTTTTCCTTGCTTTCCTGATCTCCAAGTTTACAAAAAACAATCAAGTGAACCAAAAATGAATAAACGTAAAGCCTGCCACCTTGAAAATATAAACTATACATATTATAGATGTTGTGTCCTAAGTTTTATTTTCTACAGAGCCTATTATAAATCTTTTGGTGCTCAATAATTCAATCAGTTTGATTAATTTATGTGCATTGGATTAAGCAAAGTTGAGACTTGCTTGTGGTTTGATTTAGCAAGGAAACTTGTCTGCAGTCAAGGAGAAAGTCAGGAAGGTGAGTGAAGGGAGAGGAAGAGAAAAAGGAGAATGGTCTGGAACATGAAATGAAATATCTTTATATGCCAGATATGAAAGATTCAAATACTTCTTGATTTGTAGAATGTGTGAAGTGTATTTCTGTTAGAATGGAAATACCTTGCAATTTGAGCTTCTGCATTTTAAAGAAGGAAATTGGTTTTCCATCCATGCTTCAGCCTTATTTTTTATCATCAAAGGTGCTGCTATTTTGGTACCAGATCTCAGAATGTGATGACAACGTAGGACCTTCATTGACTCTGAGTGGAAAACAGTGGGTGGTATATACACTCCACACCTGTGCTTCTTTCAGACACAATTATTTATACTCGGGATCGCTTTAAATCAGCTGTGTTAATGATGTTGCATCACCAAGTGATAACATGATCACAGCTTTGACACTGATTTTCCTAGGTGTGAAATCAGTTTTCTTATAAACTTACTATGTTCTTCTTTTCTTCTATTAGCTTCATTTTATTTTGACTGTGAGGTTAATTTTCATTAAGGCTGAGTGAAATACTGAAGGGAAAATACAGACCCTGACAACTTCAACAAGAAAGGGAAAAGAAAAGTGGCAGAAGATTTCACAACAAATGCAAAGACAAGGCAACATTGACTCTGTGGTTAAAATTAAAAGCAAAGGAAGTAGATACTTGAAGACTCAACTGTGAGGATGTACTGGAGTTTATCTAATATTCTTAAAGGGAGATTGAATGGCTGTCTACTTGTTTTCCCTTAGATTCTGTTTTATTAGCATATTAGGCAAGTGTACAATATATAATTACAATTGTCAGTTAATTTTTAAAAATTATTTTAGCCATGTATTGGAAAAATTCTTTTGTAGATAAAAAGATGGATGATATATAAAAGATTATTTTATTATATAACCTTTGAAAAATTTAAGAATCTATTACTTGAAATTAAAAAATATGTAATTTATTAAAGGTGACTAAATCTTATTTAAGTTAGTGATTTGTAGAGAATTTCAGTGTGTACACATTCATGGATATGTGTGTTATGTTTCTTATTTCTTTGTAATTCAATTAATTCTGTGTTGTGAATT
The DNA here is from genome assembly GCF_030020395.1 of Manis pentadactyla. NCBI lineage: Eukaryota > Metazoa > Chordata > Mammalia > Pholidota > Manidae > Manis > Manis pentadactyla. Next base: position 38,984,405 of record NC_080020.1, read on the forward strand.
AAGATTGAGCTACAACAGAGTAGTTATTACTTCATAAAGGCTACTTCTGGAAGATCTATTTATTTAGTGTTGAGAATAGGATAAAGCTAGGAAAATTAGAAAATGTCAGTCACTACCCATCCACTCCCAAGAAAACTGGTAAGCAAAGGAATAGATCCTTTACCTTGTGTAGGGAAAGTGGAAGTTACCATGACCATCATGATCATCAGGATCCTCATCTCACTCTAATCTACTGGCCTACTGCACATGTGCAATGCTCACAGGTGCATGCCTGCACATGTGTTGGCATTGAGCTATTATTGACTATGTTGCTATATAAAGAGCTCCACCCAGTGCTTTCCATGGAGTTGGAGAGGCCCAGAGGCAAAGGCTGAGACAGACTTGCTGCATGCAGACTTGGTAGAGGTGAACATGAATCTAGCACTCGACCTACCATCATGAGAATAAGCCTGGTATAAGACCTGTTACCCCCCAGAATGTTCTGTTGTCATTATCTGATCTCACTGAATCCAGAGTGAACTGGTCCAGAGCTGGGAACCCCCTCTGGCTAGAAGCTACATTTTGGTATAGTCAGCAGGATTCGCTGAGGACTGAAAAATGGAACAAGCTGCCCTTATGGGAGAGGTGTTTCAACAGGCTGCCCTTATGTGTGGGGAAATACTGCATGGACCCTCTGTGCATGAGTAGCTATCTGGGTATCCTCCAGTGGGCATGTGGACTGAGGTGGCTTTTTTCCTAGAGGAGTCAGATGTTCCCCAGGACTGGGGGGATGTGGAGATGACTCCTCAAGCAGTGATAGAGGCCCTCTACAAGAATGGGAGGTCACTGGAGAAACAGAGTGCCTGTGTAGCAGCAGGTGCTATGGGTCAGCTATTGCTCACAGTGTTAAAAAGGCTACAGATAAGAAGGGTGTACTCCTGAGAGAAGCATGAGAAGGAGTAGCATGAGACTGTGATCTTCAAGGTACTGTAGAAGAGGCAAAGGCCGTGAAGGAGAAGGACATACTCCTGTGAGAAGCATGAGAACGCCAGCTGAGAGGAATTGAGGAGAAGGTAAAAGAGTTGTTGAGGACTGTGAAAGTGTCACTGTGAAGCCATGAGGAGAAAATAAAGGATCTAGCAGAGGAGATGCTCTGTGGAACAGTCAGAGAGCTGCCATCTGCCCCAGAAATGGTGGGGGATACACTGAAAGAGAACAAGGAGGCGGAGGTAGTGCCAGAGGAACCAACCCCTGCTCTTTTGAAATACTGCCAAGTAAAAGTTAAGAAAATAAAACACAGCAACTGCACATTCCTCCAGGAGAGGTGCACCCCCTTCCCCAGGTCATGGAGCACTCCATCCTCTGTCTCTTTACACAGGTGGAGCTGGTGGATTTGGGTTTCTAGTTTCAGCAGAAACCTTCAGAGTTCATCTCAGCCTGGCTTCTGTGCCTTTGGGATATGAGGGTGGATGGGATTATTCTGTTTGGGTTATAAATGAGAAACCTGGATTATGTGACAGCTCATCCTGCCTTGCAGCAGTGATTGCAAAATGCATACCAGACCCCAAGCAACCATTACCTTCTCGAGTGGCTTCTGGCTGCACTTTGCACTGTATGGCCTAATCAGGGTTACTTACCATCTTCCCCAGCTAGATGACAGACGTATGCCAAGCTCCAACAGATGTTAAAGAAGTTGGTCATGAAAAAGGCCATTTGTTCCCAGTCAATTATAGCCCAGATGAGGAGCTGTTTATGGAGAGGATGAGGGATATGGCGCTACAAACAGCTCTCCCATCCCTCTTTGGGGCCTTAGTGGTCATTTTTATCCCTCACATAGGGCAGGTTATCTATACTGTGGCAGATTTGTGAGAGGCTGAAGCAATGTGGGCAAAGGAGTTATGGTCCACTACTCAGAGGAAGAGTTTAAAGGACCCTGTGAAGGTCACAAGGACCCAAATGTGGGTTGATTTGATAAAGGCAGGAACAGACAGAGAAATTGGATGGGAAATCAAATAAAATTTTACTGGAGCTGTGGCAACAATTGAAGCTGGAACAGTGGTTTCAGCAGTTGACTAAGGTGAAGATCACAACATGGAAGCTGGAGACAAAGCTACAAGTCCCACCTGTGTTTCCTGAAAGATGTGTATCTGTGTATGGTGGAGAGTGAGATGACTTTGTCAGGACCCTCACAGGAAGATGATTGCAAAATATGGTTTGACTGAGGGGAGGGTCTGGGTACCTACATTGGGGGACCAGGTGGGTACTGAAGTCCTCATGTTGAAATATCAATTCATTGTTTCCAAGTGTGCTGCACTTTGCACTGTATGGACCAAATGCACAATGTGTCCTTGCTCTGGTAGACACAGGAGCTGAATGCTCACTGATTTATGGCAACCCTGAACAATTTCCTGGGGCCCTCCCCCACCCTTTATAGTTGGATATGGAGGTAACACTGTCAGAGTGAAAAAACAAGCCCTAATCCCATTAGGAATAGGGTGTCTAATACACTGTATAATGCTGTGCTTACTTCTGATTCTCTTAAAGACAACTGTGACACTATTGCAAGAGGTTTTGGGTCTTTCAGGCTACTGGAGAGTGTTTATCCTACACTTGGCACAAATTCTGAAGCCCCTATACAGTTTTGTAGTAAAGGGTGTCAGGTAGGACTGGGATGAAATGTGCATTTGCCTTTGCTGCTGCAAAGAAGACAGTCAAGGCAAGCAGGCCTTGAGTGTAATAGACCCATAAAGGCCCTGTGAGCTGGATGTCCATGTGACCAAAGACAGTAATGGCTGGGGCCTCTGGCAGAGACTTGAACAAAATTGCCAACCTATGGGATTCTGGTCATAGTTCTGGAAAGGAGCAGGGGTCTGATACACTGTAATAGAGAAACAACTGGTTCCCATTGACCATGCCTTGCTGACTATGGAGTACATTATTGGGCTTGACTCTGTGGCCACTGACATGGTACCATGCCAACTTAGTTTGTTGGTCACCAACCCCTTTGGGGACAAGGTTGTGGCAAGACTTATGGGCCTCTTGTCAGACTAAAACAATTACAGTATATCATGTGACAGGCCATTTGCCACTAGCACCCCCAGAAAATGCTGAAGCAGATGAATTAGGCCAGATATGCTGGATAGAAGGAAAGCCTGATTCTGATGTGGCTCAGTGATTACATCAGTGTTTGTTTCATGCGGGGTAGAAGACAATGCAGGCGTGGGCCCATTGGTGGGGCTTGCCTTTAGTCTTTGAAGAAGTCAGCAGCAGAGCTCGGCAGAAGTTCATTCTATGATCTAAAAGGGACCTATATGGAGTCCCACAGCAGCCTAGGGTGATACCCTTTGTCAGGTGGCAGGTAGACTGTAGTGGGCCTCTGTCCATATCAGAAGGGTATTGATATATCATGACAGGTATGGACACAGCTACTAGACTTCTGGTTGCTTTTTCTGCCTGTTGTATAGACCAGCAAATGACCAAAAGAGGCCTAGAGCATCTCTTTGCAGCACATGGCTGACCACAGATAATAGAGAGTGATCAAGGCACCCACTTTACTGGACATACACTACAAGAATGGGTGCAACAGTTAGGGATAAAGTGGAAGTTTCATGTGCCATATAATCCTACCAGGGAAGGCATGATAGAGAGGTACAATGGTTTGTTAAAATCTGGCCTGAAATCAGACATCAATAGTCTATGGGGCTGGCAGTCTGCTATGGACAGTGCAATGATGTCTGAATAAGAAGCCCCAGAAGGGGGCATTGAGCCCAGTAGACATGCTAACACACATTGCTACCTCCCATATACAGCTGCAATTACAACTAAGAAGGAATGTTGAAGCCAGGGTTTGGCCACCAGAATAATATCTTGCTACTAGCACCAACTACAATAAGCCCAGGGGTCCATTCAGTGAATGTGGCCTTTGAAATTTTGTCGCATGGACCAGTGATGGCTGGCCTTTCTGGAACACTGGGAGCAAGGCATAGAAACTGGCCTGTGCATTCCTTGAGTAATGAAAGAGTGGGCCCTAAAGATCATAGTAATGTACCCTAAATGGTCAGAAGGTAAGAGCATCTTACTGGGTAGTTTTATTTTATCTTTATAGCTAGCACATGCATCTCCAGTACTACCATACAAGACCCCTCAGAAAACCCCACAGAGAGACTTTTAGTCTGTGTATGTCTTTGGATTTGAGGTGAGTCTCTTGTAAGCAGCATATAGATGGGTCTTGCTTTTTTATCCATTCTATTACTCTGTGTCTTTTGATTAGTGCATTCAATCCATTTACATTTAGGGTGATTATTCAAAGATATGTACTCATTGCCATTGCAGACTTTAGATTCATGGTTACCAAAGGTTCAAGGGTAGCTTATTTACTATCTAACCATCTAACTTATCTCGCTTATTAATTTATTATTAACACAGTCCATTGATTCTTTATTTCTCTTCCTTCCTATTCCTCCTCCTCCAATATGTTAGGTGTTTTATTCTGTACTCTTTTGTGTTTCCTTTGACTGTTTTTGTGAATAGTTGATTTTATTTTTTGCTTTTAGTTAGTGTTTGGTTGGTCTGCTTTCTTTGGTATGATTTTATTTTCTCTGGTGACATCTATTTAGCCTTAGGAGTGCTTCCATTTAGAGCAGTTCCTTTAAAATATCCTGTAGAGGTGTTTTGTGGGAGGCAATTTCTCTCAGCTTTTGCTGGTCTTGGAATTGTTTAATCCCTCCTTTATATTTAAGTGATAATCATACTGGATACAGTATTCTTGGTCCAAGGCCCTTCTGTTTCATCGCATTAAATATACCATGCCATTCTCTTCTGGCCTGTAAGGTTTCTGTTGAGAAGTCTGATGATAGCCTGATGGGTCTACTTTTGTAGGTGATCTTTTTTCTCTCTCTGGCTGCCTTTAATACTCTTTCCTTGTCTTTGGTCTTTGCCATTTTAATTATTATATGTTTTGGTGTTGTTTTCCTTGGGTTCCTCGTGTTGGGAGATTTGTGGGCTTCCATGGTCTGAGAGACTGTTTCCATCCCTCGTTTGGGGAAGTTTTCAGCAATTATTTCCTCAAGTACACTTTCTATCCCTTTTTCTCTGTCTTATTCTTCTGGTACCCCTACAATGTGAATATTGTTCTGTTTGGATTTGTCACACAGTTCTCTTAATATTCTTTCATTCCTGGAAATCCTTTTATCTCTCTGTGCCTCAGCTTCTCTGTATTCCTGTTCTCTGATTTCTATTCCATTAATGGTCTCTTGCACCTCATTCAATCTGCTCTTAAGTCCTTCTAGAGATTGTTTTATTTCTGTATTCTCCCTCCTCTTGATCCCTTAGCTCTTGCAAATTCCTCTGCAGGTCAATCAGCATGGTTATGACCTTTATTTTGAATTCTTTTTCAGGAATATTGGTTATATCTGTCTCCCCAGGCCCTCTCTCAGGGGTTATCTGGGTAATTTTGGACTGGACCAAATTCTTCTGCCTTTTCTTGCTGATAGAGGTAGTCGAAGGCAGGTGGCGTGTGTGTTGGCTAGGAGAATAAAGCCCCTACCTGTTTGCTTGTCACCCTGCCCCTCTTCCACTGCCTTTATTGGTTCCTGCACACAGGGAGCAGCCCTCAAGGCAGCCCAGAGCCCTGCGGGGAGAGGCTGGTACACTGGGTGTGCTCTCCTGCAAGAACGATGACTCTTCGTGCCCTATCCTGGCTTCCTCTGCCTGTGCTGGGCAGCCCCGGCGTCCCCTGAGTCTGGCCTGGATGGCTGCATACTGGGTGGAGACTCTGGGAGGCTTCTGTGGTTGCTGCTGCTCTCAGGCTGCTCGGCTGCTATAGTGGGGCTGCGCTGAAGGGGGAATTAATGGGAGGCTGTTTATCACCATGAGGGGCTTCAGATTTTATTCCCCAGGGCTATGGTGTGCCGGAAGCTCCCCAGAATTCCCTGCCTTCTGGGCTGAGTGTGCTGGGATGATTCCATCCAGCTGTGAGGCCCCTGTCCCTTTAAGACTTCCAAAAATCACTCACTTTTCTTTTGTTCCAGTGGAGCCGGCTGCGGGGACCTGTTCACAGATTTTACTTTTCTGTTTCCCTAATATCCAGCACACCATGCAATGTGTGTCTTCGTTCCTGGTGTGGATTACTAGGGCTGGTTTTTTAGCAGTCCTGCACTTCCACTCCCTCCCTGCTCCAACTCCTTTCCTCCCATCAGTGAGCTGGGGTGGGGGGAGTGCTCAGGTCTTGCTGGGTCACGTCTTGTATCTTATCCCCTTCATGAGATGCTGAATTCTCGCAGATGTAGATGTAGTCTGGCTGTTGTAATGTATCCTCTAGTCTCTCTTTTACACGTAGTTGTATTTTCAAAAATATATATGGTTTTGGGAGGACATTTCCGCTGCCCTACTCAAGCCACCATCTTGGCTCCTCCCCTTGCTGTTGGTATTTTGATAGGGGTTGTATGACATCTATAGATTGCTTTAGGCTGGATGGCCATTTTAACAATATTAATTCTTCCTATCCATGAGCATGGGATGTATTTCCATTTATTGGTGTCTTTAGTTTCTCTCAAGAGTGTCTTGTAGCTTTCAGGATTTAGGTCTCTCATCTCCTTGATTAGGTTTATTTCTAGATATTTTATTATTTTTTGATGGAATTGTGAGTGGAATTGTTTTCCTGATTTCTCCTTTTGCTAGTTCATTGTTAGTGTAGATGAATGCAACAGATTTCTGTGTATTAATTTTGTATACTGCAACTTTGCTGAATTCAGTTATTCTAGTAATTTTGGGTTGGATTCTTTAGGGTTTTTTTATTTAAAATATCATGTCATCTGCAAACACTGACTTTTTGCAACAGTGTGTACAGTTTCTTTTTTTCTTGATAATTCTGGCTAGAGGTTTATCTATTTTGTTTATTTTCTCAAACAACCAGCTCCTGAATTCATTGATTCTTTCTATTGTTTTATTCTTCTCAATTTTATTTATTTCTGCTCTGATTTATGATATCCCTCCTTCTACTGACTTTGGGTCTCATTTGTTCTTTTTTCCAGTTTCATTAATTATGAGTTTAGATTGTTCACTTGGGTTTGATCATCTTTCTTGAGGTAAACCTGTATTGCAACACACTTCCCTCTAAAAACGGCCTTCACTGTGTCCCACAGATATTGCCATGTTGTGTTACTGTTTTCATTTGTCTCCATATATTGCTTGATTTCTGTTTTTATTTGACTATTGATCCATTGATTATTTAGGGGCATGTTGTTAAGCCTCCATGTGTTTGTGGGCTTTTTTTTCTTTGTGTAATTTATTTCTAGTTTCATACCTTTGTGGTCTGAGAAGCTGGGTGGTGAAATTTCAATCATTTTGAATTTACTGAGGCTATTTTTGTGGCTCAGTATGCTGTCTATTCTGGAAAACATTCCATGTGCACTTGAGAAGAATGTGTATCCTGCTGCTTTTGGGTGTAGGGATCTGTAGCTGTCTATTAGGTCTGTCTGTTCAAATGTGTTTCAGTGCCTCTATCTCCTCACCTGTTTTCTGTCTTGTTGATCTGTCCTTTGTGGTGAGTGGTGTGTTGAAGTCTCCTAAAATGAATGCACTGCATTATGTTTCCCCCTTTAACTCTATTAGTATTTGTTTCACACATGTAGGTGCTTGTATGTTGGGTACATAGATATTTATAATGGTTATATCCTCTTGTTGGAATGAACCCTTTATCATTATGTAATATCCTTCTTTATTTCTTGTTACTTCGTTTTGAAGTGTATTTTGTCTACACAAATACTGCAACTGCTGCTTTTTAGCCCCTATTAGTTTCATGAAATATCTTTTTCCATCCCTTCACTTTTAGTCTGTGTATGACTATGGGTTTGAAGCGAGTCTCTTGTAGGCAGCACATAAATGGGTCTTCCTCCTTGATCCATTCTGTACCTGTGTCTTTTGATTGGTGCATTCAGTCCATTTACCTTTAGGATGATTATTGATAGATATGTACATATTGCCATTGCAGGCTTTAGATTCATGGTTACCTAAGGTTCTAGGGTAGCTTCTTTAACTGAACTCACTTAGTACACTATTTCAAACACAATCTAAAGGTTCCTTTTTTTCTCCCTTCTTTTTCTTTCTTCTTCACTCTTTATATATTAGGTGTCATATTCTGCACTCTTTGTGTATCCCTTGACAAATTTTTTGGGTAGTTGATTTAATTTTGCATTTGCTTAGGAATTAATTGGTCTACTTCCTTTACGGTGGTTTAATTTTCTCTGGTGACAGAGAAATATTTTGTTTCTATTTAGCCTTAGGAGCATACATCTATAGCAGTCCCTCCAAAATACACTGTATAAATGGTCTGTGGGAGGTAATCCCCTCAACTTGTGCTTATCTCTGAATTGTTTAATCCCTCCTTCAAATTTAAATGATAATCTTCCCAGATAGAGTATTCTTGGTTCGAGGCCCTTCTGTTTCATTGCATTGAATACATCATGCCACTCCCTTCAGGCCTGTAAGGTTTCTACTGAGAAGTCTGATGGTAGCCTGATCAGTTTTCCTTTGTATGTGTTATTTTTTCTCTCTCTGGCTGCTCTTTTTAAAATTTAATTTAATTTTTTTAAATTTTGTTATTTTTTAACAGAGAGAAGACCAGTTTTATTTCAAACAGGTGTGTTGTTGACCACAAGTGTGTGACATCATATGCTGTTCAGGTAATAAAACAACACCCGCTCTGGACAGTCTATTTTAACACTGCATCTATTCTAATTCTAGAAAATGCAACTTCCCATGAGCAAGACATATTTTCTTTCAGTAAATCTCTGTTGTCAACATATGCCTCATTGACATGGGCAGTGCCAAAAGTTACTTATAAATAATTACATTTAGAACATAGGCCTTAGGGCACACAGTACAGTTGCTGAATAGAGAGGGGGCCTGGATCTGTTTTTTGGTATATTTTGTAGAGGAATTTTACATTTATTCTTATCAAGAGAGTTCATTTGATCAATTAAGGAAGGAAGTCTCAAAGACATTAAATAAATGATCAATGGATACATAGCTGGTGTATTACACAGCAGAGATTCCTACCAGTTATAGATTTATTCAGAGCTTTTCCATTTACCATTGCATCAAGAGAAAAATAGAAGAAAGGTACACAAGAGTATCTTTTTTTTTTTTGTGAAGGCATCTCTCATATTTATTGATCAAATGGTTTTTAACAACAATAAAATTCTGTATAGGGGAGTCAATGCTCAATGCACGATCATTAATCCACCCCAAGCCTAATTTTCATCAGTCTCCAATCTTCTGAAGCATAACGAACAAGTTCTTACATGGAGAACAAATTCTTACATAGTGAATAAGTTACATGGTGAACAATACAAGGGTAGTCATCACAGAAACTTTCGGTTTTGCTCATGCATTATGAACTATAAACAGTCAGTTCAAATATGAATACTCATTTGATTTTTATACTTGATTTATATGTGGATACCACATTTCTCTCTTTATTATTATTTTTAATAAAATGCTGAAGTGGTAGGTAGATACAAGATAAAGGTAGGAAACATAGTTTAGTGTTGTAAGAGAGCAAATGTAGATGATCAGGTGTGTGCCTGTAGACTATGTGTTAATCCAAGCTAGACAAGGACAATAAAACATCCACGTATGCAGAAGATTTCTCTCAAAAATTGGGGGGTGAGGTTCTAAGCCTCACCTCTGTTTTTCCCCAATTTCTCACCTGATGGCCCCCCTGCGACTGTGCCTGTCTTAGGTTGTTCCTCCCTTGAGGAATCTCTGTCTCTGGCTAACCAGTCATCTTCTGGGGCCATACAGGGAAATGTAAAGTTGGTAAGTGAGAGAGAAGCCTTATTGTTTGAAAAGGTTAGCTTTTTACTTCTTTGCATATTTATGCCCTGTGGCTTCTATGCCCAGCATTTGTCTTGAGGTATCTTTACCACTTGGAAGAATTATGATACTCTGTAAATTTGATATGAGGCACGAATTCTATGTAAGGGTTGTAATTAGAAAGGAAGAAGAAAAGCTATAGAAGTAGCAGGCAGAAGAAAACCTGGGAAGATTGATTATTTCTTTGACATACCTTCTTGTAGAGTAACTTCAGCATGTATAGGTTTTAAGCTACTAATTAAATTGTGCACACACATTAACATAATAGGAGTATAGTTACATAACCAAAACATACCTGTAATTACCAGCCATCTCCAGTGAAAACAAGAAAACCAGTTAGGCACCTTATGCATTTGTGAAAACTTATCTATGATATGGTGGATATTGTCCAACTGAACTTGAACAGTCTGAGAGAAATCAGACAAATTAAAACAACCCATTTCTGGGGACTGCTCACATCCCATATGTTCTTTTAACAGTAAATAGTATGTAGTTGTAAGATTTCAGAGCGCTACAATTTGCACTTCTCCTAATTCTTGGTTGAATTCCAACAGTAGAGATCCAGTCCAATTTTTTGTTTTACTGTATGCACAGGCCAGCTTAGATATCTCCTTCATCATTCCCATGGCAAGTCTAGGAACTGGTGGGATGAGTGCACCTACACCTGTAGCAGTGTGTGCATCTTTGTTGGGGGTTTTTGATGATCATCTTCTGCCATGAGTCTTTCAGAGAGTGCTGATGTTGGAAGATTTTTTTCATATCAAATCTTAGTTCATTTTGAGGGTAGCCAAATTAGGCTTTGATCCTCTGTATAAACACAAGCAGACCCTTTGCCTACACTTTTATATGCCCTACATACCCTTGTGTAGAACTCATTGGAGATCACCACACAGGAATGGCCTTTCTTTTTTTTTTTGGTATCGTTAATCTACACTTACATGACGAATATTATGTTTACTAGGCTGTCCCCTATACCAGGTCCCCCCTATAAACCCCTTTACAGTCACTGTCCATCAGCATAGAAAAATGTTGTAGAATCATTACTTGCCTTTTCTGTGTTGTACAGCCCTCCCTTTTCTCCCTCCCACGCCATGCATGCTAATCTTAATATCCCCCTTTTTCTTCCCCTCCATTATCCCTCCCTACCCACCCATCCTCCACAGTCCCTTTCCCTTTGGTACCTGTTAGTCCATTCTTGATTTCTGTTATTCTACTGCTGTTTTCTTCCTTCAGTTTTTCCTTTGTTCTTATATTCCACAGATGAGTGAAATCATTTGGTATTTCTCCTTCTCCGCTTGGCTTGTTTCACTGAGTATAATACTCTCCAGCTCCATCCATGTTGCTGCAAATGGTAGGATTTGCCCTTTTCTTAAGGCTGAGTAGTATTCCATTGTGTATATGTACCACATCTTCTTTATCCACTCATCTATCAATGGACATTTAGGTTGCTTCCAATTCTTGGCTATTGTAAATAGTGCTGTGATAAACATAGGGGTGCATTGGTCTTTCTCATACTTGATTGCTGCATTCTTAGGGTAAATTCCTAGGAGTGCAACTCCTGGGTCAAATGGTAATTCTGTTTTGAGCATTTTGATGTACCTCCATACTGCTTTCCACAATGGTTGAACTAATTTACATTCCCACCAGCAGTGTAGGAGGGTTCCCCTTTCTCCACAGCCTCGCCAACATTTGTTGTTGTTTGTCTTTTGGATGGCAGCCATCCTTACTGGTGTGAGGTGATACCTCATTGTAGTTTTAATTTGCATTTCTCTGATAATTAGCGATGTGGAGTATCTTTTCATGTGTCTGTTGGCCATCTGTATTTCTTTTATTGAGAACTGTCTGTTCAGTTCCTCTGCCCATTTTTTAATTGGATTGTTTGGTTTTTGTTTGTTGAGGCATGTGACCTCTTTACATATTCTGGACGTCAAGCCTTTACGGATCTGTCATTTTCAAATATATTCTCCCATACTGTAAGGTTCCTCTTTGTTCTATTGATGGTGTCTTTTGCTGTACAGAAGCTTTTCAGCTTAATATAGTCCCACTTGTTCATTTTTGCTGTTGTTTTCCTTGCCCAGGGAGATATGTTCAAGAAGAGGTCACTCATGTTTATGTCTAAGAGGTTTTTGACTATGTTTTCTTCCAAGAGTTTAATGGTTTCATGACTTACATTCAGATCTTTGATCCATTTTGAGTTTACTTTTGTATATGGGGTTAGACAATGGTCCAGTTTCATTCTCCTACATGTAGCTGTCCAGTTTTGTCGGCACCATCTGTTGAAGAGACTGTCATTTTGTCATTGTATGTCCATGGCTCCTTTATCAAATATTAATTGACCATATATGTCTGGGTTAATGTCTGGATTCTCTAGTCTGTTCCATTGGTCTTTGGCTCTGTTCTTGTGCCAGTACCAAATTGTCTTGATTACTATGGCTTTATAGTAGAGCTTGAAGTTTTTGAGTGAGATCCCCCTACTTTATTCATCTTTCTCAGTATTGCTTTGGCTATTCATGGTCTTTGGAGTTTCCATTTGAATTTTTGAATTATTTGTTGCAGTTCATTGAAGAATGTTGCTGGTAGTTTCATAGGGATTGCATCAAATCTGTATATTGCTTTGGGCAGGAGGGCCATTTTGACAATATTAATTCTTCCTAGCCACGAGCATGGGATGAGTTTCCATCTGTTAGTGTCCCCTTTAATTTCTCTTAAGAGTGACTTGTACTTTTCAGAGTATAAGTCTTTCACTTCTTTGGTTAGGTTTATTCCTAGGTAATTTATTTTTTTTGATGCAATTATGAATGTAGTTGTTTTCCTGATTTCTCTTTCTGTTGGTTCATTGTTAGTGTATAGGAAAGCCACAGATTTCTGTGGTTGATTTTGTATCCTGCAACTTTGCTGTATTCCGATATCAGTTCTAGTTGTTTTGGGGTGGAGTCTTTAGGGTTTTTTATGTACAGTATCATGTCATCTGCAAATAGTGACAGTTTAACTTCTTCTTTACCAATCTGGATTCCTTGTATTTTTTTGTTTTGTCTTATTGCCGTGGCTAGGACCTCCAGTACTATGTTAAATAACAGTGCAGAGAGTGGGCATCCCTGTCTAGTTCCCGATCTCAGCGGAAATGCTTTCAGCTTCTTGCTGTTCAATATAATGTTGGCTGTGGGTTTATCATAGATGGCCTTCATTATGTTGAGGTACTTGCCCTCTATTCCCATTTTGCAGAGAGTTTTTATCATGAATGGATGTTGAACTTTGTCAAATGCTCTTTCAGCATCTATGGAGATGATCATGTGGTTTTTGTCCTTCTTTTTGTTGATGTGGTGGATGATGTTGATAGACTTTCTAATGTTGTACCATCCTTGCATCCCTGGGATGAATCCCACTTGGTCATGGTGTATGATCCTTTTGATGTATTTTTGAATTCGGTTTGCTAATATTTTGTTGAGTATTTTTGCATCTACGTTCATCAGGGATATTGGTCTGTAGTTTTCCTTTTTGGTGGGGTGTTTGCCTGGTTTTGGTATTATGGTGATGTTAGCTTCATAGAATGAGTTTGGGAGTATTCCCTCCTCCTCTATTTTTTGGAAAACTTTAAGGAGAATGGGTATTATGTCTTTCCTGTATGTCTGATAAAATTCTGAGGTAAATCCATCTGGCCCGGGGATTTTGTTCTTTGGTAGTTTTTTGATTACCGCTTCAATTTCGTTGCTGGTAATTGGTCTGTTTTGATTTTCTGTTTCTTTCTGGGTCAGTCTTGGAAGGTTGTATTTTTCTAGGAAGTTGTCCATTTCTCCTAGGTTTCCCAGCTTGTTAGCATATAGGTTTTCATGGTATTCTCTAATAATTCTTTGTATTTCTGTGGGGTCCGTCATGATTTTTCCTTTCTCGTTTCTGATACTGTTGATTTGTGTTGACTCTCTTTTCCTCTTAATAAGTCTGGCTAGAGGCTTATCTGTTTTGTTTATTTTCTCGAAGAACCAGCTCTTGGTTTCATTGATTTTTGCTATTGTTTTATTCTTCTCAATTTTATTTATTTCTTTTCTGATCTTTATTATGTCCCTCCTTCTGCTGACCTTAGGCCTCATTTGTTCTTCTTTTTCCAATTTCGATAATTGTGACATTAGACCATTCATTTGGGATTGTTCTTCCTTTTTTACATGTGCTTCAATTGCTATATACTTTCCTCTTAAGACTGCTTTTGCTGTGTCCCACAGAAGTTGGGGCTTAGTGTTGTTGTTGTCATTTGTTTCCATATATTGCTGGATCTCCATTTTGATTTGGTCATTGATCCATTGATTATTTAGGAGCGTGTTGTTCAGCCTGCATGTATTTGTGAGCCTTTTTGCTTTCTTTGTACAGTTTATTTCTATTTTTAAGCCTTTGTGGTCTGAAAAGTTGGTTGGTAGGATTTCAGTCTTTTGGAATTTACTGAGGCTCTTTTTGTGGCTTCGTATGTGGTCTTTTCTGGAGAATGTTCCATGTGCACTTGAGAAGAATGTGTATCCTGTTGCTTTTGGATGTAGAGTTCTGTAGATGTCTATTAGGTCCATCTGCTCTACTGTGTTGTTCAGTGCTTCCGTGTCCTTACTTATTTTCTGCCCGGTGCATCTATCCTTTGGGGTGAGTCGTGTGTTGAAGTCTCCTAGAATGAATGCATTGCGGTCTATTTCCCCCTTTAGTTCTGTTAGTATTTGATTCACATATGCTGGTGCTCCTGTGTTGGGTGCATATATATTTAGAATGGTTATATCCTCTTGTTTGACTGAGCCCTTTATCATTATGTAGTGTCCTTCTTTATCTCTTGTTACTTTCTTTGTTTTGAAGTCTATTTTGTCTGATATTAGTACTGCAACCCCTGCTTTCTTCTCGCTGTTGTTTGCCTGAAATATGTTTTTACATCCTTTGACTTTTAGTCTGTACATGTCTTTGGGTTTGAGGTGAGTTTCTTGTAAGCAGCATATAGATGGGTCTTGCTTTTTTATCCGTTCTATTACTGTGTGTATTTTGATTGTTGCATTCAGTCCTTTAACATTTAGGGTGACTATTGAAAGATATGTACTTATTGCCATTGCAGGCTTTAAATTCGTGGTTACCAAAGGTTCAAGGTTAGCCTCTTTAGTATCTTACTGCCTAACTTAGCTTGCTTATTGAGCTATTATATACACTGTCTGGAGATTCTTTTCTTCTCCCACTTCTTATTCCTCCTCCTCCATTCTTCCTATGTTGGGTGTTTTTTTCTGTGCTCTTTCTAGGAGTGCTCCCATCTAGAGCAGTCCCTTTAAAATGTCTTGTAGAGGTGGTTTGTGTGAAGCAAATTCCCTCAGCTTTTGTTTGTCTGTGAATTGTTTAATCCCTCCTTCATATTTAAGTGATAGTCGTGCTGGATACAGTACCTTGGTTCAAGGCCCTTCTGTTTCATTGCATTAAATATACCATGCCATTCTCTTCTGGCCTGTAGGGTTTCTGTTGAGAAGTCTGACATTAGCCTGATGGGTTTTCCTTTATAGGTGACCTTTTTCTCTCTAGCTGCCTTTAAAACTCTTTCCTTGTCCTTGATTTTTGCCATTTTAATTATTATGTGTCTTGGTGTTGTCCTCCTTGGTTCCTTTCTGTTGGGGGTTCTGTGTATTTCTGTGGTCTGTTTGATTATTTCCTCCCCCAGTTTGGGGAAGTTTTCAGCAATTATTTCTTCCAAGATACTTTCCATCCCTTTTCCTCTCTCTTCTTCTTCTGGTACCCCTATAATATGGATATTATTCCTTTTAGATTGGTCACACAGTTCTCTTATTGTTTCATTCCTGTAGATCCTTTTATCTCTCTCTATGTCAGCTTCTATGCGTTCCTGTTCTCTGGTTTCAATTCCATCAATGGCCTCTTGCATCCTATCCATTCTGCTTATATACCCTTCCAGAGTTTGTTTCATTTCTGTAATCTCCTTTCTGGCATCTGTGATCTCCCTGTGGACTTCATCCCATATCTCTTGCGTATTTCTCTGCATCTCTGTCAGCATGTTTATGATTCTTATTTTAAATTCTTTGTCAGGAAGACTGGTTAAGTCTGTCTCCTTCTCTGGTGTTGTCTCTGTGATCTTTGTCTGCCTGTAGCTTTGCCTTTTCATGGTGATAGGAATAGTTTGCAGAGCTGGGACAAGTGACGGCTGGAAGAACTTCCCTTCTTGTTGGTTTGTGGCCCTTCTCTCCTGGGAGAACAGCGACCTCTAGTGGCTTGTGCTGGGCAGCTGTGCGCAGACAGGGCTTCTGCTTCCTGCCCGGCTGCTATGCAGTCTACCTCTGCTGTTGCTGTGGGCGTGGCCTGGCTCAGGCTTCTGCTCCAAAGTGGTGCAGTCGCGTTGGAGGGGGTGTGGCCAGGAAGCTATTTATCTCCATAAGGGGCGTCCGTGCTCCCTCCAGCCCAGGGCATTTGGGTGCCCAGAGATCCCCGGATTCCCTACCTCTGGATTAATTGACCCGCCCTGCCCCTTTAAGACTTCCAAAAAGCACCCGCCAAAACAAAACAACGACCACAAAAAAAAAATAAATAAAAATTTTTAATATTAAAAAAATAAGAAATGGCCGCTTGTTTTTCTTTATTCTCCAGTGCCAGCCTCAGGCATCTGCTCACAGGTCTTGCTGCCCTGTTTCCCTAGTATTGTGGTCCCTATCCCTTTAAGACTTCCAAAAAGCGCTCGCCAAAACAAACGATCAAAAAAATGAAAAAAAATGGCCACTCACTTTTCTTATGTTCTCCTGAGCCAGGCCTCCGGTACCCTCTCACCGTTCTTGCTGCCCTGTTTCCCTAGTATCCAGGGCCCTGTGCACACACTGTGTCTGCGCTCTGGTCTGGATGGCGGGGCCTGGGTGTTCAGTTCTGGGTTCCGTCTCCCTCCCACTCTGCCCACTCTTTTCCCGCTGGGAGCTGGGCGGAGGTGTGCTTGGGGCCCGTGGTGCCGGGGCTTGTATCTTACCGCCTTTACGAGGCACTGGGTTCTCGCAGGTGTGGATGTGGTCTGGATGTTTTCCTGTGTCCTCTGGTCTTTATTCTAGGAAGAGTTGTCTTTGTTATATTTTCATAGATATATGTGGTTTTGGGAGGAGATTTCTGCTGCTCTACTCACGCCGCCATCTTGGCTCCACTCTCTGGCTGCTTTTAACACTCTGTCCTTATCCTTGATCTTTGTCATTTTAATTATTATATGTCTTGGTGTTGTTTTCTTTGTGTCCCTTGTTTTGGAACATCTGTGCACTTCCATGGCCTGAGAGACTGTTTCCTTCCCCAGATTGGGCAATTTTCAGCAATTATTTTTTCATAGAGTCTTTTTACCCATTTTTCTCTCTTCCTCTTCTGGTACCCCTCCAAGGCCAAAATTGTTCTGCTTTGATTGGTCACACAGTCCTCTTATTACTTTTTCATTCCTAGAGATCTTTTTTTCACTCTGTGCCTCAGAATCTTTGTATTCCTTTCTGATTTCTATTTCATTTACCATCTCCTATATCTCATCTAATCGGCTTTTCCCTCCCTCCTTTGTATGTTTCATTTCAGTTATGATGTTTTTCAAAGTTTCTCTCTCTTTGTTTAAGTCCTCCCTCATATCTTGAATATTTTTCTGTAGCTTTGTGAGCATGTTTATGATTTTTATTTTGAGAGCTTCATCAAGGAGATAGATGATTTCAATTTTACTTAGCTCTTTTTCTGGTTTTTGAGGGATGTTGATTTGCACCAGATTCTTTTGCTGTTTTGTATTTCTAATGATTTTTATGGAATAACTTTATGTAGGTTGCACCCTCTAATGTTGTGAAGCTCTACTCTCTGGAGCTGCCCAGCACCTGGAGCAATGGTGGGTGTCACAGATGAGCAGCACCAGTGCCTGCTGGGAGGAAAAAGCTCTTTCCTGCTTCCCAGCTGCAATGCCTGCCTCCACTGCCATGGTCAGTGGGCCAAGTGTGCCAAGAGGAGCCTCTGCATTACACCCTTGTGGCTGCCTTAGGTGGGGCTGTCCTCCAGCTGGCCTAGTGTGATGGGAGGGGCAGCAGGTTTGTGAACTAGTGCTGGCCAGGAGGAATGAGTGGCAGTTTTCATGTCGCAGTAGGGACCTCCGAGTGTGTCACTAGCCAGGGGGATAGATTGCCTGAAGCTCCTGAAAGTTCCCAACCTGCGGGGCTGAGTGTGGCAGGAAGATTTTGTCCACCTGCCCTTTCTCCTGAGTAGCAAGCTCTGTGTAATCCTTTTCCTTTTAGTGCCTTTCTTGGTATTGGGAAGTCTTTCAAAGTGTCTGCCTTTTTGTTCTGGAGCAGCCAGTTGTGGGTACCTGTTCTCCTTAAGCAGTTGAAATTTCAGTCTGTCTAAGAATTCTGCCTTTCTTTGCTTTCTGACCCCTCTAATCTCCAGAGCACTATATAATGTGGGTTCATGCTTCTGGAGAAGATCTCCAGGGGTGGGGATTCAGTATTCCTGGACTTCTACTCCCTCCCTGCTCTTTTCCTCTTCCTCCTGCCAGTGAGTTGGGGTTGGGGGAGGTCTTGGGCCCTGCCAGATAGTGGCTTTGATACTTTACTCTTTTCCATGAAGTCTTCTCTTTTCCCCAGATGTAAGCAGTCTGTTTTAATCTTCTTTCTAGTCACTTTTTCAAGATTAGTTGTATTTGCTATATTTTCATATTATATGTGATTTTGGTAGGAGGTTTCCATCTCACCTCTCATGCTGCAGTCTTTAAGCCTCTTCTAGAAATTATTATCAAAATAAGCAGGGTAATGCAATGAACAAACCTCTGTTTCCCTCCATTCACAGCTCACCTCAACAATTGGTAGCTTTACATAACCTCCATGACAGTGTACTATGACATCGACTTTTGCTGCTCAATCAAGAGCAATGCAATGCATTATTAAGTCTTCCAATCAATGAAAAAAATATATATTGTAATGCAGTGGACTAAAATAGTCAAAAATATTCACTTTATTTTAAAATTCATAACATGTATAAGCCTATATGAGGACTTAAGAAAAATAACCTAAATCCTTCATTGTATCAAAGTAAATGCAGCACATGCCAATTTAGCCTTATGTATTTATGTACTTTTCTTCTTATAACTCCTTGTGCATCCACAGGTTAGAACAAAATTATTTGAAATGTAGTCACCAGGAGCCATCTACCACTCTCATTCTCAAATCCTGTTAGGTCAGCTCAGAAGTTTTGCTCTAAGAAAATTTACTCTTCTAAGACCACTCTAACAGATGATTATTTTGATGGTTTCGCAAATTATATGGGTGTTAAAGTGAACATATTGGTGACCATCTGAGAAAATGTCCACTGAGAAAGTGATTTTTTTCTTTGCTTTTTGTTTTTTAATTGTCAGTTACCTGAAACAACTATTCATGAAAATGACTTTGTAGGAAAATTGTGACATCCTGTATGGTAATATCATCATGTTATCTATAGTGTAGCCACACTATAAATACAAACAGATCTATTTGCCTAATAGACTTTCTGATTTAGGAGATTATATAATATGTTATGTCTCTGACTGTTTTCAGGGTAATGTTCTTCTTTCCTTCATCCATGATTACATTAAAATGGTAGTCTTGGAAATGGGTATTCACTTCCTCCATAGAGATTATATTAGCTTTTAGGCAAAGGGTGTAAGTTTTCTATGCTGCCTTGGGTCACAGTAGTTTACTGTGTCTGTGTGTTTTTGTGGGTTTTGATGTATATTTCAAATATTTGAATTCTTGTTTTTGCTTGCTTGAATCATGTTACATATGAATGAATACCCGAGTCTACAGTTCAGTTCTAGATATAAGCATTTTCTTTAAGTATTTTAAAGGCTAATTTTAATGTATCATTTTATTCCTTCTTTCAGAATTAATATGGAATGATAACAGTAAATGTTATGAAGTTGAGACACATAGTGTTATGAACAAATGTAATGAGAGAAAGAAAAAAGAACCATGAGTTCAGGGAACGCTTTCTTGGTATGTGTACTGTAAAGTGTAACTGAGCAAGAGTATGGTAGACAGAGCCTAGAATATGTAGCACATAGTAGGCCACTATTAAGTCTTCTGAGCTTAATAATGAGAGACAGATTAAGGGAAAGGGGGTTGACAATAATCAATAATTTTAAAAATCATATCAGCCATAGTTATAAAGTTAGTATTATCATGCTTTAGAAGTATGCCTATTTAAAACAGATCTGATGTTTCCATGAATCCCAAGGTTGGCCATCATACTTAGAGAAATGGAGAAATCATTCTATGTTGCACTTAAACTTTATGGAGCATTTTGCAGTATCATTTAACTAGTTTCAGGTTTTATGTCTGTCATAATAATTGTCCTCCCACAAAGATAAGGTAAAAATAGAGCAATGGGAATAAGTTTGTAGATCACATTTTAAAAGGTGCTGTAGGAATCACATAGCCCAACAAATTTGGTATGTGACACTTCCCCTATGAATTATGTATAACCAGAGGAGTGCTGAATCATTTACTGCATTCAGCAGTGGGGCACTTCCAAAATGCTGCATGAGGAATCATCACACATTTGTGACCAGAAAAGTAAATATGTGAGAGCTGTAGTTTTTCATTTTATCTGCCTTTGCATAACCATTTTTAATGTCTAAAGAATGCTAGACATGTGAGATGCAGAGGTTCTATTCAACTTCATACTTCATCAGCTATATTGAATATATTATTCCTGCAGAATAATGCATTATGTTGTAAGCAGTAGAAAGACTATATTCTTTATTTTTATGTTCCACTTTGAAGCACTTCAAAACTTAGTTCTTGTCAATCCATACCTTTAAGCAGCTGCTATTAAAATCTTGGCTATTTTCAAAGAGAAAGCATAAGCAAAACTCATGAGAAATGGAGCAGGTGGTAGGGTTTCCTATAATATTCTCCATATCTGCTTTTCTTTTTCTTTTTTTTTTTTGGTGGGATACAATGACATTTCTTGTGAATACTGATTTCACATTTTTTTCGAGGGGTGTACTATTCAGTGGAATTGTAATGAGAAACACAAAAATGTGAATCACATGTGTCATTTTCAAATTTCATAGTTATACCACCTATTTATATGTAAAATTATTTTAATACCATTTTAATTAATTAAATGTCATTTCAGCCTCTAATCAATATAGAAACTATTGAGATATTTTACTTTCTTTTGTACTAAGGCATCAATATTTGCTTTGTATTTTAAACTTACAGCACATCTCAACTCGGACTAGTGACACATTTCAAGGGCTCAATAGCTGTAAATGACTAGTGGTTACCACGCTGCAGGCAGAGTTCTAGGTGCTCAGATATGGCATAGTCACAATTTCTGATTGTCCCAATAGATATGTGGAAGTTCACGGAGAAGTGCAAACATCACAGTTTGAAATTTAACAAGAAACCAAAAATTCTGGATCTCTGAAATAAAAGGGTTTATTGAGCCTTTATGGATACTAGCCAGATAAGGACTGAGTCCTGGGACAGGCAATTTCTGCTTCACCAGCAGCAGGGCTAGTGAACAGAAACAGCTTGTTTACCAGATTTAAAAATGATGGCACATTTATAAAGGGTCTTAAGGAAAGAAAGTTCTTTAGATTCACATTGACTGCAGATAAGGAAGGTGGGCTAATGTGAAATGGGGAAAGTCGGTCCACAGAGAAGGCTTATGGATTGGTTGTTGATGGTGGTCAGACTCTGGCCACATGCAAGGGGGATGTGGTGGTTCTGGGGTCCTTTTAGCTGACTGTTGAAATTACTTCATCCAGGAAAATAGAGTTTCTGGTTAGCTATGTCCTTTGACTATTGACTGATTGCCTTCCCTGCATCTCTCCTTCATTCTCCAGCCCTTAAGGCACTTAATTTAGGACATCTCAGAATTTTTCCTTACCACTACAACACATCAAAACCAAAAGAAGTAGGTTAATAGCTGTGAGCATACAGCCCGGCCTCACTGTTTATGCATGAATTCAATGAGTGAGTCTTTTTGAATAAAATAGAGTGTAACCTAGGTAATAACAGACAAGGCTCTTAGCCCTGCATGTACATCAGAAGTTTGAAATAAAACTTGTTTATATTTGATAGTGAATGAAGTAAACAAAGCTCTTAATCACCCATGGAAAGTAGAGAGGAGGTCATAATGTCTTATAGATCCAAAGAAAATTAGTTAGAAATAAAATTCTCAAAAATTAACAAAAAAATATCCTTAGGAGGTAGTGAGGATTATACCTTCATCTAATTATCTTTAGTTCCCAGAAGAAACTTGAGAAAATTGGTCAAAGTTGATACCTAACTAAAAACTTACTCACCTTATTTAAATGAGTTGGTTATAATACTATCTGGTGATTCCAGAAGAAAAAAAAATGTTGACTTTACCTATTTTTTAGTTTATATCCCACTCAAATCACTGAATCTTATTGAAGAAAATTCTACATATTGCAGTAAGACTGCTCGGATAGCACAAGTTTTACCAATACATCTTAGTGGTTCTGATTATTCCCACAGTGTCTATGATCATGAGGAGGAAAAAGTGAAGCCTTAAAATAAAGGATCTTACCAATCAGAGCGGAGTTTGCATGTTAAGAAATAACAGACCTATATTTTTTCAGGGATGTAATCAGGTAATTTCTTTAACTATGATTCATTATTTCATATTATGGGTAGAGAATGCAGTCTTATTTGTAGCAAGTAAAATATGTGTGTGTTTTACATTCTGCCCAGCTAAATCACCTCTAAAAGCCAGACATTCTGGGAGAACCATTAGGCATAATGAGACATTCTTTCAATTTTACCAGAGTGAAAATAACTGAATTTCTTTCTCTGCAAAGCCAAATAAAACTTTAGTATAAATACCAAATATTTACCAGGGTCCCCAGATTTATCCAGTCACCTTTCCTAAGAATCTCATACATAGAAAAGTGGCAGAAGATTCCTATCCCATTCTTTTGACACTGTAGCTTAAATCTTTTGAATCTGTTTTAAAGTTAAATCAGTAGATTCCAGCAGTTTTTCAGCTTTTCCCTAGAAACTGTAATAGATGTGTAAGGCTTTTTCCTGTATGTGTGGTGTCTCTGGGCACAAAGAAATCTCTGGCATCTTCTTCAGAAGGTAATGTCTATATGTAGCATATAAACATTCTGTAAAAATAATTCTCACTACAGATAATAGGAAATGTTAAAGGGGTTTTGTTTTTCCTTTTCACTTTACATAGTATAGTAGGAATCCTATTTTCCCTGTAGGAATAGGTTAGGTGATATTTAGTAATCTTTTTCAAGTTTGTTTTCTGTTAACATGTAGCATCTTACCTGGACCTGAGGGTTCTAGAACATTTCTTCTCCAGTCACTTCACTCCATACCCTTGCCCAACTTCAAGGTTAAATTTCTAGAACATTGTATGCATCTTACTATTTTTAACAACTGTTCTGTGTCTAAAATCTTAAACTCTTTATCTGAAACCCTCTATCCTTCCAACCTTCAAATCCTATCACTGATACTGCTACTGAGCCTAGCTGTGAACACCCCTCCCTCCCACCCCCTGCACCTTTACCTGCCTCTCCCATCCCACATCACCAGTGACCTCAGAACTTTCATCTACCTTCATGCGTCATTCTGTGGCTGGCTTTGCCTCCCTGTTTACTAATCTCAGCGCCTTCAACACTCATTTCAACTGTGCTCCCATCAGACTATTCTCTTGTTCCCCTTAACCTTCCATCATAGAAACCTTGACATTGAGAATAGGTACCAATACAGACATTTGACTTGTTCATCCTCATCTCAGCTGCTGAGGACTGCTAGGGAAATGTTACACCGTCATGCTGATCAGATCCATTAGATTTGAGTATAGAATCTTGTTTTAACTGCATTCTTAATAATGCCTGAAAGTCTTCTCTTCTGCCTGTCCGTCTCAGTTCCCTATTTTGTTGTGGCTGTTTCAGTGTTACTGAGCTCCTAAATCTTACCACCAATAGATATCTTGGACTATTTCCTGACTGGGAAAACAAAAGTCAGTAGGATGAAATTCCTTAGCTGCCTCTCCTCAACCTCTAACAGGAATCCACCATAGTCAGCAATCCTGGCACTAATTCCCTTTCATTCCTCTAATTCCAGAGAATGAAATACCTTTAATCCTTTTCAGGGTTAGTTCTCCAACCAAGCTCGTGATCTCTCCTCCTCCCAGGTAGTCTAGGATGTTAATTCAGCATATTCCCTTTCACTTTCTCAGATCTGCAAACACTCCTTTCCCACACACCCTTTCTTAGAGCAAATTCAAATGCTTACTTCTTCTTTTCATATGTAAATAGTCCTGCAACCCTACATTTTTCTCAAGCTAAATTCACACCTCTTTCCTATTTACATTCATACTTGACAAATGACTCATTTCTCCATTCCCCATTTATCACTTTGTAATCTGTTTTATGTTTCACCCATTTACTCAGATACTCTATAGAGTATTCACTGTTGTGCCCTATTTACCTGATCCAGTGGACTATCCCTATTTTTTATTTATCTGGGCATTTCTGAATCATGTACATGGGACCTCCATGACATTCTTAGAACTCTTTCATTCTTTCCGTAAGTAAAACTCTCTTACTTCTTCTCCTACATGGCTACTCATAAATTCATTCATTGAGCAAAGTGGTTGATTAATCCTTTTTCTTTGGCCTGTCCCTTCAATGCTGATGTGTTCTGTTCAGCCCTTGGCCATTCACTTCTGCTATTTGACATTCTCCCTTATGTAATTTCTTGTACTACTTCAACTTCAATTATAACTTAAATACTAAAATTTCACAAACATATTGCTAATCTAGTTCAACTTCAGAGATGATGAAGTAGATGGTGGCCTTCGTCCAAAGCCCAAGTACACACCTGTAGTTGAACAAGTTGGATTTATCACTCATTGCAGGGAAGAAGAACATGGGAGAACACGTGGAGCTGTGGGAAACCTCAGTAAGAGGATTCTAGAAAGGGAATGAGGCTTGGCTGCGGACTGGAAACTATTAAGGATTGGGCATTAATCTGCGATCAAGTATCTTAATACGTTTTATCTAGAAGGGAAGAATTACAGACTGAGGCTAAAGCTCTAATTGGTATTGAAGAAGTCCCTCAGAACAGCTCTGAAAGGCACACTTTTGGTCTTCTGGGCTTGTACAATGACCTTGTTTTTGTCTGTTCTTAGAAATGATTACAAAGTGGTCCTATTTTATTTTGTGTCTCACTTCATCATAGTTACAAAGTGACCTTGGATCCTGGTGTTTTTTGTGATTGTTTATATTCAACAAGAGACCATTCTTCCCTTGGCCGTTTGTGCCAGGCCAGCTCCCAGCAGCACCAAGGCCTTGCGGTTAGAGTTGACCAGTTCCTGGATGTAAGGGGCTGATTTTTTCTCTTTATCAACAACAATGATGATAGTGATTCCAATAACAAATAATAAATTTGGTGCTTGTGTTAGTACTATTTTAAGTAATTGATATATATTAAGTCTTTTCATTTTCACAGCACTGCTAGGTAGGTACTATGATTTTCTCCATCTTATAGATGAGGAAAAGGGGAAGAAACTTAAAGTGACAAAGCTGATAACTTGTAAAGACCAGATGTATCAGCTGCTTCTTACATGCTGATGCATTGACTTCCTAACTGCACTTGTCTCAGGAAGTTGGCCACTTCTTTTGCATTAGCTTCATTATGATTGATTCAAATAAGCACAGCCCAAAAGTGCTGTGTTTTGTCCTCATCTGTATCCCTTTTGACTCCTGCCCCAGGGCACCTCCTGCCAATGAGAGCCACTTGGTGTTTCTGCATGAGCAACCTGGAAGGGCAAGAAATTAGAGCTTTTACGGATGGATATGTTGTTGACAGTTGGTGAATATTTTCCCTTTCTTCTTACATGGACTACCTAGAAATGCAATAGTTTGAATGGCCTCTTGTAAGATGCTTTTGTAATCAAGCAATAAAGTATGCTTGACTTAGTATTGAATGTTTACACTCCCTACATCCATGACATCTGTGACTCATTCAAATTTCTCTTCCCTTCTGCTTCCCTAGAACTGTACTCCCTAATAAGCTACTTAGAAGGTTTTACACCAGGTTTTGCTTTTTGGAGAACCCAGACAATCTGGAACTGGAGTGTCAAAACTTCATCTGGATTGTCCACAGTCTCCCCCTTGCTAAGCCAATACAGCACAGAGGTTGAAAACTTTGGCTTTAAAAGATAAACCTCAGTTGGAGTCTGGATATTGCTACTAATAAGCAATGTGACCTTGAGCAATTTATTTACTCTCTCTTACTCTGTCTTGAAAGTTGAGGATAACAGTATTTACTCTAAATAGCACTACCTTTCTATCAAGGACTGTGACAAATTTATTAATGTTTGCTGAACTAGCACACTGATACATAGTAACATATAAATATTATTTTTGTCATCATTATTAATAATTTCCCTCAGAATTTGCTCTTTCTCCTTTGTTCCAATGTTCATTAGTATTAAGGCTGTCTAACCCACCACCCAAAGTAGACAAATCTTAAGGAAATCATTGACTATTCAATCTGTTTCAACTTCTTTCTCCCTCCAAATTTTCACCACATAATTGCTCAACAAATCAGCATTTATTTTACTTCTCAAGTATCCTTTCACATGAATTTTTTATTAACTTTGCTATCATCATTTCGATAGGCCTAGTCTAGGCTTTTCCAGCAAATCACCATAATTTGCAATAATAGTGGACCAAGTGAAATAGTCATCTTTGCCTACTCCTTACCACATCACAGTCTATCCTTTATTTTCTGTAGTCTTTTAAAATGCAGCCCCATTTAAACACTAATAATGCTATACTGTAATTGATCTCTTATTTCTCTATGGCTCTCAAGGGTATATCAACCTTGGCATTATCGACACAGTGGCATGTATAATTAGTCACTGTCGGAGGTTGTCCTTTGCATTGTAGGATGTCTCACAGATCTCTGGCCTGTGTCCACACAGGGCAATAGCACCCTCTCTCCAGCTGTGACAAAGAAGGGTGTCTCCAGACATTTCCACATGTCTCCTGAGGGGAAACATGACCGTGGTTAAAACTGCTGCTCTAGAAAGTCAGTCCTCTACAAACTGGATTGTGTTTTATTGACATAAATCCCTGACACTAAGCACCATGTTGGGAATATGATAAATCTTCAATCAGTGTTTTAATGTGAATAGATGAGCTCCCTCTTAATTTTTTTAATCTCAAGGGCCACTGTTTTATCTGTGCTTCCAAATCTTTTAGTATTTTGCTTTGCGTATGTCTGTTTCTCCAGTTACAGTTGATCATTTCCTTATATCCTCACACCCACAGAAGTTAGTAAAAAAGTAATTAATCTCTCTTCTCTGAATCACTTCATAAAATAGAGAACTTGAGGCTGTGTTAACTCAATACGAATGTTTGATATCCCAGACTTAAAATCTCCTGTAGCTTAGCATGTTCATTTTTTTCCAGTACTAATGAATTAGCCCACCATCTTAATTGACATATTGACTTCAAAAACTCTAGAAAATGATCTCATCTTCCAGCTTTATTAGCCAAGGAAATTTGATAATAAAACATGACACAATCATAATTAATCTACATACTGATGGTATATATTATACTTCTATCAAATAAAAGTAACCAATGTTGTCCTTAACATTGGATCTCACTAAAATATTTTGGTCTTATATTCCAAATATATTTAATGGCCTTGTTCTCTGAAACTACTTATTATACCATAATTTTTTAATCTCAAAAACAAATGTTTTATAAGCATTTCAAAGAACTGAATATTGTTTAAAACTCTTAAGTTTAATGTCTTGAGGAGTGTTCTCACATCAGAGGAAACCAGCATGCTATCTTAAAGAACATTAAAACTAAGAGAAAGAAAAATTTCTTTTCATGCACATTGATGTGTATTTTCTTCCCTTACCATGGATTCCTGTTGTTCCCAGTAGGGATCCCAATTTTAGAATATGCAGTAGACATCTGAACTATAGAAGCTAAAGCTCAAAATTGTTCAGGAGAAGCTGAGATATGACCTTTCATTTAAGAAATTGGAGACAAAGACATCATAGTAAACAGCCTGCAATAAATGACCTCTAATGGAAGTATGCCATATTTTTTTTTATTAACTGATTTAGAATGTTCTGATGGAAATATTATGCCAAAACAAATTTGAAAGTTATCCTAACCACAAGCAGTCATATTAGGCACCTGTTGATGCTTCTATACCATGTTTAACTTGATGAAAAAGACAGTAGTTTCTCACAAGGGTGTATGGCTGTGTTCCCAAAAAGGAGTAAAAATTGTGAAAGTAATAAATTGTCATTCAGCTTAAAAACTACTGATATTTATGTGGACATTTTATTTTAGTTGAGAATGTCTCTATTATACATGCTTTCATTCCTTTTTAGCTTCTAGCTAATTCACAAGTATTTTCCAGGACATAAAATGAGTTATTCTTTTGTTTATTCCCATTGCCAGAAGGGTCAAATCCAAATTCCCAAGATAATAATGGTTGGCCTTTAGTCTACCTTTTTATCCTCACTCCCATTTGTCCCTGTGTTGTTTCTTTGCAACTCTGTGAAGAAGGAAAGCTCCCACACTGCCTGAGCATACAGTGTTTCTGGTTTGGCTGCCAAAGCCTCCACTGTTGGTCACCCTGGAAAACTTCCTTACCTTTCAAATCTCAACTCGAGTAAATATCATCTCCTCTCTGAAGCTGTCATTGACCCTTCCTGGCAGGCTTAGGTGCTCCATGTATAAACTTTTAATGAAATTACTATTATTTATCTTTTATTTAGATGTTTTTATTCTTATTTTATATCTTTGATTGACTATATGATTCTTAATGGCAAGGATTTGTGAAATTATTTCCATAGCTTTTAATACCAGCACATTAATAGTAAACACATAATACACAGTCTTTGATGGAATAAAGAAGAATTGAAGAAATTGAGTTTTTACCGAACATTATTTCAAATATCTGAAAAGGGCCATCACGTAGAAGACTGGTAACTTCAGGCGGTATAGCTTTAAATGTAGCACAAGGAAAAACCTTGGGTATTACATTTCATAGCAATATTGGGAAAATAGTGAAAAACTTACAAAAGAGCACAGAAATGGCTTGTTATTCCTATATCCAAATTAAAGTCTGCAAATTGAAATACATGTAAGTAGTTCAAACAAATGATTGCAAAATATAAATAATTAAAAAGTTATACATTAAAAATAAAAGCCTTTTTCTTTCTGTAAATCACTATAGTATCCTTCAAAAATGTATTATGCTTATAAGCATACGTATATGAACACAAATACATTCTTAAAATATTTTAACAGTGAAAGTATTCTCCTTATTCCCTATACTTAATCCTCTTTAACATATATATATATATATATATATATGAAATATTGTACTACATATGTATAATTTCCAGTTTCAGTACCTTAATGGTGGACATTATATTATTGAGTTTATTTGTTAATATAAACCAGTGTTGTCATGAACAGTCTTGTACATGGAGACTTTGAAGAATTTTGGGGACTTTTTCTAAAGACTTAATGTTAAAAGGAAACCAAACAAAGCAAAACTTTTCAGAGGCTTTTCTTTAAGATATTCCTTCATTGGAAGGGAAGCAAGAAAATATGATCCCTAAGACTTGCTTTTCTTAATTCTAATATATTAATTAACACCATTTATTTGTTGCCATTTAAACCAGGCAATGCTTCCCAACCTTAGCTGTATATTATGATCACCTGGAGAGCTTTGAAAACTAATAGTGTTCAGGTCCAGCCCTGAAGAATTACATCAGAATTGAGAATTACTGACATACACATTAACATTATTTATTTAACAATCATTAACATTATTTATAAATTTGAAGAAAAAGAATGGTAGCACTAAAGATTCCAGAGCCTTAATGAATTGATTTCCTTCTCTTCTAGCAGAATGTGGGCAGTATAGCAGTAATTTAAAGAAGAAAAACAAACTAGAGAGAACCTTAGGCAATGCCGGTACAGGACTTTGGTAAATTGCCACTCATTTTCTCAGAGCAGATACTCCTCTTTTCCCCTTTTCTCTCTGCTAGTGCCCTACACAGAGGAGGAAAGGGTCCATATCTGCCTGCACTCTTTCTCATTGTTATTCATTGGTCCAAGGAAGCCGAGATGGGCATCTCAGTTTATTTAATCACTGGCTGTCTACAAGAAGGTTAGGAATCATCTCTGTGTATCAGAACCGATATGTAACAATGTCCATCAGAAGAGATTAGTAGGCTTCTGTCAGGGTAGATGCCACAGGGTAGAATGAAACCTGAAGCTAGGTTAAGTAATTGGGTTCTTGTTCAATAAAAGTGCTTGTTTGTGCTGTGTAATGAAAGATCTTTGGTGCAATGGATGTCTGAATCCAAATACCCTTCGGATTTTCTGATGGATAAAGAGATAAGGGTGAAAGGTATTTAATTTAGAACTATTGAAAAACTTTAAAGAGATTAGAAAAAATGGTAAATGCACTTTCTTTTTTAAAATTAGGATTCTTTGTTACTTATCAGGAGCAGTTATTTTTTTTTTAATTGACAATAAAACTCTTTGTGACAGTTTTGTTTTGTTGTCTTTTATTTTTTTATTTTTTCTGTTTGCCATCATTAACTGACCTTTAAGACTCAGGTTAAGAAGATGATAATGGAGAAACTGTTATCTCCCAACCCATGTACCCTTAGCTAAATTTAGGAAGTGATAACACTTTTGAGTCTCACTGGAGTGTCACATCAGAGTTGTAGGCAGAGCATTGATGAATAGAACAAACTGCACATCTTGCTTCAAGTGATTTTTTTCCTGTAAAGTCAATATTCACTAGTGTATCTAAGCTTCTGTTAAAAAAAAGAAAGGACATGGACATTTCAACCATTTTTTTTTTAACTCACTTTAAAAACGCGTTAATGAAATTCATGTGAGCAATCAGAGTGGTGTGGATGTGGAGTGATGGGTAGAATCTGGTGAAATATATTAATCTCAACTGTAAAATTATTGGTGTGTTGGGTTTTTTAAAGCATTGGTGCAACTAATTTTAGTAAGCAGTTATTTAAATGCTTACTTTCTGTGGGGTAAAAAAAATCTATTAGAGAAATGAGAAGTAAAAAGGGTCTTTTCTTTTCATTCTACTCATTTTACCTAACACTTGATTAAATAAAAGACTTTATTTGGGGCAAAAAATAATGGATTCACAGCTTAAAAGGTGAGGATCCACAGCTCAGAGGAGGGGGAAAATCCCTTGCCTAAATAGTATCTGTGCTTAAACTCCCTGCACTGCTTGGCACATTCAGAGTGTTTTGATCTTTAGTGCAAATCACATAATTTTTGTCCTTTCCTCTTCATTTCACAGCCTCTGTCATATTCTGTAACCCTCCCTTCACAGGACGATCTACTTTTTCTACCTATGTTCTCTCCCCAGCTTCTCCCTTCTCTCCTCAGTTACCTCCTGTGGATATCTATATCCATATCTCTGTGACCAAGGTAGTTTGTGGTCAACGCTCTAACAAATAGATGCTTGTTGAAATTAGCTGCTTCTTGCGGTTGCCTAGCAAGCCACATGAAACAGCAGAACAAGGAAGTAAGAACACTGGGTTAAAGCAAAAATTCAACTTAAAAATTTGTGAATAAGTCATGGCAGCTCCTAAGCACTTTAGAGGTACATTATTTTCTGGCAGCAAGTCAGAGGCACACCGATGACGCACAGCAACGCCAAAGATGGGGGTGTCTTTTGATGAGAAGCTGCTCTCAGCGTCTGGGTGTCACGTGAGGGGCAGGATTAGTAGTAATACTCTTTAAAACAGACAAGTGGCTTCTGGAGAGTAACCCTCCTTTTTAAAAAAACATCAGGAGTGGGGCTGTCCATTTATCTCTAAATGAGGAAGGAGACCTTCACCATTTTCCCTGACTAACTCTTCACTTCATTTTGGAACTGACAAGTTTAAACAAGATGAGAATCAGATTGCCTCTGCCTATCTCGTTCTTTCGGCTCCAGCCGACAATGTAATTAATGTTGCTGTAGAAAAAAAAAAGCTTTCTGACGAGAACTTGTTTCTTCTCTGTCTTTTACAGGCACGGTTTGAGAGGACAGGTAGTCTTTCTGACATATTATTAGAGGAGGTAACACACACAGAAGCCCTAGATGATTTTTGTGTGTATATGTTAATTTGTAGCTAAGACAAAACCACTTTTGTCTTCTTTATCTTTTCTGGTGCACCATACTGTAAAAACGTAGCATCCAAAGCACAAGAAAAAAAGAAAATTACACACTCATACTATACACATAGTCCCTTTAGCTGGCCTTCCCTATAATATATGATTTTCTTCAGCATGTTTGTTTTCTGAGTGTTTCTTTGGGGCAAATTACCCACAACAAAATGTTAGAATTATACCAATAGTTATTTGGCATCTATTATAACTAATCTCCCTCAGTTCAGGGTTTCACTTCTCACCTAGACTATCAGAATAGCATTTAAACATGAGTCCCACAAATTCCAGTAAATGTCCCATCTTCTCTTGCTAGTCAGGTTTCCTGCTTAGAATCCTTCTATTTCTCTTTCCTACTAACCAAATAATTATAAGTGCCTTATCTTGGCACTCAAACTTGTTCATAGCTAAATCCAACATATTTGATTTCCTACCCTGACACATGCTTCAATCTCGGGTCTCCAGTTTTGTACCTAAGGGTATTCAGACCTCACCCATGATATTCAGTCAACATGGATTGCTTATGTGATACACACATTTACTGTAATTCTACACATTTATCAAGAACAAAAGTGAGAAGCCTCATCTCACAAGGAACGTAGAGTCCAGTGGAGGGGGGTAACACATTAAATTAATAACCACTAAAAATTCATATTCTTACTGCATCCCCCTTCACAAACAATTCACTAAATATGAGCTATAAAATTAGTTTTAGAGATTATTGTGTTGGTTTCCACAAACCTGATCACTACTGGGCTAAACAGGAATACTGAGTTTTGTACCTGCACTTGGAGAATCAACCATATTGAATCACATTCTCCTTAAAGCATAGCCTTCAATACCTAACTCATAGCTACTATACCAGATTTCCTATCAATATTAATTTCCATTCCTGCCCTCTCTGTTATTTAACCACAGGGCTACAGCCTAAAGGATCCCAGATCCCTTGTCGTCATTGCTTTCACCAATGAAAATTACTTAGACAAAGTTTGGAAGACTACTTGCTCTGACAATAAAAAGCATATGTATTGGTTGCAGCAGATTTAAAGTTTTCATTAGCCTGTGGCTTTCCTCAGTGAACCACCTGCCTTGTTATTACAAACAACTGTGACCATTAGGCGCTGGTTCCTGCAGAGCTAGTGAAGACCTTCCCTGACCTTCTCTCCTGCAATGCACTGAGTGGTCTTACAAGAACTTAATGCCCTATATTAAATCATTTTCTTTGTGAAATACCTGGAATAGCTTTGCTTTCCTAATTGACCACTGGCTGACATGCTTTATTTAGTCTTAAATGTTTAACAGTATCACAGTTAAATTTTGCAACATATATAATCTGGTTGGTGAAAGGCACACCTCTATCCAGGACCCTATGTGTATTCCCAGAAGTTTGAGATTACAAAAATATGGTCTCTCTCTTACACTAGATTTTGATTTACACTGTTTGATTTATCTCTGTACTCTAGTGCTCATAGCACAGTGCACACAGCACATAGTTGATACCCAACTACTCCTTGTTTTATGGATGAATATGTTCAGGTAGAATGCCAGTCTAATCATAATAGTGTACTAGGAGAGGTTAATATATTAAGGGTATTCAGTGTGAAATGGAGAAGAAAATAACATGATGATATTTAAATATTTAAATTATTTAGATAAGGGAGGGATATTAAACTTGCTTTATATTATACCATAGTCTTGAACCTGGACCAACAAATGAAGGTCTTTCTGTCCTTTCTTTGAGATTTCTATAAAAAACTCAGTAAACTTTTTTCTATTGCAGATTAATACATTGTGCTGAACATACATTCACTATTTTTTCCAATTAAGGAAATTTCCCCTTATGGTAATCAATACTCTATTTCTATCTCCACAAGAACTTTTAGACTTATAAACTCTCTGTAAATGTTATTGATAGAATATTTTGTTATTTATTTATATTCATTCATGTATAAGCAATTTTATATATTTATACAGCTAGCAGACCAATCTGTAAAATATATTAGTTTTGCATATATAGTTTGAATTCAAATACTATATATAATAATGTTGCCTTTTTGAAGATAGAAATCACATCTGTAATTATTTTATTATTTAATACATAATAACAAATATGGAAATATGGAATTGTGCATTCAGGCAGTACACAAAAGACGTTTCCTGAATGAGTAAAAATATAAAGAAAATGTAATCATTTACAAATATATTATTAAAATTTATATATTGTTACAACATGAAATAACCTTATATTTATATTGAGTAGCCAACTCAATTTCACATATGTGATAGAAAATATTTTCTTAATGTAATTTAAGGATAATTTCAATTTATTTAATAAAGATGATAAAAGCAAACAGCATAGCTTTGGACAATGAAGAACTATACTTCTTAAAGTATACAAGTCATATATGAGAAGCATTATAGCATTTGGAAAATGGGAGATGAATTATTGGATAAACCCAGAAAAGTTTGATTTCTTTTTAAAATACTATTCTTCGGTGAGTTGTTTGTGATTCTTATCACATGGACTCCATATCACAGAAGATAATATTATAGCAAAATATCAGTATCTGTATCACTCCTTTCCCTCTCTTCTTAATGATCAGTGTTGTTGTGACCCTTTCTTAAAGAATTAAGGTACTTAAGCCAGTATCCTATAATATGTCATTCATTCTATTCTGGAAAAGTGACTTGTCATGAACTGTATCCTGTAACATACTGGTAACTAGATTACAATTTTTAAGGCACTTTTGCTAAGACATCACCAGTCTGTAGGCCTTCCAAATCCTGTATATTAGTTTCTGTTGAGAACCCTATTACCTTCTTACAGAGTTTCTTGATGTTAATTATTTGTTTTCCTATTTGCTAGAACTGCAAATGTTGCTTCCTTCTAAACAGCCCTTTTCCTTACTCTGTATATCCCTGTTGGATTACATTTTCCCCTCTTTGTATTAGACATCCTTTATGAAGTTCATACCAACTTCAATACATCCAGATTAGCAGATCTTTTACTATGCCCTATCAGTTCACTACATGGGATTTATGAGTGAGATAGAGACCTAATGTCATTCTACTCAATCATTGATTAAAACAATCAAAGGAACATAAAGAAGAAAATCTATGTTAACTGTGGAATTTTGTGAAGGATTCATGCCATACACTTAATATAAATGTTTGTCACACATAACACATATAGGGACAAACTTAAGCAAAAGGGATTGTGGTGAATGGCTTTTATCAGAGGTTTGACAGAACCCTCTAAGTATTTGTAGTTAGTGGTAGTGCGCTACCACTAACTTGGTAGCATAAAATCTAGAGGCCAGAAAAAAACTGGGATAGATGGGTTTCCTCCAGTTAAAAGTCCTTTAAACACTTTAGATCAGTGTTTGGGTGAGTGCCCCAAGAGCACACATGGCCACTGAAAACCCAGAGCTGGTTGGAAATATTTCCTTGATGTAGTGAAGTTCATCTGTTATCCACTGAGAAGTGTCACCAGAATGAGGGTCCCACACAGTCAAACCATTTATCTGGAGCTAAGGTCAAGTTAAACAGAAAACTAAAAAGAATAATCCAGCAGTGTTTTCAAATAGAAAGACAACACTTTGCTCTTTAGGTCTGTCCATATATGAGAACCCTACAGAGTTTCCACTGGCTCTTGTCCTGAGACTGATAATGCAAATGATCAAACAGCTCAGCAACTGTGCACATTGTTGGAGAATTTTCTATGCACAGTAAAGCATCTCTCTTGGCAGAAACACTGGGCCTCTTGTTAATGATTAATAAACATTTTTAAAAAGGAAAACAATGACAATTATTTTATATATAAATTATATACTATTAATTTGTATTTAATTTAAACTGAACTTTTTTCAGCAGAAAATAGACATTCAAGACACAGAAACATTTTTAAAGTAAGTGTTCACTACAAAAAATACAAAAGAAAGTTGGAAAAAATGGAAATGACATAGGAGTTGAGTATTTAAAAAATGAATGTTAGAAAATGAATATTCCACACAAATACTATAAAATTGAGGATAAAAAGAGACAAGCTATATTATAGACAGTCTAATCAGAAAATGTATGGAGGATAAACTCAATACTCTCTGAAATTGCAGCAAGAAGAAAAAGATAAGAATCGTGAGGAAGAGGTCAATAGGTAGAAAGAATAAGATTCCAATTTATAAATAATTGTTGTTCCTGGAGAATGGAGTGGAGTAAAAGGAAGAAAGACAACATGAAATATATAATTTTAAAAAATTTCTTAGCAGACTGATGTGTGAACTTTAGGCATCATTTAGGCAACCAATAGATGAATAAAATTAAGAACTCCAGAATAGGAAAACTGTTGTGTAGAAGTCCTGTTTATATATATTCAAACAGTGTAATCATTGAATTGAATATAAATATTTCTTCTACAATGATTATGATACAAAACATACAAATACATATAAATACTTGTATGTATGAAAAATATGCTAAAGTAAAAAGTCAGAAATTATTTCTAATAGGGAAAATAGGTGATATTTTAAAACCACTAGTAAACTTTCACATTGCTGTTCATATATGCACATTATCCTTCAGAAACAGAAAGATCTATGTGGGCAGGCAAGATACAGGTGTAAGAGAAGTTAAAATTCAGATTAGTAACTGAGCAGTAGACAAAGAACACAGTACAGGAACTCAGAGAAAGGTGTACAATTCAAAGTGGTCAGAGAAACCATCAAGGTGGAGATGAAAAAGTTTTTGAGTAATTAGGAGTCAAAGGGCCTAGGATTAAATTCTACCTCTATCACATACTAACTTTATACCAGAGACTAGATATTTCTCAGGGCCTCATTTCTTTGTCCCTAAAAAGGGGAGCAATGAAAATATGTCGTGTCATGTTTGTGAGGACTAAGTGAAATATTGCATGAACAGCATCTGACACCTGTTCTGGCACATGACCAAGTATTGATGAAATCCTCATCAGTACCTATTGTTTTTTTTTTTTTTCCTTGAGCTACTTAAGTAGCATCCTAGAAGGGTTCATAGTATGAGCTGAGTGTTTTGATGGGAAGAAGCATGATAGAGTGGACACCAGAGAGAAGCATTTATTAATTATGTATGACCAAGGTGTGCATTTGAACTTCAGGTGCAATTTGTTTGACCTGCTGTCTTAGAAGTGGCACTGGCTTTTTGTTTTCTACACTCTTCACCATTGTGGTTATAATCTTATAGCTAGTTTTACAGAACGATTTGAATTGTCTAATCTAACTTAAAATAGCCCAGGACCATTTATTTCTATTGCATGCACTTTGTTATAATAAAATGTAGCTATTCCTGGAAGATGAAGCACTTTATATATGGTCATTTTATAATTTTCTTAGTCATAAATATTGATTTAAATACAAGACTGAATGCAGATGTGGATGGTCAGATGTGGGGGTGGCAGGGAAGACACTGCTTCATCAGAGTACCCATCATAGGAAGGGAGAGATGTATAGAAGCATGGGCTGGGAGCCCTAAGGACAACCTTAACTTCCTTATTGGCTTAGGGATGTATCTGAGCCAAACTTAACATGATCAATTGTATATGTAAGTATTGTCGTTAAATAAATAGGATAATCTTTTCAAAGGCTATCTTGTCTTACAAAGAAGTCATTTTGTAACATTTATCTGAAGTTATTTATCAATATTCACCGATTCTTGCTATGAGGATCAGAACTAGGCATGCATCAGGAATTTTGTAGTGAAAGTGAAGTGCTTTCCTCAAATACCTTCTGACACTTCATTACATCTTTAAAAATTTATGGATAAATTCACTGGAGTTATACGAATGCCCAACATAAATCCCAGAGAGCTAGGGTTCAAACTAAATCTTAGAAACCTCTTGTCCAGTTTTCAACATTATTCATAAACCACTTCTACAAGTTCTCATCCATTTAAGTCATGGAAATGGAATTTATTTCTTTCAAATGATTTTTTTTACAAAGAACTGAACATGTAAAACAAATGAAAATCACAGCAATTTTGAAGTTAGGGTGGGAGGCTTAAAGTTCCTTCTAACCGTCTCACATTTGACCTTAACCCATCCCCTACTTGGCAGCTGTAGAAACCTACATGGAGTACAGTTTGTTAACCATCAACATAAATTCATTTTGAAATCTTGTAGAGTATAGGAATTCTGACCCATATGAGAGAAACTGTTTTGATACTGCATTATCCCTTTTTCTAATGAATTGCTACACACCTCCTATTATTTCCCTATGACTTACATTCTAGTTTTTATTCTACTACTGACCTACTTTGAGATGTTTAATAATAATTTCACTGCTCTTTGGCTTCATGCCTCCATTTCCAAAAATCAAAACACTATTAATCATTGTATTGTAAATGAAAAGAGCAGTTTAGTCTCTTTTCCTAAATTGAATATATGTATATTAAAGACTTAAAAATGGAAGCTATCTCTTGGATGATTCACTGTAACAGCAATAGGGGGAAGAGTTAGAGAGAAAAATTATTTACATACATACTCATGCATATGAGAGGGAGAGAGCAGTGGTAAGAACATATTGCTGCCCCTAATTAATTGTTGTCTTGCCTATGTCCCATAACACTCTTGCATATTTGAATGCCAAATCAGCCCACATATTCAAAACTGTAATCTTGCTTCACCTGTCAGCTTGAGGTTGAAACAGTGATCTCAGACTCATGATGACTATTTTACTCTGCTCCTAAGACTCAACTATGATGCTTATAATAGACTGACCCTCAAATCTGTGTGGCCTGGCACTGGAGAATGCTTTGAAATACTATTAGTTCGTGATGAGAGAAGAATGCATATTTATAGAAAATTAGGAATTGGTAAACTGGAATAGACAGGATATGATGTACCAGAAAACTTACTTCATAGAAATTTGGGGTGACATTTTAAACACTAATTGTAATAAGAGAGTAAGAAATGTTGTCCAATTATTGAGCTTGGTAAATTAAGAAAGTATCTATAAAGAGGGAAATTGAGAATAAATACCAGCTAGTTAATTGTACTTAACATGGATTATGACCTCTGTTAACATTCAGATAAATGAACTGAGGCAGAAGTGATCTGTCTGTTATTGTAGATGACCGACATTTTATATACTGAAACTTCAAAGGTGAGAGTTGAAGACTGACTAGCCAATCTCTGTAAAAAAGAATTGATGTGAAAAGGGAATATGACCAAGAAATGATTGTTGTAGCCTTCTGGAATCCAGTGGACTGAAGAAAATCCAGTGAAAGAGAGACTCTTCACTCAAGGATAGGGTGTCCGGGAAATGAGGTGTATGCTAAACAACAAGGAGGCCTGAGAAGTGCACAGTCCTTGATGAAAAGAAACGGGAGCTTTAAGAAGACTCTGTTCAAAAGAAGGTAGACTGAGAAAAAGGTTTCCGATTTGGGGAGGACAGTGGCCATCAGTTTGCATAAAGCTGCTCAGTCAACTAGTTTGTTTGTCTTCTGCTACCAGTTATTTAATTTCTCACTCCATGTTTTCATTTCCTTCATTTGACGTGCCTTCCTCTTCCCTTTACACTTCATAATGAGCCCTCCCTTTTAAAATATTTAAACTATTATTTTTCATAATTGATACCTTTCATTAAAGTTATTAATGAACTATTCTGTAATATTTATATATCTTCCATTATTTTAATTTTTATTTGTATATATGTATGTGTGTATATACATAATTTCATTTAAACACCAGAGAAATTATTACCTTTGTTATATACCACAGAAAAGAGTTTTGATAGGTTGGGAAGTATAGACTAAACATCAATGTATATACAATTAATATTCTAAGCTCTCTCTTTCTCCCCCTTGATACCCAAAACCTGGCAGAATAGCATGAAATATCTCATGAATAATAATATTAAATGTGTTGTTCTATCACATAATGGAAATCTCACTGTATCAAAATCAAGGTAAGAACGTCATGGGGGTATCTGAACGCACACATCTAGTCAGTGAATTCTTGTGCACTGAGTTAAATTTTAGAGTTTGTTACCTTTCATGTGTGCAACAGCAACTAAAGAGACAGCCTTCAGGGATTTTAGAAGTAGAAGCAACATTGACCCAAATATAATCTTGCTGGTAAATTGGGAAGTGTGTACAGGGGAGTAGAGATAAAGTGTTTGAGAAAAGGAAGATTGATTTTCATTGAAACTGTTTCAAAATACTTGAAGTATTAAGGTTTTGCTTTACTTCATTGATTGTTGCAGATGGTTATCTCATATAATCAGGGCAATACCTAGCCCAAACAGTTATCTGTAGAGTTCTCAAGTCTACTATGAACTTCATCAGTTCCACAACCTCTTTCACTTTTTTAAGTATAAAATTTTAGAATCAAATACTTAGAACTTTTTTAAGTATAAAAATTTAGAATCAAATTCCAACTTGTGCGTTGCTGTATTTCCATCCGGAGACTAGGACATG
The DNA here is from genome assembly GCF_030020395.1 of Manis pentadactyla. Lineage (NCBI taxonomy): Eukaryota > Metazoa > Chordata > Mammalia > Pholidota > Manidae > Manis > Manis pentadactyla. The sequence continues at coordinate 39,024,918 of NC_080020.1, forward strand.
CTGTATAATAGGAAGAGAGAAAAATGAGCTGGAAAAGGAGAAAGCAAATCATCCAACTCTTACTGTAGATGTTTTTACTATAAAATCTAGAAAAAGAAATTTAACTGGAAGTTTCAAATAACACAGAGGAACTCTGTGTAATGAGAAGTACTTTGGGCCCATTCTTAGAATAAAGTTCATAATAGAGTTAATGCAATTTAACCAATTATCAACCACAATGAAGTAAAGAATTAACATAGAAAAATGAATCTGCTAATATTAAAAATTACTTTGAGTCACTGCTCATTTGTACAGAATTCCAATATGCATAAGTTATTACCTTTAATAAAATTGTGTTTGTAGTTCAGATTAAAAAACTATGGGGAGGTTTAGAAGAATTGCTTTTATATTCACAAAAGTTCTATAACATTTTTTTCTGAGATTATTAACTATGTAGTCTCATGATGTTCATAGTACCTCACTGTAGAATTTATCTGAAGATTCAACTAGGTTAGTAATTTCAGAACTGAGACATGCCTACTTCTGCTGTCCTACCTCTTCCCATTCTTCCCCTTTCTCATTGTTCTCCATCCTGTCCTTTTTCTCCATTGACCATGCCGTGGTTTCTCTATTCCCAAGGAATTACACATACTATTCCCTCCATGGACATTGCTCCCTGACGCTCATCCGTTCATGGCTGCCCACTTCTTGTCATGAGGTGAAAGCTAAAATCTTCTCTCAAATACACACACACACATGCACACATATACATGCACATAGTCTAAAGGCATTTACCCATGTTATTCCCTCCCTGGGCACTGCTGTTCCACCCCTTCTTGTCGTTAGATGAAAGCTCACTTCTTCTCCTGTGTCCCATGTGTTTGTGTGTACTTTTCCTTTATAGTACTTATGCTTACATGAAAGTATCTTGTCTGTTTTTCTTATTTATTTATTTATTGTATGTTTCCATCTATTGGAATAGTAATTATAACAGTACTGTGCAAGAACAGTCACCTTTCTTGTCCTTTCCTGGTATTCCAATGTATATATAGATCAGTATCTATTTAGAGTGGGAACTCAATAAGCTTTTGTTGAATGAATGTAGTCTTTTGCCAAGACAAAGAACAGAACTGTATGCTTAGATTCTTAGGAAATGTTTTACAATTATATCTTAATGTTTTCCTAATATTTTGCTCACTTTGGCTGACAGATATTGGCCACTTCTTCATTAGTATTAAGATAAACAGTACTACAATGATATATGTCATTACTACGGAGACCAGCATGGAACTGAAGATTATTGTCGATACATTGCAAAGAGGGTAGCAAATTTGTGTTAAAATTACATATATACACATTTTTTTAAACCCCGGGTATTTTATGATCTGCATATTTATTATTAAATTTAGCATAATGCATTACTGCTGTATGCTAAGTGTATTTAAATCAATTCCTGTATTTTTGTGACTGTAGATGTTGATACACATATGTATAGCAGAGTTTTGGAGTCCAGAATACTTATTTGTGAATCATTGCATATTTAACTGTCAATGATTTGTATTTAGAAAGCATTTATCTTTAAATATGTTCTATATTAGACAACTACCAAATGCCTAAGCCCAAATGCAGATTTTAAATTTTCTAAGGATGGTTGAAAGTGTTAGATGGTAATTATCTTTTTCTGATGTGTTGGTGCTATTAAAATCATATCATGATAACTTATCATTTACATTTAAATCTTGTTAAAATTTCAAAGCCCTGTGCTGAAAATATAAAAATAAGTATATTTAATATAATTGACATGAGATTGCTATTTTTCACCATTTTTCTGAAGGTAATAAGAGAAATCCACTTTTGCATGCCCCTTCAAATGGCATTTTGAATTCTATCAACATCACACTCCTTTTATCCCCAGTAGTTGAAGTCCCAAAAGACTATCTCACCACAAAAATAACATCTGAAATACCAACTCTATGCATATAAATTCAGTTGGAAGGAGAAAACTCTTCATGGCTTTAGAGATGTCAATTTATTGCAAACTGTTACTTCTACACATAGCTATGTGAACATGTGAGAAGATGTGGGTGAATTTGTGTGTATTTCTTTCATTTTCTATTATAATTCAATGTATAAAAGAATGTATGTATGCAAGTATACCATAAAATCAAGAGTTGCCAAAGACTACACAGCTGTTTACATGTGAATTCTTTACACCGTAACTTCTAAATTTATCACAGAGAACTCAGCTGTAACAAATGATATACAGGCACTGATTGTCCCAAAGTTCAATTCTTCTTTCTCTTTTTATCTCTTCTTTCTCTTGAAATCTTACAAGCCAATTCCCTGCCTCTTTCTCTCCTCCTCCCATTTATTTCACATACATGCACTATCTATAAAACCAAGATTTCTAATTGTTTCTTTCCCTTTTGCTTTTTAATTATCATTAGCATGATTTTCCCAGTCAGTTACACTTAGAAGCCTGGTTGTATTCAAATATACTTTCCCCTCATCTCACAGATACATTTAGTAATGATGATGAACCAAAATCCATCTATGGCACATACTCATCCAGTTCATTCCAATCTTACTATCAGTCCCTGGATCAAGACAATTAAGCTCGATTGCTGTCTTCAGTTTTTTATTCCCTCCTACCAACCTATCCTACACAGCTAACCAGGAAAAAATAGAGCACAGTTCTAATGATTCTTGTCATCCTGCAAATTCTCCATGATTTCTTATTACAGAAAAATAAAAACATACTTTGTTTTTTAAATCACATTTTAAAATCAATCGTGCTTATTGCAAAAATTCAAACTGAAAAACATAGCAAAGGGGATAAAAATCCTTCACAGCTCTCACTTTCTTATACTGCTCCCTTCTCAGTAATCAATGTCTAATAATTAACAAACGGGATGGCATGGTTACACACCTAGTTTTAAAGACTGTGTGTGTCTCTGTGTGTGTGTATAAATAGTTTGTGACCATATTAAAAAACAGATACTGGTATGATGAATTCACCATTAACTTTTTAATGGTGAGATGAGTTTCAATTTATGGAACCATTATTTTTTCATCATAAAAGCAAATACAGTGCTTTGAATGTAGAAACATTTTATAATCTTAATCGAATTGTTTATATTTTACCAATCTAAGACCGAATATTCCTTTTAAATTTAATATGTGAACTCTGAGATAATTAAAAATAATTAAGACAGTTTCTTCTAACTGTCTTGTTTATTGATAGAATCAAACAAAGAGTCTTAGGCTTAATAGGCACTCAATAAAAATTTGAACCATTTAATAAATGCATGACACAGACATCATTTTAATTGACAAAGGGACATGAAATAATATTTTAAAACATTCTATTTTTATTAACAGTACTGGACAAAATTATCTTCATTGTAGTATATACTAATTAAGGAAAAATGACTTAGTGGAAATAAAAGTATTTTCCTCCTTTCTTGTTACCCTTCCTATTCTATATTATGATGTCTCTTACTAAAATTTAAGGTATTCTTCTTCACAAGGGCCTTAAATAGTTCATATGCACAGTTGAAATAGTTTAAGAACAATTGCTCTTCTGTGGTATACAGTGAACATTATTTAATATTTGTAATTTAAAATATACTTCCGATTTAATTGAATCCAGAATTTATAAAGAACTTTTACAACTTAACAAAATTTTCTTTGTGGATAATAATGTTGAGTGTCTTTTTTTTTTTTTTATTGAAGGGTAGTTGACAACAGCTTTGCATTACATTAGTTTCAGGTGTACAACACAGCGACTCAACATTTATATACATGATATTTCTAGGTACCAGGTATCACCATACCAAGTTGTTACAATATTTTGACTATATTCCTTATGCTATACATTACATCCCGGTTACTTATTTATTTTACAATTGGAAGTGTGTTTATATATATATATATATATTGTGAGGGCATCTCTCATATTTATTGATCAAATAGTTGTTAACCACAACACATCTCTGTATAGGGGGGTCAATACTCAATGCACAATCATTAATCCACCCCAAGCCCAATTTTCGTCTGTCTCCAATCTTCTGATGCATAACGAACAAATTCTTACATGGAGTACAAATTCTTACATAGTGAATAAGTTACATGGTGAACAGTGCAAGGGCAGTCATCACAGAAGCTTTCGGTTTTGCTCATGCATTATGAACTATACACAGTCAGTTCAAATATGAATATTCATTTGATTTTTAAACCTGATTTATATGTGGATACCACATTTCTCTATTATTATTATTTTTAATAAAATGCTGAAGTGGTAGGTAGATACGAGATAAAGGTAGAAAACAGAGTTTAGTGTTGTAAGAGAGCAAATGTAGATGATCAGGTGTGTGCCTGTAGACTATGTGTTAATCCGCGCTAGACAAGGGCAACAAAACATCCATGTATGCAGAAGATTTCTCTCAGAACATGAGGGGGGAGGTTCTAAGCCTCACCTCTGCTGCTCCCCATTTTCTCACCAGATGGCCCCCTGCGACTGTGCCTGTCTTAGGTTGTTCCTCCCTTGAGGAATCTTACCCGTCTCTGGCTAACCAGTCATCTTCCGGGGCCATACAGGGAAATGTTAAGTTGGTAAGTGAGAGAGAAGCCTTATCGTTTGAAAAGGTTAGCTTTTTACTTCTTTGCATATTTATGCCCTGTGGCTTCTATGCCCAGCATTTGTCTTGAGGTGTCTTTACCACTTGGAAGAATTATGATACTCGGTAAATTCGACATGTGGCACGAGTTCTATTTAAAGGTTGTGATTAGGTAGGAAGAAGAAAAGCTACAGAAGTAGCAGGCAGAAGAAAACCTGGGAAGATTGATTATTTCTTTGACATATCTTCTTGTAGAGTAACTTCAGCATGGATAGGTTTTAAACGACTAATTAAATTGTGCACACACATTAACATAATAGGAATATAGTTACCTAACCAAAGCATACCTGTAATTACCAGCCATCTCCAGTGAAACCAAGAAAACCAGTTAGGCACCTTAGGCATTTGTGAAAACTTATCTATGATATGGTGGATATTGTCCGACTGAACTTAAACAGTCTGAGAGAATTCAGATAAACTAGAACAACCCATTCCTGGGGACTGTTCATATTCCATATGTTCTTTTAACGATAAATAGTCTGTGGTTGTAAGATTTTGGAGTGCTACAATTTGCACTTCCCCTAATTCTTGGTTGAGTTCCAACAGTATAGATCCAGTCCAATTTTTGTTTTACTGCATGCACAGGCCAGCTTAGATATTTCCTTCATCTTTCCCATGGCAAGTCCAGGAACTGGTGGGATGAGTGCATCTACACCTGTGACAGTGTGTGGATCTTTGTTGAAGTTTTTTTTTTTTCTGATCATCTTCTGTCATGAGTCTTCCCGAGAGTGCTGATGTTGGAAGTTCTTTTTCATATCGTATCTTAGTTCATTTTCGGGGTAGCCAAATTAGGCTTTGATCCTCTGTATAAACACAAACAGACCCTTTGCCTACACTTTTATATGTCCTTTATATCATTGTGTAGAACTCATTAGAGGTCACCACATAGGAACGGCATTTTTTTTTTTAATCATTAATCTACACTTACATGATGAATACTTTGTTTACTAGGCTCTCCCCTATACCAGGTCTCCCCTATATACTCCTTTACAGTCACTGTCCATCAGCGTAGCAACCTGTTGTAGAATCACTACTTGTCTTCCCTGTGTTGTACAGCCCTCCCCTTTCTCCCACCCCGCTAAGGATGCTAATCTTAATACCCCCCTACTTCTGCCCCCCTTATCCCTCCCTACCCACCCATCCTCCCCAGTCCCTTTCCCTTTGGTACCTGTTAGTCCATTCTTGAGTTCTGTGATTCTACTGCTGTTTTCTTCCTTCAGTTTTTCCTTTGTTCTTATATTCCACAGATGAGTGAAATCATTTGGTATTTCTCTTTCTCTGCTTGGCTTGTTTCACTGAGCAAAATACCCTCCAGCTCCATCCATGTTGCTGCAAATGGTTGGATTTGCCCTTTTCTTATGGCTGAGTAGTATTCCATTGTGTATATGTACCACCTCTTTTTTATCCATTCATCTATCGATGGACATTTAGGTTGCTTCCAATTCTTGTCTATTGAAAATAGTGCTGCAATAAACATAGGGGTGCACTGATCTTTCTCATACTTGATTGCTGCATTCTTAGGGTAAATTCCTAGGAGTGCAATTCCTGGGTCAAATGGTAAGTCTGTTTTGAGCATTTTGATGTACCTCCATACTGCTTTCCACAATGGTTGAACAAGTTTACATTCCCACCAGCAGTGTAGGAGGGTTCCCCTTTCTCCACAGCCTCGCCAACATTTGTTGTTGTTTGTCTTTTGGATGGCAGCCATCCTTACTGGTGTGAGGTGATACCTCATTGTAGTTTTAATTTGCATTTCTCTGATAATTAGCGATGTGGAGCATCTTTTCATGTGTCTGTTGGCCATCTGTATTTCTTTTTTGGAGAAATGTCTGTTCAGTTCCTCTGCCCATTTTTTAATTGGGTTATTTGTTTTTTGTTTGTTGAGGTGTGTGAGCTCTTTATATATTCTGGACGTCAAGCCTTTATCGGATGTGTCGTTATCAAATATATTCTCCCATACTGTAGGGTTCCTTTTTGTTCTATTGATGGTGTCTTTTGCTGTACAGAAGCGTTTCAGCTTAATATAGTCCCACTTATTCATTTTTGCTGTTGTTTTCCTTGCCCGGGGAGATATGTTCAAGAAGAGGTCACTCATGTTTATGTCTAAGAGGTTTGTGCCTATGTTTTCTTCCAAGAGTTTAATGGTTTCATGACTTACATTCAGGTCTTTGATCCATTTTGAGTTTACTTTTTTACATGGGGTTAGACAATGGTCCAGTTTCATTCTTCTACAAAAATGGTCCAGTTTTGCCAGCACCATCTGCTGAAGAGACTGTCATTTCGCCATTGTATGTCCATGGCTCCTTTATCAAATATTAATTGACCATATATGTCTGAGTTAATGTCTGGATTGTCTAGTCTGTTCCATTGCTCTGTAGCTCTGTTCTTGTGCCAGTACCAAATTGTCTTGATTACTATGGCTTTATAATAGAGCTTGAAGTTGGGGAGTGAGATCCCCCCTACTTTATTCTTCTTTCTCAGGATTGCTTTGGCTATTCGGGGTCTTTGGTGGTTCCATATGAATTTTTGAATTATTTGTTCCAGTTCATTGAAGAATGTTGCTGGTAGTTTCATAGGGATTGCATCAAATCTGTATATTGCTTTGGGCAGGATGGCCATTTTGACGATATTAATTCTTCCTAGCCATGAGCATGGGATGCGTTTCCATCTGTTAGTGTCCCCTTTAATTTCTTTTAAGAGTGACTTGTAGTTTTCAGAATATAAGTCTTTCACTTCTTTGGTTAGGTTTATTCCTAGGTATTTTATTTTTTTTGATGCAATTGTGAATGGAGTTGTTTTCCTGATTTCTCTTTCTGTTGGTTCATTGTTGGTATATAGGAAAGCCACAGATTTCTGTGTGTTGATTTTGTATCCTGCAACTTTGCTGTATTCCGATATCAGTTCTAGTAGTTCTGGGGTGGAGTCTTTAGGGTTTTTTATGTACAGTATCATGTCATCTGCAAATAGTGACAGTTTGACTTCTTCTTTGCCAATCTGGATTCCTTGTATTTTTTTGTTTTGTCTGATTGCCGTGGCTAGGACCTCCAGTACAATGTTAAATAACAGTGGGGAGAGTGGGCATCCCTGTCTAGTTCCCGATCTCAGCGGAAATGCTTTCAGCTTCTTGCTATTCAATATAATGTTGGCTGTGGGTTTTTCATAGATGGCCTTTATTATGTTGAGGTACTTGCCCTCTATTCCCATTTTGCTGAGAGTTTTTATCATGAATGGATGTTGAACTTTGTCAAATGCTTTTTCAGCATCTATGGAGATGATCATGTGGTTTTTGTCTTTCTTTTTGTTGATGTGGTGGATGATATTGATGGACTTTCGAATGTTGTGCCATCCTTGCATCCCTGGGATGAATCCCACTTGGTCATGGTGTACGATGGTTTTGATGTATTTTTGAATTCGGTTTGCTAAAATTTTGTTGAGTATTTTTGCGTCTACGTTCATCAGGGATATTGGTCTGTAGTTTTCTTTTTTGGTGGTGTCTTTGCCTGGTTTTGGTATTAGGGTGATGTTAGCTTCATAGAATGAGTTTGGGTGTATCCCCTCCTCTTCTGTTTCTTGAAAAACTTTAAGGAGAATGGGTATTATGTCTTCCCTGTGTGTCTGATAAAATTCCGAGGTAAATCCATCTGGCCCGGGGGTTTTGTCCTTTGGTAGTTTTTTAATTACCGCTTCAATTTCGTTGCTGGTAATTGGTCTGTTTAGATTTTCTGTTTCTTTTTGGGTCAGTCTTGGAAGGTTGTATTTTTCTAGGAAGTTGTCCATTTCTCCTAGGTTTCCCAGCTTGTTAGCATATAGGTTTTCATAGTAGTCTCTAATAATTCTTTGTATTTCTGCGGGATCTGTTGTGATTTTTCCTTTCTCATTTCTGATACTGTTGATTTGTGTTGACTCTCTTTTCCTCTTAATAAGTCTGGCTAGAGGCTTATATATTTTGTTTATTTTCTCGAAGAACCAGCTCTTGTTTTCATTGATTTTTGCTATTGTTTTATTCTTCTCAATTTTATTTATTTCTTCTCTGATCTTTATTATGTCCCTCCTTCTGCTGACCTTAGGCTTCATTTGTTCTTCTTTTTCCAATTTTGATAGTTGTGACATTAGACCGTTCATTTGGGATTGCTCTTCCTTTTTTAAATATGCTTGGAGTGCTATATACTTTCCTCTTAAGACTGCTTTTGCTGCGTCCCACAGAAGTTGGGGCTTAGTGTTGTTGTTGTCATTTGTTTCCATATATTGCTGGATCTCCATTTTGATTTCATCATTGATCCATTGATTATTTAGGAGCGTGTTGTTTAGCCTCCATGTGTTTGTGAGCCTTTTTGCTTTCTTTGAACAGTTTATTTCTATTTTAATGCCTTTGTGGTCTGAAAAGTTGGTTGGTAGGATTTCAATCTTTTGGAATTTACTGAGGCTCTTTTTGTGTCCTAGTATGTGGTCTATTCTGGAGAATGTTCCATGTGCACTTGAGAAGAACGTGTATCCTGTTGCTTTTGGATGTAGAGTTCTGTAGATGTCCATTAGGTCCATCTGTTCTAGTGTGTTGTTCAGTGCCTCTGTGTCCTTACTTATTTTCTGTCTGGTGGATCTGTCCTTTGGAGTGAGTGGTGTGTTGAAGTCTCCTAGAATGAATGCATTGCATTCTATTTCCTCCTTTAGTTCTGTTAATATTTGTTTCAGGTATGTTGGTGCTCCTGTATTGGGTGCATATATATTTATAATGGTTATATCCTCTTGATGGACTGAGCCCTTTATCATTATGTAATGTCCTTCTTTGTCTTTTGTTACTTTCTTTATTTTGAAGTCTGTTTTGTCTGATACCAGAATTGCAACACCTGCTTTCTTCTCTCTGTTGTTTGCTTGAAGTATCTTTTTCCATCCCTTGACTTTAAGTCTGTGCGCGTCTTTGGGTTTGAGGTGAGTCTCTTGTAAGCAGCATATGGATGGGTCTTGCTTTTTTATCCATTCTATTACTCTGTGTCTTTTGATTGGTGCATTCAGTCCATTTACATTTAGGGTGATTATTGAAAGGTATGAATTTATTGCCATTGCAGGCTTTAAGTTTGTGGTTACCAAAGGTTTAGGGTTAGCTTCTTTACTGTCTTACTGTCTAACTTAACTCGCTTGTTGAGCTATTATAAACACAGTCTGATGATTCTTTATTTCTCTCCCTTCTTATTCCTCCTCCTCCCTTCTTCATATGTTGGGTGTTTTGTTGTGAGCTCTTTTTAGGAGTGCTCCCATCTAGAGCAGTCCCTGTAGGATGCCCTGTAGAGGTGGTTTGTGGGAGGCAAATTCCCTCAACTTTTGCTTGTCTGGGAATTGTTTAATCCCTCCTTCATATTTAAATGATATTCGTGCTGGATACAGTAGTCTTGGTTCAAGGCCCTTCTGTTTCATTGCATTAAGTATATCATGCCATTCTCTTCTGGCCTGTAGGGTTTCTGTTGAGAAGTCTGATGATAGCCTGATGGGTTTTCCTTTGTAGGTAACCTTTTTTTTCTCTCTGGCTGCTTGTAATACTTTGTCCTTGTCTTTGATCTTTGAGATTTTAATTATTATGTGTCTTGGTGTTGCCCTCCTTGGATCCCTTGTCATGGGAGTTCTGTGTACCTCTGTGGTCTGAGAGGCCATTTCTTCCCCTAGTTTGGGGAAATTTTCAGCAATTATTTCTTCAAAGACATTTTCTATCCCCTCTTCTCTCTCTACTTCTTCTGGAATGCCTATGATTCTTATATTATTCCTTTTAGATTGATCACTCAGCTCTCTTAAAATTCTTTCATTCCTGGAGATCCTTTTATCTCTCTCTGCATCAGCTTCTCTGCGTTCCTGTTCTCTGTTTTCTAGTCCATTAATGGTCTCTTGCATCTCGTCCATTCTGTTTTGAAGTCCTTCCAGAGCTTGTTTTATTTCTGAATTCTCCTTCCTTAGTTCTTGCATATTTCTCTGCAAGTCCATCAGCATGGTTATGACTTTTGTTTTGAATTCTTTTTCAGGTAGACTGGCTAAATCTATCTCCCCAGATTCCTTCTCAGGGGAAGATGTAGCAGATGCTGAAGCTGTCTGGGTTAGTCTTGTCTGGATCATGTTTTTTTGCCTTTTCATGTTGACAGGTGCTATTGACTGTCAGCTGGGAGGGCCAAAATTTTCACTTGCTACTGGCCTTTCTTTACTGGGGCAACTGCGACCCCTAGTGGCTTGTGTTGGGTAATTGCGTGTAGAGTGGGTCTTTGTGTCTTGCCTGGCCGGAAGGGAGAAATTTCCCTTTCTGTGGGCGGAATTTGTCTCAGGCTGCTTCTCTGCTTTCGCAGCGCCCGGTGGGGTGATGGATGGGGGGGCTGCTTGACTGTTTGCCTCTGTGAGGGGTCTCAGAGCTGTTGCCCAGGGGGTTAGTGCACCCGGTTTTCCCTGTAATTTCCAGCTGCTGTACTGTGACCTGGGTTGTTTCCGTCAAGCTGTTAAGTCCCTGTCCCTTTAAGACTTTCAAAAAGCCCCCGCTTTTCTTTGTCACAGGGGCATCAGCTTCAGCACCCGCTCAGAGGTCTTACTCCCTGTTCCCCCAGTATCCAGGGCCCCCTGGGCATGCACTGTGTCTGCGCTCTGGCCCGGATGGCTGGGGCTGGGTGTTCAGCAGTCCTGGGCTCCATCTCCCTCCCCCTCTGCCTGCTCTTCTCCCGCCGGGAGCTGGGGGGAGGGGCGCTCGGGTCCCCCAGTCCGGGGCTTGTATCTTACCCCTTTCACCAGTCGCTGGGTTCTCGCTGGTGTAGCTGCAGTCTGGCCACTGTCCTGCGTCTTCTGGTCTCTCTTTTAGGGCTAGTTGTGTTTGTTGTATTTTCAAAAGTATATATGTTTTTGGGAGGAGATTCCCACTGTCCTACTCACGCCACCATGTTGGCTCCGCCTCTTTGAGTGTCTTTTGTATGTGCTTAATGGCCATTTGCATATCTTTTCTATAGGAATGTCTATTCAGATTCTTTGTTATCTTTTAATTGGGTTATTTGTCTTTTTACTGTTAGGTTGTAAGAATTATTTATGTAATCTGGATACAAGTCATTTATTCTATATATGATTTGCAAAAATTTTTTTCCCATTTGTTGAGTTGTCTTTTTTACTTTCTTATTGTTCTATTGCTTTTCAAGGACAGCTTTTAAAAATGTGTCCAATTTTTCTACTTTTCTCTTTTGTTGCTTGTGCTTTTGGTGTCATATCTAAAGAAGCATTGCCCAATCTAAGGTCACATGTTAAATCTATGTTTTTTTAAGGAATTTTATAATTTCAGTTTTTATATATAAGTAATTAATCCATGTGTGTTACTTTTATATGTTATGTTATGTAGTTGGACAGCTTCATTGAATTTGTATGTCCAATCACGCTGGTACGATTTGTTGAAGACTATACTTCCCAAATTGAATTATATTGGCACCCTTGTTGAAAATAATTGGCCATAAAAGTTGGGCTTATTTTTGAACTCTTAATTCTAGTCCATTAATCATTCTCTTTCATTATGCCAGTACCACCATGCAGTCTTGATGCCTGTAGCTTTGTAGTAAATTTTGGTTTCCCTTTTCAAGATTGTTTTGACTGTTATGAGTCCCTGAATTTGCATATGAATTTGGGAATCAGTTTATTAATTCCTGAAAGAAAAAAGGCAGCTGGAATTTTGGTACAGATTCAATTGAATCTATAGATAATGTGGAGATTATTGCCATCATAAAAATATTTAATCTTATAATCCTTAACCCCAGATCTTTCTTCTTTTTAGGTATGGTATGTTAAGTTTATTTTATTTTATGCAGCCTTGTACTTCTGTCAAATTTATTTCTATTTCATTCTTTTTGGTGCTATTATAAATGGAATTTTCATTTAATTTCATTTCCAGATTGGTCATTACTAGTATTTAGAAATGCAGCTAATTTTTGTATGTTGACATTACATCTTTCAATCATGCTGAACTCTTTTGTAAACTCTAATAGTTTTTTTTTCTTTCAGTATGTTAGAATTTTTTATATATAAGACTATGTTATCTGCAAATGAATATAGTTAAATTTATTTATTTTTAATCTGGATGGGTTTTATTTCCTGTTCTTGACTAGTTATCCTGGCTAGAACCTCCAACACAATGTTGAATAATCCTAATCTCAAAATGAAAGTGTTAATCTGCAGTCATTAAGTACAACATTACTGTGGATTTATGTAGATGCTCTTTATCAGATTGAGAACTTTCCTTTTTAATCCAAGTTTGTTTTTAACATGTGATTTTAACATGAAAGGGCATTGGATTTTGTTAAATACTTTTTCTGCATATATTGAGATTATTAGCATTTTTTGTCCTTATTCTTTTAATACTGTATATGGCATGGATTGATTTTCATACATAGCACAAATCTTGCAATACTCTAATAAATCCCACTTGATCATAATGTATAACTCTTTTATACATTCTTGGATTTGATTTACTAGTATTTAATCACTAGGGATACTGGTTTATAATTTTCTTTTTCCTTCCTGCCTTCCTTCCTTCTGATGTCTGTCTGGTTTTGGTATGAAAGTAATATTTGTTTCATAATATAAATTGAGAATTGTTTCCTTCTCTATTTTTTTGGAAGAGCTTGTGAAGAATAAAAATTGATGGTAATTCTTTAAACATTTGATTGGGTTCACAAGTGAAGCCATGTGGTCTTGAGCTGCTCTTTGAGTGATTTTTTAAAAAATTACCAATTAATTATCCTTCTTTGTTATAGGTCCTTTCAGACTTCCTGTTTCTTTTTGTGTCAATTTTGGCACTTTGTGACTTTTTCTGAATTTGTTCACTTAATATAGTTATCTAACTTATCTGCAATGAGTTTTTCATATAATAGATACCCTTACCACATTGTTAATTCTGTAAATTTCATAGTAATATATCTTTTATTTCTGATTTTAGTAAGTTGTCACTTTTTTTTCTTCTAGTCAATATAGCTAGTAGTTTTTCAATGTTCTTATTCTTTTCAAAGAAACATTTGATTCCATTCATTTTTCTCGATTACTTTTCTATACTCATTTTCATTTGTACCTCTTCTAGTCTTCATTATTTTCTTTCTTCTGCTTGTTTTTGGCTTAATTTGCTCCTATTTTTATAATTCTTAAGGTAGAGTGTTAAGTTATTGATTTGAGATCTTAATCTTAACACAGGAGTTTAATATTGAAATCAATATAGGAGTTTACAGCTATAAATTTCCCTTTAGGCATTGCTTTAATTGCATCCATAAGTTTTGATACATTGCATTTTTGTTTTCATTTATCTCAAAATATTTTAAAATTTCATTTTGATTTTTTATTTAATCCTTTTATTTAGTAATGTGCTCTTTAATTTCTACATATTTGTGAATTTCTTAAATTTATTTCTTAAATTTATTTAAATTTATCTTTAAATATATTTACTAGATTTCTTTAAAATTTCTTTATTAAAACAATTTCTTCAGTTCATACCTAATTTTGTTTCATTGTGATCAGAGAAGATACTTTTAAATATTTCAATCCTTCAAATTTACTTTGGTTTATGGCTTCACATATGGTCTATTTGGGAAAATGTTTCATGTGTACTTGAGAAGAATTGATATTCTGCTGTTGAGTGTAAGTGTTCTTAGTTGTCTGTTAGGTCTGTTTGTTTTATAATGTGTTCAAGTTTTCTATTTCATTTTACTGTTCTATATAGTTTTTAATCCATTATCTATGGTTGAGTATTAAAGTAGCCGACTATTGTTGTTGAATTGTCTATATCTTCAGTTTTGTTAGGTTTTGCTTCATTTATTTAGGGTCTATGTTATCAGTTGCACTTATGGTTATAATTGTTTTATCTTCTGGATGGATTGACCATTTCATTAACATAAAATATCTTTATTTGGCTCTAGTAACAATTGTTGTCTTAAAATATTACTGTAGCCGCTCCAGTTCTCTTTGATTTCTGTTTGCACGGCATATCTTTTTTGAATATTTTCCTTTATTTTCTTTAATTTAAAATATGTTCTTTTAGATATATTATAGTTAGAAATTTTTTTTAAATCCATCCTGCTAATATTTGCCATTTGAGTGTTTAATTCATTTACATTAAATGTTATTACTGATAAGTTACCTTTGTTATTTTGCTATTTTTTGTATGTATCTCATGTCTTATTGTTTCCTCTATTCCTCCATTATTTCCTACTTTTGTATTAAATACTTATTTCTAATATACCATTTTAATTTGTAATTTCTTTTACTATATAATTTATTTTCTTAGTTACTGTTTTGGAAAGTAAAATTAAGATCTTAAATCATGACGATCTATTTCAGATAAATACCAACTTATTTTTAATAGTATATAAATGCATTGCTCCCATATAGCTCCGTATACATCTACCCCTCTTTTTTTTTATTATTGTCATTTAAAGATGTAATTCATATGTATATGTTTACCAACACTAATATATAATTATCTATTTATGAAGATGTTTTAAATCAGATACAAGAAGAAAAATGATACAAACAAAAATTACATTTATATTATCTAGGTAGATATATTTACTGGTGTGCTTTATTTTTTATGAAATATGTTCATGTTGCTGCCTAGTATCCTTTCATTTCAGCCTAAAGGACTTCCTTTAGGATTTGCTCTAGGACAGGTGATAAACTCAGTTTTTGTTTATCTCAGGGTGTTTTAAATGTTCCTTTGTTTTTGAAGTGTATTTTTGCTAGATGTAAGATACTTTGCTGTGTTTGTTTTTTAATATCAGCATTTTGAATATGTCATCCCACTGTCTTCTGGTCTCTGGCCATCTGTTGTTTCTGATGAGAAATCAGCTCTTAAAGTTATTGAGTATCTCTTGTACATGATGAACAGTTTATCTCTTACTGTTTTCAAGATTATCTCTCTTGTTTTTTGCCAGTTGACAATGTGTGTAGGTGAAGAGCTATGTTCATCCTACTTGGAATTTGTTGCACTTCTTAGATATGTAGATTATTGCCTATCAATGTTTGTAAAGTTTCCATGATTATTATTTCAAATGTATTTTTCTGTACCTTTTTCTTTCTTTTTGTCTTCTGGGATTGCTATTATGCATATGTTGGTATGCTAGATGGCATCCCACAGACCTCTTAGACTCTGTTCATTTTTCTTCATTTTTCTGTTTCCCAAAAGATAATCACAATCGATCTAATTTCAGGTCCATTGATCCTTTCTTTTGCCTGGTGAACTATGCTGTTGAATCCTCCTAGTGAATGTTTGAGTTAAGTTATTATGTTTTTCAACTCCACATTTTGTATTTGTTTCCTTTTTATAATTTTTACCTCTGTGTTGATATTCTCTACTTGGTAAGTCATTATTCTTTTGGTTTCCTTTAGATTTTTTTTTTGCTCTCCCAACATCTTCAACATATTGAGACATTTAATTTGAAGTGTTTGTCTAGTAAGTTCAGTGCCTAAGTCTCCTCAGGGACAATTTCTATTATTTCTCCTTTGTTTGGGCCATGCATTCTTGTTTCATTGTGCTCCTCTTAATTGTTTCATAGAAAAATGGGCATTCTGAATATTATAGTGGAGTCACTCTGGAAATCCTATTATCTTACCTCCTGAGATTTGTGGTCACAGCTTTTTGTTTATTTAGTCACTTTTCTGAATCACTTTTGTGGTCTGTGTTTCCTTTTGTGTGTGGCCTCTGTAGCTGTTTCTCAGTTAGCTTAATAGGTAATAAAAGATAAGAAATTTCACTAAATGCCTGGATGCAGTAAGCCTCCTATCCTTTGTAAGGAACCTGTGTGTGTTAGATCATGCCTTTAGTTTAAAGGCAAGTAGTTTAAAACTTGGCCTTATTCTTCAGCTCTTGTGCATAACCTGAAGTACAGCTGAAGAGTTCAAGGCCTCCTGAAATCTATTCTAAGTATATGCACTGTCCCCCTCATGCTTATATACCCCTATTGATACTGTGGCCATCTAGATTCACAGGAATGTTAGAGCTTTTAAAGTTCTCCTATGGACATCTTATTCTTCATTTTTTTCCTTTTAAATGTTTCTTTATTAAACATTATTCTTTTCTTTCTACCCTCTCACCCGCAGCCCACCACCACCTTGCCAACTCTTTTAGTAATCTCTGATATCTGCAATGTTACACAAATGTCACTAATTGTTTTTAACAAATGCCCCTTACACTGACTGATCTCTTAGATCAAATAAAGACAAATATTACAAGTGGAAATTTAAAGGGAATTTCCAGACAGGTCAAAAGTGACAATTTATTGAGAATGCAGTACTGAAGGTACTACAACCATTTTTAACCCCCTTTTGCAGTTCCTAAGCTATTGGGTTTCAAGTGTACCACAGAGGAGACAGTAATCGAGAGAGAGCAAGTTCAAATGCCACAATTATACTGTTCTTATCAAGATTCAGCTGGGATTTTGATTAAACAGACCCTGATTTTTGAAGACCTTTGATTAGTTTCAAGTCCTGAAAATGTTAATTTTGGTAATTTTCTACTGTTACTGCATTTATGGAAGAGAGAGTATTTTGAGTTCCTTACTCCACAGTTTCTGCTAATATTCACTACAATATAATGTAATGTTCTATTAAAGTAAATGTTAATAATTTCCATTATAATTAAGCAACCACTGAAATTTAAAAAAATAGTTCATCAGGAATATTGAAATTCATTTAGAAGAAAAAGTTCAATCACAAAAATTATTCTAGTTACCCTTGGATGGAAACAAATGGAACATTAATTATCTCTTATCATATTATTCATTGCCACATTGGTTTCTGACTTGTGCAAAGAAAGTATAAAATAAGTCATCAAAGGCATTAAAAGTTGTGTTTTTATTTTTCCATATTTTCAGCAGAATATGCACCTCAGTCTAACTTCATCTGTGCAGCATAATGGCAATTAGTAAAAGTGAGAAAATATATTTACATTTTATAATGTGTAATAAATGACAATTTTGCTAACACATGTAATGTTTTTACTGATGGCATAATAGAACATTATTGTATAACAGCATAAGCAATGCAGCATATTCAAAAAAGTAATTTTGTTTGTAGCAAGATATAAAATATGGAAACTATATTTTAAATGAGAAGTTTAAAATAGCTGTTGGGAATGAAATATACCACTGCTAATTCTCATGCTTTTAAGGAAAGTCAGCATACTATATGTATGTCTCAAAATTAATTTTCACTGTAACCCAGTATATCATCATGTTAAATAATTTAACACTGGATTGATAAAAATAGAAGTGTTTATCATTTGGTACAATGCAAAACATTTTAGACATAGAACAAAAGTTCCTTTCAAAAGCAAACAAATCTACTAAACTAGAATGAAGTTCCAAGCCCAGTTACTTTGTTTTCATGGATATGAAACATTAATATATTTATTTTTTCTTTACCCTTAAAACTCTTAGGTTTTAAGGTAGTTTAATTTGTACCTGTTGCTATCAGCATCAAATAAATATGCTATGATGCATTTTTAACTTCATATTATACTAAGAATGATTCTTATATTATCTTTCCTTATGGACAGAATTATATAGTATATATTTTCTTATATATTAGTTATCAATTATATATTATCATTGATCAATTATACATATAGTTCTAATACAAAAAGATGAAAAGATAATTTTCAAGAATCACTTTAAGCATAATGTTTATAAGTATAATGTATATATACACAAATACCCATATAATGTTTATTAATATATATTTGCTTATTCTAACACTGCTTGGTGTGTCATTTACAGCTCTTGCCTTGTGTAACTCGGTGGCAGGGAGAATCCTGAGGCAAAATGCCTTTGAAACCGAAATCAGTCAAAGGGAGAAATAAAGTGGGAGAAACCCGTTTATTGCTTTTAAGCAGTTGTCCACTTCTGCTGGCCAGTCTTTCACAACCTAGCTGTAGAATAAAAAAGGGGCCCCAGCCAGCCTCTCTGCCCCAGATATGCCCTTCTCCCCCTTGTAATTGCCCATTGATATGGAGATGAACTACTCCTCTCCACCCCTTAGAAACACCTATTAATATTAAGATATTGATATTGACTAAGGTCAGGTGAGAGAATCTGGAAATATTGCAATTTTACCTACACCTTGGTTGCAATAATGGAAGTAATGTTTACCTCATCTAAATTATTGAAAGTGTATCTGGAAGATCAAAGACTTGACAAGGGTCAGAAATTTGGGGGACCAGAAATGAGCAGAAACAATGGCAGATCTGGAGAACCAAAAGGCTTGGAGCTGGGAAAAGAATAACATTTTCCTGGAGTTTTGAAAGTAAAGTAGTAAAGAAGGAAGAAAGAGTACAGAAAACAAATTGGAGAAAATGCCAGAGATACACAGTAGAATTTTCCACAACTAAAGACATGATTTTTTTTTATTATTTTATTTTTTATTTTTTTAATTTTGATATCATTAATCTACAATTACATGAAGGACATTATGTTTACTAGGCTCCCCCCTTCACCAAGTCCCTCCCACATCCCCGTTCACAGTCACTATCCATCAACATAGTAAGATGCTGTAAAATCACTACTTGTCACCAAGTTCACAGTCACTGTCCTTCAACATAGTAAGATGCTATAGAATCACTACTTGTAAAGACATGATTTTTTAACTTGAATATTTCCACCAAGGTTTCAGCAAATTAAGTGAGAAGGAATCCACACCAGGCACATTATTATGAAATTGCAGAATACCAGGGTTAGAGAAAAGATCCTAAGAACTTTGAGAGGAAATATCAGGTTACATTCACAACCTTTAGGATCTGAATGGCACTGCACTTCTTAACAACAAAAACAGAAGCTGGAAGTCTGTGGGAAGATTGCTATCAAAATTCTAAGGTAGCAAATAACATCATATATTATAATGACAATAAGAAATAAAAGTTAAACTCTAGTTACTCTTTTGCATGTAAAATATTTTTAAAAGTCATCTCTAAAGCACCTTTATAGGAAGCTAATTAAGAAAATAATGGGGTAAATTATGAAAAAGATGAAGGAAGAGAATGAGAGAGGGAAGTAATGGGGGAGAACCCATAAAACAGACAGTCAACTCAAGACAGATGCAAGGGAAGCTTTCGATTTGCTGTTTAGGGAAAAATACCGTAACAGCTGTATAGCAAGCCAAGGGTACAAACCAGTCCCAACCTGTTCATAATGAGAAATTCTAACCTTTCTTAGCAAGTATAGAACTGAATTAAATATGAATATAGAAAAAAAATTAGCAAATGCAAAAATGAAAAATCCCCTTCAGAAAAAGAAAAAGGTTCTCAAAGAATGAAATGATAATCATATTTACATGGTCATAAAAATATAAACACTTGTTCATTTAATTTAAAAATATATCATAAATATGTTAGATACATGGAAGAATGGAAAATGTATGGGTGTGTGTATACACACACCATCTGAGGAGTTAATAAATCCATGTGTTCATCTTCTATGTTAGTAAGTCAATAAATGAGTCCTAAAATGTGGATCCAGGAAGAGCTTTAAAGAAATGGAGTTGAAAGCCCTGCCTCTGTTCAGTAACACAAGAAAGAGAGAGATGGGTGAAGTGGAGAACTGTTTTTCACTGTACGGTGTGATGTACTTTCTTTTTAAGCCATGTGCAGATGCCGTTGGGATAAAAAATAAAAATTATTTTTAACATTAAAAAATGTTAAACATCTAAAATATGATAGTCCATTTTCAAAGATAAGAAAGTTAAAAACCACAATATTTTTTCATTAATTTTAGAATTCATAAAGAATATTAATTGGGTATTTCTTAGGCCATAGAATCATAAATCCTCAGTCTTGAATTACCAGACAAACTGATAGCAAGGAAAGTTTAAACTTCTTTTTCTGACACTGTTTCTTACATTTTAGATATACAAAAAATCCCAGCAAAGCCAGTGTATAATTAAAAATGCTTAAACATACAGTAGTGAAAGCACTACAAATTTGAATAGTAATCTATAATACTTTGGTATAAATTAAGGTAATATAAAAAGCTGTTGGAAAAAAATTAAGAATTTGGAAATTGAGTAACATGTTTCAGGATAGTGAAGGAACTGCTGACTTTTAATGGGGTAATAGAATAGCACCAGAGGACCTCTTTTCATAGCAACACAGGCCATAATGGCTTATCCCGATGGGTACACAAGCATGTACCTTTGCAATAAGTTAAGTATTACATCCTCTCATGTTCACAATGAGTAGAGTATGATCAGGTAAGGATCCTGGTCATAGAACTTCCATTTTCCCTAAAATCATGAAATAATATTCATTAGAAGAGACTTGATCTGTAAAATTCGGTGTGTTTGCATAATGAATAAGTCTCAAAATAATATGTCGAATGGAGAAAGCAAGTTGCAAGATGATGCAAAAGTCTATAAAAATATGACAATAATAAGCATATTAATGTTCATACGTGTTTAAAACATAAGTAGAAGGATACACAGAAATAATGATTTGTGGTTAGCAGAAAAGGTTACTTTTAATGAAATTGTGGTGAGTGAAATAAAACTATAACTTTTCTGTAAAATTTTATCCCTCTTATTAAGGATAAAAAAGCATGTGTAGTCTAATGGCAATATTTACTAATTAGCCTCTGTACCTCTTTATGTTTCTAATTTTTTCAAAATAAAAATTACAACCCAATTATAGTAGTTAAATGCTTTCTACCTTGAAGAAACTTAACTGTTTTCACTATCTAAACTTTTAATCTTAAAATTATTTCAGTGTTTTCAATATAGCATATATATGTTATGAACTTTAGAAATTGCAATGGTAAATGTTCTTACCTGAGTAACTTTTTTAACAGGTTGTAATGCTGCCAAAGGCGTCACTTGGAAAATAGTGTGCTGCATTCAGTTTCCTTTTGAATTACTCTTTAATTAGAGAAAGACAAATAGTTCAGAGCATATTTTCTGCCATTAAGGAACTGGAGAGAAAATTGCTGTGTGTAACAAACATTTAAATAATGTGGCTTTCCATGAATTTTTGAGTATCTATTGATTCTTTAATAGGTAAAATAAATGCTCTAAAAACATGTGAGTGCATGTATAAAAGAGCTATTGCTCAATGCAGAGAAAATTGCCAGCTCAACTTGTCCAACTACCGACTCTGGCTGTGACTAAGAGAATGAGGGAAGATAAATAGCCACAAATTATAATTATACATACTGAGGATTTTGGATTTATTAAGAGATATGATATTTCAAGCCAGACACACCCACAAAATAATTGCAGGACTATAATAACACAATTATTAGTTAATTTGGAAGAACATTATTTAGAGAGAAAGAACAAAAATTCTTATCCCTAATGCATTTTCGAACTATATACTTTTTCCATAGAAATAGCTCAGGCTCAAGGATTTTCTCTTCCAGTAAATGTTGATTAGGTAGTTCATAAACAACTCTCTCATTCAAGCATTGAATGGCCAAAGTAAATGTTTTGCATTACATTAGAAATGACATACAAACATGTATATGAATATGTATGTTTATATATATATATATGTATGTATATGTGTGTTTTTATGTATAACAGTGAAGATCTTGGAAATTTCCTGGAGGCCTATGCCAGTCCCTATGAGGAGGCTGAGAAGCTGAGTTGTGCTTTTAGGAAGCTCACAGGGGTAGGTGGACCACAGTGAGAAATCAGAGTTGCCTGGTTGTTGATAGTACTGATTATTAGCTTCATGCCATTTGGTATTTTAGAAAATCTCAAACTCTTAACGAGGATTACAGAATCATGTGACAAAAAATCAATCTAAAAAGCTATTCTTATAGAGTTCTAAACAAAGATAAACAATTATGTTTTAAGTAAGCATACCCCGATAGTAAAACTATAAAAGGGGGAGTACAAAAATAAAATTAAAGGCAGAGGTGGAATCAAGAAGACAAGGCACTTTTAGACTGCACACATCTTTGCTGTGGCACAGCATATAGCACATCTCTATAACATGTTAAGCTAAAAATATATACTTTATGAACTTTCTTTTATGTTTGTTATTTTACAAAATGAAAAAGTTTAAAAAAAAAGCTTGAACCCTAGAAAACTTTGAAAGGTAGTAATATGGAAGTGGACAGAAATGAAAAGTCTGCCCCATTTTATAATCAAAAAGTGCATGACAAATTAAATGTATAAAAGGTATTTTACCAAAAGTTCTATTCTCTTAATTAAAAATAAAATCACCTGTGCTTTTGCTGTATGCACCAAATAAATACAATAGGAATGAGGAATGTTTAAAGCTTGTCACTTGGTATTGAGATTTTATGACTTGCAGTTGAAAGATTTTTTTGAACACTTGTGCACCTTATGGAAACAGAGCTTGAGTTAAGTTTGTGACATGTTGGAGGGGGGAAGAAAGAAACTAAAGCATGATTTAGACTTAATTATATATATTTTCATGATTTCCATAATTAGTTTTAAGGACCTGTATTGTCTTTGAAAGATAGTGTTTACTACTAGATTGGGTTTAAGTTTTAAAAATGGATAACTATATCTTTATTCTAAAAGGATATTTCTGTTTTTTTATGAATTTAAAAAACAATAACAGCAGCAGTATTTATTGATATGCATTTTACAGTTAACAATATGTTCTCATCTCCCAAACCATCTGTAAAGAAAAGATTAGTGGGATATTAGTAAAATTACACTTTTGCTATAATAACAGGTACAATTTTACTTTTGCCTGAATTTGAGAGGTGTGTATACTATGACTATATAGTAGCTACACATGCATCATTTGTGTGTACTTAAAAAATATCCAATTCTTAGATGAAAGCATCTTTTTTTTTGAAAGTGTGGTAGAGGTTGTCACACCTAGTTAACTTGACCTTTTATAAGTTTATCAAAAACATAATGGATGAGGGCATCAAATGGTTTATGATTACCAACCACTCACAGGTGGCTAAAGTTTCCTAAAAGGATCATTTATGGTGTAATAAAGTCTTTAGTTAAATTTGAGGAACAGTGAACAAATCTATTGGAATTCATGATACTACTGTCACTCACAAAAATCATATAGGGAGTTTTCTAAAATATAAGGGACTACACAAAATATTATTTCCTTCCTTTAGAAATCATTTGGTAATAATTATTTTGAATCATACATGTTAGCTACCACAGTAACAGCATCAAAGAAAAGAGATTTCTATATTAATTTGCTTATAATGTTCTGATAATTAAATCAAATTTTACATATGACACCTAATATTTAAACATGTTTAAGAATCATGTTAATTGCCCTTTTTGTTTATTCCTATCATTAACCACAACTGCCTTGTCTTGAAAATTAGGTTGTCACACCACATAGAATGTTCCAGTAGGTGGCACTTAGCTAAAATAGCTACATTCAGGATAAGAAAGGACTATGATATAATTAGAATTTATATGCAAAGGTCAGTTTTGAATTCTAAATTCAGAGGAAAATATTTAATGTGCAAAATATATCATTGACAATGCTGCACACTGACGTCTATCAAACCACCATGGACACAACTTAACTTTTTCCTAGGAATCAAGCAAGTCTACTGTTTTATTCACATATAATTAATATATATCCACTAGATCTGTTCTAATACATTTCTAGAACACAAATTTTGTGTTTAAATCATAATTATTACTTATGAATTTTAGACTTAATTGCATTAACAAAAAACAACACTTGCAAATAAAACTGATTAAGAAATAATTGGGTTTTTATTATGGCTATCAAATTACACGAACTTCTAAGAGGAAAAAGCTTAAATAATTTAAATGAATAAAATTATCTTTGTGGCGTTAACAATATTATCTTAGGCATAGATCAATAAAAATACATTTATTCTAGATTGCTGTCTAATTACATGCATTCTAGGAATTTATAAAGTAATTCAAATTCATGTGTGCCTGATATTAATGATTGTCATTCTCCAAATACTTACTGGATGTATTTTAAGGGTCAGATGTGTTCTAGGCATTGGAGATAAAGCTGTGGAGAAGTCAGACAAGTTGCCTCTCAGTTTATATTCTGTTGGAGAGAGGAAAAGTGTAAAAAAATAAGATCACTTCAGATAGTGCTAAGCTTTATGATAAAATACAATTATGTGCAATGGCAATGCCTGTAGGTGTACTTATCCAGATACCCTGGTCAGTAAAGTCCTCTTTGAGATGTGACAATTAAATGAGCTGAATCACACCCTTGAAGAAGTTAGATAAAATAAGGGCTAGAGAAAGAGGCAGAGGAACGGTGAAGAGAAGCACCCTAAATTAGGACTAGGTCTGGTAATACTGAGAATGAATTATAAAGAACCAGTACTGTTATATCCTAAAAAGCATAGGGTGCAACCTCAATAAACAGACAAGGACCAGTTTGCAAAAGTCTCTTTCATGACATAGCAGCAAGTTTGAATTGTAGTCTGTGTATAATGGGGAGAGAATAACATAATCTGAGTGACATTTCCAATGCATTTCAGTTATATAGGAGAATGAATTGCAGACACCAGTTACAGGTTATTACCCTGGTTTAGGCAAAACATATTTGCAATAGCTATGAATACTGCAATTGTTTAAAATGATCTTTGCTAGAGGCTGTTTATCTGGGAAAAAAATCTCAGGAGAGAAATTGATTTGAATCTTTTTTTTTTAAGTTCCAAATGGTTTGAATGGTATGTTTAATCTATGCCTTATATAGTCTTTTGACAACAGTTTGCAGCTTGATATAATAAAGCAGAAAATAAAGCAGTGGCATTCATACACATTTACCAACATTTTTATGAAAAATAGTAATTTATAAAGAAAAATGTTCTCTAACCTAAATTGTTTTATATTTAACTTATTTTGGAAATAATAACAGGGTCTTTAAAGAAAAATTATTTTAAACACATTATCTTTATTCAAAATATGAGCTATTGTTCCTTCCTTTAACTATGACAAATTAGTAATTTTCCTAATCCTTAGCAGATGCATCTTCAACTCTAGGATTGATTAGATAGAGTTCCTCAGTATTGTTTGAGAAAACATTGTTGCAAAGACTATTAATTGGTATGCTCCAAAAAGAAAGGTCCTCTGCCTACTTATGTTAAATTAGTTGAGCCTTTAATGAAGCAAAACTACTTCACTGTATATTTTTAAAGAAAGAGTGCAAACCACACTTCTCATAGACACTTGCATATGGGAAAGTTTTTTCTTTCCAACAGTGTGCTACCCAACTCTGTCTAGCAGAGAACCATTTGAGAAGGCAAGTAATTGATTTAAGCACAGCCTTCTTTATGAACATTGTGCTTTTATTATCCTTAGATTTGCACAGGTATGTTGTGGCTCTTATGAACCTGGCTAGGATAAATAAATTACCCACACACACATATCAGTGTCCATTTTCATGTGTCTTTATATGAACTGTTCATAGTTGGTTAAAGAACATAGTTCCTGTTTTGGCTCAGTAGGAAACACAAACTATAGAATTTCACTATTCTTTAGCAGGTGTGCTATCAGCATGCTTCTATTACTTCTTCTCAATCTAAATTGTGAAAACTGCTATGCTAAATAAATAATCAAAATGCCCTTACATGGACCTACCCTGCATGTGGTTAGCATAATGGCTGCTTCTGAGCTTCCTTAATTATGTTTACTATGTGGGTTTTCCCACATATGTACTTTTGAGACTGATGACTATTGGTTCAGAAGAGTTTAGGTTCTCTCTTGTTTCACAACAGAAGGTAGCCTTAGGGAATATTTCTGTTCTTAGGAAGACCATTATTATTTTTAATAATGATTTTTGTACTATTTATTGTGCTAGTTGGCTTTATTATTACATGACTTATGATTTTATAAAATTTCCTTATTATTCTGGAAGATAAAATGTAAAAATAAGAAGAAGGCACATTAACCACAATGCATAGCTAGTTCCATTTTTCATTCATCATCAAATACAGTATTTTATGTTAATTAGAAATAGCACAAGTGAATAATCAATGGGTAACCAATAAATAAATTAGCAACTTTTAATTGAGGACTATTTGGGATTGGTATTATTCTTAGGGTTGGTTCATTGAAGGAAAAAAGTCAAGCAAATATGTTGGGAGATTATCGGGAGTGCAAATGTTTGACAATATACTGAACACAATTATGATTTTTTAAAGTAGCATTTCTTAGTCATTAAATGTAGAAAAGCAAATAAACAAAAAAGGAATACTTGTTCTGAACATTAATTTAGAGATTTCCCATTGATGCACTTTTCATGAACATTGCTTTTCAACTTTCCAACAATAAAAGATCATGATGGAAATACTGCTGACTTTTATTTTGGCTTTGGCTATTATTTAGGCTTTAACACTCTTTAAAAATTGTAGGTAAAGTACATCATGTTCTGTTTGGCTTGCTTTTATTTATTCATATTCAGATTTTTAGCTTAGTGCTAAAACACATCTGAAGTTACCAAGAGGAAAACATTTATAAGTAATCTTAAAAATATAATTTAAGTAACCTCCTCTTATGGTGAGATGGTCTCTCCATATGCTCTGCCTAGCCTTACTACCTTAGTCACTGGTACTGGATGCCCCTTCTTCTCTGCTACGGTTTGTCTCTTTGTATTAGTATTCAGTGTCTTCCTCCTGAATGCACCATCCAAAATTATGACATGTTAATCACAGACATTAGGGATGGAAATGATCTATTACTGTAGGTCATCTAATGCCCTCCAGAGGCCAAGCCCTCTTGCTATATTATCCAGTGCTTTTCATAGGTTATTTTAAATGACTCAAGAAATGAAGATTTCCCCTTTTCCATATTAGGCAACTCATTTCCCCATGGAATTCACTCTGCTTTTATATTCTAACCAGTTGCTATCAAGCAAACCATTTCTTGACACATGTAAAATTGCACAGACTTGTAATACCTGGGGCACACTGTGCTCTTTAACACTGTTATTAATATGTTAACAGGTGGAAACTTATTATCATCTGACTGCTTGGAGTGTGAAATGTCTCATACTTATTTCATTTTCAATTCTTTGTAGTTTATGGTTACACTTGATTAAAGGTGGTACTGTGAACACTTCAAGTTGTTCTAATTCAAGATAAAAATGCTGAGGACTACAGTAAAAAATATATTAGATATTGATTCTCACATGGCCTTAGCACTTGTTTAATCTGAACTCAAATGCAAAAATTTTGCAATAATAAGGAAAAAGGGGATTAATGACAGCCAAACTGTAATCAAAATTAGTAAAACTAATGCTGTGGAAAATCTATAGAGCAGTAACAGGAAAATACTGGAATATACTTAATATTCTGATATAATAAGTCTCCAAATACAGAATTTGAGAGGATTGATGATGGGTTCTATTCTTTTTAGGTTATAGCTCATCTGCATTGCTTTGATATTTGTAAGCTAAGTGCATACCGAAGAGGAATGGTGGCATTAGGGATGCTAGTGTAAAAGAAATACAGGGTCTTAGATGTGTGTAGTCTACATTTTTAAGAATATCTTTTCTTGATTAATATTTATTTCTGATTTTTTCCCATAACCCAAAAGAGTGAGTGTGACAATCAAATACCAAACAACGACACTTGGAAATATGGTAATTCTATCCTGAATAATATGAAGAGGAAGATTTTTCTTATGCCATTAGAGCATTCTTTATTTTGAATATAAATGGTAAATTGATACAGTATACATCAGTTTGAAGGTTGAATCCTTGATGGAATTACCAATTAATCCACATCTCCTTTCTTATAGAGTAAAATTATATTTCATAACAAGCCCATTAGATAAATGAATTTACTCTAATTTACTCATCCTCAAGCCAAAAGATGGATCCTAGCTGAGAAAATAATAGCAAATGTAGGATGAAGCAGAGTAGAACTCCCTGACCAGAAAGTCTAGCCTTCCAGAAGCTTCATCTATTGCTACATGAAAGTGACCTCATGTCCTCATGCCCTTGTGCCATGCTGTCAAATTTCCACTCTCAAGATTTTATGAATCTCTGAATATTTCTCAATTGGGCATGTGTCTGAGTGAATCTGACTGAATTTGAGGCATATGTCTCTTGCTTTAATGTGCTGGGGAGAAGGAGAATCTGATTTTCTTTTGGTTTTTCTCTAGGTAGGATTTAACTACCTTCCACCAAACCTAAACATGATTAGAAATCTCCAAAAGAGAAGTGTAATTACAGAAAGTGGGTAGAGGTTAATAGAGAAGATACTGGAAAGCGAAAGTGAAAATCAGTCCAAACCCGTGTGTGTGTCAGGGATTGTGGTATCTGTTAAATAGAACTAAGACACTGTCTTTTCCCATATGGACTGAATAATGTGTTAAAAAGTATTGTAAAGAACTAATATATGTCTGAAATGTAGTCACAATCTGAAAACATTTAATTTCTTCCTCTGGAAAGCTATTCTTAATTGTTCATTGTTTGAAAAAATAACAAAAGCAAGACATTTACCTCAGAAGTTTTGCCCATAATGATGGCATGGCATATAAACTCTTTTGTAGTATATGAAGAATAATAACATTATATAATTGATCAGGCCTATTTTAAAGATTAAATTAGGTAGTACATTTATGGGGCATAGAATACATCTGGCACTTAATATATTCATATTAATAATAGTGTAAGTTATCTCTTATTCTTGAGTCCTGAAAAAACACTTTAGCATTTTTGTGGCTCTCACTACTGCTATTAATAATGATACTACTATTATTTTAATTGTCTTGCATTTAGCACAGTAGATGTGTGAAGTTGCTCAGTCTGACTTTCAGATTATATTTGATAATCAGTACTGTGTTATAGACATCCATTAAACAGCTGTATATACAGCACATTTCTAATAGACATATACAGACCCTACTTTCTACTAACAAATTCAATCTACAATAGTACCTTTACATAGAAATACACCTACGTTTATATTATTTGTTTATTGTCATATCTTCCTCAGTTGACACTTCTTGTAGAATATATGGACAATGAAGGTGGTTATAAATTTTAACTTGTGTACTGTTGTATAGATAGTATTTTCCAGTGCCTGGCACATAAGTACCTAATTTATTAAAGTTGTTGGAAACCCTATGGATTCACTAGCAATATGGGTTCTGTTTCCCTAGCTCTTCCGAAGAGCATCTTTGGTTAAGTATACACATTTTACATTTGGCATGTTCCCTTTTCTCCCCCATCACCTCACACAGACATATACTCCCCAGGGCTTTAAAACCAGCATTTATAGAAGACAGATATGTTTCTTTGTGGATCATATCTTTGCTTACTCTGATGCATGTGCTTATATTGCTATAAAATATGAACTGAATATATATAATCAGTCCCTAATTTTATTCACTCCTTACTAGTAATGATTCTTAGATCCTTTATCTTCCCACATTGATTGCCATAAACTTAGTCTAAGTTCTCAAGGATCTTAATTTTATACATTTGTTTCTGTAGTAGCTTCTTTAACCCCCATCTCTGTTACCGTCTCTAAATTATGATGTACTCAGTCCTATATGAATTGCTATTGTGTTACCAAGGACAGTTTCCTCTGTGGAATTCTCTGTTCATTCCCTTTCTTTTTCTTTAATTCATTAAGAAAAAGTGGTAGGGAAACATCACAGGTGAAGAAACAGATGAAGAAAGATCAGGGTACAAAAATGAGACTGCTTTCTCAAGAGGCATAAGGAATAATTCCAATGTGGGGGGCACACCATAGTACATTAGTTTGTAGTTAATTTTACCTACACAAAAGTGGCCTTTAATTCATTAAGATTTAAAGCAGTAGAAATAGTACATAGTAGCAGTAGCCGGGGTAGCAGTCACAGCGGCAGTGGCTTTTATTAAAAAATCATTATTGTCATATACTTTCCTAGCACTTTGTAACCATTATCCCACTTATTTATCTTAATAACTCTCTAAGGGACCTGCATCACAGTAGAATGTGGTTAAAATTTGCCTTGTGTTTGTAATAATTTATGGAAGAGAAAACTGAGATTTAGAGAAATTCACAAGTCAAACTCGCAGTTGAATTTGAGTGTGTCTGAAGTTGAAGCTTGAATGATTCAACACACTGCACTCCTTTTTTCATAGGATAAATATGTGAAATATGTTTGGTGGATGAATGACAAATAAATAAGTATAATATAAAAAATTAAGTTCTGGGAAGAGAGAGGCAGACAAATTGAATGGCACGAAGGTGTAATGTGTCTGCTCCTTAGCTCTTTAAGATACAAAGTTGTTTGCAAACAGTTGTGTAAAACCCACCAGGATCTTGTAAGTATATTCCTATTTGATAGAAGAAATCAAATAAATGGGTGAGAAAGTTAGAGCAATGTCCAGGAGTTGTGATAGGATCTGGCCTGCTCTAGTATATTTTACAGTGGTAGAGTTAAAATTGTGTAACAACTTGACTAGAAGATGGGTTGGAGCAGAACTATGAATTTAACGGAATTTTGCTAACTTAATCAAGTTACTTGCCATAAAAAATTTTCTATCCAAGGACACAAAATACTCCTTTAGTCTTCCTTACTCTTTTCCCAGAAAATAAAGTTTACTTTATCCATCTAGTCAAGATAAGTGGACTAAGATTAATAGAAAAAGGTGAATTAGGTATAAAGTTCTCTGGTAATATCTGTGATAAATATTTCAGTTTTAGCATTCAGTAAATGCTAATTCATACAGCAATGTGAGCTCTTTAAGTAGGTGATGACAAATTGAAGAGTGTTTTGTAGTTTAGACTGATGAATGATGTTATTAGAAACCTAATCTTTATAGTTAGTAGTAAATACTTTAATAATTATTATAGACCAAGAAATAAAGCTGTCCATGTTCATTTCTAATGCTTTTATTAAATGGCCAGTGACCATTAAAACAGGACAGAAGGGAATTGACCTATCATATGGGAATCAGTATAGTTTAATTAAAAATGGCTTGAATATTTTTAGAAGAAATAATTTGAAGATGTGAATGGCTTTTAAAGAGGGATTTGAGAAAGAAAATAAACCAACTCCTAAACTGCTCTTGCTTATCTCGGTTTTAAGGTCTTGGTATATTTAAATTCTGTATTATCAAAAGTGATTGAAAAAAAAAACCCAAGTCAAACAACACCTAAAATTAATTTCATTAATGTCTCATATTTAAATGTCTTTCTAGAAAATGAACATTGTTTCTTGTGTAAAGTAAGCATTATCCATAGGGCAAAGGCTTATGAAAATTACTGAGTTCTCCAGGGCAACATGTAGTTGTCCTCTTCTTTTTGCCTTTCTTTTCACTTGCCTTCTGGGAATTTTTGTGGGAATTGATGAGCTTATATATCATTGGGAGGTAATTGTATTTCCAAATAGACTATATAAGAACATTTTATAAACTAAGCTCATTCCATGAAAGTCTTACAATTAATTTCTATATCATGAATATATACATACAGTTGTAATTTGGCTTGAATTTAAACAAAAAGTAAAAATTGGCTTTAATCAAGTTATTTCATGCTAGAAAATACACTAAACAACTTGCTTGTATCATTTCATTTTATTCATGCCTTTGAATATCCATTTAATAGATAAAGAAACTGAGGCTTAGAGAGTTTAAATTGTCCAAATCACACAGCTAGTAAGAGATAGTTCCAAGATCTGAGTTCAGAATATATGACTCCAGTGTATGCCTCCTAACCACAGTTCTAGATTCATAAGCACCATTTTTATCTCTCTAAAGGTTTATGGTTCTCATATTCACAACACATCTACATTCCTGAATTTTTTAAAATAGATCTTTTATCCTAGAATACTAATAAATTCTTCTTCCACTGATTGACATTGTAATACCAGACATATAAGAAAATGTACATAAAGGAAATGTAAATACTAAAGCTCAGTCAGAAATTGTGCTGGCCAGTGACTCTTCAAAAACACTTTTCAAGGCCAGTTTAACTATGGTAGCATTATAGTTTTTCACTTTATACAAGATTTATGCATTCTATTCTGAATCAAGTCCAGTGCAACTGTACATCTAAAAATGTAGCCTTGCTCTTTTTTTCCTTTTTACATTTATTCCCATGGTAGTGTTATGAATATAAGGCATGCCCTTAAATGTTTCTTTATAACTTCAGAATATCCAAATAGTTTAATAAAGTTCCCAACCTCATATTAAGCTGGGCTCTTGTGAAGTAAACAATAATTGCCTCTGGTCAGATGTGAGTTGAAAAAAATTCTAGTATCATTTCTCTACATCATCCTAAGTATTTATACCCAGGTTTTATTATTAGGCTATTTGGAACACATTAGGAATGTGTGAAGAATAAGCACATAGATGGTTTTATTAAATGGACTACATAGGATTCTAAGTGCCTTCAAATGCATGGCAATAACAATAATAATAGCTACCACGTATTTAGTTCTTATTAATGCTAAACACTATCTAAGCATTTTGTATATTGACTTATTTAATTCATTAAAGAATTATTTGTTGAATGCCTACAGTTTGGTAGATAATGACTGAGGTGCTTTGAAATACAGCAGTGAAAAAGAGCCAAGTTCAGCACCTCAGTATCTACGGGAAGTAGGTACTATTTTACACCAAGATTTTAGCTGAGAAAATACAATTTCCTTGTAAAGGAAGCTACTTGCTCAGATCACTTTGCAAAGCCAGAATTCAACTCATGTTTGTTTGACTCCTATTCTAAGCACTTAAGCACTGTACTATACCAAAAATAAGTTGGTTAAATAAATACAGCCACCCCATCAATACTATACTTAAAATGTTATCTAAGATGTTATCAAAATATTTCATGTGCTAATACTTTGCCTTTTGAATTTTGTTTTAAATTTGTCATATCTAGTTATTCAGTTACTTTATGGGCCTCATATATCTCTGCCTATAAATGATATGGGTGCTCCCTATGTGTGTTTTTTTGAATGATAAAATATGTTGAGCAATAAGAGAGTCATACACTGTGCAGGAGGCTGGATTACAAATGGATTCATTTAGAAGTACTGCTTTAAAAATGTAAGTTTTAGTT
This sequence comes from Manis pentadactyla, assembly GCF_030020395.1. NCBI lineage: Eukaryota > Metazoa > Chordata > Mammalia > Pholidota > Manidae > Manis > Manis pentadactyla. The sequence continues at coordinate 39,058,552 of NC_080020.1, forward strand.
GTAAACAAAATAAATCAGAACTTATTTCAATAAATGAATATATAATTTGGTATTATTTAAGGGCTACTAAAATTAAGTAAACATGCCATAATTAAAATCTGTCTCATACAATGATAAAGGTCAGGTGATGTCACTTTTTAGAAGAGAACAGACCTTACATTTAAAGAGTGGAATAGTGTTAAAGGACAATCCAAGAAATTTGCTATTTCAGCCTCAGAGGATAAGAACTGAGTCAATTCTAGAAGCAAACAAAAACCTCCATTTCTCTGTTCTTCAGAGTCTGCTGATCACAACCTTAAGAATGTGGCTCACCTCTAAAGCAAAGTAGTTTTTGGATATCTTGCTTTTTTTATATGGGCTTCAGGTAGTAATAACCTGCATTCTTCAATAACAGAATTAGTTGATGAGTTATATTGGTGGGACAGTGGATTGCTAGGGCTTGCTGTAGCAATTTGACAACTTTAGTGTATAAATAATCATCGGCAGAGCATGTTATAAGGGGAATTCTGGGTTTCATGCTATTAGGCATAGGGTGGACGTCCCATGGAATGTTCATTTTCATTAGGAACTTTAGGTAATTCTGAGATTGCCTCTCGTCCCTCATTAGGCTGCCAGTGGTTTTACTGAATAATAAAAAGAACAAATCTTTGCATGAAAAAAATAACTTAAGAAACATTTTTTTAAATAGTATAATATGACTTGTCCTTCTTAAAAATGTTTCCTACCACTTGTGACAGTTATTTGACTTTAATCTTCTTACATTGATAGAATTCATAAACTTCAAATATCCTCACAGACCTATGCTGTCATTCAAGTATGCTTATACTTGGAAATAAACAGGTGTCACAAATCCTTTCCTGATAGATCAAAGCACATGTACACATACATCAATGAAATTAAATCAGATATTTAGAGTGAATGAGTTGTGTATGACCTTAGGAGAAAAACAGTTGGTGAGTTTGCTTTTAAATTATTTTTTAATACAATTTACCTTTCACAAACTGTCTTTGAGTGTGTGACATTATGATTTATGATACATTATATTTGACCTTTATTCCATTTCTGGTACAGAGCTCCTAAAATTCTTGGAATTTCATAAGAGGTATGAAAGGAGTATATTTTGTTATTCATAACATTGTAGCCCATTTCAACCACATCTGAGTTTATGTTAATGAGGTAACTTTTGGAAAGGCCCTAAGAATGGAGGCTGGTTTTCAGGGGAATCACCATGACTAGAGAGTTAAAATTTTCAGCCCAACCCTGACTTCTGGGGAGCAGAAAGGGACTGGCAATTGAGTTTAATCAATTGACAATGACTTAATCAATCATGCCCATATAGGAAAGCTTCAGTGAAAACCCAGAAATTTCCAGGTTCGTGAACCCGAATGCATTCAAATGCTAGAAGGACAGTGCAACCCAAAATCCAGAGACAGAGATCCTTGCAGATCTCATCCCATGTATCTTGTCATCTAGCTATGCATTAATATTCTTTGTAATAAATCAATAATCTACTAAGTAAACTGTTTCCCGAGTTCTGTGAAGCACTCTAGCAAATTAATTTAATCCAAGGAGGTGGTCTTAGAAACCTGTAATTTTTAGCCAGTCAGTCAGAAGCATGGGTAACAAGACTTGAAATAGGCATTGAAAGTGGGGACAGTCTTGTAAGACTGAGCCCTTAGTCTGTGAAATCTGATGCTATTTCCAGGTGTGGATAGTGTCAGAACTGAGCTAAATTTGTAGGATGCCCACTCAGGGTCTACTGAGAATTGAAGAATTGCCTGATGATGTTAGAAAACACATAGCAGAAAATTGAAATATTATATTAATTTTGAATATTTTTTAAACAATTTCTTTCATTGCCCTTTAAGTTTTGTATAGATTTCATATTTTGACTCCTAAACCTTTCTATGTGTCTTCATCCATTTTTTTCCCTCCCAGCTTTCTTCTACTCTGTATAGCACCTACTGTATTTCAAAATCACTTGATTTTTAATTTCTTTCCAAACTCACAGTTTCTATTCCTCACATTATGTCCTTCATCTCTTTTGGTCTCAAAACAAAGGTAAAAAATTAAATATCTGAACGATTATAATACAAATCTTTTGAGGATAATTTAGTATGAAAGAAGAACAATGTATAAATATACTCTGCAATTTAAACTTAGTTGTTTTTATATATATTATAATTCAGAATTTTTATAAAGAATATTTTATAATGCACTTTATATTTGTATAGTAAGCACATACTATATTTTTTTAATCAAAAAATTTAACAGTAGAAAATAATATGAAAAATTTGGAGTTCATGGAATCTTATCTATATTTCTTTCTTATTGATTATAATTGACACAGAATATTAGTTTCAGGTATATAAGATAGTGGTTTAATATTTCTTATACATTACAAAATAATCACCACACTAAGACACCTGTCACCATACAAAGTTATTATAGTGTTATTGACTATATTTGCTATGCTGTACACTATATATCTGTGATTTATTTATTTAAAACTAGAAGCCTGTAACACTTAATCCCCTTCACCTGTTTTATCTGTCCTCACACCCCCTTCACCTTTGGCATCTCTCAGTTTGTTTTCTGTATCTATGAGTGTGTTTCCGTTTGGTTTATTGTTTTTCATATGCCACATATATGTGAAATCATATAGTGTTTGTCTCTGTCTACCTTATTTCACTTAGTATAATACCTTCTAGATCCATCCGTGTTGTCCCAAATTGTAAGAGTTCATTCTTTTATATGGCTGAGTAATATTTCATTGTGTTTATGTATACCACAGTTTCCTTTATTCAACCATTGATACATACGTTGCTTTTATACCTTGGCTATTGTGAATAATGCACATAGGGGTACACATATATTTTTGAATTAGTGCTTTTATTTTCTTTGGGTAAATGCCCAGAAGTGGAATTTCTGGATCATATGATGGTTGTATTTTTAATTTTTCAAGGAACCTCCACAGTGCTTTCCATAGTGGATGCACCAGTTTATATTCCCACCAACAACATGGGATGCTTCCTTTTCCTCCATATCCTTGCTGACACTTGGTATTTCTTGTTTTTGCTAGTAGCTCTCCTGACAGGTATGAGGTGGTTAACTCATTGTGGTTTTGACTGGCAGTTCTCTGATGACTAGTGATGCTGGGCATCTTTTCATGTGTTTGTTGGATCTGTATGTCTTCTTTGGAAAAATGTCTGTTCACATTCTCTGCCCATTTTTAAAAATTAGATCATTATTATTTTTTTATTGATGACTTGTATGATTTATTTTTGTATTTTGGATATTAGCCCCTTATCAGATATATTATTGCAAATATCTTCTCCACATCAGTCAGTTGCCTTTTCATTTTTTTGATGATTTCCATTGCTGTGCAGAAGTTTTTTAGTTTAGTGTAGTTCTACTTGTTCATTTTTTATTTTATTTGCCTTGCCTGGGGAAACACATGCAGAAAAATACTAATGCTTTGTTCAAGAGTTTTCTGTCTGTTTTCTTCTAGGAGTTTTATGGTTTCACATCTTATATTTAAGATCTTAATCCATTTTGAGTTAATTTTGGGGTATAGTAGAAGAAAGTGGTCAGTTTAATTACTTTGTATATAGCTATCCAGTTTTTCCAACACTATTTATTGAAGGATTGTCTTCTCCCCATTATAGTTTCTTGCCTCCTTTTTCATATATTAATTTACTATATCATTGTGGGTTTCTTTCTGGGCTGTCTATTCTCTTCCATTGGTCTATGCAATTACTTTTGTTCCAAGACCATACTGTTTTAATTACTATAGCTTTGTATTATAGTTTGAAACCAGGGATCATGATATATCCAGCTTTGTTCTTCTTTCTCAACATTTCTTTGGCTATTTGGGGTCTTTTGTGGTTCCATATAAATTTGAAGACTATTTTCTCTGGTTCTGTGAAAAATGCCATTGGTATTTTGATAGGGAATTCATTGAATTTGCACATTCCTTTGGGTAGTATGGCCATTATAACAATATTAATTCTTCCTATCTATAAGCATGGAATATCTTTCCATTTATTTGTGTCATCTTCAATTTCTTTCATCAGTGATTTGTAGTTTTCACCTACTTAGTTAGATTTATTCTCAAGTATTTTATTCTTTTTGTAAATGGAATTATTTACTTAATTTCCCTTTTTGCTAGTTTGTTATTTGTATATACAAGCATAACAGATTTCTGTATATTTATTTTGTACCCTGCAACTTTACTGAATCATTTATTATAATAATTTTTTGGTGAAGTCTTTAGGGTCTTTTATATATGTTATCTGTAAATAGTAACAGTTTTATTCTTTCCATACCAGTTTGGATGCCTTTTATTTATTTTTCTTGTCTGATTTCTGTGGCTAGGACTTCTAATACTATATTGAATAAAAGTGGTGAAAATACACATCCTTCTCTTATTCCTGATCTTTGGAGAAAAGCTTTCAGCTTTTTGCCATGGACTATGATGTTAGGTGTGGGTTTGTCATATATGGCCTTTATTATCTTGATATATATTCTTTTTGTGCCTATATTATTGAAAGTTTTATCATGAAGAGAAATAGAATTTTGTCAAATCATTTTTCAGTATCTGTTGAGATGATCATATGGTTTTTATCCTTCCTTTTGTTAATGTATATAGCACATTGATTTGAAGATATTGAACCATCCTTGCATCTAAGGAATAAATTACACTTGGTTGTGGTTAATATTTTATAATGTATTTTTAATTTAGTTGGCTAATATTTTGTTGATAATTACATCTCTTTTCATTATGGATATTGGTGTGTACTTTTCTCTTGTAGTTTCAACTTTGTCTGGTTTTGGTATTTGGGTGATGTTGGCTCATAAAATGAATACAGAAGTTTTTTCCTTTTCTCAGTTTTTGGAATAGTGTGAGAAGGGTAGGTATTAACTCTCCTTTTGAATGTTTCTAGACTTCTGTGAAGTCTGCAGAAGACATGGACTTTTGTTTGTTGGGAGGTTTTCGATTACCAGTACATTTCCATTGCAAATAATTGATCTATTCAGATTTTCTATTTCTTGATGGTTTGGTCTTGGAAGATTGCATGTTTCTAGGAATTCATCTGTTTCTTTTATGTTTTCTTAGCATATATTTTTCTGTAGTAATCTCTTATAATCATTTGTATTTCTGTGGTGTCAGGTCAACTTCTTTTACACCTCTGATTTTATTTATTTGAGTCCTCTTTTTTTCTTAATGAGTGTAGCTAAAGATTTATCAGTTTTATTTTTTCAAAGAAAAAGCTCTTAGTTTAATTGATCCCTTGCATTACTGTAGTCTATTTAATTTACTTCTATTCTGATCTTTATTATTTTCTCCCTTCTACTAACTTTGAGCTTTGTTCTTCATTTATTGTTTCCTTTAGGTGTGGGGTTTGATTCTTTACTTGGGATTTTTCTTGTTTCTTCAGGCAGGTGTGTATCACTATAAAGTTTCTTCTTAAAACTGTTTTTGCTGTATTTCACAGATTATAAATCATTATGTTTTTATTTTCATTATTCTCAAAGTATTTTTTAATTTCCTCTTTGATTTCTTCATTGACCCATTTTTAGTAGCATGCTGTTTATATCCCATAGGTTTCTATTCCAGTTTTTATTCTTGTAATTAATCAGTTACATACCATTTTGGTCCAAAAATATGTTTGTTTTGATTTCAGTCTTCTTCAGTTTTGAGGATTGTTTTGTGGGCTAATGTGATCTATCATGAAGAATGTTCCATGTGCACTTGAGAAGAATGTGTATTCTGCTGTTTTGGGGTGTAAAGTTCTGTATATATATATATTAAGTCAATATGGTCAGATATGTTGTTCACAGCCATTGTTTCCTTATTGATTTTCTGCCTTGATGGTCTATCCATTGATAAAAGTGGAATATTAAAGTCTCCTACTATTTTTGTATTTCTGTCAGTTTCTCCCTTTATACCTGTTAATATTTGCTTTATATGTTTAGGTTGCATGCAGAGATATTTACAGTTACACAAACACACACACACTGTGTGTGTGTGTGTGTGTGTGTGTGTAATGTCCTTAATATTATATCATAATAGAGTATCCTTTCTTGTTATAGTCTTTGTTTCACAGTCATTTTGTGTGATATAAGTACTGTTACTCCCCTTTTATCTTTCCATTTTCATGGAACATACTTTTCCATCCCTTCACTTTCAATCTAAGTCTGAAGTGAGTCTTCTGTAGGCAACATATAGGTTTTTTTGAATACATCCATTCAGTTACCTTATATCCTTTGATTGGAGCATTTAGTGCACTTACATTGAAAGTAATTATTAATTGATACCTACTTACTGCAATTTTGTTAAATGTTTTCTGGTTGTTTTTGTTATTCTCCTCTGACCCTTTCTTCTTCTCTTGCTCTCTTCCCTCGTATATGATGAGTTTGTTTAGAGTTATGCTTGGATTCCTTTTTTGTGTATCTGTTATATATTTTTGGTTTGTGGTCACCATCAAGTTCAGATATGATGCCCAACATGTATAGATAGCAGTCTATGTTAAGTTGATGGTTGCTTAATTTCAGATACATTCTACCAGTACATTCTTTACTTCTCCTCCTCCTTGTTTTATGTAATATCTTTTATTTACACCTTTTTATTTAGTGATTCCCTTAACTAATATTTAGAAGTAATTGATTTTACAACTTTTGTCTTTTAATGTTTACATTAGCTTTTTAAGTGATTGATCTCCTATTTTTGCTATCTGTCTAGTTTTACCAGTAATTATATTTTTTAATTTTCACAATTTTCTTGCTTCTAGTTATGGCCTTTTCTCTTCCTCTTAAAGAAGTCCCTTTAATCTTGGTAAGGAATTCAGCTGTTTATCTAAGTGGCTGTTTAGTTCTTTCAATTCTGAGTGATAACCTTGCCAAGTAGAGTATTCTTAGTTGTACTTCTTTTTTTTTACTTTTCAGCACTTTGAGTGTAGCATGCCATGCCCATCTGGCCCATAGAGTCTCTGCTGGAAAATCAGCTATTAGCCTGACGTTTCTGTTGTATGTAATTCATTGCTTTTCTCTTGCTTCTTTTAAGATTCTATCTTCAATCTTTGACATTTAAATTATTATGTATCTTGGTGTGGATCACCTTGGGTTCATCTTGTTTGAGGTTCAATGTGCTTTCTAAATGTGGATGGGTATTTTCTTCTCCAGCCTAGATTTTTAGCTATTATTTCTTCAAATAAGTTTTTCCCCCCTTTCCCTCTCTGTTCTCCTGTGACTCCTGTAATGAGAATGTTAGGGTGTTTGATGTCCTAGTGGTTCCTTAGCCTATCTTCATTGTTTTTATTTTTTACTTTTTGTTGTACAGCTTGAGTGTTGTCCACTATTCTGTATTCCAAATCACTGATCTTTTCTGCATTCTATAATATGTTGTTGATTCCCTCTAGTATATTTTTATATTATTTATTGTATTTTTCATTTGATATTGGTTCTTGTATTTTTCTATCTCTTTATTGAAGTCCTACCTGAGTTCATCCATTTTTATCTCAAGTTTGGTGAGAACCTTTATAACCATTACTTTAAACTCTTTATCAGGTCAATTATTTAATTATTTTTTCATTTTGTTCTTTTTTTGAAGTTTTGTCTTGTTCTTTTGTTCCAAGCACACTCCTCTGTTGCCTCATTTTGTTTCACTTTCTGTGTTTGTTTCTATGGATTAGGTGAAATGGCTGTGTCTGTCTGTCTTGAAGGTATGATATCATTTAGCAATGTCCCCTGGGTAGACTATGTGTGCCTGGAAGTTTTGGCTGGTTGGCTGGCTTGGAGTGGGGCCAGGGGCAGACAGGTGCAGTCCAGGAGTCTTCCAGGTGGGACCAACTTAGACTGCATTATTGAGGCAGCTGAGGATGGTGGGGCACTATCCAGGCGTTTCCTGGGTTGATGCTGGCTGGGGCCATGTTACCAGGGAAGCTAGGAATGGAAGTAGCATGGGAAGATGAATACCCATAAGTGCTGTGCTAGTGCCATCTTGGTGGGACTCATGGATCTCTAGCAGGCACTTTTGGGGGAGGGTGGGGGCAGGGAGGCTGCCTTAGGTTCTCTGGAAGAGGTGTGTGTGCCCAGACCCTGTTCCTGTCCACACTATCCATATGCAGGGAAAATGTGAACAGTAGCTTTCCTCAGCACCTCCAATCTTGGAGAGAGTTCTATCAGTTGCTTTGCTGTTTGGTGGGTGCTTTAGTTCTTCATTTATAACCTAGTTTCTCTTTAAACCACAGTGTTTTTCTGTGCCCCAGGGCAGGGAATATATACACAGGGCCATCAGTGATATCCCTCCTACTGCAGGGCCAAGGTTGTAGGTCTTGCCCTTGCATGTCTTCATCTGTACTGCCATTTTTTAAAATGGTGTTTTCTTTTTGTACAGAAAGTGTTCACTCAGGCCTCAGTTCTTTCTTAGGAATTACTTTGTTTGTATGTATAGATTTGGTGTGTAAAAGGGAGGAGTTGGGTTCAGTGACTTTCTGTGTCACTATCTTGGACCTCTTTGTATTTCTATTTTTGATATTGGAATATTTTGGCTAAGGAAACACTAGTTTCATTCAAATTATAATAATGGTCTCAACTGAAGAATTTTCTTTTCCACAGCAAAATTCTTCAAAGTTTTTATAATAACTGCATATTCTTATTGTCTGCCTTGTAGTTTGTTTGGAGCCTTGCCAGTGATATAAACTAAAAGACAAAAACAAAATAAAAGAAACAAAACAATGCAGTGAAACTTGTGGTAATGGTGGAACAGATAATTCAAATAAAGCTTTCCTGCTGAGGACAACTAGACAAATAGGACTGGAGAAACATTACCTAAAGGAACAGAATCAACTGGTAAATATCAAGGGAAGATACATGGCCTGAATATTCTCCCCTATTGGTGTTTTCCAGTTCCTGAATGGGTTGATAAGGGGATGAACAGTTCTTTTAACAGTTTCTCGTATCTAGGTGGAAAGGCATAGGTGTCCAGGGGGTCTTCACTATTTTAAGGAAACTAAAGTTTGTACCCTGCAGGGATTGCAGCTCAGTCTTACATTCTCTTGATACCTGGAATTGAATTGAGATAATCCCAAATTTCTAGCACTGATAAGTACCTGGCAGAAGTAAATATTAATACTGTTTGTGTTAAGATTTTACTATCTGAAAATTCAAATTATTTCTACAAACATTTCTAAAAATATCTGGTACCCAAGGAAAATAACCAAGAATAGGAGAAAAGAAAATAACATGAGGAAGAACAATAAAAAAGGAGAAGGTAGAATCACAACCAACAAATTCTGAATGGTAAAGTTATCAGACATAGATTTTTGAAACAGGATCTTACTGTGTCAAAACAATTAAAATAAATATGGAGTACTTGCAAAAGACTGGAAATTTTAAAACAAATGGAAATGTTAGATTCAATTAAAAAATTAGTTGATGGGTTTAATACATATTAGACATAGTTGAAAAGAATTACTCAAATGAGGAATAACTTAGAAGTAGATACTCAGAATTAAGTACAGAAAGGCAAAGAATGACAATTATAGAATAAGAGTATGAGACATAGGTAATACAGTATGAGGGTCTAACTCTCTTTAATTGAAATGCAAGGAAAATTACACAGAAAATTGGGGAGATGCAATATCTGAAAAGAATATGGCTGAAAACTTTTGGAGTTTAGCAGAAATTAAATATAATGAGCTAGTTAAATTGAGTTAAAAATAAAGAGTTCATAAATTTAGAACAAAAAAGTGGGAAAACTAAATAGTAAAAATATTCAAGTAAAAAAAGTTCAAGAGAAAGAAAAAAAAAACAGAACAAATGACATAGACAAAATTGAAGAATATGGTGTATTTAAAGCCAAGTATCAATAACTATACATAATGTATCAATGTTTTAATTAAAAGGCAAGGATTTTCTCATTCAGTAAAATAACAGAATGATGTCAAGTGACATCAAAAATAGAAAGACAGGGTAACGTACCAAATTCTTGATCCAGCAGGACCCAAGCCCTTTCCCCACCCCAGCTCACCAGTGAGTAGAAGAGAAATGGAGTTGGGAGCGGGTGGCAGCCTAGGACTGCTAAACATCCAGCCCTGCAGATCTGCATTTGGAGCACAAACCTACACTGCATGGTGCTCTGGAGATTAGTGAGGTTGGAAAGATAAGACAGGTGGAATGCTTGGAGAGACTGATATTCCAGCCATTTGTGGAGGACAGGGATCCATATCTGGCTGCTCTGGGACAAAGGGAAGGTGGGTGGTCTGAGAGACTTCATAGCAGTGAGAGGGCTGCTGCAGGAACAGGCTTTGCACAGAGCTTGCTGCATGGGAGAAGGGATAGGTGGAAAAGGTTGTCTGGGCATGCTCTGCCCAGCAGGTTGGGAACTTTCAGGAGCTACAGGCACTCCATCCCCCTGGATGGCTACTCAGCTCTGAGGCCACCCAATGTAACATGCAGCCTGCTGTGTCTTCCTCCTGACCTGTTGGCACCAGCTCACAAACTGGCAGTCCCTGCCCTGGCACCAGGACAGCCAGAGGGAGGTCCTGCCTATGGCAGTTATAAACACAAAAACAGAGGCTTGCACCTGTGTAGTTGGCCCACTGGTTCTGACAGGGGACACAGGCACTGCAGCCAAGAAGCAAGAAACAGCTCTTTCCACCCCCTGGAATCACCACCGCTACTCTGCAACTCCCAACATCACTCCAGGGACTGAGCAGCTCCCGAGACTAGAGCTTCTGTGCACTAGAGGGTGCCACATACAAATATAAAACATCAAAGGAATCTGGTTAAAACGAAAATCTCGCAAACCTCAGAAAAAGGGCCAAATGAAACTGAAGTCATCAATCTTCCTGAAAGAGAGTTCAAAATAAAAGTCATAAACATGCTCATAGAGGTACAGAAAAATATTCAAGGACTCAGGAATGAATTTAGAATGGAGATTGAATCACTAAAAATTCTATGTCTGAAATGATACATACAATGGAGGTATTTAAAAGCAGATTAGATGTACTAGAAGAGATGGTATGTGGAATAGAATTTAGAGAAGAGGAATACAAAGAAGCTGAGGTACAGAGAGAAAAAAGGATCTCTAGGATGAAAGAATATTTATAGAACTGTGTGACCAATCCAAATGGAAAAATATTCTATTATAAGGGGTACCAGAAGAAGAGGAGAGAGAAAAAGTGATAGAAATGTCTTTGAGGAGGTAATTGCTGAAAAATTCCCCAAACTGGGGAAGGAGAAGGTCACACAGGCCATGAAGGTACACAGATTTCCCTAACACAAGGGACCCAAGGAAAACACCAAGACATATAGTAATTAAAATGGCAAAGATCAAGGATAAGGACAGACTATTAAAAGCAGCCAGAGAGAGAAATAAGATCACATACAAAGGAAAGCCCATCAGGCTATCATCAGACTTCTCAGCATAAACCTTACAGGCCAGAAGGAAGTGGCATGATATTTTTGATGCAATGCAGCAGAAGGGCCATGAATCAAGAATATTTTCTCTGGCAAGATTATCATTTAAATTTGAAGGTGGGATTAAACAATTTCCAGATAAGCAAAAGATGAAAGAATTTAGCTCCCACAAACCACCTCTACATTGCATTTCGGAGGGAGTGCTATAGATGAAAGTGTTCCTAAGGATAAATAGCTGTCACCTGTGGAAAATCAAACCACAGTAAAGAAAGTAGAACAATTAATTACTAAGCAGATGCAAAATGAAATCAACCACACCTAAATTCAATGAAGGAAAAGACAAGGATTACAGAATATGATACCTAATATATAAGGAATGGAATAGGAAGAAAAAGGAAGAAGAGGAAAGAACCTTTATGTTGTGTTTGTAATAGCTTATTAAGTGAGTTAAATTAGACTGTTACATAGTAAGGGAATTATGCCTGAAACTTTGGTAAACATGAATCTGCAGCCAGCAATGGCAATAATTACATACCTATCAAAATTACCCTAAATGTAAATGGTCTGAATGCACTAATCAAACGACAAAGAGTCACTGAATGGATAAAAAACAATATCCATCTATATGCTGCCTACAAGAGATGTACTTCAAACCCAAAGACATACACAGACTGAAAGTATCAGGTTGGAAAAAGATATTTCATGCAACTAAGAGTGAGAAAAAAGCAGGGGCTGAAGTACTTGTATCAGACAAAACAGACTTCAAAACAAAGAAAGTAGCAAGAGACAAAGAAGAACATTACATAATGATAAAGGGGTCAGTGCAAGAAGAGGATATAAGTATTATAAATATCTTTCTTTATTTATATTTATATTTTTATTTTTTAATTTTTTTAAATTTATATATTTATATAAACAACACAGGATCATCTACATATGTGAAACAAACACTGACAGAATGAAAGGGGGAAATAGAATGCAATGCATTCATTATAGGAGACTTCAGCACACTACTCACTACAAAGGGCAGATCAACCAGACAGAACATAAGTAAGGAGACAGAGGCACTGAACAACGTATTAGAACAGATGGACCTAAGGGACATCTACGGAACACTCCTTCAAAAGCAACAGGATACACATTATTCTCAAATGCACATGAAATATTTTCAAGAATAGATCATATACTAGGTGACAAAAAGAGACTCAGTAAATTAAAAAAGATTGAAATTGTACCAACCAGCTTCTCATACCACAAAGGTATGAAACTAGAAATAAATTACACAAAGAAAATGAAAACATCCACAAACACATGGAGGCTTAATACCATGCTCCTAAATAATCAATGGATCAATGACCAAATAGAAACAGAGAACATCCAATATATGGAGACAAATGACAAAAATTATTCAAAACAGCAAAATTTGTAGTACCTGGCAAAGGCTGTGTTAAGAGGGAAGAATATTGCAAAACAGGCCTACCTCAGGAGAGAAGAACAATCCCAAATGAACAGTCTAAACTCACAATTAATGAAACTAGAAAAAGAAGAACAAATGAGGCCCAAAGTCAGTAGAAGGAGAGAAATAAAGATTAGATGAGAAATAAATAAAACTGAAAAGAATACTCTGTCTCCTTACTTATTTTCTGTCTGGTTGATCTGCCCTTTGTAGTGAGTAGTGTGCTGAAGTCTCCTATAATGAATGCATTGCATTTTATTTCCCCCTTTCATTCTGTCAGGGGACAGAAGCAATAGAAAGAAGCAATGAATGTACAACCTGTTTCTTCAAGAAAATAAAGAAAATAAATAAACCCTTAGCTAGACTTATCAAGAAAAAAGCGAGTCTACACATGTAAACAGAATCAGAAATGAGAAAGAAAAAATCACTACAGACACAACAGAAAAGTAAAGACTTTTATGACAATAATATGAAAAATTATATGCTAACAAACTGGATAACCTAGAAGAAATGGACAACTTTCTAGAAAAATACAACCTTCCAAGGCTGACCCAGGAAGAAACAGAAAATCTAAATAGACCAATTATAAGCAAAGAAATTGAATTGGTTATCAAAAAACTACCTAAGAACAAGACCCCTTCACCAGATGGATTCACTGCTGAATTTTATCAAACATTTAGTGAAGACCTAATATCCATCATCCTTAAACTTTTCCAAAAAGTAGAAGAGAAGGGAATACCCCCAAATTCATTCTACAGGCCAAAATCACCCTAATACCAAAACCAGACAAAGACACCACAAACAAAGAAAATTACAGACCAACATCCCTGATGAATATAGATGAAAAATACTCAACAAAATATTAGCAAACCAAATTCAAAAATATGTCAATAAGATCATCCAATACTATCAAGTAGGATTTATTCCAAGGATGCAAGGATGGTACAACATTTGAAAATCCATTACCATCATTCCACACATCAACAAATAGGAGGACAAAACCACATCACCATCTTCATAGATGCTGAAAAAGCATTCAACAAAATTCAACATAAATTCATGATAAAAACTCTCAACAAAATGGGTATAGAGGGCAAGTACCTCAACATAATAAAGGACATATATGACAAACCCACAGCTAACATCATACTTAACAGCGAAGCTGAAAGCTTTTCCTTTAAGATCAGGAACAAGACAAGGATGCCCACCCTCCCCACTTTTATTCAACATAGTACATGAGGTCCTAGCCACAGCAATCAGACAACACAAAGAAATAAAAGGCATCCAGACTGGCATGGAAGTTCAACTGTCCCTGTTTGCAGATGACATGATATTGTACATAATAAACCCTAAGGAATCCACTCTGAAACTATTAGATCTAATATCTGAATTCAGCAAAGTTGTGGAATACAAAATTAATACACAGAAATCTGTTGTATTCCAATACACTAACGATGAGCTAGCAGAAAGAAAAATCATGATAACAGTTCCATTCACAGTTGCATCAAAAATAATAAAATACCTAGGAATAAACCTAACCAAGGAAGTAAAAGATCGATACTCTGAAAACTAGAAGATACTCATGAGAGAAATCAAAGATACCAATAAATGGAAACACATCCTGTGCTCATGGATAGGAAGAATTAGTATTTTGAAAATGGCCATCCTGCCTAAAGCAAAAAGTACAGATTCAATGCAATTCCTATCAAAATACCAAAAGCATTCTTCAACGAATTGGACCAAATAGTTCTAGAATAGCCAAAGCAATCCTGAGAAGGTAGAATAAAGCTGGGGGGATTATGTTCCCCAACTTCAAGCTCTACTACAAAGCCACAGTAATCAAGATAATTTGGTACTGGAACAAGAACAGACCCATAGACCAATGGAACAGACTAGAGAGCCCAGATATAAACCCAAGTATATATGGTCAATTAATGTATGATAAAGGAGCCATGGACATACAATGGGGAAATGACAGCCTCTTCAACAGCTGGTGTTGGCAAAACTGGACAGCTACATGTAAGAGAATGAAACTGGATTACTGTCTAACCCCATACACAAGAGTAAACACAAAATGGATAAGAGACCTGAATGTAAGTCATGAAACCATAAAACTCTTAGAAGAAAGCACAGGCAAAAATCGAATATACATATGAGCAACTTTTTCCTGAACTCATCTCCTCGGGCAAAGGAAACAAAATAAAAAATGAACAAATGGGACTATGTCATGCTGAAAAGCTTCTGTACAGCAAAGGACACCATCAGCAGAACAAAATGGCATCCTACAGTATGGGAGAATATAGTTGTAAATGACATATCTGACAAGGGATTATTATCCAAAATATATAAAGAACTTACATGCCTCAACACCCAAAAAGCAAATAACCCTATTAAAAAATGGGCAGAAGATATGAACAGACACTTCTCCAAAGAAGAAATTCAGATAGCCAACAGGCACATGAAAAGTTGTTCCACATCGCTAATTATCAGGGAAATGCAAATTAAAACCACAATGAGATATCACCTCACACCAGTTAGGATGGCCAACATAGAAAAGACTAGGAACAACAAATGCTGGTGAAGATGCAAAGAAAGGGGAACCCTCCTACACTGCTGGTGGGAATGTAAGCTAGTTCAGCCATTGTGGAAAGTAATATGAAGGTTCCTCAAAAAACTAAAAATAGAAATACCATTTGACCCTGGAATTCCACTCCTAGGAATTTACCCAAAGAAAATAACTTCTCAGATTCAAAAAGACATATGCACCCCTATTTTTATCATAGCACTATTTACAATAGCCAAGATATGGAAGCAACCTAAGTATCCATCAGTAGATGAATGGATAAAGAAGATGTGGTACATATACACAATGGAATATTATTCAGCCATAAGAAAGAAAGAAATCCTACCATTTGCAACAACATGGATGGAGCTAGAGGGTATTATGCTCAGTGAAATTAGGCAGAGAAAGACAAACACCAAATGATTTCCCTCATTTGTGCAGTATAATGCCAAAGCAAAACTGAAAGAACAAAATAGCAACAGACTCACAGACTCCAAGAAGTTACTAGCAGTTACCAAAATGGAGGGTGGTGGAAGGTGGGTGGGGAGAGAAGGAGGAAGAGGACTGTGGGGTTTCATGACTGGTGCACATGGTGTGTGTGGGGTCATGAGGTAGATACGGTAGCTCAGAGAAGACAAATAGGGACTCTGTGGCATCTTACTACACTGATGGACAGTGACTGCAATGGGGTATGTGAGGGACTCGATAATAAGGGTGAATGTATTAACCACATTGTTTTTCATTTAAAACCTTCATAATAATATATATCAATGATCCCTTAATAATAAAAAAAGGAAAAGTAAAAGAAAAAATATAGAAAACCAAGTATAAAGGGGTTGTCTTCAGTCTAATACATGTATATGCCACTAAATAATTCCTATAGCAAAAATAATGTTAATATTGAAAATTTTAAATTATTCCATTTAAAATGCAGACATAGCTAGCTGCTGTCATGAATCTCCAAAATTTTATTGGAAACCTTAACAGTCAGTAAAACAAGAAAAAGAAACAAAAGTACTATAATTGAAAAGGAATCCTCATTTTCAACATATGATAATATATATATATAGAATCAAATAAATACAAATAGAGTATTACAATCGGTAAAGAATTTTGGCAAGATTTCTGGATGCAACTGAATGTATAAAGCTCTGTTACATTTCTTTATAGCTCTAACAAACAGAGAATGAAATTTTAAAACAATGTCATTTAAAACAGCATAAAAATATCAAGTAATAAATTTGGCAAAAGTGCTATACCTCTCTGAATGAGCTATAAAATATTATCGAGAGAAATTAAAGCAAATGTAAGTATATTGATGTGTGTACCATGTTTATGTAGTAAACAATGAGTTATTTTAAAGATTGTAACTCTCTCTAAACTTATTTCTACATCCACTGCAATTCCAATTAAAATCCCAACAAGACTTCTTGAAGAATATGATGACCCTATAAAAAAACTGCTAAGAAAATGAAAAATGCCTATAATAGCCATCATACTCTGCCTTGAAGAAGAGCAAAGGGGGAGGACTTGCTGTCTCTTATTTCAGGACTAATATCACACTGCAGTAAAGGAGATATGTATTATTTCTGCAAGACCAGATAAATAATTAGATCCATATATATACAGGCACAGTTCAAACATAAGTGGTAATGTAGAGCAGAAGGAAATAATAGTGCTTAAAAAAATGATGGTGGAATAGTTGATTATCCATATGGAAAATAATGCAACTTGACTGCTACCTCACACCATATATTAAAAATTAATTCAAAGAAATTATAAATTTAGGTGGGAAAAACAATTTATAAAAGACAATATAGAATATCCTTACAATGGAGTGGGACAGTATTTAATAGAGTATACAAACATTAACCGTAAAGGAAAATACTAATAATTGGACAACATCGAATTTAAAAAAATGCTTTCAAAAGATGCCATTAAGAGAAATAAAAAGCAATTTACAGAGTGGTAGAATTTATTTCTAATACATAGGTGTATAAAAGATTGGTGTTCAAAACATGTAAAGAGCACGTACTAATTAATAAGAAAAAGGCAAAAGAGCCCACAAGAAAATGAGCAAGAGGCTTGCTTTATAAGATACCCAAGGTCAAATAAAAATCTGAAAAAGATCTCAACCTTATTGGTATTCACGGAATACAAGTTAAAACACAATGAGACACCACTAATAGACACATCAAAATGGTTAATATCAAAAAGGTTGGCAACTCCGTATTGGCAAAGGTGTAGGAACACTGGAAGGCTCTTGCATTGCATGAGGGAAAGTAACTGTGGGATTCCACTTACCCTTTCTCTTAAATGCAGATGTATGCATCCTCATACCTCCGCAATTATACCCCTAGATATGTGGCAAGAGAATATGTGCATGAGACATGGACAAGAATATTAATAATACCATTATGTAGGATATTTGGGTAAGTGAAACTGTTATACATGCAAATAATGGAGTACTGTGCACCAATAGAAATGAAAGACCTACAGCTACACTGAGCAATATCTTACAAATATACCATTGGGTGACCAATACTGGACCTAAAAGATTATACTGTGTGATTGCATTTATACATATTTCAAAATAAACCAAACTGGTTTTAGTTTATATTTGTCCAAAATATAAAGGAAATGTAGAATGATTACCATACGATTCAGTTATCTTTTAGAAGTTGGGAGTAGATAGTTAATGGGATGGAGAATAGAGGCTGGATTTCTAGTTGCTAACAATGATCTATTTCTTAATCTAGATGGTAATTACACAGGTATTTGTGATAAATACTGTGCTGTGTACTTCTGGATACTTTTATATGTGAGAGATTTTACATAAAAAGGGTTAAATAAAAGAATCCAGTCTCAGCATCTTTCAGAAACACCTAATAGATTGCAGAAGTGGGGAGGAGCTGGAAAAACCGTACTAAGAAACCAGAGCTGTGGTTGAGGTTACCTCCATGAGGAGGCAAATTACTAGAATCAAGACATGTCAATCAGGTGTGCAATCCTGCAGAAACAAACATTTCACAGCAGCATATTTCTTAGCACTGCTGCTCTAGACAGAACTAATGAACTTAAAAAAAAAAGGCATGAGAAATGAAATTTGTGAAGACAGTTTCCAGCTTTATATTCTGTTGGATGTCCTTGTGCAGTTGCTAGTATCACCTATCTGGTCTCCAGCGGCCATCTCTAATACATTTGTAATGCCTTTGCCAACAAAGCTTTCACAAATGCGTTAACTGACTTTTGTGACCAATACTTATTTGATCACTCAGACTGTGTTGTGGGTGGGGTAGTAGTGATTAAATTACTTTCTAAAGTAATTGACAGAGTCCCACTGCTTGTTAGCAACACTTAAAATGATGACATTTTTGCTCAAAGAAATGTATAGTTTTTTTAAGGTTAAATGAAATCATCTGTTGCCTACATTTGTCAAAAATCTTAATATTGTGGTTTTAGCAAAACATCTGGTTCAAATCTCAGTTATTAGGGAGGATTGTATTTAGATTTTAAATAACATGCATATTTGAAATATTTGCCCATTAATAAGCATATTAGAAGGCATAATGAACTTAATGACAAAATATATCTAATGATGTTGGCTCCACAATATCAGCCTTTTAAATATTACATTACCCTTAAATTCAGGCCCCACTTTTCTATCAATGAGGCTGTCCTGCTCCTAAGAAAATGACTTTTCTATTTTATTTTTTATGCTTATAAAATCCCAAAATGACTTCCTACATAAAAATAACAATTTTTATTTAGTTTCTGCTGAACATTTCGCTCATTCTTTTCTCAAATTCTTGTTTATGTTGTCTTTAATTTTGGAAAATCTCCTTTCTGATTTCTTAGCTTTTTGTTTCCTTCTGCTATTATTACAATAATGAAACAATTTATAAAATAACTCATTCACCTGTAATATAACTTTGTTATATTCAAGTACCTTTTTATGAAGTATTATTGATAAATAATCTTATTTTGGTTTCAAGTTCACAACACTTCTCAGTGTCTATGAAGTTATGGTAACTTCTCAGTGGCTATGAAGTCTACTGCTATTTTGTTCATTTTGTTTTGTTTTCCTTTTAGATTCCACAAATAAGTGAAATAATACGGTATTTGTCTTTTTCTGCCTGGCTTGTTTCACTCAGCATAATACCTTCTAGGTCCATCCATGTTGTTACAAATGGCAGAATTTCTTTCTTTTTTATAGCTGAATATTATTCTATTGTGTATATGTACCACATCCTCTTTATTCATCTATTGATGAACTCTCTGGTTGTCTCCATATCTTGGCTATTATAAATAGTGTGGCAGTAAACACACAGGTGTGAATATCTTTTCAAATCAGAGGTTTTGAAGTGGATTTACTGGGTAGTATGATATTTCTATTTTAGTTTTTTGAGGAATCTACATACTTCTTTCCCCAGTGGCTGCACCAATTGACATTCCCACCAACAGTGTAGGAGGATTCCCTTTTCTCCACATCCTTGCCAAAACTTGTTATTTCTTGTCTTTTGAACAGTGGCCTTTCTAACCAGTGTGAGGTGGTATCTCGTTGTGGTTTTGATTTGCATTTCCCTGATGATTAGTAATGTGGAGCATCTTTTCATGTGCCTGTTGGCCATCTGCATATAATCCTTAGAAAAATGTCTGTTCATGTCCTCCACCCATTTTTTAATCTCAAGTACTTTTGTGATTTTATTAGTATCATTTTTTTACTGACTTATGAACACCTAAATTTTGTCTTTTATTACTACCAGGTACCAAGTCAGTATTTTACCCCAGACATCTGTAGTAAACACTAGATTCGTATTAATACTGTTTTGTCTCTACCAAGAAATCTAAGAATTTGGAGACTGGTATGGTGGGGCCTTCTCTTTCATTTATTTATGCCAACATTTGTTGAACACATCATCAGAAAAGAAATTTTTAAACAGGTTAAGATATGGAGAAGCATTTTCTGGTGGGAAGAAATCATTTCAACTATGTGAATGGCTTGAGAAATTTAGAGACTCCAAACTTATAAGTGACTGTCCAACATCAGGAATGACAAAAAAGGGATAATAGCTTTTTCTGGAGTCTAATATATTTGAATATGTTGCCATTTTATTAAATTTCATCTCAATTTTATTTCACCTGAAGATTTCATTGCTTTCCATGTGTGTCATTATTTTATTTATTACAACCCCCTAGAAGAATAAATCTTAAAGACTGAGATCCTTTTATCAGCATCATTTTTAAGATTATGGTTATTATAAAATAATTATATGCTTTATGTCTTGAACCTGAAAAGAGACAAACAGACAAACAAAATTTAGAGTAAAAATTTTAAGAATCTGTAAAACTAATAAAATACACTAACATTTCTGTTTTCATTTTCATGTGAAAAACATTGTTTGCCATTTTACTTTTAATTTATATTTAAATAATTTTCATATAAGCAGATTCTAAGACTTTTCACCCCCATTTTCAGAACTGTGAAAACTGTGTGCATTTGTACCTTCTTGAAACCATCTCAAAGTGTGTGTGTGTTTCATGCAGATCAAGATTTCATACTTACGAATTTTTCCTCTTCTCCTATTCCACCCATCCTCCCCAATCTCCTATCCGTGTGGTAACCACCAGCCTGTTCTCTGTGTTTATGAGTCTATTTCAATTATATTTGTTTGTTCATTTGTTTTGTTCATTAGATTCCACACTTAGGTGAAATATACAGTATTTATCTTTCCCTTACTTATTTCACTTAACATAATATACCCTAGTTCCATCCATATTGTGATAAATGTCAATTTTCTTTCTTTTTCATAGATGAGTAATTTCCATTCCATTCCACAACATTTTTATGCATTCATCTGTAGATGGACATTTAGATTTTCCATATTTCGGCTATTGTAAATAATGGTGTGATAAACATAGGAGTGCATATATCTTTTCTGTTAGTGATTTTGTTTTCTTTAGGTAAATTCCCAGAGGTGGACTTGCTGGGTCATATAGTATTTCTCTTTTTAGTTTTTTGTTTTGAGAAACCTCCATACTGACTTTCCACAGTGGCTGCACTAATTTGCAATTCCACTAGCAGTGTACAAAGGTTCCCTTTTCTCCAAATCCTGGCCAACGCTTGTTGCTTCCTATCTTGTTGATAGTAGCCATTTTGACATTTCATTGTGGTTTAGATTTGCATTTCCCTGATGATTAGTGATGTTGAGCATTTTTTCATGTGTCAGCCATCTGTATATCTTCTTTGGAAAAGTGTCTATTCAGGTCCTCTTTCCATTTTTTAATCAGACTACTGAGGGTTTTTTTGGTGTGAAGCTGTATGAATTCTTTATATGTTTTTAGATATTAGCCCCTTTAAAATGTATCATTTCCAAATACTTCCATTTATACAATACTAAATACAAAATTTAAAAACAGTTCTGAAAATGGGGGTGAAAAGTCTTAGAATCTGCTTATATGAAAATTATTTAAATATAAATTAAAAGTAAAAACTGCAAACAATGTTTTTCACACGAAAATGAAAACAGAAATGTTAGTGTATTTTATTAGTTTTACAAATTCTTAATCTTCAAGACATGCTAAATATTTATGACATACTGAATAGAATAGAAACCTTTATTCTCAATATAGCACCCTCATAACATAATTGGGGGTTCTCTAACTTAGCCATCAGAATCCCTTGCAAAGTTTGTTAAACTTAGCTCACTGGACTCTACACCCCCAGTTTCAGATACAGTAGTGGGTCTGGTTTAGGAACTGAGATTTTGCATTTCTAGCAAGATTCTAGTGGATGCTTCCCAGAAGTCTACACCTTGGGAAGCATGGCCATAGAACAATAATATATTTTCATTCTCACGTATTTAAAAAATTCTAAAAGTTTAATATGTTACAATAATAGATATTTTTTAAAAGTGTAGCTTTATTTAGGACTTGCATAATGCTATCCATTTCACAAAATTCTTATTTAAACCTTGACGAAGATATTTGCACATTTAAGTCTAAATTATTTACACAAAGCTTTGGTGAGCAGCTTCAATGTACTAATTCCTAGACCAACATGCTCAGTGAAATATTATGGACTTTCAAGTTTCCTCACTGGAAACAACACTGTGTGTGCAAAAGACAACTCATTTGGAGAACTATTTCAGAAAGAACTCCAGCATCATGAGTGATTATTATGCACAGCAGGTGTAAATGAATTATTTATCAAATATGTTTTCATTATTTCTTAGTGAAAACATTGAAGATCTACTTTCCAAGCACTCAGTTTCAACAATCATTTGTACACAGAGCAGGTCTTTACTTAGACAAATATTTATGGATATGCTTTCATATGAAAAATGAAAGAGCTATTACAAATACAAACATTGTACCATATTTTGAAAGCATAAAGTGAATAATTAGTAATAATTATGCCATTTGATAAACAGTTTTCTTCACTGCTCACTTTACTTCATTTTATATTTTAACATTTGTACTTGTTAAAGGATTTATTATATACCCCTCTCTCTGAAGAAAAAAAAAACCTAATCACAAGCTGTTTATGCAACTTGATATCACAGATAGTTGGAATAATGAGCTCAAAATTTTCAAGTGCCATATAACAAGTATGTTAAGGGAACAAGAATTTTAATCATCTGTATCAAGGATTTATAAGCATATGTATTAACAGTATGAAATCTATTAGGTCAATAGATCTATTAGATCATTAGGATCAGCAAGGATATGTGTGTGTGAACATACATACACAGATACACACACTACTACATGCAAACACAGACTCTGCTGGCAAAGCCCCTATTTCTCCTTCAAATAAGCCAAAATTTCATCATAAAATGGACCTGAACTGTGTAGACATCAGCTTTTAAAATCTAGTGAGCCAAATTACACCATAAGTTTGTCTACTCAGTGCCAAATTGTTAGCTTACTAAATTGATATATTAAAATAAACAAAAAGTTGCATGTTTTTTTTTTTAAAGAGTAGTTTTACAGGTTGTTTGAGTAATTTGATGAATCAGATTGGTTTATAGAGTAACTTCAATAGACTCATGAAGGGAAGCTGAGGGCTGTGAGGTACAATTGATCATGTACATTATCATTCATCAAATGGAGATACTTATCTTTGAAAAGGCATTTGCAGAAACCGAATTGCATAGGTATTCACTTAGGCTGCATCCCTACCATTTTCCTCCATGAAAACAACTCATTATTTCAGAATAAAAATCAATGTATCTGTTCATTTAGTTTATTGTAGGATATATTTATTTTGTAAGGGATTATTTCACAGTTCATATACTTTATACATGAGGTGGGCTTAATTTAGTGTAAATGAAAAAAAATTATTTATAGCAAGAACATAATTTCTTCCTTTTTCATAAGGACTAGCAACTATGAAACTATATAGATTTTTTTCCCCAATCTTTACTTACAAGTAAAATGGATAATTAATTAATGTCTGCATTATTAGGAAGGGGAATGGGAACCTGTTGACAGGTTAAGTATAAGAAGGGTGTTTTTTCGTTTCAGACTTTAATCTAGTAAGCAGATAAAGGAATCAATTCCAAGGGGACTCTTCTGGATCTACACATTAGAAGAAAATATTCCCTTTTTGTATTGTTTGGTATTTTGGTAATTAAACAATAAGACTATGTCTTGCTGTTTGTATAGTGACTCAAAAATGGTGTCTATTTAATTCTCAGGTTGTTCATTATCACTTCTATATGGTATGGCTGAGAGGGCTAGAGAATCTAAACTCATTGCTCTAATAGCAGACACTTCTGATATCACTGTCATTTGATTACTGCCACCTGAGAGAAAATAATTAAAGTAAATTGGGGACATTTTCTAGAGCTGCAAAAACTGACAAGATGTGCTGTTAAGTCATCCAAATGTAACCTTACTCTTGAACAGAGATTTTGCTGAGGATGGGGGGATAAAAATTACCCATATCAAAGGAGAAACTCAAAGCCTAAAGACTACAGATATTTTTGTTCTCCCTTGAGACTAAGAGGAGATGAAGGTGGGATCATAGGTTATTCAATGTCACAAAAATTTTCAAATCCTTAAATTGTTTTTTCTTTCCAAAAAAAAGAAAAAACAAAATAATGAACATAAAACCAAAAACCCAGAATGAACAGAAGGGAAAATAGGGAAGTGTTTATAAGTGGTAAACAGGAAACAGTATTTTTCAATAACGTGAATGAAAGCTAGTGAACTGGTTGAATAAATACCAGAGAGAACTCTCACACCTTTCCTTTCCTGAGAAATGTTTAAAACTTTGTATTTGATAAATAAGAATCTCTGTTAAAATATATGAAAGCTTCTTTAGAAATCACATCCTGTCCACAGAATTGTTGCCTCCTCTGACACTAATGAGTGCTTTGTACATGCACATAAAAGAATTTTTTTTCCTAGTTGAGTTATTTTCATTGTGATGTGATGCAAGACATTTACATGGATACTGTTATAGATTTTGAAAATAAGAAAATTTCAGGCTGACATAAACTGAATACTTAAAAGGGATAGAGAAAATACCAAGCTTTTGCCTGATTCCACAAGATCCAATTATAAAGAAGATACCATTCAATATCTATAATTTGCTCTATCAGTAGGAATAAATATTATGAGAAATGACCACTTTCCTAGTTCAGTCTTAAATCAGAAAATGAATTAAAAGAATACTTTGCAAGCTCTGAGTTTCCATTATTTTGACCAGAGAAATATAAAGATTGCAAGAAATCCAAAGTGGAATTAGATTGGGGCTAGATTATTGCTTTTAACTGGGTTGAAAATAGGAATTTGATTTAAGTTTAGATGAAATGGGAAAATTCTGAATACATTGTAATGTCCTATCTCATGGTAATATTTTGTAGTTTAACAGAAAATAAACACATTTGTTAATGTATTTCCTGCCGTTTGTACTTCATGGTTTCAAAAACATGGTTTCTAATATGGTAATTTATTTCCATCTAGCAGGTATTGCATTACATAACCTTGAATATCACAGTAGATTCGGGGCCAGAGAAGCTAATGGACTCTCAGTCTGTCTCTTTCCCACCTCACAGTGTCCCTCAATCAAGGATCACTCCTTCCTTTCCAAAACAAACAAAATAACTAAATCTTTTGACTTAAAGTAGATGCAAGTACCTAAAGATTTTGTTTTGTTTCCCATAAAAGTATTTAAGGAAATGTATGCAGAAGTATCCAGAATATGTTTTAAAAAGGATGAAGACAAAACCTCCAAAGTCTAAATTTAAAGCAAAAAAATTAGCTTATGGTAACCACTACTAATCTCTCTGTCTCTCTTCTCTATCTCCAGATAGATCGATAACAAATATCTATATATGTACATGCAAATAGCTATCTATACATACAGATATATTCAAAGGACTATAATTCAATACACGGTAGGAGAAAAATCTGAAAATGAGAATAGTCAAACTAGAAAAAAATTCAGAAAAATAATTGTTTGTAGTTAGGAATATGAAATATTCAAAGTGACCATGAATCCAGTAAATACAAACAAAAAAATACTTAAGCAACAGTTGTCATATCTATAAGCATACAGTGATAATATTCAAAGGAAAGGTAGGGCTAGAAAAGTCAAAATATTGAGGAAAACCTATAAAAATAAGAAACTAGATGTTCACACACATATATAAGAATGCATATATGCCTTTATATTTATATATATATGAATATTTATATGCACATATATATATGTGTGCATTTTATCTTAAAATGTCTTTTTAGTGAGTTTAATTATTCTGTACTTCATGCTTATTATGTATTTTGTTTATAAGTAGGCTGGTGATGTAGGCAGCACTGTCAATCTCAGGGCACTCTCTCTCTTTTAGAGGATTTCTAGATGACCAAGATTCTGTGTTGGCAGCACTATGTAATGGTCTTTTCCCTATAAAATCACAACTTGTTTTGTGTGTATATGATCATTTTTTGTTAAATTTTATATGTATATTACTTTTAACAGATTTTCTTATATATATATATATATGTATATATATATATAGCTAAATATGTATTTTTTAAAAAAAATTCTCAGAGTAGTTTTGGAGAACAAAATTGAGGGGAAGGTGCAGAGACTTTCCTTATGCCATCACACGTTCATACCTCTTCCTTGATGTTGATGAATATCACCCATTAGAGTGGTAAGATTTGTTACAGTGGATGAATGTACACTGATACATCATAATCATCCAAAGTCCGGAGTTTACATTACAGATCACTCTTGAGGTTCCATATTCTATGGGTTTACGCAAATGAAATGATATATATCCATCATTATAGTGTTGTACAGAGTATTTTCACTGCCCTAAAAATCTTCTGTGTTCTACCCACTCAGCTATCTCCCAGCCCAAACCCTGGCAACCACTGATCGTTTTATTATCTCCATAGTTTTGCCTTTTACAGAATATCATATAGTTGGAATCATATACGATATAGCTTTTTAAGACTGAATTATTTACTTAGTAATAGTATGCATTTAAGTTTCCTTCATGTATTTTCATAACTTGATAACTCATTTATTTTTAGCACTGAATAACATTCTATTGTCTGGATTTACCACAGTTTATGCATTTATCAAACTAAGGGACATCTTGGTTGCCTCTAAGTTTTGGCAATTATAAATAAAGCTGCTATAAACATCTATGTGCAGGTTTTATGTGGACACAAATCTTCAACATGTTTTCAACTCCTTTGGGTAAATATCAAGGAGTGTGATGGCTGGATCATCTGGTAAGAGTATGTTTAATTTTGCTAGAAATAGCCAAACTCTCTTCCAAAGCGACTGTTTTATTTTACATTCTCACCAGTAGTGAATGAGAGTTACTCTACTTTCACATCAGTATTTGGTGGTGTCAGTGCTTCAGATTTCAGCCATTATAACAGGTATGTAGTAGAATCTCATTGTTTTAACTTGCAGTTCCCTGATGATATATGATGTGGAGCATCTTTTCATATGCTTATTTGCCATCCGTCTATCTTCTTTAATGAGGTATCTGTTAAGATCTTTGTCTCATATTTTAATCAGGTTGTTTGTTTTCTTATTGTTGAGTTTAAGGAGTTCTTCGTATATTTTGGACAACTGTTCTTACCAGATGTGTCTTTTGCAAATATTTTTCCCAGTCCTTGGCTTTTCTTCTAGGTCTGTTGACATTATCTTTTGCAAGGCAGAGATTTTTAATCTTAATGAAGTCCAACTTATCAATTATTATTTTATGGATCATATCTTTGGTGTTGTATCTAAAAATTTGTCACCATACCCATGGTCGTATAGATTTTCTCCTATTATCTTCTAGGAGTTTTATAGTTTTGTGTTTTACACCTAGGTTTATAATCATTTTGAGTTAATTTCTATGTGTATTTCATTTACTCTTCATTACTTTTCCTATTGTCCTTCATTCTAGCTTCCTTTTGTGGTCAGTGTTCTTCTGCCTAAGTAACACTTTCCAGATACCCTTTAACACAGGCCTGATGATGACAAATTCTCTGAGGTTTTTCTTTTGTTTATTTTTTTAACTTTTTTATTTTTGATTACATAAATGTCTGAAAATATATTTCACTTTCATTCTCTACAGATATTTTTGCTGGTTGTAGAATTTTAGATAAGCAAGATCAAGTTCTGTTTTGTTTTTCAGAGTTTTGAAGATTAGTATTCCATTATGTTTTGGCTTTCAGTTTTTTCTACTATCAAGTCAATTTCAGTCTAGGTTTTGTTCTTTTAAAGACACTGTCATTTGTTTGTGGCTGCTTTTAAGATGTCAATCAATTTTGAGTTAATTTTCATGAATGTATGAGATCTTTGTCTAGATTCATCTTTTTGCTTGTGACTGTCCAGTTGTTCCGACACCACTTGTTAATTAAGAAAACTTTTCCATTAAATAATAGGCAAAAAATGTAGGTAAATGACATCTGTCAAAAATTCATAGATATCTATTTTTGTAATATTGTTTCCTTTCCAAACACAAATTTACATAAGAACTTGTAAAAAGAGAAATTAATAAAATTTGAGCATAGATAAACTAACATTTGTCCAGGTATAAATAATAAAGCTATTACAAATTGGCTTAATGAAACAGGGAATTTATTTGCTTACCTAATTGAGAAGTGTGTGGGTTGTGTTGATTCCAGATAAGGATAAATTCAGGATCTTAATGTATATCTCCAGGGTCTTTTCATAGTAGTATTCATTTTTAGTTTGGAAACTATTCAGTTTTCATAGAAGCTCTCTGTAGGGTAGTGAAGTGGCTGATTTACTGTCTCTAAGCTCTTCTTCATCATTTCAAATTGAAATTTCAGGACTAAATTTGATTGGTCCAAGTGGAGTCATTTGTCTCTTTAAGGAATGTGGAAGTCAGTGGCTGGCTTAGGTCCATTCACAAGTCTCCCCCATGATCTTGGGGTTTATTCAGTCTTACTTACATTAGGTGGGCTAACATTGGGAGGAACAGTGCCCTGAGGGAAATATGTAATGTTAAAGAAATTTTGAAATCAATCAGGAAGAAAGGATAAACAATGAAGCCAACTATGTGATGATGAATACTTATGTGTGGAATGGCCACTGTGGATGTTTAACAGGAAATGAAAGGATGAAAAACTAGCATTATTGCCAGTTTTATTTTATCAGGCCATGTTTCTCTCATCTTACCAAAATGACTTAAAAATGGTTTGTTTTGTCACCGTGAGTAAATCTGAGTAAAATTGTCTTTTGAAGGAAGCAAAGGTGAATTAGAAGCTGGGAATGTACAGTTTGGCTATGTGTTTTGATTTTCTCATGCAAAAGTTTCAAATAAGCTTACCCCTACTTAGGCTCATTCTTTTCAGATTTTTTTTTTTTAAGACACTTTCCTCTTCCTCCAAAGAGTGATCAGATTCTGACACCATCTTATGCTGGTTCAAGAATTTGTCTTTAATGAATTAGTATTGAGTTTACAACAGAATGTTCTTAGAAGAAGAAACCCTTTGGTTTAACCTATAGCAATCAGTGTTCTAAGAGAGAATGCTTTCAGTAAAATGTTGCTAAGTGTATTTAAGAAGCCAAGCTAATGCTGTAGATAACTATGTTGATCATGGTTTGCTCTATTCCATATGATTTTATAGCTTTTGGATGGCCACACACACATAGATGATGATGTTCCTGTGTATCACACCTACTACCATTAATGCAGCATTCTGAGAATATCAAAAATGATATTATAAGGCTTTACCTATTAAATAAGTAAATGCAAAGTTGAATTCACTATCACTTACAAAATAAATGATTTATTTATACAATTTGATACATTATTATCTGTAACAAATCACTTAACACACATTTCACAACCTTATAATAATAAGCATTATTATCTGGCATGAGCATTGCACACTCAGTTTTGCTTTTAGAGATTTGTTATCCACAGCACATCCCTGCTGAAAATTTTTTGATAGATTGTAAGTAACTAAAGGGAAACCAAGGTGGTTTTATGAAAAAAATTCTCTGGGCTAATGTGTCACTCATGGAATAACATCCTGGAGTAGATGACAGTTCTCACACCAGCTGCTTGACATCTGAACAGCTGCAGATGCCCTAGGAAATGTCACACCATCAGATATAGGCTCTGAGTGTGTGAGTAGCAAAAACATATCTGGTAGAGGCCAGCACCCCAGGCCATGAATAACACCCCAGGCCCCATCATCCCATAAGCTTGAAGCCAGGGTTGAGCTGTCAGTTTAATAAATGAATAGCCTCTTTGTTTTGATCAGTATTGTCAAGGCTTATTTCAAAAAGGCACTCTGATTCCTCTCACAGTCTAGCCCAGCCAAAGTCAATTGGTACAATTTCAAGGTGAATTTATTCATTCTTTATAAATTTCTGTATGCGAATATATCAAGACAGTTGAATAAATTGAAATAAATAGATTTTGAGTTACATATTCTCCCAGTAATTGAAATAGTTTCCCCCCAATATATTTATAGTAATAATTCTACCTTTATGAAACCTGGTCTAGCTACAGAAAGGAAAGCATAGAATTACCATTTTGATAACATATTTGGAAAATGCAATTGGGGCTAATATGTTGATAAGGGCACCTGAAAGTTGTCCTTGTCTTTAACCATTCCATATTAACTTTGAGTAAAGCACTAGCTTTACCACTTGATAAGGATGCCTGATTAGCCTGCATTGATGTGCAAATATTTACCTTGAATGTGGTCATTTCTAAATAGAAATGCCCAAACACTAACTCTTTCTGTTTTACAGTATTTTGGGTTTGAGTTGCGTATATGCTAAATCAAACACATACACTGAAGTAAAAAACAGCATCATAGTTGTTGTCCATCTAAAATGAGCAACTCTAGTTAGTCTGATATATAGAATTAATTCAACATGGGGCACCTCAGCTATTATCTTTGCAATTTTTAACAATATTCATTAGTTTTGATTTGCAGCTTCAAGACTCACTTTTTTTTCTTTTTTCTTTATTCTGTAAACAGAGGCTATATCATAATTGGAAAGGGTTAATGTAGTGTAAAGCTCTCCTGATTATAGCAGGAAAACCTCCTAACTTAATCTGCATGTGGTGGGGAGAGAACTAATCTCACACACATATAGCATGCTGTTCTTAAAGGGATTTTCAAAGTATAAAATATCTTATGTGGAAAGTTTGGCTCCCCTTTAAACCATCAGTAAGCCTTGGCGAATGCTGCAATCTGAAGTTTGAAAGGAAAATGCTTTGACTTGATAATGAAGGACACCTGGGAGTGACTGATGTTTGCTAACAAAAAAGTCAAATTGAGGTATAATGGTAAGAAGGGGTTTAGGAAACAACTTAGTCCAATGCTAATACTTTGAAAACTTGATTTCTATGATTTTTCTCCCACTGACAAGCAATATATAAAAGTGATCAAACTGATCAACTGAGAATGCCATTTCCCTTCCTTTATCTCTTTTTATCTCATTCTTTTAAAGCAAAGTGAAGTTCCCTCTCCTATCTATAAGTGTGCATATATGCTCTGATGTGTGACTCATCGGCAAATAATCATTTCTTAGCCACTATCTAGAACATTATTATTTCATAAAACATAAGCAATAAATGTGTGAGTTACAGTCAGGCTGAGGAGATGTGTGGCTTGAGTAATATACATTTCAAAAGAATATTTTTACCTTTGGGTCAATTAAAAAAATATATAGCCAAGTTGTTACTGCTTAAAAGTCCTCTTTCATAGCTTTTCCAGGTAACCCAAATGAACGAGCTGAAAACTGATCTCTGCTTTTAATAGATGGATATCTACTCACTCATAACACATTATAAAAGACAGCAGCTTTGTTGAGAGTGAATAGATATCATATCTATTTCAGAGTCTGGGCTCACCTTGAACAGAAGGGGGTTTGTGGGGCCTGGAATGAACAGCTATGCTATTTTGGATATAGAGGCTCTCCTGTTGATTTAAACTAGTTGTTTAAACATATTGTGTTTCAATAAAACTTTATTTACAGAAATAGGTGGTGGGCTGGATTTGGCCTCTGTGCGATAATCAGCTAACCTCTGGTCCAGAATAAGAAGCATCTACTCTAATTCACATCAAAACATTAATAAAAGCTGTCATGATCACCCTTTAGAGTTGGGGTAATTGCTGATGAAGATTCGTATTAACCTGTTAATCTCTTCAACCTCCCCTATTAATCTGATCAGTTGTAACAACAAAGTAGCAGTCATAAGTTAGATGTCAGTGTTTAGTTGCATGTCACTATACAATTAAGTCCCTCTAATTTTTATGATGGGTTTACTATGGTGTAACTCCAGGGGGAAAATCCTGGGGCAAAATACCTTTGAAACTGAAATCAATCAGAGGAAGAAACAAAGTGGGAAAAACCCATTTATTACTTACAAGCAGTCGTCCACTTCTGCTCTCCTCGCTTGCCCTTGTCATTACCTATTGATATAGAGATGGACTACTTCTCTCCACCCCTTGGAAACACCTACTAATATGGAGATGTACTAAGATCAGGAGAGAGATTCTGGAAATATTGTAATTTTATCCCTATATGTTCTAGACCATGGAGATCACAACACAGTCTACCACAGAACAGAACAAAATCAAATAAACAAACCAGTAAATAATTTACATTTGTGATGAGTGTTTTATAGAATAAAATCTGGGTGCTAAGATAGAGGATAATGATATTAAGGATTCTACTTTATACTGAGTGGTTTAGAAACTTTTTACATGTTTCTATCACAATGAATAAATATATGACATAGTGGAACCTTGCTTGAACATAAGGTCAGTGACAAGAATGGACTATTAAATTTGGATATCAGAAAATGTTAACTAATTTTCTGAATAGGTAAATGTGACAAAATTAAAAAGGCCCAACAAATATGTAGTAAATTTTCTTCTCCATAGGCCCCCAACTACACAGTAACCCTCCCTAGAAGCAGTACTATTATCAGGCTTTTTTTTCTTTTATTAATAGGAATGAATTAGGTTCCAGAAAATAAGACTTGAAAAAGAGGTATACCAGTTTCCCGCCTTTTTTATACATTCGTACGTCAGTATGTAACTCCAGGGGAAAAATATTTTCCCAGCCCGGGGAAAGTTACCTTTAAAACCGAAATCAGTTAAAGGTAGAAATAAAGTGGGAGAAACCCGTTTATTGCGCGTACAAGCAGTCGTCCACTGAAGCTTGCCAATGTTGCTCAGGACCCTGCTGTAAAAAAGGACCGCACCCAACCTTTCCAGTCCAGGTACGCCCCTGGTCCCCCAGGTAATCATCTATTGATATGGAAATTGACTACTTCTCTCTATCCAAACACCTATTGATATAGAGATGCATTAAGGCCAGGTGAGATATTCTAGAAATACTGTAATTTTACTCACAAGTCTGTACAAGTTCACTACTACATTTAGACTTTTAATGATGGGTATTTTATATATAGCTAATGGTTTGCTGTTATATAGAGCTACAATGGAAATAGTCACACTTACAACTTTGTGTGAGGTATCTATGTTAGAAGGCAATACTCCACGGGTGTGTCAGTTTTCTGCATAGCTTGTGATCAAATGCATTATCTGCTATTTTATTCTGTACCATCTTATCAAGGAGCTTTATATAGTAAGCAGCCATGGAAGTTAGAGATATTATCTCCCTCTGGAAGGAAAGCATGTTTAGTTATTGGTCAGCTTAAAAGATTCAGATTCCTAAATTGAGGATTCCTTAGCTGAGATGCAAAACCCATATCACATGCAGCAGCCTCCCAAGCCCCATCACATTACCCTTGTGAAACTTGAAGGGACTCTAGGCTCAGACTGCTTGCTATCCCAAGTGATAAAGTTCTTCACTTCTGGCTCAGGAGTCTCCAGTCTTCTGCCACACATCCATGAAACTGTGACAGTCAAATTGTTATCTCAAAAATAGAGGAAAATTTCATACCCTTCATAGTCTTGATAATCTGTAGAATAAATTCCTAGAGTTGAAATTGTGGAGACAAAGATTAAATGGATTATAGATATATGTTCATAATTATACTGACCATCAACAAAAAGTGCCTGTTTCACATTCTCTAATTTTACTAACAAACTGTGCTATCCAACTTTAGTTATTTGCCGATTTATTAAGTGAAAATATTTTTATTTTGCAGTTTCAATTTGCATTTCACAATGAGTGAGTTGAAATATTACCTCAAGTACTTAATAGCTATTTATATGTAGTTTTCTGTGGAATTGTCTATTTTGATCTTACCAATTTTTCTTTTTCTTTCTTTTTTTCTTAGATCCCTTTAAGTATTGAGAAATTAGGGTTTTGACTATCACATGTGTTACACATATTTCCTTCCAGTTTCAATTATCTTCATACTTTCTTACCAATGAGAATTTTAAAAATTTTAAGTAGACAATTTATTATCAATATTATCTCTAGGGCTCCTGGATTTATGTAATATTATGCCTACTCAAAGGTTATATAAAAATTAAGTTTTGCTACTTTTTATACTTTTCTGATTTTTATTTTGTGCATTTAGATCTTTGATAAATCAGCATTATTTTCAGGGAAGGATTAACATACAGATCCATCTTATATCTTTTTCTGGATTAGGATGTTTTGGGTAAAAAATAATGCCATTGAGAAATCTTAATTGAGATTTGGAACAAAAAAAGAATTTTCTTGAGAATAGCTTAATCACACACATGAGATAAACTATTAGCTGAATTTACTAAATCATTAAATTAAGCATTTCAACTAATTACCAACATACTATTGAATTGAAGATTTGTTTTGGCCATGAGGCCCTCTCCACAGAGGGAAGGAATTGTGACATATTCTCTGTTGAGATCATTTTTTAGGTCGGGTATTTTGATCATCTTTCCTTTGCTCCTCCAACCTTTCATTTCATCAAATCTCTTCCTTCTTCCTTTCTTTTTTCCTTCCTTCCTATTTCATGGATCAACAAACCTCCCTCAAAGAAAAGATTTCTGTTTATTACAGCACTGTACATATTTTATTGACTTTCCTTTCTTTAAATCTGTGATTCCTTCTTCTGTGTATTTCTCTCTTGTATTTCATCACATTCTCCTGTACTTGTCTCTTTTCTTAAATTTTCACAAACTTTTGCTCTGTGCATAGCCCTTTATTGCTGCTGGTTTTCAGAAAACCTGTATCCCCTCTACTTTCTTAGTTGTTCTTACCTGGTTCATTCCCTACGTAACTATTTCTCTAAAACTTTCTGGGCTATTTTCTCAGAAAGAAAAAAAAAAAAAAAAACCACAAGAAATCTGAAGCTTTATCCCCTTTGTTTTACTGGTAGATGTTGTGTTTTCTTAATATTTGTAACAACTATCCTCACCATGTACAATCATACTTACTTTGCAGCCACAGAAAAGACTATGAAATTTTGGCTAAAAGGGAACTCTTTCTATATATTTTATCAGTTGTTTTCTTTTTTCTTACCTTTATACCAGATAGCCTAAGTAATATATATATATATATATTTACTTAGCTAACAGTAACTTTAATTTAATCCTTTTTCAGAAAAGCAGTATAAACTTAACCCTAGGTACTCTTACCTCTGACACTTCTTCCAGTAGTCTGCTTGCTCATTTCTGGACTATGTTTCTATAATAGTGCTTTTTAAAGTAACTCTTTAAGTTATAGTCTAAATGTACAGCCTTTATTTCAGGACAAATGTGCATTTTCTCTTTCCTTACCAGCAGACCAACCATCCCAGTA